>NC_089142.1:9970672-11283172 GCF_009819655.1 Sylvia atricapilla | reverse complement strand
TAAGGGATAAATCACTCAAATTTATTTATAGTATAGATTCATTCTTTAACTATCAAAAAACCTGAAAATGCACAGGACATCAATTATTTTTTCTGTGCCAAGATGCATTTCTATTTCAGATGGCCTCATTTCTGAAGTGTGTGTCTGGTAGGACAGTGAAGGTACTCTGGAACGCATGCTCATTTCTATATATGGAGGCTTCTTACTTGATAAATCTCACACAGTTTTTAGGTTATAAGATATTGCACTCAGGACTACTTTATTTTGTTTGGATTTTATTTTGGTTTATTTTTAAAATAATTGCTGGTTTTTATGAGACTTTAGCAATTGAGTTTTTCTTCTATGTTTTCAAATTTTACCAGAACACACTTATTGGCTGACATAGTCCCATATCAGTGAAACTGGGTTTTCTTGAGTTCAGCAGAACTATAAGAAACGTTTTTGTATTTACATCTTTTTTTGTTTCCCCCACATGGACCAGGCCCATCAGATGATCTACTCGACTACCTCTTTGTGCAAACTTTCCCTCTCTTGTGGTTTTTGTCTATCACAGTCCCAACAAGACAATCAATACTTTGTCTGGAAGTATCAGAATATCATAATTGTCCTCTTCAGGGTTGTGGCCTCAATGGCAATAACCCAAATGGCTGCAGCCTTTTCTTCAGAATTCATTGTGGTCCTGTAGAACACTCTAGGCACCTCTTGAACACTTGTTTTAAAGGAAAAAAGAGGAAGAGAAGCTTTTGTAGGGATCTCCATCCTCAGTGATACTCAAAACTCAATTTCACAATTCCCTGGATAACATGATCTAACTTGAAAGCTTGATCCAGCTGCCAATTTGGCACTGCTCTCATCAAAGGCTTGGACCAGATAACCTTCAAAGGTCCTTTGCAAACTAAGTTTTTCTTTGATAGTGAATATCAGCTGGATACTTTCTGTTCTATCTTCTAATTTTTAAAGGGGAAAGCATACAAAACAAAGCAGATATTATTGTCTAAAGTTATTTTTCACAATAACACAATCAAATCCCAATTTTCTAATGTTATCTAACCAGTCACCATCTGCCTCTGGAAATACATTTTTCTGTATCTCCATTATAATCTTTTCTTAATAAAATGGGGAATAGAGGATGTCTGAAGAGATATGTAAGATATGTAACAAAGACAAAATATGATTGAAGTCTGAGAGAAGTGTAATAAAACCAAGACTTTCAAGGTTTCCTAGTCTCCAGAATAAATTTTAAAAATAATTACAATATATTTCAACTAATTTTTGCTCATCAGCTCTTTGTTTCTCACAGCTTAACTTTCTCACCTCTTCCCCGAGTACCAGACTAATTAAATTTAAATTACTTTGTGGGAATGGTCCATGCTGTCCCCATGGGCTTGAACCATGTCTAGCAGCAGCTAAAATCTCATCAAGAACCACACTGGCAAACTTACAGCTCAGATAAATCTACCAATGCTCAAACCTGTGCCCATGCCCTGTTTAATTTACTAACCTATTACTAGTCGCAGTTATGATATTTAAAGCATAACAAGATAAAAGCAAAACTAGGAGGAATATATCTGAAAATACAATAACAGATAATCCTTGCTTATTCATTCCTCTGAGTTCATCTTGTCTGCCATCAATATTAAATTTCGAAAGTGTATTTTAGTTGATGAAAAATTAGTAACAAAGTCCTCTGTCAGTTAATGCAAATGTGTCTAGAGCGAGAAAATCTAGAATAATCACTGAAACTTTTCATTTGCATTCTGTAGCAGCTTGCCCTGCAAGGGGTCCTGCTGGAAGTGACACTTAATGAACCAAGACTTGCATTCTACATTAGAATCCTTTGGTGTAACGAGAAAAAGTAGTATCTTTGGAGCTCATTTTCTTCATCCAAATAAAGAAGAAAAGAGGTGCATAACCAAGATGAAATATGTGCTTAGCCAAGCACACACTATATTACTGTAGTACTTCTGTTTACTTCATGAAAAACAGAAAAGCAAAAAAGCATCAAAACAATCTGCTGATTTTGCTGGTGAGGCTGAATCACCTAAATAGGTAATAATCACAGCTTGACTTTGCTACAGGATGCAGAGCAATCTGAGTACCTACAGTGAATACAGTTAAATGTTTCCTCTACATCTTATTGTTATCATGCATTATTTGTTTGTTCTTATTTGCCCTCTTCACTTAATACAGAATATATACTGATGGAAAAATGGTAATTTAAATTAAGACATAATAGCACTTTCTGAAAAAACTTTAGCTCAGAAGAATCAGATACCTGATGCAAAGACAGAATTCTCAAAGCAAGCAGGATGCTATTAAATGTGCTGTCCCAGTAAATCCTCACACTTCACATCCTCATAGCTGAAGTTGTTGCTTTCTTAGAACTGAATAAAAAAAATATAGAGTTTGACTTGATCCTTGATTTTGATCTTCATTGTTGTGGTCATTCCTTTTCCAGAATTTGGCAGAAAAAGCTTGGCTGGATGCCAGAAACTTCCACAATATATTATTAGATTAGAACTTTATATCATGTTTTTCTGTGACATTTTGTTCATCTCCTTTTTTCACTGCATAGTCCTTTCTAAAAAACAAAACAAAAAAAAAAAAAAACCTAAACCAAAACTAAAAGCAAAACAAACAAACAAACAAAACCCATACACAAATACCAAAACTGAGATATGAGTGCTGTCAGATAATGTCAATGTTGAAATCATTTGCTTTGACACAGGCATAACCCAAATTATGGTTCTATATGACTGGGAGATTTGATATTCGGTATTCAATTCATTGTGGCTCACCTCTGCAACAGAATATCTCTAGACTCTAATTTATGAAATTTATACTGCTGACAAAACATTGTTTTTACAAAATTTCCAGCCCTCCTGACCCCTCAAGGAGTCTGTGTTCATAACAGGAATCTATGTGACATAACAGGTATAAACTTTAGGATCAGCAAAAATAGTAAACTTTGAAAAAAATATGTAACTACCTAAGTCAACAACATTGTACAGATTCTGCTTATTGCATGTCCAGAAAGCACAGAGCTAGAAAACCAGGGTTAATTCCCAACTTTGCCTAGTGAGCTTTACTATAAATCCCCTTACTTAGTTTACATTTCATGAGTATCAGTAGTTCTTTTAATTAGTTAACTTTTCTCAAGTTTTTATCAAGTCTGTACTGTGCTTTTCATATCAACATTCCCTACTAGCTGAATTTTCAAGGTAACTTTCCTATTATAGTTTTTATGTTCTGGTGGAATTTTTAATTCACCATAAAAGCAATACACATTGTAAATGCCACACACTAAATGCCTCTTCTCTTGTATTTCCAAAAACTTGACAGAAATAACATTACATTTACCCCACCATTTTCATGCTAATAATATTGGTTTGTTTCCTATTTTCCCCTATTTGCACTTTGTCATCACCTGCCCTGTTTTATATATGTAGATTGAGTGTGCAGTGCAATATGACAACAGAATTTGCTCTTTGTCACCTCAGGTTTGCACCTATTCATAAACTTGTTTGTTTCCCAGCAACAAACCCCAGATTCTCTATTACCAAAATAAAGCCACTTTCCTGAGAAAGAGAAGCATACAATCATCATATTTCTCTCAGCATCTGTGCTGTTTTATCTGTTCTTATAGCAAGAATTCCCTAACAACAGTCCCCAAAAGTTATTTTGTCTGACATTGACTGATCTTCTGCAATGGAGTCCCACTTCACATCATCACAGTCATCAGAACCTCCTTGCTCAAACACCTAGCACTTTTTGGTCAACATGATCTATTATTCCCGCATTTAGGCTGACAGGCAACACTCAACAAAAATAAAGCTAAAAATAGGATCCCTGTAGCAGCATGAATTGGAGTATATTCTTATAACTTTTTGGTCTGCAAGGAGCATCAAGTTTAAAACCCAGTCAAGAAGTAATAACAGGAGTTTGAATCATATGAAGAAACCAAGACAACTGAATCTTTTCTTCTCACTTTTATTGAAATGCACTATAGTCACTGGCTCATGAAAGGAGGAGATTACTTCAGCCTTCACAATAGTGTTTGATTTGTCTGTCAATGCCCCAGGAAAGCTGAAACTCTTGTGTCCTACCAGTATGTCAGTGTCCCATTGTGGGGACACTTCACTGAACAGTCCTGCTGAATGGGACTTGTTCAGGGACACACCCCAACAGCATAAGGGAGACCTGTCAGCAGGTCCCCTCAACTTTTCATCTGAGTATGTTCTCCTCTGCCAGCAACTGTGAAGGATTCACGCCAGCAGTTTATGGAATAACAATTTATTGATATAAAGTTGTGACACATTAAGGCTCGAGGACTGTTGGTGACGGTATCTAGCCGCAAAAACATATTCGAAGCAACACACAGACAAGCTGTAATCCCCAATAAAAGCATTCAGTGTAGTTCTTACCCAACAGGTGTCCCTCTGGGGGAGGAGACAGGTTCAGCCCCTTGACTGATTCTGCAAGCTATGGAGGAGTCTTCCTTAAATTCTCCCCATTCTCTACTCACTTCTATACTATTTCTATGTGTTTAGCTGGAGCTTGTGTTACATATTTTGCTGAGGATTGGTGTAAAATTCTCTTGCTTTGCTTTTAATGATACAGTCAGTAAAATGTAGAGCACACACCCAGTGAGGGGTGGCTGTGCCTTGGAGGGAGTACCTTTGGGTTGGAGGTGTGTGTTAATATTACAGTTAGGTTGTAATGAACCAAGTTCATTTGAGGAGAGCGATTTCACCTCATCTGTTGGCTCAGCAGCAGGACATGTTCTCCTGTCTCTTCTGGCTGACAGGGGCTGTGTGGTTTTTTAGCTGAAAAGTCCCATCAGGTTCCCTTCCCTGAGAAGACTTCAACTGAGCCTGGGTGTGGCATCTCCACTCTGCTCCGCTTCAGTTCCATCTCCCTTAGCAAGTTCTGTGGCTGCAGTTTTTGGGTGTGGGGAATCATCCTGGAATAGGTTTCCAGTGTGATTACCACATGCCACCCAGGGAGTAGCAACAGTATTTTTCCACATAATTTCTGTACCATTATAAATTATATTATGTTGCGAATATAATTTCTCAGTTTCCTCTTACTTTACCCCCAGACATCCTTCTATATTCACAGTTTAGAAATCATATAACTCAAATCCTGAGGTTAGAGATTTCTTACAAACCTGTTAGATTTCAAGTATTGTGCGCTGGTACTTCAAGTTGCCCTCTCTTTGAGATAGAAATTGTCTTTTCAAACTGTATTTTAATGCAAGCTAATGGAATGGTAGTCTGGTTTGCAAAATAGACCACTAGACAATGTGAGTAAGTAAGCCTAAACAAATAAGGATGTGGGTTTTGGTCAGTCCAACATTCAGAAGACATTATCTTAATAAATGAATGAATGAAAACCCATTTTAATGGTAATTTAAATGGCATGGAAAATACTGATTAGCTGAAATGTAATAAGTTAAAAGCCATAAAAAAAATCTGTGAAGGGACTCCATGTTCTTGAATTTCAATTCATAATCAGTTCAGCAGCAGCACCTAAAAAAGTTCTGTAGCACAAATGTCAGTACATTTGTAACAATAAATGTACCACAGTTAATTGCATTTGGCCTCCAAGATTAAACCTGCATGTCTCATAGGACTACTCTAAATACTTGCCAACACAGGAATGAGACTGCTCTGTTACTGCTTTTTGATACATGGAAATTCAGCTCAGCTCCCTGCTGAGGTAGACATCTTTAGAATTCATAACTCTTTGAATTCTAAACAGTTTTATTCACCTGCCTCTAAAATGTTGAAAACTGTTGATGTGAAATAGCTCATTTAAAATATGACTTTGCCAAATATTTCCCTCTAATATAGGCAAGACAGAGAAAGGAAAAGTAATTTCTACTCTACTGGGGAAAAACTCCATTTTTAAATTATTTGATTCTTTTGGTGAAATGCCATCAAAACATTTATGCCTTGGAATTTGTCAAGTCAGAAACTAATGGAGATTGATTTAATTGAACGAGGTCTCCCTTTTAACATACATGATGTTTTTGTCAATATATAAGAACTTAATCTACAAGTTTAAGAATAATGTAAAAATGTAAAACTAGATGGAATCTCACATTCAAAACCTGTAAATAACATAATTATTAGCAAAAAATATCACTTTATAGTTCTGACAGGTGTAGTAATAGCTGAAATTTTAGTATGATAGCTCAAGAGAATCTCCAGCTTATAAATAAATATTTTACAATGCTGGGTATTTAACAACCTCCCTTTCCATTTGTATTCTATCACAACTTATTCTTAACATAGAGTATTAAAAAATCCCAAAGTGGATTAAAAATGTAATAAACTATAAAAGGCAGAAAAGGTAAGATACTTTCATATTCTGGAGCCCTTGGCAATAATGATCAAAGTTTTGAGTTCTTACTTCTGAACTAGAATCTGGCCCTGAAAAGGAAATTTATCTGACACTAACACCAGACCTTAAAATTATTCCCCACAGATTAAACCTCACTGTTGTCTATGTTAAAGGAAAGTATGCAATTCCAAATAATCCAACCCAAAGTAATGTTTCTGTGTTTCTAAAAGTCATAGGTTAACAACAGAACCAGAGGAATAAAAATACATGAAAGAAGGCCAGTTCCACTTCTCATATTGTGCAGGGAGTGGTCAAATGCCATAAGGATAGAAACAATCTCTACTGTCTTTTAAAAAGACCCCTTCTGGAATGCTGTGTCCAGGTGTGCCTCTGGACACAGCATGTCAAATACATGAACTTGAAATAAGTTTGAAATAAGTCTAGTGGAGGTTGATGATGATCAGATCTACTGATGCAGATGTCCCATGAAAACAGGCTGAAAGGGCTGGGGTTGCTCAGCCCATAAAAGAGAAGGCTCCAGGGAGAGCTTAGAGCATTTTCCAGTACCTAAAGTGTTACAAGAGAGCCAGAGAGGGTCCTTTTGTAAGGACATGGAGTGATAGGGGGAAAGAAATTATTTACAGTGAGAATGGTGAGGCATTATTTACAGTGAGAATGGAACAAGTTTTCAGAGAAATTGTGGATGCCCCCCCAATGTTCAAGGCCAGGCTGTATGGGGCTCTGAGCAACCTGGTGTAGTGGAAGGTGTCCCTGCCAATGACAAGGGTTTGGAACAGATGTTCTTCAAGGTGTCTTCCAATTCAAACTATTCTATGATTCTATGAGATTGAAACAAAAGACAGAAAAACAAAATGAAAAAATGCTTGTGGGAGAAAATATTATTAAAATGCTGAGGGTTACTTGCGAGTATGACTAGGAAAACCTCTAAATCCATGTATCTGCCTTATTGTTAGGAGTTTTCACACTCATCAAGGACTTCATGTTCCAATATATTATTTTGGCCTAAATCTGTCACTCATGGGAAGAACTGGTAATGCCTTTTAGCACATCTTCAAATAGCTTTCAATAGTGTTTTCACTTTCTGTCAGAAGCCATGAATAGCACAGTTATTTTGGAGGTTACTGTGAGCATAAAGCAGCCAGTCTTTTGGGTTAAATACTGTGCCATGGCAGTTAGTTTTCCAGCATCAGCTGCTGTTGGACAAAATAAAATAGTGACAATTCTCTGATGGTGAGGCTTGCTGGCACGATTGCACAGTACAGTCAGCCTTACAGACACAAAGCTCTGCATCCTGGAAATGTGCCTGGGCCTGCACTGAGTCCTCCCAGATCAGTATCATCCATGTTCTCTTTATTTCTCCCAGTTCCTGAAGGGTTTTTCAGATGTGGTTGGAGTTAGGAAAGTGGTTCCTTAGGAGGCTGACTTTACTGGTTTTTTGCATGAAGTTATTAGGATGTTTAGAAATTCACATTGTGTGACAACTAAGGGTTACTGCCCAGAAGAAGTCTGACCATATTCTGAATCATTTCTGAAGAACACATGGTAGTAAAAAAAGACATGCTGGTACACTCAAGAAAAGAATACAACAATTCACTTTAAAAATGTGAAGAAGCTGTCAAATTTGAATTTGCACTTCATTCATTACTCTAAATAATAAAAATAAAAGACTTCCTTAAGTACTCAGTTGCTTTCCATTTCTTGTTTTTTAAATTCAGGATATGGTTTGGGAATGGTATTAGAGACATTTGAGCAGTGGTTTTCTACAGGTTATGTCTACAAGAATATGACAGTTGTGAGATAAAGGGGATATTTTTGCTTTTCTCTAAAGGTTAAAAAGAGAAAATAGAAAACATCACAAAAGGTCTTGTATTGAAATGATTAGAAAATAAATTTTGCAGTTTGGTATGATTTACTGAGTCCTTGATTGTTATGATTGTTAGCAATGTAACAAGTAACTGGGTCTTGAAAAAATAGATGAAATAACTATCACTAGAGGAAAGAGCATGTAATAAAGGAATAAGGATAAGGGTGGGTTGTTTAGGCTGATAATGGCTTTTTCTTTTTAACTAGAGTTGTCCAGTCATATGTGAGCCCAGACCTCTCAATAGAAATGTTGTAACTGAGATTTGCAGAGAATTTAAAAACAGTTAAACACACAGAATATACAATTAACAAATAAATAAAAAAATCAACAACCACAACAGCAAACTTAGAACTTCTTTACCAGAGCAATTAGAAAGTGGTGCTCAAAAGGAAAAAACACTATAGAATTTATGAAATATCTTTAGATCTACAGTTAAGATTTTTAAGATGAAAAATAAATAGATTCACTGTCAGTTTGAAAACAACAAATATCACAGCTCAATTTAATTCCTGGAATTGGAAAAAAGCTGCAAGAACCCTGGATACAACACTTTGCAGGAGCCAGCATAACATATATACAGCAGGGATGGAGAGGATGGTAACAGCATCTCTGGATTGGATGAGTTCCTTATGAAATCATTGGACAATATTTCAGGAGAAGGTGAACAGAGCATCAGCCTGAAGCAAACAGGATATTTAAATATTTTTCAGTCAGGCAAAATTAGGTAAGCAAGTATGATATGTGAATTAGAAGAAACAAAAATAAAAGAAAAACAATAGAAAATCAAGATGAATCAGGGAACTGTAGCTACATTAGCTAGCTCAGGGACTTTCTTCTGGGCTAAAATACGTTTTGTTTTGTGGCTTGTAATGTATAAAAAGTGATTCAAAAAATCAGGCTGCTTGTATTTGTTCCTAATTGTGATTTATAAAAAACCTTGTTATTGTTTTCAATTTATAATTTGTTTCTCAATTACTTCCAAAAGTTAGAAAAATAAAAAAGAAAGGGAATCTCTTTCAATATAACAATGCAGTGACTTTGACTGATCATCCACCTTGCCAGAAACACTTTCTGATCAGTTTTCCACTTGTTATATTTAACCCATGCACCTTTGGGAGTGTAGCGTTCTCAGTGCTATTTTTCACCCTCTTTTACAAGATTGTGTGTGGTTTGCCAGAAGTTCCTGTTTCACAAATGCTATTTCATGTTATTCCACAGGGACATTGAAAAACTAGCCAACAAATACTAAAAATTACTTGCATTCAAACTGGAGACAAATAAAGTCATCTTTTCTACTACTGTAGCTACTAGTACACAATTTTTCTTCTATTGTCACCAGCATAACTTGTTTGTGGCTCTATTGAATTCAGTTTAATCCCTCTGGAATTGCATCAATGCAACAGAAAACCTGTTATCCTCCACTTAATACATCCTGCACTTTGATTTCTGTGAAGTACAATTTTTTTAACTCTCTCAGAAATCTTTAGGGGTCTGTTCATTTAAGTACTTGCTGCTTATGAAAAACTAAAATCCTGAGTCTCACAGCTCAAGGTAACCAGTGAGTGTAGGGCTGCATCCTGCAGTCACCTCAAGATCAAAGATTCCAAGGTCTTAAAACCCATTGCAGGATTCTTATAGATTGAGGAAAAGTAGATCTGCCTTTGGAATGTTATGATTTTCTTCTAAGCCATAATCACTTCTGCCCCATGATGATTATTAGTTAGTCATCCTCATTTTATTGAAATGTGAGCAGGGTGGTAGCTTCACATTAGCTAACTTCGTTTGTTTCCTGATCCTTTGCTTGAGAACTCAGTGTCTCAGTTGACATATGGTTACACAACTTCTTGTGAGCATGTCAGGAGCCCGCTGCAGAGGAAGTTTAGTTTTAGACACAGGATGCTGCACAAACAGCCCTACTCCTTACTCCTGACTGTCTGCAGTACAGCAGTGAGCAGCACACACCGGAGAGACACCTGGGCTGATTGTGTATTGGCCCTGTGCTAGTGCTCAGTCAATGCCTTTGTTGTCAGAAGGAATAGAAATCAAGCAGCATTCAGGAAAGCAACAGTGTGCATTGTGCATTGATTTTTAAATGCCCAATGTTTTGCTTGGATGACAGGATAACCACAGTTTGTACAGCCCACTAATCAATAGTATCAGAGAAGGTGCTGACTTAAATACAAATCTGTATGTTTAAGCTCTCAGAAGCCTTGGGAGACAGTCTCACCTTTGGCAGAGATACAGTAAGCTGTAACTCAAAGCCTAGTTATTTTCCATTCGCCCTTGATTTGATGAATTACAATGTCATTTAGCAGCATACAGATTTATGAATTTTTGCTTGATTCACCCATCTAATCCTATTAATTTGTATTGATAAGTGAAATGTTCATGTACCTTTCAGCTCTAGAACCTTGAAATGATAATAATACTTCAGGCAACATTTTCATTGAGAGCTGGGAATGTGGTGTCCATCGTTCTTTGTCTTTAGTTATTGTATAACTCCAGTGTAACTGCAAGGCTGTCCTAGCAACAGCATTTTCTCTTCTGTTCTTTGCAGACAGAAACATCCTGAGAAGTGAGACAGGTAGCAAAGTGAGAGAGCTTAGAGCAGTCTGTTTGAGTGGAGTCCCATGACCCCTGCAAATTGATGTCACCTCTGAAGCGTGTGCTTCTCATCTTTCTTACAAGAGGACAATTGTAAGCTGATGCTGACCTCACAATTAGAGGATATCCCTTGTTTGCATTATCATAAGTCTTACAAATGCAGTGTAGAATTTTCTCTAAAGCACTTTAATCCTTCCTTCTTTCCTCCCAGTACCTCCCTCTCTCCCCCCATCCCTCTATTCCTGGCTACCACTAATTGGAGCTCTTCTGAGGTATTGTTTCCATCTGCACTCCTGCAGCCACAACATTTTCAGCCATTTATTTTTTTTACGGCTTTTAATTTCATATTGTTATTGCTACATCACCCTGTAAAAACACTGTTTTTTCAAGTTTCTCATTCCCTCAGAAGGTTCCCACCAGAGATACATTGGCATGAACTACTTTGTACTTAGAAAATAATTTTCCTAATACTGTGAAAAAGTTCTGGAGTTAGATAACAAAGGATAAACATACAATGTAGTCCAGGTGATGAGTTCATGGACTGTGCAGAAAAAAGAATCAGTGGAATAATCAAGCATCAGATATTGTGAGAACTCCTCATCCTTCTATTACCTGTGGTTTGGCAGGTACAGCTCAGAACAAACCATATTTGCTTCTCAGAATCCATCACATTTTCCCATCTCACTTCTCTCAAAGGAAATATTGGTATAGAGAAAAATGACAAAGCAGAGACTGGACACAATTTTGTCATCGGTTAAGTCTTAAGGAAGTAGTGCCATTCTGCCAAACCATTTCTGCTGCTTCTTCTGTATGGTGATCCTCATCCCTGTGTTGTTTTATTCTGGGCATTTAAATATACCAAAACTATGTACAAAGTGGCTTTCCTATGCAGAGAAAATTTCCAGATGGATTTACTATACATTTGTTACCTTACTTTTCAGTTCCACGTTCTGGAATATTTTAGGAAATAATTTATGAGTACTTTTAGTATGAAATATAAAATACTGGAGAATTTAAACTTTCAGAATAATATTTTTACCTGTAACTTAGTATTTATTATCATTATATGCAGAAAACAAAAGCTGTCTCTGATCTGGAAAAGCTAACACTTAAGAATTCTCCAAATGCAAAACATATCCCCAGGGATATTTTCAGAAATAAAATAGCTGGGTTTTAAGATTATGAAGGAAAACACAAACACCAGAATTTCTTAGTGGAACATTATATTCCAGAAAACTTTATATGTATTAAAACATCTTATTTTGTTTCAAGTGGTTTATTGAAATTTTATTTTGATATAGAACCAAAGGATTTTACCCCATTTTTGCATCACATATCTGTTGTTTACATAATGTTAATATAGAATGTGACATGATTAAATGTTTTATTTAGAACACTGGAGATACAGTTAAATAATCCTAGGTTTTTCATTATTGTTTTTATTGAATTGCTGGTATGTTTTCACAGATAACTCCTTCAAAAAACACAGGAGAAATTGCAATTTGACAAGTTATTAGCAAAGTACACATAAACAATATTAGACATAAGAAATAGGATGCCTTTATATGTGAAGGAAACACAAGAGCTCCTTGGAGTTGCCATTGGACAATGATGTGTTTAAGACGACTTCATTTGTTGTAGCCTACCCAAGATTTTGATTCCCACATAGATTTGCTGCAGACTCCACTAAGTTTATTAGCTATTAGTGTCTGTAACACTATGTTATGGACTGTTTACAATGGGGCTTTGGGTATATTTCTGGGCTTTAGACTCCATCTTCCAATATCAACATGGTTCTCTGATTCTTTTTTTTCCTCTGTAGTAATGGTATTTCCTTATATACTTGGAATAAACTAGTAAAATTGACAAAATAGTGCCTTTTCTTAGCTCTCCTGAAAGGCTGGGTTTTATTTCTCATCTTAACATGTCTGAAATCAAGCTAAGTGTAATTGACCAACAAAGATAATAGGGACTGAACTGCATTGCAGAGAAAATCTACATTACTAGTGTTTAAAAGAGAGTTTTCTACACACAGAGGTTGTCTGAAGCTCCCTTTTCTGTGCTGGTCCCAGCACATCTCTGGAAGATTTGGCCAGATTTCCTGCCAATGGCATTTATTGGCTACAGTAACTCAGCTCACAGAATGCTTTATTTCTTCCTTCTCCTCAAATCTCAACCCAGCCCAAACTGTCTCTAATCATGCCCTTCAGGTTATTCAGGGAGGAAAATATTCGTTGCTAAAAATTCACAGATTTGAGCACTGAGCAGAAAACCTGATTGACCTGACAGCTGGGGTAGATTTGAACACACTGTTCCCACAAATTCAGAGGAAACTGAGAAGTTGGTGACATCTCAATCTTGGGAGCTAGCACACCTGCCTCTTGTGACACTTGTCCTTTAATGACTTTAATGTCACAGTGCTTTATGCTGTGGCCAGCATTCAGGATATGCATCATGCACATTGTCAGCCAGAAGTCAATAATGAACTACATACACTTAGCATTGTTTGGATGTTAAAACCTTACATGTCTTTAATATTGAGCTTCACATAACTATAAATTTTAATGGAAAATGTAGACCTAAATATATTGCACAGCCATCACCATAAGGAATCATATTTTTGACATTCAACAAAATAAAGTGGACACAATAAAGAGAACATGACTGATCTTGAAGAAAGAGACTTAAATACTTTTAAAAAGAAACATATTTATTTTAATTGAGGAGTAGTGGACAGTCTTCAGATTAGGGTGGGAGAACAATGAATTTCACACTGAAAAAAAAGCTTCTCTAGAGCCTTTGAAATGTTTTAAAGGAGAGATTAACTAAAAGAGCAAATATCTGATAACAAAAAGGAATAAAAGAGAATGGCAATGCCAGACCTGAACTCATCTGAAAGCGTACTCTGAGGTCTGCTGATAAGCAGAATATAACAGATTCCTGTTTTATAGGTAAATTCTGTGACAAGACCTTCAGACCTAGGCATAAAGCATAGATCCCATCTACCCTCAAGTCAGGAGACAGCTCTGCAGGACATGAAAGTAGAGGGAGAGAGGGGTTTTTTGGCAGACACTCGAGCATAACGAGGTTAGATGTTGGCTTTGTTTAATTTGTGACTCTATTTTTAACCTAATTTTCTTAAACTGTTTTAAATTATGCATATTTCAAGTTCTCTAGACAACAAGGTAGTTCTCCCATAATACTGAAGTGGGTCTATAAATTGAGGCTGTGGGACACCTTCACAGGCGATCATCTACTGAAAAACCTAAAGAATGCCTGAAGGATTCAAAGGATGCAGACTGAGCTGCATAAATCTGTTGAAAATGGAAAAACTAGCCAGTAGATAGAGAAATAACTCCTGTGACTACTGGTGACACCAAAGATGATATTTGTGGTATGACACCTTGAATTTCCAGGTTGCCAATGTCTCTAATCCAGAAATTAGAGGAAAGAACTATTTTAATAATGCTGCCATTTGATTTCTCTGGGCTCTATATATTCAGCTCAGAGATCAGCACAGCAGGAGCTAAGGCTAGGCAAGAAAAAAGCTAGACATTTTTGTGACTGATGAACAAATGATGTGTTGTTTTACTACAAGCAGCTTGAGTATTAATTAGTCAAAAAAAATCAAAATAATCCCATTTCCATGCACATTTTTCAGACCAGTAACCATCCATTTTAGGTTTTATGTAGTAATAACGATGAGAGATGAAATTGTGAGAGTATCCTTCAGGGAAATGAACTGGTCAGTTTTGTTTTTATGAATGCTACAAGCAAAGCTACTATTTTAAAGTAAAGTCTGAAATTATATAAAGAGGAAGAGAGGTGAGAAAGAAAATATTTGGAATTTATGTAAACTTCCAATATTGCAGGTAAATTTGAAAAAAGTAAATGTAATATATATATAATATATATATATAATATAAAATATAAGCAAATGAAAATAAATATATTACTAAAAGAAAATTATTATAAAATTAATCTAACCCAAAAAATGAAATCGTATACAAAATATATATATTTATACATCTATAGAATACATACAAAATGTAACTGATTCGACATTTGTGCTTAGGAATTGAATTTATTGACAGAAAATAAAATGTACTGGCGCTTTTAGAAATATGATGCTAAAAATAGGTATAAGTCAAGATATAAGCATGCCTAAGTATGTTCACTCCAACCTATGAACTGCATGGCTACAAAATCCTCTAGAAAGACAGACCAAGTCCCAGCTTTCTCTACCACTCACTAGGTTTTCCTCCTAGTTTAAGCTATTTTTCAAGGCTTCTTCCACAGCCAGTGCAAACAATGGCACATTCTGCATTCATGTCACCCAGTCTATATGGATATGATGCCTTAAGTTTTAGCTTTCATGTTTTTTCAGATTCTGTGCTGCCCAGGGGTGTAGTTCTGAGCCTCATATTGAGTGTTAGTAAGCTCCCTTCACAGAGTAGGTAGACAAACCAAATCTTTTTCCTGCTGAAGACCAACAACAACTTTCAGGTTCAAAAGCACAAACAGTGGACTGAAGGGAGAAAACAAGAAGGATGAGACCTCACAACCTGAAGTTGTAATTGGACAATTAAACCCCAATATGCAAATGGACCAAAACTTATAAAAATGTAACATCTCGTGACCAATCATCCATTTTGTGACCATTCTAAGTCCATTTGGTATAGCCCTGGCCAGGGTCTCATCCTGCCCAAGGTGTACCCTAAAGGCCTTTCAATAAATACCTACTTTATTCTCTAGACCCGTCCAGTTTCTATTCCAGGTCAGCCTTCCCAAGGCATCACTACCATAGGAGACAAAGAATCATGCAGTGCTGGGTTAATGGTTGAACTTGATGATGTTAAAGGTCTTTAGGTCTTTTCCAAACTAAATGATTCTATGATCCTATGCCCTTGAGGCATTGGTCTCAAGTGTTTAAAGAGATTATCCATAGGACTAATTTAATTATAGACAGTTGTGTTTTATAGAGTGGAAGTTAGGTAAGATGCATGTTAAGTGATTAGGCGTTTTTGTCTATCATGAGCATATGAGCACCCAAAAACAGCAGTTAAGTTCTCCATGGGGAATACAGAGGCTGCACCTCATGTGCTGTGTCCAGTTCTGGGCCCCTCACATCAGGAAGGACACTGAGGGGCTGGAGTGTGTCCAGAGAAGAGCAGTGAAGCTGGGGAAGGGTCTAGGGCACAAGTCTGATGAGGAGCAGCTGGGGAGATGAGAGTGTTTGGCCTGGAGAAAAGGAGGCTCAGTAGGGACCTTGTCACTCTCTACAACCACCTGAAAGGAGGTTATGACCAGGTGAGGGTCAGTCTGGTCTCCCAAGTAACAGGTGACAGGAGGCGAGAGGAAATGGCCACAGGTTGGACCAGGAGAAATTTATGTTGAAAGAAAAATAACTTCACTGAGAGAGTGGTTAAGCATTGGAATAGGCTATGTAGGAAAGTGGTGGAGTAGCCATTCCTGGAAATGTTCAAAAACTGAGTAGATGTGCCAGTACACAATACAATTTAGTGGGCATAATGGTATTCATTCAAAGATTAGACTTGATGATCTTGGTGGCTTTTTTCCAACCTCAACAATTCTATGATGCTATGGCTATCCTATGCTTGCATAAATAGAAAAAGAAAATCTGAAGAGTTTATATCCTCAATATTGAATACAGAGTGAAGAGATGGCAGATGTAACTAACTCTCAGAAAAAAAAAAAAAACTCCTCAGACAAAGGCAAAAATATGGTTAATTCATTTACATATTGTGATATAAGCAATTTTAGCATATTCAACCTTGAAAAAAAAGAAAAAAAAGAAAAATTGCAGAAGTCTTTTAATCATCACTGTGCACAGCCAGCCATGATGTGAGTAGTGTGTGCATTGCAACACATCGTCTCTGGCACTGTGCCTTATCCAGGGTATTGAGTGAAGGCGACTTGCGGCTAATGAACAGTCCAGATAATCTCCTTCCAGATAATAGGCTGCAAGCACGTTAGCATTTTGGCTTGGAATAATGGCAAGGTCAGGAAGAAAAACACCTTTATTTCATATTAATTTGGTTAACATAGTAATTTTGATATATGCAGACTAGGTTGAGTTTTAAGGGTACTATACCACAGACTCTACTTCAGTTACAAATCAAATAAGCTCCAGATCCCAAGATTTGAAGTAGCAACTGGTAAGTTGAGTCAGTTCTCATCCATGTGCTTGTGAGTATGTTTGGTTCCAACTAAATAAATCCTGAATTAAACCCTGTATACTATATTTACTGTCGATGTCGCCTGCTGCCTCACTCTTCTGATCTTCTCCTACTGTACCAAAACACTTCCTCCTACTGTAGGCAAAGCCAGAGATGATTCTGGGATCACTCAAAACATTGTCTAAGCCATTCTTTCCTTTACAGTAGGATCAACTGTATCTAAGTGATTTCTGGCAGAATACATTCAGTATTCTGAATGTATTAATTCTCCTGACAAATCTACAGTTTTCCATATGCTTATCTTACTCCTGCTTTCTGTTATTGTCTCTAATTTTGTTACCAAGTTTACTTTGTAATCAAGTCACTGCCAGATTCAAATCCATTATTTCCATCATGCACATGGAAAACAAATTATTCACTTCATTTTTGTTGGTAGTTTCTACATGCTTGAAAGTTGTTGGCATGCCTGGCTCCCAAATAGATTTTGTCTTGTTACCTGCACAATCCCAGTCTTCGTTAATATAAACAACTTAAGAACAAAGAAACCAAGACATGCAAGAGTTGAACCCATTTCTCTAAGACCCAATGCTTTAATAACAAGGCTGTCCTCCCTTCCTGACACAGTGACTGCCTTGTCATTGTGTTAAGATTATAAGTAATTTGAATATTTTATATGAAAAATATCTGAATATTCACAGGATGCATTTACAATCAAAAATATTTATTTGTGAAGTAATTCTTTAGAGTTAGTTGGGTTGAGTTTTTTGCAGTCCAAACACAACCTGGAGAAGGATTGGAGAGTAAGTAATATGAAGAGAATTTGAAGGAGTTGAGGTTGGGATTGTTTAGTTTGGAAAAAAGGAAGGTCAGAGGTGCCCTGATTACTCTCTAAAACTATCTGACAGGAGCTTTCAACCAGGTGGGGTCAGCCTCTTCTCCCAGGAGACAAAAAACAAAAAAAGCCCCAAACCAACCAACCACCCCAAGTAAACAACCCCTACACATAACATTTGAACTTAAAAGCTAAAATGAGCACAATATCTTGTTAGTTAGATGAAAAGGAGTTTAGTTTTCAACTAGACAGCATTTAAGTTTTGCAAAAGCCTCAATATTTTAGGGTTTGTTTTTTTTTATTAAAACAGAAAGCTCTGGATTCTAATCTGGTACTTCTAAATTGCAGCTTGCCCAGCTATTCATATGCCCTACTCTTTGACTTTTCTCAAAGTCTGACCAGACCTGAAAATAGTCAGATGGGATGGAACTTCCAAACTCTGAAATATAAAAGAGGAGTTACAGCTGAGAAAATCAAAGTGTAGTACCTAGATTTTGAATTCCAATTGTCAAAAACATTTACTTCAAACCATTACTCAAAACCATTTAATGAAATTATGTTTCGATAGCTAAGTGCAGCATATCTTGAATTAAAATCAGACATGAACATAGGGTATTCTAAATATAAAAAGTCCATTGCAATTGGCACAAACACAGCAGGAATATATGTCATGCCCAACAACAGTGATTCATAGTTGAAGAATTAAAATAAGCTGGAATCATGTATGATCATGTAAACTAAGCACATAACAGCCAATGATTTCTAAATAATGCTTTTTTTTTTTTCTTCTGTTTTAATATACTAAGGTTTAAATATACTTAAGAAAAATGGGAAAATGTATTAAGCTATAGGCTGACTGGAGTTTTTTTCAGCCTAGGAGAACAAAAAAGTATTTTTGTATGGAGGACATCCTCACAATTTGTGTGGTGGTTCATATTTTCTGACCCCATCTCAGTACTCAACAATCAAGTCTAGATGGGAAGACCACTTTGTGAGCTGTGTGTTATTGATTAAATATTCTTTTTGAGCAAATATCCCAAAGTGTAGCTCCATGTGAGCTGCCTCCTGTTTTGTAATCTAAATCTCTCAGGGAACATCAGCAGGGATGGCTCAGGCACACATCATGGTACAATCAGTGATCAGTGATCATACCATGATCATATCATGAGTACACATGTCAATTCCAGCACCATCTGCACTCCCTACCTGTGGAGCTCCTTTCTGTCATTGTCTGGCAGAATCTGTCCCTGGCCCATGGCCAAAGATCCACAGTATGTACCATTTCCATCCACCCCTGGCCAGGTGAAGATCACAGAATCATGGAATTGTTAAAGTTGGAAAACACCTCTAGGATGATCAAGTCCAGCCAGTGTAGATAAGACACTGACCTGTGACTCATTGGGTCAAAAAAGCAGAGTAGAAGCATCTGTGGAAGGTGTCCTGTGCCTTATTTAGTTTTATGGTTTGGGATAAATCAGTGCTTTTGGGGTTGTTAGGTTGTGTGGCTTAATGCTGACCTAGAAGTCGATCAGGAAGCAGACAGTGACTCAGACATTGTCTCATCAGCATCCTCCTGGGTCTGAGAACACTCCCTAGAGGAGCACCTCCATTCCCAACAGAACTCTTTCATACGCAGAGGGGAAGGTATAGAGACGAGGTCTGCAGAAATCATGTTTCCCCAACACACATTGTAGGTAGTACATGAAATCCATGCAGGGAGTGCATTTCTGCATTTGCCTGTGCAAATTAAGCCCCAAGTTATTTTCATTCCCTGTCTTCTATCAGAATTGTTGGTAATTACTCTGGTGTTTGCCCCTTATGATGTCATCATTTAGCCCCACTTCTGTGGGGCTAAAAGGTTTAAGAAACTCCAATTGGTGTTAAGATTATGGGATTTATTCCTTCTACTTGGCAGATCCATAAATTCATGTCTTTCCATCCCCTCCTGGAATCTCTAATCCCAAATGAGTTAAATGTAGCATTTAGAGTTGGTTTAATTACTGCTAAAATGAGAGGAAAAGGGTGAGGATAGAACTCATGCTTAAATTTTTTCATTGCATTGAGACTGAATTTCTATTCTATTTTTACTCAGCTTTTTTTTTTTTTTTTTTTTTTTTTTTTTTTTCTGCTTCAGCTTCTTATAATTATAAGGCTTTTTTCTAGGCATAAATAAGTGCTCTTGGTACACATGGGAACAACTCTGTGTGAGAATAACTGACATTCAAGGGTTTTAACATTTTCTTTTTTTGGTACTAATTCAAAAGCATATCACTATCCGGTTTAGCACAATTAAACACCAACACTAAGGTCTGACTACAGTGGATTAACAAATCTGCTTCTAACCAGAGCTCAGCCACAGCTTTATTCCATTTGCCCTGTGTACCCACACAGTCAAGTCTAATTTTTCAACATTTTTGGGTACTTGAGCACTGAAATGAACTTTAGAAACTACACTAACAGAACACTGTCTAGCCAGGCCTGTTCCATTTTGTTCTTTCTTATTGAATTGAGCCTCAAAATTGACAGTTGCATAAGAATACGTGACTAGACTGTCACAGAGCCAAAGCCTGTTTGGTATGCATCTCACATCTTCCCCAGGATTTCTATCACTTAGTGCTGACAGTATGAATGGATACAGAGATTTACTGACTGACATTGCAAAGTTACCATTGTCAAGAGAGGCAGACACCCTAATGATGTGCAGCATTGCTGAACCTAAAAGGAAGAAGGGAGGAAGAAAGAGAGGCATTGTTTCCATGGCTACACAATACTATTTCTTCCACACCTCTTCTTCTCACAGCCTTGCCATCTGTGTCCTTTCTGCAGATAGCGGTTATGCCTCATTAAAATATTTAATGACTCCCAAGTTGTTAATTAGTGAAGGTTCAAATAGGATGGTGCCTTGCTGTAAACATTACTCATATAGTAATATTGAAAAATATTATATAAAGAAAATGATACCTCTATGTGTCTAATTTAACTCCACGTATATCAAGACAACTTGGAGTCTACTGCAATACAATGTCTTAGTGTTGAGTTGCCTGCTCCATCCTTGCACTGTGTGTTAGTATTTGCAGCAGGGCACTTAACCAAAGAGGTTCCTGGGCTGCATTTTTAATCATCTTGTGGTAATATTACTGACATCTGAAATACAGAAACAAGACCGGAGTAATTATCTGATTAAGTCTCAGCTCTTGGAACAACAAATAATCTTCATTTTGAGGTATTACTTGACCCCCAATATCAATTGGTCCATACTCATTCAATAGGAAAAGATAGGCAACTTCCAGAGATATTGATATCTGCTCTTCAGGAGACCCTCCCCTCTCCTGTAGATCTTATGCGTGCTGAAATAATCTTCTAGAGCTGACTACACACTCCTGAGTGGTAAGGTTAAGTTGATACATAAATTGGTCTGACTAAGAAATGTGCCCTCCAAAACTGTTCAGTCACCTCTGTCTCACCACTCACAGTCACCCCTGGATATCCTGCAGCAATGTGAACAGAACTGGGACAGCCAGAGCAGCTGCACACCTGCAGAATCTGTACTACAAAATAGAGGATTTAAGCAGATGGAAAGCTACAAACATGGGGGACAGAGATGTCCAAATAAAGCATCTTCACATTTTGAAGGTGCAAGTGGCTCATTTGGAGACTTCATTCTGTGAAATTCTTTACTGGGAAGTCCTTTTAAATGATTCAAAGGATTTAGATATGTTTAGCAGTATCCTCTTCTGCATTATACTGCATTTATTTAGTCACAGTCCACCAGAGGCAACAACATTCGTTCCTCTGACCTCAGTAGGTTCAGAGAGGATGTAAGTAATGGTTGTTAATAAAAGAGTATAGCTGGAGTTAAATCATTTGCAGTGTATATAGACTCTCTTTCTTATCAAGCTGCTTTATACTAAATTATTTTCCCAGAAATTTAAAGGCATAAGAAATTTTTACACAGAAGATACAAAGCAGCTTTAAGGTGAAAGTATCAAGTTGTAAAATAAATGAAAATACTTGAAAAAATGTCTCCTAGAAATTATGCATACATTTACAGCACAATTTCCTTTAATGCCACAGGGAAATACTCCTCTGATAAGAGCCAGAGACCTGCAGTTTTGCTACAAGATATGATTAATCTTTAATGAAGGTATTTCTCATACAGAAATACAAGTGTCCCAAGAGCTGCAGACAGAAGACTCACTATTCATTTGTCTGCTGAGCACAATGAGATTTTCAGGTCTGTTTCTGCAACTCTTACTTGGTACTGAGTAGGTCTTCAGCTCAAGTGAATCATCTCTGCATACTGTGAATCATCCTCTGTGAGAGCTGCAGAAGAGATTCTTAGTTGTTCATTCCCTATGTTGAGAAAGACATGAATAATTGCGAGTAGATGTCCAAAAAGATCGTTGTGTATCCCAAGCCTCCCCAAGGGTTTCTTTGGCACTATACATTTTTTTGGGGTTGCTTGGCCTGGCTTTGGCAGTGGGGGGCTACAAGGGCAGCTTCTGTGAGGAGCTGCCAGAAAGTTCCTCCATGTCTGCGAAAGGCAATGCTACCAGCTCCAAAGACAAAAATGCCCCTGGCCAAGGCAGAGCCACCTAGAAATCCTGGTAATGTCTCTGTGATGACATACTGAATAATAATAAGAAAAAAAAGTTATTGCACTGTTGTAGTTAGGGTCAAAGAGTGGGGTGAGAACATGTGAGAAGAACAACTCTGCAGACATCAAGGTCAGTGGAGGAGGGACAGGAGGTGGTCTAAGTGCTGGATTCCCCTGCCACCTGTAGTGATGACCCTGGTGAAGGAACTGTCCTCCTGCAGGCCAAGGGGGTCCACAGGGGATGTAGAGATCCACCTGCAGCCTGTGGGGGAGACCCAGGCTGGAGCAGGTGGATGCCTGAGAGGAGGCTGTGAACCTGTGGGAGAGCTGAGGGGAGAGAGGCCCTGCTCCCAGGCTGGAGTAATGTGTTCTTGAAGGGCTCCATCCATCCCATGGAACAGTGACCCACGCTGCAGCCATTTGGTGAGGGCTATTGCCCATGGGATGGACTGACTTTGGGGAAGTCCACATAGAACTGTCTCCTGTGGGAGAGAACCCATGGTGCAGCAGGGGAATGATTCCTTTCTCTGAGAAGCAGGAGAAACAGTGGGTGATGAACTGACCATAGCCTCCATTGCACGTCTCCTTGCCCCTCTGGGGTAGGAGGTAGAGCTGGGAAGGAGAAGGGGATTTTTTAAAATGTTATTTTTTGAGGTTTTGTTTTACTTCTCATTACCCTGCTTTGATTTTGTCAGTAATCAATTCAATTCATATCTCTAATTAGGGCCTGTTTTGCCAGTAAAAGTATTTGTTGAGTGATGTTTTCCTGTCCTTATCTCAACCCATAAACCCTTCATTATATTTTCTCTCCCCTATCCAACTGTGGAGGGGAGTGATTGAGAGGCTTTGGTGGATGCCTGGCATCCAGCCATGGTCACCCCACACCAATATATTCAACAAAATCTGAGTTCAAAGGTGGTGATGCCCCAGGACAATCCTTGTCTCCTTTTGATTAACTGGACATATAATAAACACAGTATGCATTTGTCAGCAGGTGTAGAATTTATATACATAATTTTCAATTGACATTCAGGTTTGTGAAGACATACAGTATGGTGCTTTGAGTTTTACTACACAGGTTTATGAGCAGTAACACCATTAGATTAACAGCAAAATTGGTCTCTGACTGGAATCAGCTCCTTAGACAGGAAAAGGCTTTGGAGGGGGACTTAGCTTCTCAACTAAGAAACTATTTGCATGGTGTTTTTTAGTCCCTCTTGTCTAAGAAATATTACATGATTTAAAAAACCCCAACCAACTTCACTCAGTGCCCAGTCCCCACTTGACACATTAAAGCATACTTCAATCTTCCTAAACAGCATGAAAAACTTTTATTTTAACCTCAAGTGGATGTCCTCATTAGACAAAATACAATGGAATACCTTAAAACCTTTCATATTTTTAGCAGTATTGTTAAAAGTACCTCAGAGAATAAGGAACCTTACAATCAGGTTCACTGCATTTAGCTTTAACCACCAAAAAAATTAGGTTTCTGATTTAAGCTATGTTTCATTAGGCTCCTTTAGAAGATGGAACTTTTACGTAGCAATTCATCCTTCCTCTCTTGAAAAACCCTGGTTCATGCTTTGAAATTGCCCTCATACTTTCACAGACCATAGGTTGCAGAATTATAAAATGGCCTGTGTTGGAAGGAACCTTAAAAATCATCTAGTTCCAACTTCACTGCTGTGGACAGGGATGCCTTTCATTAGACCTTTCACTAGACATGCTCAGAGATCCATGAGTTCATAGATATCTATGAAACATAAGTAACAACCTTAGTCTAGGCATGCAATTTTAAGACAGAAAAAGTTAGCTAACTCACACATTCAGTTGCGTTTAAGGAAGACCTTATTCTTAATCCTATTCCATAATATCAGCCACAACAGAGATGAGTTGCAAGTCCACAGAACTCAAATAGGCCCTAAGGTTTTTCTTGAAAACAAGCACAAGATGTGATATCCAGAACCATATTTATTTCTAGTATGATTTGCAGATTATTCAGATGTGTGGCATAGTTAGATGGTTTGTTCCTCCACTTCAGTGTTCCATTTTACTCCAGAGCATCTTTTCCTTCTGGGAAAGTAGTCAATTACTAAAGGAAAAATATCCAAGATTTAAGGCAACGAGCAGAATTTAATTAAACTACACCTATTTAGGAAGTTCATTCAACATATTCTACACATGCTTAAAGCTGCTGAAAATTATAGGCATTTGGGTAAGACACCTTAATAGAAAATGATGTACTGTCTGTATTTGGGATACAATGGTCAGAGTAAAAATCTGATCTACACTTCCAGCCTGAAGAGTCTACATGTCTCCATGGTGAAGTATAATGAGACAAAAGGGATATACATCAACAAATAAATAAATCTCTACTGCTCCTTATTTCATATATACTTCAGAGGTATATTTGAAAACAAAATCAAACAACAGAGCAAAAAAACCCAAATAAACAAACAAAACCAACAACTACAAAAAAGACAACAGAGTTTTAAAAAAAGTGCCACCAAATAAAAAAATCCTTTTCTTGAATGGATGAATTTTACATATCTTGCTGATAGGATTTTTTTAAATTGTTCCTAATTAGTGAGAAACTAGTATTGCATCCATTGCTGTCTGTATTTCTGCATTTCAGAACTGAAAACCAGCTGCTTGCTGATACCTTAAAATAGACCCATGAGCGTCAGTAACATTGTTCCCAAGTAATATGCAAAAAATACCACAAGTAAAATAATGACTTTTTGAACCAAAATCTTTAAGAAAATCAGTGCACATTACAAAGCATTGAAAGCAATATTTCTTAAGAAGAAAGCTTTGTTTATTCCCTATATCATCTTCACAGATGAAAGTTGGTTGGCATACCTAATATAAACCCATCTTCAACAGTCTGCCCTGTTAGCTTTGGAGAACTTGTCTCATTAATTTAAATTAATTCTGAAGTTCTCTTCACCATTTGTACACTCTGTGCTGAAAATCTCTTTTCTTTTTATTCTGCTGTCATAATGACCAATTTGTGAACCGTCACAATCCCAATAATCAAATGGTATCTGAAAACTCTACAGTTTATACTTAGAGTATTAGTGCTGGAGGATATAACAATCTTTTCTCTTTGGCTGGAGGTTTTTGTTTTGTTTTTGTTTTTCTTAGCAGCTATCAAGCTAAAACTAAAAGAACAAATGTTTAATATGCCCTTTGTTTTAGAGAGTTGGCTTTTAATTATATCTCAGAGCCATTTTTTTGCAAATGAAGTTTAACTGTGATATTCTTACACTCCATAGAGTTTGCTTTGTTTTAATTTACTACATTTAATTACATCCCAGTATTTCCCAATTTGGGAAAGTATGTATTCAGTTGGGGATTTCAAGTAATCAAGCTGGGAACGCTGAATACTCTGATCTGGATTCTGTACATAATATATTCATAACGAAAGTAAACAAGCTCAAAGAGAATTAATGTTGAACCACAGTACCCTTTCTACCTGTGTGTCTTTCAGCCTGTGTGTTGCTGAGTTTGCTTCAGGATCACAACCCATTATTTAGAACATTATTGTTAGTATGGCCTGATTCAGATTAAAGGTCCATCCTGATTCCAAAAGTTCAGAGGCATATTCATGCTCAGTATAAATATGAAGCAAGCACACAGGGTAGTTCTCTCTGGCATTTTCCCAATCCTCTTTTATAGCACAGGGATTTTAACAAAATGGAGATGGTTTCTATGCATTTAGTTCACACAGTGAATTTCCTGGAACTCCAGGAAACTATCTATCTTCTATCCTTATTTATATTTGGAAAATCTGGACTATGTTTTACCTTTTCTAAGGTCCTTTGGGCAGAAACATTGAAAACTACCAAGAAAAACAGGCAAAGAGTTTCAACCTCTCTTTTGTGTTTACTGGAGATTGGGATACATTGAATCCTGTCAACCATGAGATCAGACCAGATTGTTCCAGGTTTCATCTCAATTTCAAAAGTACTGCTGCCAAAACCTGTTTGGAGAACATGTTTAACTATCAGACATTTCTCTGGGGCAAAGCGTTGTCATTTTTTACTTCATTTGAAAAACATGAACCTTTCCTGGTTCAAATTATGCCCATTGTTTCTCAATCTCCATTTGGTATCTGGTTCTGAAAGTGTCATATTCTTTAGATCCGTGGCATTTTTTTTTTCTTCTTTACTGTTCAGTGTTATTTAAGGGTTTGATTGCTATAGAGTAGATAATTTAAAAAGACCAATCCTAATTCTGTGTTTCTGAATATTTAATTTCTAGAAAACATTTAATAGCTTTCTTCATTTTTATTTTTTTTTTTAATTCTAGAAGTTATTTCAAAAAATGGCAAATAGATTTCTGACTTTGGGTTTCAATTCCAGTCATAGACCACTTAGAAAGGCCTGTGCTTTCTACGCAGCAGGCATGGAAAACCTGCAGGCATGGAAAACCTACAGGCATGGAAAACAAAAAATACTCATTTCTTCCTAACTAGAACCTCTCAGCAAAATAAAATAATTATCTCCTCAGAAAATATTTTACTTTAACTTTTCATTCTTACTGTACAATGTAGTATTGAATAAATAAAGTTAAGGAAAAAAAAACCACATTTTGTTTGTGATATGTAAGATGGATAGTACTCATGATAGCTGCTCACTATGAAGATGGTGACAGAGCCAGCTCCAGACACAAATGCAGTTAAGTCACCTGGATCAGCAGGTTATGGGATGCACCAAAGAAACACAGGGTTGCAGTGACTAGGATGAAGTTAACTGCCGCTGCTCAGAGCAGAGGCAATAATTCATGACATCCCACTGAAATATTCGTTCTGCAACTGTCTCACTTTGCCCCCCAAAAGAAAGAAATAAGCTGCTCCAGGACCTTCCTTCTTCTCTCAGTCTTATTCCACCCCCCAGTTAGGTACCACTCTGCCTCTTTAGCCTGTGTGGGAGAAAGACCCAGCTCGTCCCTGGATCCTGGATCCTCCTCTCCGGAGCAACGTAATTCAGTTTTGGAGTATTTGCTTGCAGTGCTGTCAGCAGAGAGCCTGCTCTGTATGTTGGTCGGGGTTCTTCCCTTCTTATGTTTACGATGTTGACCTCAAGGTAACCTGAAGAGGTTGTCTGGGTACATAGAGGACTGATGTTTCTTTAAGTAAGAAGAGCAGATATAGAATACCTAATTAAAATGAAAGATGTCAGCTTGGAGTCCTAGACAAATCTAAAGCAGAAAATAAGATGACATTGCTTACTTCTGTAAGAACAACAGTCAAATTAAATTTCAGTCTGAGTTTAAAGATACAAACTCTCACACTTTAGAAGTGCCTGTTTAAGGACTATTATTCATCTTTGACTGTTTTATATTTGACTTTATTTCTTATCTATATTCTGCTATATTATGACGTGTGCTCTAAATAATAAGGTTATCCACTGGGTAGCCTATTAAGCAAAGGGATATAGTAAAAAGCATCAAACTTAATATCCTTTTTCATCAGCCTTGAAACCAAAACCAGAACAAACAAAAATTGTCATAATTACTACAATTATTTTCCATGTAGTGCAGGATTTATACAAGGGACATTTTCAAGTATAAATTTCCCCAGTCCTATGAATTGCAATCTACAAGGCTTCTAAGATCAGGATATCATACAAGATGGTAAAACAGCTACGAATTTGAACTGTAATAATTTGCCGATTCCTTAAATAAATTCCCCTGCAGCAAACTATGTTTTCAAGAGTACAATAACCTCTTCGATGAGGATGAGTCTCTGCATTCAGAAGTCTTCCAAGTCTGTGTAACCTACCGGTCTGCCTGCAATTAGAATTTTTTATTAGAAGCTAGAACTGTCTGAATAAAAATTAAAAACGTATTAGAAATATAGTCTCTCAAATAAACATATATATATTCCATATTGGCAAATTATGGCCAGCTAAGCTGAAAATAAAAAAAATAGGAAATCAATAAATAATGGAGAGGACTGTGCTTTTGAATCACAGTGGAACCCATCTCATCTAATTCTAATTATCTAAGAATTTACTGTATAACTTTAGATAATTATTTAAGATTTTCAGCAATCAGAAGAAAAAGAGAGAGAATGCTGTCTTTATCCTCAAGCAAGCAGAATGAATCGCTCTCTGGAGGCACTTCTTTCTATCCAGACTAGAGAAGGACAAGATATAATAAACATAGACCAGGCTGGTGGGACAGAATATGATTCAAGACATTTATATTTATATGTCAACATAATTTAATGTGCCAGACAAAATTCAGGTTGTCCAAAAGCATAAAAGCTGTCTAAGCTCTCATTATTGTCAATGAAGATATAATCAACCGAGACATGATGTTCTAGAGGAAATCCAGCTGCCCAAGTGAAGGTGTCCACAGCAGCATGAGAGTACATTTGTCTGGTTCCCAATAACTTCATGAACTAGATCTTTACATATGATAAAGGATGCTTAGGCACGTGGTTTACTAATGGATACATAGAAGGTCCAGTTTCAGACTGAAACTTTTTAAAGGGCTAAAACTAGGTGAGATGGATCATGTATAATAAATTGAACAGCTTTGGGAAACACTTATTTAGACAAAATGAAATTTAAAGGCAACCAATAATAAATTTAGATACCTGATAGGAACACCAGCCATACACATTTCATGATCGGTATAACACTGCTTTCTTTGGCAGCTGTAAAAATAACTGAAATGTGAGTGCCAGCAGGCAGCATATAGTTGGGTGCCTGTGTGTAATGGAGAGAATGACCAAACCCAAACTTTTGCACCGTCTAACAAAGAGACAGAACCGTTGATTAATTATGAGACTGATCAGACATTTCCTTATGTAAAGTACTTTCTATTTAAAGTTAGGGGCTTTGAGTCTGAAATGAAGCAATCCTGAAAAGGTACTGAAGAGATTTCTGAAGAGAAGAGATGATCTTAGAAAGTCATGAAAGAAGGGAAAGATGACAGCTGGAGGAAGAGTCACGGAGAGGCATGGAGTCAGATGCTGGGAATGCCCAGGGATTTTGGCCAATGGCACCTCAAACAGGTAACTGAGCAGCTGAACAGCTGGAACCAAGAAGATTTTCTGCCAGACATTGCCACACCAACAGTGATCTCCCTGCAAAGTTGAGACCATTGAGCATAGTGCTGCAGGAGGGAACAAGTGAATATTTTAAATAATTCATAGAATATATTGAGTTGGAAAGGACACCATATGAATCACCAAGTCCAACTCCCTCATTCTTCCAGGACTCCCTAAAACATATGAAAAGTTTTAATCTTGTTGATTTTTAAATGAACGCCAGCATTCAGGTCCACTTCAAGTTGTGCCTTACTTTCTCTTATCTGCGTGGCACTTTGTAAAAAAAGCTGCTAGGAAAATGATTTTTATGTTTAGTGGACAATGCAGAATGAGTCTGCATTGTAACTTTGTGATTCAAATATAGAGTGCAATCATAAAAAAAACAACAGAAAACCAAATAAGGTCCAGGAGGTTTTTTTTTTCTCTCTCTTTTTATAGAATTGATAAAAACAAAGTTAAGAAAGAATACTGGAAGAAAAGTGTGAAAATGATTGGGTGATAGAAGAAACTGCCTCCTATTGTGACACTTAGAGGGCTCAGTTTGCCACTGATGAATGCCTTTGTAACGCTAAAATATTCAAGTGCTAAAGAATAAACCACCTAATGCTAGAGTCTGAGTATTTTTAAAAAACACATGCTGTTTTATGGGAAGGAATGCATCTACCTTTACCTGTATTTATATATATACTTGCATATATATGTACAGGGTAGGAAGCTCCTGGTGGAAACAAACATTTGAATAAATGACAGCTCTTCACCCATTGATGTCTCCATAGCAAGATTATTTAACTCTTGGGCCAGTATAAATCTTTTTTCAAAATCAGGTTGTCAAAGTGTAGAGGCATTAATAAGGTAAAACCTAAGAACTTCCAATATTTGAGCTTCTCTGGACTTCTTTTTGTCCTTTGTTAACCTGCACAGGAGAGACAGAGTTCACACTCAGGGGAAGAATCCTTCAATGGTTCTTGGACTTCAGACACTGAAATAGATTACATTAATAGCATGAAAATTAATAGCAACACCATTTCCAGGCTTTGTTGTGCATTCTTCCCTGGGACAGCACAGGGAGCAGGCACCCACTTGGCTCCCAGGGAGAGCTGGAGAACCAGGAAGGACCCCCAGCTGCTCCCTCAAGGAAGGTGTCTCCCCTTGGATGTTCTTGGGTGCAGCAGGGAATATCCTGGGCACACAGAGCCTTGGAGCACCCGTGGGAGGGATGTGCAAGTAGGGACTGCTCAGAGAGGTGTTTGTGCCTGAAGCCCATACAGCCTGTGAGAGGCTGTCTGCGTGATTTAAATGTTGAGTGTCAGTTACTGCAGGTATTTCAAAATCTGCAGCCCTTTGTCTAAGTCTTCTGTCTCGTGTTGTGGTTTATCTGGTTTAACATCAAGCTGTTCCTGAACTCATGGTTCACTAATTGCCAGTTAATTATGTTATTAAATACACATTTCCAAGTCTGATCTGAAGCCCAAGAGGCAAACATTTTTACAAATGACACCTCTGTGTGTCTGTGACTCATGCAGCTCTGTTGGTCCCATGGATATAACACATAAATATATGCCCAGGAAGCATACACTGTCTGATGGTTATCTTTGGCTGAATACATGCAGAAAAATCTACTTAGACCAGCCATATATCTCACATAATCACAAAAATAAGGTTCCATATGGAAATGTGTATATAGATCATAAAAATAACTCAAAAAATAATAACCCGACAGAAAGAATTTTAAATGGATGTCTAACCACAAATAGAGATACTTTGAAGGATGCTTAAGTGGTATTGTGGTTCTGCAACATTCAGTGGTATTCAACTGTATTGAAGGACAACTTTCTATAAGTGTGCTTACTAATGTAGAATTAGTGCACTTCTCTTTTTGCTCAGTACGAAAATACTGCATTTGATTATCCTCCCACACTCCTTTTAAAATAAGACCATGAGTTATAAAGCTTCTAAATAGCTAGATTAGGTATTTTAAAAGGTCATAGTGACATCTGAAAATAGTTACTTAACATTTTTTAATGTTACAGAGACTTCAAATATTACATAGGAATAGAAAAATAACATAATTAAGACTATTGGGAGAGGTACCTGACAAATTAGCATAACCTTACAGCCTTTTGTATGGATTTTTAGTATCATTAAATAAATCATAAAATTAATATCAAGAAGTCAAAAGTCAATTTTACTAATCTCAAGTTAAGTGTAAAAACCAATTATTGTAGGTTAATGACACTTTAAATAAAAAAAATAAATAAAAAAAAAACCAGGGGGTGGTTTTTTTGGATGTCAAGGACAGAAAGAAAAAAAACATGAAAAAACCACAACCCTAAAGTATTCTTTCATGTAGCTTCTTTTATTCTTCTAAATTCTGAAAATTTTTAAACAGACCAGTAGTATATTTTCTGAGACACTGAAAAAATATATGCTCAAGTTCAAAACAAAATATGTGTTGTTCCCTTGGTCTACCACACAACACTGTTTAGTTTAAACCTCTGGCTCTTACAAAACAAAGCTGAGGTCTTAAAAATGAAGCTGATCCTTGGGGGCTGCCTTGGTTAACCATGAAATCACTTTTTTGTGCTGCAGAGGTGGTGTGCAGGGAACCTCTGGGGTTCTCTAGAGACTGTAAGGTTATTTGACATTGAAGGTGGTCTTCAGCTGAGGGTTTGGCTCCTGTTGCGCTCAGCTAGATCCAGGTTTGTGTTTCAGCTGTGCTGTATTAAAACTCATGTCCTGCCTTTAGCCCAGACACTGACTGTAGCACTGATGAGCTCAGGATCTGAAGGAGATAATTAATGCTTTGGAAATTTTTTTCCAGACTTCAGTAACTGCTGAAGTGTCTAAATAGAAAACATATGTTCCTATATTTCAAAACAGAAAACAGCAGGAAAAGGAATTCTCATGTTTAGAGAGGAAGGATGTAACCCTTTGGTGGTACACTGAACAAAATATGCTCTAAAAAATATCTAGTTTTTTCTGATAGTTTCTAAAATTTTAATCCCACATATTTTTATATGTATCATATTTAATTGTGAAACTGATAAAGGATGTTGCTGTTTTAAAGACAGAGAGTAAATAAAATCTTTTTCTACCCTAGGCCAAGAAGATAGAGGAGTTTTTAAATTACTCTGGGACCATAGCAAATTACCCTGTGACAAACTGGATTAAATTTTTATATCACAAGTGGTACTACAAATTAAGTACTACTACAAATTATTGTACGTGATTATTATATGAATGGATTCAGTCCTAAGTTATTTTTAGCCCTCATGCATATATTAATTATTTATAGCTGAAATTGCTAAAGGAGGATAGAGAAGTGAAAGAATCAGGCTCCTGGAATTTTCCTATTTGACCATCTTCTAGTAAGTGGTAGCAAAGTTATCAGATGAGTAGATATTTAATTCTGAAAGTGATAACTGAATTCAACCATAGCCTGTTTCTAAAAATTAAAGGCTTTTTAAATTTGAAACATGTGCCTTTTCCATAGTTTTATGAATGTTAGGCATCCATTATTTTACATACTTCTTTTCACTAAAAAATTGTGCCAACAGAGACTACTTGTAGTGGAGAAATGTATCATAAAAGCATAACTTCCTCCTTTCTAGATATTAAATGTCAACATTCCTTCAAAATGAAACCATTAAAATGCATTTTCAATGTCTTTAACAGCTCATTTTCAAACTTTCTTACCGCTTACCGTAATCAGTATAAAACTGCCATGATTTCTTATGCCTGAAAGACTGGACACTGGAAAAATATCTTTCATACTGCATTGTCATTGCTTGTTCTGGGGTATATTAAGCTGCAAGGCGTTACATTAAGCTGCGAAGATGATGGCTCCACCTGTGGAAATGACACTTTTATAAAAGCTTAATTATATTTTTATACTCTATAAGAATTCATCAACAAACAAAAACCAAATTCTTGAGTACATCATTCTTGTGAGATATTTATTTATACAAATAGACCAGAGAAAAGCTAAAAAGTCCCCATGTGAACTAAATCTGTTGGTCCATGATGGTGAAATCAGAGCAGTTCAATCCAAGAGCTTTCTAGTGCTGCAACAAGTTCAGGTTCATGCAGTTGAGTTCCTCCCAGTAAAAGGTCAAATCAAGAGTTCCTTCAACACTGAAATCAGACTCCAGAGGGGTTCAGATATCCCAGATATGTAGGCTAGTCTAGGGTCTAGAGTATGTGATGACCTGCACAGGCCCAGTGTGCCCAGAGGGCCGTCAGGTGCCGTGGCAGTCCCTGGCAGAGGGGCCCTTAACAAGGCACTCCATGCCTGGTGCACAGGCACTCTCAGGTTTGGGGAGAGTAAATCAGCTCTCCTGTGAAGGGCTGCCAAGGCAGCCTTGGTCCAGGGGAAGGTCAGGCCACTCCAGGAAGCACCACACGAGACAGGTTCTTCTTCTCCTAAGGTCTTCATCATCCAGGAGCTGCTGGGGCCCAGAGGAACAGACTTTTATGCACTTGCCTGAAGGCGGGGACAAGGACTTCCACCAATCAGGGCATGGATTAGGAAAACAACCTATCAATGAACAGATCCAAAATAAACCAACAGGAGAAGAGAAAAAGTAGGAACTATGAAAATGACAAATCAGGGAGGAATAATCTGCATTCTGCAGCAAAGACTCATGGGGGTGTTTCAGTTACCTCGCCACAACTCGCAGGGGAGTCACTCAGAGAGACCTCCCAGAGGGCAAAGGCCTGCCACTTTCAAAACAGCTCATGTACTGCACACTTTCTAGGAACAGTGATCTTTGTGGCAGCCTGGGGGGCTGCCACAATCACCTCACCAACAAATGGACCAAAATATAATAAGAAGCTTGAGCAAAGTTTCAAAGCTCAGGAATTTTGATATTATAAACTTGCTGATTGGCTTTTATATCTAAGAGATTTTTTTTTTTCAAAAAAACTAGGGGACTGTATGGTTTGAGTATTTGTTTGTTTGTTTTCAGTTGAACAACATCCGGAGATGTGTACTTATAAGGTATCATGCATATGTTTTTTCTTCAACTGACTTTGAAAATTAGATAATTTAATTTATGTGGATTTTTTTCTCATGGAAAGGTTTTTATTGATTACAAGGACTAAGACAACCACATTGTGGTATGTAAACATTATTATCTGACTCATTCAAGTTCATTTACTTCATTCTTTACTTTCTCTTCTTGTTTTACACTCTGGGCATATTTGTTATGTTAGACATATTCTGTTACACAGCAAACAGCTATTGATCCCATCTGTGTGTTTGAAATCATGGATAGTCCAAATGTTAGTTAAAATCTGTTTGTTATCAACAAACGGGTTTAAAGAAGACACAAGAGTAGCTTTTCTTTGTTAAAGATATCAAATGATGTTTTGGAATCCATGAAATGTACAAGGAAATTAATAAGTACAAATAGAATAATAATGCTAAAAGCAACCATGTCTCTGTTAGAGTTTTTTTGATATCATCTTAATCCATGTAGGTGAAGATCCTATAGATAGACAACAACATAAAGCAAGGGAGACAGGCATGAAAGATAAAAATAATTATACAAAGGACCAAGAGCTAACACATCATTTTAGTGAATGTTTTTTACTATGTAAACTTATATACAGTCCAAAACAACCATAAAGCTTTTTATTTACCTTCAGGGACTTTGATTATACCTATTAATGGCTTTTTTAAAGTTCAGGGAAGTGGAGTGATTTTTAAATGGGAGAAAAGAACTCATTAAGGGTTACCTTGCCTCTTGTCTTCCGGCTGTTTATCATAGACTTCACTAATATTGGCTCCTAAGGGATAGCAGAATATTGTCTTTGGGAGAGTGTGATTCTGTGTTTGTGCTTGTTTTGGCTGGAGCAGAGTTAATTATTGAAATTATGTTTACAGAATTGTTTCCATCAAAAGAATACAGTTATTATTTTTTGCCTTTATTAAAATCAAATTTCTGTATGTTTAATATTGAAACATCATTTTTAAAACGTGTTTTCAACTAGCGTGTTTTGACATGATTTTTTCCCAGAGAAAATACTCAAATTAATGGAGAAGTGGTTTAAATCAACCCAAATAACTATTTTGTCTGAAGAAAAGATCTCAGCTGACAAATTTACCCCTTCAAGGGACAATCACAGGTATTGCACCAATAAGAAGCAGAGATACACCATTACAGAAGGGATGCCTTTTGCAAAGGGTGGTGTAAAAAGGTACAGGCTAGAAAGGAAAAAATCAGTGATGGTCAAATAGGAGCCACGAGGGTCTGCAAAGGGCAGAGCAGGGAAAGCTGAGGGCAGCACAGCAAGAGGTGAAGCTGCATCTGTGCTAAACCCCAGCGCTCTGATGAACATCCTGATCTGGTGTTTAGACCACAGCAGGATGTTATCCTTGCATATGTTATCAATGACCATTTGAACTGGATTTATGTGGCAAGATTTTGATATCAGGAAAGCTGTAGGTGTGACTTCTGTGAGAAGACATCAGAAAATCCTCCCAATGTGGACAGAGATAGTTTCGGACCTCTCCAAGATGGATGTGCTACTGCACAAAGTTGATCAATTTTGGTAGCACCTCTATGATAATATACTTAAGAGGGAAATGTATTATGCAACATCTGGGAGTGACGAGGGAGAGTGTGAGAAAAACAGCCCTGCAGACCCAGGGTCAATGCAGAAGGAGGGGCAGGAGGTGCTGCAGGTGATGGAGCAGAGATTCCCCTGCAGCCCTGGTGCAGCCCATGGTGAGGCAGCTGTGCCCCTGCAGCCATCTCCATGTGGGAGCAGAGATCCACCTGCAGCCCAGAGATGACCCCTCGGCAGAGCAGGATGAGATGCTCTGGAGGACCTTGTGACTCTATGGGGAGCCTGTGCTGGAGCAGGCTTCTGGCAGGACCCACAGTGCAGCACCGATCCTGAAGGACTGCACAGTGTGTAAATGACTCATGCAATGGCAAGGGAGTTCTTGAATTGCTCTAGCATGCGGAAGAGACCCATGTAAGAGCAGAGGAACACTGTGAGGGGGAAGGAGTAGAGATTCAATGTCATGAACACCCATTCCTCATCCCCTTCACTGCTTGGGAGCAAGAGGTAAAAGAGTCAGAGGTGAAGTTGAGCCTGGGAGGGGTATAGTGCTTAAAAATCCCTTATTGCTTTTCACTGGCCTATGCTGTTTAAATTGAAAATAAATTAAATTAATTTTCTGAAGATGAGCTTGTTTTGCCCATGACTGGCAAGGGATCTCCCTGTCCTTATCGTGAACCATGAGCTTTTTATTGTATTTTCTTCCACTGTTCTCTTGAAGACGGTGAGGGATAGAGTAATTTGGTGGTCAGCTAATTCAAACCACAACACTGTTTTATGTAGTTGCTAATTTGGAACAGCCAGGTGATTTGGTTATTTCTGTCTACAATGTTCTCATTCCCTTACCCTCTATAGTGTCATACAAGATAAGTGGGTTCCATTAAGTCCAGGAAAACTCCTTGGATGAAGGGATCTGACTGGAGAAAGAAAAAAAAAAAATCAATTGATGCTACAGGTGTAGCCATTCTTTTCAAAGGAACATATGTGAGGAAGAGGGTGAAGGCAAGGTCTCCTGTGGGTCATTACTGAGTTGAGGCTTGACAGCCAACAGCAGATGAGAGATTAGCCTTCAAATTGTCTTCCTGCACAGGAGCTGACCTCTTCATGGAAGGGCCCCAGCAAACCTCTCTGCTGCCTCAAGGCTGCATCTGATTTGAGTGGAGGTCAAAGGCAGCAGCCCATGGCTCTGAACCTCTCTACACACTTCAGGTGTGTTGCCCTACCTTGTTCTCTAGCTTTAGCTGAAGACAGTTCCAGAGGGCAGTTTTGTGTCAGTCATCTCAGAACAAGGCAAGTTCCTAATCAGAGGTTCTCATCTTGGCTGGAAATGCAGCAAGGACTCATTCTTTGGCCTTCTGAATTGATGCAATTGAAATCACTGAAAATGTTCACAAAACAGTTTAAAATTGTCTTTATCTACAAAAACAGAAATCCCCTTTTCTTTTTTTCTTCTTTTTACTGAAAACATGGCTTTACTTAGAAAACACTGGTTTGGAGTCAGCTAAAACAGAACAGTTTGCCACTGCAAAAACATTTTATATAGCTTCTGGGTTATATCTCTCTTGACCTTCTAAATGACTGTCTAACTGTAAAAAATTCCACTGAAATTTTACAATTTTTCAAATATAGCAGATGCTATTTTCTTGGTTCTTGATTTAGTGATGCAAAAGGTGTTAATTTCCTGCATGGTGCAAATTGCTAGTTTATTTAGAGATGTTGAGAACAGACAAAAGCTTTACTTACTTTTTTCAGCTGAGTATTTTTCTTCCAGAAACTTGAAAAGATAGAATAATTTAAATATCTATGTAAAAAAAAATCAACACAAGCCACAACTTGATTGAAAATATCATGTCCTTCTCATCTATGTGATCTTTCTGACAGATTCTCTCTCTCCCCACTGAAGGGCTGGAATATCAGAAAAATAGGCCTACATGTAAGAGAGCTGGTTGGTTACCTGCTTATCTAGTTCCTTGTGTAAAAAGAGTGTGAAGGTTTTAGTATTGTTTTCGAAATTAATTTCTACTTTATGCCTTTTAAACAAAAAACAAACAACCAAAAACCCCCAACAAAATCACAACAAAAAAACCCCAAACCAATAACAACAGAAAGGAATAAAAAACAAAACAAATTACCAAGCAAACAAATAAAACCCCAACAAAATCACAACAAAAAACCCCAAAACAATAATGACAAAAAGGGATAAAAAACAAAACAAACTACCAAGCAAACAAATAAAACAGGAGTTTCAAGTGGCTGAGTGTTATCTGTAACACTGACTGTGGACCTAAGTGACAAATAAAAATAAATTAGACATGCAATAAAAAATTTTAAATGCAGTGAGATTATATGTATATGGAAGACAGTGTTACTAAGGGCAAGAGCTTTCCATTAGTCTTTTAATCCTCATATTGGTATTGTGACTATTTATAGTAATTTCAGTTATCCTAATGACAAGGTCGATGCACTTGCCTTTTAGCTTTTTACTTTTTCCTCACCATGTATTTATTTTGTGATCAGGAAGGTTACATGGAGTGCAATATAAGACCACCAATTTTTTAATTTTGGTTCATCACTAAATGCTAGTAACATCTTCTAATTTTCATTTACTGCAGAGATTTCTGTGTTACTTCATCATAATATTGTTTGAATGCCTACCAGCCTGGAACAAGAACCTAAGTCACACTGGAGTGAGAGAGAGAAATTTCACTTTCAAAGGAACAAAGAATGATCACAGCTGTTTCTCACTGGCCAGCAAATCATCTCAAATGAGAACCAGGGTGTTAACATATTATTTCCTTGTTTTTTTGTTTTTTTTTTTTCCTTGTACAATGATAAAAAAGGCTTAGAAGCAATAACTTGAGTAATACAAAACATAAAAGAAAATAAAAAGGGAAAAGCGATAAAAAAAATTTATGTTCTTTCTAGAACAGTTATAATTGTTCTGGCTGAAGTTGAGGAGAAAATGGCTGCCTAAATATTGTTAGTTTGTTCCTTCTCTACTGATTTCATTGATAAGCAGTAATGACAATTTTCCCCCAAAAATGTAAAAGCTTCATATTAATGGGGTTGCTCATCAATAAATAAAAGTGTTATTTTTTTTTCTTCAGAGGTCGTATTATTCTAATCATACCATACCTGAGGGGAAAAAGCAAACAGACTTAAAGGGCCAAATGATCTTTTAAATAGATCTGGACAAGTGGCAACCTTGTACAGACAAGGATTATTCTGTGTTATTCTACTCAATTCTATTACTCTACCCAAGAGAGAACATCTATTTTCAGACACAAAAAAAGTTATTCCTACCTTTTCTCAGACTGTCTCAAATCACCTCTATTCTTCTGCCTTGTTCACTGCTGCAGATGCAATTATTTCAGTAGGGCTGCTCAGAAGTGTTTTTGAGGAACAGAGATGGAAGGTATATCTCTACTATAAAAAGTGTAAAACATGTAGAGTAGGGCAACCTAAAGCTGAAGGAGAAGGAGCTTACTCCACAAGGTTTGGAATAAACTCTGTACTCTGGTTAAATGTTTCATTTGACCTCCCCAGCTAGAGAGAAGTAAAACATAAGAAACATCAGCTACTCAGGGCCCAAAACAAATAAAAATGTTGCAGACTTAGAGGAGTGAATAACTATGATACAAGGAAAAACATGTACACGTTAGTAAGTAATTTATCAGCATCAAATAAATAACAGTCAGCACCACTGACCTTTTTCATAAGTACCCAGAGCAAATTAAATCCAAAACTCTTCCTAGGAAATCAAAACAGATATGCAATCTAATACTATTGTTAGCAGGTGGTCAATTTGATGCACTTTTGTGGGATTGTCCCTACACTTGTAAAAACATGAGTCCTTAATAAAGTGGAGGATAGCTGAATTTACTCTTTGCTCATTCAAATTGTAAAAAATTAGGAACAGAACACTGAATCTGGCTTATTATTTCTATACTTTGGGCTTCTGAAGATTGTGATCTGAACTGTGTTGCATGAGATTGTGTGCTTTGAGATAACCAAAGCATTAAATTCTAAGTGGGAATGTGTTAGAGGTAGACAAAAACAACACTCTTTTCACTTTTAGAGTAAGTGAGTTTAGGCTTTGCTTTAGTGAGCTGTTTCAATCTATTCTCAAGCATAGAGAACTGAAATCTCGACTAATGTTAATGGAAATTAGGCATGTGATTATGCATTTTGTTGAGCTGAAGCATATGATTATGTATTTTGTTGAACAGGAGTCTGAGGACATACCAAAATTACAACCACTGTAAAGACTTCCATTACCTTTTGCTAGGATAAAATAAGTTGTTTTGTAAGTGAATGAGCATAAAAATCTCATCCTGTCATCAGATAACATTTTGCTCTCACCTTATTGGGAAAAATTAGTTGTCCAGGGTCAACTGTCTGCCTGTGCTTCATCAAAGACTGGATCTCTGAGAGCCAGTGGTGTACTTGAAATAGTTCCACTTGAGGTTCAAGCAAGTTTTTCATCTGTATTTATTCTTGTGTGTTTTGCTTCCATGCCATTGCCTGGCATTTTCCTTTGCAAAACTCAGAATATTTTTTGCCTTAGTGGTCCTTCCTGCTTCATATAAACTCTTCAACTTGACTGCTACACTGCACCAAAAATAGACATGTTTTTCCTCTCCTCTTCTAATCACACAGCTTCAATATCCATATTAAACTGTCTTTCATCAGAGCTTGTGATGCTTGTATGAGACAGTTAAGATTATCTCTAATGAAAAGCATTTGTCTGTCCTTGTGAGAAAGGAGAGCATTTCTGTAAAGTCTTCCTAATACTCACGTTCAAATGCCCTGCCTGAATACCAGAGCTTGTTAGAGCTGACTAGTGGAAAAGGCAAACCAATGAAAGTTTCCCTAGGGAGGAGAGGGAACATAGATGTAAAAAGTCTCAACTGAAGTTCCACCAAGCTAATATGATTTAAGTTTTCAAACTTGAGAAAAGCAAGATGAAGGGAAATCCTTAAACTTCATTCTGATGTGGGAAAGAAGTGTTGGTACTCAGGAAGTGAAATGTGTTAGTCAAATAAACACAAAACCACAGATTTTTTGGTTATTAAAGCCTTCCTTCTCAAGCCAGAACTTCTATTTATTTTGGCAAATAGTATTTCACACCTGCTTTATGGACTAGATCAAGATTATTTAGTAAACAATTGCTTCATATTTTTATTCTAGTTATTATTTTGTGTACATGCTGTAAAACTATAAATTGGAGTATATTTATTCTTTATTTTGAATTTTCTTCTTGACAGAGAAGTCTTGTGAATAAATTAGTTTCGGGACCACTGGCTGTTCAGTACTTAGATACATTGTGAGGCCTGAGAACTGAAGACAAATATTTCTGTTATCTGACCTGCAGACACAGAACCACAAAACCAAAGAATCTCTGATGTCAAAGGAGAGCTCTTAGATCATCACCACCATGTTCTCATTAAACCATGTCCTCAAGTACCACATCCACACATCTTTTGAACACTTCCAGGGATGATGATTCCATCACTTCGGTGTTTGTTTCAATGTCTGACCATTCTTTGGAGATAAATGTTAGACCTTAGCTGAGGTTCTTGGTCACTGATCATCCAAATCTATCTGGATGTTTGGTTCCCATCTCAGAATCACATCCCTGCACATGAGAGAGCATGTGGCAGAAAGGCACTAGGTCATACTTCTGTACTTCCTTTAGGTGGAAGTAGGATTCAAGTTGTATTCATGCCTCCAAAAAATCAGAAAGGACGATTAGATCATCTGGATCTAAACACTGGAAAGAAAGTGCAAGAACTTTGACCCCTGGCCTGAGGAATGCACCCCTGGAGAAAAATAAATTTAAGAGGCAATTCACCTGATAATCATGAAAACCACTCTCATATCCCTAAAGCACACTCCTTTTCTATATGTGTTGTTTAGGAAGGGATGTGTGATACTCTTCTGATAGCTGAGAAGTCATTTCCATTTGCTACTATAGTGATGTCACAAATCTCTCATTACTTATCCCGTCTTTCTGGCAGTAGATAATTTTAAGGTGTTTTTTAATCTTTTCAAGACAAAATAGTGCAACCACAGTTCTGTTGTTGGGGAATTTTTTCTTTTTTTTTTTTTTTTTGGTTATGACTCCTTGTTCTGTTCACAGTTATGTTTGTATTAACTTCATCTTTTCAGGCATAAATTATCCTTTCAGATTCCCGAGTGGATGTCAAGTGCATTAATTAGCAGATTGCCTGATTTCATAATTTCTTAACATTATGAGATATCACTAAAATAATCAAACAAATGAGGTATTTTCTGCCTAATTCAAAGCCTGTTTTAGAGAATTTTTGCAAAGATTCCTGGGCTTTGGCATGTGTGCAATTACTTATAACTTATCACCAACTCACATGTGTAGGAGAAACATCAGCTTCACTGCAGCTATTTCCAGGCTTAGGCTCATGATTTAAGGGTTTTACCATAGAAATTCCATGATTCCTACCAGCTAAAACAGGGTTTGAGTTCCAGGCACAGCATTCAAATTTCAGCTGTTCAAATAAACTAAGGCAGCATCTTAGCGCATAAAAGTTTTCCTCATGCTCTTGGCATTTCCACTGAACTCCCTCTGACATCTCATTTTGAGATCTGGGATGTGATGAATGTGTACTCTCCTCCATGAGATTTTATTTTCACTGATATCTTTAGATATAAAGCCCAGAAGATGAAGTAAAAAGTTGGCATGCAGAGAGCTGATAACTTTTAGGAATGTCACCTGAACTTCTGTGATTTACTGCTTTTCAACCTACTGAATGGATGCAAAGAAATTTTAAAAAACAGTATCAGACACAATGTTGCCAAAATCTACTCTTCACTAAAGTGTTCTGGATAAACACATTCGTCATTTGGCTTGAGCAAGAGTTTTAAGAATGCAGAATGCAAAAATGATTCTTTCAGACTCAGATTTTGTATAGCATGTATGAATTTTGTCATCCCACCTGCCTTATCTGCCAAAGGTTTACCTTTACCCAGACTTCAGTAAAGTCTCTGTTACTGTCTCCCATAGAAATCTCTTTGAGGAACTGTCAGCCCATGGCTTGGACTGGTGCACTCTTCACTGGGTTAAAAACTGTTTGGATGGCCAGGCCCAGAGAGTGGTGGTGAATAAAGTTAGATCCAGCTGAATGTGGCTCACCAGTGGTGTTCCCCTGGGATCAGTGATGGGGCAAATCCTGTTTAATGCCCTTATCAATGCTCTGGATGAGGGGATCAAGTGCACTCTCATTCAGTTCACACACAAGTTGAGCATGAGTGTTGATCTGCTGGAGGGCAGGAAGGCTCTGCAGAGGGATCAGGACAGGCTGGACTGATGCTGAGGGACAACTGTATGAGGTTCAACAAGGCCAAGTGCCAGGCCCTGCCCCTGGGTCACAACAACCCCTGCAGTGCTACAGGCTGGGGAAGAGTGGCTGGAAAGTGACCAAGAGCAAAAGAACCTGGAGGTGTTGTTCAGCTGCAGCTGAATACGAGGCAAGAGTGCCCATATGGCCAGGAAGGCCAATGGTATCTGCACGGAAATCATGTGGCCAGGAGGAGCAGGGCAGTGATTGTTCTCCTGTGCTCGGCACAGCTGAGGCCACATTTTAAATCTCTGTTAGTTCTATGATTCCATGAGTCTATTGTCAGCCTCAAAGGGGTGATGTAAAAATTATCTTTATCCGCTCTCCCACGAAAATAGAAGCATTAAATTAAGCATTCAATTTCTCATTTCAAAGTAGCTGAGAAATCCAAAAGTATATTGACAGATCACGACTGGAATCCCATCTGGTCATATGCAGTGGAACTTCCATATAAAAATAAAGCTTGAAATGGTTTGTAGAAACAACTGGGAAAAACACACTTTGTTTTTTAAGTCTACTAAATTAACACTGCTGTGTATACTTCCACATGAATTTCATTTTCATCAGAGCAGTGATACTGAGACAACCAAGGTTCATATTAAGATCTGAAATTTTGTTTTGAGCTCTTTCTTTGAATATGGGCAGTGCTTTCCATTCCTATGCTTTATATACACCTAGGAAGAATAAATCCAGCATTAGAGCCAGTGCTAGTTTTTTTTCCATTTGTCTGTGGCACAGATGTTGCACAGACAGAAGTAAGAAAGTCAGATTATGACCAGGCAGATACAAGACACAAAGTTATCGTTCTTCTACAGAAATTCTTTAACTATTTGTTAAAATTGGGAATGACCATCCTGGCTGGTAAAAAAGCTAAAAGGTACACTGGACTATCAGCTTTCACCAGCAGCTGGAGGTTATAGCAGAGAAAGGATTCTAAGGGATGCCCAGTAAAAGTCACATTAAGATCTTCTGACATATACTTTAATAAAAAGAAGAAAACATTAAAAATTGAATTTTTTGCTCCAAAATGCATCATTTCTCCACTGCTAACAGTGTGTGTGCCTTGATATATAATTTTATGTCATTGTAATGAAGTTTGATGATTCTGCTTAATGTTATTACTAGAATTGCTTTTCATATGATTGAACTAGTGCATATATACTTAATTTTCATTTTATGGATCTCTATCTTACATGATTGCACATATTTACTTTTGTTTTTCAGACCCATTTTTCAGCAGTTATTCAATAATTTTATGAAATTGTTCAGCATCCGCCAGGTCTTTCACATTTTGCCCTTCATCTATATAATGGGAAATATTTTTTTCTCTTCCACATATCTTATTCTTATAAAGAAAATTATGAAACTTCTGTCAACGTTGGTAGTTTAATGTAATTTTGGTTAAAGTGAATAATAGAAAACAATGTTTGCAAAGTTCCAAAGAGAGGAAATTTTTCCATTATATTCTTAACCTACTTTTTTGAATAGCAAGAGACTCTTACCAAAACACGACACATACCTTTGATTTTAGGAGAAATTATGAAAATTCAGAACATATACCATGACCTGGGGTTACTCTTAAACCCATGAGAGCTGAAGAAGAGAATTAGAAACTGGAAGTAGGAAGAACCTCAGAAAGACCATTTGATCTCTCCCTCTTCAATAAGGCAGTGAAAGTCTGGCATTCCTCACAGAAATGGCTGAAAAAGAAGAAATTTTTACAAGCTTCTTTGTATATAGTGGTTTATCCTAGACACACATTGCTGAATAAAGAATGAATTATGTTGTTGAATTCATGTTTAAACCCAAATTATTTCAATAAGTGACACAGTAATGTTTTGCTATAGAAGATAGTTTAAATGCTGTGACAGAAAGCAGATCTGCATAAGCGTGAGAAATGTACCAGGTCTTGATTTCATTCTACTGGCAAGACAGCAGCTCCCAAGATAGCAGCAAGGGAGGGAAGCACAAGGTGAAATTCATACAGAAGCTAAACAGCCCCAAAGTGTGCAGCACCTTGTCAAGCACCTTGGCCTTCCTGTCCAAGCATGGCCATCCAACATCCTGTCCATAGACATGGCCACCATTTTTGGCATCTTCACTCCAGCCAGGCCAACAGCCATGAGTTAAAATGTCACCCAGGAATATGCAGGTGCTAGGCTGGCTTGGAATCAATAAAAGCAGTAGCTGCTGTCCAGGACAGTATCCCTTGTGTGGGAGGTGGCTAGATTGTTTCAGAGATTTCCTGTTCCTATACCCAGTGCTGTTATCAGGAGGCCTTTTCTCCCCTGAAGGAACTATGGGTTTACTAAGTACAGTGACTCCAGCATGCCTTTTCTGGTACCTGTGGACACCTACCTCTTGACATGCTCCTCAGACAGGGTCTGACAAGTCTGGAAGAAAAGTACAATTAGAGAAAACTTAAGGGAAACCTGCCAGGATTTGTTACCTCCCTCACTACTTCACAGAGAGCAATCTCCAGGAAGAGGTGGGGCAGGACTCCACATCCTCCCATCATCCAGCAATCAACCTCTCGTCATTAACAGGATCCAAGCGTTTCATCTGCAATGTCAGGGGGAAACTAGCTCCAGTTCCATGCCATACACTGCATTTCTCAAGCAGGTTACTGAGCAGAAGCTGCAAAACCTCCTGAAGGCAGCTTTCCTCCTAGTGGTTGCTCCTTATTCATAGGCCTTTCCATTAGTGACGCTGCATCTTGTTTCACAGGCAATTACATCTGCTAGATTCTGGCTTCTTCTGAGATCTTTCATTTCCCATTATTTACCCATACTGAATCCATCTTCCCCACCATTCCCAGTCTCAGGTTTCCTAGAAGTCTGTACCCAGTCAGCAAAGGCATTAAAGCTAGGTGCAAACTAAGGTTGCTAAAGGTTTCAGATTTGAAGGAACACTGAAAGACCTTTTTGCTTGTCTTGCCAAAAAATGTTCCTATTATTCAGAGAGACTTTAAATAGTAGTTTGAAACATCTGAGATTTGCATTTAAACATACAGCAGTGCTGTGTACTTTTGAAAAGCTTTAGACATTTGTTGGCCTTGTGCTGAGAGATAGGCTTACACATTCAAACATTTATTAGTAGGGTGTTTAGATGATGGCTTTAGCAATTCTATAGTAAGGTCAGTTTCAAGAAAAAAAACAAAAACTAAGCAGAGACAGAAAAGAAAAAAAGCCAGAAAAAAAAAGCAAGGAAAAACCAAAACTCTCCCCAGTGACGATCTGGGAAGAGAAACAACTGGCATCCTCAAAAAGCATCTTCCATTGGCTCTTCTCCAGCACACAGGCAAACACCATCCACCCTTTTCCATAGAACTCTATAATCTTCATCAGGATCTACTCAAGCCTCCAACTGGTGTTTCTGTTGCTGTTACTGCTGGCTGAAGCATGTTTTCCCCTAGGGCTGCTGCTGCAGGCTACACCATTGAAAAGGTATGCATTTGTGTATTATTGAGTCCCCATAGTATAATTCAAAGGCTACAACCAACGGACCAGGAAAGGACAGAGAAAAGGATTATTTGATTCTGGGAGAAATTTGTTTCTCGAGAGAACCAACCACAGCAGTGCTGTCAGGGTTAAGGGGAATAAGGCCTTGAGATTTTTAAGATGAGAATAACATCATGAGAGAAACAAGGGACAATCTCTGCCATGGGGCTGAGTAAAACACTGCAGGGCTTCAAGGCAAAGGCAGGTTACAGAACTGCAGCTATAAGTGCCCTAGAATTATAAAGGTGAAGGCATCTAAGGCACTAAGCAATGTTTCTGGCCTTGAAAGGTGGTATATTTTTAATTTCCTCCATAGCTTCACTTTTTACTCTTCCTCTGATAAGTGACTGCAGTCTCTTTTCCCCACCTCCTCTGTCTGCTGCTCTCCCTCTCCTTCTGTATCAATATTTCTGATGATTCTTTCAAGTGCTCTGTCACCCATGGCTAGCATACACACATGCCCTGCAGCCAAACCCAAGTACCTCTGCTACTGGGCACTGTAACACAGAAATATCTCACCTCTAGTGACAAAAACCTCCTTTTTGCCTTCCTAATTCTCTGAGCAGCAAAAGTTTTTCTTACTTATTGAATAAAACACATCTGCCAGCTTTGGAACCACCTGGCAGAGCAGTCCCTGTTCTCTCTTAATGGCTTATTTAGTGATAATGAGGCATAGTGATATCAAATGCCACAATACACTGTCATTACACTTTGTTTATCCTTGCAGTAACTTTGTATTTGTGATATTTAATAAACTGTTTGTGTAGCATTAATACCCTGATAATTTCCTAGAAGTTTTTAACTCTAGTGGTCCTTTATAATCAGAGATAGTATAAAAATATGTACTTCTTTCTTCTGTAGCATTTGACACTGTCCTGCATGAAATCCTTATCTCTCCTTATCTCTAAATTGGAGAGACATGGATCTATCTGATAGATGAACCACTTGGTGGATAAAGAATTAGCTGGAACTGGATGTACTCAAAAAAAGATTTGAGGTCAATGACTGGATTATCCCATCAATGACAAATGGGATTCCTCAGGGGTTGTTATTGGGACAGGTGCTGTTTAATATCTTTGTCAGTGACAAGGGACAGTGGGATTGAGTGCAGCCTCAGCCAATTTGCCAGTGACACCAGGCTGTGTGGTGTGATCAGCATTTTGGAGGGAAGGGATGCCACCCAGAGTGACCCTGACAGGCTTGAGAACTGGGCCCATGCAGATGTTCTGGACTTCAACAAGGCCAAGTGCAAGGTTCTGGTTTGGGTTTGGGGCAATCCCAAGCACAGATAAAAGATGGGCAGAGAATGGATTGAGAGCAGCCCTGGACAGAAGGACTTGAGACTGTTGGTGAATGAACAACTCAACATGACCCAGCCATGTGCTCTGGCAGCCCAGAAAGCCAAACGTGTCCTGGGCTGCATCCAAAGCCCCTGTCTTGGTTCTGGGAAGACAGATATCTGCCAGGCAAAGCTGGAGTTTTCCTCGGAATGGAGAATGTAAACCATCCCCCCTTTTATCAATTATAAATTTGCAGTTAGAGGCTCTTAGGCAAAAGATTTGGGAATAGAAATAGCAGTTCTTTACTAGTATGTATAAAAAAACAAACAAAACCAACAACTACAGCATTAATAACAAAAACAGTACTAAGAACATCGAGGGCTTTGCTTCACAAAAAACCCAGGGCAGTTTGGTCTCTGTGCCCTTGTTGGATCCTCAGAGCACCAAGCTGGAGCAGTGGAAAAGTCCCGGGCTGGTAGCTGGGATGGCAGGATGTCCCAGCAGGCAGGGGCAGGGTGTCCCAGCAGGGCAGGGGCAGTGTCCCAGCAGGCAGGGGCAGGGTGTCCCAGCAGGGCAGGGGCAGGATGTCCTGGCAGGGCAGGGGCAGGGTGTCCCGGCAGGTCACGCTGTACCAAGAACAGCAGTGCCAGCCAAACCACGATGGCAGGGCAGGGCTGGCGCAGCTCTCGCAGGGCGGCAGAGAAGCTCAGAATTCCAGGGTGAGCAGATGATGGTAGATTTCCCAGGATTGGACCCCTCTGGAGACAGTGAACTCTCTCAGCAAGCAGCAACCCAGCCGTTCTCTCTCCCCAAATGCCAAAACAGTGTACCAAACTGCCTCAAGGTCTGTCCTTTAACTGCCCCAAAACTTGTGTTATCTCTCCCTCCGAGCTTCGACCTCTCCTTTGTCTTTGGTTAAGTTGTCTTAAGTATCCAACACTTAGTTTCTTTGGTAGCTTATGGGGAAAAAATTCTTTAGAGTAAAAAGGAACAAACTTAACCCCCAACAGCCTCATGGACAGCAGGTAAGGGAGGGGATTCTGCCCCTCTGCTCTGCCCCAGTGAGACCCCACCTGCAGTGCTGCATCAGCTCTGGGATCCCCAGCACAAGGAAGACGTGAACCTTTTAGAACAAGTCTAGAAGAGGCCACAAAGATTATCATAGGATGGAATACCTCTCCTGTAGGGCTCCTCTCTCTGTAGACAGTCTGAGAGTGTTGGAGCTGTTCCACTTGGAGAAAATAAGGCTCAGGGGAGACCTTACTACACTTTCCAATACTGAAAGATGCTACCAGAGAGCTGGAGAGGGAATTTTTACAAGGAATGCAGTGATAGGACATGGGGGAATGGCTTCAAACTGGAAGAACAACGGTTTATATTGGAAAGGATATGTTTACATTCGATATTAGGAAAGAATTCTTCACTATGAAGATGTTCCAGACCTGAAGACCCAGGAAGTAATTAGTTCCATTGTCATATAGATTTTGGTGATAGGGGAGGCAGTAGTTCTTCAACACATAAATCTGAAACATCTTAGAAATAGGGTTCTGCAAAAAAAAAACTTAAATAGCTGTCTCAAGATGCTGGAAGCAAAAATTATATTGCTAGCAGTTATTATATACTATTTATGGTAAGCAGCTTTTTAAGGACTGAAATGCAGATTGTGGTCTGTTTGCTATGCCTAATAAAAGCAAATATAGGAAAAGCCATATATAGGAATATATAATAAGATCAAATATACGAAAAGCCCATAAGGACACAGATTTTAAAAACAAAATAAAAAGGATCAACAACATATCAGTTGTGATGGAGAAAAAGAAATAACTCTATAGGTAGTGCTTTAGCTTTGAAAAATGTGCAAACAAATGCCAGGAGGAAGAAATTGGATAACACAATAAAGAAGAGGAAAGGTTCTGGGGGAAAAATCAAGTAAGTGAAGCATAAAAACACAATCCTGGTAATTAATACAAGTAGGCACAGGTGAAAAAAAGCTTACAGGGGAAAAGAATACATAAGTCACTCAAGCTGTGCAGAGCCAGAGTGCAAATGAAAATTCAGTAGCTAACACAAGGAAAGGAAAAATCAAACTGCGGCTGGAGGAACTCGAGATGTGCATTGACAGCACAACTGCGAGTAGGCAGATCTAAAAGACGGATATATCTTCCTTTCTCTGGGAGGTCATGCAAGGACACTGAAAAGAAAATGGAAAACAACAAGATCTTTAAGAAAATATAGAAAGGAACACAAAACCACTGAGAACACAGCCTATTGATTATAAGTTTCTAGAAACCATGGAGCCCATATAAATCATGGACAAAAAAAAAATATAAATCCTATTGAAGATAAAATTAGACTATTCTGAAAACAAGCAGATGACATCTTATTAAAAAGCTCAGAATTTCTTTTATTTTTCCTCTCTCTTTCCTTTTTTTTTTTTTTTTTTTTTTTCTGCAAGCAGAAGGTTCCTTCTTATCTAAACAGCAAATGAAGTAATTTTGCTCTTCCCACTTTTGTAAAAATGGTTGGCCAAGAAAGGCAAAACAGCATTACTCACAGGAGATATTATTTCTGCAATAATGAAGGGAAATCAGTTTTTCTTATGAATCTAACTCAACCAAGGAAAATGTCAAAATTTACCTGTTTTGGCAGGCATTTCTGAATAGTGATTGTGTGGAATTGTTCTATTTTTCCCTTTTGAAAACGTCTCCTCTTCAGCATTTAACCAAATGAGGAGAAGAATCAGATTTGTTTATGGAACTCCCAGTGGCTCCTATTTTTTTTAATCATTATTAAATCTTAGATATCTGCTATCTGCATTACCCTCTATCTCTTTCTGTCTCTTAAGAAGCACCTTATTTACAATAAGGTAAGCACAAGGATCAGTTGTTTTTAAAGAAAATGCTCGATATATTGTGCTACTTATTGATGTAGGATGTCCATGTCTAAATACGTGTACATAAACTGAATCAATGTGGCTACAGGAAAATGCCTTAAAGCATTTGTTCATGCTGTGCAGTGGAGCACATGAGGAAATGGAATTTTAATGACAAACTGCTTTAAAGATAAATAGAGGAAATCCAAACTGTCATTTAAGTAGACCTTCATGTGAAAAAATACTATAGTGATGCATAGGAAGGCTGCTGCACAATTCCCATTTGATATACTTATTTGCTGAGAAGCAGATGACTTAATATGACACTTGGCAAAAAGACAGCAAACTATTTAAATAATCATTTAAGTACTTTCAAGGAATTTAAGTAGAAGAAAATAAATATAATAAAGCACGTTCATAAACTGAATTGTATCACATAGTAATATTGCATGGATTTTGTTTCAGTCTGCTGTTTTTGGCATTGTGAAATTTTTAATCAGACATTGAAAATAAAAGAGTGCCTTCACTGAATATGTTAAGTGAAATATTGCAGCCATTTTTAAGGCTTATTTTCAGGAGAAATGCAACATAAGTATTTACTTGCTACCTATGCAGTGCACCTACTCCGGCATTTTGGTGTGTGTAAGAGTTTAACTTCTAATTGCATGGGGCATGCTCAGCTTGGATGAGAGCAAGCAGAACAAAATAAGGTGACATCACAATCAATTTAAGTTCTATGAGTTAATTAAAGCCTTGAGCTCCCATGTGCATGCCAGGCAAGGAACGTGACAGCAAGATTTGTGAGAGCTGTGCTGAATCTCTGCTACAAGCTGGGAAACAAGAGAAAAAGGACTTTCAGATAGGAAAACATAGGAGACACACCACATTTTGTATCTTTACAGGAACATTTAGGAAGTAAATTGGGGTGCATTACTCCTGAAAGAGAAGCTATGAGATTTGGTTTATGTTGTGATAGTGCCGTGATATAAACCAACTGTGAGGGAATCTGTTTGAAAGCAGTATTTAAGATCAGAAAAGCTGATTGGTGAGTATGCAGCACCTAACATGGAGATCACAGCATTTATCAGATGCTATAGCAGAGCAGAAAGCTGGTTCTCACTCAGTTTTATCATTTTCAAATCTCTTATTTTCATTTCTAGACCAGCAAATTATCTTTTTTGAAGATCACAGAATTTTCTTTTAAAGGTTTTTTAGGATATTTCTTTCATCTGTAATAAAGTATATATTTTATTAATTTTGACATGCTTAATCAGTCTTACAGCTCTGACTAACCACCATTTGTTGAATAATTTTTACTTTACACACTTCTCCATTAATTTTCCTGGGTGATTGTAAGGTGTAATGAAAAGTTTTACAAAGTGCTGCCCTATTACTAGTTCAGCATGTTGCTATATTCAAATCCTAAAGAGCTAGGGAACACTTCTTCCAGACCTTTAGAGCAGTCTCTATAATGTTCTTTTTATATTCTTACATAGCTCTTATCACAGTGACATCTGACTACTTCCCAGGCCCCTATTATATTTTACTGGAGTAGGCTTAGAAAATTTTTCTGCTTGGAAGAAATGGAAGAACAATATTTTTGGGTTATTTAAAACTGTCTGTGTTTATTTTTAGCTGGAGAGGTGCCTCTTGCACAGGCTTTGAAGCAGTTCTTCATTACATCAAGAGATTATTGTGTAAGTAACCATTACAAAACTCGGGGCCTAAATAAATACCTACTCTACAGACTGAGACTGACTTTTGCCATGTCCTGAGAGCAACCCGCTATCAAAGATTGAACTGTTCATAGCTGTGGAAAAACATTGGGTCTTCACAGGAAGACGCCATGGAAATATTGGGGGGAAATAAACTACTGTTTATCTTCTAAAGACGTCAGAAGTAAGAACTGGTAATTGCAGTCACAATGACAGATTATCTCTTTGAGAAAATTAAGGGGGAATTATTAATAAATACACACTAAAAAGAGCGTGAAGCATAATGTTTGCATTACACATTAGCAGCAAAAACGTGAAAAAAATTGCATAAGGTACTCTGGCAAACTTCCAATGATAGTTTTTTGTTTAAAAGCTATTAATAAAGAATATGTACTTCTACATTTGCATTATCACATATCTGTTTTACTCAGAAATTTTATGGTGTTCTATCTCAGAAATTTGATTGAGAATACTTCTATTTATTAATAGTTTATAAGCAACTCCCCAAGGTTTTAGCACTATGTGACTTTCCAGACAGATGTCACTCTGGCTGATGCTTCTATGGAGTCTAGAATTCAATAGTTCTATCTCTGTGTCTCTCTGCCAGACAGAAACTGCAAACAATCATGGAAATATGAGCTCCCTTTTATTTTGTATTTCTAAATAAGTGAAGAAACAGTAGATTTATGGAAAATAATCATCAATAAAGGAAGTTTCCAGAAATAAGACATATTTTATTTTTGTTAATTTATTTTGCCTTGAACCAAACAATTCCACAAATCAATTTCACCATCAGTTACAGACTCAACCATCAATAAGCTAAATAGCAGAAGTTTTAAGTATAAAGCAGTTGATCTGGAATAACTGAAGAAAGATGGCAATAAGTTCCAAGAATGCAATGGTGCCTTGAAGAGTTGAAAAGGTACCAAAAAACCTCTCCCTGCCACTACCTAATCTAGTATTAGTGTCCAAATCTTGAAAAGCAAGTGTTGGCATTTTTGAACACTGTCCCTATCCCATATAGACATTGTGTCAGAGCCATGTATAATCATTGTCATAAAACATAAGAGAGTTGTAGATGTTAGTGAATACCCATTCCCAAATTCGAGGGCTGCCCTCTCTTCCATACCAGCTGTTGAAGCCAGGTCAGCAGATGGAACACATCCATGAGGAGTGATGGCAGCTCAGGTCTTACCTCCATTGCCAGAGTCAATCTGCTCAGAACAGGCCTTACTGACCCAGGCTGCTTTTGCCTGTTGGTCAGAAAGGAGTTTTAAAAACTGAAATGATGCCCTCTAAAAATTACTAAAGTCTCAAGTGAGATGTTGTTTTTTCCTCTTGTCCTACCCTCTGCCCAAAGCAAAAGGAATGACATTCCCTCGCTGGTACGTGTCACAGTGTTCTCCAAGATCTGTGCCATGCACACTCACAGTTACATTTCATCACACCTTGAGCAGAAAGATTTCATCCTACAGAAGTCAAGCACCCCATAGCTTCTTAGTTTTCTTTGTCCCTGGGGTGCCACAAACCACAACTGTTTTTTTAAAACCCTGCAACACAGTTGTAAGCAAAAATACTGTCCTTCACTTGTAAACAGTCACAGCTCTTGGTGAGCACTGCTCCAAGCTTGATATTTCCAGAGTCTCAAATATCCTTGATACAGCTGACCTTGAAAAGAGCATCTACAAAAACTATAGTTATGTTTTCACAATCCAGAGAAAAGTTGCCAATAGCATAATACTCCATAATGCATAAGGCCAAGAAGTGAATTCCTTCCTGTCCTCTCAAAGCAGAGCAGTAAAAGCAGAGGCAGCACGGAGAAGAGAGGCTGAAAGAACAAAAGCAATTCCGAGCACTCAGTCACTGATGGTCCCAGGAAGCCTTTCAGACAGATTTCCTCCAGGACCCCTGTGAAAATGGCCTCAAGGTGCTGCTGCCAAAGCCACTTCTCTGCTTTTCTACCCAGGCTCAGTTAGCCTGTTTCTTTTCCTATATTAAATTGCAATTTGTAGTTGTAGTCCTAAGCTATAGCTAGAAATACATTGAACATATATTATTTTGCAGCAAATACTATAACCACTCCTGCCTCCTCTTGCCTGATGAATTCTGGCTCTATAGAAAACAAATTATCTTTGAACTCTTCTGGAGAATGGAGGAAGTGCTTGTACTTGGAACAAAGGACACTTCCCCACCACAGCAAAGACATAAATAAATAACTGCAGTTTGGTTTCTCTCCCCCAGACACCAGCTTAGAAAAGATCTATTTTTCTTCAGCATAAAAAGCAAACCCACAAATAACCTATTGAAAGAGACCTCTCTTCCTTTAATGTTGAAAAATGGTTTATAGATATATATCACATCTCTGCTTTTATTATCTTTCTCCCATCTTTTTTTTTATCCTTCTTGAAGGGTCTCTAAGCTCACTTAAAAAGAGTGAAAAAAAAGTCATAAAGTGAAAAGTCCTGTTTTATTAAGAATCCTGTCAGTCCCAATCCAGAAGGAGGTGATGAAAGGATTTAAGCCACTACTGTTCTTTTTAGATCCTATAAAGAAAATCAAAGCATCTGAGTGCAAAGGCTTAATAGGGCATAAAGCTGTAGCTTACAAAACTTTCTCCAAGATTTTATGCTGGTATTTGCTGCTGAGGAATTAAATTACATAGTAACAATGTAAACTTTGTACTCTTTTTGCATGGGAAATGCCCAAGAGGAAAAGTCTTTCTGCACATAGGTACTGCAACTATACTTGCTCATCCCAACATAGGTAGATACACCTAATTTTTATACTGTAAGAAAACAATTTTATCCGGTGGCATATAAATATGTACAAAGAATAAGTCCAGGAAGAAAAAGTACCACCATAAAAAAATCGTAGTTTTCGTCTTCTAAATAAATATCTGAGTTTTTTTCATATTTTTCATTTCCTTTTATCACTTCCAACACATGGGATAAGTAGCAAGATCTCACTGTTCTTCCTAAGGGAGTGGTCCTATTGAGAAAAAGAAAAAAAGGTCTCATGAAAAAAAGTTTTGGTCTTTGTTCACATTTTTATGCTTCACAGGACTCTGCAGTTTGCATGCTGTCAGCAGTGAATTCCTCTCACCCTCTTTGCTAGCAGTCTCCTGGAATACAGGGAATGACTGAGAGTTTTCAGTTTGATGGGCTGGAGAGAGATGATGAGAATAGTTCCTCCAGAACTAGTTCCTCCAGAACTAGTGACCAAGCCTTTTGTTTCTTCTCAATCCTCTCTTCCATACAGTTTTGTCAATCTGCTTTCTAAACTTATTTCAGAGCTGTTTATGTCTGAACTCCAGCTCTCAGACTGCAGCTCTGCAAGCACAAAGGCTGCTCTTGTCTCTGTCCCCAGGGCTGAGACCCCCTGTCTCCAGGGAAATACAAGCAGTCCTGCTGGAACAATTTTTTGTGCCAGCTTTATCCCACGAGCTTTCAGAAACATAGTTTGAGAGCTCCTGCAAGGAATTATGAACATGAGTGTGCTGAAGATGATTCACAATACTCCACTCCAGCCTTCCTGTGCATGAGGGAAAACGTGTTGCCCATTTCACATCAACTTTCACAAATTGCACTTTCCTCAGAATGTCCCACCTGGGTTTTGGCACAATCCTTCTCCCACACTGTCTTCAACCAAGATGCAAACTCTTGGCAGAGGTTTTGTGTGTACAATGTGTTATACAACATTCACTTCACAGACTCTTCTAGTTTTGAGTATGGCACCACTTTGCTTTCACCACCAGCCCTGATTTGCTTCTTTATATCTCTAACAAAATTCAACATATTCCTGGTTCCAGGGTAAAAAAGATTGCCTTTTGGGTTTGGTTAGCCCTAGCCTATCCAATATGTTTACAATAAATGCAAGTTCCAGCTTTCTGAGAAAATAGAACATAAAATTCCTTTTCATTTGGGTAACCCTTCACAGTTACAAAAATATTTTTGTTTTAGAAATTATAAAAATATACTAGAAATATATTGGTGGTAGAAATTAATGACAGAGCATTTTCAGGTAGTCAGGCTTGTCTCCTACCTCATTCTCCCAACTGTTTATGTACACATGTTGGGGTTTTTTTTTTATGAAAATGTTGTGGTTTATTAAATAATTATGCGTAACTCAAGTTTGTTACACACATTAGTGTTATGTAATACAGGAGTTTCTTCACAGGAGAAGATAATATATACTGTTAAATATAATAATATTTTAATAGAATTATGCAACAAACTGTTGAGCAATTTAAATCCCACATTTATGAAAATTCCATAAGGGAATTTTAGTGGATGTAGATCATCATCGGATCATCAGTGAATTCCTAATGTATCATTACAGTATTTCATCTGGTTGTCACCTATGCTTAAAATGCAATTTGACTGCTCCTATTTTTTCCAGTAAGAAACAACCCAAAACTTCTTTTCCAATATTTTCCTTCAATGGAGATGTCATAAAATGGAAAACCTGTGGATCACCACTGATGACAAATCCTTAGTTGAAACACACTGTCCCAGTTCAAGGGCATAAAAAGACTGAGTGTCCCAGTTTGCCTGGCTTTGCAGTGTAATCTGTTACTCCCTTTTCTGAGTGCAGAAGTGCTTCGTGACCTTTTGTACCTCCTGAATTGTCAGTAAAGTTTGAAAGAATGGCCTCTGCAATGAATGATAAATTTAGCTATTTTGTCTCCAGCAATCACTGTTAAATCTGTCAGAAATTCGCTTGGTTCTGGAAAGGGTCGTTGCACCTTTTCAGCATAGTAGATTGATTAAAAAAGGAATCTGTTCAACATGGCTTTGGAAATTAGTCATACTGAAATTACAAAAATGGCATGTAGGTAATGCACTTAAATCACAGCTGAAAAACCATGATCATGTATCATGTATTTAACCTGGCACCCTAGGTCTAAGCAGGAGGCCTCTAAAGGTAAATGTCCGGCCAGGTTCAGCCTCTGCTGCGGAACCAAGAAGATCATGGGGTTCTGGTACTTCTTGCGTTTTAGTCTCATTTCTCATTTGTTGTTTCTGAAATTGCAAGGCCAAGCTCATAAAATCTGATGTACTGTATTGCCAGACCTCTTTGTTAGAAGAATGAAGTTGTCTCTACTACTGTAAGTAATAAAAAGCATATTTGCAAAGCTCTGCCAATTGAACTGAGATGAAACTATTTTCTGTTGAACTGAGTGCAAATGCAGTAATCCACAAACTAAAATCTCCTCCTGTGTCTCTTTTCAGTGTTTGTTTTGAGACAGGATTTTTTCCTCAAACGTGTGTTTGATTGGGACATACTTTATTGAATTCCTGGGTAGAGATTGCACAGTCATATATCTGCTAAATATAATTTGTTACACAACTTTATAGACATAACAGTTTATGTCATTAGAGCACATCAGACATTTTTCAGGATCAAGTCTTTAGGTACAAAGATAATGAAATTAAAGACATTTTTAACCTTTTCAACAAAATATGGAGAACTTCAAGATTTTCAAATATTGCCTTGATGCTGTTCAGTTGAAAGCCTAAAAGTTTGTTTCTTTTAGAAGGGAGGAAAAAGTAATATCAAGACCAGTGGAGATTTATCATAAGGTAATGGGGTTTGATTTTTCTTCATTGTTTTTGGGGGATTTTTAGGAAGGAAAGCAAAGAATATTCCTAAAATAACAGGTCTCTTTTAGAGTATGGATTTATTTATCTTAGGAAAGGTCAGTTTAAGATCCCATTTTTAGAAGATCTCAGCGTTAGGAGATCCCATTTTTAGGAGAAATTTTAAGGGGCATTTATCATGTTCTCCACTCAGTTTGCTGAAACTAAGAGAATATGTTTCCAATGCACAGCTCAAAACCTTCATATTTACTTACTTTATTGATTTGCCTTTCCCCCTGGAATAATTGCATTGCAAGACTTATTCTCTCTGTTGTTACTTTGTTTGATGAAGTCCAATATCTCACTAATCCTCACTTCAGAGAAAGGAGTCAAATATACTGTGTTATAAAAGGAGGAGAATAAGATTTCCAGTTTATAATATCATAACTGGGCATCCTTCCCAGCTCTTGACCTAGAGGTATGGGCTTCTGCGCAGGCTGTAGGTGCTGTAAATTCTCATTTGTATTAGGGAAGATACTAAATACCTGTTGAAATATGCATAAAATAAATATTTTCCTCATGTTTTTTTATCTGTTCTCTGGATCCCAAAAACAGAAGTTTGTATTTGGAGCGTGGCCGTCCAAAATGCTGTAAGCATATATATTAACTAAAAATGTATATTATTTCCTTAATGACTTTAAATCTATCATTTTCAGATGTTTTATGAACATAAATGCCCAAGGTAAAGAGCAAAGCTATTATCTACTGTAGTGTCTCAACCCAGTTTCAAGCCCTCATAATTTAATCACACAAAGAATCTTCCATAAACTTCCAGGACTTGAAAATAGTTCTTTCAACATTCACTTAACTAGAAAATAAAGAAAGTTGAAAAATATTATGCCCTTATGGTGGATCATATTATTATTTTTTTAAAATGAGCTCAGAATATGTTTATATACATATACTTAATATATAAACATTATGTGTATCCATATACATGTATAAAATCCCACAAATTTTAGATTCTTTTCTTAATTTTGAAAACTGTTTAGAGCTGTTAAGGCTGACAGTTCTCTATGAAAAAAAGGAAAGAGTATCTAGCCACAGAGCAGAGTACGTCGTGGAAAAACAATTGTCAAATACATACTAAATAAGATCCTGCCCTCAAAGAATCTAGAACAGTTGAAGAGAAATAAAAATATGAATATGGCTTAGACTAGTTCAGATGCATAGGTTTTAGCTAGTAGCAAGCCACACATTTTCTAGTTATCTTTAAGGTAGTCCAGCAATCATTTTTATCTCTATGCCTCCTGTTTTTCTGAGGTACTAAAAGTGATGTGATAAAGCACATAAAAACACAGGGATGGCCTCAACTTGTATCCTTCCTATAACCCTTCAAAATCAATTACTCAGAGTGACAAGAGATGTAAAGTTTGGGGCCACAAAGCAACACCATCACTTGGTTATACAATTTCTGGATGGGCAGCCTCTGTGAAAAATCTTCTTTTTTCTGCTCTCCTTGATTAAAGTTAATTCATGCAGCCCGGATGACTCTACAGAGCTATCAAACAGTCTATTTGTAAGGATCTGCTAAAAGCTGACATGAAATTGTCAGGAACAAACCATGTCAAAACAACCTAATTTCTTTCTATGACACAGTAAGAGGCCTCATGAATGGGAGAAGAGCAGAGGATGTCACATATCATGACTTTAATAAAGCTTTTGACACTGTCTGACATGACGATTGCATAAGAGAACCAAAACACTGGAGTGTGGGTAAGACACACTCTATGTAACAGCTCTATGGTCAACATGCAGCTGGCTTGAAAATGCTGTTTAACATGAAGATACCATTTATTTATTGGCAATGTGCAAGAAGGAGGCAAGAGGGATATAACTATCTTAGATCCAGTGCTACATAGTATTTGATTTAATAAACTTCCTGATGTTGAAGTTTTGAGTTTGGAGGGAGGGTCACCACTTTGGAAGGCAGGATTACATTTCAAAACCATTTTTCTAAGCTGAAAAATGTAAAATAAATATAGGGTGTAACTCAAAGCAACATCTAATTGAACAAAATAGCAGAAGAATGAAGAACAACATGAATGTATACTGGGGGAAAACTGATCATGCACAGGAGTATCCAAAAAATAAAAAAGCAAAAGTGAGAAGAAATCCTGAAACATTACAGTGCAAAAGTCAAATCAAGAGGAAATGGGATGAAAGGCTGCTGTCCTAGGGTGACTTTTTGAAACTTGTATCCCAGATTGTCTGGTCTGTTTCTGCTGTATATTGCACCTTGCACCTTTAAGACTGATTCTGAGAGCAAATGGGGGTAAAGAAGAAGTGCACAGTTCGTTTGCAGGAACTGCACTCACTCCTCTGCATTCCTTCTCCTGGACTCTGTGTAGCAAGGACAGACAGCGGGACAGAGATCTCTTTGCATTTAGTTAGTTTTAGCTAGCTGAGGCAGAGAAGCTCCCTGGATTGTATTTTTTCTTTTTCTTGGAACTCTTTAAACTTGCCCTGGACTGAAAAACCCAGAGAGACACGGGGATCTCACACCTGCAGCCCACTGGGGCCTGGACCTCAGCATTTTCCAGCAGAACCAGAGGGACTGGGATTGATAAGAGAGTGAGAGGAGCCAAGGTACACCCATGGCAAGAACTTTCTCTGTGTGCCATCTAACTTCAGAATGAGAGGTTTTATTGTTTCCTATTTTTTTTTTTTTTTGTGCTTGTAGGCACTTTGTTTGTTAAATAAATAGCATTTTCCACTTTTCTCTGAGGAGATTTTCTCTGGGACCAGTTAGGGGATGGGCTGTTCGGATCTGCTTCCCAGAGGGACCCTATTTGGAGTTTTTTTCCCAAATTTGCCCTAAACCAGGACAGCTGTACACTGAGGCTATGGAGTCTCCTCTGGAGATGTTCAAAATCCAGCTGGACACAACTCTTTGCAACCTTCTCTAGGTGAATCTGTTTTAGCAGATGAGTTGGACTAGATGATCTGCAGAGGTTCCTTCTGACCTCAACTGTTCTGAGATTCTGTGATCCAAATAAGTCAATCATTACTAGAAAGGGGAAAATTATTAAATGTTCTTACACCTTTTGGGATAGGATAGAAGTGTCCTTGTCTCTCAGTGAGTCAAATACTTTAACTGGGATATCTCAGGGATATCTGAGCCCCACCCAGTCCCTTTTTCTTTGATTTCTCTGTGATGAAGACATACTAGTGTATATTCCAGAAACTAGCAATGAGAAGTGGCAAATGTGCATATTGAGATGATACAGATTGTGTGGAGACAGCCCACTGTAGCTTAAACACCCTGGATTTGGATGATCCCAGACACTATGAAAGCAGTAACAATGACAGTATGATTTGTGTTATACAACTGCCTGTGTAAAAAACGGAAACTTAAAATTTTCATCTCATGGAAATCAAGATTAGAGTTCTCAGAAATCTCAAATACATCTCTCAAACTTGTAAGACAACTGAGTAGCTTTAGTCAGTCCCAAATAGGTTTTCTGTTCTTTTATTAAAATTCCACCTTAACAAATCAAAGTTTAAAATCCATCCTAGACCAGAGGCAGCATAAAACTTCTCATTTAATAATAACTGTCAAAATTTTTTTAAATATCCCACTCAGTGGTAATTTCACAACAGAACAGTGTATAAGCAGTAAAAAGCTGAATTTCTGGGTTTAGAATGTCTTTGCAAGATCTTTCAGCCTTAAACAGTTCACTTAAAAATATTTTAAGAGTAAAACAAATAATTTCCTACAAACTCTGTAGTCTAACCTGACTTTCTGAACTATGTTACCTTAATGATTTTCTGCTTTAGGTAAATTTTCTGCTTTCAAACTCAAGATGTAACCATCTTCTATATTTTAATGCTTGTTTTATCCAGGAGAAAAATAATAGAATGCAATAAATACCACTCTAATAATACAAGAATTCCTCTGCAAAATAAGAAAAACCAAAGTCCTGGGTCAGTAACATTTCAATTCTAAATATGTTCACACAGTTCACATTGCCCTAATAAGAGAGTGTCTCACAGTAATTAAAGTACTTATCCCCCTTGGTCACAGCGTCCTTTAGAGGAGTAAATGCTCACATTTCTCAGGTGAATAAATGGGGATCTAAGAGCATATATGTGGCATTGAAGTACCAAACTTCTAATTATTCAGCCATCTTTTGGAATCCCCATCCCTGATTTAAGCAGGTTGTTTCCCAGTACACGGCTTGCTTATACTGTCACTGGAGCATAACAAGTCATATATACAGGGAAGACAAGATTTGTCATTAATTTATACCAAACTCATTGATGTGGTTGTTAAGTAAACCCCACATTCCCAGTGAGAAACTGGGAGTATCTTTGTGTGAAACTCAGAAAGTATATGGTTTGCTAGAGTGAGGAAAAGGGGTTGAGTTGCCCAATGTCATCCATCCAAAACTTGGGTTCCTGGGCTAACCCCATCCCTTTTTAGGTGGGAGGTGAAACTGGAACTGTCAGAGATCAATTTGTCCCCTCTGCAGATGTCTCACAGAACACCCTCTCTCTTCTGTTCCCTTCAGTTCTCATGATAAGCACATTACTTCCATACCAGCTGGGTCTGTGAAAACACTTAATCTCTCTTTGTCACATCCCACATGACTTTTCCTACCTTCAGACGATGAAATCTTATTGGTGATGAAGAGTAACTCCCTCAGTTTGCTATTGAAGCTGTTCTAGTTCCATTAAATAATAAACCCATGACTATGAAGACTAAAATCGAGGTCTATTTACATCTCAGCTGAACACTGTAACCATCAGACTGCAGAATCTGTCTGCAGCTCACCATCTGGCTCTAAGATTATTTCAATATTCAGCAGAGTAGATCAGCTTTGAAGGCAGAGGAAAAGTGAGTGCCTTTGGAATTTACTGAGATAATTTGTAGGCACCAAGAAAATCGAGATAGCTCTGCAGATAGACAGCAAGAGGATTTTGAAGATGAGTATTCTGGATTTAAGCAATAATAATTGGCAACAAAATTATTTTATGAACACGTCTGAAACGTCTTGCTCAAAATCATAGTATGCTGAATTTTTTGCAGAAAAGGGAATTGCTTCTGGGTTGTCTTAGTCCAAAGACAACATCTTCATCATTGGGCTTTCATTGACTCCTGATTTCCAGCTTCTCTTGTGATATGTTATCTTTTCCTCCCTGAACAAATATATACAATTTTGTAACATTCATAAGACAAAACAAAACAAACAAAATAAAGAGATTAAAAAAACAATAAAAAGAAACTTTTCATTACAAATCCTGCTGCTGTTACACCTTAGAATGAAAGAAATTATTACAACTTCACATAGCCAACCCAGTTTATAATTTCCGTTCAACCAATTTCCTTTTCTTCTTTGCTCTGAAATTAAAAATATTTTTATCACTTGTAATTACAAGGTATATTAAAAGGCTTTTTAAATCATCTATAACAAGAATTGCATCAAAAACTTGTTACAACTCTTGTGAGAAAATTCAGGACATGAAAGCTCAGTTAAGACTGTCAAAAGCAAGCATGAAACCAAGAAAGCTCTTCCCACTCTCGTATAAAACATCAAGATATTTCTAAATACAAATTGAATGTTAGTGGCCTGAAGCTCTGGGTTGCCCCTTTGAGGAGGCAGATGCTTTCTTATCATGAGTAAGGAAGCAGATTTTTTTTCCTTTTTACTTCATCTTATTTATACATTTCTGTGCAAATGACTTTCATTTTGCTATTGAAAGCATTAGTTTGGCTATATCTTTGTGCTGTTGCAGAAGTTTGCACGTGATTTCAAGAGAGTAGTATTTGGGTGTTTCAATATTTTTGTCCATTTGTTCACACTGAAGTTCTATTTGTGTCAATAGGGAAGCAAAGTCCAGAGCACATCACAGGAACCATGCCAGGGTCTGATTCTTTCCACAAAATAAAAAATGTGTGTGTCTGTCTACAAATGCACAAGAAGCTTCTGTGTTTTATGAGGAAACAAGAAAGCTTGGTTGATGTGAGGGAGAAATAAACAACAATCATCAGGCTGATCTCATGCTGGTACCTGATACCCACAGGTTTGACACTACCTTAGCAGCCCCATCTGCTTCCTGGGGTATGAGGAGCCTCTCATCAGTCAAAGTTGTGATGTGATATATAAACATTTTTTGTGTCCTTCAATTTAAAGCAAACATATTGTAGAAGTGCTATAGTCTGAAAAAATAAGCACTCATTTGGCTTCAGACTCCAGAGTCAACACTTGGCTTAACTCCCACTCTGATCTGCATTTTGGGCAGCTTTCCTTATAGTCTCATAAACCTCTATTAAATTATTAAAGGAATTTATTTTTTTTTACATTTGGGGTACTTGAAAGGCTGATATTCAACTTACTAACACCAAAGAAAATTTTGCTTAGTCCCTACCAAAACACCAACATAGCTGCCAGTACATTGTGTAGGCTGTATTTACAGATCAGAATTTAGATTAAATTCTTCATCAGCTGTGCAAAGCACAGCATGCTTTTCAAGAAACATAACAGCCACGTGAAAGATAATAAAGTGGGCAACTTCCATCTTGTTCTCAATTTGTTTCCATGGGAGGGAGGGTTCATCCCTCAGCAGATCTGTCCTCCAAAATGGATAGAAAATCTTCAAAGCAATCACCTTAAGTGTTCACCTTTGAGAAACTGATGCATAAAGTCACGTGGACTGAGCTGTGCACAAATGAAAGTCCATGGTATGTGAACAGAAAGTCATGTGGGTAAATGCCACTTCCATTTCAAGCACACTATGCTCAGCTTCCATTTAAAAAGCTTCAGTTCATTTTCTGTATTCCTGCAAAAACACTCAGACTATTCAACCTGCAGGACTATGTGCAAGGGTAGGATTGTCCATCTGACTGACTGTCCTTGCTCTGCTGCCTTGTACTGCCAAGAGAGGATCTCACCCAAATCTGTACATTGGATTCATCCAGCAGTGTGCCTGTAGTGAGGGTCTGAGTGCAGCTGAGTGCAAATGGAGATTATCCCTGTTCATTCCTGTATTTTCTATGTGAATTGGGGAGGAAAAAGAGATAGATAGATTTCAGAATAAGCCACTTGCTATTGGAGAGAGCATGTTCATACAAGACATTTGACTTCTAGCCTGAAAGCTAAAAACACAGGCAGATTTCAAATAAACCAGGGACAGCAGTAGCTCACATCTAATCAGGCATTTTGAGGATGCAGATGCACTCTGATATTTGCAAGTGCTTCTGGGGGAAACAGGTGTATTTGTGATGCCACAATGCAATGTTATGCTGAGATTAGCAGAAGCAGAAAGTCTGGGAGATGAAGGGAAACTCACTGCTGCTGACCCTCACCAGGGTCTCTAATGGATCAGTTACTCCAAGCTTTGTTTTCTGGAGACAGTGTTGGAGAAACAACCTTGCCTTGTGTGACTCAATAATAGCAACAGGACTTGGGGGGAGATCTCAGTCATGTGGAGAGATCTCCACATTCTACAGCAGCAGAACAGTTGCCTCTATGGAGAAGCTATCAGTCCTAAGCACATTTTCTGCACTTTGCTGCTGAGAAAAAAAAGCAGAAAATCAGACAGAGCTAAGCTCCATGTGAGACAAACTCTTGTGTAATTCCACATTATGCCCCTGTGCACTGGACCTCAACTGTTGCAAATTTGAGGCAGAGATAATTCTCATTTAACTTTTTTTTTGGTGTGTTTTCACTCCCCTGGTAATGTGTGTTCTGCCTCTGAGTTCTGCATAAAACACATTAAAACTCTCAATTTTAAAGTATTGGCTGTACATTTGTCTGGAGTTCTCGAACGATAGCTACAACCCACCTAATTTCCAGTGCTCTTGTTCAAAGTGAGAAATATTGTTTATTTTTTGGCTATTGAAGTCATCTGATTCTTTTAAGAAAATGACATCTAAGCAGCAGTTAAAAATTACTATCTTTTTAAATTTATATATCTGTTTCTCATACCTTCTGTATTCACTACAGCAATTTTAAATGTCAGCATTGTGATATTCCTCCAGCAATGCATATTGCTGACTTCCTCAGTTGAAATGCGATGTGTCTACTGGGCTCTATTTAAGTCTTGATAACTAAAAAAGAGAATAAAGAACAAATAGGCTTCTTCTCTGTGTATCTTTTGTTTCTTTTAATATTTTGCTAGGAGGCAAACAAAACTGAGCCTTACTTATCCAGACCTCTGCCCTACTGTGTCTCTTTAAATTAGATTTGCTGCAATGCAGTATTTTGTTTACTCTCCTAGAAATGAAGGACAGTGTTAAGTTGCTACAGAACCAGAGACTGCAGCAAGCAGTCTAAACGTTTTGTGATAGCTTGTGGTTTTTTTAAGCTTCCTTGTATTTTGAAAAGAAGGTTTAGAAAGGTTTTGTGAAAAAATAGAACAGTTGGGGACATAAAATAGAGTTTAAGCTTCACAAGGGAGAATACAGAAATTAGTCATTCTAATTCCTTTGTAAAAGAAAGGGACGATAAAGGTAGGTGGCAACACCAATGCTAATAATAAAAGCATGAGGATTACATAAAGAATAAAAGCTACTTATCAGTTATTTAAGTTGCTGCTTTGGGGATTTTAGACTAATAACAGCTGCTGAGAAGGTTTTTTGTGGCACTTTTTCACCATTCAAAATTACCTGATTTTTTAATGATTTAATGTATGGATGCTGTATGAAAAAGAAATTAGTGCTTTAGTTAATGACTAGGCATACGTTATCATATGCACATGGTGTTTACAATATACACATATGCATAGGTAAATGTTAAGAAACAGAAGGTTTGTGTGTTATCCGAGGTCCAACAAAGACACCCACATAGAAAGACAGTTGCTGATAATGTTTTGTTATTTGCAAGCTTTGCTATCTCCCAGCCATACACTGAAGATATGATCAGCTGATGGCCTCAAGGAGATCTACTTTTCACTGAAAAAGTCACCCATTTTATTTATAGTTGACAAATTTTGATAAACATTTACAGGCAAATGTGATACATATGTCTGAAAGAGTTAAATACAAAATGTCTATATATGGTCGAGTAGCCAAACACAGGAAAAAGGAAGAGGAAGATGGCAAGGGAGTACCCAAAATGATGGGAAGCAGAGTATGTGTAAGCCCCAAAGAAGAGCAGGAACAGAAGCTCTTTGCTTCCCCCTGTAGGGAAAAAACCAGTCTGACCAGGTCTCATTTGCATATATTATTTATACTATTATTCATACCTCAGTGCACTCCATGAGACTCTGTTCTCTGCTGTGCTCTGTTTCACAAATTAGGAGACACAATGTATGCAAACCCATTTGCAAAAACAAAGGGTGAAAAAGCTGTGAGAGGTAGCAGCTAAAGAAAAGAGGTCACCCTTAATTACAGTTGTCTCCAGTTGGGCAGGACTTTTATGGAGGCTCAGTGCCTGTTTCTTTAATGTATTGTACAGATATTCATTGGTCCATTTCTGCTTCTAGATTTTAAAGGGATATAACAAATGCAGCAAAATTTTGAGTGAAATCTCTTCTTTAATCTCTTTCTTTTTTCTTCTTAGTTCTCCTTTTATTCCTGCAGCTATACCCAGATTCTGTTTGCCCATTGTTATTTGTAAGCTCTTGCAAGATCTTCTCTTTGGATTTTTTTCTCCATGTTCATCTCTCTGTTCATTTGTAATACGAGATAGAAATGAAGAACACTGAGAATGTTTTTAATAGTATATTCATGTAAATAATCATTATCTATCCTGACTTACACAAAAAAGAAAAAAATATATAGGCACTAGTTTAAGATAGCACTTCATCTCATTTATGCCCATCAACATTAAAGCATAGACAGGAAAATGTAACTGAAATAAGGAATGGTATCTTTCAACACCTCACATATTGCACTTAGGTTGAAGTCTGAGGACAGTTACAAACTCACAAGACCACATCCTGATTCCTTTAGCCTGTCGAGCACATCACAATTCAAAGCAATTTGGATAAGGGAATTTTTCTAATCTGACTAAAAAGTCAGCAAGTGCCACCAGTGAATGACTCAGAGCACTGGAAGGTACATGAATATTCTATGTATACCTTAATATTCCTTGGAATGTACAGAATTAGTATTTCCATATCAAAGTGCAAATTTATTGTGATGTTTTCAAAAAGTTAAGAGGTCACTTGTTTTGGATGAGGTACATCCAATCGAAGAATTTTATACCTGATGTAGTTGTCCTTAATTCTCCTAAAGGGAAACACTCTCCAAAAAATATTTCATGCCATCTTGAAGGAGATGTTTGAAATGGAGAATTACAGTGAAATATGCCATAAATAGATGTACTTATTATTATTGACCATGAAGACAGCATAGATACCACCAAAGGTATAGGCAGTGACACTATATGAGTCTAAAATTAGACCAGACCAGTATAACATTTCATGTAATAAAAACCAGATCCTTGAAGTGCTGCTCATTTTTTATAATCTCTTACTATTTAATCATAATTACTCATCATTAGTGGGCTCCAGGCACAGCTACAGGACTTCCCATATTTTTTATCTCCCTCCTTTTCCCACTTGTCTCTTGAGGAGCAGATGCCACACAGTATTGATGTTGTCTTACCTGCGAATGACTGTCCAGTGTATGAAGCCATGGAATTATGTCTGGAATATAATGAAAAAGTAATAAAGTAACTTCGTATTATACTCTTTTCGTTTTAGTAAAAAATCCCACCTGGTTCTGTTCTGTCATCTGGTTCACCTGATCACATGACTGACCCTAGGGATGAAAAGCCTCAGTAAAATTGCGCTTGTGCTTATAAAATCCCTTAATTCTGTGAGCTGAAGTAACTATTTATGGTGGGTTTCAACCTAAGACTTTAGATTCTTAATTGTTATTCTTGGATAAGAGTAAACTTTAAAAGATTAAATAAATACATTTCTTTGTGAAGTTATATTTTATACCCTCTAATTTCTTTTCTTAATTTGCAGGAATCTGCATTTAGCCATGAATAAGCTGCCAAGAGCTATCTGTACAATTAACAAGCATTACATTATTTTTTTAAAAAAATTACATTTGTTCCAATTTCTTTTCTCATTTTCTTTCCTCGTTACCTTTTTTCATAAACATAATTACAGATTTTTGCATTGCTGTCTTGGTTTATGTAGACAGGTATCTGCCAGGGAAGATTGGAGTCTCTCTTGAAATGGAAAATGTAAACCCACCCCCCTTCCAAATTATTATAAATTTGAAATTAAAAGGCTGTCAGGCAAAGATTTTGGGAATAGGTATAGCAGTTCTTTACTAGGGATATAAAAAATATAAATGTTTTAGTACAAAAGAATAAGCAAGCAAACAAAGAAGAAATCCTAGAAAACCTTGACAGGGTCAGAAATACACCCTGACACCCTGTTGGTCAGGGTGTGGGAAATAGACCAAAATAAGCCTTCATGGAGTGGCAGATGTGGTCCTGTTGGAAGCAGAGATGCTCCTTTGGAGAAAAGGGTCCAGAGATGGGTCCAGTCTTCCTATGGGAGTCCCATGGGAACACTGGGTGTCTGATGACACTTGTGTCTCCTTTTATCTAGGTGGAAATAGTTTGGCTCCTTCTGCCTGGGTAGAGCATCTCACAATGGGATGATGTAATGTGTCATGTCATTGGTGAGATTTAATGGCCCATTAACAGAAGATATCCCCATGGGGGTAAGGGGAGGCACTGGGGTGATAATCTTTATTGGCCCATCAACAGATGATATCCCCCAGGAGGGTGGAAAGAGACAAGAAACAATGTCCCATCTGGTTTTAACAGCTGGCTTGTTATCACAAAGGCAGTCGCCCCCTCCCTCCTGGAGTTACAACAGATAAAGAAAAAAAAAAAAACACCTCCCCAACTGTTTTCAACAGATGGAAGAGAATACACTTTTTTTTTTTTTTTTTTTTTTTTTTTTTTTTTTTTTTTTTTGTTACATAACCCAAGACAATTGCTTATTAAGGCAACGGATTTATTTACTTACCAGAGATATTTTGAAACACAAAAAATATTTTAAATTATTACAATATTTCAAAAACAGAACAATAATTCAAATTTAGCATGTTTTTATCAATAATGTTTTCCATTTTAAGGATTCTTTTTTTCTCAATCACTTCATGGATCAAAGTATTTACAGAAAGATTGATGCAAATTCAAAACTCAGAAAAAGTTACTAAGTGAACTTAAGATGCATATACAAAAAAAGAGAGTTCATATTAACATATTACTTTTAAATATTAGATAATTTTTCACTCAGAAAGAGGTGTTCATCAAAACAAAACTGTTCATAAGAAAATGCTGTTTTCTCTGAGCACTTAGAACAATTCTAAAACAAGCTGAACACCAAAAATTTTAAAATCTTTAAACTCTTCAAACAACCTCCATATACACTTTGAAAATAAATGTTTAAAAAGGGTGTTTTGCTCTTAAATTTGTTTTCAATTTAAAATAGTGCTAAGTAATAAAAACTAAAAAAAAATCAAAAAATAAAAATCAAAAAGTTCAAAAAAATTAAAACAAAATGTTTTGACTGAGCAACACAGATTTTTTTTCTGTTTTCTCTCATGAACATTTTAGAGGATTTCATCTTTTGTCTCACTTCAGCATAGAACACTTTCTATAACCTTAGAAATTCTAAGAGGTCTTATACAAACGATGAGACAAAAATTTGAAAAAGACTAAATAGTCAAAGAAATTGACAGGTTTAAATAACATTAAACTGATTTGAGAAAGTATCCTTGCATTTTCAGATAAGTAAGACTAATAGAAGTAAAAACACATTTATGTGCACGTTACCACCAAGTCATTCTGTGGTTAAGAAAAAAGAAGCAAGAACTTGTATACCTCCATCAATTGTAACTTCTTCAGTTACACTAAAAAAGTCTTTTCTTATCTAGAAGTCAGGTGGCTGATATAAATTCTCGTTTTGAAGAGAGACAGAATTTCCATAGAGCAAGGCTTATTCCAGATTGCATAAAGCTGAATTGCCTTCTAAGGAAAGATACCTTTTTCTCTTTGGCTCGTCAGAAAATCTTGACAATCAATTTTGCAAAGCTAGATACCTAATTTTTATAAAGAGAAAATAATGTCACCTTCATCTAAGTGGGCTTTCATCTGTCCTGGCCTTTAAGTGTTTCTGGATTTTTTCTGCAGTGTTGGCTGCAGTACAGAACTACTGGTGAACAGTATCCTGCAGATGACTAATGGAATTATGTTTTCTAGGGTGGATATGATAGATTATTGTAGTTCTTCTATGCAAAATCAGTGCTTCAATTTGGGATCAGGCAGGGTCAAGACCCTTCTAGGCATGGCAGGGAAGCAGCCAGGCATCTGATAATGAAAGTAACAGACTGATAGACCCAGTTGTCCTCAAAGGATATTTAGGTTAATGGAGGTTACAGGAGTGGGCAGGCAGTTAAGCAAAACTTATCATTTATGGTTTGCCTCCAGCCATGATTTCTTGTTCTTATTACTGCAGAAAGCAGGTGATCTCAGCTGTGACAACAACTTTGTTCAACCAATGAAGCTATCTGTGCAAAACTCTGCCTAAAAGTGCAGGCAGTCTTGAGAAGAGAATACTTTCCCTCCCTCCATCAAAGCTGTGACTCTGACTACTACACCACAATTTCATAATGAGTGAGGAAGCAACTTCTAAGGCTATTTGAAGGCAAAAGTCTTCAGATCTGTTCATACAAACCAGAAGTTGCCAAGTGTTCTTTCAACATTTGTCCCCTTGATCTCTCTTCTCCCATTATGAAATGACATACAGTGGTTCACCACATGATGAGCAGAGGTGTTCACATCAGGTTATATGGCAGAATGTCCATTCTTATTGCAAACACTATGTCTCTGTGGCATAAGGCTTACACCAAGGAATGCATGGTTTAGAGTCACAGAATTATTGAATCATTCAAGTTGGAAAAGACCTTCAAGGTCATCCTGTCCAACTTTTGACCAAACACTGCTATGCCTCCAAGCTATGTCACAAAATACCAAGTCTACTTATTTCTTAAATATTTCCAGGAATGGTGACTCAGCCACTTCTAGTAGGACTTTACCTAGACTGGACTTTAGAGTGGCAGTTCTGGACTCTTGAGAAACAATGAAGTTTCTGTTCCTCCTCAGGAGTCTTATGGCACACAACCTTTTGGTGATCTGGACTCTTGTGATTGTACTGTGGGACTCCTGAGGGACGCAGAGATGACATGTGGGACATGCACGTGTGGTGGCCCAGAGGGTTGTCCTGGGCTCTGCAACAAAAGACAATATTTTCCCATTGGCTGTTAGAGGATCACAGCTGCAGTGCAGAACACAGAACCCTCAGGAGCATCCTGTCATCACTTCTCATATTTCCATTGAATCTATTTATAGCAGCAAAAGCACCTTAGGAATTGGGAGGAGCAGGCGCATGTACAGGGCATTGAAAGATCTGTGACATGCATGCAGCTCCTTGAAGCTTCCTTTTATTTCCAGGTACAACTGATCAAATTCCCTATCTTGTTTTGGTGTACTGTCTACAGATATTGCACAGAGAAAAGCAGGACAGTGGCTTCAAACAAGTACTTGATTAAACATAAAATTATTAGTGAGCAATAAAGAGTTGTAGTCCTCTGGTACAGTTGGGTGGTGATGTGTCTGCCCTTGTGGGAAACAGTATCTGCTGTATTCTGAAAACTTCAGCTTTTGCTGCATCTGCAAATCAGATACATGATTAATTTTTCTCTCCTGGGGCTCTGCTGTGAAAGAGACCTCATCTGAGATCCCTGACTCCTATTTAGCTGCCATCTCTAGCTTCAGTAAAGAGCCACATGAGAACTCTTCTCAAGACAAAGTATGTCTATTGCGTATTTCTGTGAAATCTGCAGTGAAAGGGACTAAACCATCTTTTATGCCTAAGCCTCTCACTCTCTTTACTTCAGATTCACAACTATTGCTTACATAACAAGTTGCTAGCTACAAAAAATGTTCCTTGGAGGATTTGTAGGTAGAAAGAAAATTCTCAGAACCTGTCCTTTCTTCTGTTTATCCATAGATGGTGGCAGGGACTGCCTTGCTTTTCACAGCTTCAGACCAGAAGGTTTACAACCACCCTGGCTGAAGAGTGTCAGTGCTGTAATTCCTACATTGTACCAGAATATTTTTATTTTTTTACTCTTTGAAGAATTCTTGCAGAAAATCACTGGAAAGTGCTTAAGGAGCAGATTAGCATTTATCTGACATGCTTCCCCTGAAAATGACATTTCTAATACCAGTGTTAACCCCTTGGTACTTTTGAACAGAAATGACATTTAGCTACAAATCCTCTCAGCAACAGTCTGCATAAACAACATAAGAGGGCTTGGAGAGCTTCCACCTGGACTTTATTCTTGTCTCATTGTAACAGGGACACAAGTATTATGTAGGATCTGAGGATGGAAAGACCGGGATGCATCCAGAGGCCTTGAAAATACACCATCAGAAGCCAGGAGGAGCGAAATGACCGGGAGGATTTGGATCCTTTCCTGATTGATGATAAAAAGATTTCATTTCAAACTTGACAGAGAGTGACAGTATTTCTTCATTTCATAGACAGTGAGAACAGCCACTCTGGGAAGGTTTTCTCTATACTACTGGAAGAGAGTAGAGCCAGTGGCTTTCCATAGGCTAATGTCTGTGCCCTCAGAGGGTTTGGGAAATCTATGTGTGACAGTAAAAACTTTAATGAAATCATTAATTTATGCAACTTTTATTTATTAAAAATTAATTTATGCATAAATGCTGCAACAAAGACTGTTGGCAGAACATATTCTGTGTATTTAATCCTTCTGTATAAGAAGAATGGTGGAAGTTTTGATTTCTGCTTGCTCAATTATCAGATATTCTTTTCAATTTTTTAGTCAATAGTGCATCTGAATTTATCTCTGGAGTTTTAGAGTCAAATCAGGAAATAAAGTAGAGCAATGTCTGCACCAGAACTATTAAATTGATGTGCTCTCAACATACCAAGGGGTAGAACCATCATCCACACCTCTCTTGTACAAAGGACATTTCTTGAGAACCGCTTAATAAAATGCATGCCGTGAGCCATCATCTAGTTCTTCAACACCAAATATATTTGAAATCAGACAATCCATGTCATTGTGGAGCTCTCTCAGGGCTATTGCATAAGGCTGCAACAGAGATGGGTGTTAGCCTCTTCTCCAGGCAACCACTGACAGGACATGGCCTCAAGCTTTGCCAGGGAAGCTTCAGGTTGGACACCAAGAAGAATTTCTTCACTGAAAGGGTTTCCAAGCACTGAAAGGGCTGCCCAGGGAAGTGGTTGAGCCCCTGTACCTGGAAATATTCAAGATATGACTGGATATGTGACTCAGTTTAGTTGGGGTGGTGGTGGCCAGTCAGTGGTTGGACTCAATGATCTTGGAGATCTTTTCCAATCTTAATGACTCTATGATTCTATATGTTAGAAAGAGCTATTGTATCTTTTTACACATTTCTCCATCAGTCTGGCTTCCTTCTACTGTACTTGCCATAGTTGCCATAAATGCTGGGGACATTTGCAATCTCTTTCTGACTTTATCACCTCCTGGTAGAAAAGCTTCCTAATCCTTGGACTATTATTTCGAACAGTCAAACTTTAATCATAATTTTAGGGTAGCCGGTACTTTCTTTCCAGTTCAAAATTACTGGGTCAAGTTAGCACAAAAACCAAACAAAGAAAAACCCCACAAAATCACAAGCAAGAGATGTGTTACATAGATTATTTATTAGCTGTCATGACCATGGAGAAATTATAAATATTCACTTCCCTTGGGTCTAAGATCTGAAAGCAGTAACCTTTATGTCATGAGGTTATAGTTAATTTCTTCTCACCATTGCTTGGCAGTCTTGTGCTGTGTCTACCCACAAACCAAACTGCAACCTGTCAGATTCCAATTTGCCCCGACTGGTAACTGACCCTCTTGAGAATGGGCTGTTAATGGGAGCATTTGTACAATGGGTGAAGGTAAATGTGCCCAGTGGAGTTTATGCCTGTTTATAGACATGCATTGTACTGCAGTGAATATTAAACTAGAATTATGCCTTCATTTCAGGAAGAGGGGGTTTGGATCTATATCACTTCAGAACTAGTCAAATGCTCCTTCCAGTAAGCACAAAAATCTCTTATTCAGTCAATGAACTATTCATTATTGTCTCCTTTTAAAATGGAAAGAAAAGACCCATCAAACAGAAGGCATAAGTGCTGTGGGAAGTTCTTTATAAGCTTTTGATTTGTGCTCTTGAATTGTTTTGCAGAGAGCCAGTCAATGAAATAAAAGATAAGGACAACAAATCAACAAATTCACCTTGAATAAAGCCCTTGAAAGTGTAACAATAAAAAATTAAACAATACGTAAATCAGGTATCAGGAATTAAAATCAATAAACTAGTGGATGGCTGTATATGAAAAGTAAGAGCACTATATAGCAACATTATAGAATCATAGAAATATTCCACAGTTTGATTTTTCAGGATTGTTCTTTGACCATTCAGAAATGAAAATGTTAATTTAAAAGAAACACAGTATTTACTATGGAAAAGATCTTCCAGATGATCCATCTTAAAATGGTCTAGGGCTTCTTAGATCTATATATATCTATATTGTATCTAGAGTGTATATATCTATAGGTATCTAGAGTGACTTATAGAATCATATAAATATATATGCTTAGAAAAGTAGGAAGCATGCCAAGAATTGAAATTATGTACACTCCTTACAAGATGTTCATCTTTCTGAAGTCAGTTCTTTCAAGGAAGATGAGTTCTAACAAGAATACACTGAACCAAGAGAGGGGATCTGTGCATTGGTGTGACTTTGGGAAAAAACCCCAAACCTGTAGGTGTCAGAAGCTAGAAATTCTTAAGTTCTGTCATTAACCTAAAAACTGTACGTGTCAAAAGGTGGAAATCCTCAGTTTCTGTCATTAACCTAGCCCTCCTTCCTTTTTGCAAGGAGTTGACAGTAAAACTACAGATATATTGCAAAGAACAAGAATTAATAAAACCCCACCATTTTTATGAATGTACCTGATTTATACTTTTCATAAAACCTTTACTCCTTGATTGGTAGCAATAGATTTCCCCTTCTACTAAAAGATTTCCCCCATCATTATTATAGGCTCTTTTACATATTGAAAGGGCTCAATAAAACCTCCCTGGAGCCTTTGGTTGTCCAGGATGAGCAACTCCAACTCCTTCAGCCTTTCCTCATGCCTTTTAGCATAATCACAGAAGCCATGGAAAGGACAGCAATGAAGTCATATTGTACATTCTTAGGAGGTCAATATCAATTAAGGGATCCACTGCAGATCCTTATTTTAAGTAAAATAAGCCACAACTTGTAACCTTTCTGTCATTAGATGTTACTTTTGCAGACTCTAACGTCCTTTGAATTTACCTTTCGTTAGGTGTCATACTAACTGTGATTAAAAGGCTCTGGGGAAGTGAGAGGAGAGAAGGGTTGTGCAAGAAATTAGGATGATAAGGCAAGTCTGAGAACATAAATCTTGCTTGAAATGCTTGCAATTGTATATTTATAATACAAAAGTGACAAGCAGATGTAGATTTGGATCATCTGTTCTAATCAACACATTATAAAAAATTCACATTAATTTAAACTACTTAAATTTAAAATAAATGGATTATTCAGTATAGTCATCCTTTAAAACACGTCGCTGTATCAGGCTTTTATGCAAGTGCAGCAGACATTTTTTATTCTTCAGACTTTACAGTCTACCTTATTTGTGAACAGCCCTCTAGTTAACTAATTACAAAATACTACATAAGAATGAGTCTAAAATTTCAAATTCATACATAGAAATTCCTCCTATGAACCAGATGAAAATACGTGAGTTTTATATATCTTATAGATATTTTACAGCATATAAGACCTATATTTCTTAACTCGAACACAAGAAATGTGGAAGAGTCTCAATTCTAGAAGTCTGGGGTAGAGCCCTAGAGAAAGTATCAGTATGAAAATTTTCTGTCAATCATCCTGCACCCCTCATGTAGTGCCTTGGGTCATGTCTATAACAAATAAACAAAACATCGCAAAACAAAACAGGAAGAAAAAGCAATGGTCCGCTGGAATGGGAGAGGAAAAGCAACTGTCATTTTTATGGTAATTTCCACCTTCCACCTATGTTGTCTAAAATTGCAGTCAGAAACTTAAAAAAAGGAAACATTTCTCAGCATCCTTCTGTGCCTGTCAAATGTGTTGCTCAGAAAGCACAGTATATATCTCTTAAAGGTGGAACTTTCCTGGGTTTGCCTAGTGTTTGCACTCACAGAATACATCACAGGACTGTATTTTCTGGAAAACAATTTTTAGAGAATTTTGTATTTTTCAGATATTTATGTCATAATTAGTCATTCTCATAGCTTGGTGTTTGCTCTGGGCTGACTTAACACTCTTGTGTTCTCAGAACCCTCTTTCACTTAAATGCCCTCATCTGCACCAGTGGCAGCATATAATGAATGCCCCCAGAAATGCTCCTGCACTCGTGTGTCATTTTAGCTAGAGTCAAAGAACCCTTTGGGGTAGGACATCAGGGATTTTTTCTGGGGACTTACATTGTTCATGACCCTGCCAGACATCGAGACATTTTTGCATAGCCAGACTGTTTACACCGAACAGCATGTTTAAGGAAATAATCAATGTACTTTTTACAATCTATACAGATCTTTGACACTGCTTATTAACCAGATATTTTTTATGTCTAATTTGACAGCATTTTCCTCCCTTGCTCCAGGCTGAAGAAAATAAACATCTCGTAACTATGCTTCCTCAAAACATTGGAAGACTAACCACAAAGAAAATAGGTGTTTTATCTGTCACTTAAATTCTTCATTTCTTAGTTTTTGTTTGTTTTTTGTTTGTTTGTTTTGCTTTACTTAATAATACTTACTCTCTCTTCTAAACAATTTTTTTTCAAAGTCTCCAATTATTTTTTCATATTCTACATCTCCCAATAAACCCTTTAATTTCTCAGAAGACTATGAAACACTGCAGATTGAACCTCAGACTGAAACACTAAAAAATTTTGAAACTTGATAGCCTAAAAATGCTGATTTGCTATATATGCTGCTTACTTGCTTAGGTTCAGAGCCTTATGCCTGCATTTTAAGACTACTTTGCACAACGGCAGTGCTGAGAAAGGACTTTTATTAAAGTTGAATAAATTTTCCATTTTTGGGCCAGCTGGAATGACAGTGATCATTTAACACGACTACAGAAAAAAATCATAGACTTCCAGTTGTGCAATCTCTGAATTTGACCTACTGCTCCTAATTAACCTAGAGCATTTCTTTATAGAGAGGTATTGAATTACAAAGACTTCAAATCAAATATATGTCTTTTGAGAATATGTAACAAATGGTTATTTACTCTCATTGTGAAATTACTGTCATTGCTACAATGCATATCATATTTTCACTTAAAATTTTGATTTAATGCTAACTCCTCTCATGACAGCAATCTTATCCAAGTCAGAAGAGAACTGGAACAGCTGGAATATTCACTGAAAGATTTTTATGTGAAGGGATCCAGTGGCAGGTTCAGGAGTTTGCGTATTTTAGGCTAACTAGATTCAATGGATGCTGTGTGATCTGCCACTACCAAGAAGCAAGTACCCTTCAGCTGGCTGCTGGCTGATAAAAGTTCTCCCCCTCACCTCATCTTCACCTGACCAGACATGGGCAGCTCCCCCAGCCTGGTAAGTCATGTTTCACAAGACTTCATCTACCACATGAACCTCACATTCTGGACTCCTCCCTTTTTCTGCCAGTCACTCCTGACCTATGGTGACCAGCAAGTGGACATAGATTTCCAGCTATGATTTCATATTGTATAACAGAGTGTCTTCTCTGGCTTACCTGTTGCAATCTTCCTACTAAATCCCAATATGTTGTTTGACTTGTTTTGTGATGAAAGTACATTTTTGGCTCATGCTTAACTTAATTGTTACTCCATTGTACTCCCCCGGTGCTTTTCAGACAGATGCTACCTTCCCATCTCAGTTCTGAATGAGTCCAGCTATTCCTCACACGTGAAAAACTTTATACTCTTTCCTCTTGAACCCATTTCTGTGGTTTCTCAAGCAATCTCTGAATTGAAGCTCTACTCTCTGGTGTGAAATTCATCCTGTGTAGTCTACTGAGAGATAGTCTGTCTCATCATACAGACCATTTATGAAGCTGTTGAACAACATCAACCCCAGTACAAACCTTTGGGATGCTCCTCTTGTCAGGAGCTTCCAACGACATGTCATGAATTAATATCTTTTGAGTCTGGTTGTTTATACAATTTTTAACCCATCTATCAATCCAGGAAGTTCTTCACCTTCCAAAAGTGAACACAGTGGGGAAGGAGGAGGGTGTCAAATGTCAAAAGCACACCTAAAGCTCAGTCCTCCTTTATTCGTGTCACAGCCCTCAAGGGACTTCAATCAATCTCAATGATTTTGCAGAGAATGTAATCAAAGGTGACTCACTCATGGCAGCCAGTGCTCCCAGCAGCTTTTGGGAAATCCTCTGCAGCCCCACAGATTCCAATGCTAGCAACTTCTTTAGGTGGTCTCTAAACTGCTGTTGTTCGGTTGCCTCTCTCCCTTTTCCACCTTCCCCTGCTGTGTATGGGGATCTGGGCAAACTGGATTTGCCTACCTGAAATACATTTGATTGGAAAAGTTGTGATCAGTAATACCAAACATTATCATATTTTATTTCCAGATTAAAGCACTTTTCTCTTGTCAGCCTGAAAGGTATAGAGAACAAACTGATCGTACTTGTAGCTTGATAGTCTTGTAAACAATATAACTCAAATAGATGATCCAAGTTCTTATCACTTGGTAGATTCAAATAAAAGAATTAATGCAATTTGTCCTTTGCAGAATGATCTCACTGGTTGATATACTGTGATAGGTACTATAGTGTACCATATATAAGGACTACAGGCCTCCTATTTATTTTCCCCAGGATATCAGTGAGTACAGACGATATCTCTTGCCCTACAGATGTGACAGATGAAGTATTCACAAACAGCTTCAAAAGGTGAAGAGTTTTCTAGAAGGGTATAGGAAAAAGTTTTATATATGGAGTTCTGTGTTTCCTGGCAGAAATCCTGCATTTTAAAACAATGACAAAGAGTTGGGTCTTGTTTACCCAGCTTCATGAGATGAAAAAAATCTGACACATTTTAAAATATAAAAATTGTTATTAAATACATGACGGTATGACAATATTGCCTAAAGGAAACAATGAGCTGCTTAACACTTTAGTAACTGTGTCATTTCCATCACAAGTACAGCTTGTCAGATTCTTCCTTGGATTAATGTTTTCTGAGAAGACAGGGATAGTTTTAAATATCTCTTTTATTATCGTCATTCTCATTCATTTGTTTGGTGCATAAGGCTTCTATTATATGATTTTATTTTATACTGTATTTTACCTCTCCATCAACTTGGCTATTCATAAACTCCTACACACAGAAGGAAGTAATATTAGTAAATCATTCAGAAGAATAATTGAATTTGTCAGATTTTGCTCAGCTATTCTTGCCACCACAAAACCACAAACACTCATTGTTTTGAAAGGGAGGCATTATCCTAAGTATTGATTAACAAAAAATTGTTGAAATTCTTTTGAAAATAAGAAATATTACAACTAATCTGGTTCAAACTATGACTGAGTGAAGAAGATTTAACTTAGGTAAGATATGCTTTTTTACTTTTTTGTTAGTATTTCTTTAGTTACATATTTAATTGAAACCAAAATACACTTCTTATATTTGGAGTTCAAACTTTTTTAATGAAAATTATTTCATCTAAATTAAGTAAACATAAAGCTTGTATTGCTGTCTAACTGATCAGATCTCTTGTGAGCAGCTGACAGGTTCATTTCCAAAGCCATACAGAAAGGCTATTGTGGGAGGTAGTTTTTTTCTTTTGACCTTTTCCCCTCTATATGATCATTTCAGCCTTGCATTTAGTGACAAACTGCACAGTATAATAAAAAAACCAGCTCAAGACAGAAGATGACTGCAGGCTATTCCACAAAACTTTAATAGCCTAATTTTTCAAGTTGGCTGAGATAATGATCACAATAAAAATTCAGCATTCACCATTTTTATTGGAAATGTCAAAATTTAATTATAGCAACATCTATTACATTTTTTTGTACTGCTTTTAACTTACAGATTTTTTTAATAGTTGCACTGCGCTAGTTATTTTTATATCTTAAATGATATTGCTGGATTTTATTAGCAAGGAAATTGTTTTTCACCCTACATACACAGTCTGTGGAATTTATTGAAATTAATATTTTCCTCATCAACATTGTTTTGAATAAAAATCAGCTATTTTGTTTAAATGTTTTTAAATATAAATTTCAAGACTAAATGATACTGTGACTTAAGCTACACTTTGCTTTGGCAGAAGCATTTCCTTCTTTTTCCAAGAGGTATCAATAAGGAATGATTTTAAAATACATTGTGTCAATACTTTTTAGAATTCCTTTTCATCCTTTTAAAAAGCAGTTCATATATTCTCACTTTTTTGGTTGAAATATGACAACACAAACTACTTGCCTTGTCTACTTCCTATTTAATTTTCTAAAATTGATGTTTTCATTTGTGTTCCACAATCAGATTTCCTACTGAAGTACTGAGCTCTACCTATATGTAAACTGAATAATCTTTCAAAAAATTAAAAGGAACCATTACTTAATGTGAATTTTCATTTCTCTAAGAAATCAAGCACCATGATTTTCTATAATAATAAACTATGACTGTAGAAATTTGTTAAGAAAGAACATGACAACATTTTTTGTCGATAATGAGTACATTGTTTATACTTAATGGATCCATAAACTTTGGAAAAATCTGTCTTCATTATCTCCTTTGCTCAGTGTGGGTTTTTTCCAGAAAATATCAAGGAAAAATACCATACCTACTTTAATTTTCCCAATTTAATCTCTTGTCAACAATTAATTGACTTTATTGTAAACAATTAAAATAGTAGACAGCTAATGTTGATGGCTGTTAAGGGCTGTTAGCGCCCTCACTAAATCAAATATATTTATTATGTATAAATACTAATTTTTTCTCTACCAAAAATGTCTGAAAATACTCAGAAAAAAAGAAATCAGAGACAAAAAAAAAAAAGTGTAGATACGTTATATCACAGAACACAAAGATGATAAGGTACACTTGAAAGGAAGTGCACATTTATCTTTTAACATTACAGCAATACTAAGGTTTTCGATACTCAAGTTTTCTAGGAAAAAAAAAAAAAAGGCTATAACCTGTCTTTCTAGTGCCTGATTGTGGAAAAACTATCTTAGTATGCAGTTCCTTTTCTGTGAAATAATCTAATTTTAGATATAGATTTGCTGTTATTTCCCCTTGTCAAAGAATATAGATGTCTAAAGGAAAAGCAGAGGCAACATGACAGGCAACGTCATGAGACCATATGTTCTACACAAACTATGAAAGTCAAACTGAGATCTGCTCCAGTATTTTAGGCTAAAAACAAGCTCTATGCTAAGATTTCCAGCTATTTTCAAAATTATATCACATTTCAGCAAATGGAATTATTTTGTGAATAAAATGATGAATCTGACTACACCATGAAAATCTGTGTACGTGTGCAGGAAGTTGCGTGCTTTAGGATATTTTGGGCCAACTTCTTTTTCCAGTCTTGGTGTCAGTGCAGTTCAATTGTACTTTTCCTAGCGCAATTCATTTGTCCTGTAGTCTAGTTCAGGTTTTTTGAACAGAAGTTATACTGAACCTTCTTTGCAACATGAAACAACTTTTCCCAGAGATGAATTGAGTGAGATTCACTGGATATAATTTAGATGTCTCTGATTTAAATCTCTGTGTCTGAGCTGCATGGGAAGTAAATGCAATTCTAGAGAATGGGTCATGTCATACTAAGATAGGTATTCAAAGAGGCCACAAGAATTGCAGAAAAGCTTAGTTATGAAGAGAATTGCCTTCTTCTCTTGGTTAATTACAAAGACAACCTCATGGGTATTGGCTCACCTTTTGACACTACCTGTTTATTACACAAGACAAATGAGATTGTATCCATAATGCCTGGCACCTTAATATGATCACTAATGGACTTAAAATGGAATGACTAGACCAGACAGATAAAAAAATCTGCACTTTAAACATCTCTAATAAAGTGGGACACATACAAGAATAATAAAATTTGGTAAAATTCTTAAATTAGGCAAATTTTAAAAATCCCAGCCTTAATATGCAAATGAGCACCCAAAAATTGCTGGAGTATGAAATTGTAACTAAAATGTAAGCCTCTGTGTATGTTAGGATAGGGTTAATAATTTCTGTTACCAGAGAAGCTGGGAATAGAGTCTCCGCTTCACTGCAACCAGGTGTTGCTTTCATTGTTTTAACCAAATCAAGTATAACTCTGCCTGGGTAACCGGGATGGGGGGAGAAGGAGAAGATTGGGACGGCTTGTATTTGGAAACTAGGTCGGGTGAAACTGTACCTAATCATCATAAAATAGATGATCGAATTGTAATGATTTTTGGTAGCTGAACATGATTATTATTTCAAACTAGAATTGTAAAAGAAAATATTTACAAAATTCATGCTTGGATGTATACAATAGAACAATGTAGGTTTAATGATTAACATGGAGTCATGTAACGGAGGGGTATAATATTGGGGCCTTCTTGGACCCTCATTGGAGCTGGATTTGGGTTTGTACCCCGGCTCCCAGAGCTCTTCAATAAAGCACCTCATAATCATTCCGATGGTTATGTGTTTTCCTCGCTAACATGTAAGGACATTATCTTAGGTTTATGTTCAGCCATCCAAATTTCTTACTGCCAAGTGTGATGTCATCAATTTTTTTCTTGCCAAACCTAGAAAGAAATAAAGTTGTCCCATTACTGCCCAAAGAAAAACACTGCATGGAAATGATGAGTTGTGTATTACAGTCCAGAGAACAGACATTTCTTATGTCATATGTAAATAACGGGATCATTGTGGATAATTTGAAATAATATTACTAAGAAATAAACCTCTGATTTCTCCTTATGAAACAGTGGAGTTTACAGTTTTATTCTTATAAAATTTAGGATGCATCCTTTCTACGACTCCACTGACTTCATCCATCCATTTTAAACACCTGTTAATGAAATTTAGCCATAGAAGCAAAATGGTAAAAACACTTCTGTAACTAACACACTTCACACAAACCACCAGTAAATCAAAACATGTTGCTCAATTTGCTAGATGAAAGATATTTAAAACACAACTACATATATATTTACATGCAAGCAAAAATTAATGGCACTATTTTAAAAATTCATTACTCAAAATTAATAGCTACACTGCAAAATATCAGGGAGTTAGACTTTTGTGTTTGAGAGTACATCTCTAAGATCTGGGAGATAATTTCAAGTAGAGGCCTTAAAAATAGTCTTGTGACATAAATAGAAAGTGTCATCCTTTATAGTGATACAAATGCTTAATAAAGATAACGTTTGTTTTATTTACTCTGGCTGAATAGAAGGACAGAGCTAGCAAAACTTGCAATTGTGTAGAATAGTTAGAAATTGTCAAAATATAAAAAAATCCCAAAATATCCAAGAAGAATGAGGTGTCAAAAAAGAGAATATGTAGTTAAAGCAGATGTGACATGTGACATGTGGCAAAATTAATCAATTTACCCACATATTAGTTGAGGGTGTAATTATCTCACCAAATACAGGTATCTACAGTATAGCATCCATAGCAGGTCTCAGCCACCATGGTCTCTTAGGGTCCCTTAGAGAAATAAATAAATTCTGGTGCAAATATGTCTTGTCTTAAAGTAGACATCCAAAAGAGGTCAAAGGAATCATTCCCTCAAATGGTGATTAGATCAGATACAGACATCCGTATTGTTGATATCTAATGTTAAACAAGATGAATTGAACCTTTCAGTATTGCTTTAAACCTGACTTAGAAACAAAAGGTTGCTTGAAGAATATCTTCTTCCTAATTTCTAATCAGGTTTTATGCTATGACCTATTCCCTTGGGTCCTGGTGTGCTTCATCTGGCAGTGAAGAGAATATTTGAACTTACGGATCTGGTTTTTGTTTGGGTGTTTTTTGTTTTTTTTTGGTTTTTTTTTTTTTTGTGGGGTTTTTGTTGTGTGTTTGGGGGTGTTTTTTTGGTTTTTGTGGGTTTGTTTTATTTTTTTTTTTTAAAGTGTTTTTTTTTTTTTTTGGTTTGGGGTTTTGCTGTATTTGTAATTGGGGGAGGGATTGAAAAGGGGGTTTGCTTTTCATAGAAGTCTTCAAAAAATAACAGTTTCATAATGTGGAGCTATCAGTGTCACAATTAATCTGGACTGAACAGATGGGCATTCAAATTCACATAACGGATGTTATGTGGATCAGTGCTCAATATAATTATTTGTGTATCAGTGGCAGGACATTAGGTCACTGGATAATTTTGCCCTCTGCCAGATCATTTGCCTGCATCCAGAATGAGCATCAACTAAAAAACACTCATTTTGCTGAAAGGTGCAGAAAGACTCCAGTAGTCATCAGCCAATCTTTGAGTTGCAAAAATAATACTATTTTTTTGGTCTCGGACTGTAGTAGCAAAGAAATGAGTTGTTAGCTCTGTGAGTTTTAAATGCTAATATATGGCTGGAACAGAAGACTCCCTTTATCAAGGACACCAGAGTGATGTTTTCACAAATACTAATTATAGGAACTGTGCTCTTCTCACCTCAGATATCTGTCATCATCTTTTTTCACATACGTGGTAACTGTAAGAAACAAATCAGTGAGAGTGGTGGTTCCCCCAGTACCAAACCTGGAGTTCTATGAGAAGAAAGGAGTATGCTCTTACAAAATTTCTTCTCTCCTTTTCACAAGGTTCTTCCTGAGCCATGCTTTGTTTTCTGATCAGAAAAAATCAATATATTCCACACAACTCCTTCTGGTCTCCCTGTCTCCATTTAAAAAGCTTCAATTTGAGTTAATATATCGTGCAATTTTGAGGCAACTTCTTGCTTAGAGGAAGGAATTTAAGTTCCTTAACTGTCTCTGGCAATAGCCCTTGGGCATACCATAGTCCTGGTCAGTAATATCCAGATGAGTTTAAAAGCACCAGCGGCATTTTCTAAACAGACCTCCCAGGCCTCCAGCCTTATCCCAGCAGAAAGGAGTCTAGCAGGAAGCAGGTAGAGGAATGTCAGAAGCTTTAAGCAAAGGAAGGTGACCTGGTGCAGGTCCTGACAAGGAGCAGCTCTCTCTGTGGATTGACAGGGACCCTGCTCTTCTACAGTGGACAGCAAGAATCAAATGTGATGCTGTGGCAACCCAGCAAGTGATCATGTATCCAAACACCAGTGTTCATTCAAGACGACTTTTCTTCCTGTCTACACTCTTTGCTGAATCAGTGGATAAATCTCTACCTTCAGCCTTCACCGAGGCTGGGCCACATGTTGCCTGAAAACTCAATATTGCCCAAGTAAATTTGTGAATGGTCGAATTGCAAGATGGGCACTGATTTTCAGTGGGCTTAGTATTTTTCTGTACCACAAGTACCCATAACTTAACTACTCAGGAGTGTTAGAATTCAAGCCTTTAAAAATTTGTTTGAGTGTAGGTATTTGTAGGAATGGCTATTTCAATATTGTAGACTGGATAAGCCAAATATCTTCACCAAAAAAAAATGAAGCAAAAAGACTAGGAGACAGACCCCTGCTCTCTTCTCAGCAATTCTTGGGAAAATTTATTCAATATATAAATGTCTGTTCTGAGTGTTTCCTCAATTTGCTGTCTTTTTTTTTTTTTTTCCAAAGATTGTCAAAGTTTGCAGCATCATGTCTAAAGGGGAACGAGTTCTTAGCAAACCTTCATCAGTTTGCAGCCCTGGTCTTTGAGTTCCTCTTTTCTTCCTGGTTCAAAAGAACAGAGTAGTATTCAGGCTGTAATATTAGTACCCAGTAGTAGCTCAAATAGTGTGAAGCTTCTTCAGAGGCTTCTCTCTTTGTTACTACTTGACCTTTATACAAAATACTCCTCTTCACACTTATTAGAAGCAATATATTCTGTCAATACAGGATATTTTACAAAGTTCACATGTTCTCTTTCATTATGCACTGTCATAACAGCATGAGTTAGTATAGAATAGTCTTTTGGAGACTATTTTTTTTTATTCTGATAAAATTAAGTAGAATATAATTTGAATTTTTCCTCTTTGTGTTAAGTTTCTTGTGGCACCAAATTTGATGAGCTGCTGTACCTAGTCCCTGTAGGATTATCTAGTCTTTGTGGGAATCCAGTGACTGCTAGATTATCAAACCACATCTGACCAAAAATTACATTTTGTTTTGTTGTTTTGTCTTAAAGACTTTGATTTTAAATTAGTCAATGCTTGAAAATTGTACATGGAAACATGAAAGAGTCACAGGAAGTTCAAATTCCTCTCATATTAAAACCAAGGTTTTGAGAACCAAGCTGTTCCCTTCATCAAACTAGCTCATCTTCAGTTCCAAATCAGCCCTGGCCCTGTGGGACACAAGTTCTGTACCTACAGAAACACACAGTTATTTGCAAAAAAAACTGAATGAGAACCATGAGTGAGAGCAGTCCCTGGTAGAGACACAGAAATGTGTAATGCACCAATTTCTACTGAATTTGAGGGGAGGTTGATGCTTTAAAAGCTTGCAGTATCTGGCCTTCTTTTTTTTTTTATCCTCACTAGCAAATTTCAATAGCATACGCTCAAAACCTCGCTGATCCACAGATCAGATTAGGAGACGAGTTCTGAAATAACAATACCTTCTCACACTTTGTTTTTTAAGTTTATTCTTTTTCACAAGCCTGGACCTGATAACTGTGTGTTCTGACCAAGAAGTGACAAATTACCACACTGCAAAGAAGGTATACAGGGTTAGCTGGCAGTGAATAAAAGCTCCCTGGACTTGCTTGTCAATGAATCTTAAGAAGCAAAGATTTTAACCCAACAGATAACTTTCTTGTTATCACATTCTGAATAAGATTTCTGTTTTAAATTAAGAATTAAAAATTAAGCAGAGGTAGATGGAGATGGAAAGGATAGAAATGAATAGCAAGTATGGACAAAGATCTGCTTTTGTTCTAGCTAAATGAAAACAGAAGAACAAAAATATTTTGGGGCATTGTTTTTTATTCAAAGGTGCAGCTTCCATCTCCAAGTGATTTTGGTTTTCTGAGATTCAGAGAGAAAAAAAAGAAGGTAAAATAGTTACTGGATTTTTTCATCCAATGTGTGGCTGCTTCCTCTCCTGAGAGCCTTTAGCATGTCAGAATGAAATCTCCTAATCCCTGCACTGCTTTGCCTGCACGAGGAAGTAACCCCGCTGCTTACACCTCCAGGTGTATTACCTGGATCTTTGTTCTGTCTCTGTTACATCTTGCCAGGAACAGACCCCTCAGGCAGAAAGCAAGGATAGACTGGACAAGTGCAATTCAGTACATTTGATTGGAATTGTTGTTTAGCAATTTTTCTGCTACACAAGTATAGCATTACCCCTTGAAAGAAAGAAGGAATTCACAGAAACTACTCTTACATATAATGTCACCTATTTTCTGAGTTATGCTTCCCAGGAGTATTCTTGAGGTTGTGTGATTTATGCTCATGGCTGTACTTAAAGTGTTCTGCAGAGGTACCTGCAGTGCAAAGCTCTCCCTGGACTTGTCAGCTTATGCAGCTTTGTAAGTAATAACACCATGGTCCCTAAAGACATTGACACTCTCCACTTTATTGCTTTTCAGGAGCTCTACCTTAGACAGGGGTCTAAAGAATATCATAAACAAATGTCTGAGAGAATGAATTGGTGGCAGTTTAAAAACTGCTGTGGGCAAAGAGGAAAGCTGTTGGCCTTTTCAGACATCTTGTCTGCATATCTTACATTGGTCAGGAAATCTTTGTCTCTTTAATCAAATTTTGTGCACCTTCCCATGTAATGGTTGTGGATTCCTCCCACACCTGGGGTCTGAGGCTGAATGTTCCATCATTACCTGCAGAAGCATGGGAGAAACTGCAAACAAGGCAGAAAAGAGTTCTGAGCTGCGAAGGCAATTTACTTCACCTTGGTTACTTGACACTTTTCATCTATGAGTGGAGCAGGATAGAGTGTACTTACTCCCTTTCCCTCGGTGGGTATCAATATAAAGTAGAAAAATAAAATCCTTGGTTGTTGTAAGGCCATCACCTGTTAAGACGCAGTTTCTTGGGTTGCGGCTCTGCTCCTCATGGAGCATAGCTGCCCATCAGTTCACTCCATGTCCCCTCATCTGAGGGAATTTCCCCTGGCATCTCCCCACATAACAGCTCACACTCCTCCTACCTGAGGGATTACTGGCAGGAGGATGCAAACAGCTTTACTTTTCTTTTGCCCAGACTACATCTACTACAAGATTTGAAAAGGTGACAAAGGGAGAGAAGGGTAAAGCAAGCAGAAAACCTTCACACCCTTCACTTTAAACCAGAGAGGCTTGTCTGTTCAAAAAAATCCCCCACAGGACCCATGATCATTACATAGATAAATAAAAATTGTCAATATGTTTAACTGTCAGTATTTTGGTTTAATTCTACAAACTGATTATTATTGACTTTCTGCTTCACCTACATGGAATAATTTACTGGAAAAGTTGGCACCAGCTTTCCACTGAGACTTCTGAGACTTTTCCTGGGGAAACCTCAACTGTTTCTCAGAAATAACTTTGTAATTGTGCTGGTGACCAGATGATACCAGTGCAAATGTGTTCCTGGAGCTGTGTGTACCACACATGATACCTGCCTCAGAGTAACCTGGGTAGGGGGTACCTATCCCCTTTCCTCAGGCTGTGTCACACCTGAACAAGCTCTGGCTTCACTCAGGTGAAATGCTCTCAGCTGGAAAAGCCATGCAAAGCTAAGATTATCAAAGCATTATTTAAAAAAAAAAAAAAAGAAATGCTTACAGTGGAGCCAAAATCTAGAATGATAGTTCTATTAGATTTTGAATAACACATGAAAAAAAATAAGATTTTTACTGTCATAATCACACTCCCTAAATTTGCTCAGACACTTCATGATCACTTGTGCAATTTTGTCACTGTATTTATGGTGTTAAAATAATGTTTTCAGAGGTGAATATTAACCAAAACACATATGTTCAGTGTGTGTTCTTGTCACAGCGGCTAACTTTGCATGCAGAAAGGTCATGATCCTGGGTGACTCCAGTAATAAAGGTGTGTAGTGAGAGTTGTTGACAGGTGACATTTTTGCAACCTTTCTTGCACTGGCATATTGTTACATGCCCTGTGTCAGAATGTTCTCTGTACTGTAATTCATCATTCAAACAGGTCAGTGCAGGTCCTGACATTTGGAGCTACCTTCCTTATCCAGGTTCATTGATTTGTTAGCTCTCTTTTCAAAAAACCATCCTTCCCTCTTCTTTACATCTTCATTTCTCTCCCTTAGATTGTGTTCTTCCTTTGATATTTAAATTCCATAATAGGTTAAGCAATACTTTTTACATAAAAGACAAGAAAAGCAAGAATGAATAAATGCTGTTGTGTTGATTCAATTTTTAATTTTTCATTAGACTGTAAGTTTTTCCCCACTGATAGACAGCAATGCTGTTATGTCATTCTGCGTGCAACCTGCACTACCTAATGTACACTGTATTAAAAATATAAGAATGGAATATTTATTAGACCTCACCTGGTTCATATCATCAGGTCAGTGTAAAGTCAGCAGGATTAGTTAGAGATGTAGTCATGTGAAACTTTATACATGCTATTTGGTAGCATTATGTACAAATTTATGTTTTATTTCTCATATTCTGTGAAATTCCAGAAACAGGTGGGCAATGAGATGGATTTTAGGGATTAATTTGTGTTATCCTTACTTACATAATTCACAGAGATGTTGAATCACTAGTAACCTGCTATTATGCACCTAAAAATACAGCAATTTAATAAATCTGGTTGCTCAGAAGGCACTACAAAGATAGAACTGGAAATAATTCAGGCCTGATGTCATGAGAGTTTGTGCAAAGACAGTTGAAAATTTTCCACCAAATTACAGGTCTTTTCCAGATAATCTTTTCCAGAAGAGCAAAAGAACAATATTTTTATTTTACAAATTAAAAATGAGATGAGCATTGAATTAGGTGATTTCTGAAGTGATACCTCTGTGCAGGTAGGGGTAGTGAAGCTGCCACCCCGTGCCCTGTCTGTACAGCACCAGGGCTGGTCATGGCATGTGTTACTTCACCTGGAATTAACTCCTGAGGAGGTCAACAGTGACATCTATAATCTCTCTGAAGCAGCATAGCAACACTTCAGAAAGTAAATATTTAATTTTTGAGTATAGGAAAAGGAGAATGCCTCCCTAAAAAAGCCTTAATGAGAAACTAGGGCACAGGAAAAAAAAAAAAAGAAGAATTTTCTTAAACAGCTCTCACACAGATTGTCCTTAGCTTTCCCTAAAGATGGAAAGAGTTCACGATTCAACTCTCCTTGTATGAAATGCTCCAGAGGTTAATAGATATGAGGCCTTTGGCATTGTGATAGATTTCCAGCCTCTACTCATTTAGAGCTGTATATCAGTTTGGACATTGTCCAGACACAAGTGAAACTGCAACAAGTTATGAATGTTTGCTATTTGGCATTTTTCTACCCACTTAAACATATACTGAAACACATGCTGTCCACACATTCAAATATTTTATAACATACAGAAAAATACTTCTGTCAGTATCAGATGAACTTGTTGTCAGACTTTAAAACTGTCATGTGACTTTATTCTATGATCACAGTATGAGGAGTTAATGTTTTAGTAGCCCCAAATCTTTTCCAACAGAGTAACTCAAGCTTTTATCTTTAGATTCAGTAACAATGGAAGGAGAACTACATCTCACAAGTGCACTTTGCATTTTGTTGTCTGTGTCCAGATTTTGAGAATTGATGGACTATAACACAGTGTTCATTCCAAAAAACCTTCTAAATAAATAATCCTCCATCCTTTTAATACCAACCTGCTTAAGAGTGGTTCCACTCATGTGACACTAAGAGAGGTTCAAGATGCTAGCACAAAGAAATCTGTCAGGGCACAAACACATCAATGGGACGAGTGCCTTGCTCCATTCCTGGCCTTATACAGGGGCAGCAAGTCTTGTGGACCCTCTCTTCCTGCTAATGCCACTGTGAGTAGCCCAAAGGAAGAAGATGAAAAAATCAATCAAAGTTCTATTAGATTTCTTCCTTGCTGTAATAAATAAAGTGGCTTTCATTCTGTTTTAGAAAACAAAATGAGTAAACTATTTTATTACATGAGTTCAGAATGAGGTGGTGATGCCTCTCAAGAATTGGTTAAAAAGTGTGGAATTAATTTACATGCTTGTTCACACAATTTAATCCTAAAGTCACTTCTGCATGGTCTTGGTAATTACTGGTGCATATGCTTTGGTACTTCCCCAAGTCCTACTTCATTTTGGAAAGATGAGATTGACAGAAGCAGAGAAGCTGTGTCAGTCAGCTCTTCACAGGATGCTGCCACCGACCCTTATAGAGAGCGCTGTGCTCCCTGGGTCAGGTTACACATGCAGCTCCTGCAGAAATGACCAGCAGATGCCTGATGCATAAGGACAGTCCTTAACACAGAATACAGCTGTCCTCTCCCAGTACTGGGGACACCTGCATCCCACAGAAAAAGGTGGGATGACACACAGACAGAATTCCAAGTTTGGAGCTGAATGTATCTGTGAGCAGATATCTGGTGCAGTCTGGAGATACAGTAAAGATTAAATTTGTCTGCCACTGCAGGTGAATGAGAAGTTTACACGTGAAACAGTGACAGGAGCCGAGGGAATGGGCTGAAGTTGTGTCAGGGGAGGTTTAGGTTTTATATTAGAAAAAGGTTCTTCCAGAGGGTGGTTGGGCACTGGACCAGGGTCCCAGGGAAGTGGCCACAGCAGCAGCCTGACAGAGCTCACAAAGCATTTGGGCACATGGTGTGACTCTTGGGGATGGTCCTGAGCAGGGCCAGGAGCTGGACTCAATGATCCTTATGAATCCTCTCCAACTTGACATATTCTTTGATTCTGTGATTCTGTGATCTCAGAATCCCTGCATTTAACTGTCTGAATCTGCAGCTGAATCTCACCCAAAGTTCTGCAAGCATGTGGCAGGAAGACAACCATGCACCTGTATAACCCATTGTAGGTCACTGCTCATTCAACCTCTCCACTTCTCTGGATAGTTTTCTCATTTCTTAGCTCCTTATCCATCAGCTTCTCACTTGAGTCTGCAGAAAAGTACCACAAGTTTTTTTTACCCCTTCTGAATATGGAAGGTTTCACCTGTCCTTCATGAAACCATTCTGTGTGGCTTCCTAAAATTCAAAAGATTCTTGCTTGTTCTTAGTGTCCAAGAGAGCTTTTTGTTCTACACATCAAAGATGTCACATCCAGGTCCATTTAGAACCGTGTTTTGAAACAAGCAGATTGGCAAGATTGTACAAGAGGAAGGTCAAATTCTAATCTCTACAAGAAGTTTTGTGTAAAGTGTCTCTTTTAGGTAAATATATAGCAGAGTGTTCAAATGCTTTTCTGTTGTGTTACACTGTACATTAGCCTGTCCAATTAGTTGAATATGACAGTTTTCATTTTATGTTCCATCAGTTATCTAGAGATAACTGGGATCCTGGAGGTTTCTCAGATGGCTCTTTAGCAATTATGAAAGAACTAATAGCAGCAAAGACAAACAAGTGCATGATCTTAATTATTTGAAGTATTATTAAGACTCATTTCTCCATTTTATTTGAGGCTGTTATTCCTGATGCTAAACATAAATTTCCTTTTGCCCCAGGTACAGACTGCTTTAGCTCAAAGCAAATGTCAAGATATAGGTATCAGGCATAATTAATTTCCCTAGAAAATAATTAAGCTACCCTTTTTGTTACTATTACACTTGACCTAACGAGAAAACAGATTTTCATGCTATGAAAGTCATAAATGCATGGGCATGAAATTCACAGAATCCCAGAAGGGCAGCGTTTGGAAGGGCCTTTTGAAGACCAACCTCCCCATTCAAGCAGGGCCACTTCCAGCCAGTTGATCAGGACTGTGTCCAAATGGCTTTTTCCCTCTCTTCACACAGCTGATCACAGGGCGAAGACACTACATCAGCTCACGTGTTGCTGCACAAGCTTCAGCAACAGATTCACAGGCTTATTCTTTTCCCGGTTCCCTCCTGCTGACTCGTGAAAAACTGTGGCTGCATTAGTGGGGAGCAAAGCTCCTCAGACCAAATAAATCCTGCTGGGAACATGGGGTTTGTTAGCTCTAGCTCAGTGGAACACTACTGATGTTTCACAGACTCTGGCTGGATCAAGGAATGAGCAAAGCAAGCTAACTTTGACCTGGAAAACACTGCTGAAGCCAGAGAAAATAAGCTGGGAGGAGCTGTCCTGAAGGCATGAATCTAACAAAATCTGGGACAATGAAACTCAGAATTAGCTATTTCTAAGAAGTGTTGTGTATGTAAAGTGCAAGATAGGAAGGAATTTATGTAAATTGAAAAAAAAAAAAAAAACTATAGAAAAAATTCTGGCAAATCCACATTCACATGCAGCCAATAATTCCCAAATCAGTGTTAAAGGGAAAAATTATGCTTTCTCTGTTTTTTTCACCATAGTCCAATTAATGACATATACATATAACAGAAAGGTTTTGTAGCTGTAACACTAAATAAAGAATGCCAGCCTAATCTTATTAAATATTATGAAACTTTTATTTCTTTTCTTTTATTTTTATTTTATTTTTGCACAGTTTTATATTGAATACATCTATTGAAAATATTTAGGGAAAAATATATTTTCTAGTATTACTTATAGAAAGGGCTAAACCTTCCAAACAACCTTGCAGACAGAGAAAGTATACAAATTTGTATTATTAAAATATAAACCCAATAATTAACTTCAAAGATTAACTTTTTCATGTTAAATGTTGCAAATTATGAGCCCATGTGTGGGCAAGGTTTGTGTGCAATGCAAATTATACTTCCAAAGAAAATGGAGAGAAAAAGGTACAGGGATGATCTAATTGCTGCATACTTTAGAATAGTTGAGGAGATGAACACACACCCCAGGATTTAATTGTCATTCCTGAATGGAAATCTTGCAGACAATGGAGAGCAGGGACACCACCTCTGCAAGCACCTACCTTTGGTGCCCAGGTTCCCTCTACAGTCAGCTGAGAGAAGTGTGTGCTTCCACACAGGAATTAGGGCACCCAAATTAGAGACCTAACTACTGTCAAAATTAGGCAGCTTGATGTGCTTTCCAGAGACCTCCCTCTCTGGGCCACACAGGCAGCTTCAGCTTCCACCTTAATATTGTTTAAATTTAGGGATTTGGTGCTACATGTATAATTAATATAATGGTTGGATGTGGGGGGACAAAAAGAAGATCAGCTCTCAAATAAGAGTGTAAGACAAAGTTTTGTTACCTGTCCACAGTCATGATCCAGAAAACTCTTGTTCTGTTCTTGAATAATTTAGAGAGGACTTAAATTCACCAGGTACAACCGAGCTGAACTTGAAGTGCTCCTCAGCAGTGTTTCAATTCTAGTCATGTCTAGGACTAATAAACCCAAAGATAAAAAACTAAAGCAATCTGAAGACAGCAGTGTGATACATGGAACAAACTCTGTTCACAACACATGAGGATTTCTGAAAATGCTATTACAGATTAATTCTTTTTTTTCAACAAGTTCATAGAAGATGCCTGTTCTCCCCCTGTAATATTGGGATGATGCAGTAGACAACTGAGAAGTGAAGGGAGATTAATACTCAATCCCTCCTCAAAGAAATGAGATCCACATACAGTCTCCAAGCAACTGCCCTCATCACTAAGTTGCCACTTTATTATCTGCCATCCCTCCCTTTCTGTTATTTTTCCTCCCTCTCAAGTTCCTTCAGAAAAGTATCATACACAGAAAAACAGATAGTTACAAAAAAAAAAAAAAAAAGAATGTAGTAATAAAAAAAAAAGTAGGAGACATTCACTACTCTGTTTTACAAAGATACTCATAGATATGATGTGAAGGAATCTCACTGGGAATTGGGAATAATTGTGAAGAATTTATCTATTATTATACTTATATTAAAAAGTTATGATAAATAATGACCATAATTAATAAAGGTAATTTAAATTCCAAGCAGACAATTTTGTACTAATTTTTGGAGCTTTACAGTCGTATCAGTTTCCTCAGCAAAATGTTATTCTTCATGAATTGGCTCTGGATTGATGCACCTGCATTTCGTTTGGGAAATAATTTTCTCTAGACAAGTCTGAATTGAACTATATGAGTTGATGATTAAATAGTTGGGTTTTTTTCTGAAATGAGTATAGAGGCTTTCCAGAACTGACTAAAAATGAGAGCCTCAAGCAGAGTGAGTGTCATAGAGGTGGATACACAGGAAAAACCTGACTCCTGAGTTCTGTTAAGAACATTCCCCATGTACCTAGAAGCAAAATATTTGGTGCTTATATTTTCAAACTCTGTGCATCTGCTTTCTGTAAGGGATTAAGTAAAAAATTTTCTACAAAAATATGATACCAACAAATCACTGGATATTATTAAAGTTACTAGAAATGTGTAATGGAAAATTAAATAAATACTCAAAATTTCATATAATATTGTTGCTGTTTGAAGAATGAGGCATTGCAGTACTACAATATATGTTCACAGGTGTCACTAAAGATAGTTTTCTAAATATTTAGCGTTTTGTTTGAGCTGTTTTTGTCTTGACTGATTTTGTTTCTTTGAATTTAGCCACATTTAAAACCAAATTTCAATTTCATTTTCTCCCTCCAAAGACTAAGAAGACACGCGAGGAAAAGGATTGCATAACAAGTTAAAATTAATCATAAAGATAATGGTGGAAGGTTTCTTACCATAAGGGCAAAAGCAATTACAACCCAGCTCCATGAATAAACAAATTGAATAAGCCAGGCATGAATACACAAAAGAACATCTCACAGAGGTGTTTATTCAATTGCAGCCAACAACAGCCAGTACCTAAAACCAAACCACTTAAAGAGATGTAATCAGTGTGGTCACACAGAGACATATGAAGATCTTCCAGAATAAAAAAGAAAGAGCAGCAGGAACCAGCCTGCTCAGACTGCTCTCCCATCACCTCTGCTAACAATCCAATACTCTCACAAAGCCAGGTAACAAAAGCAACATGCCAGTAGGAGCCAGCTGCAGAACTGGATGCTCAGAAATGGTATTACAGCTCTGCACTCCCTCATGCTATCAAGACCCCTTCAAACTCAGCAAAGGGATTCTGCACAAACACCACCAGCAGTCCAGATTTCAGGTTTTCCTGCAATAATTTTGTTGAAATCCTATTGACATTTAAAATATCAGCAGCTTTCCTTGTTAGCACCAGATTGGGTCGTTTCTATGTTCCTGGAAAGAGAGCATTAATTATAATAAATAGAAGAGAAAGGTGGTGTAATGGTGTTTGGTTGGAAATTATGATTGTTAATCTTTGCCACTTTGCCTGTGTCAAGGCCTCTTTTGAAAAGGTGTTCTTTATGCTATATGTAAAAATTATTCCTCAGTTTCAAAATAGCTAAGGTCAAAATTATTTACATTTTATATGTATTGAATGTATCCAAGAAAAAAATATATGGGATTTTTATGATTCATAAGAAAAATTTTAATACCATATAAGAATCTCAATTTTGTATGGTTTTCACCCATAATTTCCTGAGGTATGATTCTTCCTCTCATCTGGGAAATTATTTGTTTTCTTTTGTTCTGCTTACCCATGGTTTAATATTGAAGATCCATTGCCAGTGAGAATTCTTTTGGAAAGTTCCATAGAGAAATACAGGAGAAGAGATTCCCACTGACTCTATCAGAGTCAGACATTTCCTTAAAAATTCCTTGAAGTACTTTTACCCTGGTAGTCCATGAAGAGAAGTTCTGCTGTAATAGAGGAAATTATCTTGCCTAAGTTTAGCTGCTCCTGAAGAGAATTTCTCTATCTACATAAGAAAGTGAGGCATTTCAGAAGGATTATTTTACCAGGCATATATGAACTAGGAATAAATTAGATGACCCGGCGAAGTGGTATAAAAAGAGCATGACTGGTTTATCCCTTCTATTCCTTAATCCATAATCTCTGTATGAAATTTAGGTGTAACAGAAGTATCTTTCATTTCTCCTGTATAACAAATAAAAGAGAAACGTTAAAAAAGCAGAAAGTAAAAAGCGCTGGAGGGGTCAATATACATTTACCTCTAATGTCATGTGGGGATTTTCCCAATAAACTCCATAAAAGATGCTAGCTCCCCAGAAAAACTGAAAGAAATTAGGCTAGAGGTCAGCTAATAGGTTCTAGGAAGTTCCATAGCAAAGCAGAGAAACAATCTCCAAATATTTTACCATTTTCCCTCAAGTCTTTTTTCTGTATTCAAAGGAAATTACTTTCTACATTTCTTTTCCAACTACTAGAAAGCTGCAGAATTAGCAACTCATTCATCTGCCCTGTAGTACTGTGGATAATGTATGTTGCACTGCAGGAAACATATTTCTGGTAAAGTACAAGTGAGCATTCACAGGGCCATATAACTAGACCAAGACATGGCTTGGATGTTTTGCTAAGGAATTTCAATACTTTGAAACGAGTGCCAAGTCCTCATCCTGCAGTCCTGGTCAGTCCCTACTCACTGCCTGGGAAGCCACCACGGGCTGTGCTTGCAGGAATCAGCCTGGCCCCACTGCATCAGGGGGGTGGACTTGGGGAGTGGAGCTGTTGCAAGTCAAATTTTTAAGCTCTTCAGGAGTTCCCCAAATTATACTGGAGTGGTAGATTGGGACCCAGGGTTGTTGCAGTGCCAGAAAGGGAGACAGAGAGGGGTTCTCTCTCAAGTATGTATAAATAGAGTTTTCAGGTAGCTCAGAAAAGAGTTGTAGGGATAAAGACATGCCCAGTAATTGTAGGGAAGAAGAAATAGATATCTTACTTACTCCCATAAATTAAGATCTGCTTCCTGAAATTTTTACTTCCTAGGAAGACAATGAAGGGAAGCTAATGGCTTAGGCTCTATTATGTGAGCTTTGCGTGATTTCTGTACAGATGGATCCACATAAATTCCCCTCTGGCCAAACTCCTTATTTCAGGAGATTCAGCCGAACTCTCAAGTTTATAGCCAAAGGATAATCTACATAACCTTTCTCTTCAAAATTGAATTTCTTCTCTGACGAATAGAGAACATTTCATTTAAATCTCAAGCAAAAAATCTCAAGCCTCAAGCAAGAATTTTCCTCTCAAGAGATATAAAGTATTGCCAGATGCTCTCTAAAATCTGCCAATGCCAGATTATAAAAAAAAAAAAAAAAAAAAAAAAATAATATTCAAGATGCTTAAATGGACAGTGGGAAAAATTCTCAAAGAAGAACCATAATGAACCCTTTCCTCCTGGCTCTATTGTGTTATCATTTGTGACCAACACAACAGGGCCCCATCATTTAGGACAGGGAAAATTTTCCTCCGGAAAGTCTGTGTCAGTCATTCACACAAATTATCCATACTTCACTTTTTTCTTTCTTTAATGGGCATGGATGATACAACTACTCTTTTCTCTAAGATACCCTGGGAACAGAGGGGATTCAGTGGTAGTGAGCAGAGTGGTAAAGCCAAAAAAGCATCAGTGGTGTAGAAGATATTCAAGGCTGATATTGATAATTTATATTCCATTCAAAATGTGGAATCTGTAGGAGATTTAGATATCTAAGTCACTTTAGACAGAGAGCAAAATGGACTCTGAAGTTAAAAGAGAGAGATGTAAAACCTAAGTTGCTGCTAACTAGAGAGAAATGTGTGGGGCTGTAATTAGGATGGAAGGAAATAGTAGGCAGTCTATAAGGGAACAGGCAGAGAAGTTTTGGTCCAGAATATTCTACCCAAAAACAAGTTTGGAAAACCTTGGAAAACACACTGCACATAACGCTACCATTCCCAAGGCTCCTGTGCATGTGCACTCCTGTCACTGTGCAAGCTGGATTTCTCACAGCATCAGCAGCTGGATCCCTGTCGGGAGATCTCAGGCCACATCTGAGTGTTCAGTTTAAGTGGCAGAGCACTGAGTGTTAGTCAAAAAGTCTTGTACAGGCAAAGCAAATGAATGATCTCAACTCAAAAACGAGATAACACAGATGTTATTTTTAAATATCCGATTTTTTAAACACCATCTATAGTTGTTGTGAGTGCTGAGAATGTGGGGTTGGCAGTGCAGCCTGAGCAATCCTGCTGGGAGGACAGCCTCTGACAAGCTGGAAAAACCCATCCCCTTTGTCAGTAGGGCAAACTACTCACGTCACCTTGCCTCCCTGGGCAGAGGAAACCAAGTGAAGAAGATGATCAGAATGCTCAGCCTACAGCTTTATTTGTTTTATGCAGAAGAAAAAATAATCATGCAAAACTCCTGAGTGTTTGAAGAGTTAAGTGATTTGAATAATCGTATTTAAATACAGACCACTGCAAGTTGCACACAGAATTTCCAATAAGACAACAGATGGTTAGAGATGTTTGAATTTTTTCAAAAATTGATTTTTAATAAAAAAATTTTTTGACATTTCTATGCAGATGAAGTTGTAGAAAAGAGATTTCCAATACAGGCAGGGTTTCTTGTTTATTTCCATATAATCTCAGTTCTAATAGATTGTAAAATTGAACTTGCATAAATTTGCTGCTAAAAAAAATGTATAAAACATCATACTTTTTATCTTCATGATGTTTTTCAGCAGTGGGTCTTTCACTTTTCAGCTTCCTAAACAAATTTCAGGTTAATGGAGCTGCATTTTTCTGGTAAAGTATTTCATTATAGAAATATATCTGCACTGTATTTCGTTATGGACTGAGGCACCTCATTTGTCTGAATGAAATAAAAGATTTTTTTTCTATTTATCCCATACTCCTTATATCCAATAAGACCACAGTTCCCAAATACAAGTAGATTGTCGCCATGAACAAATGTTCTTTCTCTTTATTCAACAGGAAAGTCTGAATTCCACTCTTTATTTACTATAATGATAAGCATAATTAAGATGTAGAACAGATTATTGAATCAGGTTGTAGAATACTATCATGGGTAATTTTTAAGTAGAGTTTTGATAAATATTCAGTGAAAATATCCTCAGTATTCCTCCACCACGGAGGCTGGACTGATGATCTCTTGAGAACCATTATAAGCCCTAAAGTGTAGAGCACCCTTAGCTGGAAGTTTTGCTTAAAAAAACCAAACCAACAAAAACAAACAAACAAACTAAAAACCCTCATAACAATTTTTTCTGTTTTCATATTTTCTAATACTCCATTCATAGAACTTTCTATATCCTCAAGGTCATTTATAACACTAAAACTTGTCTTGATATGTGAAGCCCTTCAACAAAGAAAAAGTGGAAAATGGAGAGGTATCATTTTAAAGTAAGAAATTAATTTTAAAATTTAAATAAACCCTGTAAGTTATTTTCAGGAACTATAATTGTGTTTACTCGGTTTTATTGTTGGCAAATTATTAGACTTCACTTTGAATTTACCTATTACAATGTTTCAGAATGAAAGGCAAAATTTTCTAAGTTCAATATTGATCAAAGCTTCATTATTAAATTAATGGCTGGAGAGAAATTTCCTTAAATATCTAATTGCATAATCAAAACATAAGGAAAAAAAACTGTTTCTGCACAGTACTAACTGAAAGTGTACGGTGGTTATTTGTTTTAAAAGAGACCAATCTTAGTTAAAAACTAGTAGAAGAATTTTAATTCACAATAAGACACAATAATTTCCTGTCTGGAAACAGATACTTTCTCAATAAGATCATCTCTATTCATGCACTAATGAAGCAGATTATTTTCAAAATCAGAACTTTCTAAAATTTCCATTGTGTGTTAAAAATGTCTGAAAACAAGGTATTTGTTCAAAGTCAAAAAGTGTTGCATTGCTGGCTACTTTAAATGCCAATTTTACCTGGGGAATAGGAATTCAGCATTTTAAACTAGCTCTGACATAGTCTACAAAGTGATTCAACTATTTTATCATGCTCACATATTCTCCTTACATTTTTCAGCCTTGTCTCCCTCAATCTCATCTCAGTACACAGTGCAAGAGAATTCAGTTTTCATTGAGAGAACAGTCATATTCTTGGCTTTATATGAGCTGTATCATATGCACCTATCTAGAAGGTAAGTTACGATTTCAGAGGTTAAGGAGAAGAGTTTTTGTCCTAAACATAAAAAGAAAAAAAGTTTAATGCAATAAAAGTATTTTTAAAATATAAGGGAATAACATAATTAATATCATGGATATGATAGAAGAAATGAATATGCAGTATAGCTTAAAATGTGAAGTATTTATGACCATTTGGCAGGCAAAGCTAAAGAGCAGACTGGATTTTTTCCTTAAACACTAAAATGCTCAACTATCAAAAAGCCAAATAATTCCTTTTTCTTCTTGAGTCGTTATGACAGATCTAATACTGGAGTTAAGCTGATGCTGATATTTGCACATGTTCAGCATAATATTAGCTTCTGGTTGCATCTCACAGACAAAATCTCTAGGCATACATACTATTAAAAAAATCACTTTGCTTTTTTAAATTTTCTGGATATTAACTAAATTTTCCTTTATGATATTTTTCTTTTATTTAATCTTCTTGAAAGATACCTGAAAGATATCTTGAAAGATACTTGAAAAATACTTTCAATTTTCCTCTGTCTTTGCTTGCCTTTCCACACTTTCCTCTGCTCTGTCCTCACGTTTTCAGACTCCTGACTCAGAAAATCAGCTTTTCCCACTCTGAATAGGAAGTTAAGTAGCAGAAGATCTCCTTGGGGTGCTGCGCTTCGTGTGCTAAACACTCAAATTGACCACAGCCACTTGTGAGCTTTGGTGCTTTCAATAAAACTCCCACTTTATAATGTGTGTGAGGAACAATCTCCAGCAATGCCCTGGGGGATCGAGGTGCAGCAGAGCTGCAGTGCTACCGCTACTGCATAGCTTTGGTGGCTTTGTGCAACACATTGAATTGATGTAAAATATGGCAATGTCATTACCTTCTCATGAGGTTGTCTTCATCCTTAAATGAACTGCCAGATGATAAACCACTTTTCAACAAATATTGCAAGTGAGAGAGGGTCCAGTATATAATCTAAACGTCATTAGTGAATAAATACCCCATCACTCATCATTGCCATCTCAAGTGTGCCCCACACTTGTGTCTTTATTTTAGCACTTGAAAGTCACTGCATTGATGCCTGTTGTGCCACCAAAAGAGAATCAGCTGTGAGGAATCACTCTTCATTTCTTTTCCATTCCCAGATGCCTTTAATCTTGCTATGTGTCCAGATGGCTGGGGATCAGACTCTTTCCAAAAAGCAGGTGGTTTCTAACCCATGGTCTTGGCAGATATCTATAGATATAAATAAAATATATCCTCTATGATAATAAAGATCCAAAAAAAAAACCATAATACAAGGGTATCGTGAGGTGTCTGACAATGCCTTGTACATGCATACATGTGTGCTTAAAGCTACTTTTTAAGATGTGTGTTAGGAAAAATTATCAGTGCCTAATGCTGAATAGATATCCCAGAACTAGTAATTCTGTCTTAATATTGTGGGAAGAGAAAGTAAAAGAAAGTAGCAAGCTGCAATCCCACAGTATCATGAGTAACAGCTGCATGGCAGAGCTCTCTGGACTCAGCAGTTAAAGTGTGGATGTGCTTTCCTGGGGCTTTAGCCCCAGCCCTACCTGTGACACAGCTGTGACCCTGATGATGCTGTGAAGTCAGGGTTCAGGTCACACAGCTGGGCATCGCTGTGATGCTCACAGATGCATTCTCAGAGGCAAGCTCTTCCAAAAAACTTTGTACCAGGGTATGAATTGAGAAGGGGGTTCAATGTGCCAACTTTGGAAATATTTTTAGACAGCAGTAGAAACATCAGAGGTCAGGAGATGAAGAAAGCCCAAGTGCATGGGTTTGATGTTTCTCTCTGCTGGTGATAGAACAGTAAGTACAGCTTAGAGCAAGGAACATCTTTAAAGCCTTAGGCTTTCAAGCCAGGCTTAGATGGGGATCAGACTCCCTGCTTATGTGAAAGTCAGGAAGGTGAGCCACTTGAAATCTATCTTTGCAGGTAACCTCTGGAGTCATCTGTATTATCAAGAATGTTGAAGGATTTCATTAGATGCTCAGCAGAGAAGGATAGCCCAGCAGGTTTCATTTATAGTCCCCCTTGCACAGCATGAGAAATACAAAATAAATGCACTTTTTAAGCTCTCCTGATGGCTTGTTGCCGAAGAGAACTGGGCTGGTTTTCCAGTCTATTTTCTAAGCTTTCATTTCTGTCAGGCAGGAATGGTAGGCTGAGGTGGAGTATTTTAACCCCTGATCTTCTAGTGGTAGGAGCTTATAAAATAAAATTCAAGTCCAAGCACAGAGATGTAAAGATAATCTTGCCAAACCCAAAGCCTCATCCCTTCAACCCTGCTACTGTATATTGATACACACACCAAAATATCTTCAGTCTTATTTCAGCCTGGCTGACTGGCTGACATGCCAGCTGTGCCAGCTAGGGGCTGAAGATCCCTGTCACACAGAGCCCTGCGGGTGGAATCACAAAATACTCTGAGTTAGAATGCACCCACAAGGATCACAAAGTCTAACACTCAAGTGAAGGGCCCATATAGGGATTGAGCCCACAACCTTTGCATTATTAGCAGCCTGCTCTGACCTGCTGTGCTGATCATAGGGTCGGAGAGAAAATGGTCTGGTCTGAGAAACTGCTGAGGTTTTAGGTCAAGTTTCATGCAGTTTTCTGACACTGACAAGAATAGGAAGAATAAGAACCCCACTGTAAATTGGTTTAAAAGAGTACAGGAGGGTTTAAAAGTTCTGCACAGGTGTTTGGAGTAGCAGTTTGGGCTAAACACAAACTTTTGTTCCTTTGAGCTCTTATTCCTTATTTACAGCAAAGACTCCAGAAGCTGCAGATATTTAAGTTCAAAGACCATGGGTTTCCCATTTCCGTATGAAAAAGGTTGTTTATTCATCTCTATGTACTCATATAATTTAGCCAGGCTTCATCAGTGGAAATTGGGCATAAATAATGTATTACACTTATCTGTCAATTAATGATTAATTTCCATTCAAAGTAAAGAAATAAGTTATGTTTCATCAGTCTCGAACTAATGTTTCAATTTAATTATAAATAATTCAATACTTATGTAAATCACACACTGTTTTTGGAAAGCTTCCAGCAAGGAACAGTCAAAAGGCAAAGCAATAGCATTTTCTGATTTCAAAATTCCAAATATGATACATGTGGTTCCAGTGGACACACCTGTAAACTCTATTCTGCTCCTTTGCTTTTCAGTTCAGAGGTTGGTTGGATTGTTCAGAGGACAGTACAGAGACTGGTTGGATTGTGACAAAAGCATAACCCACTCTGATACACACTTCATGTGTACAGCAGCTGAGAGGTTCCCCCAAAAGGCAAGGAAATGAACCAGCTACACAAGATGCTACACAAAGGGGATAATGTGATCTTCCACTTACAGCTGGAAAACTGAATCAGGGAGCAAAATTAAAAGATTGTGTAGAAAACTGACGACAGAGTTAGAAACTGAATCCATGTTTCTTAAATCCAACAATACTATAGATAATCCTCCAAAAGTGACAACTTTCTATGCAACTGGGGGAAAACATACCTAGTATTTTTTTTAATAGAAAGTTTAATAAATTATACACATACATACATATATACAAATATAAACCACAGCTAATTTATGCATGCTAGCATCTTTTTTATTATTTACATTAGGACTAGAATGAGATGAAAATGGTAAATTATAAAAACAGAAAATGGAACTATGCCAAGTATATGTAATTATGATGCCCTACTTTGGTCCCTGAAAATGTTTTGGCAAACATGAGCAAATAGTTTTAAAGGCTGTGCCTATAATGTTCAAATTAATTTTCAATAATAAAATGAAAACAATTTAAAAGGCATCTTGGGAGGTAGGGTATGATAGCCAAAACTGCACAAGAACAACTCCAGCAACAGCTGAGTGGCTGCCAAGCCGTATGCCAGTGTGAAGTACAACAGAAATGTGTGAACAACAGATTTGGAAAAAAAAAGGTAGGGAAAAAAGACACCTGTGATTATCATTCTAGCAAAAAGGTAACAGCTTAAGATATACAAAAAGACATTGCTTGGCCTATTTCACTAAATATAAAACACAGCTTTAATGATACTCACACAATGTATAAAACTATGAAAGATTTCCTCTCTGTTCGGAAAAAAAAAGTAGCAAATTTTAGAACTGAGATCGCTGCTGGGACTAATAAAACACCCGACAGAAACCACATGAGAAATTAATTTTATTCAGAAGCCAAGGAGAAACTACCATGGAGGGTTTGCTTTACTCAGATCCTATGGGTTCAGCAGACTCCCAGCACATATCCAATTTTAGAAGCTGATGACTACAAGAGGCTTGAACCCCTCCAGAATCAACTTGATTGGGAGATCTTACTATTCTTCCTGCTCTTATCTGTGAAGATCATCTACTTTGAATGCTTGACAAATAATGATTTCTCCCTCAGAATTGTTACTGGATAGCACCAAGTGGGAAATACATTTGAGTTATTGCTCACGGGAACAGTCTTGCTGTGGGTGGCATTAAGCCACTGACTGATCTCAGGAGAACATCAAGTGGAGTTAAAATCAATACTGGTGTTTTAAGAGAATCTATCTTGAGGATTTCAGTGACATCTGCCAAGGCAAGGGAACACAGCAACAAACCCGCTGCTTTTGAGACTGCAAAGCATTTTCACAGTGCTGGTGATGGCTCTGGTGCAGGCAGCAGTGCAGCTCAGCACTCACCTGCCAGGCAGCCAGGCTCACTGAATGGCCCTGAGTGAGCTGGGCTGAAGTGAGGTCTAGCACAGCTTTGTGGCAGTGCACCAGCCATAGATACAAACAGCTGGCCTGGATCCCTCCCATGGCACCAAACTGAGGGGTGGGATTGACACACCTGATGGACAGGATGTCATCCAGGAGGACCTGCAAAGCTCAAGAAGTGGGCCCATGGGGATCTCATGAGGCTTAAGAAGGCCAAGGACAAGGTGCTGAACCTGGTGTGGAGCAGCCTTCAGTACCAACACAGATGAGGAATGAACAGACCCAGAGGAGCCTTCCTGAGAGGGACTTCAGGGGTACTGGTGAGTGAGAGGCTGGACATGACCCAGCCATGTGTACTCACAGTCCAGAAAACCAAACATGTCCTGGGCTGCATCCAAAGCACTGAGGGAAGGGATTCTGCCCCTCTGCTCTGTTCTGCTCTGCTTCAGTGAGACCCCACTGCAGTGCTGCATCAGCCCTGGGGTTGTCAGCAATGGAAGGACATGGACCTGTTGGAGCCAGTCCAGAGGAACCCACCAAGATGATCAGAGAGATGGAGCACCTCTGCCATGAGGAAAGGCTAGGAGAATTGCTCAGCCTGGGAAGGAGAAGGCTTAGCGATGACCTAAATGTGGCCTTCCAACACCTGAAGGATGCCTACAAGAAACATGGAGAGGGACTTAATACAAGGGCATGCAGTGACAGGATAAGGAAAAATGGCTTTAAACTGAAACACGGCAGGTTTAGAATAGATATTATGAAGAAATTTTTTACTGTGGAGGTGGTGAGACGGTGGGACAGGTTGCTCAGAGAAGCTATAGATGCTTCATGCCTGCAAATGTTCAAGACCAGGCTGGATAAGGCCTTGAGCAAGCAGGTCTAGTGAAAGGTGTCCCTCTCCATGGCAGGATGATCTTTAAAACCCCTTTCAACCCAAGACATTATTTTATTTTATTGCAAGTGATAACAATCACCACACGAGCGTTTGTCCAGCTCAACCCTCAGTGGTTGTCCATTTACATCAATTGTGGGTTAACACATAGAAGGGATTTGATTATGACCATGAAACAGCTGGAATTCTTTCCTTTTACTTTGGCAGTACAGGCAGTAGGAAACATCACAGAGCCTACAATGAGCAAAAATGCCAAATGTGTATTTATGGTTCTTTTAACTATTGAAAGACACTGAAAACCACACCTAGGAACAGAAAAGGGGGAAGGCACCAGTACAAGTACAGTGTAGTACAATTCTTCTGAAAAATTTCATTATTTTTTATAGAAGTCTGAGTTTAATTAAAGAATTGATTTTTTCATAATTTTACAACTTCTTGCCTAGTTTTTCTTGGCTTAAACATAACAGGTACCTAAGATCCCCAAATGAATATGTGAAATGGGAAGAACTGATGCTGTTGCTGAGCTGCCTAAGGTTAAATAACTTCTGTGGAAAAGTTTCTTTCCATGTAAATTTCACCCATTTTTCTCTACTTACAATCCCCCATTCAAAGGTCTGCAAAAGCTACAGAATTCTTCTGCAAACTTCACATATTGCATTTGTAATTTTTATCTCATACTTCAAGCAGATCTTTCTGGGAGACAAGTTTTGCCATTCTACTAAAAATTTTGCCCATATTGAATGAATATGCTTTTATATTCAGGAAATTGTTTTCCAATATCTTGGTACTATTTATCTTCTTTCTGAATCAGTTGTTTAAATCATCCTTGATTTCTACTGAGTTTTGAGTGCACGTAGTCTTAGTTCTCGTTGATCCTTTGTCCTCAAGCACTTCATCTTCCATCCAGATCACATTAGCAGATCCCACTATATTTCCACAGCTAAAACTCTCTGCTCTTTCTTCCACTTGGCTGTGAACTGAGATAACTTCCCACGTTGCTCCCTGTGCATCCTCCCAGGCCTTCAATGTAAAGGCCCAGATTCAACAGGACACATAGCAAACATTCATATTTCAGCTTGGCTTGGAGCCCTATGGCTTGGACCATTTATGACACTGGTTTAGTTTTTCTGAATAAAAATACATGAGTTTGAGTCCTTTGAATCTAAGACCTAAAACTCAGTTTCTGTATTTTTTTGGCTACTGCTTTAGCCCCAATGAAGTGCAGGAGAGAAGGGCTTTCAGAAACACTTCTCCTTTTTTTAAATTTACATTTTGTAGGCTTAAATATGCTCTCATGGCAGTTTTGAATTCTCACCCAGGGAAACCATATAAGTCTAGTTTCCATACGTAGATTTTAGGCATTTAACATGAATGTTTGAATTCCTGTTTTCTTTCTATAACATTTGTTTAATCATGATGCTCCACTTAGATGAACCTTCTTCAAGAGCTGCTCCTAACTGTGACTATGTTTCTGTATAATATAATGTTGATGATATATGAAAAATATAGTTTTCCCATAAAATTTCACAACAAGAATGATAATTGCTTTCCTTTTGGTTTTTCAGTACAGGAGATCAAGAGTTCTTACAAGGAACAAACATCATAGTAATCGTATCTCTGGATACCAGCTGTGAATGTAAAATTCAGTATTGGAGAACACTGATCTTTTAGAGATTCTAAGTTTTTCCAAATTCCCCATAAAAAATTATCTTCCAGGGCTATTTCATATACTTTTTATCCTGTCTTGAATGCTCTGGTTCAGATCATGGTTCCCAGTATCAGTAAATTAGCCATTCGTACAAATATTCAACTTTACTTCAACAACAAAAGATTGATGTCTAATGTGAAAAAGTAAAGGTAATTAATAGCAACAGAAGTGCAACTCATTCACAGCAGGTCTATAAAAGGAAAAATAATCAGAGGCAGGTAAAAACACCTGCTCTAATTTGCACCTTCCTCTATAAGTTTCCTGCCAATACAGGGTCAGAAGAATGTATTCACTGTGACCCTGGGGAAATGCAGAAACCTCTGCTATTGTGGCCCCAGTAGCTGTAGGGAAATCTCAAAAAAATGAAAATGCAGCTGTGTTTCTGCACACCCTGGAACTGCACTGTGGCTGCTGTTTCCACACCATCGGTGTGATGGGGTGCTGGGGATGCTGGGGTGCTGGGGTTGCTGGGGATTTGATCCATCTGCTTCTGGTGAAATCCTCAAAAACTTGCAGAAAAGCAGGCATCTCGAGAAATAACCCATGATTCAGAACCACTGGCATGTGACTGAGAAAAAGGGCTGCTGGACTGCACTGAACCCCCAAGTTGGAGGGTTTGTATCAATGGATTTCTCTCTTTCCGCACCAGGATGTATGATTCATGCCCAGTATCATCCACTGCTGCTAATTGTACCAGTTTTGTAGAAAACAGAAAAAAAACCAGGAGTAATACTATGTTTGAGCCTACATAAAGAAAAATGTTTAAATTTCTCTTTAGAGAGAATAGAAATCTTTCCCACTCCTTTTTTATCAGCATTTGGAAGATTCTGTGGTTGATTTTTAGACATTTTTTCCTAAGTATGTTTGTACTGTATAGCTCTGGTAACATTCACTGTCCTGCAAATATGAAGCCATTTAAGCAGAGTGTCAGCTCTCAGCTCTTCTCTTTTCCCCTCTTCCCCTCTCCTTCAACATCTTCATTTCCCTGCCTTGCTGCTCACAAACTGCAGGCTACTCAAGCCCATTTATTTCACATGTATTCAGCCCTGGCCCTTAGTTTCTCCCTTAAGTGTTTACTTAAGTTATATTTATCATGTCTCATATCTCAAACCTTTATTTTCAACAGCTGCCATTGGCTGTGGGTGCCTGGAGGAGAGAGTAAGAAAGAATATCAAGAATTGGTCAAGTTGTTTAAAACCATAGTAGGAAATCTTTGGTTGCTATAAGGCTGAAGGACAATATAAGAACAAAGCAAAGCATAGACATATTTTCAGCAACAGCAGCAGCAGAAGTGTGAATTTCATTGTCCACATTCAAGACCAAGGAACTCAGCTTACTCCACACCAGCCTCAGAGTGCTCATTATTGGTGATAATGGGGTGACACACAAGACTTTCTCAGAGAAGATTTGTGTTTTATTGGAACTAAGTTAAAGATTTTGGAGCTGGCTAAATCTCTGGGGAAAACAGTGCACATTAAAGAACATCAATTGCATAATACAATCTTAAAGCATTGTAATTTTAAAATAGTCCAGTATTTGCATATTTAAATTATGTTCGTTTATGAACTCTAGTAGATAATATGAATTTTAATTAAGAATTTTTTTCTTTAATGAAAGAAAATAATTTCAAAAGGATGTAACTTTTTACTGATTTGTTTTCTTCATTCTGACTTCTTAGCTAAATAATGAACTATATTAGAAGAAATACTTTATTACATATTTTCCCAAGAGACCTGAATGGTTCAACATGAACTGCTTGTTCTGTCAGAGAATAGCCAAGCCAAGCTAATTAAATTCCAGACTACACTAGCTCATTCAGTTCAACTCAATCTGAGTTTCTTCTCAGAAGTTCATTAATTCTACTGATTCATCAATAATTTCCCATAAATATAATTCCTTAACACAATGACACGAGGCTGTTCCTTAAAAGGGTGTGAAGAACATGAGTGCAGGTCCATCTGACAGGTCACACTACTAGACCTGGTACAACCCAATTCCATGCTGATTGTGAAAAATCCTAGATGGCATCTCATCAGATTCAAGTGGGCAGAGAAAAGCCTCTGGGAGTCTGGCAGGAAATAAGCAGTGACCCCAGGTGAGAGCAACACTGTTTAGAATGGATGCTCTTCCACTACTTTTGATTCCCTCCTGGGAAATAATGATTTTTTGAATTCCTGAATGCCCAGTCACAAACAATAACGTTTCAAAATTAAGTTAAAAACACAGAATAAAATGGCTTAAAGAATTGTATACCAGGATGCAAACAGCTCCGAGATAACTATGCCTAAACTCTGAAATATTTCCATGCATGTCTGTGCTGGATAAGTCCTGTTTTTCAACTCCTGTAACATCCTTTCCTTTCTCCTCCTCAGAGATATATCCAGAGACATAATTACTATGATGTTTGTTCTTTATAACAACTCTTGATCTGCTGTACTGAAAAACAAAAGGAAAGCAATTACTATTCTTGTTGAAAAATTTCATAGGAAAATTATATTTGTCATATATCATCAACATTATAGCACAAAACATAGTCGCAGTTACAAGCAGCTCTGGAAAAAGGTTCATCTAAGTGGAGCATCATGATTAAGAGCACTCACAATGTTAGCCAAAGGGAGTTCATCCAGGAGGGATCCAGTTGGCTGAGAGGAAGTCTGGGACTCCCAATAATACCAACACAACCTCTTAGCACAGTGTAGTCAATTGTGTTTACGCCAATATTTAAAGCTGTTTTGAACAAGGCCTCTTAAATTTGTTGTGAAGTATTGCTAAAGGGCAAAAATCATTCTCTGCCTTCAAACTAACTTACTAAAAGGCAAATTCACAAAAGCACAACTGTGCTGAGGTAATGAAGCATCCATTCCTGCAAGCTCTCACTGTATACAGCAATACTCAAAATGGCAATGAACTTTAAGAATATAAAAATAGTAAACTTAATGATCAGGGTGGCATCAGAGGTTTTGAGGAATGAGTATTATGAAAGGAACTTCAAGAACATTGCCCCTTGCTTTATGACTTCTTGTTTCTGAGCAATATAGCTCGATACTTCTGCATCATTAGTGTGATATAAATATCTCTTCAGCTGACCTGTGAGATTATCTGCTGTGAGGATATACGTCATTTTGCACAGCAGCTGCAAGTGCAAATGTTTTGACCAGACTTAATCAAAAACAAAACAAAAAAACCTCAAAATGACACTTTGAATTTTGCCTTTACTATTTAAATTCAGGATCTGGCACAATATTCTACATCAATGACAAAGCCCCAATTATCTTGTATCATGAAACATCAAAGTGCTAAATTGCAGAAATTGAGTTAAGAATAGGGTAGAAGTATCTCAGTGTATTAAAGTATGGGTTGTACAAGGCAAGACAATTCTCTTAGTCTGATGCTGCAGAGCTTTTCACTTTCCAAAGTGTAAAACTCACAGTAACCAAGTTAAGCAATTTCTGGTTTAAAAAATTAATCCTGTAAATGATTCATTGTTCTTTGAAAAGTCTTTCAAGAGAGAAGTACAGCCCTCTGAGCAGGAGAACACTGAAGATCTATGGATGAAACCCAAATATTCAAGGCCGTATTTTTGTGTCACCTGTCTAATCTGACCTGACTACATGGACTAATATGTAGTCTCCATTAGTTATTTTTTATAGATTTCACATTTTTATTACTACTGTGTCCTCTTGGTTCAATTCACCTTTGTTCTCTCACAACAGAAAGTAATCTGGACAGTTCTTGCAGCTTCATAAATGTTGCTTCTTAGGTCATAATTACTTCATTAGGGGAAGAGTGCTGGCCATAATTACATTTTCTAGTCTGAGTATATAAATATTTCTAGAGAAAATGTTTATGTATTCCTATAGCGTTTAGAACAAAGTAGAGTAACTTTTTTTTGTCATTAAAGTGGGATGAAATAAGAATTAATCACTGATTTATATACAGGCAGAAGGGAGAAATGAAATTGGATGAAGTTACAGTTCAACATAAAACATTGCTTTTAAGCTATTTATTTTCCTAAAAGTTTTGTCGTCAAGTATCTACTCATGCATCCAGCTCTCAGAGAGTAAACAGATATGTGACATATGTGGTTGGTTCACCCTGGCTGGATGGCACCAAAAACATTCTATCACTGCCCCCCTCATCTGGGCAGGGGAGAGAAAATGTAACAGAAGTTTCATGGGTCAAGACAAGGGCAGGGAGAGATCACATACCAATCATATCAGAGTATGGTAAAGAGAAATAAAACTCAAATCCTAAAACAACTTCCCCCCACCCCTCTCCTTTTCCCAGAGGAAAAGGGTTCAGCTTCACTCCAATTCCCTTGTCCCTCCTCTCCCCTCGTCCCCCACAGAAGTACAGGGGAACAACAAATGGGGCTTTGGTCAGTTCATTACATGTCTCTGCCACTCCTTCCTCCTCAGGTGAGGACTCCTCACACTCTTCCACTGCCCTAATGTGATCCCTCCCATGGGCTGCAGTCCCTCAGGAGCAGCTCGGATCCCCCATGGGGCCACAAGTGCTGCCAGCAAACCTATTCCTGCATGGGCTCCTCTCCATAGGCCACAGGTCCTGCCAGGAGCCTGTTCCAGGGCAGACTTCCCATAGAGTCAGTGCCTCCTTCAGGCACCCAGCAGCTCCACTGTGGGCTCCTCCATGGGCTGCAGGTGGATCTCTGCTCCGCCGTGGTCCTTCATGGGCTCTAGGGGCACGGCTGCCTCACCATGGGCTGCACCAGGGCTGCAGGGGAATCTCTGCCTGAAGCACCTCCTGCCCCTCCTTCTGCACTGACCCTTGCTCTGTAGGGTCTTTCCTTTTGCACTTGTACAGGATTTTTTTCCTCCTTCTTTACTCTTTTATCCCAGAGCTGTTACCACCATTGCTGGTGGGCTTGGCCTTGGCCAGCAGCAGGTCCATCTTGGAGCATCTGCCATTGGCTTTATTGGACATGAGGAGCTTCTGGCAGACTCTCACAAAAGTCACCCGTGTAGTTGCCCCCACTACAAAACCCTTGCCATGCAAACCCAGTTCAAAATATAACATAACAGATTTGATAAGCAATCTAGACAAGGTGCATGGCCAGTTAGAACAATTCTTTTCCCTCAGCCATGCAGTCAAATCTTAATTGTAAACTGCTGGAAAACTTCAATGGTGATACCACTTTGAATTTAATAAATTACCAGATACATTCTCAGCAAAACTTGCCATCAGTCTTCTGATTCACTTGTATTGGTAAGCATTCATTTCATGCATCCTCCTCCTGAGCACTGTTTTATTCTTGGCTTGTTCCAAGGTTCCGGGGATTTCTGCCTGCACTACTCACAGCAAAATTCAGCAAGGAAGATTGCAGAGCCAGGAAATCACAATCCAGCCACAGAAAAAATAAGAGTAAAATTAGCAAATCTATGGATAACTATTTCCTTAGAAATTAAAATATTAGAGCTATGGTCACAGTCTGTAATGTCACTTCAGATATTTGTAAAAAATTCTTTCTACAATGTGGTAACGTGATATGCTATGGCATAGGCTGTGTGTTCACCATGTTCCTTGAAGGTACTTTTTTTAGAACCTGATGGCACATGTTGTACAAGGACCACCCTGAGCAGCAAGAAATAGCTGGCAGCAGGTGGGACTCGTGCTTGGAAAAGCCATCTGTTCCTGTAACCTGCCTCAGCACTTCCCAAGCAACATCCTCCCAACTCTGCAGGCAAAGGTATGTGTGGTCTAATCCTTCACCAGAACACTTCCCCATGGAGAAGCTGTAAATACCCTACCATCCACCTGCTTAATGATAACAGATTGCTCTTCCAAGTTCACCAATGATTTGTTGTTCATTTAGTTCTCTGAAGGATGAAAATAGACTTAATTGCTTTAGTTCAGTAAGGGAGAATCTGTTGGTAAAAACTTAATTGAAATATATTCATTTACTAATAATCATATAAATTCTTAAGAAGCAACTTCTATTGAGGATTCTTTTCAAAAAGAAAGGCACAAAATACAAATAAGATGGTGAGAAAGGATAATGAACACATGCACAATCTCTGATATCAGAATGATGTAAGAGATCATGCCTAGACGTCATACTTTGGAAAATGTGATCTGCTGACTTGATTTCATCTGTTATTCACCAGTAACAAAGATTGTATATGACAGGCACAAGCATCTTAATTGAAACCAATCACTGAAACTCAGGAATGTTTGAAGAATCCACATTAGTCAATTATCAAGATCATTCAAGATAAAAGGAGTCCTGTACGTGATTAATTTTTTAAGAAGGTATTTTTAATTAAATTTTATTCATGGACTAATTAGCAAGCACACTTATACAATCTCTAAAATTCTATTCTGTTCAAACAACAAGAGCTATAATTTGGAGGCTGCTACTACACTCTTCATGGATAGCAAAGACATTGAATGCTGTTCTTGCTTAAAAAAATCAGAGCAACCTTGTATACAGAGCACCATAATAGTAAACAGCACAGAGATTGCATAATGTTTAATCAGATGAATAGATGTTTGTTACAATCTGACAGCATTACAATTACTGGAACACAGCAAACCTGTCACTTCATGTTGCTCAATCATTTTGAAGCCCTGGAGCTGGTGTTGTTTTTTCCATTCTTTTTCCTTACCTATTTTTGGTGAGAAAACCACATGAAACCACTATAGTTGCATTGTATTCCTGTTTCTCTGCTGTATTACAAATGGCAAGCAGGAAATCTGAAGTTTATTAAGGACACTAGTCAAAGCCAAGACATAAAAATTGGGTTGTCACACAGGCATGAACCACAGAATGCCATGTCATGTAGCTTTAGGGAATGCAACATCCACGACTCAGGAACAGAGATCTTAGAGCCATCAGTGTCAAGCCTCTGAATCTGTGCAGAGCAATAGCTGAAGTGGGACAAAAGAGCAGTGAGCAGTGTAAGGAAGGCTATCCAGATGAAAACAGATACTGAATAAAACTTTGGGATGCCCAAAGTTGGTTTTTTTATTAGGATGTGTAGTTATGATTCTTTCCTTTTTTTATTTTTCCTTAAGAAATACAAAGTGGAATTACAGAACCTACAGAGAAGAGTATCTAAAACACTTAAGCAGCTGCTTTAGGAAGAGAGACAAGATATTTTGAAACTTCAGTTTGCCAAGGGGAAGACTGGAGAGTGATGTAGTTGGGATTTACAAAAAACATGAATAGTACAGTAAGTTAGTGTGGAAGATTAACTATATGGAGACCTCAGAATATCATCTTCTGGCCTCAGAAAGTCATCTGGTCCTACTTTCTGCTCAAAAAAGAGCAAATTCAAATATGGAAGGTTGTGTAGATTGAGTATGGAACTGGAATTCACCAAGTCCAGAAATATTACAAATAAGGAGCACTGAAACTGATTTGCAATAAATTAAAACAGATAAAAGGAAGTCCCCTTTTACACAGAGAGTAATGAGAATTTCTCTTATGGTGAGTTTTACCAACTCAATTTAAGCATGTTCAAAAAGCTGTTAGGCAGTTAGTGTAGAACTGCTCTCTTCCCAAAAGGCATCTCCAGCAATCATTCTTGGGAACAGGATAGATGGATCACTGAAGTCACATCATAGGTAATTCCTTATGTTCCTATGCTTTCTCAAACAGCTGAACATCTTTGTTAAAAATCTTACGTGCAAAACAGAAACATGTTTTGGTTTTGTTGGTTTGGCTTCTTTCCCTTTTTGCCTGCCTGCCATGTCCTATATATATCTGAATAACTATTTAGCCTGGAGCTTTAGAAACAGAACAGGCTTGCACAAGACTGTAGCATCACAGGTCCTTCCCCTGCATTGTTCAGGGCACCAAAAGCCGTGAGGCTGGGATGATGTAATGCTGTATTCTCAGCTGCAGGATGTGCAATGTCTCCCTGTCTTATGTAAGGTAGAAAGGACAATGGATTCATCCCGGCTTTGCTATTTCTGTAACATGCTCAAGTACCTGGCAGAATCTAATCCTAAATGAAAAGTGAATGGCTCTCCTGCAAAGATTGCCGTTTCCTGTTATTTCCAAAATAATATCTTCAAAATTACTTTCCTGGAGGCTTCAGTGAATATTTCTTAATAGTATGAGATTTTTTCATTTCAATTTACATACATAAACCAGATCTGCTTCTTTTGGTACAGCCTAACCCAGACTTGGACTGTCTCTCAGATGTGCATTGACTTGCATCTTGATCAATAAGATTAAAGAGCTTGTGTCTTACCTTCTTGCAGAAAAATACTTTAAGAGATGTGATAAATGTTCTCTGTCAGACTAAAAATTATATCTCTCCTACATGCAGATAAACAATTTCCTAGGCAACTCACAAAAAATATTACATACAGAGATATTGCTGAAGACATTTATTCACGAAGACATTCGTGCCTCCTTTAAAGTAGTCAAAATTTACTCTAATTATATATGGGATAAAGAAGCAACTTAAGGACAAGTCTTGCAGAAATTCTCAATACTATCATGCAATTTTTAATGTAGATTTTTTTCCGAAATTTCTGTGATGATGACTTAAAATCCATGGTATTTTGTTGCCATCAGAGAGTACTGCTTAATATCATATGAATGGAATCATTAAAATAATCATCTAATTACTAATAACTCTTTTTAAGATGAGAAGCTAAGCTCAATTACTGACTAACAAAACACACTTTTATGCTAGCCAGGGGAATTTACAATGACTGCTAAGTGATGTCTTCACACATATTTTTGAAGAACACATATACTGCTCAGAATGCGGAATTTTTGAGCATTCTCTGAACGTTGGGATCTCTTCTTTCACTTTTCTCTCCTGTCCTTGTTGCAGAGGAGAGGAGCCCTCCACTGCTTACGGGAGTCTGCATTTGGGTTGCTGGTGACCTACTTGAAACAGATGGAGAGAGAACAGCCTATTCTTATCCTCATGGGTAGTGTGCTCCTCTCTGTAATAGGCACTTTGAATTCAAATCCTGCAAGGTCTCTGCCTCAGACAGACCTCAAAAGTGGTCTCACATTCAGTAAGTGCTTTCAATAGCAGGCTGCACAAGCCCCTGTTGGCTGCCACCACCTTACAGGTACCTGTGGAAGTTCCAGCTGTGAATCCCACATTCTCCCAAGCCCCCTTTGCCAGGCTGCCAGTCAGTGTCCAAATCCAGCAGACAGCAGGGTGCCTGGCCACAGACCTCAGTCCTGCATCACTTAGCAGCTCTTTTAGCTTCAGTACCTACCTCAGCAGTACAAATTCTGCTCCCAGCTCTCTTAGCTGTCAAGTCTGCAGACTTTATACAACAATGCCTACATCTCTGTGTGAAAATAGCCCATGGGCTTTGTTGGCTTAAGCTTCCCTCTGAAATATCAGAATAACATCAGGTTCCTATCATTGAGGTCAACTGCATTAAAGATAGTGAGAAATGCAGCCAGTCCTGTGCTTTCATGCACAGTGGTGCACATCCTCAAGACAGCTAGGCTGCTAGTTCATTCAGATTGTTTGTGCAAAAGCTAACCTACCAAACAAGCCCTCAGTCCAACTGACTGAGGCATCATCAGGCACGTCAGTGAAAGAATAAGGAGCCCATTTTCTGCTGGAAAGCTTGTCACAGATTGAGCAAGAGGATGTGTTTTCCTCAGTCTTAAGCCAGCCAGCTCTAGTAGGTTTTAGTAAGACCTGCTGAAAATGCCCTCTGGAATTGTCTTCATTTAAATCATATTTCACACGTTGCTCAGTGCTCATTTTTTGTGTCAGCATAATGCTGTGGGGTTGGGGATTTTTTTCCCTTTTGTGATATCTGTATTTTGAGCCCTCCTTTGATTCTTTTTGGATCAGCCTTACAAAGCCACACTGTGCACTTTTATAGCTCTGCAGATGTTCCATGATCCAATCTCCTCTTCTGCCTCCTACACTGCAGTTTCTACTCTGACCAACTGTTCTTGTTCAGTAATGTGTATCTTACAGCCCTATGAACAAAACCAAAGCAATGACTCTGAGGTGGTGTGGCTGTTCAGTGAGCATCTGTGGTGATGATCTGCTGACTCTCTTTGCCACCTACCTAGGACTTGGGCAAGAATGATAAACCTTCTCTCAACTTGATAAATCAGTGATCTGAGAACTGGTTGTTACTTTATGGTTTTAAGATTTCATTGGGAAAAGGTGACATATTGTGGCCCCTGCTTGAGTTCCCCTATGTTTTTGGTTCTCCTTGAATCTCTGTCCCAAAACAAAAGGTCACTCATAAAATATCAGAACAACTGATGCTTTTCCTTCACTCAAGATAAGAAGATGTGTGTATATATTTGGGGAGCCGCAGTTTTTATCATATCACAGATGGCTTTTCACCTAGAAGCTTTGTTTGGATGCCTGATATTTCTGGTCAGTAACTACTTATTTTGCAAAAAAATATATTAATTAAAGAGGAGACAATTCTGAAGTTTGGTACCATCTAATGGATAAGCATAGAGAACACTGACCTCTGTTTTTAGGAACAGCTTTCAGGGAAAGACTGGAGATGGCACCCTGGACTGCCTGAAAAGAGCCAAGGAAGCTGTGCAGAACTATTACCTTTCTTAGGTTTTATTCAGTTCATGTAACCAAAGAAGAACCAACCTAGCCCATGTAAAGTCTCCTGTGCATCCCAAGTTCCTGCTCCTCCCATGGACCAGAGAAGCAGAGAAGATGATGACAGACTAGAACCTGAAGGCCTTAGAGTCAAGAGAAGGGAATTCATGCCTTAAATTTCAGAAATATGTATTAAAAGATTTCTAAACTTAATTTGCAATTTGGGGCTACATTCTTTTGCAAGTACATGACTGAAATTTACTTGGCACTAATTCTACTTGAATGGCCAATACTTCATAGCAGAGCCAAGGAAAGGGAAATGCTTCTTCGATTTCTCTGGGAAAAAGATTAACATCTTTTCAATAGTTTTATAGAAAACTCTTAAAAATGTTAATATTTTGAAGCATGTTTGTTGCATTAGCCACAAAAAAAAAATGTGTTAAAAATCACTCTCAAGAGTTAGACAAAGAACAGGAAATGAAAAGAAACAAGAGAAAAGAGCTAAGCAAGCCCAGTTGCCACTTGTGTATTGCTTCCTCAAGGCCCAGGCATTAATTAATTCAAGTATGAAACAGTCTCTGCAAATATATTCCTGCAGAATTTTAAAAGGAATAATACTGCTGCACTGGGCCAGATCACAAATTCTGTCTATGGAAACTTCAGCTGATTTAAAGGTCCTTCTGATTATACTAGTGCTCTCTCTCATGAACAATGCCATATGTCAAAGAGGTTGAAAAGTGACCATTACTGGTCTTTACCACACTGAGCTCCTGCTGGTCTGGACAGGTGGATTGTCCCAAGGATGTCAATCCTCTGGCTTCACTTAAAACACAACAGCAGCAGAATGGCTGCACTGAATTTCTGCAGGGCTCAAAGAAAACACAGAACCATTTCCACTCAGAAAAATTCATTTTTCTGCAGAAGAAACAGAGACCCTGTGCTTCTGCCTGCTAAAAAATGACTTGGGGGTAGGCAAGAAGAGAAAAAAAGGACAGGAAGATGTTTCCTCAAACTGTCCCTTCGCTTTGCTGCAAAAGATTGCCAGAAAATTCATTGCTACACAGCAACTGGATAACCAGAGTTTTATTCTTTGTTTAGTTGAGTGAAAATTAGGACCCCAGAGGCAAAGGAGAAAGATAGCATCTGTCTTCTTCAGAAGCTTCAATTTCTGTAACCAGGACAGAGCTCTTCATACCTCTCTAGCATGGGGAGCCAGGACATTCAAACCAGCCAGGGCTTTGAAAGGTTTTGTTGCTCTCTTCGACCAAACACCAAAAATACAAAGAGAGCTATGGCTTACTAGTTCATGATTTATGACTTTCTAAAGAGAGGGGAAAAAAAAAAAAAAAAATAGGACAGAATAAAAGAAAAAAAAGTTTGAAAATAAATCTCTTCCTCTCAGCATCTTTGGAAGTTGTGTCTGTTTCTCCAGTATTATTTTGAATACAGCAATTTTTGGAGGTTTCCTGACCTGCAAAGAATTTGACAGAACCCATTCAGTAGCCTTTGGAAAATCCCTGTGGTCTATATATGGTCACCCCCAGATATTCTCAGAAGTTCTCTGATCTCTGTGTCTCAGTCTATTTTTTCCTGTGGGCCATTCCCCCACTCCCACCCCATGCTGAACATCAGAAAGTTATTTGTTCTCTCTGCAGAACAGAGATCCAAACTTTTGTTCAGCTAGGACAAGCCTGACATTGTAAAATATGTCAGTCTGTTCCCAGTTTTATTCAGGATATGTGTCTCCTCACCTCATGCTTTATAAGCTTTTCCATGTAGATGTCTAGGCATGTTTCACCTCATCAAAACACATGTGCAGCGAAGAGATTTCCAAAGCACCAGGTTTCATGTGGTGTGAAATGCCATCTTAAAGTGACTTTTCCTTTCCACTGACTATAGAGGGAGACACAGAAAATCGTACTTCTGGCCCAAGCAATGCATTGCTTTATTTAACATTAGAGGGGATTGATTTCTGCCATATTGCTTAAATATTTCATAAAGACACTTCAGCATGAAAGTTAGTTGCATTTTCTGCCACATCAGTTACCCATCCCTTAACCAGTTATTTTCAAATCTGGAGAGGTCCTTCCAGATACATTTAATGTCTCAGAGGTTTAAGTACAGGCCTAGCATAATATGTCTGGGGGGATTTTTGACAACATATGGCTTTGATTTGCACATCTTGCACATATCCTTGAGAAATCCTGTCTAAGCTTGAACACTGAGGTGTGAAGAATGTGGTAATTTGAGGGTACATATACAAGAATAACAAACTGTGGTGGCATCTGTCACTTCTCCTTTTGACCCATGCTACAGGGGTTTGTCCTCAGAATGTGCAGAATGTAGAATGAAAGTTCACTACACGGGTAACATTATGGCCCCATCAGCAGCACAGGTACTCAATTTAGTCTGATGGTTCTTCCCGGATAGAAATCACATCTAATTCCTCACCAAGTAAATTCACTTTTTCTCCGGTACAAGGTGTCTCTTAAACTTAAGTCAGATGTCATCAGAATATTCTCCAGTAGGGCAAACTTTTTTAAGTCAGTAGAATACACCTATAGGATAAACAGGATTAGTCTCTAAGAGTTAAGTTCAATGGCAGTTTTGGTTTCTGATATGGAAAAAAATTTACTTCGAAATTTTCACCTCCGTGAAATCTTCCAGTTGCAGCTTCCCCAAGTGTTGCTGCCTATGTCTATGCTATAATCACAGACATAATTAATGCTCAGTCTGGATTCTCCCTGTCCTATTCCCCTGAGAAACCAGATCAATTGGATTAAACTCCAATTGTACTCTTCAGATTAAACTTTTTGCAAAAAGTCATGATGATTGACCTTCCAGGACAACAACTGTGTCCATTTTGCCCAGGTGCTGCCCTGGCAGGTAGATTTTTATTCTTTTTCTTCCTGGTGATTTCAAAGCAGGAATTTGTCCGCACACATCAAAACAGATTTCTGATTCTCCAAATTCTTGTTTTTCTGAGAAAATTACCCTGCATCGTCCATTTTCTACATAATTTTAGTTAAATTCTTTAATTCACTGGTCTAAAAGACCCAGAGAGAAAGGTTGATTTTTAGGAGTCTTAGTCTAAGTACAGTGAGAACTGAGAAAAAAATCAAATTGCTGTTTTAGGGTTTAATGAAATATCCAAAGCAGAGCAATTTCCACAGAGTTAGTGAGTGCTGTGCATCTCTGCACTTACAGCACTTCCTTACATATACTCTTTCCAGCTCTTCAGAAAATCCTTAATGCTCAGAGCTTTCTTCCCATCCCCCTCGAGCTCCCTCACCACTAGCTGTGTACAGATTCTGCTAGAGGGAAGGTTTAGTTTTGTGTTTTCTGTTGTTTTTGTTTTCCCTGCTTTGAACACTGAACTCCAGAAGAATCTTAAACAGCAGCACTAAGCAATTCTGGCAAATTTTCACTCATTTTGTTGCTCTTGTTTTGCCTAGACTTTTCTCTGAGATATCAGGCATCAGATGCTCTTCAAGGTTTGCAAAGAGCAGAACTCTCAAGGGTTAAGCATTTCAGCACTGAGCTCTGTTGTGCTGAACATTTTGCAGGTTTATCTTCAGGCAGAGTGAACTTGAGTTCCCTATAGCCTTTTCTAAAAGGCTGTAAAAGACATGCAGTTTGTGAGATCCTGATAAACAAGAAAAGCTATGTACTAAAACCTGAGCCATGAAATAATATGAATGGAATGGGAATACAGTTAAAAATAAGTCTAGGACAAAAATCAAGCAGTTCTACAATACTAAGATATATGTTCTTTTAACACAGATAAAACTTCATGTTCAAAACGCTGGATGTTTTTTCTTGATCATGGTCTTCTGTAAGAAACACCTGAGAAAGAAATACCAAAAAAATGAGGTGGTCTCCAATGAGCTAGAATACAGAGATATTGGTCCCCAGATCTAGACAGTCATATTTTTAAATACACCTGTTCAAATCATTCTTGAGAGATAACAGTACAAACAATTTCCAGCCATCTCTGTGATCAGCTAGAACAGATGGGACTGCACAGTGACTTTAGCTGATGCTACAAAACACTCTCCTGCTTCTCCTGAGCACAGAGCCCGGGCTGCCACACAGCTTGGCTGACTTGGCTTCCAGGTGGAAGTGAGGAAATATTTCTTCCTCAGAAGAAACACTCTAATTTCAAAATAAAACACTCTGTAGTAAGCAGATGCAGAAAATAACTTTGCACTGGGTTTTGGTGACTTTCTATAAGAAATTCCCAAAACTTTGATCACTGACTTTTTTTGCCTGCTCTGAGCAAAACAGCCACACATTTTACTTTCAGACAGCACTGAACAGACAAACAATACACAAATCAAAGACAAAATAATTTTTCAAAGCCTTTAGCTTCTGTGTTGCTACAGTTTGACACAGAGATCTCTCTGACCCCACTCAATTTTATCAGCTCGTGGGGAGAACACAGAGGTAAAAAGAGGGGTCATGTCCTGGAGGCCTCCAAATACCCTGCCTGTGTGTTCATTTATCCCTCTGCAGAACTTTATTCTATCAATAATATTTTCTATAAAAGAAATGGATCGAACTAAAATCCAGCCTGCCTCTTTCTCTCTCTTTTTTGTATCCCAGGTTTTTACATTTTTAAAGGACATCAAGGACGATCTTTCATTCAGGCTATGCTTCAAATTTTAATGCTTTAAAACCTATGCTTCACAAATTGAAAGAAAATATTTTGAATTAAAATGGAGGACTCAAATTGAGTATTCCAGTGCTTGCTTCCCCTCCCATTTCTTTTGATGTGATCCAGGAATACTTCAAGGGGAATGGAGTTGCATCTTATTAAAGTTAGCAAAAAAAGGTCAGAATCAGAAGGTCTGAATCAAATGTATTGGTGCCTAACATATCTGAGAGAAACTGTTCAGTGGACTCAGGTTATTATAGCAGAAAGCCTTGTGATGACTGCAGATTGTTTGTAATAAAAAATCTGTCAGAATTCTGTGCCATGGTTTCCAAGTGTCAGCCTCTACTTGTGTTCCAGCTGCCTCTCCAATCACACAAGTGTCCTCCTCATCACAGTACACTTGGTAGTCAAAGAGATACCATTATGTACTACAACTGGGGCCAAATTCTGTGCTGGAAGTGGGATGTTTTTGTAATAACATCAGATGTGAGAAAACACAGCACAGCCACAAGGCCAGAAGGACCCTGTGGTATCAAACCCTTCAGAACAAAACAAACCATTTCATTTCCCTGACCTGAACTTGAATAAAACAACTCTTAATGGAAGAATTATTTCCATACATCTTCTAATTGTAAGTTGATGATATATTTTCTATAACAAAGCCTGTTTCTTTAGATTCTTTCTGTCATGTATACGTGAGATAAAAGGCAGAAGTTGACCTTTAGATGTTGATTGAGGTAACTGTAGGAATAGGCTGTGAAGAGATATTAATGAGCATCTTCATTATTTCTTCTGCTACAAAGGGTAAAGCAGGGATGCAGAAATTTTTCAATAAAATGTTGATTACTGATGACACTGAACAAGCTAATACACATCCAAGATAATTCTCATATCCCAGGTGAAGCTTTTATTCATGGCTATTATTTAGACCTTGAGGGTTTCTGGGTGGGGATTTTTCTACTTTGTCAGGTATCTTGTCTGAAGACAGAATAAATCTGAACTCAGAAGTGCCAGTTATCTATCCAGGATTTAATTCTTAGTTAATTTTCACCTTGCTTGCAAGAGGTTTGAGATGTCATACTTACTTCAGATCTCCTTATACAGAGAGGGATATTAAACACACCACAGAGTGGATATTAATCTAGTCTTTATTTTTTAATGAGGGCATTCCTTCTCACAAGAAAAAAAACATATTTAAGACAACTCAGACACACTTTCCTCAAATACCCTCATTTTCCCTTTCTCCTCCAAAGTTCCTAAATGCACTATGAATACCTGATGCCTTTTTCATTCTATTTCATCCCAGTGTCTCTCCAATCCATCTTATTACAATAAAATTTAAATCAAATTATTGTTGTCAATAGACTCTACCTAAATATCTGTTTCTCAGGGGTGGTATGAGGTAGGTGTCTAAGTTCCCATTACACACAATGAATTAAATTAATACAGTCAGTAGAGCCTAGAGAGAAATTCAGCTGACAGGAACCTTAATTCAGTAGACTAAAACATAGGTACTAAGTGCTATTTCAGGTGCCCTAAGGAACCTGAGACACATTGTCATTAGGCTGTCAGATATGACAAAGTACCTACAAGATACCCCTTTTATCCTTGAGCACAAGATGGGAAGCAAATAAGACACCACAGAGCATCTCAGATAGCCCTAGATTCCAATGTCTAGGCAGCTGCATCCTGCCCTCAGTGTCTGCTTCTCAGAGAAATATGTTTTTAAGCCACACATAAAATTGTGGTTCAGCTTTCCTGTTTTCTTTCAGAAAACAATATATTTCAGGTTTTCTAATTGAATTTCTATCATATAATTTTGTCAGGAGGAATCCCTTTACAATAGTGAAGAGTTGGCTGACGAAGGTGGGAAAAAATATTTTGCCAGTATAAAAACTAAAGAAATCTGTCTCACATCATTTATTCAGAAGAAGGAAAAAAGCTTAGTGTTGCATCTTAAATGCAAACTCCGGGTAGATTTATTCCAACACAGGACAGTGAAGAAGAAGGAAGAAAATGTTTTGCCAGGATGAAAACTAGAGAACTCTGTCTCACATCATTTATTCCAAAGAAGGAGAATAGTTTAGTGTTGGATCTTAAATGCAAACTCCGGGCAGGTTTATTACAACAGAGGACAGTGACAATAGAACCATTTACGTCTCTTCTGAAAAACAAAGCTGTGTCCTGGTCCTTTAGCTTACTGGTCCAGCACTATCTTTCCCATACAGCATCTTACCATTTATAGCAGGGTAATCTCTCTAAAACATGGGGAATAGTTACTGTGTTACTTTCCAAATAGTTCTTGAAACCGTGGGAAGTGCTGTCTGACTGTCAAAACCAACCAGACACTCATGTTTTAAATGTGATCAAGTTCCTTTGTTTAACTGGCCAGTACTGATGTCCAAGGCATAAAAGGTTCACTCAAGAGGTCATAACATCCTTTCAAAGGATCCCATCAATTTTTGCCATAAAAGGAATTAGGTAGATCCCACCTGGGAAACTTTGTGGGGGATGGAGGGAGTTAGCAGTGAACTTCCGTGAGACTGAAGGAACAGAGGAAGTGAATATGGTATAAGTAGACCAAAAGAACTCAAATAACTCATCAAAACTACAGAGAATTTATTAAAGTATTTTAAAAGATCTGAAGAATGGAACAGCTGAACTACTGAAAGTTGTGTGTTAACTCTCACCTAAAACTTCCTTGAAAACTGAAAATGGAGGTGAGCAAACAAGTGCCAATCTTTAGAACTTTTGGAGAAGGCTGGGAAAACTATGGCCATGTTATATGAGAACTGAACAACACAGAGCAGGAGAAGTAAAAATAATAATAACAACAATATTAATAAATAAAAACAGATGTAAAAAAGCTTCTTGCTGTTCTTTGAATGAGTCAGGGACTGAGCTGGGACATGGATAAAGATGAATTATCTGAATTTCTTCAATCCTTTTGACAAAGTCTCTCATCCAAAGCTCTTAGAGAAATTAAGTAGCCACAACAGAAATGAACAGTTGGTAGGGGAAGAAAAAAATGTGCCAGCTAGACTGGTTAAATTATCTCCTAAAATATAAGAAACAATTAAGTTCTCTCAACAGCAAGGAGAGGTCCACAGCAATAAGAGGTGCTGTTCAGTAGTTTTATTTCTTAAAATGGAAAAACAAGGAAGCAGAGCCATGAAAAGTTTTGTGAAGTTGCAATGTTATTCATGCTTGGAAGAACAGGATTTAATTGTGAAGAATTACATAGGCCTTGAAAAATTTGCAAATTAAATTCAGTGTATACATGAACAAAATTCTGAACACAGAGAAATACAATCCTAGGTTCTAAGAAAAAAATAACAGGCTTTGAGCTGAGCATTACTGCTCAGGAGTAAGACCTTGGAATTATGACAGATAGTTCCATTAAAACATCAGCTCAGGACTGAGTAATAGTCAAAAAAACCCCAACCCAGACCAAAAAAATCCCTCCCCCAATGGTTTAGAATTCTTAGTAGAACAATGAAAACAAGAGAACAAATATAACTATGGTACTTGACAAATCCATCACTCACTCACCACGTGCATTTTGGTCTTGTTAGTCCAAGGAAGATCATATTGAAAATCAAAAACTTTCATAAAAAACTAAAGAAGATGATCAGCAGTGTGAAAGAGATGCCTAGAATAATGTAGTAGTCTGAGGGTCTTCAACTGGAAAAGAGATTACCTAGAAGCATATGACAGAGACATACAGACTATAATTGACATAGAGGCAGGGGAGTTGAAATGGCTCTTTAATAGCTCTTCATATAGTGTTTATTTCCAAAAGGAAATCTGTCTTTTGGACTGTAAAATTATACAGTTTAGATCAGACAAAAGAGTTAATCACTGTAAAAAGAGCTGCCTAATATTCTTGATTTATTTCATTTTTTTTAGTTCTCAATTTTGTAATACTAGATGTCCATTTTATTTTTGTGGAGATATAAAATTAACATACAATCTTTTGCATATTTCTTTTATATAAAGTCAAATATTGGGCACAAAGGATCATAAAATGTGCTGCATCAAGCTTATATTATGTGGCTTCCTTTTGTATGGTGGAGCTCCACTGAATTATACAGGGAAATGGGAATGATGAAACATTATTGCTAATAGATAATAATAATTCTTGAACTTTTCGTACTTCTGAAATAATTTGAAGTGTAGAAATAAACCACAAAAAAACCCCTTCTATTTGAGAAAGAAAAATACTGAAAAAATTGCAGTGTAAGAAATGAGGAAATAACATTTTGGTGAGTGTGCACATCTGGTATAGCTGTGGTGTAGCTGTGTCATAGAGGCACCCTTGACAAGGACATGCAGAGTGACAGGACAAGAGGAAATGGTGTTAAACAGAAGGCAGAGCAAATCAAATTAGTTACTGGGGAGAAATTATTTGCTGTGAGGGTGGTGAGGCACTGGCATAAGTTACCCAGAGAAGAAGTGCTCAAGGCCAGGCTGGATTGGGTTTTGAGGAACCTGATCTAGGGAAAGGTGTACCTGCCCATGGTGGGGGGTTGCAACCAGATGATCCTTAAGGTCCCTTCCAACTCAAACCATTCTATGATTCTCTTGCTGTATGGATGATGATCCAGGATAAAATAATTATTGACAGGCTAATAGTTTTTGCCAGACCAACAGGTATGCTCAGGAAGTGGCAGAAAAGCTTTCAGGCATACAAGATCTATGGATGCGAAAGAAGCAGACAGAAGCTGGCTTCCAATGCTTTAATAACACTTTGACTTCCTACAAGCTCTGCCTGCTAAAACCCAGACTCCAGCCAGACTTCTGGAGCTCAACAGATGTACACAAATGCTCTAGGGGACAGATGCTCACTGTGGTTATTTCCAAAGCCATGAGAAAATATGAAGGTAAAAAGAATGATGATTTCATGGAATGGAAGGAGAATAAGACAAAAATATTTTCTCAAGATCTCCCATCTTAAATTCATCCCTTCCATACTCTTTTTTTCTAGCAGAAGGTATCTTTCATTTTCCCATTAATCTCTCCAAGACTCTCCTAAAGATTAGGGACACCCACTCTCTGCTCTTTCAAACATGACTGTGCTGGAGAGGACACAAGGAAGATGAACATTCTTTAAACAAATTGCAGGGTGCTGTGGTTTAACTCCAGCCAGAAACCAAGTACCATGCAGCCACTTGCTCACTCCCCCGGAAGCAGGATTGAGAAAAGAATCAGAAGAGCAAGAGACAGAAAACTTGTGCAATGAGATAAAACTAGTTTAGTAGGAAAAACAGAAGCCACCATGCAAGTAAAACAAAACAAGGGATTCTTTCATCAATGCTCATGGTCAGGTGTTCAGCCAGGACAGCAGGGACACATTACACATAACGGTGACTTGGGAGGACAAACACCATCAATTCAAATGTCCCCTTCTTCCTTCTCTACCCCCTCTCCCCACCACTTTACATACTGAACATGATGTCCTATGATCTGGAACACCGCTTAGTTCAATTTGGGTTACCAGCTGTGTCTCCTTTACTCTCCCAAGTACCCCCAGTTTCCTCCCCAGCATGGCAGCATGAAAAGCAGGAAAGGCCTTGGCTCTGTGCAAGCCTTGCTCAGCTTAAACATCTCTGTGCTATCAACCCTGTGTTCAGCACAAATCCAAAACATAGCCCCATACCACCTACCATGAAGAAAATTAACTCTGCTCCAGCCAAAATCAGTGCACAGGGATAAAACACCCAAAATATAGATGGGGGAAAAGGCAAAACAAAATGTATTTGTGCTCAAGAAAAATTATACATCAGCTTGGTTTTTGTTACAGAGATAGTTGTAGGTGAGGATTTAAAACTCACAAATAGATCTGTATGATGTCTTTCAGAAATGAGCATCACTAGGTGATTATAATGTTCAATTTTATATATTTCTGCCACAGAATTAACTTTTTACTTCTACGAGTCATAACATTTGCATTTCTAAAGCTGATCCTTTGGTTTAAAATCAAATGTATGAATGTATACAGGCATGGAAATTAAACATTAGAAAAATTCTTGTCAAATGCCATGAGAAATAAACAAGAACATGTTCATTTTAGTACCAATTTGTAGCAAAACTTTTCTCATAAGATTGTCAGGTGGGATGATGGTTGCATCACACTGATGGAAAGCTAAAAGCATCACCCCTGATTTGAGGAACTCAGTGTAGGCACAACATTTTCACTGTGAATAAGTCATTTCACTTTTAACATCATTAAACTTCTTAAATTAACCTTTGGAGTTTCTTTGCACATATTTTTCCATAAGCTGTTTAGGCTGCAACAGCTCAATGCTACAAAAAAAGGCAGAACTCCAAACAACATATTTATTGCCATCATTTCCACTTCATCAAATCCTGTAAGATTCTGTTGCCTTCCATCCATGTGAATAACAAAGATTTAGACCTTTCAGAATTACATTATTATGTATAATAAAAGCCATGTAATAACACCCAGATAGCAATACTTATTGATTTTTTACTACTTTGATGCTTTCTTTCCAAGTACAAAATTTACATCATTCCAGACCAAGAAATTCTGGTGCCAAAATACAAGCCTGAGAAAATCCATTCTTCATGTTGTCTGCCAGCTTTTCTGACTCTGGCTCTTCAGCCAGATGGTGGAACAGGCTCCCCAGGAAAGTGGTCACAGCACTAGCCTGCCAGAGTTCAAAAATGTTTGTTCAAGGCTCTCAGGCACATGGTGTGACTCTTGGGGTGTCTTGTGCAGGGCCAGGAGCTGGACCTGATGATCCTTATGGGCTCCTTCCAATGCAGGACATTCTGTGATCCTATGACTCTACGGCTCATGTAGAGAGGACCCTTTCCATAAGCATCATATGTATACTGGAAATGAAGATGGACTTCAAAAGGAAGTCTAGAAAAGTAAGACTCTGCAAACTATTTTGATAAAAGTTGTAGCTCAACAGTTTTCAAGAACTTTTCTAAGGTCAGAATGAGCTGAATTTGGAAATAAGGCTAGTGAAATGTCAACCCTAATTAAGGGCTGTCATTAAAATAACAGCACCACAGATGAAAATCCATATTGAAAGAGTTCAGTGATAAATGTTAACCAAGAAAAACATATATGGATACTATGATGTTTTGATGATATTATTTAGAGATAAATCTTGCAGAACAGCTGTTTTTAGAATAATTGTCTTGAATATGAAAGTTGTTTTATGTAAGTATCACTAATGCCATAACAAAAGATAATACAGAAGATAAAGGGGCTTCTTGTGATGAGGAATTTGCATGCTAAGTGCTAAAATTAATTTCTAAGTTTCCATTTTTGATTATGATTAAATGAATACAAAAATAGTTAGCAAGAATGCTTCCATATTTGTTTAAATACATTTTATTTTAACTTGCTTTTCAGAGCAGGCTAAGAAATTAAATCAACAAATGTTTTTAAAAAATTTTGAAATGGCATTTTATACTGTTCTGTAAATATATGCTTTCAGAATTTATTTTATGTTTTTTTTGAAGAAGAGTCATTGCTTAAATAACTGAATTACATGCTGAATTTTATGACATATTTTTATCTTGGTTTTGTAAATTTCTGTATATAGCTCAGGAATACTTTTCTGAAAGCTGAACCTGAAATATCTAATTTGGTGTCCTGGATTAGCTGATAACCAAACTGTTTCCTCAAGCATCACGTCTTCTTGAAAGCTTCTCATGCACTGACAGATTCTTCCATTCACTTCAACATTAATCTTCTTTCTCAAGAAGATGAGTTCAGAGATGAACTGAGATGGTCTTGGCAGCCCTTTGAATGCTGACAGTCTTGCTCATTTCTTACAAGTACAGGTAAGCCCTTGCTCACCAAGGTCAGTAATACAAACACATTCACCCAGAGGCTCCCCTGTTAAAATATTTATTTATTTTTTTATTTATATGCATTTTTGGAGAATAAAAGTGTTAAGTAAAAATAAATTTTGCCTCTGGAATGCATCAATACAATCAGTGTGTGAGATTAAAGTCAGAACACAACCAGGCTGAGTCCGACTGAGGTTTCATTGAAGGCTCACCAGGTGATTTGAACCTTATATGAAAAAAAAATTCCTCTGATATTCAAGGATTTTGTATTCAAGACTATCTCTTTTATCTCTAAATTACATTAAAGGCATTCAAATAATATTTAGATGATTTTTTATTGAATTTGCTTATCTCTGTTTGAAAGGTAGAAATATAACTTTAGCTTATTTATTTGGTGTTTACTTACTGAGGGGCACTTATGCCTATCAGTGTAAAAGCCAGTGCTTACTTTTCATATTGATTCCAAAATTTTTCCTCTAAAAATGGAAATTGCATCATTTCAGCAGCCTAATCTTAGATACATTTCTAAATGGGTAGTATTGAAGAGGAGGAGAAAGAGCAAGAGAACGAGACCTGGTATAAAGAGAAATGTCTGAAGCCATATTGCATTATTTCCCTCACCACCCAACCAGAACCAGGTGTGCACACCTTTCCAGTTAGCTTGGTGGGAAGAAAATCTAGTTTTCAAGCCCATTGAGAAAGTTTGGTCACTCTGCTATCCTCAGCCACATGCTTTGGGACACTGCAAATGGTGAGGGCAATTGGGAGTGAAAAGGTAGTCACATCTCATTGGAGCCTGGGTCACTTTGGGATGTCACTCTCTAGCCCAGAGCTGGAGCACTGGATTAGTGAACACTGACAGTTGTTACTTCACAATGAGAGTTTTGTAATCGGGGTGGGCACCAACAAATCAGCACATGTTGGTGTTAGATTATGTAAAGGAAACTCGGTAAGCTCCTGTTGCTGTAACATATTCCTCTTCTATTTAATGCAATGGCTTTGCTAAAATGATTTTAAGGATAAAATTATTTAATAGTGCAGTCGTGGGCTATTCTGTGCTGTCCTCAGTTGTTTAATTTCTCAATTAACTAATGACATAGCCACAAGATCTCTTCTTTTCCCCTCCTCCACATCTTGCTAGCTGGGTGGTTATTTTGCTTGAAATTTAATTGCTTCCCCCTCATTCAAAATCTCTTCTGAAAGTTGTCAAAATATGTCTTACCTGTTTAAAACAGTCTTCAGATCTGAACTTATCACAGTGTAGGGAGTTTTCTTACAACAGCAAAAGGAGTATGAAGCAGAATGCAAGGAAATAAACTCAGTTGCTACTGTCATGGATGGTGTTATTTGAGGCACTTAACAAATTAATATGATTATGGATAAACCTTGTGTGGGACAAGATAAATCTGATAATAGGTTATATTTTTTGTATATTTCATTTGTGTAAAATACACTGTAATATCAATAGCATTAATAATACATGTGCTATTAATAAGAGATGAGCTGTTCATTAGAGTATCCCTAATACATTTAAAGTTGGGGTTTTTTTCTTATTTGTTGTTTTCTGGACTTAGAAAATACAGCATATGGATAAATCAGCTAAAAAAATATTTCAGAATTCTGGAACTATTTAAAAGACTGTACTACAGAGTTTCATGGAATAAACATTTCAGCGATCTCCAAAAAAAGAAGTAGGATTTCATTGATCTAAGTTCTATTATGCTGTTAAATTGTTTAGGAAAGGACTTACATTGATGGTGAAAGACAATCTAATATTTAGCAGATGGTTCCAGCTGTGACTTACAGACAATCTCAATTAAAATTCATTTATTTGTCCAAGTCAATCTTGGGATTTTGCATGATCTTTTACTATAAATTAAAAGTTATTTGAATTTTAGGATGTAAAGATTGTAAATAAAGCATAGCTATTGATTGTATTATCTGAAATTATATTTCATAGACAAGAAAAAACTTTTTGACATCCAGATACAAATTTTCTATAGTTTCTTTTTCTAAAAGCTTGAAAAACTATAAAATACTAGGTAAAGAGCTTCTCACAATGTTTTTTTTAATAAAAAGTTTGCAAAAACTCATGGATGACTTAATACAACTCTAAGCATATATTTTGAAAAATGCAATCTGTAGCTTCTCTTGGATTTCTATGCCACTCTTGCTTGGTAATATTTTTTGCAATTCCCATGGAGGAAAATAAAAACAGAAAAAAATGATCAGAAAAAGCTGAAAGCTTCATATCATACTAGCTGAGGGCAAACCAATTTCCAAGAAAAAAGTCAGAACTAGAGATAAAGCTGGTGGGTTAACCTAGTTCACCTTTTTCCTGTGCTACAGGGCAGGGGGAAGGAGAAGAGGTGTGGGGGATGAGAGGGAATAGAAAGAATGTTGCAAAAGCCAGGCAAAGGACTGTACACTCTGGGCATGTGTAAGGAATGGATAACATGGATAAGGAATGAACACATGGATTTTTTTTTTTTTTTTGCTTTTTAACATGCAATTATCAACACATCATTTCTGCTTTAATACAAGTGCAAGTATGTTTTGAGAATAAAATGAGATTTCAGAGCAGGAAACTACTACTTACAACAAAACTGGAGTGAGGGCATAAGGTAATTCAAAAACTTCAAAGGATAACTCTACAGAAGATAAGAATGGGTATAAAACACAACCTGTATGAAATCTGCTTGGATTCTCATCTTTTCATGATGTTTTAGAAGCAGTAGATATTTACATATATCTTCACCAAACTGGATCCTAGTATATAGATACCAGAATGTATCACCATAATTTATTTATCTAAAACAGCCTTTCCTCAAATCACTAAGGTGATGGGCTGTGGATCCAGATCCTCATTTACTTCGGCAGGACTGTAAAATGAGATAATCCACACAGACAATTCAGCTACATTTCCCTTATATTTTATCTTTTCAGAGGACCACCAATGTTTTCTTTTCCAGCTGTGTTGGCTGTGCACTACTTTCCGTTCCCTGGAGTTTGGTGACTTCTGGGTTGCAGTGGAGTTAGCCAAAAGCCAGGCTCATTAATTCCAATAAACTGCTTGAGGGAATAATTTGTCATATATTAAGACAGTTCCTTCCATTGTTTTAAGACATTTTGAATGTCTCGTAACATTTTTTTGTGCCAAATATGAAATTTCAGCAGATATACAGGATCTAATAAAAACCTGCTGCAATTTAACTTAATTCACCAAAAGCTCACTAAAAGTTAATTTACTTTTGATCTTCAAGTGCTAGAAGACTTTGGTGTGATTGCATGAACTCACATCATAGAAAAAACAGGTATCAAATTATATAAGCAAATTATATATATGCTTTTTCTGGCATTTTAATATACATTGAATCAAAAAACAGTTTTTAAAAGTTTGGCCTTGTTTTCCAGAAAATACTGCTTTATTTGAATGAATTTGGTTTTGCTAGGTTTTATTCAGCCCTTTCTTTGGGATAATTTTCACAAATAAAAAAATTACATTACACAGTTCACAACATAAAAACCTGTGCAATACTTAAATTTTTATTTATCTGAACACTTTTTATAAATGTTAGAAAATCCACCCAGATTTCCTTAAATCAACTGATGTTACATCTACATGAAAGAGGATTTTGGCGTGGTGTCTCTTTTTTCCCTTTAACACAAAATGAAAATAACCTTGATTTAATCACAATGTGGAACAGCACTCTTTTTTGAAATACCAATTTATTGGCCAGATGGTATTCCACTGAGACCAATAAGCAACATAAAAAGTTTTAAAGATTAAATTAATGGCACTAAGAAAGCACACGTATCAATGTGTGGAAGTTTTTTTGGGGGAGGATAAGTTTCTCCTTCTCTTCCCCCATGTAATGTGTTTATTGTCCATGGAGGATAGTAAGCTAATTGGGAACTCACCACTTTTACTGAGTAGAGCTTTTTTACCTTTTAGTGAAAGTTTAAAATGTATCAAGCCTTAGAACTGGGAGTCTACATTTTACATATATTCATAGTATAATGGAGAGCACTGTATATTTTCAGTTGAGACAGGTAAATATTGATCAGGTTTTTTTTTTGTATCCTCAAGTCAGAAAACATTTCCACCTGTACAACATGGAAGCTGCTTGCACTAGGAATGTAGCTTCAGAACTCAGTATCCATGACACTGGTATAAAATTTTGCAGGACTTCAAGCAAAAAAAAATTATTTTCCATCTTCAGGTTCCTAAAATCCTAGTGATTATAGTACAGACAACTGAATAATTATGTGATCAACTTTTTGTGCACCTGTGCTGCTTCACTCTAAAAATTAAATGTGTAGCTAAATCAAATGGGAAAATGTGGGTTAAGTTTAAGCAGTTTTCATCCCAGCAGCATCAGTATATATCTTTTCAGCATTTTATTTACTGAAATGGGCAAAGAATTACCATGTAATGGTTGCTGGGCCACACAGTCCCATATATATAGACCCATACACACTCTCCCAACACCAATGTCCACACCAAGGTGACTGCTTGAATTGTTTGCACAGAAGTAACTTCTGTGTCCCAGTCATTCTCAGGATCTCTGTTAGTGGTGAAAATAAAACTCCAGTGAGTGATAGTTCCGTGCCAATGAGTGGTCTTTAACAATCAGCACTGCTTTTGTTTAGAAAGATTCTACTCCAAAACTGTAGGGAAACAGGAGAGAAACCATTCTGAGTAGAAGCCAGGAGAGGGAACAGACTTCTGCCACCTACACACACATTAATCTTGTTACAACACTCTCCTGACTCACTGATAATTGACATGTCTTATCTTATACTCTAGGATTCCTTTATTACCTGGAAATGCACGTCAGAGAAGTTCTTGGAAACAGAGGTTCAGCAGAAGTGCTGCTTTTATGTGTCTGTCCCTCTAAGACCTTACTCAATGCCCTCCTGATTACATTACACATCACATTAGAATAGCAAGTCCTTTCAGGTGGATTGGGATTTTTGCTGTTTACAAATAATTGCATAAAAACAGGTTGTTTGTAACTTCAAAAGGAAAATAAATCCTCTATCTACCTAGAATATTTACTACTACTTTGCAGCCTCTTTAGAAATTGCCTGATTAAAACCCAGGGTATAATAGACATGCCTTTCACCTTTTCATCAAAATAATGTTCATTCATGCCTTCACAATCTTCCAGCAATCCCAAGAGTAAAGTACTAGAAAATAAAGGATAGCAGCATGAATCACTGTGAATGTAATCTGAAAAAGACAGCACAGCATGCTTAGGAATTTTCCTTTTTTTTCAAGCATTTGAACTTCATTTCTTCAAAACATAAGGTGATGGACTTGCCACTTTCTTTCAAGGTCTTTTCCAATGACGAAGACAAAAGTAAGGGCTTCTGCCTTTAGAAAGATGTTTATAGTGATACCCCCACCTACTTTTGATGACCTTTTCAGGAAATTTAATTTTTAATCCTGCCCAGCTGGGAACTGCTGTGCTGTACATTCACTACCTGGACTTTATACATTTTTTGCACTGGAGGAGTCAGAGATTTTCTAGCAAGAGTGAGTTTCCACATTTCATTTCTTTGGTGATCAGTTGGATGTTTTTCCTTCTGAATTTTAAATTACTTTTCCAGAATATTATTGTAGAAATAAAAGTTGGTTTGTGTGCCTGAAACAAGGGCAATCAGAACTTAGAACTTACTAATTTCTCGGAAAGAAAACTTATTATTTAAAAAATTATCTAGTCAAGATTGAGGGTTTGAGGTAGTTCTTTTAATATCCATTATATCTTTTTTGGTACCAAATTCATGACAGAAGTGTATGTTTATACATCAAGGGCATCACTCAATATTAATTGTTGCAGCTTAGTGAAAGTGAAAACACAAATTTCATGAGTGATTAAAGAGTGAATCACTTTCCATCTCAGACATTTCCTATCCTTTAAAATAATCCTTTGACCTATTTGCTGCAATGCTCATCTCTAACAACTTAATTTAGCATCCAGCTGTATCCATTGCCTTTCTCTACAGAACCTCTATGGCTTTTTTCTCTCTGACCCATTTGTCTGTCTCTCTAATGAGTAGATAAATAAATAGCAAATAAAAATAGTAGGTTTTATTTTCTTGTTGCCTCTTCTGCCCCTTACTTCCATTCTGTGCTCTGTTTCTGGGAATAATGATCAATGTTAGTGAGACAAGTTCTCCATTCAAACCCCGGCAATAAAGTTTTGTTTATAGCAAAGCTTGCCAAACCCTAATTCATATAAATATCACATCATCAATTACAAAGTTTTCAAGTAAGCCCTATAACTCTTCTCCAAGAGCTTTTCTACTTCTTGATGCAGGCAGTGAATTTATGTTTGTGATCATGGTGTACTGCAGCTCACTCCCATTGCCTAAGAAGTTCAAGTAATTGATAACATGGATGAGTTAGACATTATATCCATCTCAGCTAGCTGTAGGCACTTGCAGTGGTTTAGTCAGGAGTTTGGATGCCTTACATATCTTCTGAAATCAACCAGGAAATACAGACATCACTGGAAGCAAATCAACTCAACTTCAGCTTGAACTGTCCCCTGGAAACTCATTTCTGATTCAATGTCTAAAGCAGGATGAATCTGGATTTGTGAGACTGCTTGAGATCTTAATTGGCAATTTTATTGGGAAAAAAAATAAATTAAAGAGTAGAGCCCCTCTATCTCAGTTCTTGAATCAAATGGCTTTTTCTGAACTGGATTAGCAAACCCTCCATGTCAATCCTTGGGACTCAATGGAAACTTTGCTACTAACTAAGCAAGAGACACAATTTTAAAAAAAGAAATAAAGACAAGTTAACTGCTAATTCTTGTGACAATCTGCAAGGGCATAAAAATCACTGAACTATTTACATAAATAATAGAGATACATAATTTCACTATTGGATTGATGATTTCAAATACAGAAATAGTTTTTATGTCTGGAAAACTCATTGGGAGAATAATGTCTAACATATTTTGCATTCAAAATAGATTGTATCTAATTTAAATACTTCACCTGACTTTGTCAGCTGCAGCTTATCCCAAACTATACACGAAATAGACTAGACATCCTCCTTTTGTTAGAGTTATTTACACTTTTGCACATTCCAGAACCACGTGAGTCTGAGCAAGTCCTTTCTGCCCAGGTTGATTCAGAATTAGATTTGGTTCTGCTCTGCTGTAGTGCAGCAGACATGACTATGTCTTGTTTAGAGCATATTTAACATATCTGCTTGATATTTATGGTTTCAAAAATGAATGTATGGCCACTAGCAAAAAAAATCCAAAGAAAAAGCTGGAGTCTGACTTTTTTTAATCATTACTTCCTTATATTTGGAGCACTCACATGAGATAAGCTCAGCTGCCACCTTATCCTAGAAATCTGAACCTTTCACACAACTCAGGCTCTGCTTGTTCCAGGAGTCAAGAATGTGGTACTATGCAGAAGAACCTAGACCAAAAAAAGTGCTTGTAAGGAGCAATATCACAGCACTCAACACAGAGTGTGATTTGGCTCTGAGCCCAAATCAGGATACATTTCTCAAGTGAGCTCCTAATTTCACAGCTGAGAGAACTTGTTCGTTCTTTTTTTTTTTTTTTTTTTTTTTTTTTTTTTTTTTTTTTTTTTTTTTTCTACTCTGTTAAAAGTGCACCTAGTTTAATTTAAAAATCACAGTGGTTTCAGCAGACAAGCAGCACCAATACCTGCCATTCCCAAGAGAGTTTGTTTGTTCTGAAAATATGCATTATTTCTAGTGATGGAAGTCAAATGTGTTTCAACTATGGAAGAGTGAAAAAGGAGAAACTCAGCTAGCAGGTCTCTCCTGAGAATCAGGAGGACTCATCTCTGCTGCCACTGCCAAACCAAAAGTGGTGCGTGGCAGCAGGAACACTTTTCTTCCTCTGCTCTATTTCAAGTTAAACACATTAATACAATAAACCAGCTATATGAACCATAATGACATAACACAGAAATCCAGCACTGATTGCCTCTGTATCCAGCTATGGTTTCAACACCCCATCTATATAGGGACACCATTTTACAAGCTTAGAATGCTATCTGTGCAAAAGTATGAAAAGTCATATCATCCCAGTTGGACCCAGAGAAATGTATCATGTAAATCTCCCTGGGGTCTGTTGGCTCACTACAAAGAGTGAGAAGGTTGTGCTGTGTGCTCAAAAATAAAAACATGGTTTATATATTCATCAAGAGAAAGATAAATTGTCCTGATGACACAAAAATCTGTGCTGGTTCTATCCCAAACATCACTGAATGGTTATAAAATCCAATGAGAGTGATGATAGGACTGAATTCAGATTCAAGAGTTTAATGGATGAAGTTGAAGTTTGGAACTGAGGGTTCCCTTATGTGACAGAGCTGAGGACACCTGAGAGCAGTTAACTCTTCTGAGCCAACTCTAATGTCAGAGTGAATACACACCTTGGTATTTACTATGCCAGCACCTAAGTGTGTCCCTGGTCATGAAACAGCATTTACAGGAATCATAAAATTAAGTTTAATGATTCTCAATATTTTCAAGTTGACTGGATCAAAAAAAAAAATAAACTATTTGCAATACATGCAACAATGAGATTTAAAGAATTGTCCTTTTATCTTTATGAGCCACATATAATAGAGTAAGAGAGAGGGGAGGAATTCAGGGTCTTTCCTTGCTCTTACAGCAAAGAAGTGATTGACCAGCAGCTTTTTCACTCTGCTCACAAGTTCATTAAACTCATTTGTAATTTCCTGTAGAGAAGGAAGATACATTGTTTTAGTGATGGCCAGCTACTGTCTTTACCATGTTCCTGAATATGAACTATTCTACTGCAGCCCACAGAACAACCTCAATTTAAAGATAAACTTGGTTGAAACTGGTGCAGAGGAGGCCACAAAGTTGATCAGAAGGCTAGAACCCCTCTCCTGGGAAGATTGGCTGAGAGAGCTGGGTGGTTCAGCATAAAGAGATGGCTGCAGCTAGACTTAATTGCAGCCTTTCACTATACAGAGGAGCTTATAAAAAAGAAAGAAACTTTACCTTTTACCAGAGCCTGTAGTGACAGGACAAGGGGCAATATTTTTAAACTGAAAGAAGCTAGGCATATGTTACCCACAAAGAAGATCTTTTTTATTATGAGGTTGTTGTAGCACTGGAACAGGTTGTCCAGAGTTGTGGATGCCCTATCCCTGGAGGTGTTAGAGGCCAGACTGCTTGGGGCCCTGAGCAATCCTATCTAAAAAAAGATGTCCCATGGCAGAAGGGTTGAACTGGATGATGTTTAAAGATCCTTTTTCACCCAGTTCATTCTGTGACTCTATGAAAGATCACTGATGTTTATGCAAGTTATACTTCTGGTTCTAGTACTCTTAGAGCTAAGCTTGTATTTCCACTCTGCATGATGACCTGGAAAACTGCCCTCCTGCACGGACAAAGATTTTCATCACTCCTCCACACACTGTACCCGTGTACTACAGGGAGAGCATCTCAGCTAACAGGGAGAAGAGATTCTTTAGTGGATGGAGTTTGTTCTCTGCTCCTCATGCTAAAACCACACCTCGGAGAGGGAAGATACTGAAGAAAGGTAACACACACTTCCATCAGATCAATGGATTTGGTGATTCTCTTCTATCCTAGAGAAACTTCTTCTAAGGCTATGAGCAACATCCATCAAAATATTTTATGTTTGCAAAGGGACAAAGTTACTGTTAAGTGCCAAACAAGACAGTGGGGTCCTTTTGCTACAAGCTTCCTTCTTCTGTTCAATTTATTTCTCTAATGAATTCCCATCTGTAACTGCTCAAACCTTTCTCTGATGACTTACACCTGGTTGGAATTTGACCTGTGCTAGCAGCCTCTTTTTGAACCAGGCAGTGGAATGTGAAACTCCCTCGGCAGGTACAGCCTGGCAAATAGGGATGCCATGAGCCCCTCCCAGACCCAGCCACTAAGTGAGGAGGGCAACTGTCTCCTTCAGAGTGCTTCTTTCAAATTTACCTGGATAAATAGTCAAAGTACAGGAAGCAGCACTGTCTACAGAATTTTTTTTTTCTTTTGCATTTACAAAGGCATTTTGGTTACATTAAAAAGTTTTCCAGCAGATCAGCTGAGGAAAGTGAGGCATTCCTCCTCTGATTCACTTTTCAGACCAGCTAAAAAAGGAGTAATGTAATTCTGCTTATCTTTTTGGCACGAGAAGAGCAGTGATACAATGACAGAGCCCAATGAAGTCAGTAGTGATCCTAGAAGCCATTTGGTCTATTAATTTTAAATTGGCTTAAAATATCTTTTTAAAAGGGCCTTCTGGATCACTTACTAAGCAGAGCCAAATCGGAGAGGTCTGCCTCTGCTATTACTTGCAGCAGTGTTGTAGTGCCAGGCATTTCAAGTCTAACAATTAAATAACATAATATGTGCCTGAAATATGTCACTGAATTTTTACAAGATGCCAAAGAATTTGTGTTCTTAAGCATTGCCACATTACTACACTAGTAATTACTACACTACTCTTGCTTTGGTACATGGTAGTACTCTTCTTAAATGTAGATGAAAGCCAGCTCTCCAAAGTATTCAGCTCAATGAGAATAAAAAACCGAAAATCAGTCTGAAGTTTTGCTGGGGAGACTTACTGACTCTCTGAATTTGTGGAAACAATTGTTTAGTAAAACAAGAATAGTTTCCTTTTTGATTTTTAACATTCAATTAACACACGGGCAAGGGATTTCTGTATACTTGTTGATGGTCATTAAATAGATGATATCCTGTATTGCATAAAGACATTTGCATTTGTTCTTGACATGAACTTGAAATCAGAATCAGGCTCCATCTAAATATCCTAACTCCTGGAAAGTTTAGAAATATTCAGTTAAACTTTCTGCACTAATATTTTTTGCTGCTGCACATTGGTCTTTTTTTCTTATTATTTTTGGAAATTATCACAATCTGTAAGTATGGCAATAGTTCAAGGGAAGAAGTTAAAATAATTCATGTGCAATCCTATAATCTAAATAAATATTAGAGATTCCAGCAAATGTGCAGTGAAAATATACAGTAACCAGGAATCTGTGGCTTAAATATTTTGCCCTTTACAAAGATGTTGTTTGTCTGGACTGAAGAGTAAGGTTTCTGGCTAGTTTTGAACCAGTGAAAAAAAATTATATACTTTAATCATAGCAGAAATAAGGCTAGATATCTGAAGAATTGTTCTGAATCTAAGTAGCTTCTAGCTTAATCTGCAGTTCTCCAGCTTATAAGTGCTCAACAGAAATCCCAAAAATAAGAACATAAAAAACTGCTCAGAAGAGGTAGGAGCAATCACTCACAGCTCACAACTAAGTCCACAGTGACCAAGATATTAGCCTGACTTTAACTTCTTTTCCTTAAAACTTGTCAGTAGGGACATCATCTGAATGATGATGAATGAGATTGTTTTACCTGAGTTCTATCACCTCTGGACAACTCTACAGCTCTAATGAAGCCTACGTTTGATTTCTTTATCATGGTGTTACCTGGAACACACCTTGGCCCATGGCTCCAGTTCTGTGACAGAGTTCCTGGGAATTTGATACCTGTGGATTCCTAGATATGAATTGAATGCTTAATAAAAACAATAATAAGTACTATCTGAAAAGTACTTAAATTCAGCCTCTCTTCTTTCATGTCAGGGATAAAATGTTACAGTAAATCTGCAATTCCATAAAGAAAGTGTAACTTAAATTCCATACATCATAAAATTAATTTATGTTCTCCAAATATGTTTAGAATTATTTAAGTAGTAACTACTTTAAAATCTTAAAATATTCAGAGGCTTCACTTAGAACTCTGAGATCAATAAAATTAACAATGTTTGGTGCCACTATAGCCCAGAAGCTTTTGAGACATAATGATCATTAAAAAAGGAATTCAGAAGTTTATTGAAGTTTATTAAAACTGTCATATTTTACTAAGGCAATTTGTTTATCAGCTACTCACCATGCTTTTAATTGTCTAGAACAAACAAATATATCAATTGCACAATTAATTTTGTTGTGGTCACTGTAAATGGCAAGATTAAAACCGAAGATTAAAACACAAAGAGCAATCATTTGCAACTTTAAATACAGAGAGTGAGTGTATCATTAGAGTGTCCTTTAGGCAAAAGAGTCTGCCTTATATCAGCATGATGTATGAGGCTAAATTATTGGATTTCAGTTCAAAGAAGTTATTTCTCACTGCCGTGATCGGCCCTGAAACAAACGGGAATTCAGTATGTGTATCATTTTTAATTCTCCCTAGTAAGAATGAGAAACAGATAAAATAAAACTCAATTATAACAGGTAGAGAGGGATCTTCCTTTCAAATTACCCTATTACACATTAACTGGAGGAGAAATAAGATAACACAATGACTTCATTTAGAAGTACTTGTTGCTATCCAAAACTTCTCTAATAGCTGCTAATTCTTATGTCTCTTTCTTGAGCTACACTTGGTCCCTGCTATCTGCTTTATATCAAAATGCCTGTGCTCTGAGGACAGCTTTGGCCTATGTGGGGTTTATGTTTTTCCTTTTGAAATTTGTATCCAGGCAGTGTATAATTTTCTTTATCCCTGGCTGCTTTTAAATGCATACCTCTGTATCTCCTGCATTGCAGATGACTGCTATAGATCTTAGTGATTTTAGCTGGGGCTGGTGGATTGGTTTGCCTTAGTTTCCAGTAAAATGAAAGAAACATCACCCATGTCCTACAAAATATTTGTCATAACATTCTACACACATAAATACAAGAACAACTTTTATATCAGCAGTAATACCAGAAAACACATTCTTCTTTCTTTGCATTTTTGTTGCATCACTTTTTGTTGTCCTTCTTGCCAAGTTTCACATGAATCAGTTTCTTAATATGATAAGCCATGCCTAGCATTGAATAAGTCCGCATTTCAATTAGCCTGCTCTTTAAAATGTTAAACTTTTCAGCCTTTTGATCAGATTGGCTTTAGCAATTTCTTGTGGGTCTGCTGCAGCTGCTCATATCTTCAATTAGGAAAACTGCTGATAACAGCTGTACAAAGCATCTTTTAAAAACTCAGCAAAACTATTCTCAAGGTAGTATATAGAGGTACTATACACACTTATGCTGGACATCTGCCTTACCTTGAATTACACCCAAAAGAACAGTGTCATTTATTCACAGGCTTCATTTTAGATGCTGTTTATCCTTGGAAGAATGAACAATGTGGGAAGTATGATGTCTCTCAGCATGTGAGACCGAATCAGACTGATCAGCCTATTTCCTTCCATCAGAGCAGACACATGCATTTTAATTTTCTTTCCCAGAAGACCATGAGAAATGTGTTTTTTCCAGATACATCTAACTCTGAAGTGACCACAAAAATCCCTGCCACACTCTATGTAACTAGTACCTGACCCATGTCAGATATATGGGGCAGAATGAACTTTTCAAAATCTAATCTCTTTTCTTTTTTTTTTTTTTTTTCATTTCCCTCTAAGAGCTACAAAAACTATCTTGTGCATGTCCAACCACCCTATTGTGAGTAAGAGTATATCAGCTCAGGCCCAAGGTCTCAGAATAAACACTTATCTTCCTGAGAGGCCTCTGGGATTTGATCTGCAAAGTTTCTCAGACCGTACTGGATGCTGACAGAAGCAAACACCCTTCAGGATGCATTTGTTGCAGTACTATCTACCTTTCACACTGCCATTTCTGTTTGAAGTGGGATGAATTCTCTTTTCAGACTAAAGAGGTAGAATTTCCATCTCCCAACCATATCAGGTATCTATTCCTGAAGGTAGAATGAGGATGGAGGATGATAGCCTAGTCTTCCCCACTGAAACAGTCTCACCATGAGAAACCTACTCAAATTTCTCTAGACCACATTAAAAAATAAGATTAAGTAAATTTATGTTTAGGAGATTCACTTGAAAGAAGAGACTTTTGTCTTGGTTTAATACCTGGAAACTACCTGCGTATTTTTAATTAAATATAAATCAGTTCCAGGAACAAAAACTACACCCAAAACCATCAATGGGTTGAGTTGAATGTCTACTAGTCAAATTATTTTTAAAATAAGAATAGCCATTATAAACCTTTCCTTTCTGGCCCAGAGAGCTCTGAGACGTGATACCTCTCCTTTATGTGTAGGAAACTGTCTTCCTACTCAAAAATGGGGCTCCTCAAGGCTGGGAAACTCTCACTGTTACAGTATTTTCAAGTGGGAAAAAAAAAAAAAAAACCCTGGTTTAAATCTGAGGCAAAAAACCAAATGGGAATGTTCTCATTATCTCAGTTCTGTATTTATGGAGGTGTATATATGCAAAGCTATGTGGCACCACATTCTAACATGCACTTATTGAGCTGGGTGGAAAGTAAGAGTTGGTCTCTGAACCTTTATTCCATCAGCCCTGCTGCCTTCTTTGTGTAGATAGAATATTTGCTGCATGGGTGATTCCAGAAAAAAAACGTGAGTGCTTCTTCCCAGGCATGGAACAAAATGACATGGGTGGTCTGTATGCCCATGTGAGACATGTGAAACAGAAAAAGAGCACCAAGACCTCAGAGGCGCCCTTATTGTCAGCTTTTTCTCACCAGCTCTAGGTGGTTTTCCTTGGCATCATAACTGTCCTGGGTTTGTTCTGATGTAATATTTGACAGGAAATTAGATTTGCTCTGAAAAAAAGATTAACTAATTCTCCTTTGGGAGGAGTTTAACATTTGACCAGGGTGGTTGCAAACCCAGATAAAACAGTTTTGACAAAAGAATGCAATGATTCTGTGTAACTGCTAAGTTGAAAACTCTTTTATCTGTCTAAAATTTCTTTCATTATGAGAGAGAATAGATTCAGTGGCACCCAGCGTCCCTGTGGCACAGTGACATTTCAGGAATCATTGCCAGTTCAGCTGGAAGTTCCTGGCATTTGACTAGCTTGGTTAGCGTTTCTACAGCAAGTACAGAAAAAGGGTAAGCCTAAATAAGCTGATTCGTGAACTTCAAGTCAGCCACGAAAGACACGAAGAAGCTCTGAATCTCAGATACTGTTTGAGTTGAATGAAAATTATCACAAAATCACTTTTTAGGTGCAGGACACAATTCTGCTCAGTGAGAGCAATTAAAATTACAATAAATTTTTTCCTGTTCTTTTTGTCTTTCCTGTCCTTGTTTTCAGTGTATTTGGCATGAAAAAGCCCTGTGCAGTCTTAGGGAAATCCCTACCAGCACCTTCATGTCTGATCGTGTGCCTGGTCTACTAAGGAATCTCCCATCTTCTCCCACGGCAGAATTGTTCCCAGTGTCATCTCTGCTCTTTCCTCCCTCACCTTCAGAAGATTTTCCCATCCACACCCCTCACTATCTCCCCAGTGAAGAGCAATCTCACCTGTCGACAGAGCTCTTCTTGAGGGTGAGAGCCACACAAAGGTGAGCTGGGGTCTCCCCTTGCTGACCAGACACTGCCATGATACCAGAGCAGATTGTAAATTATGCCTAGAACAAAACTACAACAAAAAGTAAAACACTATCCATTGCTCTAGGGTTGAAATACTGATGATACACAAGCTTGAGTTAGCAATCCTTAATTGTCCCCTAGGGTTCAACTTGAACTTTTTAGGTGAGCTTAAATGCAGCCAGTTGTTTACAATAAATAACAATTTACTCTTCTTTTGAGCCTGAGTTGAAGCCATTCCTCATTATATAAATGCTGACATGCCCTTTATGTGCAGAGATTTTACTTTTTGGCTGAAGTGTGATGTCAGCACAACTTTCTTCTCTAACGCTCTTCAATCTCTTGGTTCATTCATCAGTTCCCTAATGCCCAAATGCTGCTCCTTTAAAAGTAAGGGATTTACTGCAGTCTCCCGGCCAAACACCAGTTTGGTGCTTGGAAAATTTTGTCCAACCCCTCTGGACTTTCTCTGTGACACAAAGGGATTCCTTGCTGCCTCCAGCTGCTGTGTGGTGCTCTCCCCTGCAGCTCACAGCAGGCTGCTCTCCAGGGATGCTGCCAATTCCTCACAGCAATGTGAATTTACAACACTCTGGTGAGAATGTGTATGTGTGTCTGCAGAAGATACAACTTCTAAGTGGTTGTCTTGAAGTAAGAGAGATCTGACAGAGCCAGTAAATCCTACTGCAAATTAGTTTTGCAGAAGTAGAAGAAAAAATTGGCTTTAATATGTACAGAAAGTTCCAAGGAAAGGTATTTAGTCCTGGCACAATTACCATTTGGCTGACCTTTGCTAGATTTTGGAGAATGAATATTAATGAATCTCCAGCACAAAATGTATGCGAAGAACTTACTTAACACAGTATTTTAGCCACTGGAAAGCTATTTCCTAGTTACCTAATCAATCTATTTGTTGTATCTTAGACAAAGAGTGCAAATGTCCATCTCATGTTAACATTATAGTGGGGTCCTTTTTCAGATAATAAAAAATTGGGAGCTTCAAATTGAAATAGACTTAAAAGAGATGAAAAATATTTCATTCAAACCCCAATACAGATTTGCATTAGGTTTGTTTACAACTATTGTACCCTGTGATCTTTACACTTTCTCATATTTGTTTCACTTTCTCACTCAAAAAACCAAAATCATAGTAGCCACAAATAATTTTCCTCTCAAGGCATAATTAGATGATTTTGTTGTTTAAGTATGAATTAATTCATTAATGATTTATGTCATTATTTCATTATATATTTTTTATATTTTTATTACAAGATGGAATAACAATTCATAATGTAATTGCAACTAATGCTGATTTCACTTTGTAACAAAATCAGTTACAGTAAAGAGCAAGATGTCTAGAAACGTCAGAACTGATCCAAAGCACACAGACTAAATTAGTTATGTCCTACTGACTTCAAGAGGCCTTGAGAAGCCAATCAATAACATCAATCAGAATTGTGAAGGAATAGCCAGATGAGTTGCTGAATCACGAAATAGCATGTAAAACATGCTTAAACGGTTAGAGAAAAGTCAAACAATGCTGAGGAATTTGGTAGATAAACATTTTGATGGGTTGTGCTCCTGTGGTAGAAAAACAACCTTTCTGGTTGTTTTATTTTGTTGATTTGGGGAAAAAAATCTTTAAAATGTAAATAAATTTGCCTACAGTACATGGAGAAAATATAGGATAAAAAATATTGAATATTCCAACAAGAAACATGTTGGAACTGCTGTGGGTTTAAAACCAGTGGCTACATTGTAGCACTGCAGAAAAAATAATGATTTGTACTAACTGTACTGATAAAATCCTTTTTCATGACATTTCCTTGTGTATCCTCATATCCTCTCAGAATAATTTCAGATTCTCAACCTCCACATTACTTTGCAGGATCAAAACAGAATTTATTCTTATCAAGTAGATTGCATTAGGGTATTATAGTTGAAAACAAAAGCAAGCTTTTTAATCTACTCTAAAATGACATGTAAGCCACTCATGAATCTATATGAAATTGGAAAAAAAAAAAAAGATGTTTTCATCTTTAAATCTTTAATTCAAGAATACTTTATAGCATGTCAGGTGAAAATTTTGGTAAAATAGCATACTGGGTCATACCAGCTACATTCATCTGCTCAATACTATTATTTTTTGTCTGAAATGTGGTTTCACATGGCTGATGTGAATCCGCAGATTGCAGATCTGTGAAGAGCGCAGATCTATGAACAGATGAATAATTGCAGAATATTCCTCTGTTTTGCTGGGTTTCAGTGTTATGCAAAAAAAATATTTGAAACAGCATAAGCAGCTTCACATCTGCTCTCAGTCAGGAAGCACAGCCTGATGCTCAGGCAGCACACACTGCTCTCTTTAGCCAAACAGTACACTCACAGAAAGAACATATTTTTTGGCAGTTTGTGCAAAGATGTTGAGTTTTACTCTTCAGGAAAAATTAATAAGAACCTGTATTTTGAAATTATATTTGCCCAATATTTATTTTGTCCCCCTTCTTTTTTTCAGGCTGCTTGTATGATTCCCAGATCTATATTGAATAATTTTAGCATCTTGTTACTCATAATTTTCATACAATGCCATTATTTATGACAGCACTAACTGATATGAAGAGATAGATAGGAATACAGCACCCTAAGAAATAAAAGTGTGCATATTCTGAAAGTTTGCCTTGGTGTGGCTTCCTAGGATAATGTTATGTAAATGTTATCACTATCATACTGTGTTGCATTTATCCCCAAGGAAGGATGATAATCATTCAGAGCACAGCCTTGGAGGGTGCCAATACTGCCAGGGCAAAGTCCAGAATTTTCCACCTCAGACGGCTTCAAGGAGAGACAGAGGACATCAGTACACATAACCCCTGTCTATGATTGGGAGGTTGTTAAATGGACACCAAGAATTCCTTGCCTTTATAGAAAAGAACATCTTCCACCATAGTGTCTCAGGTTCTTATATTCAGGAATTAGCACAAACATATGCTCTACATGACAAATAAATGAGAGAGTAAATAAATGAGTCCATCTCCCTCAGTTTCTAAGAAAGGGTCCAGACGATAAAAGTGCTTATCAAGACATTCCAACACAGCTGGGATGTGTAACAGGAACTGCAATTGCTGGCCCTGCTACCTGAATCCTAGCCTGGCAGTTCTCCTAAAACTGGTTTGCTAAACTGATAAAATGACAGAGTCTGCAATTTGTTGATAAGATTGACAGTAAGGATCTTAACAACCAGATCACTTTAATCCCAGTCTTCATAACAAAAAAATATGGTCTGAGACATGACACTCTGAATAAACAGAGCTTTTTTAGCTCTACAGCCACTGCCGTGGTCACATGCCGTGTTCTGAGATCCTTATTCTTAAGTGAATTACAGAGAAAATTACAGCATTTTCCAAAAGACTAGTTCAAATTCAGCACACCTTTTAACTGTGGATACAAAAGCATTTGATGAAGGCAAAAGAATAAAAAAAACCCTTTTTAAATGTTTCCATAAAAGTGAATGAAAAGATAACATCCTTCTGGACAAAAATGATAATGTGGAGCAAGAAATACAAGGAAAGGACAAGTTAAAGCCAATTTTCTAAATTAATTATATATGAAGGCAGTGTGAGGGAGAAAGCTTCTAATAGACTAAATTAGTATGATTTCATAGAAGGATATAATCCCAAATGCTGTGATTTATCACCTGGTATTTCTGGACTAAATATAAAAAAGAGAACCTTTATTTGTTTAGACAGGTCAGCTCATGAGATGGGTACCTTAAAAAAGAGTTGCACTTCTGCTTCAAAATACTCATGATAAGAGGATTTACCTTTCAACGCTAAATTTTTTCCTGTCACTGAAAGTAAAAATAATGCTTCATAATGGAATTTGTTCAACTTCATCACCTTCAACTTCAATTTGTTCAACTTCTCACCATTTGAATGTTTGAGGCAGTACTGGAAGAAAGCTGTGGTTTGAGCAGTGAAAATGTGTTGCCTGTGAAGATGGGTTGGACCCAGATTTATCTCCCAGCTTGGGTTTTCAAAAGAATTGGTTTGGGGAAATAACCTTAAGCAACAAATATCAGAGCACTATGAGAGTGAACAGAAATAGCATGGCTTGGAATAACATCCCCAGTTTAGTAATAGCTAGGCCTAAGAGGGGTTTTTTTTGTTGTTTTGGTTTGTTTTTTAGGGTTTGTTTGTTTGTTTTTGTTGGGGGGGGTCTTATTTTTGATTTTGGTTTTGGTTTCAGTTTTTTGGGGTTTTGGGGGTTTTCTTTTCTTACTATCACACTGAAACAAAGAGAACATTTTGGAGACTCTCATTAGTGAAGAATATATTGAAAGCTTTTCAAAAGGTTATATACCATTATGACAAAATCATAACTCTTCTAAGCAGACATACATGGATTTGATTTCTCTGTGGAGTGGATCCCAGTGAAACTGAAACTGAGTACTTAGTTTCACATACTTCAGCTTACAGTTGTCCAAAAACTGAAGTGATCAAATAGTCAGTAAGGAGTTATTTTTTTATTCAGGAGTCACAACTCATTACTAATATCATCATCTTGTGTGGAGGTGGGCGGAGCCCCAGTTGCTCTGCCCTGGAGGGAGCCAAGCTGAGGAATCAAGGAAGAATTTCGCAACTTCACCCTGAGCCACTAGGACAAAAAGACAGGCTTCCTAGCTACGGTGACCTGTCTGGAGACCCACAAGCCCCTTCGGGATTTTATGTAGATCTGTTACAATTGATTGGTTCTGTACCCTTTTCCTCCCACCCTGGTGTCCCATAAAAACCCCTGAGTTTCCTCTGGTCAGCAGAGGTTCCTCGTCCCTGGACCCCTTTCGCTGGTACCCTCTCAATAAAGTACCACCTGCGGAAATTCCATACGAGACCTCTCTCTCTCTCTCACCACGGCCGGCTAAAAGAGGGGCTAACTCACAAGGGCATGAGCTAAGAGCACTGGGCTGAAATCACTGAAAGCTGAAATCACTGAGCTGAAATCACTGCTCTGCCCGATGCTGAGAAGCCCCTCTGCCAGCTGAGGAGCGCCCTGACCCCCCAAGGAGCTGTTTCTAGCGAGACATCCTTTGGGGTGGCTGTGGCTCTCTGGGTCCCAAGCGGCGGACCCCATCTACCAGCTGGCATAATCTTGGAAACTATTTTTCCTTCAAGAACTGATTCTAACTGCTGAGATCAAGACAGAGAACAAATTCTCTTGGTACATGCACAGCTCCTACTCCAGGGGTCACTGTACACTCTTCACGGTTTAGAACTCGGTGACACAGGAATATAAAAACTTCTTTATGTCAAACAAAATCATTTGAATTATGTTCAACAAGGTCATATGGAGATAACAGCAGCTTCACAGTGTGCACTTAAGAATAAGGATCTCAGAACACGGCATGTGACCACAGCAGTGGCTGTAATGCTTTCTCACATAAGTGGTTCCAGTTTCTTCTTCTGAAGCTGTCATTTTGTGCAAATATTCACGAGGGAGGAGAATTCATAAGTTGAGAATGATGTAACAGGTTACACACACACTTCTTGAGAAGGTAGAACAAGCAGCTGTCAGTTCATATTAAAATAATTACACAGAGTATAATGTCTGAAGTCGAAGGACTGAGTAAAGTTACACCCACACAATGTGACATCTAGAACATGTACCAGGCAGGCAGTAGGTGACATGATGTTTCTTGAGGGAGGATTTAAATGTGAGCCCCCACATTTTGTGTAAATGTCCTGACTACTCCCTGAGGGCAATATTCCTGGCCAGTTTTGCAACTGGTGCTAAACTTTTAGTATCATACTTCTACTGTTTACTTTTGTTAGCACAGTCCCCACTGGAAACAAAATATTATGTTTGATGTTGAATTAATTGTTTCTTTAATCCAGAATGACTGTTTTTAAGTCTTCCATTGCTATGAGAAAAAACTCTAAAAATAAATAAATCTACTATAAAAAGAAAATATTTTAAAAAACCAACCAATCAAACAAACAAACAAACAAAAACACAACAAAAAATCTCCCTCTAATTTGGGCAATATTTTTCAAGTTTGGCTTGGCCAACAATCAAAAAACAACCTATTGCACAGTCTTAAGGGAGATCACTTTTCCTATAAGGAACCAGTATGAAATGAACTGTTAGTAACTCACACTGTTAGAACTGCAACAGTACAGAAGGGGACAAGTGTGGTAGCAACAGATCCAGCATCCTGTCATGGATCCCAAGTCAGTGCCACAGCAGACAGCCTGGAAGTGTCAACAGGCAATGGCAGGATCAGCTTGACCAGCAGCAGCCCAGCAGCCACAATGAGCACAGCAAGCAGAGATGAGTGAACGGGAAACAGAAGAAAATAGTAGTATGAACTTCAAAAAACCCACTCTTTTTTCCCAAAGTAAAGCCACACGACAGTGAGCTGCTTACTAGCATGGCAGTCAAGGGTAATATTTATAAGGTAATCATCTCTCTAAAATGTAGATGTCTTAGTGCCAGTGAAACAGTATCAATTGTTTTCAAATTGGGAAGCCCAATGTCAGCTTGTTTGGTAGTCCAAAATAATTGACGATGATAGAAAACTTCTGATGCTACAATTTTCCTGAACAAGTTCTTAATATTTATGACATTTTTACATCAGTATTGTCCAAAAGTGTCCATCTGCTGTTACAGAGACATTCCTGAGCTCTTTGGAAGAGACTGCCAAGGGCAAAGCCATAAGTGACTCTAAAAGTCCTAGTGCAAGCGCTGATGGGCTCTTACCACATAAGGACCTAGGAATCTCTGAGGAATGTCTAAAGCATCACTAGAAACCAGGCTGATTTAAGTTTTCTCCCAATTTTTTTTTTTTTTTTTTTTTTTGCTAGAGGAAAACAACTTGATACAAAAAAATACCACAAGATTTGGCCCTAAAATCTCTCAATAGCCAAACAATCTCACATTTGAATTCAAAATTTAAGAAATATCAAGAGGGACTATCTTCTCTCTCCTTCCTCCTGTTTTCCTCTCCCTCTTTCCTTGGAAGCTACAGAAAAATAAGAGTTTTAATAAAACAAAATTTACTTCATGAAATATTGCTGCACTTGCGATTACTTTGTGCCTTTAATAACATAATTCATGAAGGTAAAGATTCATCCTAGAGATAAAAGCTATTAAAATACAATACCATGTTCAATATTATTAATTCAGCATTTTTAGTAAATGTTAGGATTCCCATAACGAGTCCTAACAGTGAACTATTTTTATTCTCTGCATAATCTAATTTCATTAGCTTATCTGGAAAATGCAGGGAATACATTATGCTGTTGTTATTGAACATGAAAATACATTCAGCAATGTGCAGATGGAAACTTGTTTGTATATATTTCTGGGGCAAAATGAAGGGTAGGTGGAGAATGAATATAATGAAAGACCTGATACAAGCTTGGACTGCTGATTTCTTTAATGGAAATTTTTTTAATAGAAGAGCACAAACACGTATTTTTAAAAGCTGGATGAACTAATAGGAATAGCTCTGGGCAGATCTAATCTGCATGGCTTGCACTTACAGTATGTATTAAAGAATTCAAGCTGACATTGACCTTGGCAGCACTTACAAAGGAAGAATTTTCACAAGGATGAGCATGTCATGCACTGTGTCTTCAGTTCTGTGAACCGTCTTGAATTTTTTTCAAATGTTCATTTCTCATGGCTTCAATTTTTGTACCCTGTAATTATTTTCAAGCAATAACATACTAAATCTATGGCATAAAAGAAGAGCAGTGTAGTGTGGCATGCAAGCATAATTCAAGCTTCCATCATCTTTGAAAAAAAATCCTCTTCTGAAAAATGTCAATAGAGAGCCTCTTCTGAAAATATGTCAAAATATATTTTTCTACAGCTTTTCCTTTTTGAAAAAATTCTCTTTTTTTAACTTGTATATTGATAATGACAGGGATTTTTAAAAACAATAAAATATACATGTAAAACAGAAAAATACATGCATAAAAAGAAATAAGCACAGAAATATTAACAAATACTTTACAGGAAGCAAAAGCAGAGTTGTATTTTAAATCTCACAGCACTCTCCTCATGACTATGGCTCCAAAATCAATGTCTTGTCCAGTTGTTTTGGCCATCACATTCCACAGGTCCCCGGGAAATGAAGATTTCTAACACTACTGTTTTTCAGAACCATTCCTGCCCACCATTTCAAAGTTGGGGGACTCAGCACCCCCAGTGATAGCACAGGCTTACAGAAATGTGGCGAGGGAAGAACAGTGAGACCATTCCACACCCATCCATGGCCCAAGAACCTCTGTCACAATGAAAATATTGGATAAGACCAGTAGTTTGTGACAACTGCTCAGTTACAGAGCACATCTGTGGCACAAGCAAGGTTAGTTCACAACTCTGGCAGGCACAAGCAGTAAGTTTTGCTGGAACTAGGCTGGGTGTAGGAAAGTCTAACTATTTACTTTCTAACATAGTGGCAGAACCTCAGAAAATTCCAGCAGAAAAGGAGTTAAGGAGACGGAAGAAAGTGAGGCACAAAGAAGAACAAGTTGATATTTAAGATCAGGCACACAAAAAGCTGGCCTAAATGTCACATAAAACATTATTCTTTTTTCTCAAGGAAATGTTTTCTCCAAAAAGTGTGAGAATCTTTGGAATGGATTACAATTAATCTCAAAATCCATCTCCAGACTATCTATAGGACACTGCCTTTGCCATGGAGAGTTCCCTGCCTGTTGTGTACATGTAGTCCATCCCTTCACTCATGACTCCATCAACATCCTCCTCCAAATAAGCAGAAATATTTTTAAATTGAAATATTTCTTTATCTATGTAGAAATAAGCCAAAGATTATTCTCTTTAAAAACATTTTTTTTTCATTTTGCCTCCTTTAAATACTATAATAACAAGAAATAGCTAAAAGTACACTTACAGACTGAAAAGAATGAATTGCAAAACCTTTGGGACAGAAACCAAGTCGTTGTTGCAAGATGATGCAGTAAACAGTGAATTGTGAGCAGAGATCCTGGATGATGCTCGAATACAGACCAAAGAATAACAGAATTTCAATGCTAGAGAGCACTTTAAACAGTTAACTCTTCCACCATTAGGTCCAAGTAACAAATAAAAAGATTTTTCTACTCTTGCAGTCTGTTGAGAGTGCTGACTGTGGCACAAGCTCCCCACTGATCAATGGAGAAAGACAATTCTGTCCCAAAGGCAATTCAGGTCACGCTAGGGCCTACCTCACTTTATTGACTGGGGTTTCCCAAGTCGATTCAACCTGTTTCTCATCTCTCACACACAGCCATAATCTCTGTTACAATTTCTGAAAATTATCATTGCCAGTATGTTGAGTTTGGAGTATGAGGCTCCGAAATGTCATTGGTAATAAGAATATATATTTTGATAATACTTTAAACATGGTAGGTTATACACATACACTTATATATCTCCATGCTGATGGACTTATTTTCCACATTTGTTTAAGTTTTGCATATTTTTGCATATTTAAGCTTTGACAGAAAGTGCTTTAACAGCAGATTATTCTATGCATCTTTCTTAGTGCACACACTGAATATAATTTACATTGAGTTTTCACTATAGCTCCTGGCTAAAAATATTTTCATAATTGAAGAGGCCCTGCAGTGGAAAAAATTCAAATAATGGAAGACATACTTCTATGGTAGCATTTACTCAGACCAATTACCAAATGATAGCATATATTTTATAAAATAATAATCTCTTTATTTTTAGTACAGTATCAGTTCATGATAAACTAATTTTTCAAATTAAATTAAACATAACTTGTTAAATTGTTACTGTTCATAAAGACCTTTCATCTACAGCACTGACTGTCAATGGACAAATGCTGAAACCAGTGCCCTTATTTATGTTTTCATTTGAACCACTATTGACAGAAATAATTTTAAGCAAAATTAACTTTTCATTTTTCTAGATATTTTTAAAATGTACTTCTAGTTTACCTGACACTCTGTTTAGAAATGCTCTACCTCTGGCTCCACAGGAACACAGCAGGTAAAGTGACCTCAGGGTCTTGGCTAGGGAAAAACTGCAGGTACGTTCTTCAGTGGTGTGTGGGAATAATATGATGGAATGTTGATGCTAGGAGCAGAAAATTAAAATCCAAACTGAATGTGAATTGAGTCCAAAAGCAGAACTCTCAATTCAACTCCCTAAGCACATGAAACTTCTTGGTAAAGTGTATTCACAAAATGTCTTGGCACCATCTTCCTTAATGCAGAACCTTTTGATAGATACAGTCATTTGAACCCTTTCTCCAAAGCCTTCCTTGAAATTTGTGGTCTGTTTTGGTTTGGCAACCATCTTCCAACAGTATTAAGAGTAACAGGACTTCATTATCTGTTTCAATTCAATTCCCTGAAAGAGAAAACAGCTATACTTCTGTATACAGGTGTTGTTATTAAACTGGATTTTAATGATCTTGCATGTATTCACTCATTAATCGCCCACATTTATCCAGAATACACTGAGAAGAGCAGTTTTAGCTTTGCATTCAATAATTTGAAAGGCAGAAGAAAAAAAAAGCATTCAATTGCTATTTATTAAAAAATCACATGTATTGGTAGATATAATAGAATTCAAGGTTTTCAGTAGGCTATAATTGAATCCTTTTGTATTAAACAAGCCTAAGCTATATCTATTGTTCTAGCAGCTGATATAAAATGATGCAGAAATTATATTTAAGCTTTCCTGCATAATTATTAAAGTATAATGACACTTAACATCTGCAATTCTGTTACAGTCAGATTAGCAAGCTTAGCTAACTCAAAAAAACATCACCAGATATGGTGTCTGCGGAACTTCAAAATCTATACATATTGCTTCAATCAGATATGCAAAGACATATGGCGGGATCTTGGCTTGGCATTTTCCCATGCAACTCCCAAAGCCCATGGAATGGTGCCAGCTTCCATCGCTGCTCTGCACAGCTGAGTGCCCTTGTGCTGCTCCCCAGCAGAAAGAGGTACCTGACCTATTCCAGCTGACAGTGCTGGGGAAGCTGAAGCTGGCAGAAGGCCAGGCAGCATTCCCAGTGCCAACCCCTCCTCTGTTATTTAAGATAGGGCGTGTTGTTAGCAGCTCTCTCCAGCTGACTGAGCAGACATAAAGTTTACATAATAACTCAGCTGGACTATTCTACTTCTCTGCATGATCCAATTTTTGTTTTGTTTGACTTGTTGTCTGGTTTTTTGTGTTTAGGTATTTTCCAGCACCTTTTCCAGGATATTTGGGGACATTCCTGAACAAACTGTGCCATTACATACAAGGTTTGCTAGTGAGTATAAATTCAGTGAATTAACTTTAATTCTTGTCGTGAAAAATAGACTGTGTACCTTTGTCTTCTGCAGACAAGATCATTGTAGTATTTTCTTATACAAGCACAATATCAAGAGACACATTTTAAAAACAGGTGAGTTCATTGATTTAAAAATAGGCAAAAAATATTCTTCAGTGGAAGGATGATTTGTTTTATAAACAATACTGAGGTAATTTAATGGAATCTTTCCATTATACTAATTTCTGCAGATTTTAGACTAATCTGTGTTTCTAGGCTTCTCCAAGTTTACTATAAGGCAGAATAAATTTGCCTAAGTATTTCAAGGAACAGCTTAGCCTTCAGTTTCAGAATTACCTGTGTGAATGTTCATTACAAGTACACTTTGATGGGGTCACATCACCCCCATACATGGCTTTGTATTGATGTAACTGATTTCAGAATGACAAAGGCCATTTTCTTGGGTTTGTTGGGCACTATTAACTGGGAATCAAAGTATGAAGCCTCCAACTTGGCATTTAAGGTCTTGACCCCTGGACATTACAAACTCAGTAAAGGCTCAGTCTTCAGTGTGGAAGCTGCTGGTAGACACACATGCTCTGGTTGCCATCCTTGCTCTGATCTGTGAAGTTCTGTGGTTAGTGGCTTTTCAGGCTCACACCTGGTATTGCCATGCCCTGAGCAGTGGGAACACAGATGTGCTAGGACATAAATTATATACCTGTTTCTAAGCCACGGCCATCAGAGCTGCCCCACAAGTATTAAAAATTCAATGTTTTAATTGTATTCCCCATGTAAGAGTAAAGAAATCTCTCTGTGGGAAATGACACAGAGAGAATGTTTCCCAAAGAATTAATAGAATGGGTTGTAAATATAGAAGTATCACTCCCAAATGTTAAGAAATCCTCCTACTTTAAGCATCAGCCTTTACAAATATGACCTAAAGAAGCTATTGATAAGACATCAAGCGTGATAGATAACCAGTCCATACCTGGTAGCACTTGAGGACTGTTTGCCCAGCTGTGAGGACAAAACTCCAGGGGGACATTCCAATACATATAGGCCAGCTCCCTTGCTCTATGCCAGTACACAACAATAAACAACATTTAGCTAAAGGATTGTGATCAGCTTCTTCTTGCTGGGATCCAGAGAAACTTAAGCGGATAATTCTTGTAAAGCACTGAGAAACCAGAATTCCTCTACCGACCCTCAGCTGACATTTAGGGGTTTGCAGCCATCCTTAGACCCTCAGGTTGCTCCACAGTGTCACCCTGGGATGCCAAGTTACCCTCTCTGAGACAGAGACATCTGCTGCTGATGGTGAAGGTGCAACAAAGTCATCCATCCATCCATCCATCCATCCATCCATCCATCCATCCATCCATCCATCCATTCCTGTCCAGCTGCTGCCTCATTTGCATACTCCCAAGTGAGTTGTCTAATGGCCCTGCCCTCTTAGGAACTGCTTCTGAACGTGTGTCCTAGTTGTCCATTTGTTTAGCCCTTTTAAATTTTTCCATAAATTAGGTATACTGATGAAGAATAATGTCCTGTCCAGAACTGTGCTTTCCATTAGCATGGACAGTTTTACATATGCATTGTCAAATTTTTAGTGGGAAAGTTAGCAACTTTTGTTGTTTAAAATTACATTAAAATTTAAATTAAAACTTAAATCAAGTGCACACCATTTACTGTACCTTTTGGACAATCTGTGGTCAACAGATTTCTAAACAGATCAGTTTAGAAATTCTGATTTTAGAATCAGCTGCTCCTAGAAGCAAATTTTTATCTAAAATTCTTACTACTTCATAAGAAAGGAACTATGAACCAAATTATAACTCTTTTTCTAGATTTCATTGTTTCATTGATTTCTCTCACTATATGGACTGAATTTGTTTTTCATATATAGATCCTTATAACATAAACATACTGATATGCTTTCAATTACATATGATATATTCTGAATGTTGCTGCTAAAGAAATTAAACTGTGAAGGTACTTAGATTTTGCACTGTTGCTGGAATTCTATAAAATAATTTATCTGCAGATAAATTCCCTATATATTCAGCTTGCTCAATTTCCTTGTGTCAGCTGTGATGACATATTATTATTTTTATAGGGGTTTATCATCATTCCACTACTGTTCTATAACACTTTTTGTACCCGAATATATCTGTGCAAACACAGAGGGTTTAAAGCTTTGTTCTGAATACTTGTTATCAGATTACTCTTGTCCATACACTTCAGGATTTTTTTTTTCAGACTTTACTCAGATTTGTTTCTTACTGTGCTTTTATTCTATTGAAACTGTCCCTATTTTTTATTGTTTATAAAAAAAAATCAGATGTACCTAACCAAGATCTGCATTCTTGAGAGCAGCCCAAGAGTCCCCATCTCTCAAGATACAAAATCTCCAGAATTTATGCACTGTTATTTTGCCTCCATGGTGTATTCAATGGAATCAGTACCCTCAGAATGAGACAACCTGTCCATAGCATTTACAGCTTTATTCCTTTCCAACTCTTTGTTGAACAGGACAAGTACATGGAACTGAAAGTACCTCAGAGGAAACAACCTCTGAAGCCTAAAACATAATCTTCCTTTTAGCAGTCTAAATTTAACTTCCTGAAATTCTCTTCTACATTATTCTAAACATTTGTAACAAATCTCCTTAGAAATACTTATTGAGTTTTAAAAACTATATAAACACACAGAGGAGTCTAAGGATTTTTGGATATGACACATTTCAACTATACATTTTAAAAGATGAAAAATACATGACAGATTTTATTAATATTACATAAACTTTAAAAGGAATTCACACTTCCATTAAAACTTCTACTAGTAAACATTCATTATAAATCCCTTTGCTATCAAGTACTCACAGGAGTATTCCTAAATAAATCACTAGCAAATACTGCAATATTAATATCTAAAAACCCCTTAAACCACACAGATCAAAGTACCAAAAAAAAGATTTTAACATTAAAATATGTCAACGATTTTCAAGTGGAGTGATCCCAGATGTGAAGGTTGGTAAAAGAATCCAGGAAGTCATTTCAGATAAGGATGAAGCTTCTTTGGCCGAGCTTTTCTTGACAGCCCAATCCTGATGGGGCCCTTGCATGTTTTAAGAGGCTGTACTCTCATGACGTCACGAGACAGAAAGTATCCTACATTTAAAAGAAAGAATAAAAAATGAAAGCAGACCCAGAATTCTGTATGATATAGACAAGAATTGCATCCTGACAAGATGGGTAAATTAGACCCAGTATTGATTAAACACGCCTTCACTACATCCTATCCCACCTCCATTTGGCTGCAGAGCATCTAATGGATTCTTCTGGGCTGAAAAGGAAGCGCTCACAGCTGGGTCATGCGCAGATTCCTTCTGATTAGAATAATCCTCAACCCAGTGTTACATAACTTTCCTAACAGACTGGCAAAGGCACATTTGATACAAGTTAACATCAGGACAGAGTCAACATGTTGAGGTGGATACACTTTAAGAGTCTCTATTAGTCTAATGTCTTGCCCTGTGACACTCATTTTACATAAAGCAGGTTAGGAGGATGTCTGTTTTCTGTTCCACATTCTATTAGGTAAGACATGCACCATTCAGTGATCTCCAGCAGTGATCAGTGTAGTATCGGTCATCCCTTAGAAGTTATTCTGTTTTCCATAAAATAATACTCACTAGGGCAGAATAGGAGACCATGACCTTGTTAACTAGAGATTACGACAACGATTCATCTGGAAGAAGGAGGGGTCAAATTTCTCAAGATCTTTTCCAGTTCTATTCTATATTATTCTATAAAATGATGAAGCACTGAGCAGTCAGTCAGAACATCAAATAGGGTGTGTATAAGAGCCTTAGGTATTCAGCTAGTATCCTAGTAATGGGAGAGAAAAATTTCTCCAAGCCTTTTACAAGAATTTAAAATTGTGGGATGAGAAAAAAAAAATTCACAAAGTTCCGTTTTAAAGTCAGTGATGAGACAGCAGTGCTGCTATGCTTTTCTAAGACTTGCAAGAGCCAGCTAGAAGAGAAAAGGCATGCATTGAAAGTCAATCAAGTGTTGTTTATAGGCCAGGAAAGCATGGTTGTTAGTCACAGTGAATTGCGAAGCTACTGGAGTATAAATCTTCTTGTCCCACCTAGATATCTTCTTTCCAAAGCAGTCACAGGTTCTGTGACAAAATGTGATGGCTCAGAATCCTACTGAAAAATAGAGGGCAACAGTCACATATCAGCATAACTTCTGACATTAGCTCCTATCAGTACAGTAAGTATAGTATTTCCCCTGACAAAAACTGGTTTCAGAATAACTTCCAAGGCAACTTTCAGTAAATGGAAGAGAACTGTCTCTGCCATTGTACCTCCTCAAGGAAAGACAGTCCTCAATAGTTTCCTATTTGCTATCCACTGAGAAAGATGATGAGGGGAACATTCAATTTTTTCAGCTTCTTCTACTGGAAGAATATTAGGTTCCTGTTGATTCTGACAAAACACTAGAAATAAGGTATAAAGTGTCCTAGAAATATGGCATTGCCCTTACAACCTGCACAATTCCTCAGCAATCATGGAGGGAAAAATGAGACACTCATTGCTAAGGTGCCCTCCCAAACACTTCAGGAGAAGCTCAGATGGGAATTTAGAGAACATTAGGAAGCAATGCAAAAGAAATAGACATAACAGCAATGGAGAAAACATTTGATTTTTCTTTGCCCTTGACCTGCAGCCCAAAAATAGCAGGGAAAGAAGAAGATTGAAAGCTTCAATCTCATCAGAACAACACTTCCAAGAAGAGGTTAATATCAGCTACCTTGGTGCATTATGTACAATACAGCATTCTGGAATCTGAATTTACCTAAAAAATAAAATTGCCTACTATTTAAGTCAGAAACTTACACATCACAAAACCTCACATCACAAAAAATATAAAATTTTAGAGAGTAGTGACAAAGAGCAAATAAGGAGAGCAGAATTTTCTGCAACATTTTGCATTAGGTATATGAAATATTTTTACAAGATAACATAACTTCACAAAATATAGGTGAAAATAACACCAGAGGTCATCTGTAACTGTTCGAGTATTTCCCAGAATGTCCTGAGTGAAGGAAACACTTTCTGAACTCTGAAGTGAGAAAATTGTGCAACAGTTTTAAGAGATGCAATAGGGAATAAAAGTCAAAATAGCGGTACACGATTCCACAAAGTAAAACAGAAGTTTATCTATAGCCTTTTCTTGACAGAGCTTTAGTATTTCAGTTCAGAACAAACAAAAAGCCTTGTTTTACTGTTCCCAGATGTTGAAAAAACTGCCAAAACATGTTTTTTGAAATCCTAAGAGATCACTTCACAATATCCTTCTGAATGTCCTTCCACAATGTGTACAAAACTGCAAGTCTTCAAAAAAAGTATAACAAATCATGTTCTCCCTGTAGTATATCTTGGCTATATCGCAATGACTGAAGGCCCAAAGATGTTTGTTCCAAAATGCTCCAAAATAAGCAACAAAGGAAACCCAATGTTGTTAAAGTTCTTTTCTGCTCTCCAAAGAACAAAAATGCTCAACAGCATGGCTTGTTCTATGAACCAAGCTGAAGACAGGACACTTTTCTAGTAACCTACAATTAAACCAAATGTGATTTCTATAGAGATAGAAATAAAAAGAGAAGAAAACAAATACAAATGTTTGAGAAATAAGTCTATTAGCACTCGGATTTGTGGTATAAATTGCAGAATAATGTAACTATTACCTCCTTCTTTCTGTAAATTATAGCTTTGTTCCTTAAAAAGTGTGCCGGGTAGAAAAGCTGGATGCCACGTGTATGGATTTCTATAGGCTGCACCTAAATAGTGTTAAAACAAAAAAATTCATTCAGCTTTTTCGTCTGATGACTATAAACAAATAACTAAGTTTGTTTCATCTAGTTATTAATCTGTGGTTCTTGTTGATGTGATTAAAACATGTTTATGCACGCTATAAATAATGCTAATGAAGCTACAAAGTCTCATTTTCAGAGGCTTGGAAAAAGCTGTTTCTACACCTCATGAAGTTCTCTTTTGCACAAATGCAGAAATGCAGTTTTTAATCCTCTGGTGACATATCAGTTGCTCCACTTGGATCTTCTTATTTGAGGCTTAGGCAGAAAAGTGATCACTTGCTTAGCCATTTTCCCAGTAACTGTTAGGTTTATATGTGCTGTAAGGCATTCAGGTGTAACTTGCAGCACATTATACTTCCAAAGCTCCACTGAACAGAAATCCTTCTGAGGTTTTTTCAACTTTTTAACAATTTCTTCCCAGACACTACTTACTTTCATCACCTCCCTGAAATGTTCACTTTATAAATTTAGAGCCAAACACTGAGAAATTTAACTCTGATGACAATTTTGAGATTGCTGCATTTTCATCTGGTAATTTACCAAATGTGACCTAAGCATAAACCTCACCAATTTTGTTTGCAGCTGTGAGAACTTGTCACTTCTGCAAACTGAATTCCAGGTCCAAAATCTGAAAGAGTTGGGGCTTTTTTTAATAATTTACTTATCATTTTTGGGTTATTTATACAAGAAGATAGAGAATTCAACTTTTTTTTTTCTAGGTGTCCTTCGTCTACTCATTAAATACCTCAATTATGCAGGAAATGGAGTAGGAGTCTTAGAGTTTATGAATCAGATTTCCCCACATCCAGTTTGTAATGGGGATTGAACTTCGCTAGGGAAAATAATTTAAGTGTTAAAATATGAAGCACTTAAACGTTGAACAAACATAACTATAGTTATATAAGTTCTATGTGTTGGATCAAGATCAAGTTGGACAGGGCTCTGAGCAATCTGAACTACTTGTGGATGACCCTGTTCATTGCAGGGGGTTGAACTTGATGACCTATAAATATTCCTTCCAGCCCAAACTATTCCAGGACTGAGTCCATGACATCAGTTGAAAGGAAACAGTTGTCTCCTTTGTAAACATTGTATCATGCTTTAATTGGGACTTTTTCTCTCTTTGGATGTGCATCTCATTGTGGTTTTGATTCTTTTAGGGAATTAAGTCTCATTGTGATGAAATCAGACAAAATGAATAATCTGAAACAGAATGTGCATTAATACAGGTTTGAGCAAGCCTGGAGCTGACCAGCTGAATTCTGATCTACACCTGCTACAGCACAGTGTGCAGACAGCTGCAGTGGTGTGGGATTATTTGGTTTTGGCTATTCAAAGGCAAGTACATTTGTTCACCAAGCTTTGAATTCCATATAAACATGGAATTATTTGAGTTGAGAAACACACCTTTAAAGCAAATCAAATATTGCCTAAAATTTTAATTTTCTTGATTACATAAGACAGTAATTCTATGTGCTTACCTTCTGCAAGGGAGTGCAGCAATTCTTCACTTGACATTCTTGAAATAGAATATTCCTTAGATACTTTCTGGTCTTCATTTTCATTTAATATCTTTTCATGTAATGAACTTTCATTAATGTCAGTTATTTGTTTTCCTTTTGTGGTACCACAGACTGGAGATGAAGTACCTATGTTCCTTTGAGAAACTCTTGCTATGTTTTCATCTATTCCCTCTGCCTTATTTAATTCCCAGTAACTGTTGGGCAAGTTTGTTTCCAAACTAGATAAATTGTTTACATTTTCTTTGCTAATTTCATGAAACATACGTAGCTCTTCTAGCACTAAATCAAAATTTCTCTTCAGTTCAAATTCATGTGTGATTTCATTTTCTAAGGGTAAATACTTATCTTTTTCATCTTCAAGACATCTATTGTTCATTATGGATAAAGGCATTTTTAATTCCTCTTCTGCAGCAATGAATGTTTTAGATTTATCTTCTGAATATGACATAATCAAGTAATTCATTACAGTCTCACATTGACTTTCATTAGTTACATACATTTGTTCATAATTTCTCTCTTCCTGTTCTTTTACATATTCAAGATGCTGTTTCAAAGTCGCTGGCTCTGAACTGCCTGTCTTATTCATCTGTTCATGGCCTTGTAAAGGAAATGGTGCTGTTTCTTTAGCCTGTAATTGCAAGTACGTATCTGTCATGGCCCGACTTCCCATGGATACATACTGTACCATGGCAGGAATTGTTTCACTTGTCTTTTGTTCATCTGCACTTGAGGAATTCCTGCAGTGCCCATCTTCACTTATTTCTCTGTTGACAAAAGAGCTGCTATCCAATGGCAAAGTGACAGGTTGATAAATATCTGAGGAACTAGGAAATAAATTTTCAGAAAATAAGTAAGTATTTTGGCAGTCTACTTTGTTAGCTGCTAGATGTGGGCTACAAGTATCTAAGTCTTTGCAATTCTCATGCTTATTTTTTTGTCTATCTAGCAACAGGAGAGAATTATATTCTTCTGCGGTTGCTTCTGGCTGCTCAGATAGAATTAAGACACCATTTGATTTAACAGGCAAGCACTGAATGTCTTTTGAACCAGTGACTGCACTTTCTTCACAAAACTTTTTTTGGATAGAACTGTCTTGCTTTATGACTGGGATCTGGTCAAAGTCTTCAGAATCAGTAGCTAGGGGAATTTTTTCGTATGTGTCAAAAACAGAAAAAGATTTTTTAGAAAGAAAATCATGACAATTCATTCGCACCTCTTTTGCATTAACACGTCCTTTTTCATCAGCATTTGTGAATGAGTTACCCAAATATTTTTTCATGGTGTATGTTACTTCATTAGTGACTTCATTTGTAGAAGTTATGCAGTTTCTATATCCAGTTGTCTTGTGTTTCTTATTTTCATATAAAACAAAAGGGAGAGTTTTAAATAACTCTACATGCAAAGAACTATTAAGCCTTATGCTTGCCTGCTTTAGAGTAGTTACCAATATTTCCTGATTTGTACTTTTCTTATGTACCTTTTCAAATTTCAGTTGTGAATGAGCATGAAAGTAACTCTGGCATCTAAAATTGGCTCCTACCAGATATTGTACTTCTGTGATATTGCAGAAATAGATCTTGTGTAGTGAAGAACTATCAGAAGAGCTCTGCAGCAAGATCAGGTATTTAGCAGGTAAAATTTGCTTTTTCTTACTGTTTTTGTGACTGACTGACCTCAAATCAGTGCTAAACCCTTCACTCACTCTGGATAAGAGGTGGTGTTTCCTGACATGTCTTCCCTTACATAATCTGCTTTTTTGGTTATGAAAGAACGCTCTTCTTTGCAGTAGAGTATTCTCTTCACCTAAAGTTATAGAACACCATCTTCTCTGGCATTCATTATGCAACTCAAAATCAATGTTTTCCACAAATTTAGAACTTAAAAATCCTGGATAAGTTTCATTTTCTTTAAGAAATCCTGTGGTTTGCCTCAAAGAATCATCTGTGCAGGAGTTTAACTGATTTCGCTTTCTGCCACATAAAGACTGTTTCTCTCCTCGCATAGACATTCTCTCAGTTGTTAATAAAGTGTTTGTGCTACTGAAAAAGAAAGCAAGTATTATCTTTAGTACCTCCACCTTCAGATGCTTTGAAACAACAGTCAGCAAACACATGAATATTTTATCATTGTGGTTCCTATTTATAGTGCTCTTTACCAACTCTTGAGCATCACACTGTTCTTTTAATGTGTCACGGCAATGAGACCAAGGTGTAACACTGTCATCCTGACACGTGGGCATAGCTCCATGGAAAGATTCAGTCCGCATCCTGACCCATCCAAACATGTTTTGAAATGAAAACTTTAATTTGAGCATTTCCATCCCCCTAAGTACATTGCAGCTTGCTCTCTTATCTGGAAAATCCTGCACAATAATGCAAGGACAATTACTTTTAAATGTAATATTTTTTGTTACATAACTTTGGAAATCAAGTATTTCCTTTGTGGAGAGTTTTGATTGTGCTTCATAGAAATGAATATCCCTGTTGGAATCATGCACACTACAGTGTAGGTTTAACTTATTTTTCTCTAATGCTTCTGTTGTTACTGGAATACTCATCTGCATATGAAATGCTCCCGTATTCTCATTAGTGCACTTCCTCCCCCTTCTCTGCAAAAGATCATTAGAGCAGACACATTTCTCATTCTGAACATTTTTTGCACTAATATAAATGTGAATCTTTGACTTCTGGTCATCATCATCCTCTGAATTCTCCATTATTTTATCTTTGAAGTAATTTTCAGCTAATATTTTATTACATTCAGTGTCAGTGCTGTTGCATCTGAAATAAGTTCCAGATACTTCTCCTTCTGCCAAAGCACTGTGCTCCTGTTTGTTAATTGGCAGGCAATTCTTTTCTTTAAATTCAGAACAAACAGTCGAAGTGCTTACACTGCTTTTATCATTTTGCATTTTTTGTTTCCCTATCTCAGACATCTTTTGCACACCATGTATATGTTTAGATTGCATTAAAGATGGTTCACCTTCAAAATTCTTCCAATCTGTCTCCCTACATTTAGTTGATGACTGTTTACTATTCATTTTATTTGAAATCCTAGGAAATTGAAAATTAGGGATTTCCAGTGGTTGTATGTGCTTTAAAGGCTTCAATATTTGAATTATATACAATGAATTATTTCTTTCTTCAGTATCTTTTTTTGCAGTAGTATCCTTATCACAACTGGAATAATTTTTATCTTCTGCAGAACATACTTCTTTCAGGAATTTACTGTTTTTATTTTCTATGCATGAAAACACAGAACTTGTTCTACTCAGAAATGGAATTTGAAAAAGCTGGTGTCGCTGCCACTTTTTATTGGAGACAGACTTTTGACTTAACAATTCAGTCTGAAACATGTCTCTGTGTAAGGATGCAACTGAAGATTTTTGTTTGAGCTCATTATCCTCATTTCTTTTATTATATTGTTCTATACTGTCATTCTGCTGCACTTGGGGTGAGTTTAGTACCAGGAGATTTTGACATGTATCAACAGTGGTCGACACATTGAGCAGCTCTGTTTCAAGAGGCTGTCCACCTACATTCAGGGGAATGTCATCTTCTATAGAACTTTGGTCTTCATTTTCAGGTCTCCATGTTTTGGTGGACGGTTCATTTTCTGATGCTCTACATGCTAATCCTTCATTATTGCAAGTTTTAGAGCTGAAAGACTCTCTTATAAAAGTTTTTCTTGCTGCATCACAATTCTGTTTTTCTAATGCCCAGCTATCTGGCAAATAGTGGAGTTTGTGTGGTGATGTTTGGTACTTGTTCCCATAGTGCCCACAGTGTATGCTTTGTTCTAGCTTTTGTTGCTCCTTTTTTTCTCTCATTTTTTGATCACTTTCTGTTTTAGTTCGCTTCGCATACAGGTAACATTCAGTTTCATCAGGTGATGAAAACAAAAATCTTTTGGAATATGCACTTTTCATGCTCACAAGACTAAGTATTATATTTGCTGATACAGTCCTGAAAGTAAAAGAAATATTAAACTTTTAGGCATAAATGATATCTTAATTATTTCTAAACCATGTAAGAAAAATAAATCAGTAATTCTATCATCTATAGATTGCCACACTTATATTTACTTTATATGCATTACAGACCTTAGATAAAGGCAGGATCACTGAACAACATTTAAAGCCAACATCTAGAACTTAAGAAAACAACGGTTTGCTAAAGTTGCAGATTTTTGCAAAAATAAAATTGATATTTTTGGTGTGTTGACAAGTTAAGGAGTTTAATTGCATTTTCTAATGCATTTGTTACACAGTATTTTTGCCAAAAAACCCTGAATACGGAGAGCGAATATCAAGGAAATAATAACCACTGACGAACTTCTCTAAACCTGCGAGTGGATCCTTTCAAACTCTTAAAATCTTAATTGTTAAAAGAGATTGCCACTCTTGTCTTCACTGTGTGCCAAGCTGTAAAGTGCAACTGTAGGAAAGTTTATCAAAAGCTCTTGGGTATGGCAAACATTGTATCAGGTTTTATCCTCATATGCAAAGAGGCAGTGCTGTTGCAGGCACAGATCTGGGTTGTTAAATGTCCTGGTGCTGGTGATGTTTAGTGCATGCTTCTTCAAGTTAAATGCACTCATCAGCTTCATTTAAAAACCGATCTGCCTCGTATGAAGAACGTAATTTGAATTAAATTCTGTATAGTGATTGAGAGGATTTATCACACTTGTAACAGCCAGTCAAACAACCCAGTCAAAGCGCAGAGCTGACATCTGAGAGCCAACAAGAACACGTTCAAAACCTTTCATTAACTACATAATTAAGACAATTAATTTTCTTAACTAGGAATGCGTGATTCAGTAATCACATACTGTTCCTAACTTGACAGGTTTACTTTTTTAATGGCACAGGAAAATCCACTTCGGCGGGATGTACCTGTGGAATGACTCCTCACGCTCGGGCTTCCCCGCCTCCCTCAAGGCTGCTCGGACCCCCCCTGAGGGGTTCTCCCCTCGCTGCAGGGACAGGACTGTCCCGTCGCCGAGGCGGTTTCCCTCTTGCAGACACCCGCCCTCCTCTGGGAATTACGTGCCAGGCAGCCCTCCAGGTTTGTACAGCCTCTTTTAAGCCTTTCCTTTTAAGCCTTCCGCAGCGATTGTTTATCCGAGAGCCCCGGTCTCGTTCTGTGGCACTGGCCGGCGGAGCACCCCTCAGGGACGAGGCGTTCCCCCGCGGCCAAGCTCCCTCCCCCGACCTCCTCGGCCCTGCCCGGGCGCTGTCGCCTCCCGGCGCTGGAGTGCCCAGCGTTCCGCGGCCCTCAGGGCTCGGCACTGCCCGGCTGGGAACCGGGAGGTGCCTCAGGGTCCTGCCGCCGCCCTCAGGGGACTCCCGCCGCTGCCGCCGCCCCAGGGCGGGAGCAGCCTCCGAGGCGGGAAAACCCCGCCCTGGGGGGCGGCCGTGTCCCGGCGTCCCGGGGTCCCGGCGTCCCGGTGTCCCGGTGTGGTTTTTTCCGGAGTTCCAACATACCGGTGTCCCGGTGTCCCTGTGCCCGGGTAAGAGGCCGGAGGCTTCTCCAGCCGGCCGGGATTCCGGCGCCAAAGGCTGCGGGTCGAGGCGCCCGGCGGCCGAGAGGCTGCAGCTGGGTTGGAAAATCCTTGATGTGTGCCCTAAGCAAGGAGCCGAGCGGAGCATCCCGACGGCGATTAGATTATTTCTGCAAGTGGTATGTGTTTTGCCCTGATTCCAAAAGTGTGAGGTCCTGCCTGGGCAAAAGGTTATGCCTGTATTCCTTTCCAGAGCAGACCTTGCCTCCCTGATCTTTCTTTTCACCGTCAAGCACTGATGCAACTAAGAACTTTATTCCCAAAATAAGCAGTATCCATATAGCTCCAGGCCTCTGAAACAGACATTTCCTCTCCAAACACTGTGAGGCTCAAAAGGTTATTTTTCAAAGTTTGCGCTAAACTAGCAGGTCACTGTAATACCATTACAGACAGGCAATAAAAAATAGAAACATCCTGAGGGCCTGTTGCTGCAAATATATGTTTTTTTTAAGGTTTGTCATCCATATTACAGTGAACAAATCCACTGAAGCCCAACAGATCCATTGCTCCTGGTAGTGAATGTTACACACAAGAATTGTATAGAAGTGAGCGTTAAAATCTCTTTCTCCTTAATATTGCTGCTTTTGTAATCAAAGCCAGTGAAAAAGCTGTTTCTAATATTTAAAAATACAATTAATTAATCACGCTTTAATTAAAAAGATATAGATCCTCTTAAATCAAGATTACATACAAATCTAAATATTTAAAATACTGTATGGAATGAAGATCATCTTACAAACCAGAAATAGAATTTTAAGGTGTATAAGAGATATTCACCATGCTGCTTATGTTTTCTACTCTGTGTTGGAGTAGCATCTAGGAAGTATTCCTGAAGCAAAGTATTGTATTTCTCTGAACAGAAATGCTGTAGGTTTCACCACTGTTCCTAACAGATTCTGAAGAGAATAGTACTCCTTCTCCTGCAGTCCCTTAGTGTGTTTGGTGGGTTGCGAGTAAATAGGAGCCAGTTTAAAATTATTCAAGTGTTTGGCCAGTTAAACCAACCAGAATTACATGAAAAATAAATAAAACTGCCTTTTCTTGCATCTACACAGCTATAAATCAAAATTGTTTATGAAGCCACATCCAGCTGTTCCACATCCATGGCTTACTTTACTTTATATAACTTAGAAATCCAGCATAAACTGACAGACTTACAGTGGAGCAGATCTTGCATGCTCTGCACTTTCCAATTTGCAACTCACAAAGCTTTATTTGTAACACTTGTTTACTTCTAGTACAAATTTGGTACAGCATATTTTTGGTAATGGAGTAGAAAAAAAGACATAATTGCTTTCTCCACTACTTGGTTCAATAGTATTTTAATAGGATGTAAACACCATGCTTTCATTGTAGAATTTTGCTATTTTCCAACTGTTACTTTCTTTCAACTCTTATACTGTGTTTGCAAGTTGATGAAGTGGGTTTAAGAGCAGTCTCTTGACAAAGACATCAAAGAAGTTCTGGGTACTGAAGCACCAGCCAATTCCTTCCCTTCAAACCTTTATTTAAAACTCTTCCAAAAGGTTTTGCAGCTCTCATTGTCTTCTTTAATTTTTTCTTTTTACTGAAAATTGGAAGAGAAAAATGTTGCAAAATATTTAAAAGAAAGGTCAGGATTTTTTTTTTAAGTTAAGTATCCACAAAGACAGCACCAAAACCAATTATGCTATTCAATGTGATCTGTAAGACACTAAATTCTGACAATCTTGATTTGTCAAGTGAAACAGTGCAATTTGGCTCAACTCCTTTGTCTCAATTTAGCTGTGCTGCCTTAATGACTTCAGTCTTGTGCTTAGAATTCATTGTGAGTAAACTGCCTTTTCAGGACCTGAAATTTCAGGGCTCAAGGACTATAGTAATCCATCATGTTTGAATCATGCACAGTAATGCTAATATTTCCACCCTGAAAGTTGTTCACCTTGTAACACTGATTCATCAAAGGTCATAATTAATATTCCAAAGGGAATTTACTGTTTGACTGGGAAAAGATTCAATTTGATGCTAGTCTTATGAATAGGACAATGGTCACCAATAGTATGAAGTTGCATTTCATAAATTACCTTTTTGGTCATCTTACTGACACTTTACACAACCACCATTATTATTAAGTAATTATTTAAAAGGTTCATTAAAAATTTGGGGTGTGAAAATACTTTCAGTCTTTTCTATCTCAACTGCTCTATCTGCAGCCTTAATGCATGTGCTTCTTACGTATGCATGTAATTTTGAAATAGATTAACTAAAAATTTTTAGTCCTTTCTTTTGTTCCAGAGTATTCCTTAGTGTCCCCAATAACTAATACTGATACACTTGGTTATTGGTAATAAACTTATTATTTGGTATTACAAAGGTAGAACGTCATCTTTACCCAATGTACTTTAAATCATAAGGAAGCCAATAGGGTTTTTTTCTGTATGCATTGGAGGTATTAATTCCATATTCTCAACAGAGCATCCACATTGATTAAGAAAGAAAAAACATCATGTAGAAGATACTTGGTGTTATGATCAGCTTCCATGTGTCTGCAAGAAACAGTCCTGGAGTGATTCCATGATATGCTAGACCTTCCAAGCTAGGCCTGGAATAAAACTGCCCTGAAAAATCACAGACTCTCTGAAAAGTTATTTAGTACAAGTTTACTAACAGCTCAGTAACATTTCTTGAGATGCTATTATTTTAATATTTCCTCTCATTTTAATTTTTGTTTCTGCTTTTATAAGCCTTTTTATGACCAACACAAAACTAGCTTTCATAAAAAAGGAAGCCGTTCCATTTTTTTTCTTGTAGCTCCATACAAAGCTAAATTTGAAAGAAAAATACTGCTGTCAAGCAAAGGGGTTTAAAAATTATGTAAAATATGAGTTTAGAGGTGAAGATAGGACTAAATTTTCCCCTGTGCAGCATTTTACATTATTCTAATTGATTTTTCAACTTCCAGTTTATTGTCCCATCTCACAAGGTCTTTCTGCAATTCTTCACATATAATTCTGATTTTTAGTCCTTAAGTCCATATCATCAGCAAACTTTGTTACCTTGTTATGCATTCCCCCTTCCAAATAATTTGTGGATGTGTTGAATTCCTTTCTGGACTAGAACTGGGACATATAACTAAAAGCATTGTTCCAGAAGCTTTCCACAACCAAAGTACAGTATTTTTGTGATATAATTAGATTATGGAACAAAGAGTGTGAAGAGATTCAGAAGGCACTGTGTCTAAAGCTAAGAGTAGCAGGGAAGAGACAAAGTCCCCTATTTAACTTTTAGGAAAGGGGCCCGCACCATCTTCTCCCTGCACTGATCTCCACTGTTCCCTGACTACTACAATGACCAGCTCTGATTTCCAGTGGGAATTGACTCTTGCATTGCTTTCAAAAGGGGTTTTTTACATCTTGAGGGATATGAAAAGAACACAGTTAAAAAGTGTTTAGGACTTAAGCCAGTTCTTTTTAGTTGGAGGATGAATCATACCCCTCCATGACCCCTTTATTTTGTCCACTGCAATGAAGTCACTGCTTGACTGCCTTGTCCTACTCATTTGACAGCTGTCAAATTGAATAAAAACTGCTGTTATTTGACTTGATATTTTGGACACATTATCTTTCACCTGATACACTGCTTGATCATACTGCTCCATTGCTATCACCATATCATTCTCTGTTATACTGAGTCGCTGTACATTTCAAAGATGTTTTCATTTTCCAGCTGAAATATCTTGTTTGTAGTTTAATTTCAAAACAAAAGCAGCAAAAAAAAGGCCATTTGTATACAGAGCACTGAACACAGAGATACAAATGTTCTGCATCATATTTTATCTGTTACTATCCATCTTCCTCATAAAGGGCAGTGAAAATGGTTCTGCCTGCCAGACAGTTCAAAACCTCTTTGTTGAAAGTCAGCAGCGCTGCTGAATTCAGGTCACACACATCTAGAGGCAGTGAGATGCAGTGTTCTTTCTTTCACGCTAGCAGGGCAATTAATTCAGTCTGTATGATCCCTAATCCTCTTTTACTTTTGCTCTAGATGCCTCATAGAACATGCAGGCCTGTTCATAGAACCACAGAAAATTTTGTTTGGAAGGGAGCTCAGGAGATCATCTGGACCACTCTGCTCAGAGCACAGCCAGGTTTCAAGTTGTGTGTAGCTTCAGTCCTTCATCAGGCTGCTCACGGCTTTTCTAGTCAAGATCTGAATATCTCCAGGGTTTGAGATTCCCCAGTGCCTCTGGAGTGCTTGCTACTGAAAGCTGGCTATAGCGCTAAATTTTAAGTAATCCATCTTCCCTTTTCTACTGTTGCTCTCTTCTTTATTCTGATCCATATGGATTAAATAAACCATGTGTAATACATAACACATGTAGCTCTTCACTCAGTCTTAGAGAATTGCAAATTTATGATCAAAAGTTTTTTAAGAATAACAGATTACCTTTAGAAAACAACATTTTTTCTTTAAAAACGTCATGAAGATGTAAAATATCTGGACTCGTTATTTTTCTCTTGAATACTCTTTACAGCAAAGAAGTTAAATTTCAGAATCAAATAGTAAAGCTTAATATTAGCAGTGTCTGCTTATCAGTAGTTCTTTATCCCCTGGAAATAAGCCTAGTTGAAAACAAACACTGTGCCTTTTCTGCCATGACTAGCCAGGTATATTGTAGAAGTTGCAGGGCTTAGCTGCTCAAGCAGCTTCTCAGACAACTGGAGCCATTCAAAAGGTGATAAAGTAATGCAGAAATTTTGGGAAGTACAGTTTATGTTGGGAGCTGCAGTGTAAAAGTTAAGTTTGATCTGCACCCACAAAATGTTCCTCCAGGTCATATAATCACAGTGCAAAATATCCATAGGGCAGCGGATGAGTTTCACAAGGTGCTTCCCTACATCCATCCATCCTACATCCATTGCACTAATAAAACATTCCTGTTTTAAAAAAGGACAACAAATGTAGATACTCTACTGCCTTAAGGCAATAAAACACTGCAGGTTAAAGACTTGAGTCCCGGAACTCTCACACAAAGGCATTTGGCAAGAGTGTGTTATGCATCCTTTCATGATAGTTTGGGGCTGTATCAGAAACAGAAAAATAATAAACTCTTCTAGTTGTCTATCAGGGAAATTGTGAAGTCTTGTTTTGCCACTTCCCATCTAGCTTCTTAAAATTATCCAGATTATAATACTTGCTTTGTTGGCAAGAACAGATGAAAATTAAGTGTGCAAGATGAAAGTGCCTTTTGAAGGAGAATATAAAAACTGAAATGCACTTTTTAGGAGTGTGTATTTAGTTTACTTTTGAGCATCAATCTTCATATGAGAAGAAACTGATGACCTTGACAAAGCCTTTATTTGTTCTCCTTTTATTTCTTAAAAGCCTGTGCTGAGAACTATGCTGTTTGACATACTCATAAATTACTTACTATGTAAGAAAGATCACAGGTATTGCAGATACTCAAAGACATGGCTGGTTGGAAAGAATCGCAGAATCATCCTCCAATACTAAACAACTGCAAAATAATAAAATAGATCAATTTCATTATTGATAAATGAGTGTTAGTATTTAAAAGAAATGTAACTCTGTATTTACATTTAGTATATATTTACTAGCTACTTAATACTCTTAAAAATCGATAAAGGGCATTTTACAGAAAATTTCTGAAATGGTAATTCAACATTCACAACCAGTCAAAAAAAAAAAAGAGAAAGAGAGATTATTGGGAACTTATATTTCTAAAATCCACAGTATGTTCAAATCTTTAACAGTGAGTTGCACTCCAGTCATCTCACCTTTAAAAAAACCCAAATGAATAGAATTAGAAAATGTAGAAAAAGCAACAATGAGGATCAGCATAAAAGAAATTTCCTATGGAAAAAAGACTGTATACTTTAACTGAATATATAACTTTTAACTGAAGAAGGAAGATCATTAGTAGTGAAGAAGATATGATTCTATGAAATCTTTGATAGTATAAAACAGGGCACAAGAAAAGGAGTATTCATAGAGCTGAAGAGATATTGCACAATACTCAGGTCAGTCTAGCCCTGCATTCTGACAGCAACAAAGAACTCAGGCCCACGTAAAGAGAGTAAGGCTGGGTTAAGCATGTACATCTCCTAAGAGGCCTCAGTCTGCAACCATTTCTAGTTTGGTTACTGTCTACATAATCAGGATTTCCATGGATTTCTTTTCTATATGACATAGAGAGAGATAGAGAGTTGTGATTATTCAGCCTGGAAAGTTGTGATTATTCTGGAGGAAAGAAGGCTCTGGGCTGACCATGTTGTGGCATTTCAGTACCTGAAGGGAGCCTAGAAGAGAGGAGGAGAGGAACTTTGCACAAGGGTATGTAGTGATAGGAGAAGAAGCAATGGCTTTAAGCTGGAAGACAGCAGGTTTAAGTTGGATATTAGGATAAAAATTTTTACTGTGAGAATGGTGAGGCACAGGAACAGGTTGTCCACACAAATTGTGGATGCCCCATTCCTGAAAGCATTGAAGGTCCAGGTTGGATGGTGCTTTGACCAACCTGGTCTAGTGGAAGGTGTCCTTGTCTATGGCAGGTTGGGTGGATCTAGATGATCTTCAGTTGTTTCCAATCCAAACCATTCTATGATTCTGTGATATCTTTCCAATACCCCTTTAATTCCGCATAAATTTTAGCACCCAAAACATTTAGGATCAAAGAACTGTACAGGGTAACCTCAATAATTTTAAGTTCCTTTTCTATGCATGTGGAACCAATGCTCTGCTTTGCTACCTTGCTGTCTTCCATTAGAATTACACAGTGAACAGTAAATCCTTACAGAACCCTGACATGCTAGTCATGTTTTTTAGAACGCTATCATATCATGATCAGGCATCTATTTACAGGTTGAAGTAGACCCTTTTTTGGTTTATCCCACTACAGAAGACAGTCCACACTTTTGATAATCCTTGGTGCCCTTCTCTGAGCCTTTTAAAATTCTACCATATTGTCTTCCAGATGAGGGATCAGAAGTATATATAGTGGTAAAATTGCAGGCGCTTCATATATATAAGCATCTGCATATTAATGTTATTTCATTTGGAGGTTTATTATTTTCCCAATAATTTTTAACTTTTAGCTTGATTTCTTGACTGCTGATGATCACTGACATTTTAGCTGAACCATCCATCATAACTTGAAGAGCTGGCTCCTATGCAGTAAGGGTCATTTCAGAGCCCATCATTTTAAATATGAAGCCAGAATTATTTTTTTCCTTTCTGCTCTATTTTACATTGCTTAAACAAAATTTTAACTGCCAGTTTATTGCCCCACAAGAGATTTTCTTCACTTGTGGTTGTCTTTTTTTACTACTCCAAATTGGTAAATATCATCAGCAAACTTGATCACCTTTCTATGTATTCTCCTTTCCAGATAATTTCTGGACTAATCAAATAAGATATTCCTTCCTTGCAGGACAAAAACTGGGACATATCACAAAAATTACTGTTCCAGAAGCTTAGTACAAACAAGATATGATACTTTTCATATATAATTAAATTGTGGAACTCATGGTAGCATGTAGTTATGAGGATCAAAGATATGAAAGCTTTAAAAAGCAATTAAAATAAGTTCAGGAAAGAGACCTCCATAACATGCTAAGCACAATGACTTGACTGCAAACTGAGATTAAAAAAATTGTAAAATGTTGATCATGAGAAGCTACAAGATACTAAGTGAAGGATTACTTTATATTTGGATAATTTCTTTTACACTTCCTCAAAATGTCAGCTGCTGGTCGGTGTTGGAGACAATAGACAGGGCAAACACAAACAACTGATCCAGTATGGCCATTTTTACTTTTTTTTTATTAGATACATATTTCAGATTGCTATTTATGTTTCAAAAATCATTTGTGTTTTCACATTTTCAGAAGACACCATATGATGAAATGTGCTACTAATGAAAGGTAATCAAGCCTAAATATATATGAAATAATAAATAACTGGCCTTAAAATCTCAAGGCCCATTACACAGGTTGAATATCCACCCTTCTTTAAATCAGTTTTTTGAATGAATTCTTCCTTGCTTTTTTGATCATTCCTGTTTGAAATTTCCTCAGAAACATATCTCCTTAGTGACAAAAAGAGAATATGTTGATCTTTCAGCAGACAGAACAGCATAGTGGTACATTTTGTTCTTATGATAGACAGTTTTGACTTTGAGAACAATTGACTGGAATTTGAAGAGCACACTACTCCGTGGCAAATGTTCCAGAGGGAGCTTTCATTACATATTAACATCCCATAAGTTCTTCAAAATTAAAATCTCTTATTTGAACTTCAGAAACTGTTTCCTGTGATGGGATTACAGTTGAATAAATTGTATTTCTTACCAAAATCTCTGCTCCCAATTATTCATATGTGCAATCCATGGCTAAAGCTCTCCTCCAGGCACGTGTTCTCCCGTTCCTATACACTAACAATAATAAATATTTTCTGAATTCCTTAATTCAGTGCTTACACTGTAAGGGAACAGGCCCATTTTAACTAATAGATGCCTTATTTTTCTTTTTTATTATCCCTCACCTTCCTGATCTAATACAGAGTATTATTCGAGGGCATAAAATGTGAGCATAAAACACATTCAGTAAAGTACATCTTTTCATTAATTTAATATGGAACCACTGGCAGGATATTGTGGCTTACTGTGAATAAACTATCTTCTATATTTAAAATTATGACTAAAAGCTGAAAGATGCAAGTGAGATTGGCAAAGTTGAAATTCCCTTAACTTCCTTAAGCAGGAAAGTTGATAGCATTTGAGGAAACTGTAGATTATAAGGATGAAATACTCTAAATGGCTTATAATTAAAATCCAAATATTTTTCCTTGTGAAAGCACAATTCAAAATAATCTGTCAATAATAAGACTTTGACCTCTTGTGCAGTATTATTAAGGTGAAAACAAATTAATTTAAAATGGTTTATCCAGATCAATTTTAAACAGAGTGGATATCTCTTAGCATCTTTTAAAGTCATCTTGATATGAATAAGATAGTCTAATCATAATAACACAGATAAAACACTTTAGATCAAAAAGCATATCTTAACTTGTTTGTGTGCAAGACTGAAAAGTCTAAGAAAAGTTAATAACAAGATATATTAAGGAATAGGAATGATGATAAAAATTGCTATGTGTCCATTCATATGAGCAATCCTTTACCCATTAAAACCAAATACAAAATAAATAAAAATAAATAAAATCTATATTCATTTTTAGGAAGTGAACAGTGTAAAATACTGGTTATACAGCATGATTCTGTGGTTTTATTTCTTTAAATCAATCTTTTTAACAGACAGACAATATGTTGTTAGGTACTAAAAAAAATCATTGCCTTTGTCTCATTATCTTGAAAAAATAGCAGCCCTTTGTTCATGTGTTTTCATGTTGAAGATGCTTTCTCATATATACCATGAAATCACAGTGTAGCTGCATTGTTAATTTATTACAGTGTTTATTTATTTTTTCTTTACAAAAATCTTCTCCACAGACACAGAAAAACACTGGGTGACAGGAAAATTTGCTGCAGTAGGCAAACATAGAGGTAAAATGTCAACGCATCACCACTAAGTTGTGCTCATCTGTGGAGTGGGCTGGATGGGAGTACAGTTTCCCACAATCCCAGGCATTCCTGGCACTGCTGTAAGCTGTCAGAGCATTGTGTCCGCCTTCATCAGGCCCCAGGAATCAGGCAGAGCATACAGGTAGGCAGGCTGCTCCTCTCCACTCTTCCACAGTGACTTGATGGAGCTGAAGAATGAGACATCTGATAGAAATGAGACATCCTAGCAACTGGTAAATGGTTTCCACACTGACTGCCTGCTAAAACAACTCGTAGACTACTTTGATTTAATAAGCAGTTCACTTTTAAATTCAGCAATTATTCTTTCTAATCTATTTTAATCTATTCAGGTGCTGCTAGTTTGAAAGAGACACAGAATTTCATTAATACTCATGGTATGAATAGGGATCAGTTAATTATTTAAAACAGAATCTCCCTTTTAAATGTTTTCCCATTTAGGTCTTAGGAAAAAACTATGGGTGGAGGAAATACAGGAAGAATGTAATGTTCTTTTTTCAAGAATATGAATCAGAAATTTGTGTTGAATTAAAGCCTTAGGGTGAAAAAATCCTTAAGAACATGGAACTTTTTCCTCGGGTTCATGCTGAGCAACTGCAAAATGAGATAGTTTCTGGCTCCTGCTTGGCTTAGTCTTAAACATGGTCAACTACCAACAGGAGAAAGTCTGCAGGCTTTCTAAAATATCTCTAAAATATCTTGTAAAAGGGTCATCACTGGTCTCACATAAAAGATTGACTAGTTATAAATATATTTGCTTTATACCAGTATGAAGTCATCATAGATATTTTTGTATATCACATTATGTACATTTATACAATTTTATATGAGGCATTCTTATGTGTAAACACAGGTATACATTAAAAATGACACTTCACTAAGTCTTTACAGAACTCCTACATTCAACCCCCATTTCAGCTGTGGATAGACATTATTAGAGTCAACATGAGGAAAGAAAGCTGATTAAATACCTATGAAACAGCTCAGATACCAGCGACTGAGAGACAGGGACATTCCAAGTTCTGATAGAAGCCAAATTTACTGAGCACACAAGGCATTTATATAGGGTTCTTCTTGTATGGCACTTATATTGGCACTTATATTTATATTGGGTTCTTTTTTTTTTGGTAGCAATTCTCACTGGCTATACATTCTTTATGACATCGTGACAAAGTTTCACAACATGTTTCTTGGTCACTTGTACCCCAGGGAGCCTTTATCTGTGTTTGTCTCTCCCATGGTTTATGCTTGATCAGGCCTCAGATACCAGGCTCCTTTATCAGTTCCATTATGCTCTCTGTTTCAACGCCTATATTCAGATGTCCTGTAAAACACCTATGAAATAGCTCAGATTTTTTTTTAAAGCATCAACAAATTGGTAAAAGAGACCAATCCATAGGAAAGATAATTCCTATAGGGAGACCTATTCAAAACTACTCAGTTGCCTAAAGAACAGCTAAGAGGCAGGTGTAGTAAAGCATCCCCCACACACCCAGCATGTGCTTCCAAATAGGGAGAGTTTCAACTCACCTTTAGACATGATAGGAAGTTAAGCTGGAAGATTCTGTGGGTTTCTCATTGTAATTGGCTCAGGCCAGCACAGGGGCATGGACTGGGCTCTGAGCGTGTAACTCAAAGCCTCTTGGTGATCTTATTGACTGCTAGCCAAGTTATCCCTCCTAGAACATCCAGTGTTTAGGAAGGAGCACTAAAGAAATGAGGAGCTTTTTGGGGTGTCTTAGCAAGGTTTGAGGTTTGTCAGACACCTGTGCATGCCTTTTATAATTTTGTTTTCTGTAACATTTGTTATTTTGGTATTTTTACTTATTAAACCTTCTGATTTACAAAACACCTCCAAGAAGCAGTCTTGCTAATTAATTATAGCCACTTGTCTGCAGATGGCTGGACCCTCAGAGATTGATATATTAGCACGTGGCTTATTACACTCTGGCCATATGCTACTCAGTATCAGGCAGGTTAATTAAAAATTAAAAAATCCAATTCACTCAATTAAAAATTTCTAAATAAATTTTGTAAAGAAGACAATCAATCATTTAACACATGAAATTTGGCAGTAAATAATACAGCTTTAACAATATAAGAATATATACATGCACAATGTAATGCATATACATATACCTATGCATACACAACACAACTATATAATGAACTTGTACATATACACATATATACTTGCATGTACACACAAATTATGTATATACACTAACCCACATTTAAACAGCCTGCCATGTTTTGTGATTCTGTGATTCTCTCAACTCATGTAGACAATGAGATAAATTTCTCAAGAGAAGCAACAGAATCTCAGTTACACTACTACTCAAATTAAATGGGACAAAACACTAGGGCATTCAGTAGTTTGAAATGGCATCAAAATTAAGGATCATGAGTGCATTTGTTTTGCAAAGACAAATAATCTGAAACACCATATGACATCAAAACCTAACCATTGCTTTATTACAACATTGTCTCTGGAAGAGATCATTCTGGTAAATAAGTAAACTAGCTCTAGATTAAAGTTAAAATTCATTCAACTCAATATTGCTTTCAATTCTTCGCTGTTCCTGCTGTGATACAGTGTTGTGTAACAATGTACTGCCCAGTTAGCAGCAGCCTGCAGTCATATAATAAAGAACCAGGGGCAATCTTATTTCCACAGTGAGTTGATTTTAAACTAATGCAACTAACTCCATGAGTTTTGGTTCACCTCCCAAATTACAGACACTGATGGCTTCATTATTGAACTAAATAGCACCTGAGAATGACTTGAAACATGCTGGCCAGAATGTTAGACATCACATAGAAAATAATTATGGGGACAAAAATAATGATCATAAAGAGTCCGAAAATTGGAGGAAAGTTATTAATGCAGTGTAAAATGATGTGAAACATGAAACAAACTACCAAATTTTAAAATATAAGTAAATAAAAACAGGTTAATTTTTTTAAAAGAATCATGCACACAGCAAACATTTATTATTGCTATATTATTCCTAATTTGGATAAGCTAGCAAGTATGTGAATATTTTTCAATTATCTCCAGACACATAGATATCTCAGGCAGTGACAGACCAGTACACACAACTAGAGAAGTTTAGAATGCTTATTTGAGACAACAGTTTAGCAAAGTATCTGCTGCATTTGTCTTAAGTGTTCTGGATTGCTACATATTTATTTGTTTATGACAGTCGCACCTGACTGTTCTCCCTTCAGCTTTGTTTATTTTTCCACCAATGTTGAAAAAGTCACAAGAGCAAGTAAAAATATTAAAATTCTCCTTCTCTTGCATAACAAGTTACACACACAGGATAATAAGCTATATCTTAAATTTAAAATATGCTATGTACACAGTCACCCTTTCTCACTTGTTGGCAGGATTCTTTGGGAGGAAGCAGCTGTTTTGGAAGAGGGCCTGTGCCCCTGGAAAGGGGCTGCTCGGTGCAGCAGAGAACACAGGACATTCCAGGGACAAAGGAGTAAACAGTGATGCAGAATGGTCAGACAGGGACTTGAGGCAAAAGTCAAATGGATGGAAATTTAACAAAAAGGGCTACCCACAGGGCTTCAAAAGGGAGTGGAAGTTATTCAGGGAGGCCCAGGGAAGAAGAAACACTTCAAAATAGAGTCTGATCCTTGGCTAAACCACCTAGGATGGTTTTCACAGATAAATGATTTTCAAGCGCATAGAGTTTTAGGACGTTGGTTCTGAGAACACCAACTCTCCTCACCTTCCCCTCTTCATCCCCCTACATCAAACAAATAAATCAATCCCCAGGAGCTCCTTGAGGTCAGACTGGGGAAAGGCCCATGAATACTGCAACAAGTATACATGCTGACAGGATACGCTGCAGAACACTTATTTTGAAACTTAACTTTTTTTTTTTTAATCAGATAGAAAAGAATCAGTCCAGTTAGTGCAGTATTAATATATTTTTATATTGTGTATTTTGATAAATATTTATAAATTAGCATTTTCAATGTTACTTCAAAGTAGTATGCTGATATTGCTGTTTTTCAGTGTGGCACTACAGTTTTCACCACTGAATGTGAAAAAAAAATAGTTCTAGATTAATGGTATGGGTAAATATCTTTTTCACATATCTAAACCTTAGTTAAATGTAGAATTCACTGCAACAGGAAGTTACAGAAATCACAAACATAAATTCCTTAATAATGACAAACTCATTACTAAGTAGTTCATAGTTACCTGTTAAGCTTCCTGATCCAAAAGTGTACTCCAGCTCTGCATGTTCCTAAACTTGAAACTACTACAAAGAGAGAGGTTCTTGTAAAAGAAAGATGTGTAACTGCTTTGCTTCTGATAAGATTTTCTTAAGCTATCTCTCTGATACCAGGTACAAGACTGGATGCTGTGTTATACATTTTGGGGAGAGAAGCAGTACCAGGATTTTGACACATAGAGAAATTAGAAAGATGTGGGCAAAGGACCACACTTATATTAGGGGTTAACGAATGCACGAAAAGATGACCTAGCATTTGAAATTGAGAGATTTCATTGCAAATGGAATTAGGAAATAAGTTTTCAAGGTTTTGTTTAACATCTCTTTTCGCAGATTTTTTTTTCTCTCTGTTGGTTCTGATTTTATGTCCAGTAGCCCACTTTCTGAGATGCATCTCTGCTCTTAGCAGTACATCCTGCTCTTGTAATTATGGTCCAAGAGTGCTGATTCACTGCTGTTTTCTCAAACCAAATCATATTAAAAAGTATTACCTCTGAAATAAAAACTATTATACAAAATCATCATGTCTCACAGTCCAGTTTAATTACACAAAGATAACTACCTATGCATCCAGCAAAACGTGAGTACATTTTGTCCATAAGAAAGTAAACATTCTGTTTATTCTCCATCTACCCTTCCCACCATTTTTTAGTAGAAAATACACCCATATCACAGCATTGAAGTGTATTAACAATCATACAGGTCTGTATGACAATCATTAATAATAAAAATAATGACACAAATGAAAAGCTGAGTAAGATAATCTGGTGTCAAAAAAAGAAGTTTAAGGTAGCATCTTGTTTGCTTTGATGTGTGTTGATTAAAGTAAGAATTCTGTTAGTAATAAATCTGCTAACCTAGCTGCAATTTGTGGCCTTTTCCTCTACTTTAAATTTCATGATTTGCTATTATTTCTACAATTGTGTTTCAATTTTTCCATGTCACCATTATAATATTTTAGCTAAGAACAATCACTCACAGATCAAATAAACAAACAAAGTCCTGTTGGAACATCTCAAGAGCACATGACCAGTGTGACTTCACAGGAATTATTCTGTGTATGTAAAAGTTCTGCCTTCAGCTAAATGGCAGACGAAAGCTATGTTTAGGACATTTGTAGAAAATGAAATGCTTCTAAGTTTTGTCATTCCTATCCTTCTAAACACCCATTATTTACTTGAAGCTTATATTTTTCAGGTCCAGAATGTCAACCTTTTATTTCTGCTTGAGCAAATGCCTTACTTAAGAAGAACAACTAGAACAGCTTCTGTGGGAAGCAGCTTACTGGAGTGAAACCTGAGCTCGTGCCATTTAGCTTTAGACACTTCATTTAGGTGCCTGAACTTAAATATTTCTTTTCTTGACTCTTGTTTGCCAGGTTCCCAGCCTGAATCACCCTATTACAGTTTCTTTGTAGTTTCATTGACATGAAAGAAAATGCAGGCAAATATACAGGTATTTAGCTATCAAATATAGGATATAAAGTAACACACTGCACTCAGTCCCCATTTGTGACTGTATTATACAACATCAGAGTTGCTGTTACATAAATGGTATTTTCTTTGCATTTCATTCCATGAGCCTGAGAAATTGAAGACTAATAAGTTGTCTCATTAATGAAAAGATTAAATTATAATTCATTTGGTTTGACACAAACAAAGATGATCTGCACACAAGAAATCACTACATTTCATAAAGAAGAAAACTTGCATTTATTAGTAAAGTAAGTAAATTTTGTTTTATCTATATTCTTAGGGGCATTATTTAAAAAATCAATGACAGATGAAAATAAAAAATAATACATGTATTAAAATGTCAGTTTTATGTAACTATATATAGCACATTAAAGAAGCACGACAGTCTGTAGTCATTTTGAAAGTGATAAAATCAGCCATGCTCATTGTTTGCTGTTGAGCATCAAGAATCTCACCCTTTTCCAACTGCAGTGTGTTGCAGCAGCTTCGTTTAATCACAGAGCCTTGAAGCAGCTCCCTTCTGCCAATCCTTGCAGCCGCATTGCTGCTTTCGGCTCCCCATCTAACAGACAAGTACATCTCAGTGTGCAAAAACTGAACCAAGGGAACACAGAAGGAAGAGAGACAGTAATTCCTTCAAAAGGCCTGGCAGAACATAAAGTAGATGTAGATACAGACTCCAATTCCTTCTAACGATATTTTTTCTGCTCTTGATTCTCGTAAAATATATACACTAATATATTCTTAGCAAGTATTCAGCATAAAATATAAAGGGGGAAATGCAAACCCCAAAATGGTGTTTTGCACTTAATTTGTTATCTGCAAAACAGGAGATCATGCTAAATTAAAAAAAAAAAAAATCATCTCATTATCAGTAAGGGCCACCTGCTGAGATAGTGAGTCCTCTCAGAGACTACTGTGTCTTTTAATATTGAATTGTCTACTCTAGAGTGCAGACGAGGGAGAGAAAAAATGAGAGGAGGATCCACAGTTTCATTAGATTTTGAATTTCCCTCTGGAGATGCCTATCTATCTCCCTTGAAAAGATCAGTCTTAGGGCCTCACTTGGCTTCTTTCAAAGGTATAAGCAGAACGTTCAGGAGACTGAAAGCCTAAAGAAGATCCAGATAAGTCATGGAAGACTGCAAAAGAGCAGGTACCCATGTTGTTATGCTGTCCATTCAAAGGCTAATAATTCTTATATTTACAGTGTTCAGACTGAGGGTAAAATAAAAAACATACACTTTCAATACGAAACTTTGGGTCAGACCCTGACTTCTTTTTTAAATTACTTTAGCTTCATTATGAGCATCATTTTATTTAGGTTAAAAAAAAAAAATCTGAAATTGCAACAATTAGTTCGCAGGAATAAGTTTCATTTGCGAAATCCAAACAACTGTATAGCAACAAAATGGAAAATTCTGCCACTGTCTATCTTGAGAAGCAAGCGAAGTGAATGTAATTCTTCACAGTCTAAAATAGAGTATTATTTGCATAGATAAAAAAATAAATGTTAAGTGGCTGAAAATGCCAACGATACGAACTGGTAAACTTTTACAGCTAACTTGCAAGGGCCTATTGGAGTTGCATGCAGTGTAGGACAGCACCATGTAAGACATGTCATAACAGCACACGCTGGTAATGTCATTATTACCTTTCTAGTGATAATGCCATGAAGAGAATAAGATGTAACTCTTATTAGTGTTGATCTACACCAAAATGAAGCCTTTTCATGGGCATTTTTGACTAAGCAGTAATAATGCAAGTGGAGCGCTTTTATATGTATATACACTTTTCAAATGGGATTTTGTATTGCATTGTTTCTGTGATGTGGCACATGTAAAAATAAGCCAGTTTTCTAGAATAATATTGTAGAATACCTCTTTTTTTGGATGAGCATCTTGTTTTCAAATGCATTTGAAAATGCTGTCTAAGTAACCTGATTTTATATAGAATTACCTACATGTAGACAGGGAAAGTTTTACATGAAAACACATTACGTAGTATCTTCTGCTTAATCTGCACCCTTTCTGCAGCTGATGGGAATTCTGCCATTGAATTAGATTTAAAAATGATATGACATAAAGTCCTATTTTAATGCGTCTTAGCCACTTTTTTTCCCTTTAAATTTAACCTCTTTATTTCTGCTTTTTGAGGATAAGCAAATGTTCAGGTTTTTGCAAAGGGTGACCCCAAATGATGACGAAAGGGGCATAATCTCTAAGTCTCAGCCACACAGCAGACAACCAAGCATACAGCAGCCTTCTACCAGCTGTCTGAAATACTGTTACCTTGGCAGCTGTGGAAGAACAGAGCAAAACCCAGCTAGGACACCAATACCTGAGTTTAGAGCCACCTCAGGGCTCTGCACTCCCATAGCTATGCTGCTGTCACTAGAAGAGTTACGAAGATGAAATGAAGTCATGCAGTAACTGCAATGTGGACAGAATCAAAATAGGCCACACAGAATTAATGTTGCACTGTGATTGTAGAAGACAAACTTATAAAGAATGGAGCAAGAGACAGAAAATATGAGGGAACAATGTGGTTAAAATTTAGAAGCAGATGTTACATCACTCTAACTTGCATTATGCTAGAGATGATTATTAATGATCTGCCAGGCCAAGAAAGCAATGAGGTAGCTAAATATGAAGATGACAGAAAATAATTTGAATTAATCAGAACAAATAAAACATGAATTTCAGAGACACTCAGTGAAGTGTATCAAATCCTGTTTCTTTCTGCTAAGTCTGGAATGGAACTAAATTTTTAGCATTTTCAGGTGGTATTTTTATGCATCTAGAAAATCAAAACATGAACTAAAGAGAAGGGTGCACTGGGAAATTTGAAAAAAAAAAGGCATAAAATCATAAAATTGTTGTCTTACACAAAAAAAGTAATTCTAGGAGCAAAATTGGTGACTCTTGCCAATCACAAAAAGATAACTTACGAATTCAGTTGTCTACCTTTGCAAACTGACAATACTGTCACTTCTTGTACATTTGTACATGTCAGCTTGTGTTATAAGTTAATTCTTTTGGCTTTTCAACAGTAAATGAGGAATTATTTCCATCTATCACTTAATATACAACCTTCATGCTTTTGCCTTTCTGAAATAATGAGCAGATAGTTAAAAACAGGCATGGCATAATTCACTCTTTTTTATATATGTCATTATTTTGCTTCCCTTTCACCTCTTTGCTGTTTCCATCTGCTTTCTGCAGTGTTGTGCTTAGGACATGCTAAATATGCTTAATTTATGTAAACAGTCAGTGACAGAACCTGTCATGCATGAAAGCAAACACTCATGTATGTTTCTGTCTTAAAAAGGACCTTCAATGAGTTGCATGCTGTGCAGTGTCTTGTGAAGGAGCCCTGATGGTTTACTCCTACCACAACAGCAACTATCTCAGTGACAGTGACAAAAGTGAGGGCAGGGCAGCATCAGCTGGATTTTATATTGAAGGGCAAGACCAGCTGAATTTCATTTTTCAGGGGTTTTTCATTGTTTCAGGGAACAATGTTTTAAAGCTAAACTATATAACATTAACTTCCACGATAGTATAAGAAGCTTGTGGACAAGAGCCACGGTGGACGCGTGGCTTGCAGTGGAAGATGACGCCTACACACCCGTGTGACAGCGACAGGCGGCTCCGTGCATGGGACACCAGTGCATCACCCTGCGCATGAAAGGAACCAGATGGGGACCGGCCACTTCTCCCAGGCAACTGGCGACAGGAGCACATGGTGTTAAGCCATACCAGGGGATGTTTAGGTTGGACAGTAGGAAGAAAATCTTCACAGAAAGGGTGATTAGATAACAGAATGGACTGCCTAGGAAGGTGACGGAGTCATCATTCCTAGAGATGTTAAAAGACTGGATGTGCCACTCGGTGCCATGGTCTGGTTGACAAGGCGGTGTTTTGTCACAGGTTTGGACTCGATGATCTCAGAGGTCCTTTCCAACCTAACTGATTCTGGGATTCTGTGATCACCCCGCGCTGCCGGCGCTGTCCCCGCACGCAGGGCGCAGCACGGTTCCACGCGCGGAGCGAAGGAGCCAGGGGCGAAGCGCAGCCGCCGGGCAAGGCACTGGCGGCGCCGGGCACGGGGAGCCCGCCCGCCACAGGCCGAGAGTGACGCCGAGGCCGCCCGGCCGAGCCGACCCCCTCAGGGCTCTGCCCCTGCTCGCGCCCCCCGCCCACCCCGGGGCTTCCCCCGCTCCCGCGCGCGCCTCACGGCCCCGCGCGCATGCTCGGAGCGCGGGGCGGCGCGCGGGGCGGCGGTCCTGCAGTGCGGGGCGGCGGCGGGCGGCGCGCGGGGCGGAGCGGGGGCGCGCACAGGAGCTGCGGCGCGAGCGGCGGCGGGCGCGCACCGAGGCGGCGCCGCGTGTCCCTCCGGCCCCAGCACCGCGCGGGACCCCGGGCCCTGCGCCCTCCTCCGCACCGCGGACAGACCCCGCGCCCGCAGTAAGTGCGGAGAGGGACCGCGGGGGGAAAGGAGGGGGGGGATCCGGGCTCCGCACCCGGGAGGTGCGGGCGAGAACCGGCTGCCGGAGTGCCCTGCGCGGGGCTTTTACCCCCCGGGAAGGCGGCGGGATGGAGGCGCGGCGGGGCTGAGGCGGGGGCTGCGCGGCCTCGGCGCTGCTCAGCGGTCGCGGATCATCCTCACCGGGAAAGTTGGTGTGCGCGGTCGGTGTGCGGGAGTTGTTCCACTGGCGAGATGGAGGGAGATGGTACCCGCGGCGGTTTGCCGTTAACTCTTGAGTTAACGAATCTCCGCCGGTCAGGATGCCAACACCGGGAGCATCCAGAGGAAGAGCTGAGCTGTCGCGTAACAATTTGCGCTTGGAAACGCTTTGGTGAAAGAGAGAGTCTTTGGCGTTCGTGCTCGTTTGAAAAGGGACAGCGAAAAGGGCGTGATTTTTTCCTGGTAGGAAAAAAAAAAAAAAAAAAAAGACCGTGCGAAACCAAGCGCCAGAGCAGCCTTCGCAAGGTCATCACACCACGGGGGAAAGCAAAAGTGCTCCCGATCCATGCGATCGCTCTATCACTTTTCATACTGCCTATAAGGAAAGCTTTTATTTTATCATTTATTTAGCAGACGAGCTGTTTGCAGGTGGTAGCGGGGTAGGTGCGGGGCGGAGGTGCCGCGCTCCTGCTATTTACTAGGGCATAAATCGGAGTGAAGATGGAGGTGGGAGGAGATAATAAAAGCTGTTTTGCGATCCTGGGCATCTCCCACACGAAGGCGTGAGAAGGAGGAGGGAAAGGAGACGGCAGGAGAGAGAATTTCGTTTCCAAAGATCAAAACAAAAGGTGGAGCAGGTTGAGACAGATCGTGAGAAGCCGGGGCGGAAAGCGAGGGAGGCGATTTCCGCGCTGACCCGAGCGGAGCGGGGTGCGGGGGCTCTGCGGGGGCCGCGATGTGCGCGGCTGCGGAGGAAGGGAGGGAGCGCGGGCGGGGTCTGCCCGACCGGCGCAACTTTGCGCGCCAGGATGGCTTGGAAATAAGCCGCTCGCACCCGGAGAGACGTGCTGTTTGTGTGGGGCTAGGGGAGGAACGCCTGCCGGTATCCCGAGGGCTTCCTCGCACTCCTCTTCCCCGCCGGGAAGAACCGGGTTCTGGCCGCGGGCTGCGGGGGGAGCGCGGTGCTCAGAGCTGCGGCGAGGACGCTTCCCCGGCGCCCGCGGTGCCGCGCCGGGACACGGGGGCTCAGCGGAGCGCTGCGGGCTTCCCGGCGGCGGCTGCCAGAAGGGACGCCAGCACTGCCGCCCTCCCGCACAGCTCGGTCCTCGGGCGCCGCGAGCCTCTCGGTCCCCGCCGCTCGTTGCCCTGTGCGGGCTGCCCGTGCCGCCGGCTCCCCCGGTGCGAGGCTTTTCCCGCCAGCCCGGGGGTGTCCCCACCCCCCGGAGTCCCCCGCTCTCCCCACTGCCCCCACAAGGGAACGCCTCCCTCCTCCCGCCGCAGCCAGGCGGTCCCCTTCCTGCCTGAAGCCACTTGCGAGCTTCCCCCCACCCCGACTTGGCATCCGTCCCCCATGGTGTGAGCTTTTCCCAGCACCTCCCTGACTTGCCCCAGCCCGGGCTGGCGGCTCCGGCCACCGGCCTGCGGAGAAACCGTCGGGGATTGGGAGGGAAAGGGGGGTTTGATCTTGGTCAACTGCAGAGCCTCCGCTTCCCGGGCCCTGGAGGAGCCTGTTCACGGGCTTTTCGGAGGTGGGACGGGGCTCTCCGCCTTCCCCGGGCGAAAAGCAGCCGGAGCCGGAGCTGCCGCCGCCGCGCGGGTACCGCGCTCGCTCCCGAATCCCGCAGGAGCCGGAGCAGTGCAGCGAGGCGGGGAGGGGATTCACCTGCACCGCCAGCCTTTTGGGCTGACAAGCAAAGGTGCAGATAACAGGGTGATGAAAGCAGCTGCCCTTTTCATTAAAACTGAAGGGCGATTACTTGGGCATTAAAGCCATAGCCAATTATCAAAAGGCCAAATAGATGAATAAATTCCGTGTTCTTGGACAGAAGATGTTAATGTAACAGATGGGTGTGAGGGATACAGCTAGTTCTCCCAATAATTCTGCTGGCTATATATTTTTAGCGATTTTTTGTTATTAGTGTGCCTGTGGATAGGCATTCTCTTTATATATTGGAAAGTTCAGATCTCAGAGGTATCACTATCTCTTTAGGAAGAATAAAAGGATGGACATATTTTATAACCAGAATATGATATGCAACAGATTAATCACAGAGAAAAATAAATGCATGTAGAAGCTCAGTCTTTGTAGAATACATAATCACTGTCCGTTTCAGAATGTGTACTTCCTAGTAGTTGTCTCTGTGACACATTTTCAGTCATTAGTTTTCTAATGACTACTACCCTATTATCTGACAGAATGCCCTTCCTTTTTAAAGAACATAGTTCATTTAAGATCATCAGTTTGCTTGAAAGATCTTCTAGTACAGTGTTCAAGCGGCACAATCCATTTCAGTTTTGTGGACTGTGATCAATTCTAATTAAAACTTTAATTACGTTTTTCTTCATTCAAACAAAGCATGAAGCAATGTGGGCTAATGTTGCTGTCAAGAAAAAGTAAGGAAGCGTTCTTCATCTTGGATATGTGTTATCCCTGCCTTTTAATTAAGGACTGAATCCTTAATCTCGTTATTTATCCACAAACTTTTATGACATTGGGCTGCAATATTTAACCAGTTTTCTAGGTTGCCCTGTCTTCTTACCTGATTCAAAACTATACCTTAACACCACTGATTTTTTCAACGTGCTTCTCATTCTGGAACATCCAGCTACAGCCAGCAGATCCGTTGTGTCGTCAAGCGGCATCTACTCCGGAGTATCACAGCGTTATGTAACTCCCAACACAGAGCAAATGCCAGAGATGTCTCCGCTGCTGTCGGTCCCGTTGTGCCTTGTGTGCCTTCCCCTGCTGCAATGTACCAGCAGAGTCACAGCTCATACACCCCACGGCACCAGCCAGAAGGGAAACTCTGCTCTGGCCAGAATGATGAGGCCGAGTCTAACCGGGATGTGATGGGGTAGGGCAGGGCAGAGGAAATCAGGCTGGCCGTGCAGGATGGAAGCGGTGCAGTGCCGCTGGCTTTGGTGCTGTTTGGAAAAGGCACCACGTGTGCCAGGGTGCGACATCCTGCTGACTGCAGCGTGTCTGGGGGCGTCCTGACGTGCCTTCCAGCAGGGTCCTGCTCAAGAGGTGCAGTACCCTTGTGCTGCTATAGGCCTCTTGACTTTTCTTTCTGTCTATACACTCAGTATAGCTGCAGAAAGGATCTAAACCTAATGGATACAGATTCCCTTAACAAACACATGAACGTGGTGAACTTTGTTTTGGGTGATTCTGTAATTGTTTACATTTCAAGCTGTTGTCCTGGTTCTGTTTTTCAGCTTTGGAATTGTAATGTTATGTCTGTCTGCACAATGGATTCCTAAGCTTTTTTTGTATTGTATCTGTGCCTCATGTTCCCATTTTAGGTATTCAGTTCTGTAAACCTTTGCAGATTCCCATAGATTTCCAGAATTTTATGTCACTTGGCCAAAAAATGCTGGCTCATCCTCTAATTGTGAATCAAACGGCAATGTACACTAATTGAAGATAAAATTAGAAAATTTAAAGTATGGTAGACAGATTTGGTTTTGAAGTCCTAGGAACTGAAACACACAGCACTTACCCTGAGCAGCTGGGTTCTTTGTCTGTGATGTTAAACATTGTCAGCACTGCTCCTCATCCTTTTGTTTTGTGATAGGTATTGTTTTAGCAGTGTGCATTGGGGCTAAGTCCATTTGTCATTTGAGTGGTCTGTAAAGAAGCTTGTTTCCAGGTGGGTTTGATTGCCCACAGATTCTTTGCCTTCTTTAATGTTGTCTTACATTAACAGAGAAAAACACTCTGTGATCTTCCTGCATTATTTCTAATGAGCCTAGACCATTTAATCTGTCCCCATTTTCTTTTGGGTCACTATTACCTGCATTTGCACACCTTTTACCATTCTCTACATCCTTGGGCTTTTTCTTTCTTCCTCCAGAGTGTAATTTTGTTCCTTCTTTTTGTGTGTGCTCATTGCATCTCGGAATTGCTTTCCACCTTACCGGTTATCTTCTTTGCTGTTTATGTCTTTATTGGGAAAGACCATGGTTTACCTCACAGCTTCTCTCCATGGCATCCCTGAAAGTTCTCAGTGGTACAGGAACACCTCACCAACAGGGAAGGCTGTGAGCATTTGCTGTGCTGGAAGATGTAAGGATCCAGATGGGCTCCCATCACAGGGCGGCGCTTTCTTACCTCAGCTCCCACTACTTGTCTTTATTCATAGAGAAACAATCTTGCCTTTTGAATTTTATACTGAGAGTAATAGCTATAAACCTTTTCAAAGAAAATTAAGCAAATGATAAAAAGTGTATTTGTTCATGGAGTACAAAATCTCAGAGTAGTGCTACAAATTTTTATTGCTTTTATAGTTAAAAAGTGCTAAGAATATATATGTATATTTTCTTTTTTTAACTATGTGGATGTTATCCACAGGGTCTCTGCTTTCAAGAGCTTTTCCACATTTGGATGTGAATGTGACTGAAAGGACAATAATACACTTGTAGGAAATTAAGGCAGATTATAAGAGATGGCCTTGTAGATGAAAGTTGAAAAAAGTTAGTAATTTCAAGGAGACAGTTGAAGGAGAAAAAGATAAAAGCTACTTGATAGTCAAATTCACTGATTTGTTTATAAAAATATCAAGCTGTTTTTCTTTGTGATTATGCCCCTGAGGAAAGTAAGGAACATAACATGTTCAGTAAAATAACTTGTAAAACCACAGCTAATTGAAATAAATTGTGCTCCTTGGGAGTGAAACAACAACTGGATCTTTTTTTGAACTAAGCATGATGTGTTCTAAAATTATGATATCAAGGACAAAGGAATACACATTACAGATATTACTGAAGATTTTCTCCCTGAAATAAACCCCATGAAGTCATATATATAATCCCAGACTGTAAAAATCAGTGGAATGAATATCAGAATAGCTTTCTCAATTTCACTGTTCTGAAAAACCAGGAATTTGCTACATTCTTGAGTTTGTCAACAACCTACAAGCTTTAAAGTAATAGAAAAGAAAATTTGAGATTGCCAACTTTTAAGATAATTAAGATAAAATAATGTTTTATTAGGAATATAAAGAATTTTAAAATCACTTTATCATCACAAAGCCATTCGAGGAAGATTATCTACACAATCTGTATTAAAAAAGTCTGAATTGATGTACAGGAAAAAAGATACAATGGCGATTCCTATAACTTTTACACTAATATAAATATGAGATACTAAACTTTCTGGTTAAAATGACCTTTAATCACTTTTAGCGTAAAGCAGGTTTAATTTTAAATAATTGATGATTTCAGAGAATCATCATTGTTTGTATGCAGCACTATTAAATATCAGAAAAAAAATTTACTTATTTCTTGTTCACTAACTTAGACTTTCTTAACGTTCATTTATGAAAATATCTAAAAACTGAGATCTGTAATGATAAGACAAGTGGTGTTAAATTTTTTTTGCGCTGTCAAGGAATTTTCATACAGTAGTTAGGCATAAAAAATAGTGTAGTTTTGTTTTAACAGCTAATGAGTTGAATCAGCCAATATAATATCAATCAATGAAATTACTTTGGTTGCTCAAACTTGGTACAAGTTCATATATATGCTCAAAACCAAAACAAGTTGTGACAGTAACTTACAGAATTTTTAGGCTAATAAATACAAGGCTCTGAAACTTTTGATGAAAATAACGTTTATTAGTTTTAACTTCTAGCTAAATAGAAAGTTGTATGTTAGAGATGAAAGCTCTGAGATTCATAAATGCTTACACCTACAAGGGAGATTAATGAACATTTTAACCATGTGTAGTAGAGGCCATAACATTCGACTCAGTGATGCTTTTACTCTCCTTTTACGTACAAATTTGGGGGAGCGAAAAAGATCAGTCTTGATCTAAAGACCATGGAGAGTAGAAAATGTATCTCTGTTATCTCTAAGCTTTTTTTGGTAATTAATTATCCTTAGTGTTAAAACGTGTTTGTTCTGGACTTAATTATGAATTCTTGAAAAATCAATCCCCAAAGTGGTTGAAAAAAAACCCTCTTAAATAGATCAGCTGTTGAGCCTGGTGTGTATAGAGTACCTATGACTTGATTTTAATATCTGAAAATAATTTCAAAAAGGTAATATGTTACCAATTTTTTTTAAAAGGAAAGTTAAGTGTTCCACTTTATAGAAAACATTTTTACTCAAAAGTAGATATTAAGCCATTCACGGTAAGATGGAATCAAAAAGCAGTGAGGAGACATGAATATTGTCCTTTTTGCAGACTGCATTTGAGAATATATGTGGTTTAATTAGACTTTATTCAGAATGGAGTAGTCTAAAATTAGAAACTGTTGTTTATAAAAGCTCTTACAATACAGCATATTTCTCTGTACTCTTATCTGCTATATTTAGAAATACAAAGTAACTAGAGACTTAGAGAATGAAATCTGAGATAGTAGTTAGAATAAAATGCTTTTGTTTTTTAGTAGAAGTTGGTATATGTAGAAGAAAACGTTAAGATTTTCTAAAGTTGGTGAAAGTGAACATTTAAAAAAGTTTTAATACTGAAAATAAAATCAGCTTATGTAATGGATAGTGCTGCAAAAAGTTATATGTGCAGGTGTTGTAAACATCCAACTCCTATCCAGTCAGTTTCATTACAGTCAGTGTTCTTTCATTACACCAGAATATACTTTTTTTTTTAGCACTCATTTTTGCTTTAAAATATGCATTTTTTAAAACCATACAAATGAGTACCAACATTTGTGAATGTTCTTGAAATTCGTGTTTTGAACAGCATAAAAGGCATTCAGTTTGGAATATTGATAGCCTGAAAAGTGGTTTTAGTTTGATGCATGAAACATCTGATGATAGTGATGATTTTTGCAAACCAGGCTGATTTGTACAAAAGGACTTCATCTTCAAATGTCATCAAATGTCTAACAAAGTTTGAGCTTTTTTTTTTTTTTTTTTTTTTTTTTTTTTTGTTGTTGTTGTTGTTGTTGTTGTTGTTGTTGTTGTTGTTGTTTTTTCTCCCTATTTTTTAATACGACTTGGACATGTCACATCAACCACATTGCAAGGTTGAACAATGCTCAACAAAACCCTCCAGTTGACTTGGAATCTGGTTCCTGTCATCTATGTGGAATGAGAAAATTTAGAAGAATAGTACGAAATCAGTATGTTACATGTTTAACCTTGTTAAAACTTTATATCCTTTTGCATCCTTAAATGAAGAGAGTCAAGTAATCACAAACTCTTTTTTCCATATGCATAAATATTCTTGCCTCCTTCTGTCAGTGAAATCCAGTGAAATACACCACTGTTATTGAAATGCCAAAGTGCTTAACAGAAGTAACTTCTAGGACTCCATTTTCCTCCTCAGATATGCTAAGAAGACCACAAAGTAGCCTTGATCATTCTTCATAAATAGGTTTTGTTTGCAAGAGTTTTCCCCTACGCTAGGTGAGTTCTTAGCTATTTAGTTCAATGGCTATTGTTTATTAATTTTAATTCCTGTTTGGTAAAATAGGGTGGTTGGAAGGGGTTGTGATTTTTTTACATTTTTCTCAAGTGTCTGCCACAAAGAGGTGCTACTGGAACACAGATCAGTAAGTAACACTTGTTTCTACATGGTTTGAGACGTGAACATTGCTTAATCAGGCTACCCACTCTGTTAAATGGGAGTGTAATCCTGAAGTGTCAACAGGTACTAACTGCCTCATGTCTTATCTCATCCTCAGCTTTCACTGATCCCTTTTTTCCTCCCTCTCTGGCTCTGCTTCCTGTGTTTGATTCTGCTCCGAAGGTCTCCTGTTGCCCAAGAGCCTCTCTCCCTGATGATACTGGCTGTGCATGTTTAACCATGGTGGATACCTCCTTCATCTTGCATTTTAGCAGTGGTTTTGTGTTTGTTTTTTAAACAGTGAGTTTTATAAAACGAGGATCTGGCCTTTGCCTATGTACTAGAAAGTGCAGCTGTATGTACAGTGCTATAAGGGTAAATACTTTTATTAAAATTCTAACAACATGCAAGATGCATACTGTACCTACAACCTGTGCAGAAAGATAGTGTGCCTACAGGGCTTTAATGGAGTGGCTTTGAGCCAATCCATGCCTGGTGGCAGCCCTTGGGTTTGCCTCCTGCAGAGATAATTAGGATACATTCATAGACGTTCTGCTTCCCCCCCATGGGGCTGTTCACAGTGGCTAAGCCAGAGTGTGGAAAGCTGGCTGAGACACACGCGTCCAGCTCTAGTGTAGATACACCCTAGAATATCTACAAACAGCTGGGTTTGTGTCTAGATACCTCTAGATGTGTACAAGGTATTTGGTATTTTCAAAGAGAAGTGTGCAAGAAGTCAGAGTACAATGTAAACAGATGTTGAATACAGCTGTATTCTTTCTGTGTGTCTGTCTGCTTTTTCTGTTGAATTGCTCTCTTCAGTTCCTTAACTCTGTATCATAGTGCAAAACCAAAGATGTTGTAAATCTGCAGAGTAGAAACACAGCCTATGTTTTTCTTTTTTTTTTTTCCTGGGATGTGGAATTTTGGGGTAGGAAGATTCAATATAGGAGACTTAAAACGTTAAAATAATTTAACATAACATTCTCTGTGGCTTTTATTCCTGCATAGTGCTATAAATAGTTTTATTATATCTACCTGTCATCTAATGCCATAATGTCTATGTTGTCAATTTGCTTAACAAAACCTATCAGTGCAAGTCCTTCAGTTACAAAGCAGTTTGCTTTCTTTAGATGAGAATGGGCTAGAGAACTGTTGGCTAGTTGCTTCTGTTGTTTGTGAGGAGATACATTATTTTAGATTATTACCTTCTTTAAATCTTTGTGATCAACTGTAGATAATTTTCATAATGTGCAACTATAAATAAATGAAAACAATGTACCAAGGTTCTGAATTGCTGCATGACAAATCCATGGTATATATTAAAATATAAGAGTAATTTTTATTTCAATATCACACTGTCCTATCATTACTATGTATTGGTCTTTTAATGTTGGTGAATTAAAGCTAGTCAATTAAAAAAATCATTGCAACTTCATGTGCTTCAAATATATGAAAAATAACTGTCTGACTATGACTTGAGTTTTAGTGGGTGTCTTGCATTGTACAGTCGGCTGAGGAGGAGTCAGAGATCTTTTTTAAATTGCGCTTTCTTTCCGTATAAATTGCAAGGTCTTGCAGTATGTGACTCATTTCAGCTGCTAGCATCTCCCTGTTGCCAACAGAAGTGTATTAGTGAAGACCAATAACAATATATCAATGTCAGCTCATCTCCAGATAAAAGAAAGGGTTCATGAAATGTTCAAGGTTGTTCTGGTGTTATGTGTAACAGAGATAGCTGGGGATTGTAATTCTTGTATTGCCCAGTAAACCCAACCATTTACTGTTGACAGTATTGATATATTCAGAAGATCTTCAACATCTGAAGCTGTGTGAGACAACTAACACATTCCCTTATTTTTCCAACTCTGCATTTTGTCACTCTAACTTATGAGATTCTCGATTCTACGAAGACATACACAGTAGCTTGCAGCCATTTCAGTCTTGTACTTCTGTTTTCCTTTGAAAATACCTTCAAGAAGTTTGCAGAAATTAGCATTTTTGGTTTGTTCTGAATGAAAACAGTTAGTGGTGTCACTCTGGGCACTTAACTAATGAGGTGCTCTTGCATAAACATTGAGTCTGGAAGAAAGAAACAAACTAAAAAGATACCAAATTCATACAAGTTACAAAAGAAAAGAAAGTCATCAGCTGACAACTGTGCTGTGCTGCTTTGCCATGTTGTAAAAATTCAAATTATAGTAAAAATGAGTTAGATGTGGTTGTACAGTAAAAAGAAATGTGTGCCATCAGTGGGCAGTGGCATTAGCAACAGTATTGACAAATACTGACATCAGGAAATCTTTAGGAACACATGGAAAGATGGCTTGATGGCCATTGTTAGAAATTACCATGGAGCTAAATGTGAAATGGAGATTTCTGGATTAATTCCTTCCTGAAGTAACTGGACCAAAGTAAAAAAAAAAAAAAAAAAACAAAAAACAAAAAACCAAATCAGTGCAACTGATTTACATCAAAGTTAAAAAAAAAAAAAAAAAAATCAGTGCAACTCCCATAAAAATGTAAGGACTCATTCTCTGAGCTGATCTGTCTGATCCCTACTGAAAAAATTGAATCAAGGAATGGATTTAAATAGTGCAAAGTACGTGCTGAACCACCAAAACACGTCTTTGAGTGACTAGGTTTAAATACATGGGGAAATCTGTTGCTTTGAACACATAGAGTTGACTAGAAATGTAGGTGTAAGTGTTCGGCAAGCTCTTAGCCTAAAGATGAGGCTCGGGGAAAAGGAGAAGGTGTGATCATGAATCATGTCAGAGATGTAGGCAGGATCAGATCTGTGAGGATTTCAGTGCTAGGGAGATTCATTTTAAATCAATCAAAAAGGAAAGGGGGTAACGAGGAAAAGGAGTAGGATAACATTTGAAGATAGAAGAAGGCAAAGGTGTCTAGGAAACACAGAGGAGTGGAGTCTGTCACAAAAGGGGTGATTAATATGAAAAGTACTAACAGATGCACCACTTCTTGTCATTTTTTTAGGTATTGTGAGAAAACTTCACAGGTAAAACTTGAATTTGCAGGAAACATTGAATTTAATGATAAATTCATCAGATTCTTGCCACTTTTCTGAACTGCTTCTTCCAGTGTAATGACAGGCAAGCTGTATCAGAACTGTACTAGGGCAGAAGCACCTGAGTTAGGTGCTCAGAGGAAGCCTCTACTGAACTGCCAATGAGTTGTGATAAGTTTCCTTATACTGTGTCAGATGGGTGATAGATGGAGCTGTTGGAAAAAAGGAAGGAAAATTGAGATGGTTTTAAATCACATACAAGTCCTAAAAATGACCACAGAAACACCCCCAATGCGGGCTCTCTCTGGCAGTGGGCTCTGTGTGGGTGCAGGGGAATTTGCTCATCCAAAGGCATTTGGGACGTGAAACTAAGTGGGGAGAAGGATTGAAAAATAAAATGTGAAGTATTTGCATAAGACTTTATATGTTCTCTATCATATGATTCATTGATCTTATGACTGAACAGCTGCTCTTAAAAATTCTGCTTTTCTGAAGTAAAAACCTGTTTGGAGAGTTGATTTTGAAGAATTTATGTGTCAAGTTGCTCATTGTTTTGCATTTGTATTTATGTGCCATGTAATTTTTCACCGCTGATGTCAGTTTTGAATGGGATGTGGCAACTACAATATTAGCAAATTTATAAAATTTAACATGATTTCATTCACTTAGAATTACGTGATGATGATGCAGAAAGCAGAAACATACCTGGTCCAAGAGCTTTTAGAGAACTGATGACAAAGCAGAGGATGGAATCCCAAACCCTTATTCTCAGAGAACTGTAGACCCTGTTTTACACATGTGCTTGACCAGTGTTATAACTGAAGTTCCTGTCACGGGAGAAGCTCAGTTAGCACTGATAAATTTAAAGAGGTGTGCAAAACCTCAAACATTTTCTAGCTGTTACAAGTCAAGGTGGAAAAACTTTTGGCAACTTGTGTAACTTTTTCACCTCTAAGTATTTCAGTGCTATACATCAGTAAAGGCCAATCTCTGCCTCAAAAGAGTTGTTCACACAGTTCTGATATCATTGCCATATCGAGATTGTCTTCAGTCAGAGACAAGATTTGCTGAGGGATGACCACATCTGGGATTTTAAAAAAATGAAATGTGGGACCAGAATTTTTGATGAAATTCTGTGTCCCATTGGACTTCTGGTGAGACACTGGTGTGCCCCAGTCTGTCTGGGCAATGTCTGATGGCCCCAGCACCAGGTGATCTATGCTTCTGGAAGCAAGAGGGGGAACAGGACATCAGCCTGAGCTGAGCTCTCCCTCCAGCCCAACCCAGCCTTTCCTGGCAGGGCTGTATGGTCACATCTGGTAGAAAGGGAAGTTTTCCCTGTTGCCCTACTTTCCCCTCACCCTTGCCTATTTTTATGTGGTTTACCTCACCCAAATGACCCTTTTTTTTCATTTTCTGGGTAAAGAAACATGACCAGTTTTTTTCTTACCCACCTTGCACATGGCCACACAAAGCCTGGGATATACACAAGACAATAGGCAAGGAGTTCTTTCCAAAGCTGAATAGGGTTCTTTGGAGAGTATAACCCTTTTTGGCAGCAGAACTGGATTGTGTCAGATTAAACCCAGTGTGTAATCATCCCATGGTGCAATGGGAGCAGTACAGTGCCGTGATCATTGCCTGCCTGTGACCTGTTCCTGAGGCTTGTCTTTCCTTTCAGCTCTCTGAGGTATTTGGTAGGAAGCTAAATATTGCAATTTAGTTACACTGGCAAACTTTATAAACTGTTACAGGAGCAAGTGCTTGTGTGTAGTTGATGAACTAATTATTTAACAAAATTATTAAATAATAATAGTAAGTAACAAGTAATAAAAATTATACATATTTCATACCTTACATTTATATCTTTAGTATCAGCAGCAATCTAATTTTGGAATGTTTATGAAGTGGAAATAAGCAGGTATTTGCATGTCTCAAGTTTCCTGTGCTTTTGCTGGTGAGATCTGTTGGATGCTATTGTGATAATGATGATCCACTGGGACTAAATCTGATGAGGAGTGAACTGCAGAGCATGGACTGGGCTCTTTAAGTAGATAGTGAGGAGGTGCATCTCTCTGTATCTCTGGGTTTTAATTACATTTGATTAATTACATCATTATATTGCATTTACATTCTTATGTCAGTTTTAATTATTAGTTTAGCCACAGTCCTTGACATATTTTTTTCTTTTTAGGCTTTTGCATTAAAAAATACAGGTGTCAACATGCTCATTGCACATGCATGCAAGATTGTCAAAGTCGTATGGAAAAACAGGGTCAGACCAGTTTCTCATTTGCATTTGAAGTTGTCCTTTAGAAAGAAGCATGAGCCTGACCTCTGTGCTTTGTACCATACAGCTAAATGGTAAAGCTCTCCTATAATGTACAGACAAATTCCATTTTAGACAGGTTTTGTAGCTTTTCCGCTTGGACATTAGCATTACCTGAAACACAGTTTGACTGTGGGTGAACAGAAATGCGATGATTTCTCAGTACAATGCAGGAAACAGGCATAACCACTTGCATTCTGCTAAGCCACGGGTTGTGCCTGAGATTTGTAACTGCAGTAAGCCTGAGATTTGTAACTGCAGTAAGCCTTGGCAGGAGTGGCTATTATCTGCTCTTGCTTGTTTCAGAGGGGCATGGGTGTGACAGTGTAAAGACAAAGACCTGGTAAAAATAGTGGTTTTAAAAGTACTAGAGCAGAAGAAAATGAATGGTATGTATTTTATGTGCAATGATCCATAAATTGCATGCTTCCTGTTTTTCCTTTGAAAAATCCCTTACTTTGGTCAGCTGTGGGTGATCATTACTTCTCATTTATTATTATGGCAAAATATTTTAAAAATTCAGTAATTTAAGCACCAGTCTTGCTGGATATAAGCCAATTCAACTCCATCAGACTCCATCAAGTTGTTATTAAGTGTGCTATACAAGTGCACGTTATGGAAGACAAAAGAAGAAAATTTGTCATGTGTAAGAGTTGGTTGCACAATTTTTTTTTCAGCACGTCAAGATTCAGGAGCTCATACAGCAAACTTTCTAGCTTAGGTGTGTATTCGAAAAGTAGAACTGCAAAGTCTGGTTGTTCTTTAACAAACAAACTTGCTAGTTTTACTCTGCTCCTGTAGCAGACTATTCAATGGGACTTTTTATCACCCTAAATTAAAAATCTAAATATATGGTTCAGCTGTAGTGGGACTTAGCTTTAGCTGGAATAGCCCTGCATCCCATGGCTAGCTGAAAAGGCTCAGTCACTTGATACTTCACTTACCTTTTCTGCCAGAAGCACTTTGACAGCACATGCCCTAATGTGTCACTGCAGTATAACTTGTTCCCAGGGAAGCAGATGAACAAGCAGGGAGGAAATTATCATCCTGCTTCTCTTACCAGGCAGCTTGCATCGATTAGTAGGCTAGGTTGCTCCCTGCACTCTGGCATTCCTGCAAGGATTTTCCATATCTATCTTCTACTCAGCCAAAATCCAAACAAGCTGCAAATAATGGAAAAGCAGAATATGGCTAGTGGGAAGTGGCAAGCAGCCCTTCCTATGGTGAGCAGTTGAAGTAACTTTTCAAAAAGATAATGATAGGAATATAGTCACTAGCTTACTCAACCTGTCTCAATTTTTTCTCCTAAGTTTTATCAGATGATTTCTTCAAGTTTTGTGTCAGGTATAATCTTCCGTGCATCTGTATTGCATATATTACCTTATGTCTAGACTGCTTTTGACTGGAATACAAATTCTCTTGGCTGGGAGTAGGTGGTGTGGAGTAAAGAACAGAGGATGCTGCTGAGGTCCTGTTTCTTCATCTGGTGTGGGCACAGCCAGCCAGCATCAGGTGTCTGCCTTGGGCGGGTGGGGAGAGCCGTCCTGGGGACAAGCCCAGGAGCTGGGGCAGTTCTGAAATCCAGTGCAACTCAACTCAGCACTCACCATTTAGTGACAACTGGCACCTGCCATGAGGATCCTCCAAGAGAATGCAAACCTAAAGACTGCACAGACAGCTTGAATGATGACCCATTTTTACCTAAGATATAAACATCCCACATCAGTTATTCCCAGGTCACAAGTTCACCCTTGTGTTTTCCTGAGGTCTGTGTGAACCTTGGAGAAAAGCTTTCGTGCTGGGTCACACACAGACTCAGGATATTGTGCCATTACCTCTGCTCTGTAAGTTGGCTCAGGGAGAGCCTAACTTGCGTTTACCAACACTATTCATGAAGGAATTTGCAAATCTACCTCCAACATTTGTTCAGAACCTCCATATGGTCTAGTATAGAGTATGTAAATTTATAAAGTATTCAGCACCAGCTGAATAGCTGTGTGGGAATTTAGGGATCTGTGGGGATTCTTTTAAAGTAGATTTAATTTAATTTAATTATTTAAAAATGATTCTATAACTCACTGCAGAATCTTTAACTCTTTTGATTATTTTTATTTCATAATTCTCCTTCCAGTGTGGAATGGTTTGGAGTGGAACAGATTTTTCCACTGGACCAGGTTGCTCAAAGCTCCATGCAGCCTGGTCTTGAACTCTTCTAGGAACTGAACATCCACAACTTCTCTGAACAACCTGTTTCACTGCTTCACCACCCTCACAGTAAAGAATTCTACTACTGATAATCCATTATAAGAATTAATAAACAATATGAAATTTATTACTGTTAGAATCTAGGTCCATGTATCTTATACTTTCTGTAAGGGAGGCTTTATTGCAGCCTTCCATTATCAAAAGGGGTAGAGCTGCAGAAGTTTCTACAAGGGGATGGGGTGATAGGATGAGTAGTGATGACTTTAAGCTGAAAGAGGGCAGGTTTAGATTAGATATTAGCAAGAAATTTTTCACTATGGGCATGGTGAGAAAATGTAATAAGTTGACCAAAGAATCTGTAGGTGCCACACCCGAGGAAATGTTCAAGGCCAGTCTGGATGGGACTTTCAGCAACCTGATCTAGTGAAGGTTGTCCCTGGCCCTTGCAGAGATATTGGAATTGGTTGATCTTTAAGGTCCCTTCCAAGTCAAATTATGTGATTCTATGAAAAATGAAGGCCCACATTTTTGTAGTGAAGTGAATCACATAGAGAAGTTCTCCTGTTCCTGATGTTCTTTGAGAAATGCTATTCCAAAATAGTTCCATGTAGAAGTGCAATTAGTTTAAGGAATTATTCATTGGAAACAAAACTGTATTAACAAGATGTTTTTCTGAAAATTAAGGAAGGAATGAGAATGTTGTCATGTTTAATTTCTCAGGAGTGCCTTAGTAGTTCATATCCACTACTGATTTTAATTCAAACTATTGTTCAAGTACAGGCATGTTCATAATGATTAAATCATTAGAAGTGTTTGAAGGAATTACAGAAACTTGAAAAATGCCAGTTACCAAGGCAGTAAAATTAGTTTTCTATATGTAAGAATAGAAAGCTAAGCCTGAGACTGAAGCCACAGCTCCATAAATGGTCTTGCTGCACATCATGTTCCTAACCACCAAATCCAGGATGCAATTACCTGGCTTTATTAGGCACAAAAGAAGGGCTGTCCCAGGAAGAAATTACCTCAGAGGTTGGAACTAAGACAAAACTTGATTCTGGGAAAGGTGTGTTTACCTTTCCCAGGGTTTCCTTGCTGCTCCTGAGGCAATTGGTGGTTAATTGGTGGTTAACATCTCCATTTTGTCTCAGTGGCACAATCAGTCTCCTTTCTTTTCCCAAAAGCTCAGCTTTGTCCGAAATGCCACTGTGTGACCCGTGGAGCTTGCTGCTGCTGGTAAGCAAAGCTTGATGGACGGCATATGCTGTTTCCAGGGTGTAGGGAACATTAGGAAATACTGACAAGATAGATCAGTGTGATGAAATAAATAGTATTCTCCAGCTGCTCTTTGTCTTACTTTGAAAACATTACTTTTTATGGCCACAGATTTTCCAATGTGAAACACTGAATACAGTTCAGGACCAGCTTTATCTAGGCTTTCACTGGTCCTTAACTCCAAGAAACTATTTGGCTCCATGTGCTGTAATGGTGTTAGAATTAATTCTGGTTTCTGACAGAAAATCACCGTGCAGTTAGTGTCTGAGGCTGCTAATGTTAGTGCTGCATTAGAGATCCACATCAGCATTTTTGATGCAGAAATAACTGTTGCATTACATCTCTACCTAATATTGTATCTCAAGAATAGCATTTGGGGCACATTTAATGGTATTTGGTTATCTAATAAGTGCTCTGTCAGAGCATACCACAGGTATCTAGGTGGTGGATATAGTGTTGCTATTTATATCATAGTGCTCTACAAATATTAATAACCCTGTGCTTCAGAGTGAGCTATAGCCATAAACCTGTAAAATAACTCCCCACAGTTCATCTTGATAGTCTGTTGAAATTGGACTGCTCTGACTATACCCCCTTCAGGCTCACTGCCAATCTCATATTTTATCCTGAAATTCCGCAAGGAGACACTCAAAATAAACACTACACTAGCAACTGCTTGAATTATACTTAAGGCAGTAGCAAGCATTGGTTTCACTTTAGCCTCTCTGTGGCTTTCTTGAAAATCCATGAAGTTTGACCTTTTGAATACATTTTGCTCCTATTTATCTCCCGTGTTGACTGCAGTAGGAACTGATTGAGCATAGCTGAGAAGGGAATGGGTATCTCATAGATCCTAACCTCTTATGACTAAATTATCCCTGTTAGTCCCACATTGCCCAGCACCAGGAACTTTATACAGTGCATATCTCCTCACTAGCTTGCTTTCAGCAAAAATGCAGCTATTAGATTTGCTTTTGAGTTTTTTCAAGGGGGAAAAAAAAAAAAAGGTTAAAATTGCAGTATTATTCCAGGCACCATTTCAGAGATGTTCAGCTTTTTGTTCTGCAAATGCTTTTTCTCTGCTTCTTTTGAAAAGAGCTGATCTTGTAATTCACTGTTAAGGCCTAAAGGTGGTCAAAATAGCCCGTCACCAAGGTCAGTGTACCCTTGAATCAGACAGGTTTGCTAATTTAAAGCTTCAGTGTTTTTCAGAAAGTAGTGTGTTTAGCAAGAATAAAAAGGTAGAATGTGGGATTGGGACAATATGAATGTTCACACATCGATGCCAATGAAAGCAAAGCTTACAGGTCTAATTTTAGGCTTTTCAGCCTTGGTATTGTTCCTTACAGCACAATTATTTTCCATATGATACAAAGTGCTCCTTTTTTTTTTTTTTTTTTTTTTTTTTTCAAGTTTTATAAACTGCTTTAGAGAACAAAAGCAAGGACAAAGTGAGAATATGTCATGGTTGAAAGCAAATCAAAGAAGCTTAAGTAAGGCTGAAGTTAGCGATGATTTCATGCCAGCTCTATATTCAGAGGACAGTTCTTTAAGAAAAACAAGAATCTTGAGAAGCATTTCACAAGACCTGAGGATAGAGTTACATGGTGTCTGAACTGGGACCCTTGGCTGTGACTGGAAGTGCTTTAACACATTTAGTTAATTTACACTGTGCTCAGATGCCTGGTAAGTTAGTCCTCTTTAAAAATGTCAAAATGACCTGTGCTGTCTGGAAAAGTAGGAGACTTTCAAGGATACTTACTATCTCTTGGTGCTCTAAGCATTACAAATGCAGTGAGGATGTCACAACTAATTCTTTATGTAACACCAGACAGATGCTGTTTTCTAAAGTTAACTTTTACTGATGCATTAATAAAAAGTTCTTTTATAGAATTATAGAAGCATAATACTGTAGAAATGGTTGTATTCTTTCCTGTAGATTAATTGCCAATGGCTGGAACTAGTTGATACTAAGTCATTCCCCATGACAGTGTCAGCAATGGTATTAACCTGTAAAAAACACCTTTGAAAATCATTGAGTTAGCATAGTCCCCATTTTTCATCTAAGGGAAACTTATTATCTGAATGAATATATGACATGGTTCAGAGAAATCAGAGAACATTAATCTGTGTGATTTTTTTTAGTAAATCTGCTGTTTAAAGAAAGAGTTTCTCAGGAGGAGTCTGTGCAGGTAACATTGAGCTGGTGTTTTGTCCTACAAGTTCAGCAAAGGTCCACTCCTGTCCCCGGGCTTCACCAGCCAGGCAGTGCTGAGGTTTGGGTCACAAGGTGTGAAGTGCAGTTTGGCTGAAGGCTCTGCGGTTGTCCCCAACTGGGAGAGCCATCTCAGCCTGAGCTCTGAGGGTACAGTGTTTTTTTTCATGCCTTTCTAGCTGTTTAGGAGTTAAATGTTTAGTCTAAACTAATTCCGTAGACTTTTTTTGTTGGTCAAACAAGAGTAGCCATTTCCAGAGAGCAGTTAATCCCAGTCACCTTTTATATGTACTTTAGGCATAGAATGAATTGCTTCTTGATGGATTGGGTGCCTGTTTCTCTCCATTGCACCCTGGAGCCTTGATGACTAGTTTAGATTAGATATCCAACCTCTAATGGCTACCACCTAGGTAGAAATAACCTGGATTAATCAAGTTCTCTGCTACTGACAATAATAACTTCCCTGTTATTATTCTGTGCATGATTTATGGATGCTGTGTTGGAGGAGAAGAGTCTTCTCTTGTGTATCTTTGCAGTTATTTCAAATGGTTAGTCATTAATGGTAGAGTTGCTCAGTTTTCTGTTGTTGTCTGGTCATATGAAAGTTTTAAAAATTGTGGCATTTTTTAATTGACTATAATCATTAATAATATTTAAAAAAACACTAATTCTTCTTCATGATGAAACAGATTAAGTTAAAGGCTGGGTGTTGGATGGTTTTCTGGATTCTGGCCAGCTTCTTGGAGTCATAAATCAATGTGGCTTTTTTCAAGTTAAGAGAAAAAAATGTTTCTAAGAAAGTTTGGAGCACAGATAGAGAAATAGGGTGGGAGCATGACATTAGTGAAGAATAAGCAAACTGTCAAATATTTGGAGGAAGGCACTAATTTGAACTTTAATATGGTAATTATTTGGATATTCTGGAGATTGTAGCTCCTCAGGGCTTTCCCATGCATGTCAGAGCTAAGATTTTTTTATTTTTTTTTTTAAACAGACCGACATGGCAAGCAGAGCAGAGGAGTAAATTGAATGCTCCTCTTAACTCTATAAAAGGTTTTTCCTAGATGTTCTGAAAAGTGTTGTTGGGTTTTGTTTGTTTTTTTTTTTGGGGGGGGGGGTTGGGGGGGTGGTGGTGGGTTTGGTTTTTTTGTTTTGGTTTAGTTTTGGGGTTTTTTTTTTTTGGTTTTTTTTTTGAGAAGTATATAGTTAGTCTTAAAAGAGAAAGTACAAATGCTAGTGACATGACATATCTGGCCTCATTCATTGCCTTTCTCATTTTTATTATATCCTTTGATCAGGGGCAGACTGGCATCAGCAACAGTCAGGTTCATTTCTGCATTTGTTCTGGGAAAAAACAAACAAAACCAGTTTAAGCTTCTGCTGGGAAACCTCAGCTCTCTTCTTCAGTGTATTCTCCTCTGACCGGTACTTTAGGGGAGATTGGATATTGTTTGCCCAGCTGTGAGGGAAATATTTGTATCAGTGTTGTCCTCCTTGCTGCATCCACACCTCTCCACCTGTAAATCATGGTGTTTCTTTCATGGCTGTCTTGGGTTTCTTAGGCTTTACACAACATAAATCACTTAGCTTTACCATCTACTTTTTAACATAAAATGCTCTCCAATATTTTAGAGTTCAGCACATGCTGCATCTTGTTTCTGTGCCTCACATTCAGTCTCTGCCTCTCTGAATGATGCTGACAGCCCTGCTGGCAGCCTGGGCATGCATCCCTCTGCTCTTTGGGAGTGGTTGTGTTATCTTTGTGCCAGAAGATGCCAAGACTGTTTAAATGTCAACAAGATGTTGCCCAGATTAATTCCACTGTATCTTAAACAAGCATACCTGTTTTTTTTCCCTTGTGTATCCATCTTGCATGCTATGAACATCACTGCCCTCACTGCTTTTGCTGATGAAAAGTCAGAGAAGGAAAGGACAAAATAGAGATAAAATACCAGGGTTGATGAGAATTGGCATTGGAGAGGGAGTAAGAACCAAATAGGAAGGTAGGAGGGAAGGAAGGTGGGAGAAAGAGTCAGGATGAGCTGGTACAGATTTAGTGGGACTGGCTTGGCAAGCCAAGGACCCAAAAGTACAGGGTAAAGATTGGACAAGGAAGAAGAAGAGGGACAACATGGGCTGAGACTTAACTATAAACTGATAAACTGCTTTTAACAGCAATCAGTTTGCTGTTATCTAAGTGTCTGTCTCACATCAGAGCCATGGCAATCCTGTGCAGGCATTCTTAATGCTAAGCATATCTGCATAATAAAACCAGCTTAGCCTATATTTATTGTGTGTGTACATCTCTATATGTGGTGTTGTTTCTCAGCAACACTTACAGCCCATCCTTTTACCAGGCTGCTCAGGCACGTGCTGTACCACACTGTTAATGTGCCCTCACAGCTTAGCACTCATGGTTACCCAACACTGATATAATACAGGATTATTTACAGGCCTGGCTATTTTCATGAAGAATCAAATGCCAACCTGAATTTTCTCAGGTTTGCAGTGGCAGTGGGTGAGAAACTGGGACCTTCAGACTGTAAAGAAGTGGTACCACGTGAGACAAGGCATGGATTCACAGCCTTATGATGTTCAGTGTCTGGCCTGCTTTGTATGCTGGTATTGTATTCTTAGAAGGTAAAGGTGACAGAGTTTAAGTTGCATTTTGAGCAGGGAATGCAGCAACTAAATACTTGAGATGAGATTTGCATAGCTATTTAGGTACCTAGTGAGATTTCTGAAGAGCACTCAAGCTGCCGGAGGGACTCTTGATACATTTGTACTGAACGTCACCTTGATTTACTTGAATAGAAATGAACCAATGCAATTAGGCAACAGTACCTACATTAGCCAGTGGTCCACACCCATAGAAGCACTTACACCTTTTTGTAAAGCTGGCCTTATCTCACTTGCCTTGAAATCTACTTTTTCCTTTCCAAGATATGCACATTTCCCGCAAAAAATAATAATAAAGATTTTTATAAGCAAGAAAAGAGATTTTCGATCCCTTTTCTTGAATCTATTTCTTGACACACACTCACTCCATTCTTGCTTGGTCATAGTAACAGGGCTATTCTGATCGGAAAGATAAAGGGATTGTTTTTCACCATGAAAAAGCAGATTTCCTGAATACCATTTGTTCTGTACTCTCTTTTGTCTTGGAGATTGAAAAATATCACTACCAGAAGGCCATCATTTGGAGCCTTGTTCACTTCCAGAGGCCGTTCTATAACAGGTTCTTTTTATACTGAATCTTTTGAGAGTAGTTCAGGGGAGGAGGAAAAAAAAATTAAAAACATCAAACCTTGCTACTAGTATAACGAGCTTAAACAGTTTTGCCTTCTGGCAGGGAACTTGTCTTATATTACGTCCTCTGATTTAGTAGGTGTTCCAAACTCCTGGAAAGCGCCACAATAGTTTTCATGATGCTGGATTCTGGGGACTTGGGGATTTTTTTTGTTGTTATTGTATTTTATTCTGCTGTTTATCTTATGCCTAAACTGCAGCCTTAATTTATTTTAACTTTTCTTCTGTGTTGTCACACCAGAGAGAATTAACAGCTCTACCATTTAAAGTAAGCAGGACCTGATCCAGCTGCAGGCTTGGTAGATTATCTGTTGCTTTCAAACTTTGAATCAAGACCAGGTGCCTATCTAAAAACAGTTGTCTTGTTCAATGAAAAATATTGGAGATGAACCAGGAATTTGAGTGTGAAATGATGCTTCTTCTGCCCTAAATGATCACCACACTTCTTCCTAGGTTGTTAAAATACAGGACTCTATGAAATATTTTATCAGGTTTTAGCCTTTAATAATAACAATATGTTTAAGGCATTTTCTGTCTATTTTTAAATTTTCCAAGTTATTTGTAGTACTAATATACCCATAATATGGTAAAAAGTAGTAGACGTAAAACCAGTTATCACACATTTTTGCAATTTATGGAGAATGGGAAAAAAAATGAAAAGTATCCATAAATGACTTGTGGAACTGACTAGTGAAGTGAGAAATTTGCGTATGATTTGAGATTACTCATAACTATTGGATTTAAATCTGACTATAAATTACTGCATCATGATTATAAAATACTGAATATTGGGAATATAAAATGTAAAGTGGATTTATTGGCAATAAGAGGAAGACAATGCATGTGGGACAAAATGCATTGATGACTGTAACAAGTAGAAATTGGGAGAGGAAATGGAAGTCAATGAGGCTAGATCTCTGAAATTATCAATTCATATCAAAGAGCAGCTAAAATATCTAGGAACTACTATGACAGTAAAAATGTATTCTATGTTATAAGCATGTGGAGTATTCCATCTGTAATTATAGTCACGTCTATGATAGATAATTAGTAAATTTGTAAAAAGCCTAGAAAAAGGGAGTAAAGTTGTTTAGAAACATAGGCTGGACAGAGTCTGGCTATTTCATGTCTGATTAGGAGCAGGTGAATAAGAAATAGTCACTCTTCCTCACAGTGCCAGAAAAAGGGTCACCAATGAAATTATTGCATAACACTTAATTAAATTACGAAACTGATTTCCACAGGATGTTGTGGAGACCAAGATATAAATGTGGCCAAAAAGGGATCAGACAAATTCAGGAAAGCTAATTTAATCAGTGATTATTAGACATGATAGTCTGGAGAATCAATGGAGAGAGGACAGCACCTCCAAAGTATGACTCATTCCATCCTGGGAGAAGTGTCTTAGATGAACTTGCTGAGTCTCTACCTGGAGATGACTGTATTTCTATTGGTCTAAATTACTAGCCTAGCACGGATACCAAAATTTAAGAGCATTAAAGTGACCTGATTTAAATCCCACCATAGATGCTATTTCCCTGTACTAAAGATGTGGGGCATTTTTGCAATTAAAAAAGCTGTGGGTGCAATTCAGTGGTGAAAAAGGTGTTTAATTATAAAGAAAGATTTTTTTCCTATTTGTCATTCAAGATATTTTTGTTCTTTCTTACAATCAGTTTAATTTGTGTGCTTTATAGCAGAAGTACAATAAATAAGAAAGAGCTTATATCATCTCCAAAGAGATTGTATCATTCCCAGCCTCTGGAATCATTAGAGAGAGCAACAACCGTATTTTATATTAAGCCTTTTGTCTCCACATTCTCCAGCGATGAGTGAAGTAATCATGAGGTAATGCCAAGCAAGACAGTGTTTGATATTTCTAGCTTTCCAGATTCTACAGACTTAAATAGTCCAGGGTAGCTGCCAGTGCAGTTCCTGCTTAGTATCATGATTTGGAATAAAAATATTTCACCCACTGCTGTCTCCTGTCACCTAGGAGCAGCAGTTGCTGAGGACGGCACAGCCACATGAAGGCTGTCCAGGCCCTTTGTCCTTGCCTGTTACCTCCAACAGTTCCTCTCTCAATTTGGAAAGATCCACCTTGATGGGCTTTGGCAAAAGCCTCGAGGTTGTCTCTGCAAATGCAGCTCTGATAGAAAATGAAAATGTGTTTTTGTGGTTACTTTTCCTTTCTCATCCAGCTCTTTGTAGTTTGATTCCACAGACCTCAACTACTCCCATGGACACTTCAGCAACAGGGAGCCCTAACTTAGGAAAGAACATCCTGCCCCTGAAGAATTAGTTATATGTCATGCTTTCCAGGATTCAAAGCCTACAATAATGCCTTTTTCTTGCTTGTATTTCTAAAATACTTTCCTCAGCGGGTCCTTATCTACCAAATGTGGACAGTGAATCAGAACAAAATTATATTTTCCTAGACAATTTAATGGAACTGTAGGCTGATATTTGAGATTTGCAATTTTGAGATCTTTGGAAAGATTTCTGAGTCAGCTTGTCTGTGCTTAGCAACCTCCATCAATTGCTTTATCTTGGTGGTTAAACTGAAGGAATTAAGACAATAGTTTTTGTGAATTTCATAATAATTTAAGTGTTTATATAGCTTTCATTTGTTTTCTTCTGTATTTTTGTCTGCCTCACCACTGGTTTTTTTTCTGGTTTGTTCAATGTATTTCTATGGCCTGTCCCAGAGCTGTTCATTTGTGGCAGCTTTCTTTAACGTTGCTGAAGGAGTTCTTTACGCACTGGTATACCCGAATCAAAAATGTTGTTTACCATTTTATGTCATCACCAAAAATATAACTCCTGAACTCTGTGTCCTAGAAAAACAAGCATTTTGGAAAGTGATCTGAAAAATAGGCATCTCTTTGAACTAAAAAAGCCCAAAACACAACAAACTTGTTGTCGTTTGCAGGATGAGGCATGGAAGTTGGATGGATGATGTGGTACTACAAATGTGTGGTGTGCTGTACTGGTCTCCTCTGTATTCTCCTCTTTTTCAGTATAGATTTTATTATTCTTGGCCATGGCAATTGCTACTGGAATTTAGACTGTATCTGCTTCTGTTTTTTCTTTTTGCATACCTTTTATTATTTCACAAAAGAAAAAAAAAAAAGTTTGCACACACATGGATTCAGCTGAGCAATTTATCTGTTTTATTAGCACAGTGACAAGTAGCAGTTTTTATAAAAATTTATTCCTGTAGAGCTCTCATTGAAAAACAGTTGGAAGGAATTGTTCCAATTACTTTTACTGTATGAAATGATGAAATTGTGCTGTCCTTTAGCATGAGAGGCTTTCTCTCTCTCCCCTCCCTGTCTCCCTCTGGCATCTTTTAACAGAAAGACTGTATGTTGTGATTCATATTTGGGACCCTATGGAATGTTGTATGTTTTACAGTGGAATGTATGGAATGTTGTATGCTGTCTTGCAGAACCACTGTACTGTATAAATGAAGTCAAAACTAGAAGAAATAGCTAACAGTTTTCCAATGCTTCACAGCTAAGATTTACTGGGCTGTATTTGTAATTAGTCCTTAGTTATGAAGGACATACACGAGGCTCAGGGGTTTGCCATTAAGGTCATGAAATAATAATGAGGTTCCTGTACTGGGGACATAGAGTCTCCTCCGAGACAGCCAGCATTCCTTTTGCTTTGTCCTTTTTGCTCATTTTGCAGTTTCTATCAATATTAATGTTGGAATGCATTCTTTTTTCCTCTCAGTATATAACCTTGCTAGTAGCTCTGTCATCTGTAAAAATACTTACATTTTGCCATGGAGGAGGAAGGGTTTGTGAGGCTCATCTGTATTATCTGTGAGTGATTTCAAAGTGTTACTAACATGTGTTAATTAATGAGGAAACGCCAGGTAACAGTTATATGCACTATTGCTTTTTGATGCAGGGCTGGCTGATGTAATATTGTCAGTCTGCACTAAAGAACTCATGTGTTCAATCTGCATTAAAGCCATATTAAAATTTGAATCAGTTTTGTGCTTTATGACAGAAATTGGATTGGTAGGTCTGGAAAGGGAATTTCCTAGAGCAGGAAGCACAGTTGTCAGTGAATACTTCTAAATTCAGTCCTGGTGGGACAATTTCAGTTTCATGCATTCCCAGCTTTGACCTTTTTGCTTCAATATCCATTAGGGATAGTATTCAAGGTTGAAAAATGAGATCAGCTGTGATTTGGATCTCTTGTGCATTATTCTGTGAAATAGCAGATAGGACTTGGTAGTGTTGGGCTAATGGTTGGACTTGATGTTCCTTAAGATCTTTTCCAGGCTGAATGATTCCGTGGTTCTGTGGTTGGATCTATGCACAGGGACAAAGAGCAGGTGAGTTTGCAGCTCTGCTTTGGGCACTGCTAACACAAAACACGTGCCCTCTTTGCTGGTTGGGTCTGTGCTTGCTGAAGTGGGCAGGGAGGCTCATGGCTTGATGTCTAACACAGCACTGAACAGCAGCATCAGTGTGTTAAGCAACATCAGAAACACCTTATTTCCCTCCCAGCTTTCAGATGCTGCCTGCATTGCATAAGTGGGGATTAAGGGATGGCAAGGATTTTTCATAGACTCCAGAGGGAGAGCCTTTAGATCTAAGCTTGATGAATCAATTTCAGTGAGCAAAGTTTCTCTGCAATGGCTTTTCTCTGCTATAAAATCAGGGCACTGTGGCATTTAACTTTTGGGTTCAAGTTGGTGGTGGGGGTTGGTCTCTTTGCACAGGTGGCAAGTGACAGGGTGAGAGGAAATGGCCTCAAGTTGCATTAGGTGAAGTTTAGATTGTATATGAAGAAAAGTTTCTTCATTCAAAGAGTGGTCAGACATTGGAATAAGCTGCCCAGGGAAGTAGCAGTGTCACCATTCGTGTAAGTGTTCTAAAGGCACATGGATGTGTCACTTGGGGATATATATACTAAACCTAGTGGTGAGCACAGTGGTGCTGGGGTAACAGTTGGAAATGATCTTTGATACTTTTTCCAAGCTAAAAATTCTGTGATTCTAAGTTAGCTGTCTAAGTCTGGAGGACAAGATCTTATTTGGCTGATCCATCTGTTTAAGCAAAGATGTCTTGTGGCACCTGAAGGGACCTAAGGTGTCTGAGACATCTCCATGGGACACTCTGTGTCTCAGCACCTGAGTTGACTAAGTTGACATAATAGTGGGTACTTGTTAGGGCATCTTATCCTTGTTACTAACCTGCCAGCTTAGACCCAGATTGAAGGAAGTAAAATGTATTTCAAATGAGCCATCCAACCACTCTAAGAAGATTTTTTACATTTATTCCAAACCATAATGTGAAAAGTGATGAAAAAACCTCGCATTTCATAGTAGTACAAAGAAAGAATTTTTATGTGGAAGTTCTACGTTAGGGAAAGCATTTAGCATTTTCAGGATTTCTTCTGGCTTTCTGTCATAGTCAAGGCTACTTCTGATCGAATTTTAGGTACCTTTTTCCTGTCCAAGCTGTGTACGTGATTCATCTCTTCAGTCATTTGTATGAGTAATTTTTGATCAACCCTCAGTGTCCAACTCAAAGGTGTAAAGCCATTGATTTCTTCCTGCAGAATTATGATTCATCTTCTCAGTAATATATTTCCTCTGCATTTAATCAGGCTCCATCTGAAGCAGTCACAAGGGATAGTTCTGACGATTCATTTATAATGAATTTGGGGCGAGCGTTGCGCCAGTGGATCACTAGCCACAATGATACAAATGCTTTATTTGGACTTTGAAGGGATTTTAGTAAATAAAAAGCAGTAATCTGCTTTCCTGCTAACCACTGCTGTTAACATTGGCCATAACAAAGCCATGTGGTTTTTAGAAATGTAGTGTTTAGCCCATAGGTCAAAATCAGCTCATGTACAGCAGTCATGGGCAAAAGCCAGGTAACACCAGGGCCTGGGGTGCTCCTTTTCATGCAGAAATGGAATGGAAATGAAGGTTTGAAGTGGTCTGTATGTGTTAGCTTATATTTATTTCAGTTATCACAACACTATACAGCATGTGCTGATATCACTGCTCAGAGTTTTACTCCATCCCTTGTGAATCCCAGTTGTCATCACAGGACACAGGAGCGTGAACTAGATGAAAAAGAGACCTTCTCACTGCTGTGCAAGTTGGGAACTGAGAGAAGCCACTCTGAGCACTGATCTGGCTGCTGTTACTCCCTGCAGACTGGAGGAGGGCCACAGTGCTCACCCTACCTGCTTATCCCCAAGAATCCAGAGCAGTGAGACAAGGCCTTGCACCACTGGACATGGCTGCTAAAGGGACCCTGTTGGATAAAAAGGGATATTAGAGATGAGTTGGAGAAATTAATATAGCATTTAGATTGTCAGAATGAAATTTGTTGCAAAAGAATATTGTATTTAACAATAATAAAAAAGATTCTTCTTAGAGGCCAGGACTTTACTTGGTTAAGAACTATATTGAGGAAAACACAGGAAATGACAAGGGCATAATGAAACAATCCTGCACAATTTGCAGTTCAGCTATTTAAAACTATTTTGGTTTGTGGAGGCCTGGAAAAGAGTAGAAGAGAGTTTTACCACTGCTATGATGGAAGTAAATAGCGTTGTGGGAAGGATTGCATTTGGTACACCAGCATGTTGCACTTGCAATGACATTAATCACCCCTGAATAATTGTTGTGATGCATAGGAATAGCAATTAATTTTGTCAAATGTATGTTTTTCCTAGTGAGATCAGGAAGAGCATTAGGTTATCCACTGTCAATGAGCAAGGTGGGATTTTTCTTGCGTTACTTTAAGCATTTAGAAATCCTGTTTCATTCCAAGAAGGTTTACAGAGCTGCCTCTACAAGTGGCAGAAAGAAAGAGACGCCTGCTGATTAATTCTGTGTTAAAATACACATGCATATATTCATCCTGCCTCTTTCAGATGTCTCTCTCTGCACAGGGTGAATCACTGAAATTTCTGGCCCTCTCCATTGACTGCAGAGGGACCAAAGACAACTGACTTTTTAAACACCAAAGATTTGATTAATCCACCTTTGTAGAAAGCAGGGCAGTTATCGTTTAAGAGTTGTGATGAGGAATATGGATATAAGTGAAGACTGAAGTGTGTACTATTGAGTGAAGACAATAACTTATGAGTCAGAGGTGCAGTCCTAAAAAGGCACCTGATGGATTCAAACTCAAATTAAAATGAGGGTGGGAGGTGAACAGTAAAAGTACTTCTTGGTAAGTGTATCAACTTAGGGAATTCGGCTTTGTGCATATCAAACAGAAGAGTAAAATGACATTTCAAACTAACAATAAAACAAACTGATAGCAAATAAGGCATCCTGTAATTTAAGTGGAGAGAAAGCACGTTATCTTTTATAGCCTTATATTATTTTTATAGCGTTGTTGCAGAATAAATGAATATTTATTTATAAACAAATTAAAACTAAGAAAAAAACCTGTGCATTTATGTAAATGAAGTCAAGGCAGTGGCTAAAGTCTAAAAAAAACCTTATCCCCAAGCATGAACCTTCAATAACCTTTATCTCAAAGAAAAGCAGCACTTTAATTTGTGCTAGAATTGACAGTATTCTCTACAAATTGACAAAAAAAATGTGTATCTCAGGCAGAGGAAATGTTGATACAGTTTGGCATAAAAAATTAAATAGTTGTTTACAGTCTACACAAACACAGACTGGTTCCAGAACACTGGAACATACTCAGGGAAGCTATAATGTTCAGGCATGCCCTGTCAATCTTCCCCCCAAAAAGAGATGTTTACAGCAACTATCCCAGAAAAGGTGCAGTACTGAGTATTGGATAGATCTCTGACATATCTAAAATTGTATAAGCCACTCTTGACATGCAAGGTTCAGAAAGTGACCTTTGTGTAATGCTGCTGTATAATTTGCTCCAGTGGCCACTTTTAAGCAGTAACATCCACGAGGTTACAGATGTCTCATCTTATGAGGGAAAGCCTATTGGAAACCATATTCTAGAATAAAACCTTAGGGAAAGTAATCAAAACCTCTCATATTTCATATAAGGTACAAGACAAGTTTGTTGCAGTAATCAAGTCTATAATGTTGGAGCATTAAGGAAAATTAGGTGATTGCAATGGTGTTCACCATATGAATTATTACAGGAAGGTAAATGTTCTGCAGGCATTTTAAGATTATTATTTACTAGAAGAAAATTTACTGGACAACAGTCCACTAAAGAAAATACTCATTCCATTGCTGAAAAATCAGTCTTCCTCCTCAAATCACACCTCCTTGTTACTTACTGATCATCACTGTCTGTAGACACTGGACCAATAGCAAAATGAAACTATGGCAACAGATTTACTCACGTAAGTGTCTGACATTCAGCCTTAACAAGCTGATTGTTCTCGTCAGAAATTAATCACTAAACTCCGTAGAACATATAAATCACTAAATTTTATTGAAGTATTGGAAAAAAAGAGGACTTGAAAGAAAATAAACCACAAACAAATGAGTTTGAGCTATGACATACCAAAGCCAAATAATGGAGGTAAGGGGGAAGCAAAAATTTTCTTAAAGACAACTGAGCATTCAGAGGCTAAGCTTTCTTCAGAAATGTGGACACTCCTCCGTGTGGTCTAAAGGAGTCCGAGAGAAAGAACAAGCAAAAGAAGGATTTTGTCCCTGTTTTTCCAAGTCTAAAACTAAATGATAGAGCCTGGAAACTCTTCTGAGCACTTGTGTCTCGTTGAACAACTCAAGTTATACTTTGTCCTGTCATCTATGTCTGCTTGTAAAGGAGGAAAGCCAGCTGTGGCTTTTTGTAAGCATTTCCCAATCCAAAGGAGAAAAGGGTGCAGAAGTGAGACCCTGCCATGTTGTTCAGACCATGTGTCTGCAGGTTTGTTTCTACCCAAGCTCCTGGCTTCAGCCTCAAGCACTGAATAGAGCCCTGCTGTGACTCACAGGGCTGCATCAACAGTGGAGCTGCTTGTGGGTCTGGAATTGCCCTTGATTTTCATGCTGAAAATGTAGATAACACCCTTTAGCTTTATTCCAGAATTAACAGAAAACAAATACATACTTTTAATGAAAAAATTCTATGTTAGCTTTCTAGTGATCTACAGAGAAAAAACCCTATATATCAGTTATTGTTATGTTAGAGCATCCCCCTGTACAGGTTTTACCCGTTCAAATGCTTTTTTTATTGCTTGCATGTAATTGAATATCCATCTCATTTCAAATGAAATTTAAAAATATATCTCTCTTCTTCTGCTTCAACCTCTTTTCTGCGTTTATTATTCAATTTGGTTGGATAATTGCATTCCTTAATGCCATTACTCTCTATTTTCCCCCATTTCTTTTACAGAGAGAGATTACAGGCCTGAATCTGATATTTGGTTAAAGCCAGTAAAGTAAACTGAAATCACTGGATTTATTCCAGTTTTTGCTGTAGTGCCACATAAATCAGAACCTAGCCTATTTTTTCATCCATAGTTTGAGATTTGTGTTATCAGCAGTAAATCATGACTGCTTCCTATTTCAGTATGGTATTACACAAACACAGAATCACAGAATGGGTCAGGTTGGAAGGGACTGCAGTGGCTCATCTGGTTTTGCTCAAGCGGGGTCGTCCCAGAGTGCATGGTGCAGGATTGTGTCCAGATGGTTCTTGAATATCTCCAGTAAGGGAGACTCCACAGCCTCTGGGCAATCTGTTGCAGTGGTCACCTGCATGATAAGGAAGTTATTCCTCATACACACGTACATGGTAATTCTTATTTTTTGGTCATGGCAGGTTAAAAACTTAAAATAGCATCCTAAGTTTTGTGTGAAGGAGGAAACTGTTCAAGGTCAGTTTTGTTTCTGGGTAAGGGAGCAACATGGCCCTGAGGTCACTATGGGCAATATAACAATATGGATAATCAATTTTCTCCCATATAACTACTAAAAGGATCTCTGCAGTTCTTGAGCCTTAGAACTGTGAAGGTTGGCAGGAACCTCTGAAGACTCTGTAGTAGTGCTCAGCCCCATCTAGCAGGGTCAGCTATTGCGGGGCCACTGTGCTTGGCATTGCCCAGCCCCATTTGGCTGTGTCGTTTGGGTACCTTCTGCCCCTGGTACCTCTGCCAGTTTCTGGCATGCAGTTCCTTGCCTGCCTTTTTTGTCCTGGCAGCAAACACCTGGAGATCGATTGCTTTCATTTTCCACTCCTACAGGTTGTCGCAGCCTTTCTTGTGGGCAAAGTGCAGGTGTGGAGCTGCTCTGTGTTTATATCCAGGGGTTCTGAGAAAGGAGTAGGAAGATGAGACTGAGCTGAGCAAGGCAGTTCTTGTCCTGTGGGAGTTTGGAGAGCTGCAGGTGCCATGGCATCATTAAGTAAAGACCAGTGAAGAGGATTGGCTTGCAGGAGAGATAGTGAAGGGAGAAAGTCCCTCTAAGCTGACTGACCCCTTTTTCAGAAGGTTTAATCATAGTGTAGGACTTATATCCTGTTAGAATCTTAAGAGCTGGTATCATGCCTCAGTGCCAGAACCTCTTCTAACATATCTTCATCTTTTGCATGTATTGGGAAGAAAAAGGGCTGTCCTGAATGGTTCCACTGTGCAAGGTATAGGACAAGGCTCAGCATCATCCCTGCAAGCTGACTTAGAAATTGTGTTAATGACTGGTGTGAAGAGGTGCTACATTAATTGCTTAGGAAAAATATAACTATAACAACTTGGGATGGAAGGGAACTTCAAGATCTAGTTCCAGTTCCCCTGCCATAAGCAAGGAACCTTCCCTAGAACAGGTTGCCTATAGCCCTGTCCAGCCTGGCTTTGAACACTTTCAGGGATGGGACATCCACAGCTTCTTTGAACAACCTGTTCCAGTGCCTCACCACCCTTACTGTAAAATGTCTTCCTTATAACCAGAGTAAATCTACCTTCTTTCAGCTGAAAACCAATGTCCCTTGTCATGTCATTACAGCCCCTAGTAAAGAGTCTATCTCCATGGGAATGGCATTCCTCTTATTTTCCTAACATATAGTTCCTTGGATACTTATTTCCTTGAGACTTTGGGTATGCGGCCGTTGTTTGTTTTGTGTGTGAAACACAGACTTTAGCTCCAGATTTCTTCTTCTGTGAAACAATAAAGGTATTTGAAGGAATGAGGCATCTGTGGGGCTTGATAGCCTTTCTATCTATCTATCTATCTAGCCTTTCATGCTGGCATTATTAGAGAAAAGGCAGTATCTGATACAGCCTGAGGAGAAAGGAACAATGCTGGGAGTTGTTAGAAGTTATAATTATCAGCACAAGGCTGGAAATTTGATAAACAGTCTGCTTAAAAATCATGTGAAAATTATTCTGCTATTGTAGATTATAGACATAGGTCTCTGCTTTCCCCAGCATTAATTGTCTGGGGTTTTGTTACCCCTATATGTGTGTATATTGGAGTCTATACACTGATGTGCCGTTTATAGATTTACATTGTGTCAAAGGCTGCAAAGACACCCACCACTGCTGCTTCTCAGCGCCTGGATCTCACATGTTGTCCCCAGGAGCCAGCACGTTCCTGTGGGAGCCTGTGGGCTGGGAGTGGGCAGAGGGGTGGGGATGAACCACAGTTTTCCTTCCAGCCTAATGAGTGCCTGCCAGCGCAGCTGAGCTGGCAAAGTGAGTGTTGTCATTTGCTTCTGGCATAGTCCACACGACTCATTCCCACTTCCCAAAGCCAGGGAAGAGCAAGAAAAACATGCACCATACAAGGGAATTCATTTGATGCACAGACCTCACGAGGCTGCAGAGGTATTGCTTGACTACCAGCTATCTTAGCTCCTGCAGAATTACTGGGAAAGTGAGCATGTGAACATGGGCAGGTGTCAAAGCAGCCAGAGTACATGGGAATAAGTTGGGGTAGCCTAAATCATTTTGGTGCTTGTGCCCAGGGCTATGAGGCGAATCTTTCTGCACTCCTGGAATCAGTGAGGGGAGGGGAGTGGCTTGAGTCACCACTACCTCTTCTCCAGAGGTTGCCTTGGAGGAGCACTTTTTCTCTCAGCTACCATGTGGGAATTTAGTGAAATTAGGCAGCTACTGTGGGCATCAAAAATAGGTAGTGTGACTGCCCCATTTATCTGTGAAACACATTTCCCTGTGTTTCACAGAATGGCAGAATCAGCAAGACTGGAGGGGGCTTCCAAAGATGCTTAGGTCCAAGTCCCCGCTCAAGCATGGTCAGCTGTAGAGGATTGCTCAGAGTTGTGTACAGTTGGGTTTTAAATATCATCAAGGATGGAGACTCCACAGCCTTTCTGGGTAACCTGTTTCAGTGTTGGCTCATCTGCTCAGTAAAGAAATGTTCTCTTACATCAAGACAGAATTTCCTGAATTTGAATTTGTGCCCGTTGCCTCTTGTCTCACTGGGCATCTCTGAGAGGAGGCTGGCTCTTCTTTGTTGCCCTCATTGGGTATTTAGACCCACACTGGTAAGACCCCCTGAGCCTTCTCTCCCACAGGCTGAACAGTCCCAGCCCTGTCAGACTTCCTTTGTATAACCAGTTCTCACCACCCTTGTGGCCCTTTGCTGGACTCATGTCTGTCTCGTTTGGGGAACCCAGTACTGGACAGTGACCTGGGGAATAGTGAGAGATGTCTCACCAGTGCTGAGCACAGCAATCACCTCCCTCAAACCGCTGGCAACACTTTTTCCTAATGCAGCTTGGAAAGAGAATGGCTTTATGTAGCTATGTCTAAGGAAAGTAAGCAAAACAACACAAAGCTGGGGTTTAGGGACATGGTTGAACATTGTTGGTACTGTCTTCTCAGTGGAATTTGGATTCTTTTTCAGCACAAATAGGAGATCTTTGGGAACACTCAGTTTCCTCTTCCTCAGGAATAGCCAGAGTTCCATTTATTTGCTCTTGGTCCCTTTGAACACTGAGCATATGCCAAGGAGGCTGAAGGGGAATGAGAGGAGGGGAAAGAAGACTGGGAATGGAGCTGTGTAAGCAACAGACTGGGGGTCTTTTGAAATCATTAAACAGCAAACAAGATTCTATAAGTCATGTTTTGCTATTCAGATTAAACTTTTTATTTCTTAGGTGTTTAGTTTAAATTTTATTTTGTGGATCTGTGCTCACACTGATAGTTTACTGTTGGCAAGCCAAATGGAAGAGGCAGACCTGATAAACCTGTGCAGGACTTGCTGTGAAATATTCTAGGGAAAACCCCTTGCCTTTGGCCAGGAGGTTGGATGGTGTTTGAGAGACCTTTTGAAACAACAGGAGCACATGTGGGACACATGATGGCATTGCAGGAAATGTATCAAACAAACAGTAGCAGACCTTAAAGCTGGAGGAGCTGCCTGGTGTGCATGGTCCATGGTGCTGCCTGGTCCAGCATGGCAAAGAGCAGGCAGATCCATCCTCATATTGCCCCTGCCTGCTTCTGGCACAGCCTGGACTGCTTGAGGTCGGGGGTTGGCTGCTTAATACAACTCAATCTTTTAAATTTGACTTTCTTATGGACCTGTAAAAGCAGAAATTAAGGTGTTACTTAATGAAATACTGGAGTGGCCTACTAAGTATTTCTGAAAAGCAGTTTTCTTTTGGATGGCTGACAGCCTTTCCAAGTGTTTCAGAAAAGTGATATGTTTTTAAGCTCAACCTTCATTGCTCTTGCTCCTTGTTGCACATCAGTAGAGTTTTAGTGTATTTCTTGATCTCTGATTTGGACTATATTGCCCCTACTAGTGTTAATAAGCATTCTTCTGTCAGAATAATCTCTCTGGGAACAGACTTGATGTTGTATTGATGCTGTGTGGCACCCACATACCTGGTTCCTTGATTATCATAAAACTCTTTCCAAAGTGCAGCCTTGCAGCTTTATTTTTTTTTTTTCCTCCTTTCTGATTTTTTTTGCCAGAAAACACAACCGAGTATGGATAGCAGTGCTTGGTTGTCACACTGCATGGTTGGAAATATGGCACTTAAAACAAATTTATAGTTGAAAATGCTAAAATCTAATAAACAAAAAAACTCTTGCAGAGTGATCTTTCCTCCTCTTGAAATCTTAGTGATTGTGCAGCTGTTCTCTCCTGTCTTTTCCTAAGGTGCATTTGTAGATTTTCACAAGGAAAAAATAAGTTTGGGAAGCTGTGATTGTAAGTTAATTAAAAATAGTTTTCATTTTAGAAAACTAAATATGTTGGCAGTAGCATACTCATTGCTAATGGGTGATTGTATTTTTTCAATAACAATAAGAGATTCAGTGAAGCTCTAGAAGATGTTAGAATATGATTAACTAGATAATCTATGTATTTGAGTTTTATTCCCAAATAAGATGGATCTCCCAGAGCCAGAAGTCTGAGTTTATATTTGATAATTATATGAGACTCTTGAGCCTTCTTGCTGACTATAATTCAATACTTTAAGAAAAGAGCTTTAAAACATGAAGAAAGAATGAGTGCTTCTAATTCCAGGAAAGCAGTGTGACCAGTTTGCTCACTCTGTCCCAAACAGAGCCTAGCAGATTATGCACCATGCTGTGCTGGACCAGCAAATAAGAGTACAGAACCCAGCAGTCACAAATTATACCTTTCTCAAATGCTCGTTTGGTTCTGTGGAAAAAATAGTTTCTGAGAGTGTTTATCAAAATGTCAGCTCTAGACATTTTGAAATGGTTTCCTTTTCTAGAGGATGTTCTGTGGTGAAAAGGCTGAAAGGTGTTTGGCACTTACTGGACAACCTGTGGCAGACAAGCAGCTGCCCAAAATTAGGGACCTGGATCACAGAGGCAAAAGCTGGTGACATGTTTCTCTGACTCTGATGATAGGTTATGTGTGGATATTTGTGTATTTATTAATGTATTCTTACACACATGCAGACCCACTCCTTGCTCTGTAGATGTTCTACAATGGGTTATGTTCACATCACTGAAAAGAGCAGAGGCAACTTTGACAGATGTGGCTGAGATTCGCAGTTCCGTCCCACATCTCTGTAATGCCAGGTCCAAGGGCTGTAAAGCTAACATGAATGAAGATAAAAAAGCTGCTGTAACAGAAAAATGGTCATTCAAAACCACCTGTTTTTTACCCATTGAGGATAATTTTTTTTTTATCTGTAAATATTGTTGAGTTAAATACTTATGTGGATATGAATCCTGGTGAAGAGTCAAACAAAAGCACATCTGACTAAATTAAGAGGGAAGAAAATGCTTTTTGAATTTATATATAGTAACGATCTAGGATAATTACTGTAACTGCTGAGTTTCTTTAGGGGTTTTCTGGGTCCTGAGCAAAGCACCTTATGACTGCAAAAGGTAACAGAGTGTAAATAAAAAGAAGAGGAAGTAAACATGCCACATAAAAAATAAAACAAAATTTTTAAAAGTCACTGGTTCTTGTAAATGCTCTCTGAGTTGAAGCTAGAGCAATAACTGCATTAATATACTTTAGTCTCATGGATTTAAATTCAAAATATGCCAGACCCCAACGTCATACATGTGAAGATGAGGACTTCAGAGATAAGGCTGGAGCAGTTGCTCTAAATACTGTAAATTACAAATCCATAGTTTAGTCAAAATAGCTGATTTCTGGACATCTGCATGTACAGTTTTACCTGTGGCAATTAACTGGAAGATTGAACTCTCACATATTTGTGATAAGTTCACCAAAATGTGTGAATGGGAGCTTGGGAGAGCCTCAGAGTAAGTTCAGAGCATGGAGCAAGTTTAGACCAGGGAGGACTATGATCAAAAAGGAGAGGAGCCATGGGGTCTTTTAGGAACAGAGCTGATGCTGCTGCCACTGTGGCACCAGGGGATGTGTTGACCACACACAGAGACCAGGAGGAATTATTAACTTTCCATCTGCTCAAGGAACATTCCCATAAAGGAAATTATATAAATATATTGATTTGTTGGAACACAACAACGTATGTCCTTCTGAGGAGAAAGAAACTTCTGCTTTGAATTAGGGGAAGATGCCAAAAACAATAGATTAAAATCAGGAATGGGTGGTGATATGGACTAGAAATCAATGCATTCAGTGTGTTGCAGTCATTAGACACAGATGCTATACTGGAGATAAAAATGGAAATGCAAAGCTGGGTTCTGGAAAGAAATTATTCATTGCTTTGCAGTTCTCTACAGGACAAGTTAAGTGCTGTCTGTCATCTGATTAAAAAGTAACTGAAAAACATCTGTCATGAAAAAAACTGTAGCAAAATGGGAAAAAGTTAAAGATGAGGTTTTCTCTAAAGTTCTCTCAAAGGACATCTTTGGTTTAATGTCAAGGAACCTGAAAGTATCTCAAAGGGCCAACATGAGCAGTATTGAAATTACTGTATTTATCTATAAGCACATGCAAATTTTGTATTTCTGTTTTATATTTAATATTTTAAGTGCATACAAAATGTATGGAACAAATGCAGTGAATATCTTCAGAGTTAATGGTGATGAAATGCAAACAGTGATGAAATGTAAGCCATCTAATGTTTATCGAATATGCATTAAATATATAAATATACACCTATTTATACATATGTGTATGTATAGATCTATATGTAGAAGCGCATAAAAATTAAATAATTTTTCCTGTTTGGTTTCATCATTTTTTGAGACCAAATTTGTGGACTTTTGCATTGCTTCCTCCCAGTGGAATACCTAGTGCTGTATGTTACAAGCCTGTCTGTCCACAGCCTTGGACATGTGAGGAGTAGCTGCTAGTGCAGCTGTCATATCAGAAGATATTTTCAAGACAGAGATTAAGAGGAATTTTGTGGACATCCCTGAATCTGTGAAATTTTTTGTTACATTCAAAGAAAGAAAAAGGAAATCTTACTGTAAAGAATAGCTCTAAATTGTCTAATTTTAAGGCAAATGAGAAGTCTGCCTCCATGCCTTAGGATTCCTAAATGAAAGAAGAATGTTGCCTTGTTCACTATTTTCAGCCTCCAATAATCAAGCATAACTTAGGTTCATGTTCATTAGCAAATCTGTGAAGTTTGACTGAAAGCAGCAGTGCATACAAAACAATTGTTCAAGTCACGTGGCTAATTCCAGTTTAAAATGTTCACATTTGGCTAATTGCATTCATTTATTTCTTCTTAAGGCAAAATGGGGAAACAAAATAGTAAGCTGGCCCCTGAGGTGATGGAGGATCTGGTGAAGAGCACGGAGTTCAACGAACACGAGCTAAAACAGTGGTACAAAGGATTTCTAAAGGACTGTCCAAGTGGTAGACTGAACCTTGAGGAGTTTCAGCAGCTCTACGTAAAAGTAAGTTATTTACTAAGTTATCTGTTAATTTAAAAGTAAATTATTTGACTGTAGAAAAATTTATGAAGTAATGTAAAGCAAACATATGGTCCAGAGCTGCTGGTCATTTAGACTGAGGAATAATTTTGCTTTGAGAAGCAATGATGAAGATGAGGCTATGAGTGGGAAGTGTTACCCTCATCACACCAGTGATTCATGTAACTATAGTGACCAAAACCATAAGCTGAGAAAAAAAGCTGTGATTTATTCACAAGAAATATAATACATTCTCTGTGCTGTGAAATTCATGGACGTCGTTCACCTTCAAAAGATGGGCAATATAAACCAAGTGATTGCTAGACATACTTATATAAAAGTGGTGAAGTTTCACGACAGTGTGACCTGCAGATACATTATGCACTGTGCACAAAGTATTTCTTCCATAAGTTTTAGGTATTGCCTTTATTTTTTCCCTGCTGTCACTTTTTTCTTGTTTTATTGGGAAGGGAAAGCAGGCTGATCTATTTATTTTCTTCTTATTTTTCATTACTTTGTCATGTTCAATGCAATCTTTCTCTTACATTTATTATGTATTTACTCTGTAACAAGAAGAACATGGGGGTAGCATAAAAAATGTATTCATGTTACAAAGATAATTATATTTTAATTCAGAATTGAGTGTCAGCCTAAAGGTCAGAGACTTCAAAGTAATGTTAATTAGGAGAAATATTGAATGGCAGTGATGAACTGTGGGATCAGAACAGCTCGTAAATACAATGTGAGGCTGAATAAAATAAAGCAGCCTTTCAAATGTACGTAGTTAATATTGAGCACACTGGCAATTTTTGCAGACAAGTGGGACTGTACTTTCCCTCAAATGCATGGTACAGTTCTTTCCTAAGTTTCTGCAGCACTGAACCAGATCACTCTGCAAGGTATTACCTAGACCCTTTTTCTTTCTAATGAATGGTTCTAGCAAAAACTTCTAATTCAGCTTACACAAATAAACTTCTCTCTTCAGATTTTAATATTTATGTCTGAAGAAGATGTTGCCTCACAATTCTTAACCAACAAATGAGTTTGTAATTAATTATATCTTCAGATTAAAGAATTTTTACAGCCTCAGGTGTTGTGCTTGTTAATGACTGATAATTTATAAGTTCCATTTAAAACAGTACTTGCTGCACATCCAGCCAGAGCAGACATCCAGTCATTTCTCATACATGTTTCTGGGAAAAGTAGACAGTCTTTACAAAATTCTTGACAAAGCGTGTCAAATCTTCAGAGATCATTGTTTCTTTTTGGAGGATCACAGCAAAGTTTTTTATTTGTTTCTTTTTTTTTTTTTTTTTTTTTTTTTTTTTTGTTGTTGTTGTTGTTTTGATGATTTTTTTCTTTGGGTTTTTTTTTGCTTGGTTGGGATTTTTTGTTTGTAGGGTTTATTTTGTTTTGTTGTTATTGTGGATTTGGGTTTTGGTCTTGCTTTTTTTTTTTTTTTTTTTTGGGTTTGGTTTTTGGGTTTTGGTAGGGTGGTGGTTTTTTGGGTTTTTTTTATGATTCTGTATGCTGTGAGAAATAAACATCTGAAAATAGCTCAGAGCTCCCAAGACTTCCTTCCTTCAAATGGGTGTTCAAAACGTTCATAGATATTTCACAAGAAATATACTTTATTTATGGAGACACATCAGAGAGTAAATTCAATATCAAGTTTTCAGAGATGGTAGTGCAAAAAACAGCATGAAAGGCACAAGCAGTATTTTGCTCTTGAAATGAAGACAGCTTTGTAATCTTACTAAGCTGCAATATCCAGCTTTAAGTTTTATGGCTTCATGTATCTTCAGACATACACATCAAATATGATTCTCTCCCTTGCTTTGGTAGTTGTGGGGTTTGATTTTTGCTCTGCAATGGCACTGCCATATATTTAGTCCAGTTTATTGTCATCCTATATTTAATGTCTGTACAGGGGACAACACTAATTTTGTGAGGTGAAATATGATTAGCTGTAGTAAATCTAGAGCATTACCTCTCTTTGCGTTGCAGAAATGCTTGTGAAATAATGTCTGTGAGGAGCTCATAGTCTGAGTGTTGGCCATGGTGGTGACTTCTGCCGTGTCGGACGTTCTGTCTACCCCAGCTTCTGGCTGTAGATAAAGTCCCAGGAGGAGCCACCAGCAGGCAACCAGAATCATTATGATTAGTTCAGTTCACTTAAAGTAAATTCAGGGTGAAAATACGTGAAGCATGTATTGATTCTTAATTCCTTTGCGTAAACTTAGATTTGAGAGAGATAATGTTTATCTGTTGGTCTGAACTGGATTTTATTGAGGAACATTTCCATAGATCAATATATTTTGGAAAGAAATACAAGATTTTCCTCCTTTGCCAGTTCACGTTGACTTAAGATGACTTTTTTTGTTTGTGAGAGCTATGGGGGTGCATCTTCATGTATGTTGATAAAAAGGTGTTGGTCATCTAACTTAGATACAAAGGAAACTTTTTTTATTTTATTCAAACGAGTGGAAAATATCCTCAGCTTAAATAGACAAAACATTTTATATTAGCAATACTTGAGGTGAATTTCCTGGTTGTCTGCCCTTCTCTTCCATCAGAATTACTGAGTGAGGTGCACAATCTTGGGGCATAGAAGCTGTTTGGGCTTTTTTTTTGAGAAACATAACTAGGTGTGTCCTGGGTTCACACCTGATGTGTTACTGTATCTGATTCCTGCTAATAAGCTTGAGTTGGTCTGAAAGGGAACCTCCAGAACATGTGTGATGTGGATGTCAGGGCCTCAGCATGAGCCCTTCCAACCCTACATATTCTCATCAATTGTACTGTGCTGATTACTGATGTAGATGAAAACTGTATTGACCAAAGGGAGAATTATACTAGTTAGGCTTGGAGACACTTCCTATTGAAGTTTCCATTATGAATACAAATCGAGTGCATAAATTAAATAGCAGTTATACCAATGGATTCTACAGAAAAATTATTTGCAGAACTTTTAGAGGAAGTGTCTATAAAAATACTTAGTCAAGAATGCCTCTTTTAAATAAGCTGCTAATAGGCAGAAATATACTTACTGTTACATATTTAACATTTTCTGCAGTGTAATAGGTTCATTGAAAATACTGGTTCAGTTTTGGGTAGATAGATTCATCTTGAGATACAAAATCTGTGGCAAACTGTTAGGGCTCATGTTTCCTTCCATGGCACTGAATGAAGTGAATGCTTCTGCAGTTTTTTTAGTAGTTTATTGAAGAGTTGTTTATATACTGCAAGCCCAGAGCCACAAAGAGTCCTAAATACTGAAACACTGAGTTAACTGTCCTGACAGTCCGCACAGAGCATGGGAGGGGGAGAAATCTGTGGATAGCATTCAGAAGAAGCTAAAACTCAAGCCAGTGTTTTGTAAAGAAATGTGCAAAACCACAAGGCATTACTCAGGACAGGAGCTGGTGTTATATTCTAAGTTTCTCCACTGTATGGGACTTGCATCTTCCTACTGCAGAGAGCTATCTAGAACAGTAGAAAAAGCAAAATCAACTGACTGGAGTCCTCTTGCTTTCTCTCTTAAGTGAACAAAAACAATGTAATTGCTTTACCTTTATCCCAGTGGTTTATGTACTGCTTAAGCTGTAGAAAACTGAGTTAATTAGGGGAAGAGCATTGCCAGCAGGTCAAGGGAGGTTATCCTGTCCCTCTGCTCAGCTCTGGTGAGATGCATCTCGAGAGCTGTGTCCATTTCTGGGCTCCTCAGGATGAGAGAGAGGGAGCTCCTGAAGTGGGTCCAGCAGAGGGTGACAAAGAGGATGAAGGGACTGGAGCATCTCTGTTCTGAAGAAAAGCTGAGGGAGCTGGGCCAAAGCTGGGTCAGCTTTGAGAAGAAATCACTATGAGGGGATCTCAATGTTTATCAGTATCTGAGAGGAAGGTGCCAAGAGAGGATGGACCAGACTCTGCTCCGTGGTACAATAGGGCAAGAGGCAGAAAGTGATGCACAGGAAGTTTCACCTGAATAAAGGAAGAAGTTCCTTACTGTGCAGTGACCACACACTGGAACAGATTGCCCAGAGAGGCTGATGAGTCTCCCTCACTAGAGATATCCAGAGAACCCTCTGGATGCAGTTCTGTGTTGTGTGCTCTGGGATGACCCTGCTTGAGCAGAAAGGTTGGACCAGATGATCTATTGTGGTGTCTTCCAACTTTACCCATTCTGTGAATTATCGTGTGTCTGTTTAAATCTGCACTGCTTGCCCTCTCATTTATCTACCTGTGATGAGATATGACCTTCTGGGCTGCTGGCAATATCTCAATTAACCTCCGTTTGTGTAGGAAATAGCATCAGACAAGCTGGAACCTAGAATTTCCTTCTTCAAAGAAAATAACCTAACTGTTAAGCTTAATCCCTACTGGCTGTCTTAATTTTCTTTTTTCTCTCCTAAAAAGTCCTTAATTCTTTTATCTTGCATAAAACTCCATTGGTATTGCAGGCAGAGAGCTAAGAAATTAATATACTAAACTGTCACTAAAATAAAAGATACCAATAAAAAACTCTTGACTGTTCCTATCATTCTTTAGGGTTTCTTGCAGTCTAGAGGGCCAAATACATTTTCTTTCAGATCTTTTGAATTCAGTGGGTTTAGATGAATATGCCCTGGAGTGTGTAAGTGTGCATAATCACTGCTAATATTAACAGGAATTATGCATGTTTATTAAGTGGAAAATAGGCTTCTGTATTGTGATACTTCTTGGAACTGGGTCACTGAACATGAGAAGCATATCTCTGCTTTAATAGAAACAAGCACCAATGGTCCTTTAACTGGAAGAGCAGAGTTAGAAATGATGATGATATAATGCTAGCATTAAACAAAATAACTTATTTGTGAATTTGTTGCACCAATATTATTTAGATATGTTTTGGAGTTTTATAGATAACTTCTAAGTGAAAGGAAAAAAGGCAAAAAGAAAAAAGAAAAAGAAAAAAAAAGCTATTTTTTTATTGGAATCAAATGATTTGTCATATTTTTTGCTTCTATCTCACATTTCTGGCCTTGAAGGGAATTGATTTCTAGTCCTTCATTTTAATACGCATAGAACAAAAGAATCTCAAAAATCTATTGAAATTTAAGTGGATGTATTTGCAGCCTCTTTCAAGACAGACTAGCATCTTTCTAAAGATGGCACAGAGCTCCTCAAAATATCAGGTTAGAGCTGGATTTCAGGCTTTCAGTGGCTGTAAAAAAGTAGGACTCCAGAATGGCACAGCTGTGTTTACAGATGTCCCAAACATAGATGCAGTTGTACTGGCAGAAATTGATGTTTCCCGGGATCATCTCTTAACTGGTAGAGTTGTGCTGGTTTTATAAGTGTGCTTTGTCCACTTAAGCTCTCCTTATAATAGGAATACTTTTAAAGGTATATTATACCAATGTTAAGTATATTGTGCCAAATATTATTTATATATTTAGCATATTATACCAATCCTGTGGTGCTGTAAAATTGCATCATATCTTGAAATAATGTAGATGTAAAAAAATACTGATTTTTCTACCAACACAATGATTTTAGACTTTTTGCTACCTTCCAGAAGATCACATCTGGTGTGCCAGCAGTATTTCTGGACAATATGACAGGATATTTGCTTGCATGAATCACCTAAATTAAACTGCAATACAGAAAATATCGTACGTATTTATTTTTAAAGATGGCTCTAAAAATCTTTAAACTTGTTAATATTACTGCTGTGTTATTGAATTTTTCAAACTGATATGGAATAAGAAAACTAATACTGTTATTTTAGAATTTTTTGATGTGAACAAATAGAGCAACAAATAGCACTGGTTTGGGGACATCACAGTATGGCTCTATAAGGAGCAGTGCATGTCTAGATAGGCACATAAAGTCTAGAAAGGAATGACAGTAACATTATTTGCCTCAGTAGAAGTTTTGCTTGTGGGGGGTTGTAAAAGAGTTGATGAGGTAGAGATTCTTAATGCATTCCTTAAGCACTTAATACAAATCTGCACATCTGAGACAATTACTGTAAATCATGAGAAATAAATTCTCTTTTTCACCAGAGGTTCAGTGAAGTTGCTATGAAAAGAAAATTAATATTGCAGAATCTAAATGGCTGAAAAGCAACTGTCCTTGTGGTCCAGCACTACCACTGGGGAGTGCTTTTCAGGATGAGCAATGTGCTTGGTGCTCCAAAGCTGTATTAAAACTGGGTTCTGATAACTTTAAAACCAAGAGTAATTGCAACTGCTTTTCAAACAGGATTTGGCTAAAAAAAAAAAAAAAAAAAAAAAAAAAAAACCAAAACAAAAAAACCCCGCATGGTCTTGTTGCCTGAATGTTTTTCATACAAAACTGCTTTTGCCATTATTATTTTTCTTCTCCTTATAGACATGAATAGACAGGTGCTGTGTCAAAACACAGGTCTACTTCTAAACCACATAAAAGGCTTATTATATATTTCAAACAGAAGCTGAGATTGTGCACCATGAATTTTAAAACAAAGGGCCAGAATGCTTACTTATAAAACTGAAATCAAACAAACCCTGAAGGCAGTGTTAACTTTGAAGCTGGCTTTGAGCAATTAAGGGAAGGGGAGGATACTGGTAATGTGCCTTTCTGCTTCATTTCTGTCACTGGGCTTATCCCAGGAAAAATAATGTCTGGACTTATAATTTTGTGGAACAGATTTTAAAATCTGTCTTTAGTAAACAGGGCTTTAAAGATCAGCAACCATATTGAAAAACAAAATACAGTAAATAAACACAGATTCTCATTTAAGCTGCAAAACAAATTGAAAACAGTAATTTCCAGATGAGGACCAGCATGCTGGGTAGCAAACAGTTCTGAAAATATGGCTCTAAATCACAACACTGGATACTAAGAGCCTTTAACAATGTGGAATGGAGTCAGTTTAGATTGAAACACTAATCTCAGTGAAGCTAATGGGAGTTTTCATTCCTGATCCTTACTTAAGCGCTTAGGACTGTACTGAGCTCCTGAAATTGTTTATCTTTGTGAGATCCAAGTGCTGTGAAGTCTGGTGTAAGCTCCATTAACCATTAGTGTCCAGTCCTACAAGCTGGATCCAGAGTCTGGAGAGCTCAGGTCTGAAGATGTGCACACTGGGAGCTGTCATTTAAAGGCAGCAGTGGTAAGTCTGGGGGAGGGGGTGAAAGGAAGGGTCCTAAAGCTGGTAAAAATTTTTCTAAGGCAAAGAAGGACAAGTCCTTTTCTCCGTGCAATATATGGCTAGTGGCAAATTTTAAAGGCAAATTTTTTTTTTTTGTTCTGTTTCAGAGCATATAATGGCCCATATCCTCTAGACAATCTCCTCTGGAGACTCTAAATCTGGAAAATGAGGAAGTCAGACAATTTTACGAGATGAAATCTAAGCAGCTAAATCTTAATTGTTCTAAGTAGTAGCTTATGGAGTATCCAGACTAGTGGAATGAATCTTCCTAATGCTTGAACAAATCAGTAACATATGCTGACACTGTATCTGGAAGAGGCAGGAATCATGGTCACATGAATCCAAAAGAGCAGTCCAACTGTCCAAAGGCATCTTTAGGGATTACAGAGTCAGCAGATGTTGGGGAATGCAAAGATTTAGTCCAAACCTCTGATTATTACCAAGTATTGAATATATCTGTAATTCTGTGGCTATGTGCTGTTCTTGGAGGCATTTAAAACTGACTTCCAGTGCATTGAAGAGAGTATATCCAGACAGGATAAGATGATCCAGACTGGAATGCTTAAAAATATCACCATTTACGTGCATGCCCCAGTTTCCACTGTAGTCTGATAAAAGAATGCAGGCTGGATAAATTTTCCGACAATAACGTGCAAATTACTTTCACTTCATCTTTTATTTTGAGGGAAGCTCACCAGTTCCCAAAACATTTTTATTAGAGACTTTCTTCCTTTGCAGCTCACCTTTGATCTATGTTTTATTCCTCTGAGAAATCAAAACAATGAATTTGGGATACTGTGATTATTTCTGAAGCAAAATACTGAATTCATTAATAAGGTTATCTGAAGGGTGATAAAGGAGCTCTGCAGCTTGGATGGAGAGAGCCATTGCTAACACAAGGAACCAAAGAGATCAAAGAAAAAGAATAATGAACTGTCAGCACCACATCCCACAGCTGTTATCACGTTCAGATCTAGTATTTGCTGTAGCTATGCTTATTTTACCATTGTTACATAGTCCTCACAGCAGCTGTCAAGACTGATCAGTGGTTCACAACCTCTACATATTCTGTTGCAGAAGTCAAGTATTTCAGACTTTTGTCATCCTGAAGCTTCTGCTTCCTACCTTTCTTCATCCCACCTCAGCACTTTCATTCTCATCACAAGGAAGAGTATTCACAAAACCAGTGAAAATCCTTGAGCATGTACAGGAGAGAGAGGTGATGTTGACTGCACTTTTTTCAGAGATCTCCCCTTCTCTTGCAATCAAATAAAATTGTCATGAATTAAGCACATAAAGTCTCTGTATTACATATGAAGAGTTGAAATACTAAAAGGTTAAGCCATTTGCTTGATGTCTTTAGCAAAGCCAGGGTTGAAATTATTTCATGGGTCAAAATATAAATGTCCTTTACTTCATTTCTTTGGAGTGAGGGTTTGTTCTTTTTTCTTACAGAATAGCTTGGCAATGCCTTCCGGGAGTTAGACATGCACATAACAATATGGCACTTCTGGCCAGATGTTGATCAAATATCTAGTTTAGGTCTACACTGGTTTCTGTGCCTTGTTGTTAAAGTGTGACTATGTCCTAGTGGAAACCTGTATTTTAGGTCTTCAGTGACCTGGATTTTGAAATGCAGATCATCCCTTTAGGATGATACTAGCCTTATTCTGAAGACTGGTAAGCATGTGTTTTAGTTACTTGAGGCAAAGTGGACTAGGATCTTTCAGAGACTTCTTCTTGTCACATTTCTTAAACTATAAACACTGTTGTTCATTTAATATATATATATAAAAGCTGTTTAGTTTTACAGGGTTCCTGAAGGAAGCATTAAACCAGGGCACTTCATTTCAGCACTGGAGTGAATTACTGTGATTTAAAATCTTTTACTTTTAAACATTGAAGTGTTTTCCTCTACTATCAAAGTGTGCTTTCAATATCTCACTTGTGCACAAGGCCTGGAGCTGAAAACAGCATTCTTATTTCATACTTCATAAGGTTTGGACAGGAACTTGCTCTGAACCCCGGCCCTTCACCTGTCTGTGCCATCTCTGACTCCATGCCTCACCTTCTCCTCCCTCTCCTCTCAGGAAACTCATCAGTGCTGCAGAAAGTTAATTTACCATACTGGTATGTACTCGATATGTACTTGATGGTATGTGAGTCACTGTAGCTGGGTGTGAATATCTCAAACATTAAAGGGGAGTTCACTCATTAGAGTGAGCCCTGGTGCTCTCAGCCTGTGTCAGCTTGCTCCATTTGCTTGTGGTGTGCTGAGATGGCAAATCACTGCTACCCCAGCAGCATGTGCTGCTTGAGAGGCTGTAGCTATGCAGCTAATGAAACAAGAAGTGCTTTTTCAGGGCACTGTGGAAAGGAAAAGCATTTGGGAGCTCAGTTAGCTATCAAGTCAAAACCAGTTTTTATTATCATGTAGACATTAGTTGACATTCCAGTGAGATTTCTACTACTTGTTATCTGAACACTTCCAGTATCTTGGGATATCAATGCCTTTTTTCTTCAATGAAAGTAAATTTCCATCTTTTCATGTTTAATTAAGGCTCATAGGAATAGACTATTTGCACTGACAAACCTAATGATTGCTGTATTTAGAAGACTTACTGCTACCTGGCATGAGAATTAGGTAAATATCTTAATTTTGTATTCAATCACAAACAGAACGAAATGAGAAAAACATATGGTTTGGAAGATAAAGTAATCAACAGAAGGAAAATTAGACAGGAGGAGATTTTGACATTTTGCTAAAATATGAATGAGTATGAAACATTCTCAGAAAACTGTGCTGTGAAATCCCCTAGGTTAAGAAGATGTGAAGGTTGGCTCTCTGATTGCATGAATAGCCCAGAACTGAACATGAAGTTCTAAATAAAATCTCCCTATAGTCAAGAGAAAGAGAAGTATATACAAAAGTGTAACTCAATACTGAGTTCATCTCAAGGTGAATATCAGTTGGGGATTATTTCCATGTTAACAAAAAAAGAAATTAAAATTTTCTGTCATTAATTGAAATAAAATTGTATGTGGACCTTGTCAGCAGCTTTCAGAAGAAGTATATTCAGTTATGAAGCTATTTGTAGGGGTCCCCTTTCATTTGGTAGGATATACCCTAGGATTGCTGTTATCCCCTACTAGGAGATTACACACCTCTAAGCATACTTATGACTCTTTACAGCTTTCTTTGACAGATATCCTCAAGTTTGCTCCTCCGTGTCAAACCCATCAGGGTAGGAGATGGATTAAGTCCTATTCCAAGATACATGAATTTTGGCAATGTGGTACCTGTCCTTGCTGCTAATACCAGATACACAGGGTTTGGTTAAAGAGAACAGTCCTTGAATTTGCTTTTGTCTTCACAGGCTCCAGCTTGTACAGCTAATGTTTATGTGGCTATACCTGTGTCCCTCTTCTAAATACCTTTTTGGTTCTGAAAAACTTTAATTGTGTTGGTGTTTATTAATGTAGCAATTACTGTGCCCTAATTTTATGTGTTGGTGAGATAATTATAGCTTAAAACATTTGACTGAAATGATGGACTTGATTGAGAATGGATCAGCTAAAACAAGAAATTGTGTTGTGAAAGCCTCACCAGAGATTAGAGGCATGCAGATGAATTTAGGGGATGTACTTCCTCATAGCATGGATCTGTTTTCACCAGAATAAACTCCAGCCAGCTGCTTTTCATCCAGCTGCTAAATGCTGGTCTCTGGAAGGTGATGTTCTTTGGATGTGGTCCTGGTGAAATGCAGATGTCCTTAGCTTCCTTCTGAGCCTTTCTATCCACACACACACACCTCAGCCCTGGCAGGAAAGGATGGAGTTGTGAAATCACTGCTTCCCATTGACCTTCTGCTTCCCACTTACCCTCTCACCCACACCTTGGCAAGTCAGGTGCTGTTCCCTGTGCTCAATTAACAATGCTAATTTCATTCAGGAGGAAAACACATCTCCTTTGCTCAGGGTCCAATTTCTACATTTCTATACAAAACACCTTCAGCACACTGAGTCTTATATTACCATGTGGGTTGGTACACTAGGTACAAACATTATAGACACATTAAGCTTTTTGATTAGGACAAGTGATTAGGTGGCAATCACTTCTGAGCTTAAAGTTGCTTAGTGATGACCAAATCCCACAGTTTTTTTGGAGGAATACATAGTAGTATATCTAGAGCCGCAGAAAGATACAGCTGAGCACCATTAGTTTTCATTTCATGCACAAATATTTTCGTCTCATCTCATCTCATCTGTGGCACATTTGTACAGAACAGGGGATGTCATAACACTCTATTTATTACTCTTAGAATTCAAACTTCCCAATGTTTTATATTAAAATATTTTAGATATTTATTTATTTTTAGATGTAATTTCCATACATGACATTGTTTGGTTCATTGTGTTTTTTTAGAACAAAATAATACTTCGGGTAATACCCAGACTGAGAAAGGTTCTATTGTGGTTCTTAAAAGCCCAGCAAGAAAACTGTGGTTAAAATCTAGATCACAATGCTGAAAATTGTAGTTTATAATAGTAATAATCATATTTAATTGCAAGGGTGCTATATTCGTCATCGCTTGAAGAAGCAATTATTTATCTGTTGATTAGTCCTTGCCACAATTAAATACAGTATATGACAAGGGAAACCCAACAAATTAGTGGCCTTGTGTTAGAACTGCTTACTCAGTGCCACACATTATCCCCTGTGATGTATCCACTCATTTATTTTTAAGATTCTTTTCCCCAGGAGCATTTCTGTATAGCAGGAAAATGGTGTTTAATGGACCTGAGGTTATTTTCACAGAGACATAAATTCTGGGGTTATTCTAATGTACGGCCAAGAACTGTAGGAATAAGGATATTTCTGCTTCCTGTATCTACTACCCTGGGATCTCTTTGAAACATGAAAAATCATGAGAAAGAGCACATGCTCTGAAACAATCTGAAAGGAAACCATAATTTCATTGTCAGAAAATTTAGTTTTTCGTACAGAAAACCACCAGCAGGTCCACAGCAATAAAAGTGATAATAAAAAAATACTGCTAACAAAAGGTAAATGCTGGTCTTTGTACCCAGCAGTTTCTTTAAAAGTGATGTACCTCTTTGTTACTTCTCTGTAAGAATAATGACATTTTTCCAAAGAAATTAAATATGTTTCCAAAGAATGAATTGAACACATTCAGTATAAAAACCACATTAACTTGTAGCCAGATTCATTAAAGATACAAGATTCAAAATTATTAATTTGGCACACAAGCTTCCAATAATTCTATAGAAGTGGACTATCTGTGGGAAATTAGCTCTTGAGCTCTATCCAGAAGGCAATTGTCAGTGGGAAAGAAAAAAAACTGCATTCTGGCTGTCCAAGGCTGGAATACTTTATTGCACAGGCACAATAAATAGTTTCTGCTAGAAATAAAGAGACTGCCAAATCAACCTATCTGAATAAAAAAGTATGTTGTGCTTTACACATGGGAAAAGTGCTCCAGAACAGTTAATCCCTATGAAAACATTATCCCTGGATTATCACCAGTAGTATTTGCCTTCAGGCAGTTTTCAGTTATTTGTTTCCATTTTCTATACATGTACCCACTGGTTTTATTTCCACGTGACCATTCATCTCAATTACTTTCGTTGCTCTCATCTATTCTGGGCTCGTGCGTGTGCATCTTACATGTTGCCAGAGTACTTCGGGCTATATTTACAGATTCACAGAAATTCTGTTCTACATACAACGCACTCCTAAAAGGACGGCTGGTTTCTGTGGAGAGGCCCATGTCACTACAAAGTACATCGGTGGGCCAGAATACTTGGTATCTCTTCTTGTTCCCTTTTGTGCAGACAGGATATAAAGATCCCACCGTAGTGCGGTATGTGGGTGGTGTCAGTGAGTTCACATCGCTCCCTGGCTGGAGGAGCCTCTCCCAGGATTTATTGCCAGCACCTTGGTGCAATAGCTGCGTCAAGGGACAGCTGAAGCCGGGTTGCTATGCAGGCAGGACATCTTGGAGCCAAGGGAAAAACAAGGGGAGAAAGAAACTCTTTACAAGAAATGCAGTCCCTAGTTACTGTGTAGCTCACTGTATAACCAGAGAGAGTGGTAACAGTGAATGTCACATTTACAGTGGAGTGGAAGCATTATGGTGGAGTGTAAGAGTTTGGCCAAAGTGAGGATAATTCCATTATTATAATCCATGATGGATTAAAAATGTACTTTTTTAAACTGCCAGAATTCATTTATTGCATTAAAACCTCAATTTTTGCTATCTTGCTATCCTAAATTCACAAAATGCAATGTAATGAAAAAATAAATCTTTTCCTCCTAAAGTAACAAAATACTCTCCTTCTTCCTGGAGTGCACCAGAAGATGCAGCCTTGTCATCTCCAAACTCCTATACAATCCTGGCTGCCAGGCATGAAGAATCTTTAGATACATCCCCATCTTTTTCTTAACCATAATGTGCTTTTTTTCTCAGCTAACTCATATTCTTCTTCGCCAGGGCACTAGCTAGATGAATGTACCATGGGATGTGGTACCTCTGTCCTTTTCTTTTCCAGCTTTTGAATTTCTGCAAACTCAGCTTTGTGACTTCAGCATAATGAGAAGCTTCCTGTTAGTTGTGCTCATTCAGCCTATGACTGGGGCTTGGTAATTTTATTTTCGTCTCTTTTCTTACTTCAAGACAAGGGCAGTCCAATATCAGAAAACCAGCCCAATCCTTTATGCAAAGAAGAAACCTTATAGCTGGAAACTTTTCTAAAACATAACTCTACAAGCATTGGCAAGATTCTGCAAGCAAAATGAATGGGCATAATTGTTCGTTCTTCATTGTTAATGGTGCTGAGAAACACTTGAGAAAAGGAACTATCCAGACTCTATTACCTGAACTGAAATGAAATGTGCTCAGAAAGATATTTGAGATCTTTAATATCTAATCTTTTAATCTTTAAACATATACATTTCTAGTTTATAAAACCAGAGATTGGTTGAAGGTAATTCTTTGTAATTTTTTAATTTTTTAAACTTTTTTGGCAGTAATGCAGTTATATACATGGTGGTATCAAACAGTGCAGGCTTGAGAGATGAAAGTAAATTTAAAAGAGGAGAAATTGAGGTTGATTAAGTGTAAACTTGCTGTAGATTTTGGAAGATATTTTAAATTACGTTTATTTTTTTTTAAACCTAAGGGTTTTAAATATTAAGACAGATGATGATTTTGTTGGCAGGGAGACATTATCTAGACAAGCCATTCTATATTTAAGGTTGTATATCTATAATAAAACACATGGATGTAAGAAGACCTGCACCTGCAGCCTTTAGATAAGGTTGTAAATAAACAGATGAAATAGCCAATGGTCCTGTTCAAATCGATGGGAGAGCTGACACCTTCTGAGGGACAAAGATTTGGCTTGCATTTTACCCATTTCTTATTTTATAACATATGAAACACTGGAAAAGAATGACATATGGCCATATGGCTAATTTTTTTTTTTTTTTTTTTTTTTTTTTTTGTGATGAAAATATGGTCAAATATGGTCACTTCTTTTTGTCTCTTGTATGGAAATTCCTTCTCTCTTGGTAACTCCCAAAAGCAAATAAGCCATTACCAAGCTGTTTCTGAAGTGGTTAACATAATATCTGCAAGCACAGAGAAGATGCTGTATTGGGCACTCCTGGGAACTCCCATACAAACCATTCTGGATTTTTTCAGTTCATTGGCCAAACAAATCAGATTACCACATCTGTTTAGCCAGATGGTCTTTCTAGTGTCATGAGGAAAGTGCAGTCAAAATACTATCTACAACTAGCACAAGGATTGTATTGGCAACTTGATGCAGAAAAGGAATTACATTCCAAAAAATCCCTGTTGATGGCATTTGATGGCAATTTCCTTTTCTAAGAGGCAAATGCACTGAGCACCATCTCCAGCCATGTGGGTAGGTGGAAGCCATCATGCTGAGTAGAGCTGTGGTTGGTTTCTGGATTGCAAGGTGGGAACACTAATCCATTAATTTTAGAATCATAGAATCATAGCATTGGTTGGGTTGGAAAGAATCTTAGAGATCATCCAGTTCCAACTGACCTGCCATGGGCAGGGATGCCATTCACTAGATCAGTTTGTTCAAAGCCTCATCCAGCCTGGCCTTGAACATTTCCAGGGATGAGACATCCACAGCTTTTCTGAGCAACCTGTGGCAGTGCTTCACCACTCTCACAGTAAAGAATTTCTTCCTAACATCTAATAGAAATCTGTCCTTTTTCAGTTTTAAACCATTGCCCCTTCCTGTCACAATCTGCCCATATAAAGAGTCCATCTCTCTCCTTTTTATAAGCCTCCTTTAAGGTACTGAAAGGCTGCTATAAGGTCCCCCAGCACCTTCTCTTTTCCAGGCTGAACAAACCCTCCACAGGAGAGGTGCTCCAGCACTCTGAGCATTCTTGTGGCTTCCTTTGGACTTGCTGGTTACAGGTCCACATCCTTCCTGTGCTGGGACCCCAGAGCTGATGCAGCACTGCAGGTGAGGTCTCAATGGGGCAGAGCAGAGGGGCAGAATCCCCTCCCTGCCCTGCTGTCCATGAAGCTTTGAATGCAGCCCAGGACAGATTTGGCTTTCTGGGCTGTGGGCTCATGTCCAGCTTTAACACACGAGAACTGAGTTCTTCTTTACACAGCTGCTCTCAGTGACTTCTTCTCCCAGTCTGTATTCGTATCTAGGATTGCCCCAACCCATGTGCTGCACCTTGCACTTGACCTTAATGAACTTCATTCGTTTCTTTTTGGGCCCATTTCTCAAGTTTGACCAGGTCCTTCTGGATGGTATCCCATCCTTGTCTTGTGTCTTCTGTTAATCTTGGCCTGACATGCTTGATGTATTATAAGATCTTTATTTATTTTTTATTTTTCCAGCACTTGCCAACAGAAGAGTATTGTGTGTGTTTTGGGTTCATTAGACTACTTCTCTTTCTTCTCTTCTGCTGTATCCACTCTAAAAACATTATTATTATTAGGTCTATCCTACATAATTAAGAAAGAAGGGAACTATCTAAAAAATATTACATGAGATTCTTATCCAAATATCATTTGGTTGATTATGGCCTAATAAGGATGATTCTCCCAGAAGATGATCAAGGTGTAGTTGACTTCTAAGAATTTGGAGTGACTAGCTATTTATGATGGAGCCAGTTGAACATTCAAATGTTGTATGACTATTTTGTATAGCTAATAAAGTGGATTTTGTCCCTATAGACCTCAAAAATTCTAATATTATAGGAGAAATACATTGGCTACTAGTGGAGAACAAAGGCACTTCCAGAGGGAAATGATCTCATTACAATAGATGTATGAGAGACATGGCAGAAATCATTCTTGGAAAGAATCTATCTACCTGTATCTAAGGGGTGCCAGTGAGCTGTTAGATACCAAGAACTGGGAAGAGGAATCCAGACCTTAGTAAGAGGTATTTGAGAGAAAAGCAATTTTTCATTATAACAATAATAATTTAAAATTAATCCCAATTGCAAACTATCACATAGATTTTATAATGTTGATTGGAACATATAAGCATGTTTCATATCAAGATCTCATAATATTTTCTTAAGAAATGGTAAAAATCACACAAGTAATCTTACTTCACGCATTCTTTTTCTTTTTGTTGGTGTTAAATTCAAGTATCCACTGTGGTCACTGAAAAGATTTTCTTCCCCTTTGGCTGAAGCAAAATCAAACCCCGTAGACTCAGATGGACAAAGGGAAAACAGAAGCTGAGATATATGGGGAAAAAGTGAGCTTTTAGACATTTGTAAAGTATTTATTTGCTTAGCTTAGAGCATATTCATACTGAAAAAAAAGGGATTGTTTCTGACTTTTTATTAGTTTTGTGATAATTACAATAATTACTTTAAAAGTCGAAACCCAGGAAATTCTAAATGAGACAGCATAATTATAATATATAACCATAATAATGCTTCCTTCCATTCCTCACTTGGGCATTGTGAGGCTTAATTAGTTAATGTTTGTACAGCAGTAAAATGCAAAACACCGTAAAAGTATTAAGCATTTTTCCTGTTTCAGTTCTTCAGTATAACCAATTATCTTTCATAAGGTTTTTAAAGGGGATAATTTAAAATGGTCTATGTATACCAAACTGTATTTTTTATCTGTCTTGCTGGGAGATGGAGTGGCAAATCAGTGTTTAATTGCATCAGTATTTCACATGAGCATGCTGACACTGTGACAATGGATTTGGCCTAGAAATATTTGTTGATTATCATATTTCTGGGCCATGCAACAAATTTAAAGTGTTCTCATGGGAGCCAGGGACACAGCTGATGAAAATGAATAGAAAATTAGTGTCACAAGCTGACAAACCACCATACGTAGAAAGGAAAAAAAAATTGCAAATAAATAGCATTCTGTTGAAATAAATGAAACCTTGTGTCAAATATTTAGAATAGGAAAATCTTTTATTTCATCCTTTTACATACAGAGTTCAGTGAAGAAAAACAATCTTGTGCCATGTATAAATATGCAATATATGAACAACAAATGGAGCTAGAACTCAGGGAATGTAGAGCAAAATATGAGGTTTTAAATTATCTTTAGTTGAAAGAAGTCCTGAACAAGATCTATGTGTCAAAATAACTATTTTACAGATGATAAGAATCAGTCTGGGTTTGAGGTGGAAATAGACATAAATTAATTTTCAGGAGAGTATTTGCACCTCTGGGGATGATATGCAGAGTCTGTAATTTAAAATCCAGGGCGTTCTCCAATAGATCATTGAGTATTTAGTCATCCCTTATCTCTGACATTGAGCTTCAGCATAGAGTCAAGAGTTGGGATTAGTTTTGCCATCTGAAGGCCAGTTTGTTATTTAGGCTGCACTAGAGTCAATGGAAAACAGAGGTAGTTCCATGGGATTATTAATTTTGCCTGCCTTATGCAGAACTGCCTTTGTTTCTTTTATAGCTGCTGGACCAAAGGAGAGTTCTCAAATGAATTCCTCCTGATCTTAAACTTTTATTTTTCAAAGAAGTTAATGATGCTATGGAAGCAGCATTCTCCTTTCACTATAGAAGGATTCTCATGTTTCATATCTTTCTTTTAGACATAGATAACTTGGGTGAAAATTAGATAAATGCATGAGGAGTATTGGCTCACCCCTCAACATGCTACATGCCAGCAATGCAGAAAATACTGAAGTACATGGAGAAAGAGACAGTTCTCATCATTGACTGGGGTCATTCTCAAGTTAATTTGTTTCAGTTTGGAGACCATTTTAGGTTCCTTTCTGCTGCTGGTACCATAGAATTAAGAAGCTTACCTTGTAATCTGCATGTTTCTGTGAGCACATGGATCTGTCACATGCAGATTAAAACAGGTATTTTTTTAAGCAAAGATGGAGTGCTAAGCAGTTGGCTTTGGATCCACATTGGTACTTGGATCAATTCTTTTTGAAAAAAGAGTTAAAGAAAGCAGATTTAAAAAATAAGAAATCCCAGTTCTATAAAGGCGGTGAAAATTTTGAGGTTGACTTTCATGAATCTATTATTTTACCCATTAAATGAAATGGAGAGTGGCCTATTTTACTGGTAATCATATGATGGTTAAAATACTGGAATAATCAATATGTAAAAGCAATCATAATTAAATATTGACTCTTGCTTTTTTAACCTCAGTCTCTATTACTTGTATCAGGCCAGTTGGATTTGTATTCAAAACTCTATTTTGCTGGAAATAATTTTTCTAATCTAATAGTGCCACTTACTCCGCTCCTAGACGATTTATAAACATCTGCTTTTAGCAGGCAAAGGCTTTCCACTTTTGAAACTGCAAGAATTTCCATTATTGCATTTACATGTGCCTCAGCTGCTGCTAAGCAACAGGGCTGTTACCTGCCAAAGCCTGGAGTTAAATCCCAGATCTGTAAAGAGGATGGATAGAAACACAGACGTATAACACACTTAAAATAATAAGTGAGGAATGTGGTTTTGGAAATATGTAGAAATGTGGTGGTATAAGAAGAATACAATTCCATTCTAGAAACGTGAATAAGGGTGATATAATGTGTTAGGGAAAGTTAAGAAAACCAATCACTTTACTGTATTTTGATGAAATGTTCTTGAAAACACACTGTGGTCAGATTGGTTTTGCTTTGCCAAGCCTTAGCAAGAAGTGGTTAGGTGTATATGCAATGTTGGATAATAGGGAGTAAAGAATAGGGAGAACATCACCAAGAAAATTTAATTTAGTTTAATGCATATAGAATTTCTAAATCATAGGATCATAGAATAGCCTGGGTTGGAAGGAATCTTAAAGATCATCTAGTTCCAACCAAGTTTGATTCATACTATTTTGCATAGTGATTTTGCTGCTTCTTTTAGAGACAAATGTATTTATATTTGGCTAAGAAATGAGTCAGTCTCAAGTGCTTTTTAAAGGTTTGACTGCTTTATTTTCCATTGGTGTTTTTGGTGTCGGCTTTTGCTCAGTTGGGTGGGACTGTTTCTAAGAAATTGGATGTTAGAAATGCTGTTGCAGTTCATGGTGTTAGCATTTAAGTCTGAGGGTGTGTGATCAGTAGTGTTGTACCAACACAAGACATAAAGATGGTCTTTACCCTGCAAAATGGCCTGCATTGGGGGAGGAGGCAGTGCATGGAGGGGAATGGACCAGGAGAATAAATGTGAAGAGAGAAACAACACCAAGAGCCCCAGAAGTGACAGCCCAAATGCAGCTGCCAAATTGTTAAGCCTTGGGTAATGACAGACGGACTCCAAGGAGATACTTTGAAAAGGAGGAACTACCCTGCAGTGGGAAGAACATGAAATGCTGCTTGCTACAACATTGTAATTGGTAACAGGCAACATCCACTGCTTGAAGTGAAGACCCAGTCTGCATTTGTACAGTGAAGAAAGAGGTACCGTGAAAGAGGCACCTGCACTTCAACTGACAGGACAGGAAAATGAATTCTGCAGCAGTGTTAACAGCAGGAAGACAAGTTTTGTAGGACAGAGAAAGGTTTCAATGGGCTAGTTCCATTGGGCTAGTAACCATTTGGACAGTGAAAGTGACAGATTTTCACTATGTTCAACAGAAGCAAAAGTTCTTTATTCTTCTCTAAAACGTGTTCATATGTTTCCCTAGTTTTGAAGGCATTTTATAATTCCTTAAGGCATTCCCGCCTCTAGAATAACATTGTATGCCAAGTAGCACATCTTAGTCTTTATTAAAGCATTTAAGGGAAGTTTCCTACAAAATGGTTACACTTTCCTGTACGTCAAGACAGAGTTTGATGAGAAAATAGCATCATAAAATATCATTTTAGCCAGGCAGTTTATGCAATAAATTCCTTATTCTTTAGTTCCCTTGTTTGTCTGGAAACCAATGTATATACATGCAATCCCTTAGGAATATTGTTGTAAGAGACAAAGCATTTTCACATGTATTACTTGCATTTTGGTACACACTGCTTTACTAATGAAACTATTGAAATGAGGAAACAAAACTGTTGTGACATTTGGGGCAAAATATTTAGACTGTGAAAAACATTGAAACAAAATTCTGTGCAGAAATAAAAAAGATACACATTTATAGCTGTGCACAATAAGAATTGAAAAACTGGATTTTTAGTCTAATTCAAAAAAAATTAGGACTAAATTATCTTTTTGTAATAAAACCACAATGTAATTTTTGGAAAAAAATAAAAATAAAAATAAAAAATAATAATAATAATAAAAAAAAAGGCAAATGACATGGAAGAAGTGACATACAAAAATTCAGATTAAATCAATGGCTTAGTCCTACTGAACACATTTTTTTTCCTCAACAGTCAGACAGCTCTATCCTATTTAGCTGTATTTCCCCTGGCAGCACCACTAGTATGAAGTCTTAAATGTATCCATTGCTATTTATGTATTTACAATCTGCTGGGTGAGAGTCAACACTGTGTTCTTTTCTTACCTCTTAGAGGTGTCTGATGGGGTAGGTGGACATCTATGTAAAGATAATCTGTTTGGTACCATTTCCTTGACTTTCCAAAGAATATAGCAAAGCTCTTCACCAGATTGAAATAGATGTCTCCTAGGTTTTTTATAGAAAAGTCATTGAAAAGAGATAAAAGTTCTCCCTAGAATCACCAAGAACAAGGATATCTCTACTGCGTGCAGAGGAACTTTGAGAAACAAGTACACCTCAGATAACCCCAGACTTTCAGCTACTCACTTTAACATCGGTACAGTGTATTTACCTGTATTTTCTGGATTTCTGTGCCTCACAATACTTTATATGGTTTTTTTAATATGTTAATTCTGTTTTGAAGGGCAATGTATTCTTAGCCTTAGCCTTTTCTTTCTAACTATATGTTTAAAACTTTAAAGGGAAACAATGAGTGTCTTATTTGAAAATCTTACTGTTGTTCTCAGAGCAATAATTGTTGTTGCACATGGCATGGCTACCTTTTTCATTTCTCATGTGTATTATTATTCATAAAGGAGAATCATAGTACTTCTTGAATGGCAGCACCTGAAGGTGCCACCCTGAAATGCTTGTAATAAATTGTGTCATCACCAGTGGAGACAAAACGTGGGGAAAAAATAAACCTCTAAATATTTTGATTATTCCTCATGCTAGCAGTTCCAATGAATGTTCTCACGTGTACTCACATGTTTTAGCTTAACTGAAGGAATTTGAGCTAATGTACCCAGGGTAAAGGTGAAATACAAATTGAAATAGGATCATGGGTGACAAATAAAATACTTTTAAGCCAAAAAAAATCAAAGGAGCCAAAAAAGGTCGTGTAGATATGGTGCTTAGGGAGGTGATTTAGTCATGATTCAGTCCGGTGGAGTCAGGTTAATTGTTGGACTTGATGATCTTAAGGGTTTCTCCCAACCTAAATGGTTCTATGATTCCATAAAAAACCACATCTGAATAATATCCATCAAGGAAACAACAAATCATTCTTTGCAGTAGTACTGTTGGAATGTAGGAACTTTGTCCTTGGGTTAACTATTCAAGAGAATGAATCCCTGATTCTGGATGAGAGCAGAGCCTCTGCTGCACCCTGCTCTGACAGTGGGAAGTTGTGTTTTCCAGTGGTTGTGCTGGCAGCTGTGCTCACCAGGACCCCAGCTGGGACTCCTCAGAGGACAGGGATTATGTTGTTACTCCTGAAACAGCAGCTTTTGAAGCTAGGACCATAGGGCAGCTCCAGAAAAAGCAGGTAGTCCTTATTTCTATTCTCTTCAAGTACACAAAAGTGTACTTGCAAATTGCTCTTCTGTGTTGAAGGAGTGAGGAACAGTGCTGTGAAGGTGGCAATGCTGTTTTACCTACAGAGAAGACAAGAGCAACCTCCTGCTAAAATAGTCCACTGGTAAAATGGGAGCCATCTACAACTATAAGGAGAAGTCAGAGTCAGATGGACAGTTCCGGTAACAGGTAGATTGGAAGAAAGAGTCCAAAAGGTGCTTTCAACTGCCAAAGCAGTCTTGAACTCCTCTGGAGAACCAACAGTCACTAAATGAAGAAGAAATAAAGGATTGTCTGGTCTGTGAGGCAGTTTTTTAACTCATTAAGGATGTCTTCCTCTCATTGGCTTAGTCTCTAAAAGTATCTTCATCTTACATATAACAGAATCTTTCTGGCAAGAAAGCTTTCTGATGTCAGTGATGTCACACTCCACTGTGTGCTACCAAGAACATGTAGTTGTTATTTTCCCTTCCACTGCTAGTGGAGGGCTCAGCACACTGTGTGTAATCAATAAATTAGGTGAGCAGTGGCTATTTTGTGTGGTAAGCCATATTTTTTACAAATCACTGTCCAGTTTATTACAGCACCTGTGCTTGGGTTATATCTTGTTTTCTCTGTGCCAGCATTAAGAAAAAGATAATTCTTTGTCTGCCTTTGCAAGGGGAAAGTGACCCAGGATGGATGATAAGATAAGGTCTATGAGTTAAGCATCCCTCTGTTATATTCAGAATTCAGAAGTGAAATCCAGGTGCTGACAGTCCGTCTCAAAGAAACGAAGCACCTCCAGAGCAAGAGCTGTGAATTGCTCTAGTGGGCTAATTTGGGAAAAGGAGCATGAACAGCCTGTATAAATGAAGAGCACTCTGGGGAAAAATTTGTGCAAAAGCATTTCAACAGGAGATCCTGGGTGTACCAGCATAACAGAGATGTTAGAGAAACAAAAAATGTACAATTAACCTGACTGGATAGAGTCAATTAACCTGACTGGATAGATTCGAGAGGAAATATATTTTTTCTTTTTTCTTCACACAAGGTGTGTTTCTAGGTGCCTGCTCAGTGGGAGGATCAGCTTAGTCACTTGAGCCAATATTTTCAGGGGAGTGCTGTTTCTCCAATGAAAAATGTCCAGGAGAGGGGTTTAGATATAGCACTGCTCCCAGAAAGCATGGCATCCCATGCCCATGCTGAAGGTAGCTGTGTTTCTCAATTTTTCATTCCCAGAATGGAGAGCCCTTCCTGGAGCAGGGCATCAAAGCAAAATCAAACCTTTCCACAAAAGTAGAGTTTCTGTCTCCTCTAGAGCACATTAAGTGGAGTCTTGAACTATATTTGGGGTTGAGATGCAATCTTGCCACCACTGGAAAGTATTATTTCAAGGTAGTTTTCTAAGTTCCCATTAAGGTCCCTTTGACACTTGGTATTAATGTGGTTTTTTCAGTCTCTCTCAACCTCTTGTCTGTTATGCTGAGTGAAGGCAGCAGTGCTGAGCCATGCCAAGCCAGAGGTGCTGGCCAAGGTCACTGCTTGGGCACAGAGCTGGTCTGGCATTTCTGTCCGGACAATACTTGCTGTCTCCTTTCTTAAGAAAATAAAGATGATGTGATGGAGCTGTGTGCATGCTTGCAACCTTCTGATGTATCAGATAATTCACATGGGCACTCAGTTGTGAGATGCAATGATGAGTTTCTCTGAGCCTGATGCTCAAGAGGTTATCTGTCCCCTGTTAGCAAGTTTAATAGCTTGTTCAATATCATACTTAATAATGAAACTAAATTATTAACGATTTCACAAAAGTATTTGATATTAACCAATTAAGATTATGAAGCCTACGGAAGCAATCGAGTACTTGTTTCTCTCCCATTCTATTAATAATTTAAAACAAGATAAAATGTATTACATTATTTTCCTCTTATCATTATGATTTTAAATTTATTACTTAAACCATAGTAAGTTGTGATTAGCAGCCGTACATACATCTTCATAAACCTCCATGTGTATTATAAGTTTCTAATTCAAGGCTTCAGGTATGCCCTGCAGACTATTTTCATGGCTTCTTAATTGTGATATATCCTGTAACTCTCCAGTGATGTGTAACAGTGATTTTGTGTGGAAGAGGTCTTCATTAATAAAGGCAGTAGCTCTTTTAATATAACTGGTTTTGCTCAAATGCCTGCATGTTTTAGAAGCATTGTTAGATTGACATTTATTTGGGATTCATGTCTGATTTCTGAGGAATGACCAGTTCAGTGCCTCAGGCAGCACGGTGCACGTTCATTGGTTCCAGTCATGAAGCAACAGATAAAGTCCAGCGACTTCTCTCCCCATATTCTCCATTGGTGATATCTTGAGCAGCATCACTCAGTTCACTACTTGAACAGTTCACTACTGTACAGCTTGTTTTAGAAAATAGTTGCCTATAAAAGCAGTATAATTAGGGCATAAATAGAAATAATATTGGCAGGTAATATCAATAATCACTAAAAACTATGAGCTTGCTAAATTACTTTTGTTGTGTGACAGCTGAGTTAAGTAGATACTTCTCTACAACACATCAGTTTTTATTAGCAGAGAATAATCTTTATTCTTTGCACTGGCAGACCAACTGTTAGTCTTCGTGTAAATTGAAGTGGTTGAAAGATTTTGATGAAGGAGACTGGACTGTTTACTGCATCACTTGTGCATTACTGTCACATCACAAGTGTACTTCCCTCTTTGTAAAACTACCCAAATGATCTTTTCTCAGGTTAGATCACTGAAATAATCGTCTTTGTTTCTAATCTGGGATGATAAGCTTTAAATGAGGGTTGGGGGGGGGGGGGTGCGGGTAGGGCTTTCCATTTGCCTGCTGTTGCCAGCTACTGGCCATTGTATTGGAATTAAAAGTCTCTCAAGTTAAGCTGTTAATGCCATAAATGATTAATTTATTATCACTCTTTGGAAATGAGTTTGTCATGGAGGGAGCTGAAATCTCTCTTGTAGAGTGAAGGTGACAGGTTCTCAGTTTAAAAAAAACAAACCAAACAAAAAAATAACAAAACCCAAAACAAAACAGAAACGACTACAACAACAAAACCCAACAAAAAATAGAACAAACAAACAAAAACCCCAAAACAAAACAAAAATCCCAACCTAAAATGAAGCCTACTGATGAGGGAGGAACACTGCAAGTCTTGATGCAGCCAGCAGAAGAGCTCTTGGTGGGGAGCGACAGCCACTGATCCGAGCGGTGGCACAGGCGCAGAGGTCCCAGCTGCTCCCTGTGGGAAGGTTTTCCTCCCTTCCTGTTCCCTTAGTATTCCTTTGGTTGGCTGTGCAGAACTCATTTTAATATTCCCATAAAGATCTAAAATGCCATGTTGCTGTTTCAGATCAGGTTGGAGAGAGGATTTTTGAGGAAGATAAGTTGTTTTCAAAAAAACCCGTCTTCAACATGGAGGAGCTCTCGCCTGCACAGCCTCCCTCTGCTCAGGGAGTGGATGCTCTGGGGACATGGTTTGCAGAATGAGCTGTGTAATCTAGGTCCATATCAGCAACGCAAGTCAGAACTGGGCTGCCAATTGTAGCAGCTTTTAAAATGAAGAGCTTTTAAAATGCAAAATGCAAGAAGTTTATATACAGGGGACTCTAGATTAAAGTATACTTGAAGAAATATTTCTACTTAATGCTGAAAAAGCCTTTGGGATACAGTCCCATTTCATCCAACCTGTTTGCAAATTAATTATGCTGAGGAGGCTTTTTAATTACATTGCTTGAAGGAAGAGCAGCAGAACATGTAAATTCCATAAGAGAGAAAGCAAAAAGGTTTCCACTGCCAATTATAGAGCTAAATTCGACAAAGGTAGCTGAACCATGACATGGCAGAGTGTGATTATTTTAAATGAAATCTAGAGAAACTCCCAAATTCCTCATTTTTGTTTTTGTCAATGTCCTGCAGTGCTCAGTTGTCTCACACTGGGCATGACATTTTCCCACAGTTTTAAGACTTTCCATTATGCAGCTTTTGACAGTGATACCACAGCCCGTAGCAAGTTAAAGCACTTGGTTCTTGCTTGGAGTGGGATCCAGGATCATGTTTGACTTACCAGCACAGTGGAGATTTCCACTTGGGTGTGCCCAAGTGTTTCTTGTGAGGAAGCCAACCAAGAAGCGCCAGGTGCCCCACGTGTGGCATCCACCACCACCATCTACTGGTGGTTACCTTCCAGCCTAAGGGATAGCTGTTTGGAGAGCACGATGCAGAATTATCCTGGAAAATGGGAAAATTCTCACCTGGGGCTATCCTACTTCAGTACATTTCCGCATCATTTCTTTGTTTACTTAGTGAAAACATTAAAAGGAAAAAAAATTATGCTGTGAAGTCTGTCTCTGTATAACAGCTGGAGAGGCCACGTGAACGACCAGTATAGAATGAAAAATGTGATATGAAAGAGAACTGGTATTTATAAGAGATTGCTGAATGCAAAATACTTGCAAATGTGACTCTTGAATGTCATGTACACAGTTTCAAAAGCAAGTGGAGGCGTTCTGAAGGGAAAATACTTCAAAAAAATCCAAACAAAACCCATGACTCCCTTTTTAGTATGTTTCTTTTTCTGAGCGGTTTAAACTACACTGGTAGTTGTGAAGAAGAAGTATTTAATCCCATCATTTTTAACTCCACACTATTCTTTTTAGACATGTATTTGAATTGTCATTTTCATAAACAACATTCAGACAATCTGACTATTACATATAAAAGTATTATGCCTTATATAACAGCATCAAGAGCACACTGGTCAAGACAGAACCCAAAATATCCATGCAAAATGTCCATAAAATGCTTTAAGAGTCACTCCAGATAAAAGAAGATTGTGTTCAATTTATTTGACTTTGTCCTGTTGGAGTCCAAACCAGGTGTACATTGGGCACCTACAGTGAGTACCACCTGAGAGGAGCATTCATCCTACCTATTCCAAACATCCTCCTAGTTTAGGAAGAACAATCTCCTGTTGGGGGTGACTGCTTCTCTTCAGTCACTGTTGAGTGAGGCTTAATAAGTAGCTGACATAGAATACCTGGGTTTGGAACAGATAAAGTGAGAAAAAATTTGTGAGCTAAATTACTCACAAAAAAGTTACTAGAGAAAAAGAAGAAAAAAACAATCACCATTTGCTCTTATGAATCAAAACTGAGTTTTTAAACCTGGCCTTTATTAAAGAAACCAAACCACCACTGCCAACAACAACAACCCTAAATAATATTATTTTTTTATTAAATGTAGAAATCAGAGCTTTCTGTTCTGATATGCAATTGGGAGGATTTTTCTTACAAACTGTAAAATAGTCTCTTCTCTCATTTCCTGAGGTGAAGGTCAGGTATTCCACATAGGCTTTGGAAATCCAGGCCTTTCTCTTATCGTAAAGAAAAGGCTTTGGAAAGGCAGCAATAAGGAATTCTGTTTACTCATCCTTTATGACTGGACCCTTTATTCCAATCATGTGAATTCCAGCTTTAACCTCTCCCCATACCCTACTTTTCAGTTAGGAAGTTGCTGTGACTCTGGAGAGGGGCCCTGGGCTGAGGGGTGGGTCACTGATCTGTGGCCAGGCAGTTTCTGCAGCCTCTGTGACAGGCAGAGTGGTACCAACAGTGCACATCTTAGATTCTTACTGGACCAAGATGTGAAACCAGAGCTATACAGGGAAGAGCCGTGCTAAGGTCATCTTCTGCACTGTCATCCTCTAGGCTTGTTCAGAGCACCTTTTTCCTTCTCTGTCTCTTTTTATAGGCCATGATCTGCTCTCTGCCTTCCTTCCCTGGCTCCCTGTGTCTGCTGGTCCTGGCTTTGTGCTGCTGTTGTTGCTGGAAGGAGCAGGGAGCAGCCGTGGGCCAGTGTGGATTGTTGGTGTGCTGGCACTTCAGTGGAACCAGCTGGGGAACTGGCCCCTGGTTTGAGTTCAAGGCAGCAGAGTTACCAAAAGCTCTCTTTGAACTGTTTTTTACTTTCTTTATCCTCTGTTCAATCATAAAGATTTATTACCCTTGAGATATATCAGGTTGACACTAATAAGAAATTAAGCTTTTTGGTAAGAGGGTAGAGATCCTCTGTCAAAGCCCACTCAGTCCTTCACCTTCCTGTTTAGACTTTTTACAGCATTGCATTTCTTTTGATTTGTTAAATTTTGCAGCTACAACTAGCAGTTAAATAAAGACCACCATCTCGTTCTACCTGGCTGCCAGACAGCTATCAGATATTAATGACTGGAGTTTGCTATGAGCAGAGCTGGATTAAAACGGGTGACCTACATGTGAAAGACTTCGTATCTCATTTCCTCAAGCTATTCACCCCTAGACTTCTTTGAAATGTAATGCTGTTTCCTGGCTTGCCCTTATTAATCATGTTTACTGGTTTCTGCCTGCTTTAGTCAGTGAAATGCCTGGGATCGATATTTCATGGTTCTCTTTCTTGGATCACACACAATTTCTACCCATCCTAATTTTTATTCACTCTGGTTGACCCTAAGAGATCTAGAAACTGGATAATAAACCAGGAGTAAGAAGATCAAAGCTTCCTACATCTAGGTCACTACTAATAATCCAGTGGTGGTCATTAGAGCATATGCTTAGCAGCCGATGTAAATTCTTTCAATCCCTTTCCTTGTGGTCACAAAATAAAATGGGCCTTTGTTTGATTGGCACTTTTGGTGACTTCAGAGGGTGTTTGTCTAATTAAGAACAAATCTGTGAGCAAAGCATCTATTCATGATTTGACCCTGGTTTAGTGAGCTGCTTGGTGACTGCTATTGTTTCTGTAAAATGGGAACCAAATAAAGAATCTAGTGTTGAAAAATTAAGATGCTCCAGGCTGTCAGTACAGTTTAGACCTGCCTTGCCATGTGCTTCCATTCTGGGGGAAGATTGCTGGTGTGAGGGTCCTACGGAAAGCCTGCAGCTGCTGCATGTTTCCAGAGAGCACTGAAGAAATAAAGGTTCTAGGCAGAGATCCAAAGCAGGGATGTTGCCAGGGTTCAGCCTGCATTTCAATCCACTAGTGCGCAAATTTTCCAGACAGACTGGTTCAGCAATTGAGATGGTTCCACCCCAGCTCCTGGACACAGCGAGTGAGACCTATGACACACACGTGTGCAAGAGGCAGCTCGCTGTGCTGCACAGCTGCTGCCAGATGCCAGATGCCGTGAAGAAACAGAGAAATGCTTTGAATTTTGTCATGCATGCTTTTGGAAGGAGAGTGATGTTATTAGCAGCGAGATTGTCTCCTGAAATGGAAATACATAATTCAGTTTGTGGTTCAGTTAGTTCTATTAAAACTTTGTCTTTATTTCTGCTGTCAAAATATATTTAGAACAAAACCTTCAAGTTGAAGGCAGGAAAGATTAAATTGCTTTTATGTTTTCAAGTTAAACTGAGAAGAGACGATGGTGGAAGGGGCTTTTGAAAGTACAGCAGTGCTGTAGCCTCCTTGCATCCACTCCTCAGGCAGAGAAGGACATGCCCACAAGGATTTTGATGCAAGCTGAGGAACACAGGGCGATCTTCCTTCCAGCGTCATAAATATTTCCAGTGAAAATGGTCACTATTTGCAGGGCTCCAGAGCTCTGCCAATTCCCAGCTTCTTGGGATGCTGCCCAGCTTTTAGCAGCCCAGAAGTGTTGAGCAGCATCAGATGCTGAGACAGCATGAAACTGGCCCCCCACTGTGGGAGCTCCTGGAAGGTCCTTCACACTTCACACTCTCCCGCACCTTCGGACAATCTTTAAGTAAAGCTGAAAACCTGGCATTAAACAGTGCAATGGAAAGCAGTGAAAGGCACAGTATTCGAATGTAAATGACTAAATAAGTGGCTGGGACTTGTTCAGAAATGTAACACAGACATAAAAGCCTCATCTTAGCTCATCAGTTGGCCTTGGCATTTGTTACTAATGCCTAAAACCAAAAACCAACCTTTCCAGGGAGAATTTGGAAGAAGGTCAGATTCATGATCCAAAGTACTTGGAAACCAAGATCTCACCTGCTTTACAGGGAAACTGTATCTCCTGGGCTTTTCAGGGCAGCCAGAAATTTGCCTTCCCTCTCAGTAGTGTGCTATTTGCTTTCATGGCTTGGGAGCTGTAGATGATTCAGATGTGATAATTGTTTCCAATATCCAAATTCAAAAAATGCTGTTTCTTGTAGTTGTGTTTGGACTTCTCAGTAATCTTTCTGGGGAGAGTTATGTGCCTCCACACCACACAGTATGAATTACAGGTGGCTCCTCCCAATGTCTCTATGTTGTATAACTAATGTCTGTATGTTGTATAACTGATCTGCACTGAAACAATGAGCTTTGCACCTTCTGGCATCAGTCCTGGGCATATTCCTCACGTGCTGTTTGACTGCTGTGCAGGGGCAGCCACCCTGATGGTCCTGGTACGTTTTATAGAGGCTGTGCCTCACTGGGGACTCAGTCTGCAAATGCAGGATAATCTTTAACCTGGGAATTTGAGTTTTCATAAAGCCTACTCAAAACAAATTCCATGCTGTTTCCACCTGATAGTCCCAAGCAGATGGATCCAAAAAGCAATAAAGTGATAGGTCAAGTATAAAAGCTGGTAGATGGCTTATTTATGTGTGATCCCACTAGCTCATTTGTTTTGTTGCTTGGCTTTGCAGGTTCTCTGGTGTCCACCCATGTGCGTAGGTTGGGGGATTAGATTGATGCCAGCAAAGCACTTTGGGAGCACTCACAGTTCTGTAGGTGTGAAAAAAGCTCTTTTTTAAATTGAAAACCTGTTATTAAGTACACAGCTTACAAATTGGTATAGCTGGCTACATCTACAGATTGTTGTCTCTCCTGAGACAATGTGAATGTTGATATCTGTCAGGGGAAAAGCACAAACTGGTTTGCTCTGACTAGAAAATGTACATTGCCCTCTTGTGAAAACACAGCTCTGCTGCAAGAGAAACAACCAAGGATACATTTCAGTTGAAAAGTCAACATATTCTGCCACTCTGTAATTATAGCTCAGGTTAGTTGTTGCTTTAGACTGACATTTCAGTGTGCTCACAGGACAACCCAACCAGATCTTTCCTATTTATGTACACAAGGTAGTGGAAAAAATTGCTTTTTTTTCCCCTTGGCTGTGCAGTCATCCTGGATTTTAGTCACTTCATGAGCATGCTGAACGGTGCTGTCATTGTATTGCTGTGACAGCTTCACTTGTGTTTCAGCTTCATGACAGGTCTCAAACACATGATGCTGTGGCCTCAAATTTATATCGCATTCAAGCTTCAGCACCACACCATCCCTTCCTCCCCCTGCAATTTCAGATCAGCACTTGAAATATGTAGTTGCTGGTTGCAGATATTTATGCACTTTACTGGACATGCAACGGGACTGGCTTGTTCACTGGTATGTCTAGAAGGACTATAGGTATACCATCAGTTTAAGACAGAATGAGGAAATAGCACTTTATATTTCAACTGAGAATTAAAATCCTGCTCTTCACTGAGATATTTGTGTGTTCAGCCTGTAGTCATGCAAATCTTCATAACCCCCAAGAAATCACAAAGTTCTCACCTGGAATGGGATTTGGGTCATGCCTACTGTTGGGCTTTATAACCCACCCTGGGGTTTATCACCTCACTAAGAGGCAGCGTCTCTCTCCATTGAGCAATGAACACTGAACTGCTGTTTGTTGGGCTAAATAGGACGAACCGTTTAAACATATCAGCTCACAAAATAATTTTTTTTTGTGAACAATGCTACCAGAAAAAAAGATGGTATATTCCCAGATGAGATGTGTAGGTCCTGTGGCACCAGTTGGATACCAGGACTTCTCCACAGCTGAGAAGGTGTCCAAAATGTACTGAATGAGACAAGCCAGATATAAACATTTTTTCAGGTAGAGCTAGAAAAAGTATTGATGCTGACAGCAGGTAGAAGTGATTAAATTTGAGACCTTTTCTCTCTGCCAGCAGGGCTTTATTTAGACTGAATTTAGACAATTTTCTTCATGAATAATCCGGACAGCTGTGAAAAATCTACCTTTTTCAGTGCTTGCTTTGAGTATATGCTCACTGTTTCCCAAATGATGAGAGCCAAAACCTTGACACAAGGAGTCTCCAGCTGGCAGACTTTTGTGAAAATATCATTCAGCTCTGGGAGCTTCCAAAGAGCTGGCGGTCTACTGACATTCTAACAGGAGAGACTGAGCTATTGGAGGTGCAGGCTCCTGCCAACACTTGTGTGACAAAGGAAGAGCAGAGCTCTTCAAACTGCTAATGGTGTCTTCTTGGGTGAGTGCTTAAAATGTTGAATTTGAGAGCTCTGGAGCTATGGTTTAGGATTTTGCCTTCTTTCTCATGCAGTATCTGTTCCCAGGGTCATAGCAGATGATGCTGCTAAGTCTGCCCTGGCAGCTGGACTAGGTATCCTCTGGGCTCCATCCCAGGTGCAGCAAGAAATGCCAGTGTTGTGATTTCTAGTTGGACCCTAACCCCCAGCCTGGCACATAAGCTTGTCTGTATTTTGACAGCACTAAAAAGTATTGGCACCCATTAGCTTGGTACGCTATTGTTTTTCTTCAGACATGTCCTGTCTGTATTTCAAGTTTCTTCTCTCCTTTTTTTTAACAATTCTAGACAAAATTCTCCTGTGTTTCCTGTTCAGTCAGTATTTGTTACTTCTTCAGAGACTGGCTGCTTTGTAGAAGGTAATTTCCTGGGCATGTTTCACCTTTAGGTGTTTGGATGTCACTGAGGAAAGATGTAAAGGATTTTGAAATTTCTTTATGAGGAAATCTGATGGCAACTGTAGTTATGAAGATGTTACCACCTCTTCATAAAGATCTCATGGTATAAGAAGGGGGAGGCTGCCCTGTTTTTGTAAGAACATGAACTCTAAAGCAGTTGAAATGCCAGCCCTGTCATATATTTTTAAATAAGATGTCACATGGTGTTTCTGTGAAACTCATTGCAACCTAGAGACAGCTGCCATAAGGGAGTGGTTGTTCCTTGAATGCCTCTTACAAATGGGTTATTAAATGTTTAGAGTCTTTGACCTCTGTAATCCTTTGATCAGCAAGAAGACTCTAAGATAGGAGTCTGTTGAGAAAATTCAATAGAGGAGGAAATCCAGAAAAGCCCCATGCTGGAGAAAAGGCCTACCTGTTACCTCTGTGGTAATAGCAAAGAACTGTGAGAATGCTTTCTTGTTTAATTCTTATCTTCTTGTGACTTTGGTTTTGATCTTTTTCATTTGTTTGAGAATTTAACACCATTATAGAATAAACTCATTATATTTTATCCTTAATTACATCTGGTAAGAAATGTGAGTCTATCAAGTAACTGTAAAATATGTGTTGTTACTGTGCCTCTAGAAAAAACTCATCTCTAGAGAGCATTATATGCAGGCAGCTCACAGAGGAGATACGAAAAAACTTTTGGATGTCAGGAACTGGGCTGTCCCCTCCAGCTGTAAATTTCAAAAGATGCTTTGGGAACTGGCTTCACCAAGAACAGTGTTCCTGGGAGGCTCCCTCTTGGCAAGCATAAACCAGAATCCTCTTGGAAAGCAGTTGGTAGTATAATAGGTTGGCCATAATTACACTGTTTATAGTTCAACCATTAATGTCTATGCTTGTCAATCATCTTCATGGACTCTGGGGTGGAAGAATATTAAGGATGATACAGTGTGCTGCTCTAACAAGATAAGAGAGTGAACTTCTCCAAAGGCACATATGACTAATCAAACCTCCTTTGAGTTCTCACCCCAATAATGAACTCCTTTTTTTGCCATTATTGTTATTATTGTGTTCTTGTGTGCTTGCTAAGGACTGAGTAGCTATTGTTGTGTATTCATGAAACTCTACAATCTGATTTATTTAACATGTTTACCAGAATACTTGGAGGGGGTGGAGGAACTCAAATCTATTACTCATACTCATTAATCAGTGTGGAAAAGTAAAAGTTGCTCCCTAGTGTGAGATAGTTACTATAATTATAGTGCTGGGCAGTTCAAATTGCATCAATCTACATTTTTGAGCGTGTTTTGAGGTAATGTTTATTAATGGGAAACATTGATTATGATACATCCCTTTAGTTACGCTTAGCCATGTCTATAAATAGATCTTGTATTTTGCTCTTTGCGATTTTATTTAGTTGGACTTCCAGATTTTTAGAGCTCTTTTTGTAAAAATGATGGGAAAAAATCATATCAATCTGATTTTGAAAAGAAACTTTATTCACCACTCCAGTGAAGATATCAGTTTTACATCTGTCAGGCTCAGAATTTTATGCACAACTGAGGTGGTGTGGGGATCCTCAGCTGGTCTGGTGCACAAAGGGAAACTTAATCCAAAGGAAAACATGTAGCTACACTAAGCTTCTGTGATAAATAAAGCAGCAAAGACTCAACATCAGGGAACTGTATTGCTTAAGTGCTTTTTGTTGTGTCTCCCTTTCAGATGACTCCCAGTTTTATTACTGAAACTTTGGGCACTGTAATGATATCAAATAGTGCATGCAATGAGATATTCTGGTGTTGGAAGATTGGGCATGGATAGTCGCTTTCTTTTAAGCATACATATTGATGCTTTTTTTGTGAGCAGTTTTTCTCTCTAAAAATTATCTTTTTCTAAAATTAAAGGTAACTCATTCTCTGCAGGTTTTTGTATTTATCCTGCACTACCCCTTTCTATGGTCTTACTGCATTCTAGTGTTAAGGCTTTTGCAGACTAAGTATATGAATAATTAGAAGATCTTGAAGAAACCAAGTGGCAGGTAAGCCCATAGCTGATTGACTTTTCTGTAATAGAAGAGGTTAATCTAGTCATAGTTTTTTTTGCATCAGGGGTAGTTTAATCATGGGAAAAAGGAGCTGAAATTCAAACTTACCATGCACTGAAGGATTTAAGGTTACATCAGCAGGCAAATGCAGGAGAGGAGACAATCTTGCTTCTTACTTGCAGTGTTCTAAGTCAACAAGCAGCATGTTCCAGTTCATAGTAATAGGTTTATGGATGTCCCTAAAATGAGTCCTTGTGATGGTGCCTGATACCTGGAAGAGTGGATAAACCCAGAGAAACACACTGGAAACTGATAATACAAAGCTACCCTGACACAAAGTTACTAAGGAAACAGAATATGTGAGTAATTTTCCCTCTCTGAAGATCCCGTTCATGGAATATCACAAAAATATGCATCCCTCAAGAATTGGTTTGAGTTGGGATGAAATCTGGGAGGAACTTTACTCTGTGGCATGACACAGTCTTCTTTAGGTGGCCTCTTCCCTAAAAATGAGACACCTTTGGGAACCATCTAGTACTGAGTATCACTAGTATCAATATCCACATCTTGCCTCCATTGGCCGAGCACAGCCAGTACCAGCAACAGGATGTTAAGGGAGGTGGCGTCTCTGTGTGAAAGCAGTTATCCATATAGCCCCCAGGGAGCTTTTCTACATCTCTTTCTATAAAAAGAAAAGAACATAAATGTTAAAAAAAAAAAAATTGCATATGATGTGTATTTTCCTATTTTCCCTTCTTGCACCATTTTAGACAAGGAACAAGAGTGTTATGCTCCTTTTTATGATTCCAGACATCCTTTGTTCAAGACATCTTCCCCTTAGGGGAGCTGGTCTGTGAGGCTAAAGCCAAGGAGGCAGTGTGCCTGAGAGCTGTCAATCCTTGAATACCTGTGGTTTATTCTAGGCCTGCCCATACAGCTTCTTAATTACCAGGAGGTGACACAATGGGTTGCACCATTCCTGTCTTCTTTCCCACCCTTGGGAAAATCCTTTCAAGCCACAAATAAATTTCTTCCAGCCTCCTTGCACTGTATTTCCCTCTTTCTTACATGTTGAGCTTTAGGTGTTATCCAAACACTGCTCAACTGCTAGATACTGTGACTATCAATAACAGCAATAATAATAGTTATCCCTGTGGATCTGCAAATGTGCACAGCACCTCATGTAAATAAGAGTGGGTTTTCTTGAATGTCAGTGAGTTCAACAGTATTGTCCCATTTCTAAACAAGAACTGATTTTGTCACCCCCTTGATGTATGTCTCCTTATAGATATACACATATAGATTCTCTAGGTGTATATATAGGTATAGATGCATGGTCCCTTGCACCAGAATGCTGGTATTTCAAGGCTTTTATATCCTGTTGTGCTTCTTGGTATTGACCTTTGAAAGGGTTTACATTATTTGAGAAGGATAGATACGGACAGAAATACATTATTTTGGAAAGCTGTCTTCTTAAAACTGCACTGTGGTAAAATAAATTATTATTCTTATTATTGTTATTGTTATTATTACTATTAGTGTCCATTAGAACAGTATTGGAAGGGTTACAGAGGGATGGATCTCATAGGTAAGGCTGTACAGAATTTTTGGAAGGCTACCTGAGAGCCTATCTGCTCTCAGCTTCATTGCAGAAGAAAAGCTTTAGGACAGATCTTGCAGCAGCTAAAAATGCAGGCCTGATTTTAAATGATTCACAATCTCATCTCAGTGCAGTTTCTCTGTGAGTTGCTGGATTGCTTTCAAACTCAGTACTGAAAATAAAAGTCAGTAGGATATGTCTAGGGAAAATGGGGGAAAAAATGACCGCATGAAGTTGTTTTCCATTTTCTCTTCTGTATTCAAGTATTGCTGCCATTGCTGCCATTCTTCCCAACCCTCCCCTTTAACTTTGGGGTCCATTCCATTCCCTTACCTCTTCTCCCTTTTGGGAAGTATCGGTACTCTGATAGGCCCAGATACAGCCATTTTCCTTCTCTTTCTGCAGTTTCCTTTCTGCACTACCAGGCTATAACAACTCCATATGTAGAGGAATTTTAGGAGGACACATTACATAAGTATATGAGACAGTCAGATATTTCAGGCACAAGTGTTTTTTCTGCAGTTCCATCTGGATATTCATGAGGTGGTTGTCTCAGTCTTTAGCAACTCGTGTTTCAAATCCCTTTTTGGCTGGAAATGGCACTTAATGATGCTTCTATAGTCCTGTTCTTTTGGGAAATTTGCACGAAGGACTTCACAACACAGCAGGCATAGCATTCAAGTTAATACTCTGAACCTTGGGAACTAAAACTCACTGGGAAAATAAAGTGTCTTGCAGAAACGAAACGGAGTCAGATGATCTTTACTGAGGGGAGAAAAAAAGAAGGAAAAAAAGAAAAGGAAATGTCCCAGTGTATCCTCCATTTGAGATGTTCCCAGATTCCTGGAGAGATAACATGGACTCAAGAAAAGGGAATCTGCAATTAGGCCAGGACATAGCCACAATACAACAGGGTCCTGATAGCCCTGTGCTGTTGCTGACCTTGGGGTAGTAGAAGACTGTGCTAATCTTAAAATAAATAAAGTGTTCCAGTGCTGCTGCTATGTTAAGGAAAATCAAAGAGAAATAACATTTAATCAGTGGTAGTTGTGGCGTTAAGCACTAGCAATACTAATTGTTTTGATGAGAATTCTCCCTGAAGATTTTTTTTTTATTAGCACTGAGTAATAGCTGAGCTGCTAGTGTATTGACCTATAGCACTACCACAGCTCAATTAAGTTTCTTATTGTCCAAATCTAATCAGAGAAAAGCTGGGATTGAAAATCAATTCATTTCCTGCTAGTTAATGACTAATTCCCCACAAATGTGAATATAAAGATTAACTTTTCAGATTGAATGTTTTTTTAGAGGTAGACTCTGCCAGATGGGTGTTTGTGAAGAAGAAGCATGGCTCCTATTTTCCCATCCATCTTCCTCCAATCTCTTGGCATATTCTTTCTTTTTAGAGTCTTCTCTTGTCTTAGCCTGTGGTTTGTGCTTGTTCTCTGGTCTCTTAACTCATGTCTCACACAATTGAAAGGAACTAGTATTGATAATTCATGGTCAACTCCTAAATTCTCAAATATTTCTTCTCCATGAAGAAATTTTTCATTCTTCAAATGAGAATTTCTGTGATGGTTAAAATACTTGCAAGACAGAGCAGCTTAGTCCTTAACCATAATGTTAGGGCTAGTCACAATCCTTGAGGTCTGGGTGACACACCAAACTCTTTGCTGATCCCACTTCAGTCTGTGCAAGTTGTGAATTTTCCAGGTGAACAGAAGAAGTTACATTTCTTGGCTCATTTAAATATTTCTTCTTTATGTGAAGAACTAACAGCTGTTTATAAACCTTCCTGAGTGTCTCTGTGTGCAAATGTGTTCACAGCACTGAAGCTACTGAGCAGAGACACGAGCAAACATCCATGAGGTTTGGCAGCTCTTCCCAGTTATTGACTTCAGCTCTGTGACTTCCACTGCTGCATCATCTGAAATCACCACAAATCTTTTTTTTGTATTTATCCTCCCAGTGCACCTCTGAGGTGGGGACAGCTCACAGATTGACACATGGAGAACTGAGTCCTGGATCTAAAGAGACATTTAGATTCTGGTCTTTGGTGGTCCACAAGATTATATTCTCCAGAGGCTCAGGCCCGTGGTTTAGCTGCTGTTGGACTTAGAGACCCACAGCTGTGGTTGGTGCCTTCTCCTTGGGACCCTCTGGCAGGTTGAAGCCAGGTGGCTGGGAGATTTCTACCTCAGGTGGGATATTTCTCCCTTACTCTGCAGATCTGCTGGAGATTGCAGCAGTCAGATCTCTGCCAAAACAAGGACAGATGTGTGGCTGTGTTTTTTTGTGCTGGCCTGGTTCTGCTCTTGTTACATGAGTTTTCATTTTTAAAAAGAGGTGGTGGCAGGGACAGGCTGCAGCCCTGCAGGTGACCCTGGTACCCGTGGCACAGCCTTCCCAACAGGTCCTGACAGTCACAGCCTGGATACCTCTTCCCTTCTCATGCTTTAACACATGAAGCACAAGAGTACTTCTGCACTGTAGTAATTTTCAATTTTTTTTTTTCCAAAGGAGACAACTAAAGAGTAATCTTTTTTCTTATCTCATCGCCTCCTGTGTCTGCACTGCTGGCAGGAATCCAGAACTTCATCTCCTTGGAAAATTAGCAAGGATCAACCTGCTCCCCATCATCATAGGCATCCTCCCCAGTGACCTCAGTTCCAAGGAGCTGTAGGACTGGGCTAGACCAGCAGCTGTCATAACCTGGGTTCAACTTTAGGATGTTTGCTATTAAAAAATACCTGTCTGAACTTCCAAAAGCAGTCAAACTTTCTGATTATCAAAGTGCTCATGTTCTTCACTTACAAAGTTAACATGGATGCATAGCGGACTTAAAAAGTAAAACAGTAATAAAGTAGATAAAAAGAGAAAAACTTCTTCCTAAAGCTTAACATCTTCAAGTGTTTAAGGTTTTTCCCAGGAGACCCAACTGCTTGACTTGTTTTTATGTGCTGGCCCTTGACAATGCTCATTCTGCACCTTGCACTGGCTATGCTCCCTCATTCTCCTTCTCTGCTTCAGCTCTCAGCAGAGCTGTGGTGCTGAGCCCCAGATGGGACATCTCCTTCGACAGGGGAATCAGCAGCTGCTCCTCCCATCTTCTCCAGGCCTGGGGTACGGAAGCCCTGAGCCACCTCCTGCTTTCCCATCTCCTGTTGTGTGCTCCAGCTCCCACCCCCCTCTGGAAGCTGTGACTGAGTTGTCACCTGGGCACGTGTAGGCAGCATGCCCTGCTTTCTGTACACTAGTGTAATTCTAGTTTTCTCTATTTTATAGCAGAATTTCTTGTTTAATAGAAATGCATCTCAATATCCCATGATAAAACATTATGTGAAAAACAAAGCACTTCTCAGGCCAGTCTCTAAATTTATTCCAGACCATCCTATTAAGAATGGAGTGACCTTTTCTTTCCTAACCTCTCTCTATCGCTGGGCAATTTGGGGAAGTCAATTTTGTTTGGGTTTTTTTTTCTTTATATTTTAGCCACATGCTAAAATTTTAGCCATATGCTTTGGCATATGCTTTATGCTTTTGCAATAATTCCCTCCCAAAGATGATCTGAATGAATTGATCACTGAGTTGCCTGTGAACAGCATCACTTCATAAATCCTAAAGCAGCTGCAGACAAGCAGATAAATATTTCCAGGTATTTGATCAGTTTCCCCAAGGGTTATGTACTATTTGTAGGTGTAGTTATGAACTATTTGTTATTCACTAGTTATTCTGATTCCAGGACTTATTGAATGCCCCCCATACACCAGAAAGGTCTCCAGAAACACAGTGGGAGCTAAGAATCTGCAAGACAATCCTCATTCAAAATTTAGAATCATATTAAGGGATTTTTTTTAAATCTCCTTTTTTTTTTCCTTAATTGTTCATTGTCTGTAGAGATAACACTTTGTTCACACCCCAGCATTCTGATCTAACTGGTTAGAAAATACACACAGATCAAGCAAGAGACAAATCCTAGAATGGCTTGGGTTGAAAGGAGCCTTAAAGATCATTTAGTTCCAACTTCCTGGGATACGTAGGAACATCTTTCTCTAGACCAGGGAGAGCTTTCTCTAGATGAGACTAGAGAAACAGAAACAAAGGAGTGAACAGTGTTGGGTCACCCATGGAACGGGCTGGTGTAGTTTGTCCTGATTTTTGAACAAAATGGGTAAATCGAGGACAGTGCTGGTGCATGGAGTGCCCTTTTCAGTGGCAGGTTGCAGTGGAAGGGAATTCATTGCTTTCATGTGTAGATTGATCACCTGGTCAAGGGTTTGCAGGGAGCACTGAAAGCTGAAGGTGTGTCTGAAAATCCCAGTTGTGTTTCTTTACTTTTTTCTGTAGTATTCACTGAGGTGATGCATTAGGCAGACTAAACCATCTTCCTCATACTCCCTCTGACAAAAAATTTGTGTTTGTCTTTCAGAAATCCGTCTCCCTGCCACTTGGCTTAGGCTACTCTGAAAGTAGTTAAAGCCTTGTGCCTTTATACTTTGCTAAGGCCTCACTGTGTTTTAATAGTGAAAAAATGTTTTACCAGAGCTGGCATCTTTTGCTCTGTAATTGTTTTACTTTTCTTTACTTCATGTCTTATTTATGAATAGTTTCAAAACAGGCCAATGGAAAACTTCAAGTAGGTTTTTAAACAAGTTTTGACAATGTTTTTCAGTTGTTCTGAGCTAAAAATAATACAAATCAGCAGGTACAGACTGGAGAACAGTGCCTTCAGTCCTTAAAGGACCTTTTACTGCATGTGCTCCGTACACGAAGAAAAAGAGAAAAAAAATTAAAAAGTAACAGTTCATATGATGCTGTAAAGGCCAAGACTTAGCTGAGCAATGCCACTATCTTCTTTACCTCAGAAAAGAAAAAATAATAGTCTTTTGTGTGACAAAAAATTAGAAGGATGTTTTTCTCACTCCTGCGTGAGGCTAATGGTGTGACCAGCTCAGAGGTAGGCAGAGGTTGCTGATGCTCTTCCAGTGGAAGACTGAAAAATATGTTCCAGAACAACTTAATAATGGTCTTCAGCATCTCCAGCCACTGACCCAACCTGATTCCCCACTTTGTTCTTGGACTCTTACATGGTTTTGGGTGTCTGACACTTCTTCACCTTTTGTGTAGGTGTGCTTTTTCATTGTGCTTTGGTTCTTTGGTCTCACCAGTATGTTTGCACCTTTTCTGTATTTCGGTTGTCTGGGCAGTGAAAAGAACAGTCCCAGTTCCCTCTAGGTATTTAGCTTTCTTTTATAGAGGCTGTAGAGTGACAGTCACAGGAATAGAGATCAGGCGGCCTTCTCAGCAGCAGTCAGGTCTGAGCAAAAGTACTTGGAAAACTAAAATTTTGAAGTGTTTTGTTCTGTTACACACACGTCACAGGATAGTCATCTGCACAGATTTAAAAAGCAGAATATTTGTCCTTTCAGCCTTGAACAGCCAGCAGACCCTCAAGAATAAAAGGTGGGGGACATGGAATTCATGGTGGAATACAGGCCACGATAACCCTCACCAGTGAACTGGAGAAGTGCACACTCATCTGCACATACACATAAAATTAAATATCACCTATATTAACATTTGGAGCTGGTACAGGAATTGTAGGGGGAGGTAGATCATGGAGAAGAGGAAGCAATGAGCAACCTGAAAATAACGTTCAGGTTTTGGATAACATTTGCAAACTCTTCTGACCCTGAAGGCTGTGGGATGTGAGCCCAAGGAGCCTTCCCATGGAAGGAGCTCTCCTTGCTTTGACAAAAGGTTGAGATTGTCACTAGAACAACTGAGCAAAGTCTGGTAACTGCAGACACTGAAATCCTGAATTATATCAGAAAACCCAAATATCTTTGTTGAGGAGCTCAATCATGATCATATTTAAAAGCCAGAAAGCAGAAAGTACAGAAGGAGCTGCAGCAGTACCTTGACTGCTCCATCAGTTTTGATTATCAAAACAGGAACAGGGCTTGGGTTGAGTAGAGGCACAGAAGTTACATTTTCAGGAGGAGACAATTCCAAATGCTCTTTCAGGAAAAACAGAAAGTTGAAACATTCAGATTGGGACCCCTATGGCAACAGGGCAGTGGCTCCTGACATGACCCACGTGGCCACATAGTGCAAGCAGCTGGCTGAGCTCTAAGTTTTGCATTTTTAAGGCAAGACAACAGCCCTGGATGGGGAAATGGAAAATTGCAAATGCAGCTCCACTTCAGCTGCCACTGAAGACTTTCCTTCAAATTTACATTATAAATGCAGTGCTTAATAAGAATTGGAATTTTAAAAAGAAAAAAATAAGATGCCTCTCATATGGGGAGTAAGGCACATTGATATTTTAGAAGCAGGGAAACGTCCATGAAATTGTACGGGAAATAAGATAACAAACACTGTTTGTGTATGGTCCCTGCACTGCAATAGGACTTCAGCACTGGTTTAAAACCCCCTTTCTTTAGGGGTGTGTTTTCTTGAGTCTGGCCAACAGAAAGAACAACTACCTGCTCAAATGTTTGAAACTATACACTTCCTGAGGGAAAATGTATCAGCTGAAAACCTACAAGTTATGGTCATTTAAAATACTTTGTTAAGCTACAGTCAATTGCAGTGTTCACTGAAGGATATTAGCATATTAAACATGAAAAGCATTGCAGTGTATTGCTTAACTGAATCTGTGTTTTTATCTTGTGTACTTGAATGTTGGTTGGCAGAACAGAACATATGTTCATGTGGGTTTTTTATGTTATGTGTGGATTTTTTTTAAATAAACGAAGTTATATAACAACAATCCCACACATATATTTGGTTGCAAATTCTGGTTAAAACCCTCTTACAATGTACCCTGGCTTCTGTATTTCATAGTCAGGGAATATTACACACAGTCTGCCATTTACACCCAACTTCATTTTAGTTAGTTTAGCTAGTTAATTTAAAGTAGCATTATGTATATTTGTATTATAGCTTGTGAAAACCTGAGAGCTTTTTGTAGAAACATGTTTTTAATAATCATTCCGGTGTAACTGTCAGGGAACCTTACATTGCAGATCCTCAGTTTTCCACAAAACTCACCAACCATTCTTTGTAAAAGCTTCACTTCAGTGGTTCACAGTCGAGTATACAGCTCTCTCCTTTGCATTAACACAGTTCTATATGTTATTTTATTTTGCAGTTCTTTCCATATGGAGATGCTTCTAAGTTTGCCCAGCACGCCTTCCGAACCTTTGATAAAAACGGAGATGGGACCATCGACTTCAGAGAGTTCATTTGTGCCCTGTCCATCACCTCACGAGGCAGTTTTGAGCAAAAGCTGAACTGGGCCTTCAACATGTACGACTTGGATGGTGATGGTAAAATTACAAGAGTGGAAATGCTGGAAATTATAGAGGTGAGATAATATGACACTCAAAGCCATCACAATGTTAATAAATTTTAATTCCCTGTTCACACAGACTTTAGATTTTAGGCATACCAGAGGCTGTATGGTACATTAAAATGCACATTACACACATTAATCCTGCACTGACTGGTGCCCAAGTGCTACAAGCACACTAACATGTTTGTTAATAGATGTAATCTTGGAGAATTGCAGACAGTACATATGTGTATATAAGCTTTTAAATATCCTGAGATTTTTTTTTTCCCCTGATGAATAGATTAATCACAAGAACAGCATAGCACAGGATTTACAAAGCCCATCTCAAAGTCACTTGACACCCATGAAATTATTGGACTGTAGCTCAAGTAGCTGAAGCCTTACTGGAGATTAACTTCAGATGATTACAGAAATTTACAGAGATAACAACACGCTATTTTAAGTGAGCTCTCACAGATGGGCTTTAAGATGACCACAACATGTAAGAGGAAGGATAAAGTTTACCACCTTCGTCATCTGCAGGCAACTTGCCACAGTAGTTAATACCAGATTGTGTCCACATGTACACACAGAAATCTGTTTAAGGGTGGTGGCTTCTAAAACTAATTATTCAGAATTTATGTGAAATATTTCAACTAAACAATTGATCCAAAGAGTAAGTTACAAGAGTTTTGTACTGTGAAACAGGAAGCCAAAGAAATTCGTTCCAGGATGCAAAACGTAACCATCAAAATAACCCTACATCTAAAGAAAGTAAAATATGTTCTTCCTTGTTTTAAGCATCTTGACTTTGGATTCTACGAAAAAAACCCAAAAAAACCCCAAAAACCATCTTTAGAGAAACTTGAAACCATTTTATTGTTAGAACGTATTTCCAGAATTTGATCACATCAAAAAATTAGATTGAATTTCGTGTTGAATTTTCCATTTGGTTTCTTTCCAAAGGCCATCTACAAAATGGTGGGCACTGTGATAATGATGAAAATGAATGAGGATGGTCTGACGCCTGAGCAGCGGGTAGACAAGATCTTCAGTAAGATGGATAAGAACAAAGACGATCAGATCACACTGGATGAATTCAAAGAAGCTGCAAAGAGTGATCCGTCCATTGTATTACTCCTGCAGTGTGACATTCAAAAATGAGCTTGTGTACGATGCGTCATAGACTGCACAGAAGTTTAATGTTCCATTCAGTTTGCAGCTATTTCCACACACACAAAAAATTGCTTGGACTACCTATAAATGGACTTGCTTCTTGTGTTTGAAACACTTGTGTGCATGAGAATGTCATTTGCTAAAGAATTTTAAAAGTATATAAAAATAAACTGCCACAACGTGATGTGTGCAATGTCATTTCACAACAACCCTCTTCCTCTGAAGCCTGTGCAGCAGGCCTGTGCTGCAGTGAATTATATTATTTATTGTTCATGTTTTACTGATGCTAGCTCTGTGTCTCCTAGACTGAGTAATGTTAGTGACACTGAATTCCCATGGTAATGTTAACTGTTTATTATAAATCATGTCACCATTCTGCTGTAAAGTAGTACTGGACAGACAGAAGGGAAGAGCACCTCGGCTCCCAAGTCTGATCCACACGTGCTTGTATTGTCAGTGGATATAAATGTACTTCATTTGCATGCCTTTTAGGTTTGCCTTAATTCTTACCTCATTTGCATCCCTTCAATCTGGAAAGAGCTATGTCAGAGGAATGCAGTATATTAAAAAAAAAAAAGAAAATCCTGCTAAAATTAACCCTTTAATTAAGAATATATATAAATATATATATATATAATGTTTAAAATATTGTTTTATTGCAAGTTTAAAGGTTTTATTGGAAGTGTATTGATCTTTGCCAGAATTTTCAAAAGCTTCCACAGAGGTTGCAATATATATGTCCCTAAATAAATTTATAACATTTGACCTTTTCCCCTAATTCTTATTTCATGTCTGCAGCATGGTAATAAAAAAAAAAAAGTTCAATCTCTTTAATTATCTGTCACTGTACACTGGAAAATATGTATTTCATTATTGAAGCATGAAGAAAACTACTTTGCACTCACTCACTAGAAAAGTCATACTATACAAAATCAGAAGGTGTAGTTCATGTATTTAGGGATGGAGCAGCTGTTGATGCTCTAAGATGCTACTGCTAAGATTTACCAGCACAGCTACTAGACCTGTGCTGGTTTTTAAACTGTGTAAGTGAAATACAGTTTGTTTGCTTGGCCTAAGCCTGGTTTTTAATGTTTTTCCCTCCTTAAGTAAGAGACTTTCCTCTTACCATCTGACACTAAACTACTCTTTGTTTAATATAAATAGACATGTTGTTAAAAATCACTTCTGATAAATTAACCATAAAATATGATGATAAAGGAGGGATAGTGAGGAGAACCAACTTCCCTTTCAATTCTGTGTGCACAATTCAAGTTTCTCTCTATCCTGTGACAAATTCTGCACAGCCTTGGGAAAGAACGAACTACTATTGGACTGCAGAAGTTTCAGATGAAAACCCTCCTATGCCCCATTTCCCTGATGCTTTGAACAGTTGGTTGCTTGCTGGATTAAAAAAAAAAAAAAGGCAAAAAAAAGCAATCTGAAGATCTTACAATTGCATGTTTGATATTTCTTCCTTACCTTATGAAGAAATGAGACGGTACTTTTAATAGTTAAAAATCAAACAATAAAACATGACACAAACCAAATAATTCTCTGTATTTTCAAATTTAAAAAGTGAAGCTCATCTTAAAATTAAAGGGAAAACAAGCAGCAAAAAAGTTTTACACAGTTTGCTAAGAATTGTTGTGGGGGGGGATCACAGAATTGATTGCTGTCACAACCACAGCAATCCTCTCATTTTTCAGTTGCTTTGTATTCCAAACAAAGAGAAAAAGGAGAAATATCAACTACATTTTTTAATATCAGAATTTTATTTACACTACACAGGCAATAATCCTAGAAAATTAGAGAGGGATATACTTCATGCATTTGGCTGTTTAATTTAAAACACACATTCTAGAAATTACATATTTGTGAGTATAATTTGAATTCTGTGTTGAATACTTCTCAAGATTTTATGCCTCTGGTTTACATATATGAGAAGGAATCTCTCATTTTATAGTCTCCCTGCATCTTGAATTTATGTAGCTAGACAGGCTCCACTTACTTTAGTGCAGCTTTAAGCAATGCACTGCCATCCAAAACGGCCAACAACTCAAACACAGTCAAACTCAAAAATGCAACATCAGCACTGTAGTCTTCTCTCTAGGTAGCCACTCTGTATTTACAAAAAATTCTGTATTTATAGAGGCAAGAATATGAGTTTTCAGACCTTAGTAGAATCACTGCAAAAATAAGTGCATCCATGCAAGGGCTTCCGTAATTGTTTATTTGGAATTAATTCTCCACCATAAAAATATGCTTATAAAATTAGACAGTCAGAACACATCTTCATCAAGTACAGATTAGAATAAATGCAATGTACTGACTTGAATGAAAGACCAGAATTGTTGCCACCTCCTCCAATATTTCAAGTAAATATAAAAATCTTGGGAGAAAGCTGAAGTGTTAGCTCAGTAGGAATGTACTAATTTTTCTTAAGCGCTTCTCTCCACACAACTCATTATAAAAGACTAATGAAGATAAGTGCTTTACTCTTTCCTGCCTCTGCACTCTTGCTTTTTTTTTTTTTTTTTTTTTTTTTTTGGATACTGAAGAAAATCAGGAGGAAATAATGCAATGCTATTCTATCTCATACTGTAAGAGGGTCTAAAATATACTCCAATTTTGTCATAAAAATGAGTCAAGCTAAACATGTGGCTCATGATCATGTCATAGAATCAAAGAATGGTTTGAGTTGAAATGGACCTTAAAGATGATTCAGTTCCAACCCCCTGCAGGGACATCTTCCATTAAAACAGGCTGCCCAGGGCCCCATCCAGCCTGATCTTGAGCACTTCCAGAGATGGGGTGTCCACAACTTCTTTGGACAAACTTATTCCAGTGCGTCATCACCCTCACAATAAAGGATTTATTCCTAATATGTAATTTAAATCTACTGTCTGTCAGTTTAAAGCCACTCCCCCTTGTCTGTTACTAGACGGACACCAAAAACAACACTCACCCATCAGGTTGAGAAGTGAGAAAAAAAAGAAGGACTTTATTTTTGGGTTCAGGGTTTAAATAGAGTTTGGACTTTGATCAGTGATTGGGGACAAGGTTGACACCTCTCCAACCCCACTGGTCAAACCAGAAGTCCATCACAGAGAGGAATGCCAAAACAATCCACTTTGTTTATGTTACCATGCGTGAGAAAGCTCCAGTCCAAGAATGTAAACTGTAACAAGTAAAACTATTGCCCTGTAAAAATCAGAGCTACACTTGTCCTGTCACCACATGCCTTTGTTAAAAGTCTCTCTCCAGTTTTCTTGTAACCCCTTTAACTACTGGAAAGTGTTATGAGATCTTTCTAGAGCTTTCTCCAGGCTCAACAGACCCAACTCTCAGTTTGTCTCCATAGTAGAGCCTCTCCAGCCCTCTGAGCATCTTTGTGGCCTCCTCTGATCCTGTTCCAACAGGTACATAGATGCTCTTCCAAGGCTGAGGACCCCTGGCCTGGGTGCAGTACTATAAGCAGGATCTGACAAGAGCAGAGTATAGTGGTAGAATCACCTCCCTCAACCTGCTGGTTCCAGACAAGTTTTGCCAAGTGTGCTCTTTGTAAGGTGTTCCCCAGTATCTTTACATAATCCTAAAGGTGTAAGTACCTTGAATTATGGAATTATGGAATTGTTCAGATGGACAAGGACCTTCATAGATCTCTTGCCCTGCTCCCTGTGTGAAGGAGATGCAGTAATCTATTCAATAGATTCCAAAAACTTCCAAGGACTTAGATTTTACAGCCTGTTTGCTCAAATGCCTCTTATCTTCATCATGAACAATCCCTCCTGGTTTAGTCAGCCAGAACCTCCCCACTTCAATCGATGACTGCTGTCTGTCTCTTGCAGCATGCACAATGACAAAAAGCCTGGTCTCCTTTTGTCAGTAACCTCCTCACAGCTGCTGGGAGTCTGCCCATTATCCTGGGCTTTCTGAGGTCTGCTATGCAGAATTTGAGTGAACAAGCAAGAGATAGGTTAGTTCCAGAGATGCCACACTCTCAAGACACTCAGGAGTCTCAAACCTCCACTGTAGTGGAGAAGCAGGTGGACTCAGAACCCTGCAGGGTAATCAGTCAAGGTCTTTTACTCAAGAGTCTGTTCAAGATGAAGGCTGAAAGCAAGTCACTCCACATACCAGGAGGAGGTTCCTCCTCCTGAAAACAAGTAAGACTGGAACCTTCTACAACAGGTATGATGCTCTGGAACAAGGCCAGACAATTGATGAGCAGGGCAAAAGTCCTACTGGGACAGACGGGCCTCCTAAAGCAACAGCTCCTGTACCCCACATCAAGACCTCTGTTAACAGGAAAACAAGAGTAGCTCTAATAGCAGACTCCCTTCAACGGGAGGGAGATGAGGGAGGGCCTGATCTGGGACCAGACCCAACTCATGGGGAATTCTGCTGGCTCCCAGGGGTATGGATAAGGAAATTACTGCAAAACTCTCCAATCTAGTAAGGCTCTCTGATTACTATCTGCTATTGGTTGTTCAAGCCAGCAGTGATGAAAAAAACAAAGAGAATTCTGAGGACAAAAGATACTTCAGGGCCTTGGGTCAAAAGCTGAAGAATCAGAAGCACATGTAGTGATTTCCTTTTGGTAACAAAGAATAATATTGACAGGAATAGGCAGATCAGTACATGGCTCCAAGGCTGCTGTAAGCAAAAAAATTGTGTTTTTTACCATGGGATGATCTATTCAACACCTGCTCTATTGACACCTGATGAGATGCACCTATCTCAGTAGAGAAAGGGCACACGAACCAGCAGGGCTCATTGATAGAACTTTAAACCAGCTTGGATGGACAAAAGGGACAAAACCAGGCCCACAAGTGGGGAACCATGGATGATGTGTCAGAACTTGACAAAACTAACGGGATCCCTCCATCTCCTTCAGGTTTGTTGGCTGCAAAGCCCACACCTGAAGTATTTCTACATTAATGCACTACACTAATGAGCAACAAGACCATCTCAGAGACCAGCCTTTGGCCCAGTCCCAGAAATTTGATATCACTGGCACAAGTGAAACTGTGTGGGCTTAGTCCTGTGACTGGAGTGCCCCGTTGGATGGTTACAGGCTCTTCAGGAGGGACGGGCAGTGCAGAAGTGGGGCACTGGCACTCTAAGTCATGGGAGGGAGGTAATGTATGGAGCCTGCAGTTGGCAATGGAACAGTTGCAAACCTCTGAGTAAGGATCAAGGGACATAGAAACAATGCATCTTGGGAGTCTACTAGAGACCTCCTGGCCAGGATGATGACACTGATGGATGGATCTCTGAGGAACTAAGGGACACTTCCACCTCAACTGCCCTTCTCCTTACTTGCGACTTCAACCTGCCAGAAGTCAACTGGGCATATCATGCAGCTGATGGGACCCTTCCAACTCAGCATATTTTATGGTTCCACGATTCCACAGGGTGTGTTTCCTTCAAGTCTTACCTAGCATCCATATTTTAAAGAAACCTGCAAGTTTAATACCGTGCTGTGACTGAAAACAAATTACGCTACAAAGTCAAGTTAAAACTCACACTGGTTTATTACACTGTAATAAGTGTTTATTGAGGAACTGCTATTCAGTAAAAAAGTGCAGAAACTGCTGAACGTTGTTCTCAGTAGTCTCAATAGCTTTTGTAGCCACGTATCAGCAAACAGCAACAAAAAATCCCCCAAAACAACAACAAAAAAGAAATGCAGCTAAACTCTAAGAAGTGTTTTTTTTTTTTTTGAAGAATTGCCAAAAATTTCAAGGCCCTGGAGTAAAAATGAACAGGAGAGGAAAAAAAGGTTAATTTGAGTGAGTTTGAAAAATCTGGTTCTTCTTTCTCCCTCTAATGCCCAATAAATGCTTGTGATATCTAAACAAATCAAGTTCTCTAGTCCCAGGAAAACGTGGGAGGGGAGGGAGGGCAGGGACACACAACAAAACACAGATCTACAATGTTGTAGAAAAGTTACTGTATTATTTCCCCAAATTCTTATTCTACTCCATTCCTGTATATTGGAAAGACTTGTGTCTCTTTAGCTCATTATAATAAAATTATTATTTAGACTTACTCTATACTTGCAAACTCAAGAGTGTGTAAGAACCAGTTCACTGGAATTAAGAATCTAGGTTTATAAAGACACAGCTTGCCAGGTTTTGTAAGCTCATGTCCAAAGACACTTAAACGCTTTAGGAAAAGAATGAAAGAACTATTTTCTTGCTAAAATAATATGCTACATATAAATTTTTTCTAATGATGAAAGTGTAAGTTCTAATAGTTTTTCATGCTGTGGTTTCACTGGAAAAGAAACAAACATTTAATAATAAAACAAATAATTAATAATTCTTTAATATTATAAATTAAGTTTATAATAAAATAATAATGATTAAATAAAACAAACATTTTATTGCATGTATTAATTACCTGCCACACATTTAAGAAAAAAAGCATAGCAAGGAAGAAAACAGTATTTTTAAGTTAATGCTAATTTTAAGTGTGTTGAGACACTAAAACATTACCACAAGTATCAGTTCAAACGGTTTATTAAAATATTTTATAGTTATACAAAATATATTTTAACTTTTCCAGAAGAAATAATCAGAACAACAGATAAAAAATTCTGTAGTTGGTAGCTAAAAATATCAACAGAACATTCAAAATTTTCTCCTTGTCCAAACTGTGCTTATTCTTGTTCTGTGCACACACAGTAATCCTTTAAAAAATAATTAATAATAATACAGAAATATCTTCCTGAGAGTATCTAACAAATCATCATCTTTTTCAGCATCAGGAAGAAATAATTTTACATATATTATTCCACATTTGTCTTCAATATTATACCATATTCATACAGAGCTACTTATTGATCTTCATCTCTGTCATTACTATTTTGGAAATTCAGTGTTCTTTGGCCTCTTGGAGGGTCTGGCATGCGGAGGATTCGAATATGGGGACTCGTAGGCAGAGAACTAAAAATAAAGGATGCATCATTTAAACAGTGTTTCTTCTCCAAGAATTTTAGTATTTTCACTTGATTCTTTACATTACGTATTTTCCTTTAAATAACTGCACCTTTTTTCTTTGACAGTTTTAAAAGCAGTAACATGGGGTGAAGTTCAGGCTTCACTGAACTGATCCTGGGCCAAATTTCAATAAAAGCTTTAGGTAAAGACAAGCACTCATTTCAATTTCATGTGATTTCTAACAAATAGACTTTAGTGAACTAAAGAAAAGGTTCTTTTACAAAAACCTCCAAATGAACAAATGAGGAAATAAAAGTAAGGAATTGCCTTAGAGATCCTGAAGCAGCACACACCATACACACATCTAATCAATCTCAAGATACCACGAATGAGCAAAGTTACTAAACATAAGTTTACACAGGCTTCTCCACTTATTACTCTAAATGGATTTTTCCTGAAGATGCCCTCACATTTTCGTTAAATTTAATGATTGCTGAACATGAAACATGGAACAATATAACCAATTCAAACTGAACTTGAATTATTAATTTTTTCAACAGTAACCATACAAAAAATTTCTGGGTATTTTTTAGTCTCAGAAAATCTCTACAAAAGCATTTCCACTGAAATAACAATAGGTACCACTACTCTACTTTTTATACACTTTAGTGAGGGAAGACAAAAACTTCTTTTTGTAGACTGCTTTAATTTCCCTCTCAGGCTTCACTGGTTACACTGGGTTAATCGAGAGGAGGCGGCTGCACAATGTTAGAGACATGATTGTCCCCTTAAACTGGGAATGGCTCTACCACAGTTTTATATAAAAGTTTTGAAAGAATTTTGAACTACTAGATCAAAAATTTAAAAAATGGTGTAAGTTATGAGTCTCTAGATCAGTAACATTAAAACCCAGAAAATAAAAATAACTAAAATGACAAATCCCTTGAAAGAAGTGTAGTATTAACAAAAAAAAATTCCCAAGTCTTTTGTTATTTTTGGGAGGGGAGAAGGACATACAAAGCTAAGCTAAGGAGAGCCTGTTTGAACAAAATAAAACATTTCTAAAAGTTGTTTTATTTCAGATAAACTGATTCAAGTCGCACTGAATTACCATTATATAAGGAAGAGTAAAAAAAGGTATAAAAAACATTAAATTCACAGAACCATCAGCAATGAACTTGTTGAACTACTCAACTGTTAATATTCTCCTGCTGCAAACAGCAACATTTCTTTCTCCTCATATTCAACTTTTTCAAGTTATACTCCTTGCAAGAGAACTCCCTGCCAATTCTTGTATCCTGAAATAAACCACAAGAGTATTACCTCATGCTCAGGGGGGTGAACAAAATGAACTGTCGATGCCGCTGGAAGTCAGCCCTCTCCAGAATCATATCGATGGCAATTCTTCTGTTAAGCATATCCTAAAGACAAAAGATTTGTCAGGTAGAGGCACTGAGAGCAATAAATACATGATTCTAGAAAACCTACCAGGAATAACTGCTACAGAGTCAGGGTTGGCTAAAGAAAATATCTAAGTAAGACTAAAAAAAACTAAAGAAAACTGGAGAAACATTAGGGTAAAAATCTGAAAACTACAAATGACAGCCTGGGAAATTCTTAGACTGTACTTTTTAGTATACATGGGCAATAGAAAGCTTCTATCAGAAAAATCACAGACACATCTACTTATAGTGTTTTTCTATCATCTTTGATGTACATACAGTACTTCTTACTTTATTGATATGCTGAGATGAACTGTACTTTAGCAGAATAATGTTTCCTGCAAAAAATTCTGCCTGCAAAATCACCTGAAAAGATTTAAGGGCTCCATGAAACCTATGATACTATTGTATCATGGAGCTTGTTTTTATTAGGATTATTATTGTTATCATTATTATTATTTTGAATGCAACCTTAGGCATTAGGCTCACCGCAAAGGATGTTATTAGCAGGGACTAACAAAGCTCTGCAGCTGTGCACTGCTCCTCATGAAAGCAGAGATCTCCCACAAAAACACACCGTGGTGTCCTCACGTGGTGGGGCTGCCTGACTACACCAAGAGTAACTACAGAACGTGTGGACAGCAGGGCTGCACTAACTGGCACTGCCACAGAAAGATTAATTGTGTGAAAGAATTTATGGAAGAGATGACATGCAAGTTCTTTGCAAGGCCTACAGCTCTGAGTATCCACCTTTTTCCAGAGAGATGGATAACCTTCTGCACAACTAACTTTTGAAAGAAGATCTAAGATTTGAAAATTGACTGAAAAACAGCTGTTTCACTACCTTAGATTCATACTGTCCTTTTTGAAATTCTTTAATATAAATTGTATTACCTTTGTTCTCTCTAGGTGATTCCTAGTAAATAAATGATTGATGAGGAAGAGACACTGAAGCAAAAACTAAATGAGCTACTATCAAATCCTTGTCTCACAGAAGTAAATATTTTCTCAAACTCATACCACCCTGCCTATTAATAAGTAGGAAATAAATCTTAAAAAATAAAAATAGGTTAGTGGACTGTCCAGGGAAGCTGTACACAAAAATATAATTTATCAGTTTTAGCTAACATTAATATTTACTGTTTGCTATTCTGCACTTCAACATCTTGGAAACATGCTCCTAGCTAAGTATGAGTTTCTATAAAATGAGTAGCAACAGTGAACCCAACTGCTACATTTGTTCTGAAAAAAACCCCACATTGATCTCAAAATTAGCAGAAATCAAAGCACATGCCAAGCCCAGAATGTCTCAGCAACATGCAGAGTCAGCCTCTGACAAACACAGTAACAGCTGATTTTATTATTTTTGTGCTGAGCAAAGGTTTGAGCACATAAATTAACAGAAATGCTCATATTTCTGGATACTAACTTCAGAAACAAAATAAGCTTCAAAAGTCACCAAACAAAGTGAACAAGATCACTAACAAATTTTGTTTTGGGGGATTTTGATTTTGGTTTGGGGGCTTTTTATAATTTACTATATTTTATAATTTGACTATAGTGGTTTTAAATCCAACCAAATAAACAAACTATTTCACAAATTTATACAAATCAGAATGGGAGACATAGTTTAAGTTTAAACTATACCATGTAGACATCAAATTCATCCATGCATCTGAAAGGAGATTCAGTAATGTTCCACAGAGAAAGAATGAAACAAACTGTGGAGAAGGAACGTTCACCTCCTGATAAGGATCTCAGATCACAGTGGGCAGCTTTCTCTTCCTCTCGAGGCTGAACCTTGAAGTAAAAATATTGGAGCAATTTTTAAATCTGAGATGAAGACATACTAACAGAATCATAATTTCAACAGCAAACACATTATACATGGACACACAGATATCACTTGAAAACAATTTTCTACATTTCACTGCAACTGCCATTCTGGAATGGGATGGCTCCTAACCATTTAGTAACACATTTCTAGGATCACTGCAACTTCCTCTATCACAGTCATACACAGTGAACAGATTGAATTACTCTGCCAGATTTTTGTTATTCAAATCTCTATTTTTAATAGTTGTTAAACTGCTTAATAAATGGCAACATAAATGTTTACATAATAGTAAAATCCCCATGGTTACCAGGTACAATAGAAAAGCAGGAAATTGATTTACAGAAGACTTTTAAATGAGGAAGGGATTCTTTACATGGAATACATGAAACATTGTGAACAGCCATTCGGTTGCGTTGATTATGATGACATCTTGTGGCATTCTTCCTGTAAGATGAAACTTGGGCATATTCTTGCCCTACTAATTGCCTTGCCTTGAACAAGTTAAGCAGCCAAATAAATACTTTTTTTTTCAGTTTTATTTTTTGCAACTTACACTCCTTGACTCAACACAGATCTCTTTTGTGAGATATCTCAGATATCAACTATTATAAAAATATATTCTGATAAAGTAATGACTTGATATTTTATGGACTGAGTTTAGTTCCTCAGATACATGTGCTTCACCTGTCTAATTAGGACTCTGCCACGTATTTATGTTGCCACTGTATATTTTTCCCCTTAATCCCTAAAACTGAAGTCTCCCACAGAAACAAAAATAAATAAATCCATGATAAAACTTTTTGGGATGTATGTTAAAAGGTAGACAGAAAAAAAACCCTATTGAAGCTTTCCTGAATTAAGTTATTTAAATAACAACTAGAGCCACTATACAATCACACAAATACTGGTGAACTTCCTATCAGTGAACCAAGAATGAGTTATTTTGAAAGACTGGATGACCAATCCAAATTTATTTCTTGTAATCTAGTAACTTGCCCATTTAAAATGGAAATGTTTTTTTGTCTTTGCTTATTTTCAACAACATCCTGCTGTCACCAAATTGGATGAAAGAAACTTATCCAACACCAATTTGATGTGATTAAGCAGACACTTCTTCACTCAGGCTTTTGGAAAATTCTCCAATGTGTCCTGCTCAATTGACAAAATCCTGTCATTTTTACATACTTTTTCTGCCGACTCATTGTTACATAAGTTCTTTTACACACTATGCATAATATGCTCACTCTTAAATTTAACCTCTGCAATGACTGATTTTTGTTAATCAATATTCTTTTGTTAATCAATATTTTGTTAATCAATATTCTTATCCTAAAACAATCATTGGTCATCTCTACTGAGGTCTACTGATTGAAATCATTGATATTCAAAACAAGTTGGGAAGGGTAGGGGGGTTCCCAAGCAGCATAATCGGTGTGTATGTCTCCAGAGTTCCTTAACCAAAACACAGAAGTCCAGCAACTTCTTGGTGAGGTTTCTATGGCTGCATATTTCAAGCACAACACTCCTAACATTTCTATACCTTTATACTTCATAATTTTCTACTTGTAATCATAGCTAACTCTTTTATATGATTAAATTGATTACTTGTTCTGAATATTTGTAACACTACAACTTAGTGTATCACATTTTGGAGAGGGAAAAATAATTTACTCCATCATTTGCAATGCATTTCTAGCATCTGAGACTAAAACAAATAATAATTCATTATGTATTATGCTAATTGAAGTAATATAATAACTTACTGTTATGGAAAGTGTCTCATTCTTGTGATCAAAAATTATATGTCCAGAGCAACCTCGAAGACGTAATAATTGCTCAAAGTGGAGTTTGCATTGCATAGAAAGGCTCCTTAAATCAAGCAAACAAACATTAGAGGAGTAGGTTTTTAAATACATGAAAAAGTGACAACAGATATTCATCAACAGTTTCACATAATTAAGTACTAAGCCCTCCTCAAATAACAACATTCTCTCAAAATCAACTGCACTCTCAAGTGGGCAACATTAGACTGACTGCAGAGAATCCTTCTGAAGGAAGGCAACGACAATCTTCATGGACAACTATACGATATTAAGAGACTGAAGCAAGAAAGAAGGGGTGCACACAGTAATAGAGAAGAAGCTGTCAAATTAGAGAATCTGAATCAAGATCTTCAATGTTTTTAGCACAGAACAGAGGAGAAGTGTTTGGACCACAATGAAATTACAGGAGCTTAGCATCACTGATTATAATCAATAAAAATGAATGGCAGGCCAGATTATTTGAAGTCCTAGTATGTTGCTGACATTTTACTGATCAAAATATAGGCTCCACTATCTCACTGCTTTTCCAGCTTTCAGTCCAGGCTGCCTCTAAACTCTCAGGCATGATAGGACTGAAACTGGGAGTAAACTTAGGTTAAAAAAATTGTTGTGACCACTGTGTTAAACTCACCTTAGGAACTGCCGATACACTTTGAGCCTCTCTGTCATTACTTCGTCCAGCTTTGCAATAAATCTCCTTGAATTCTTTAATTTACTGCTTGCATCTTCATACCTTTCCTTTGCATAATGAAATTGCCTATTTTAATAAACAGAAAGGTTAGGAGTAATATGCTTTACATTAAAACTGAACTATTGTTGTAAATGCTGAAAATCATTTTGATAATCAAAACATTCAAATGTAAATTTTCTTGTGAGGATTTATGTGAAAGCTAAAAGCATTTAAGTCAAATAAGACACCATTCACAAATGAAACAAGGACAAAAATTACATCTTAATTCTATTTTTAATTCTTTTGAAAATAAATTCTTTCACCAAGGAGAATGAATGATTGATTTCCCCATTCTCAAGAATATCTGAGAGGAGTGCTTCCTTGGAATACACTGAAGTCAAAACTTCAAGGAGCTGCCCAGCTTGTGCAATCGTTACTCAAACGAGAATTATGCTTAATACTCAATGCATCACAAAATAATGGTGAGTTAAATTCATGCAGTAATAACTGGGATACTTCAACACACTGAGAGGGTATCTGATTATTGGTAACATCATATATATAGCACAGATGCTGCTTAAAATCACTGGAAGGTGTTTCAGGACTCTTAAATCTGTTCCATACTGGGAGAATCAGTACAATGCACTTCTACACCTTCATACATATCTGAAGTACCAAAACCACACATAAACATAGAGTAAGACAGTAAGAAAACTCTTCTTTCCCCTCTCTTTTCCATCCTACCTGAACTGTTTTAGACAGTAAAGATGACTTACTGGATTATTTCTTCTCTGTTTCCACGGTGACTGCTTTCTGAATTTATCTTTTCCCTCAAGCGATTCATTTCTGCATCAAGACTTTTAACAGTTCTGCTGACCTTGATGCGCTCTGAGAAGATTTGTCTCGCTTTTGCCATTTTTTCCTAAAGGAATATTTAAAACTCAAGTAACTCTCATATTTTTCAAAAATCTGTTTAGTCTTCACAACAAGTATTTTATGCTATGGAAAAACACGAACTTCAAGAAAGAACAGTATTTTTTTGTTTTCTTTCTGTTTTCATTACAGCAAATCCAGTTAACAATTTTATTGACAACATTTATAAATGGGTAGTTATTTCAGTGCCAAGAACTGTATCCAAGATTTTTAATACAATCACAGTTATTCAGCTAATGCAGATAAATAAGGAACCAAAATCACCATATTTAATTAGGGCAGTCTTCCAAAAGTCTTCGTGGATGTGACTTCAGAGTTAGTTAATAAAGCTTGATTAGGTAAGTCTTCAAAAGACAGATATGGGGCCTGTACAAGGAAAAACGTACCATCCAAGGAACCAAAACAATATTATTCAATTTAACTTAAGCCATAAATTTTAAGTGATTTTAATTCTTTAATTGCAAAAGAAGGAAGAAATGGTCTTAGATGGATGAACCCAAATTTATCTGTCAAGACAGAAATGGTGTCGTGTCAGAAAAAAAGGCCTCGATTCACTTACACAAAATTACTTTACTTGCTTTACACAGTCAGCACAGGACATAGCTGAGAAAATACTCAGGGTAGCTGAGTATAATAATATAATCTGTCTGTTATACAAGTGGAATGATTTATTATTAAATATCACAAGAATCATGACCATCTGACTTCAACAGCTTAAAAAAAAAAAAAAAAACACCACCACACGTACCTCTAATTCCTTTCCTTTAGAAACTAGTAAATCTTTGTGCTTATTTATGCAAGCCACATGTTCTCTCTGTTTGTCTTCATAGTGCTGCAAATGGCGTTTACTGTTTTCCACTTCTGATTCAGCCTGGTTTAATTCAGCCTGTTTGGAACAAATCACAATGTGAGATGTTTGATGTAGATTCCTGAGACTCTCTCTAGTGTTTACTGACTTCTCACAGGTTATTCTAACTTATTCTGCTTTCAGTAACACTACTTCTAGAGTCTGGGAGCTTTAACTACAGTTTATGAGAAAATCTATGCTTAATTTTGACAAGGAATAAATGCATGCAATGATTTTAGGAATTATATCTTGTGGTGATGTTTTCATCTTAAAAAAAAAAAGCTATGCTTTCTCCTAAAGCTCAAAACTGCATTTATTTTTTACACTACGTTCTATGTGGAACTTCTGATGCCTGTGTAACATCACCCAGAACTGCATTTTTGTGTGAAAATTCAGTGTCCTGCTATACCTGTAATATAAAATCATAGAATCATAGCATAGTTAAGGTCAGAATAAAACTTTAAGAACATTAAGTAGAACCATCAACCCAAAACCACCAGCATATACACCACAAACTTCTGACTTCAGTACACAGCCACACATTTCTGAATGCTTCCAGGGATGGTAATTCCACCACTTATCTGGGAAGTTTGTTCCAACGGTTTACAACTCCTTCTATGAAAATTTTTCTCCCCATATCTAAACAAAACTTCGCCTGGAGCAATTTGAGGCCATTTCCTCTCCTGTCACTTGTTACCCAGGGGAAGAGACCAATTCCTACCTCACTACAACCTCCTTTCTGGTGGTTTTAGGGACTGGTAAGGTCCCTTTAGAGCCTCCTTTTCTCCAGGCTAAACAGCCCTAGCTCCTCCCTCAGCTACTCCTCACAGAAATTCTGCTCCAGACCCTTTACCAGCAATTTCTGTAAGTACTGATACTGTTGAAGTGATGTATCTTTCCAGAGAAGCAAAGAGGTATAAAGAATTACATAAATTACAGCATCCTTTTCTTCCATATTCCTGTCAACTAGATGGCTTGTCTTAACAAACAAAAATAAAAAACACCAAACTAAACAACTCAAAACCAACACAACAACACAACAAAAAAACTCAAAAACAACACAACAACAAACAGGAAAATCAACCATCACCAAGAATAACAGATGTTCTTACTTTTTTCCAATCCTTTCTTAAAACCACAACTTGCTATATGTCAACAGTTCATTAAACAACTGCAGAACACTTAACATATCTGATTTAAAACCTTTTCAGGAATTTCAGTGCTTCTTTCGATTGTGTTCTGTACTCTAAATAACAAGCAATAATGTTTTAATATTTTGAATAAATCTCTTTTCAGACAGAGTGGTTCTTTTAAAATATATCATATCTCTAGAATTTCCATATTAGATATATTAGAACTAATACATTTACCTGTTGCTTTTCTGATCTGTTTCCCTACTGGTTTTGTTTGTTCTTTCAATTTGGGCTGGATACACAGCAATTTGCAGTTCAAGTGAGACATGTAAGAGATTCCCATAGTTATCTTCTAAGTTTTCTTCAGTCCATCCTTCTTCCAACTTCTACAAGTTTACAGTACTATAAATGTCCCCAACTCTTACTTCTGTTTTCTATTTTCAAACTGTAAGTTCTTAGTGCCAATGTGAGACTGCCTTCCATTTGACAATATCAAATTTTGTATGTCACCATTCTGTTCTTTATCTTAAATCTTGCTATTTCTCTGCCATTTCCAGGTGCCTTCTGTAGTCTTGAATAATTAAAACTATATACTGGTACCTTCTGTGATTATGTAATTTCATGAAATAACAACCACTTCATATAGAACTTCAAATGCTATTTTGAGAAATGAACAGTTATGAACATTCTTAGCTAGGGTTTCTTAGGAATAAACAAGCAAAAACAACAAATGTGAGGCACGGGAAAGAAAATCAAGGAAACTGTTTTTCTTTCCTTTTCACTCCATGACTAAAGATTATCTGGAAATGAACTATCTTTAAACAAAAAACACTACAGTGACTACATGTAACAATCAACATTACCTTCAGAATATTGCCAAGCTTATTTTCCAACATGCATAAATGGAATGCTCCATTTACATTTTCTAGGTAGACCTTAAGTACATCAGGCAACAAGTTCTTTCCTCCTCCCTCACCTCTTATTAACCTCATTCACCTTGACACACAAATGGAACAAATCAAAAATGCAATATAAAATTATTGTTACCTTAATTGGACCAGCAATTTCTTCTACTTGATGAATTTTTTCTTTCACTTCTTCTAATTTTTTCTCAGCTGCTTCGAGATTATTTTTCAGTTCTTCCACTTTTCTGCTTTGTAGCTGCATGTCTTGTTTTACACATTCCATCCTACTCTTATTTTCTTCAGCTTCGTCTTCCTGCCAAAATGTAATAAAGTTAAGAATAATAAAATAGGACACATTTGTAAACTACTGTACCATATTTTTATTTTACTATCACTACTGATGTACAGTATGATATTAAGTACTAACTCTAGTAAGAATAGAAGCAGCTCAATGTAATTGTCACTAAAGCCCAAAGGAACAGACTGACAGATCTTGTAGGAGACCACAAAGTCTAACTGCAAATAAAAGTTCATATTTATGTGACTGAAAATTAAGAGGATTTTATTTGGGAGTTGTGATGAAAGACTGAAAAGAACAAGGTAACTTCCCTCTGGATCTGTGGCCAACATACATCCAATATACAATGCAATGGAGGAAGAGTAAGTGGATTGTTGTTGTCTCCTAGAAAACAACTCTATTCCTAATAAATTATCATCATAAATGCTTTCTGATTCAAAACAGAAAATATTGCAAAACCTGGGGAAAAAAATTAAATCACCAAACATAAATAGTCACTCAATTTAAAGAAATATTTAGAATTATGGCAAGTGTTACATTCTTCACCATCCAACTTTGCTTATTTCAAAACAACGTCAACATTAAAATACATTATTTGTATGCTGATTAAACATAATTGGATAATCTATTCTTACTAATATATGGACGTCTGCTGACTGGTGCTCTTCCACGTTTTCAAGATCTGCTATCTCTGCATTTGCTGTTCTTACTTTTACCTGAGAAGAAAAAGAAAATAGATGCTCTGAAGTTTAACTAAAGAGAAAAGTTCATATTTGTTCATTTAAGTCATCACAGGAAAGAAGATACTTGTATTTATTAGTTTCATTAGTGGCTAACAAGAGACACAACTCTTCACCCACCTGTGGAATTAATTTTCATGAGATATAACTTGTTCTGAAAGTCATGTGCTTTAATTCATTAGGTTAACATATTTCCAGTCAATATGACAATTGAATGAAATACATTTGATTTTTTTTCCAAGTATCTTCAGCATTTCACACTACATGACAGGGATTTTTTTCTGCTTCTTACTTATAATTTACTGAATATAACCTTATATAGTATGCATTAGCTTACACTGCCTATCTGGAGCACCACTGGCCACCACAAATACATATCCTGTCTAGAAGTACCAGAGACCACAGAAAGGAGGCTAACAGCTGTAAAATGGTTTAAAAAGAAATTAAAATTAAGAAAACTTAATGAAGAAATATTCAGCATATCAAGATGGGTTAAGAATTTACCAGAAGAACATGAAGATAAACAAGATTTTGGGAATGAAGATGCAAGGCCCAATAGAAATAAAGGAGGGAGAAGCATTATATGATGCAAGAGTCTTTTCTTTGCAAAAACTTACTATTAGTGTCAAATAGAGCAGTAGAAATTTGTAACATTTAGCACAAGGGGAGAAAGATACCAAACAGAAACAACATCATATGCTAGGATTGATGTGGCCTCTATCATTCTGTCTTTAATTACAAGAACATATTACAAAAATAAAAAACATGAAAGCAAACAACAAAAGGAAGGATTAAAATTAAAAACTGTCAAGCACTCCAAACAGATTACGGAAGTCAAAATGAAGCAGGGAAAGACTGAGGAAATTCTAAAAACTAACACTGTATCTATTTTTACCTGTAGTTGTTTTTGGTGTCGCTGATGAGCATAGAGATGATCTTTATTCTGCCTAATCTCATTTTCAATGGAATATAAGCGTTGCTGAGACGCTGCCAACTGTGCCTTTTTGTTTTCAATTTCTTTATCCAAGTGACTTTATAAACAAAGTGATATTGAGATGTTGTTACATACTACACAGATATTATTTGTGACAAACACATACAGAAAAACACAAATAAAAATTACATGCATGACAAGACAAATGGTAAAAATGCACTCCTTTTTAACTAGCCTACATCATTCCCTCATAGCAAAACTGCTAATGGAATGCCTTTGAAAGTTAAGATAATTTTTGAGTGAAATTCATTATATACTGATATGAACAAACTACAGTTAACTGACATATTTGAAACCTTTGAGTTTATAGAAATAAATTTTAACATTCAATTCAGTTTATACTATGAGCTATTAATACTAAAATTACCTAATATATCTTTAATATAATATAAGCCTCAGAATGGAAGTATTTAATTGTCACTAATTTCCTTGGTGACAAGTTCAAGTTTGTAATCTTTGAAGTACATTTCACTTTTTCAACTACCATTTTGAAAGCAGTGAGAGAAAAAACTCCTAAAAATATAAAAGGTGAGGGAATTCTCAGAGATACCTACCATGAATGAAATCAAAAGCCTGAGGAAACACAGATGCAAAGTTTGAAACCAGTAGGAGGATGTGTGCTAACAACTTTAGTTTGAATAGTCAGGCCTCCCTTGCAGTAAGCTATGACACCACTGTTCAAATTTTATATATTTTTAAAGAAACAACTTTGACTCCACACTCTTTCTGACCAAGCATAAAAAAGAAGGTAGCTGGATTTCCTGGAGTATTGAACACTGAAAATCCTTCCTTGGTGAGTAGGGTGCCACAAGCTGAAAGACTGAAAGATTGAAAGATACAATGCAAGTTTGTCCCTATCACAGAAAGGCACTGAAACTACTGAAGATTTCCTAGAATTCCCAAAAGGAAATGTAAATCTCAGAAAGAAAATGGAGAAACTAGATAGTAGTGTACATGCAAACAGACAAATACTCAATTCCACAATTCATGCCAACAGGAGCACTTTTCCCAAACATGTTACACGATGCTAACCTGATTTCTGCTTCAACATCTTGACTTAGGAACTTGGGTCTGACATAACTGGAGGAGTAATACCGTCGTTCAAATACTTGATCACCCTCAGCAGTGAAAGCTTCTTTACAGTTTTTTGGGGGCCGATTGCACTGCATCACTTCACGAGCCCTACGGCTACTCTGAAAAACAAAATGGCCTTCTAGTATAAGCAGAAGAGCAACCATAATTAAAGATAAGAATTTAGAAGTTGTCTAGATGTTTTAACCCAGAAATAATTTCAATTCTTAATGAAAAAATACACAGTAATGAAAGAATGTGAAAATTATCTATAATGTCAGGAATCTACTTTTCTTGAGTATGACATTTATGTTCTCAAGAACCCACTAAGTTTAATTGGTCATTCATTTGTGAATTTGGTAGTCTAATCAGTCCCTCATAATTTGCCTTGGGGGAAAAAAATTATTAACCAGAAGGTCACCATGCACAGATATATTCAACTGTCAAAAGTAGAATAAATATAGAGGAAACAAGCTTTCAAAGCAAGGTATGAAGGACATCAAACAATATTCAAATAAAGTTCAGGGAAACATGTTGGTAAAAAAATCCCAACATTGACACTGGCAGACGAAGTGGTCGCAAGGTTCCTTTGTCCAAGGCAACCATGTTATCCATTCCAATATATCCATTTTTCCACAGAATACTTCTTTCAGATTCAGCTGAAATTGTTCAGGTAGGGCCCAAAGATAATAATGTTATGAAAATCACTGGTTAGTTCAGGCAGATGGGGAAGAACAATCCCAACATTCCTGTCATGAGAAATGAGAAAAGCCTTCAAAGTTCAGCTGTTATGTAACCCATTCAGTGACAGCCATGCTCGATAAACAGTCAGCTCTGCTTTAGACAGAGCATGAACTCTTTCCAGTAAGAATGTCAGAGAATAAACTAGGACAAGAGATTTTGGAGAAAAATAAAATTTGCAAAAATAAGGATCATTAGTTCTGCTTAATAGAAAGCAGAGAATACCCTGCTGTCTCTACATAAAAACATATACACCTTATTTTATCTTTGCACATTTTACCTGTAATCTTATCTGCAGGAGCTGGTATTTCAGTGCTAACAGAAAACCAAAAGTCAATTAATATCAGAAATCAGATAGTGTCAGAAAACTTAGCTACCAGCTGCTAGGTAGGAGTGGGTTGCAAATTCTGGTAACTCCCTGACTACCCAAAACTGGCACATCCTGAACCCATCAATTAACACACAGACACGAGACAGAGCCAGCAGTTAGGAGGTTGATTACACACACATAGGCTATTTAGACTGGGAAACTATACTTAAAGACCCAGAAAGGTAGTGGCAAAGAACCCAGAAACAAACAGGGAAAGTCCTGAAACACATGGGGCAGAGAGGGGAGCATAACTTCCTCTACCCGATTTATCCACTATAGACACTACTAGTGAAGGTGTCAAAAATGTTCCACACGTTTCTTTAAAGATCAACAGGGAGCATAAAGCCTTACTTTAATCAGCAGGACTGTTTCTATACCCCTCATATCGATCAAACAATTGGCAACCACTGGATTATCTATTTCCAATGCTGTCAGAACTGATGGGAATTCTGGATGATGAACAGCTCTGAATAAAAGAAAGGAAAACATTGTTCATAAAACTCACATGAGATTCTTCAAAAAAAAAAAAATTACAAATAGTTCTTTTCAACCATCAAGGCTAAGCAATAAGATTCAAAACATACTTACTTCTGACTAGTATCATAAATTTTATTCTGAAATTTATTTACAATTATTTGAGGTCTATGTCCACGTGCATAATGTTTTGACATCAGGAACTGAAGAGTTCTTTCATCACTATGATTATCACAGCAAAATGCCTGAAGTAGGCCTTTTAAACAGGATTCGATAGCCAAGATCAGTTCAGGATCTTTAGGATGAATCAAAGCACCTAAAAAAACATAAGAAGCAAGGCTTTAGGTGCTTGTTCCATGATAGAACGTTCAGTAGAACATTTTTACCATTCAAGGTTCTTGATTTGTTATATTGCAGGGCTTTTTAGGAGTCTAAAATAAACCCTTCCTACAGGTAGAAAAAAAATATTAAGAGGTTGACTAAAAGTTAAAAGACTCTACAACAGACCTGAGAACACAAACATATAATTTCTCCGCCTAGAGACACCTACACATAGTTGGAGGCCTATGTTTTCTTCCATCAGGGTACCAATTTTATGGTAGCTTAGCAGAAATGTATCAAGGCAAAGATAGCTTATCAACAAGTTAATGCTTTAAGGATGAAGGCAGTGGAACAACTATACTGCAAATTAGACAAACATGAAGATTTCCATTGTATCACCTGTCTTCAGCAGCCATGTTTTCACATTCTTACCTTGCAGTAAATGCCATGTACTTTACATCCAGAATATGCTGAAACCTTTCCTCCCATTCATAAACTGAAAATATCAGCCAGTGTCAGAGCAGGACAGAAGCCAGCTTCCCAAGAAAATCTCAGTTGGGTCTGTCTGACTTGTTCCATGCAAAACATATCTCAAGTCTGACAAACCCACAAGTCAGCCACTAGACATTTTGAACAAAATCTGTCCAAAATTTGGACAGTCCTATCCACTGAGGGACAAGTAGTCAAAGCACAGTTCTCTGATGCTTTGAGGGTGTGGGGGAATCAGAAGGATGTACTGAAAGTTTAACACTGTAAAATAGCTCAACAAAAACAGCTGGAAAATGAGGAAAGCCAGCAGCTGTTAGTGAGTGCATGACAGAAGCAAAAGATGATAACCTACCAGGACAAAGCCTTTAGTCCAGCAAGTACAGAAGAAAAAGATATATCTGAAGCTCCTTAAAGAATAAAATTTTCTTTAAAGACCACTATTTACATTAGCAGCCATACCAAAATATCCCACGAGAAAATGTTTCAGCAATTATTCTTACCTAAAGGTCCAAGAGGCTTCTTTCTGAAGCGTCCTTGTTTATAGGCTAATTCAATTGCTTCAAGAAATGCTGGTATATGTGGTCCAAATCTTTTCAAAGTGTTTGTTTTACTACCTTTCATGTCTCTCAGCTGTTTCTGCTGGGCATCCAGTGCTTGTTGCACTTCACTTCTTTCTCTCCTAAGATAACAGATTTTTTTTCTCAGTACTTATAGAGTCTAAAGTGCCCTAAAGTAATTATAAAGCCTTGTTTTTCAATTACTAATAGTATTGTGTATTAAGATGTCAGTAGTTCAATGTAAAGGTAGGTACACATATGCAATAATATTTTTCTAACTTCATGAAACATGAGGAAAAAAAAGCAAGAGAAAATTACTAGTTTGCAACTGTTCTACAAGACTTTTATTTCTAACAAATTACAATAAATTTATTTTATTTCTAATTATATGCTTCAATTTCACTGTCTTCAAAGATCTTCAACAAAATATGCAGTAAGCACTGGTTACAATAATTGATAAGAGGAGTTTAAACTAAAACACCAGGTGCAATAAGGAACAATTCTCAAATCCTTTAAGACAGTAACTGACATTGCCATAATCCTCTCCAATAATCATTGTTCAAGTTCAGGTTTCCAAATCAAAGCCAGAGTGCTTTTTTTTTTCTATCTTGGGCTAAATTAGTATTTGAACCACTCAGCCTCAAAGCCTCTGTGAATCTGCCTTAACTACAGAAGCAGTAATTACTGCTAAGTGTATATATTTTCTTATAATGTGAAAAGGAAACTGAAGCTTAACAGCTCACGGATCACAGATCCATAAGAAGGGATACATAAAAGAAGGTATTTTTCTCTAACTTGGAACAGAGGTAAACAATTACATTCAAAAAGCATAACTTACCCAAGTCTAGAATGTTCTTCCCAACACTTAGATATAGCCTGCTGAAACTGATCCACCTGCTGACCAATCATTATTTCCTCATCATGGAATGCCTTTAACTGTTCCCTAAGGTATGCAATTCTCCTTTGTCTTTCCAATTTCTCAGGCTCTGAAACCTGATTAGCACTAGAAAAGAACATACGTCCATATTTTACAACCATACTGAGGCTTTACAACAGACACAGATTTTATAACTCATAGCGTGCAGAAGAATTACTCACCAGTTACATTTAGGATTCTGTTAACTTGCAAGATCTACATAGCAATAATGCCAACTTAAAATATTTTTTTTAAATTTCTAATCACATGCACTTCCCACCAGTTACATTCTTATCACATTTAGTTTAAGACATTTGTTTTGTACTACCATGGAAGCTAGAGAATATCTATTATCACCAAAACAAAACAACCCCAAACCAAACAAATACCCAACCAACTAAAACAAAAGAAGAACTTTTGCTACCCAGTTGCCTTTTCTTTTGACATTCTAGTCAAAATTCTGGTATGTAAAGAAGAAGGATCAGAAATATTCAGGTATTTAACTGTACCCTGCTAAAGAATAAATAAATATTTTCTATTACTGCAGGTTTTCTCATTAATCAGAAAAGCTCACTTCTTTTCCACCTAGATCTTATAATAAACACACATCATAATCACTGTATCTGTATTTACCAGTTTTTCAGTTCTTCAATTCGTTTGGACAGCTGTTGACTGTCTTTTTCCAGACGTTTTAACTCTGTTTTGGAACGATTATAAATGATCTATCAAGGAAATAGGACACAGTAGTTTAAGAAATAGAAGAAATAATTTCGGAAAGAACTACAGTTTTGAGTAAATACTGAACTGCACCAAACCAGACAAACGTAACTCGATTTTTAAATATTACATCTATTTATTTATTTAGAGTTAAGCTTAACACTGTTTAGCAACTACGTAAAGACATAAACACCAGGAGCCCCCCATAAGATACTACTTCCCAGTCAGGCAGGAAATTTCACCTACTCTGAACTGCACTAGGGATTCAAAAAGCCAAGACACAGGTGTAGAATTACAGATGAGTAGAGCATGGACAAATTTAAAGCTCTAGATTGGTATGAACTTTGAAAGGTTTTATTTTTTTTTCTTTTTGCCTACCTCAGTTTCATGGACTGCTTTTCTTTTTGCCTGCACTTCAGCCTTCAAAGTAATACACTGAGGATGAAGGGCTTGTGCTTCTTCACTTACTGATATCAATTTGTCTTGTATTGCTTTGTACCTTTTTTCTGCTTCATTAACTTTTACCTTTGGTGAAAAAACAACAAAACAAGTAGTAATGGAACAAAATTTTCTTCAAAAACCTCCTAATGTTACAGGACAAATGTCTCTCAAAACATCCCAATTGTCTGAATTTTGTTGTGTTTAAAAAAATAAAGCAAGTCATTGCCACTATGGATATGCTAAGATGAAAATTCATAAATACTCATTCTTGGGAAATCAACAGACTACCAAATCTGTGATGCAGACAGCAACCCCTTTTTCTGTCTCAAGGTTTACTCAAACACAGGACTCAATACAGTTAGATCAAGTGTCATGACATCAAAAGAAAAGAAACCAGCATCTAGACAATGTTCCTTCATTGCTACACAGATATGATCAACTATCCCAGCTGGTAGATGGGGTCCGCCGTTTGGGACCCAGAGAGCCACAGCCACCCCAAAGGATGTCTCGCTAAAGACAACTCCTTGGGGGGTCAGGGCGCTCCTCAGCTGGCAGAGGGGCTTCTCAGCATCAGGCAGAGCAGTGATTTTTCAGCTCAGTGATTTCAGCTCTCAGTGATTTCAGCTCAGTGCTCTCAGCTCATGCCCTTGTGAGTTTGCCCCTCTTTTAGCCGGCCGTGGCGAGAGAGAGAGAGAGAGAGGTCTCGTATGGAATTTCCGCAGGTGGTACTTTATTGAGAGGGTACCAGCGAAAGGGGTCCAGGGACGAGGAACCTCTGCCAACCAGAGGAAACCCAGAGTTTTTTATGGGACACCAGGGTGGGAGGAAAAGGGTACAAAACCAATCAATTGTAACAGATTACATAAAATCCCGAGGGGGCTTGTGGGTCTCCGGACAAGTCACCGTAACTAGAAAGTCTTTTGTCTTAAGGGCTCTGGGTGAAGTTGCGAAATTCTTTCTTAACTCCTCAGCTTGGCCCTCTCCAGGGCAAAGCAGCCGGGGCTCCGCCCACTCCCACAATGAACAAAAGTAAAAATGCCTCAATTGTGAAACAAATACTTTCTAAAAGAAGGAAAAAAACCCTAAAAACATTTTTTTTAAAAAAGGAAAATAAGTGCTAGAAAAGAAAGCTTGGATGAGTTTTAACAGACTGAAAAGTTTGGACTGCTCAGCCTGGAGAAGTGGAGGCTGCATGAAGACCTCATAGCAGCCTTTTGGTATCTGTAGCCAGCCTATAAGGCAGCTGGAGAGGGACTCCTCGTTATCTGTATTGATACGACAAGGAATAATGGGTTAAAACTTTATTTAAAGTCTAAATAAGTTTAAACTTACTTAAAGAGGGGAAATTTAGGTTACATATATGGAACAAATGCTTTACTGTGACGGTAGTGAGGCAATGGCACAGGCTGCCCAGAGAAGTTATGGATGTCCCAAATCTCTGGAACTGTCCAGTGCCAGGTGGGATGGAGCTTTGAGCAGCCTGATCCAGAGGAACATGTCCCTGCCCATGGCAGGGGGGCTGGACCTGGATGATCTTTAAGGTCTCTTTCCATCCACACTATTCTATGATTCTAGATTCAAACTAGTAATGCCTGTTTCTCTGCACAAAATGTGTTTCATATGCAAATGACATATGACAAAATGCAAATTTCATATGACAAAATTATTCTTTCTTGCTACTTACAGAAGTCTTAAGAACCATCCCAAAACTTCCATAGGTCTCCTGAAATCACTGATCTTTTCTAAAGGCAATGATACCCAAGAAAACCTTCACAACAGATTTCTGACTTGGGGGTTAACTACATCTAGAGTGATAAATGGTTCAGACCATATACGTACCTGGCATTCTTCTACCTTCTGAAGGAACTCCGTATTTCCTTCTTCAGCTCTGACACCTTCTTCGAGCACTTCTATTTCTTTTTCCATCTCACTCACCTAAAGAGAAGTCTGTATTAGCATATCCACAGCAGACTGGGAATGAAGCACATTTCACTTAACAAACACATTTTAGCAAGACATGTACCACTGCCCACGCCATTTGATGTTTCAAATCTTTGAGACGACTTTGCATGTCATTCACAAATGCGATGCTTTTGAAAATTTCCTTCTTTTCCAAATAAAGCTTCTTAAGTTCTTCAAGACGCTTAAAAAAAAAAAAACAGAGGTTCAATGACTGCAAAAAGATGTGATATAATATTAAATTTTAGAAGGATTTGTGTTTTTTTTAAATGTAATGACACTGAGAGCTAATAAAACAAAAACTTATGCAGTTTAGCTTCCACACTTCCTTCACTGCTCAGATCTGTTCTAATAATTATTTTAACTTTTACATACCTCTTCCCCTTGTTCTATCTGAACATGGATATTTTTTTTAGTTTTTCCAATGACTGAATAATCTTCTTTCATTTGTTCCAGCTGAGTTGCCTTCATAAAAAACTAAAAAAGGAGTAAAAAGATGTAGATACGAGATCAGCATCATATCTAATTATCTGCAATAATTACAACAGAAATACCATTCATCCCAACATCCCTGCATGCTGAATAATATCCAAAGAAAAACCTAGTCAGGTTGTGATGGTACAACTTCCATCCTCTCCTCAGGTTGCAATGTGATATTTGAAATGTCTTTTAGGCTCCAGCCTTAATGAATAGAAGCTGGGCTTCTATTCATTATCATAAGCTTCTCTGGAGTTTATGATAAACACTCTCTACTCCCCAGAACTCCTACTGTCTGACAAGCTCCTCTTCCTTATAAAGAGACTTTGAAACTTGAAACTTTCCTGCCTAACAACCCAAATGGAACAACATTTTTGTTAGTGAGTTTTCAAAGAAAGTTAGTGACCTCAATTGTGGTCAGGACAGCAAATTACTATGACTGAAGCCCACTCTCTTGTGATTCCTATAAACAATGGTCCCAAGTGAGACCCACTGAGCTCTCCTGGACTGCAGTGGGCTGTGACAGCATCTCCCTCTCAGTGAGACACCACTGTGAGCCAGAGAACTCTCAAGTTTACTTGGAGGACAGCTGTCAAAAGCTGACAGAGCCTGGGCTGATACCCCCACTCCTCAAGGATCAACCTTCACACTCAGAGAAGATCCAAATGCATTTGCCGTGAGTACTTCTCTGAGCTCCAGGAGAATTTTTCACAGGTACTTGTACATACTCTTTAGGTATGTTTACATACAAGTGTGCATATGATATAGCAACTTTATTATGAATATTTCTTAAGATTCTTAAGTACATAGATTAGAGAGAAAATTAGACCTACAAGTGAGTTACCATTGTGCTGTTGCAAACTCAATAAGAATCTTCTACTAAATTGTTTAAATCAGGCTACTAATTAAGTACTGTTACGTCAAAGCACTGTCAAAACCTTTAGGCCTAAACTGTGGTCAAGATCAGAGCTAAGTTTGGCAAGGGGATCCATTCTGAACCTTGTGGGAAGGTCTCTCTTACTCTGATTTAGCCCTAGCTTGTTCCCATTCCAACCTTCATGTAGACCCTTTTAGGCTGATTTTGGTATTTGATTGATTTCAGGTTTTAGTCCAATTTCCTTCTTATGCATCTATATAAGTAGGAAAGTGAGCCTTGCCAACAAACTAAGCCACATGTTCACTTTAATATTAAACCTGCTTTTGCTGATACCTGTGCCATTGGTTTTTGGGTGACTTAAAACATGCATTTCCAAATACAGGGGTATTTCTGAATAATGAACTAACTCAGCAGTCCCCTAAAATTTAAATTTATCCATCTCTACAGAGAGATGAAGCTTCAAAAATATTGTTTGTGCAAGTGGATGACTGGTGCAATCAGACAGTGCACTGCCTCTGGTTAGGATGGAGTTAAAGTTTCCTCACAGCAACTGTTACTCTTGTATTTTAGATGTGTGATCAAAACACTACTGACTACACTTATATTTTAGCTGTTGCACTGAGGCCTCCTGTTTCTCTCTCTGCCCTCCCAGTGAATAAACTAGCACAGTGTGCAAGACATTGGGAGAGATCCAGCCAGGCAGATGATCCCAAGCAGCCAAAGAGAGATGCCACCTCAGAAAATGACATTTTGATGGTTTGGCCCCAGCCACTCACTCAGACATTCACTTTCCTTTGGCATGTGATAGGGAAGAGAATCAGAAAAGTAAAAGCAACAAAGCACATAGGCTGAGATAAAAATAATTTAATAAAGCAAAAGCTGCACATGGAAGCCAAGCAAAACAAGGAATTCATCCATCACTTCCCAGGGCAGGCAGGTGTTCTGCCATTCCCAGGGCTCCACCATGCTTAATGGTGACTTGGGAGGACAAATGCATCATTCAAAACACCCTCCAATTCCTTCTTCTTCCCCCAGCTCTATATGCTGAACATGATGCCATTTGGTCTGAGATATATATATATCCCTTTTGTCAGCTGGGGTCATCTGTCCTGGATGTGACCCCTCCCAACTCCTTGTGCACCCCCAGCCTCCTTGCTAGTGGTGGGAAAAGAAGAAGGAAAAGCCTGGACTCTGTGTAAGCCCTGCTCAGTAGTAATGAAAACATCTCCACATTATCAATACTGTTTTCAGCACAAATCCACAGTGTAGCCCTATACAAGCTGCCATGAAGAAAATGAACTCTAGCCCAGCCCAAACCAGCACAGTCATGCTCAGCAATAAAAACAGATAAGAGCAAGTTTAGGGGAATTAGCCATCTTTTGCTTGGGCATTGGTTGGGCCTCAGACTACCAGTAATACGTGGTGAGTGATTGCCTTTGCATCTTTTATTTTGTTTCATTTTCTTTCTCTCTCCTTCTAGCTTTCTCTTCAGTTATTATACAATTTTTATCTCATCCCTCTAATTTTTTTACTTTTACTCTTCACTTCCCAATGCCCTATCCCAAGCTTGGGGGCAGCACAGAAGGGAAGTGAAAGAGTGGTTGTGTGGTATTTAGGTACTTACCTTAGTTAGCTCAAAACAAGTCATTAAAATTAAGGAATTTGATTTTTTTTTCAAATGCTCTAAAAATTTGCGATCAGGATTTCAATGTTTTATTACTATGTTAAATTGTTTTTCTTACCTTGTACTTGTCACCTTCATTTTTAGTCTGTAAAAACTGTTTGCTCATCTCTTGGGTTAAAATAGACACAGGATTATCTACCTGCAAAAATCAGTAATTTTCATTTTATTTTAATTACAAGTTACCATGTAACTCCAAATCCATGAAAGTGAGCACCCTGTTCCAGTCTTGCAACTTAATAATAAGCTACAGTTTAGAAATCAAGCTTTTTAATCCTCTCAAGTCTTCAAAAACTAAAAAAAAAACCAACAGCAAACAGAAAATTAAAAAACTCAACTATATCAAGTACAAAATAGAACCACAGCAAGGACAACTAAGGAACTGTTTCCAAGAGCATACACGATTCTATAAAAAAGTACCTGTAAGTTCCATTTATTTAACAAAATCACCATTGGAAATTCTTGTTGTATCAAAGTATTGCAATAAATGCAATTAATTGATTCATGTTCTTACAGACATTGCCACAAAATAAAATCAATACATACTAACTGACATTTCTATTATTTGAAATTCTAAGTATGTTGAATATTTTAAATTTCATATGCAGTACCTGATCTTTTATTAATAACTTAGGCAGTAAAATCACACTCAAATTTCTGAAACAGCAAGAACTGAAATTATTAGCAGGAAAAAAACTCTCCAGATACAAAAGAAAATATGTCAAGACTTTTACCAACAGGATACATGACTCACAGGTCAGAGATGACACCAAATACCTATCTGTCTGGGACAGAACCCTATTCTTCATTGCATGCGGTATATATATCTTAATTTTCCTTTTGCTGATGAATTTAATCTTTAAATAATATAGAAGGGGTGAAAACCTCTCCTTTAAGGAACAGTATAATTCTTTCTAATTGAAAAATTATAATATCACATGCCAACATCTCCTTAAATTGCACAGAATTTAAATACTACAACAACTACCTGTATATTAAAGTGATCCAGTATTCCTATGAGTTCCTCTTTCTTTGAAGAAATTATAGTCCCTAGTGGTAAAAAAAGAAAGGAAAAATATCAACAAGTACAATGCCCCAGTCTTTTGTTCACTGTAGAAAACATAAAAAATGAGATCAATCTTTTTGTAACACAGACTTAGGCATAAATAAGCAGCATTGGTTAGGAGTTTTTGCTATTACTATTTTCAATATATTTACATCTGCTCAGAAAGACTTCTAATTGAAGTCCTTCTTTGCCTCATAAATCCTCTGTGACAGAATTTAAATAAACTAGCAAATTCAATAAAAACCTCAAAAAAGACCAAAAAAACTATGTCCAGCCTCCATCACATAAGCAGATTTTTGTAAAAACAAATGCATAATGCAATACCTGACATACTAAATAATACATATCACTAAATTTGTAATACTTTTGACATACTAAAATATTCTTCGTTCAGGATAAAAACAAAAAAAAAAGGACATTTTCCTCATCCTTGAATGATTTTATGAAAATAGAAACATCACCCTTTACAAACATCAAGGCATTCAAAGCCATAAACAAGTTTACAGAACTTCTAAGACTGAGAACAAAGCAAACTACCACCAACCAGATTTGTTTCTCAGCTTGCAAGTTCTGCTTCCATCCTGATTAATGCGCTGATTCACAGTAATAGAGGTACCATACAATTCTGGTTTAAATGCATCTCTTCCTTGGTTTCGCAAAGTTATGGAAATATGTGCAGAACTAAAAAAAAAGTAACAAAAGTAATAAAAAAGACAACTGAAATTAATCTCAAATACAAAACAATGACAAAAAATCAAAGCATTTTAATTTTCCATACAAAGTGTCGTGTCCTACAGGTCACAGCAGCAAGTCAGTCATAGTACCAACCAGAAGAACGTGTATTTATTTGGTTTGAGCCATAACAGCATTAGATACATTGCTGGTTTAAAACCCAGCAGGAAAAGTAAACCCACTCAAGCTGTCCCCTTTCCTCCACCCCCTTCCCATAGCAGAGGAAACAACAGGAGAGATTGTAAGAAAGAATTACAATTTACTGCAAAATCTCAAAATCACAACAATATTAGTAAGAACATACAAAACAGAGAGTGTTTTACCCACAGAAGGGTATTCACCACCAAACAAAAATGTTTCCCCAAGACAGCACATGGCATGGTTTCCCAAAGGCAAAATGCCAACTGGCCCCATGCTGGGCCATGTAGTTAATGCATGAGAAAACAAAGGCACTACGGCAGGGATGCTCGTGGTTTAACTTTCCCCTTCCCTAGCACAAAAGCAGCGGAAAAACAGAGACAAGATAAAACCTGGTGGGACCTGATAGGGCTCTAAAACAGGCCAGAGGAGCCTCTTCCTGGGCCTGACTGTGCACGAGCAGGACTGGAGTGCTTGGCAGTTCTGGCAGCAGCAGTGCTGCACTGCTGCTGCAGTGGCTGCGGTGGCTCCGGTGGCTGCTGCGGTCATGGCGGCTGCGGCTTGTGGTGCTGCTGTTTCCTCTGACATCTTAAGTCCTAGCTTTCATATTTTCCAGATTCTGTACTGCATTGGTATATAACTCTGAACCTCATATAAAGTGTATAAATGTCATAACAAGTTCTCTTAACAGGGTAGTTAGATAAAACCATCTTTTTCCAGCCTGAGAACAAAGCTGTTACAGTGTCAGGCCCAAAAAGTATAAACAACAGGAAACTCAGGAGAGTGATCTTGGGAGAACAGGACTTCAAAACCTGAAGATGTAATTGGACAATTAACCCCAATATGGAAATGGACCATAACGCATGAAAGTGCAAAAACTTGTGACTCATCATCCACCTTGGGTGTAGCCACAGGTGGGCTCCTGTACTACCCAAGGTGTTCCTTTAAAGGCCTTTTAAATAAATATCTACTTTATTCCTTTAACGCTGTCTAGTCTGTGTTCTATGTAGCCTCTTAAGGCATCACCTCCCTTTCCTTTTTCTCTGAGTGGCATCTTGGGCTTTCCAGTGCTGTGTTTCAGCACCAAACCAGAAAAGCCATGGCTTGGAGGAAGAGGAAAGGGGCTGTGTCTTGGGGTGATCTTATGATGATGCTCTATTCCTTACTGTCTGCCTTATGTTCAGAAATGTTTGTTGTGGCTTTAAGGCAGGTCAAGAAGAGGGGCGGGAGCCCTCAGGGGCTCCTATGCAGACTTTGTGTTCAGACTAACTCCCCAGGGTGCTGGGTACAGTGGTTACTTTGTTGCTTAACCAACTCAATTTTTAGTAACTTTATCAAGGTTCCTTTTTCCCCATCCCACCTTTCCAATGGACATCAGCAGCAACCCTTCTGCAGCTTTTCCTTTTCGTTTGTTTTTTCTTGAACTGTCCCAACTTGATTTTGGTCTGAGATCAGATAATCGCCAAGACCGTCAGCGATGGCCACTCCAGCCAGCCCAAAACCTCGGGCAAAGACGAGAACAAGAGAAAGGACCCCAAAATCCACCAGCTTCATCTGCTGCAAGGGGATCAACGTCAAGAGGTTCAACAGGTTCCCACCTGTTTTGCCCAAGCTGCTGCATGAACTTTTTCCTCTTCCCTGAGCAAAAGCCAGCCACCACTTTGTCCCCCCTCTGCCAAGTGGCCAGCCCGTTTATTTCTTTCCCCTGGCATTTTGAGGGTTTTGTTCTGCTGTGGGTGAGGGGGAAGTGTGTGTGTGGGAGGGTAAGGTTCTGAAAGTTGAATACCTAGCATTTATTCAACCTTTCTTTTGTGCTATGCAGGCACTTTGTTAGTTAATAAATGGGTTTTTTTCACTTTTACCCACTGGTATTAATTTTCCCACTGGAAAAAGGGATTACTGAAGCCATTCTCTTTAGAGAAGACACTCATTTCAGAGCATTTTCTCCTAAATTTGTCTCTAAACCAAGAGAGATTGCCCGTGGCAGAGAGGGGCAAAGTCTACTGAGCTGACCCTGAAACCTACACACCCCCTCCCTTGAGCCCAGCAAAAGCAAAAGCGACCCTTCTGCTTTCAGTCCCAGCTTCCTCGTGCTTACACCATGGCCCTGTCATGATGTGGAATCCTACACTGCCAGAAACTCCAGCCCTCTTCTCCATAACCATGACAGACACACTGCTGCCATACACTGACTGCTTGCACCTCCTATGCTTCACCTAAATAATGAGACAAAAGCAAGTATTTGTGAGAGATTTCTTCCATCTTCCCTTCTCATCTGAGAGTGCCCTCATTTTACATTGCAGAATCAAGCTGATTTTTGGTAGTTCTCCTTTTTTCAAATTGGTTTCTGTATAAAACAGTTGTTTGGCTTCTACAGCCTAACCAAAGCAATCTATACCAGAGTGCTTAAGGCATTCTTCTAGAAAAGATGTGATTTCTGTTCGAAATTCCTATTTCCAGTTTCTCAAGTGAGTGCTGAAACCTAATACACATAAGGCAAGTACTATCAACAATTTTACTCTCAAGCACCTCTGAAAGGAAGAGGCTGGCACTCAGAATAACAGCTTCATGGAAATGCGAACTCCTAAACCTTCTATCTTTTTATTGGTTTCCCTAAACACTTTTTCCCCTCTCACAGCAGACATGAATCCACTTCTCACATGTTAAAATATCCAGATGTAAGTCAAGGTCTTTGTACTGTATATTCATTTAACAGAAAGACGGAAAAATAATTAACATCACTGCCTGCAAAATAATGGTAACTAGTCATCTGTGAATTTTTCCAGTGATCTCCATTTTTCTGTAGGATATTCAATTACAGAATGGAAGTAATACATGAGAGCAGGGAATACAGAGGACATCACTATGTTAGCTAGTTCAGTGTCCCAGTTTCAGGTAGGACAGAGTTAAGTTTTTTGCCATTACTAGGAGGGGCAGAGCCCAGAGCCACCTGAGTGTTGTTATTCTATGCCCCACACATCACCCCTGGGGCACAGTTTCAGCCGCAGGAAGAGAAGAAGAACAGGAAGTGGAAGTGACAACACTTTGTTCCTTCATTCCAGGGAAAGCGGATGGCGAGTGAAACAGTGGTGAGGCTCCAGTCTTACCATGGGGTTGGTGTGTCATTGTTTTTCTTGTTTTGGGCTTGGGGAGGGAATTCGGGAGTTTGGGTGCAGATGATTTGTCCACCATTGTTTATTTTTTTCACAGCGTGGGCACAGGCAGTTCCATTTGCCATTTTCTTCTTTTTCTCAGGAGATGCAGGACTCAGGCTATGGTGCAGTCGCCTTGAGTCAGACTCAGTGAGGATTTTTCCTTGTAATCACCCTCTTTCATACACTGTTTAGTATTGTTGCTATTAGTGTTTGTTTTCCTTACATTAGTAATGGCTTTTTTCAGTACATTTTTATTTCAATCTGTAATCTCTACCTTTATCCCTCTCTCACTAGAGAGGAAAGAGACCAGCTGTTCGGAGTTCAATTTCCACTTGGTTTCAAACTACAACATTCAGAAATAATGCTACACTAGTGGCAAAACTTCTGAAGTTTTTTGTTTTCGGGGTTTGGGGTTTTTTTGCAGGGGGAAGGTGTTGTTTAAATATTATGCTTTTTATTCAAGCCTGGTGGACCCCATAAAAAGATGCAGAAAATTAACATAAATAAAAAACTCATAAGCTAACCTCAATCACAATCACTGAACTATATATGTAACTTTAAAGTTTTACTTACGTCTCTCCTTTTTGAATAAACATTTTTAATGCGGAACCTCTGTTAGTTGCAGTGGCTTTTCCACCAAGTCCAACAATTAGTGCTGTTAATACAGAACTTTTTCCACCTGTAATTAAAGCATTGAACTTGTTTTAAAGGGAAGATATTGTAACTTCTACTCTATCCATATTACAGTTTTTTGACTTCTTATATATTCATGCATAAAAAGTCCAAATTCTGTCTTTATTGAACATATAAAATAACAATAATGCTAGTAAAGTATCTGCCATTTTCCAGGTTCTCCCTAAGAAAACCCAACATGCTGAGCCAAACTTCTATTCAGCAATTTGCATTCACCATGTAGATCAGAAGGAAGGAACGTCTCCTTTCTTAGAAGCATACTATAAACATCTACACAACGAAAGTAGTCAAACACATACTACCATTATCTACCTATCAGAAAGGTTTTTAAGCTCTCTTTCAAAATTTATGTTTAATTTTTTAATTCTTTTTCCAGAAGAAATGAGGTCGTATAAAGAGGCATCACTTCCTTTTCCTATAATAGTTTCTATGTGCCCCATATTGCCCTGGGTTAGCTGGGCATAGAGTTCTTTTTTACATAGCAGCTTGTACAAGTGCTTGGGTTCAGCATGAGAGTAATGCCGATAACATGCTTGTGTTTTGATTGTTACTAAGTAGCACAGTCGAGGACCCTTCAGTGTCCCCTGCTCTGCCAGTGAGGAGGTGCACAAGAGGGCAGGAGGGAGTCCAGCCAGGAGAACTGGCCCCAGCTGGCCAAAGGGACATTCCATACAATAGAATGTCATGCCCAGTGCATAAACTGGGGGATGCTGTCCCAGAGCCACTGACAGCTGGTTGAGAACAACTGTTTTATCCATAACTTGTTCCTCTTGGGTTTTATTCCTCTCTTTCTTTCTGCTTTTAATTACAATAATTATTATATTTTATGTTATTTCAATTATTAAGCTGTTCTTACCCCAAACCATAGGTTTTACCTTTTTCCAATTCTCCTTCCCATGCCACTGGGGAAAATGGGGAAGTGAGTGAGTGGCTACATAGTATTTAGCTGCCGAAAGAGATTAAACGACAACAGTACTTTCTAGCACCCAATATGGGGCTCAAAGGGTTGATATAACTGACCAGAGTACGTTAAAATAAATTTGCTGTAAGCTTTCATGATATTAGTTTAATAGTTGCTGATCACAATGCTGCTTTATTTGCAATCAGTTGTGCTGGTTCTCAGAGCTGCGTTATGTAACACCCTCCTCACAACATGCACTCCCTGCTTTGGTGTTTCTCAGCTTCGGGGCCTGGGCTAAGGTTATCATTTTGAAGTACTCTGTAATGCTGGCCGATAAGATATGATATGAAAAATGACATGAAATGACATGACGGAACTGCGAGCTGCGAAACTCGCCTGGTCCACTCTGGCACCACCCCCGGGCTGCGGGAGCCCTCTAGCGGCAACTGCCCACAATTACACCTGTCACCCCGCCGAGCGCCAGCCTAGAGGACACACCTTCCCCTCCTTCTCCCGGCTACAACAGATACAACAGCTTCCACAACAGCTTCTGAGAATTTTGGGTGTCCTCGGGAAGCTGAAAACATCAGGAAGCAGGACGTTGCTGAATGTGGTTCAGATGTAGTTTAGCATTATGCAACTATCAGCAGTACTTCAACCCCCCATTACAAGCAGTGTGGCTCCTCCAAACTCAGTGATGGGCACTGCAGGCACTTGGACAAGTACCGTGCATTTAATTATAAACATGTAAGTACATTTAGTTCAAATAAAAATGATTAATTATTAATTTGTTGGTGATTACATAAATATTAATTTAATATTAAATATTAAATAATTAGCTATTAAGATCTTTATATTCACATTATCTTCTGCAAAAATCTCCAATGTTAAGATCTAATTCACCAGCCTATAACTACTAGGATATACCTGTGTGGTACCTCATTTCAAAAGTGAATCCTTTTCCATGCCTGAAAGATGGCTAGCAACTCTTTTTCAAATAAAAATTACATTAAATTAATTAATTAAAAATTATTAACAGACGTGTTCTTTGACAGAGACACTATGCAATTAGTACTTACTTCCATTGGTTCCAACAACAAAATTGAGATTTGATCCAAACTGAAAAGGCCCCAGATTTGAATGGCACATGAAGTTCTTCAGCTGGATACTTTCAATTATCCCAACTTCACCATCAGGCTAAAGGATGAACAATTAAAACTCAAGTTGCATAGGCATTTTAATGAGATTAAGTTTATGTATTTTAAACGCAGTGGGAATTAAAATTGACAGTATATCAAACATCAGCTGTTACAAGCCGCAAGGAAACAGAAGGGTTTCATGACACTCTGTAAACTCGCTTGCTATAGAGCAATTATGTAGTAAAATAAAAAGAAAAGTTACCAAAGCTCATCCCTCACACATAGTAACTTTCAGTTCTCCCTATTAAGTTCTCCTAACTTATCACCAATACAACATAAAATACTAAGACAACAGATCCACGCAGTTGGCTGACCAAGTCAAAGCATGTTATTAAGGGCATTCATCCAAATGTCTTGTAAATACTGACAGGCTTGGAGCACCGACCACCTCTCTAGGAAGCTGTACTGGCTTTGGGTAGCAGGGGTGGAAGCTGCAGGGGTGGCTTCTGTTAGAACTTGCCAGAAGCTTCCCCATGTCTGACAGAGCCACCCTCAAGACAGATCCACTGCTGGCCACGGCTGAGCCCATCAGCAACAGTGGTAATGCCTCCAGGCTCAGAGTCAGAAAAGGGAAACTGCAACTCCAGCAACAGCAGCCAGACAAGAGAGGAGTGGGAATATGTGAGAGGAACAGCTCTACAGACACCAAGGTCAGTGAAGGAGGGGCAGGAGGTCCTCCAGGCATCAGAGCAGAGATCCACCTGCAGCCCATGAAGAGCCCTATGCTGGAGCAGGTGGATTCCCAAAGGAGGCTGTGACTGTATGGGAAGTCTACCCTGGAACAGGCTCCTGGCAGGATCTTTGGCATATGGAGAGAGGAGCCCATACAGGAACAGGTTTGCTGGCAGCACTTGTGACCCCATGGGGGACCCAGGCTGGAGCAGGCTGTTCCTTAGGGACAGCATCCTGTGAAAGGCATCCTCAGAGCACAGAACAAGTGTGAGTCCTCCCTCTGAAGAGGAAGAAGTGGCAGAGACAACACGTAATGAACAGACCACAGCCCCCACTCCCTGTGCTGTTGTGGGGAGAAGGAAATTGGACTTGAAGATGAGCCAAGGAGGGGTGGAGGAAAGGTGTTTTAAGATTTGGGTTCATTTCTCATTATCTCTCAAACACTGATTTGATTTTATATAAATTCAGTTAATTTCCCAGGCTGAGTCTGTTTTGCCCATGACAGTCACTGGGGAGTGATCTCTCCCTGCACTTATCTCAACCACAAGCCTTTAGTTATATTTTCTCTCCCCTGCCCAGGAGAGGAGGGCAGTGACAGAGTGACAGAGTTGTTTTGGTGCACACCTGGCACCCAGACAGGTTCAACCCGCCCAGAGAAGCCTGGTTCATTGTCTTACGACTCATAAAGAAATGTTTCCTAATGTTTAGTCTAAATACACAGGATAGTATATGCAATCTCAAAAACATTTTTTAAAAATCTTCTATCAAACTAAAATTCAACTACTAAAATGAAAGCAGAAAAAATAATATTCCTGTTTTTAAGCTTATTTTCCATCAAAATTTGCATTTCAAATACTAGATTTTTTTAGACATCTGAAAGTGTCAACTATGCAAAACAAACAAGTATTTGGCACTTCTTTTAGTAAATAATTAGTTTTCCAAATATTTTGTCTGCTTTTACTCCAACCATAAATGAAATATACCATAGTTCTATCAAAATCCATTTCCTTCATTTACTTGACAACTGCAGTAGTATTCCTTCTATCAAATCAGAATATTGTTATTTTTCTGATCAAGTATTATACCTGGAGGACCCACAAGATGTAAGGAAAGAGTAACCCCATGCAAGTCCTCGTCACAGACAGTATCCCTAGTTTCTTTTACCTCTGTTCTACTGATGCCTACATCCAAGACATTTATTTCAATAAGCACTGAACTTTTCTCGTATCTTCGTCTCTATGACTTTTTAAACCACTTACCAACTGTGAAGAGGCACTACTGTCATCAGTATGTATATCTGTGTAATCTGTGTATTCTTTTCTCTGCCTTTTCTGGGACTCAGGATTTGAAACACTTTCTTCCTTTCTCTTACCCATGAGTACTGAAAAACGAAAATAATGAAATATTATAAGTTTCAGTCTTCTAGGTGACAACATACCCGCAGATGATAGCACAGACATACCGAATTATTTACTTTGGTAAAACAAATATTGAAATCACAGCAAACATTGTAACAAATCCTTTTCCAGAACCAAAATCTCAGTAATTTAAGGCTACACTTACTATGAAAGAGTTGCATCAAAACAAAAGAAACACAGACTCATTACTCTAATCAAGCTGAATGTGTTGATCAGAAATAAAATCGACCTTGATTCTGTTTTTCTTGGTACATTAGACTTTGGAATACTTGATAAAATTGTTTTTGGTTAGCAATGGAGTTGAAGATTAGTGATAAAATGTACATAACTAGTGTAATGAGCATCAATACAGGTTTGATTAAAGTCAGCTGCATGGGCAAAGACAAAGCATATTAATAATTTGTGGTTGACAAAAGCTAGGAAAATTAATATGAAGAACAAATGAAAGTAGAATAAAGGAATATTTAGATTCATAGCACTCTTCCTATGCTGTTTCTTACACACAAGGTAGTATAATATGATCACAGTAAACAAAATGCCCCTAATAAAGGATAACTATCCTCTCTATATAGAGAAGACATGTCTAAATCTCCTCTACAAATCAATAAACAACACACAGACTTCCAGCATAATAGGACTGGTGTGAAACAAATCCTGTGAAAGTAACAGGCTTTACTAAAACATATAAAAATTCGTATTTTCTGTAATCATAAGCTTAATGGCATGGTTTTTATTCCCTTAAAAGTACCTATTATGTTCTTCATACCTAAAGACCCAAAGCCCTACACAAAACACAGAACTTGACATACTTGCCCTAAGCAGAAGCAAGGTGGTATTTACACAAATGCAATAGACAATCTTTTTATTTGTCAGTAGCTAAGTCCGCCACCTGTAAGTATCTAAAACAGGCTAAAACTAACATTAGTTGCACAGTTTTCTGACATCAAAACTTTTCTGAAATAGATTATGTTCTCCTACTCAGCTTTGTTTGCTGGAATTTAATCTAGAGCACCCCTCTAAGAAACATGACAACCAACTTTAATGCAAATCACCAGTTCAAGCAAAATTCAGAGGCAATAAATGTACTTAACATTCACTCCTATAGAAAGAGCACTGCATGACATGTGGCCTAAGAATAAGCTGCTTATTTAATTTTTTTCTCTCAAATGTGTGGAGTGCAGGAAAGAATGACCAGCATTAGAGACATAGAGTGCCTGAAGTTGGCAACACGTCTAAACACATTGGGGGCTTAGAGGTCGGAAGACTCCTAGTCATGGATACAGGTGACGACAACAAGCAAGCACTTCGTGTCCCTCAGGACAGGTGGGATGATCCAGGACAGGAGTCATACAGGTCGGCCTAACAGTTCCTAGCTTGATCTCCTGGAGGGAGGTGACATGGTCTGGGAGAGAGCTGGGTGGGGCAGCACACAACCTCAGCCTCACAACCCCAGGGGCTGCCTTGTCAAAGCCCTCAGGCCCTCCCAGAGCTTCTCAGTGAGTCTTGTTCCACATTCTTTCTGTAAATGTTGTAAGATTAGTTACTTGGAGAATCTACAGAGAACTCACTGAAAAAAAGACTGCTGAAGTAAAACTTCATGCTGCCATGGAGAAGAGCAGTCTTTCTTCCCTCTTCTCGTTCTGTCTCACCCCCCTGAGTCTAAGCAGCTCTTTACAAAACAAAATAATAAATCATCTCAAGTCTTTGATTCTAACAAAAAGTAATTCAGGAAAAAACTTATTTCTTTTAACGTTAGTTAGGTGAGCTCCTTAACCACTTCACCATGCAGATCTGTATGCTTGGGTCACTGTGGAGAAAGAGATGCTTCTCTGAGCAGTTTCCTTGTGTCAGCCTAATGTTCTGGTCAAACTATTGCCTGAATTCAACTGACGGGAGGTCAGAGAGCTTATACCACCAAGCGTCACAGAGCATTTATTATAAGTATTTATTACACGAGACATCAAAATTTCCTACATAATTACAAAGAATAGCTCATTTCTAGTCTATATACTTGTTGACTGCTTTATAAAATAGTGTCTTATGATCCTCTCACTAATTTTCTATGACATAGCATCTAAAAGATAAAGAAAAGACAGCAAAAATCCCTTTCCATTATGTGGAATGAGCAAAATTCAAAGCAAATGTAGAAACGCAATAAAGTTCCCATCTGACACTCTTGCAATAATTTTGTATGGTAGGGATTTCTTTATCAAATATAAGAGGAGGAAGAAGATAAGGATGAAAATGCTTATTACTGCTGATTATTATTACTATTATTATTACAGTGATGATCCCCATGAAGTATTTAAAGCAAAACTGTCATATCAACTTTATGTACATAGTTGAATACCACACACAAGGAAATCAAGGAGCAAATACACTTCATCATTCGGCTCACATACCTTTTCTTATGTTACTCTTTGTTTACTACAGAAACATGCCTTCATGCCCAAATTACTCAGACCAGGAAACAGTCACTTGCAAGCTCTTGGCATCCATCCCCCAAATATGAAGACAAGTATTCGCTGAATCTGCTGTTCCATTAAAATCTTCCTCTAAAAAGAAGGGGAAACATAAGCTTTAAATGTTATAATGTTAATAACATCCAAACTGAAGATGAGGGCTATGAGTTCCACTGCTATACTACTTGAACATTTAAGGAAAAGAGAGTGTAACAGCAGAAAACAGAACAAAACAATCTCATGTAATCTAACTATGAGGAAGGCAAAAGACAGAACAGCCTGCACCTCAAAACTGCCGAAGAGCTAGCACTGCAAACAAAATTGAACTGGAGCTACAAGAAAACTGTATTAAGAACCCTCAAAAATTATGACAAATATCAGTGGATGCAGAACTTTCCCTGAGCACAAAAAAGCCAAAAGAAGTGAGAAACTGACCACAACCACAAAGAACCCATTAATAAGAATTTACAAGAAACAGTGTTTTAAAAGGCACAGAAGAAATAATCAACATTTTAAAAAACAAATACACAGAAAATGACACATTTTTAAATTTTATCTTCATATCATCTTGATATTTTTGACAAGAAAAGTTCTTTTTTCTACTGTAATTGCTGCCAAAGCTCTTGCACCAAGGCACCCCGGATTTTTACGTTAAGTTTTTAATTGAAAAAAAATCATTGCTTTCAGTCTCAGCACTACTTACCCTAACTTTAACAACAGTTTGGGAATAACAATTCAAGGCAAAGGAAAGGCAGCTGATCCAACCTATCTGATGGTTATCAAAGTATGCAATACCATACTGGAAACACAGTGGGAAAAGCATCCATCAATATATTTTAAAATATGTAATAGACTACTGAGAAGCCAACAGTGGACATTGCTGACAAATGTTAACAAAAGGATTTTTTTAATGGACCAGGCATCATATTTAAAAACTAAAGTATACAATATACTTAGGTATATTGCAAAATACACTAAGACTGTGGAAATGAAAACTTGTGATGACAAAGTCAAATCAATAATTCAAACAAGAATCCATCTGTCACACAGGAAGAGAAATCAAGAGTACTGATTTAATAAAGAAAATAAATTTCACTATCATGGAATATAGACTATACAGTTAGGAATAAAAACTGGACCTATAACTGGGAGCAAATAAAGGCAAGACAAATTCAACCATAAAAACAATCAAAGCATCACTACAAATTATAACAAGCAATTGTTATGCACATAATGTGAGCAAGAAAGAAAAATGCAAGCCCCAAATGTCCTGTATAAAATGGTAAGGACTGCTACATGTTATAGTAGAAAAGTCCTTTCCCTGTACATATCAAAGCATAGGAAGGCAGAGGCTGCATGCACTGATGCTCACCCATGTTCCAATTTAATCAATGGCCTATCTTTCCACAATATTCACCACAGAGGAGCTCCACAACTTCTTACCTTTTCCCTACCTGGCTGGTCACAGTTTGGCTCATCCAGAGCTGGCACAACCAACCTGCCCTCACCAAACCCACACCACGGCTTTCTAGCAGCCCTTGCTGGCCTGGTATCCATGTAAGACAGGAAGATGTCCCACGTGTTTTGTGGGACATCCACTTTAAACACTCTTGACCCAGCCCAGCTATAACCCTGCCTTTCACCCAGCTGGCAAAACAGAGGTAAAGCAAAGACATCAGAGCAGACCTATGGCAGGATGAACACAAGACATGGGAAGATGCAAAGGGAAGACTAGGAAGAAAATACCTATAGGTATTTTAGGTCTTTAGCTGATGTATAGCACACTACATTAACAGTCACAAAATCAGCAATAAAATTACAAATTAACACCAGCAGTTAATAATAATGAAGGAAGTACAACACTATCTGCTGTACCTAAAGGGAAGTATTTCAGAGAGCTGAAGTCAGAAGCCCAGCCTCAGATAGAGCAGTGGGGTGCTCTACATTTTTGGGATTATCTGAGACAGATGTTCCATGTTAGACTACACGTCTGACATTCACAACTTCTCTCGTAATATATTTGCAGCCAGTGCATAGGAAGCCTATACCACCCCATCTAAACACGGGAAAACCACTGCCTGACCCCCAGAATGACAGAATGGGTAAGGCTGGAAGGGAACAGAGTGAGTCATCTGGTCCAACCTCCCTGCTTAAGCAGGGTCATCCCAGAGCACACAGCACAGGCTGGTGTCCCGGCAGTTTCTGAATATCTCCAGTAATGCTAATCCACAGCCTCCCTGAGGAATCTGTTCCAGCTCGTGTTCACCTGCTCAGTAAAGATATTCCTCCTCACGTTTGGGTGGAATTTCCGGTACATCAGTTTCTGTCCGTTGCCTCTAGTCTTACTGCTCAGCACCACCGAGGAGAGCCCGGTCCTCTTGACACGCTCTCTTTAGACATTTATACAGATTGAGGTCCCCTCTCAGCGGTCTTTTCTCGAAGTTGAACAGGCCAAACTCCCTCAGCCTTCTCCTCCTAAGAGAGATGCTTCAGTCCCTTAATCATCTCTCACAGCCCTCCACTGGACCTCCATCTCTCTCTTGTACTGAGGAGCCCAGAACTGCACTGCGACACAGAGGGGAACTCTGCCTCCGCTATGGAGAGCGAAAACGTAAGAGGGGCAGAAACCCTCTCTTGTTCACCATTACCTGTTGCTTTTCCCAACACCGCAAGACCCGGGAGGATCCCCCACCCCCTAGGAAAGAGACAGGGGTCCCTTGGAAGCCGGAACGCCCGGGCAGCGGCCGCTCCTGCTCTCCGCAGCCAGAGGCGCGAACCCGGGGGAAACGCTCACAGCCGGCGGGGTGCCCACGCTGGGCAGCGGGTGACAAACGCCAGCTCCGACCGCTAACTGGCCCCGCAGAGCCACCTGCGACAGCGACCGCGGCAGCAACCGCGGAAACGGGCCGGAGACAGCGGGAGGAGCGGGCGGCAGCCGTTGCCCCGCCTTGCGACCGCCAGGCCGCCCTCCCCTCCCTCCCTCCTTCCCAGCTGTCCAGAGCGGGGCGCGCCCGGACAGCGTCCGCCAGGATCTTCGTCCGGCACGGATCACCCGCCCCTTCTTTCCCGTCCCTTCGCCCCTCGCCTGCTCCGCGCCCCGTTACCTGGGACAGCTCCCGCTCTCCGCACGGCGGGGCGGGCGGGGCGGGCCGGGCCAGAGCGGGCGGAAGAGCGGCCGCCGTGCGTGCGGCGCCTGCGCGCTCCGCGTCCCGCGGGGCCCGTTTCCGTGTGCGCGCCATTTTCGGGTGTGGGGGGGCGGAGCGCTCGCCGCTCCGGGGCCGGTCAGACCGGGCCCGCCGGGGCTCTCTCGGGGTTGTGCCTGCCTGTTGGTCCCCGCCCGGGCCGACCCGCTCCCGAGCCAAGGCGGACCCGCTCCCGAGCCGAGGCTGGGCAGCCCAAGGGAGCTCGGGCCCGCCTGTTCCTGTGGGCGCGGTGCGCGGGGAGCGCTGGCGCAGCGGGGCGGGAGTTTCAAACGCTGCGTGCGGGGAGCCTGCGCCTCCGGACAGCTGCTCGGGGTGCTTCGTCCAGCGGGAAGGATCCTTGAGGAGGAATCTGCAAAAGCTGGAGTGTCCGGGTGCGCAGGTTTATTGGCAAAGCTGTGCTGGGGTAACGCAGAGAGAGAGAGGGAGAGTTGTTAAAAACGTCTGGGCTTTCGTGTTTCGTCCGCCGTGGTTTTCCTCCTTTTAAAGGCCTCTGGGTGAGACGTGAAATACGTGCTTAGCTGTCTTTGCAAGTTACCTTGGTAATGTGTGAAAGTATCTCTGTATGAACTAAATTTCGGCGTTAAGGGCTTTCTGTAGTTATTTTCAAGTAACTGGCATTTCTGACAGTGTAAAAAATTTAGAGCAGAATCTAGACTTAAAGCACTATGTAAGATATACAGACTTTATAGGTTTAGCACGTTCTGGCCTGAAGAGACATTGAGAAGGTTTTGTACGGGGGTATTTGTGTTTACTGTTAATTCTCTTCCGTGATTTCTAAGCGTATGAAAATAAATTAAGTGCAGTCTTGCTTCTTTGGAAGTAGCCATATCTCTATAGTTGGAGGCTTGTTATAAACAAAGCTCTTAAATAAAATCCAAGTAGACACATTATTCATGTTAAGAGTAGTTGAGCTATTTGTACACTGAATTTAAATATTTTACAAAATGCACTCAGAAAAAGCAAAGACTGGTAGGTTTTGCAGGCTTTCATAACTTGCCCTCAGATATACGTTCAAAGGGATATGAAAAACTGAAGTGCTCAAATAACTATACTTCATTACAATGAAAACGTCGGCGTTTTGTTTTGTTTTCATTTTTTGCACTTTTTTATCATTGTAATCTAACCAAATGTAGGGTTTTTTAGTGTATTTGTCTTTCCTATTAATTACCATGTGATGCTCCATAATAATATTTAAAAACTTACTAACACAGTTGTTTTTTTAAGAAATTATATTGTTACAGACTACCAGAAACCAGATGATAACACCAAAAGGACATTTCCCTTCTTTGTGAGGTGTTCTCTCACTTAAGCTGAATTTTTGTGCTTGTCTTTTGGGAAGGTTGGGGTAATTCCCCTGTGCATTAGAGAAACTGATATCCTGGACTTCAAGAAACTGTGCTATGTCATTGTATGATTAATTTGTATTTTAAACTAATTTTATGTGTTTGACATATAGCAACAAAAGTGATACTTTGTATGCATACAACTAAAATGAGGTTGAATGATTGTAGTAGTTAAGGAAATTGATTAAACACCTAAATTCTGTTGAGAGTAAATCTTAACATGAGAATTTGGTTTAAAAGCAACCTGGAATTGAAGAGCTGCCTTGTTTTAAAACAGAATTAGAATATAAAGGAGTGCACCCTTCAAAGGCAGGCTTGCTGTTCAGGCAGACTGTGGTGTTAAATGTGAAAGACACAGTGGCTTAGCTCCTCAAGTGTCCTAAACAGATCTCCAAGCACTGGTAGGTCATCTAGTCTGATTTATTCAAAGGAGCATTTTAATTTATCTGAGTATACAGTAGTGTCAAAAGCAGAAAGAAATACAAAACATTACAGATTGTATTTGATTTTTATGTTCTAATATTTGGAGAAAAGAGAGAAAATAAATAAGCATGAGAGTTTGTACTGTAAGACATTGCAAGAATAAATTGGTATTGTGAGGGGGAAAGCATATGAGTATATGCTAAAGGCCTCGTATAAAACTGGCAAGGTATGAAAACAGAAGAAAATGACTGGTAATGGGGTATGGAGAGTGATGCTGTGTAAGTAAAGTTACGTAAGACAAAGAATTATACCTTCTAGTGGGTGTATGTTTTTCAACTGGCATGCATTTTTATAGGTAGTGCTAGTCACACAATACCGAAATGGGCACAGTGCAGATACACACTGGTGTGTTTCTGCACGGTCAGTGTTAGAAATGGCCCAACATTTGTTTAAAAGGGAGATTCAGAAGTCATCCTGTTGCGAGCTTAGTAACAAGTTGCTCCAATCCCTTTTAAGGGCTCTGTGATTGCCTGAAGTAGAAAGTTTGGTTCTGTGCCTACCTTAAGTAACAAGTTGATCAGAAATGTAACAATTTTCAGCTGCATGTGGATATCCCTGGCCAAGAATGAAGTGCACCATCTTGAGCCAGGTGTGCTCCTTGGGTGGAGCTACTCCCTAAGCATCCATGGGCAGAATAAAGTAATGCCTTCTTCTTAATACTACATTGCTGTTTTCTTCCCAAATTTCAGTGCCAATCACTGCTGATTCCGTGCTCAGGGAAGTTCCCACCAGCATTGGATTAAAGCAGTAAGGCAGTATGCTGGCTGGATGTTAAGAATGGCTGCAACCTGTGAGCAACCACGGCAGCAATACAATTATTTTTTTTTCGTGAACTCAAACTTGGATTTCCCAAGCCAGACATTCTGGGTATTCACCCTTCTAGTATCATCTTGAAATGCAAGGAAAGTTTAAATTCTGTTGTCATTGTAAATATTCCTCAAATAGCTTTGTGATACTTCTGTTTGAACAGAAGATTTTAATATGAATCCTACCTCAAATCAGGAAGTATTTCCCTTAAGAATCCTGTGGTTTGTTTTTGAATAAAACTTGGATTGTGTTTATGTAAGGCATATGTGAGACTTGGAAATGAATATTTTTTTCTTTTTTTTTCTTTTCCTCAACTAAGTTTGTTTTTGTTTGTGTTCAGCTTATTAGTAATGCAGCTGTTCAGTCCAAAGAAGGTATTTGGTAATAAACCATCTGTGAACTAGAGTCACTATACTTGGAAGACTTGGTTGCGTGTGTTCTTGGCTCATAAAAGTAAAACTGATAATGGCAAATATATTTGTCTTCTGAACCTCTTAGTCATAATACTTCACGTCATATTCTGAAGCTGTTTTATTTTGTTTGGCCTTCACAGTTAAAATCTATCTTCTAACAATAAGGAAGCTGAAACAATGGGAGTGACTTATCTATGGCAAATCCTTGAGCCTGTGAGACAACCTGTCAACCTGAGTAGTCTCAGAGGGAAGACACTTGCTGTTGATTTAAGTTTGTGGGTTTGTGAAGCACAGACCGTTAAAAAGATGGCTGGAGTAGTCACCAAGCCCCATCTCAGGTATGGTATCCATGTAAATTATTTAAGCCAGAAGCCTTGGAGTGTATAATTTAAATGTTACTTATTCAATAGACTTCTAAGAGTAGCTCTGAAATTCATATGAGTGGTGTTTTGATTCAGTTACCACTTATGCTACGTATATAAAGGGTTTGAAGTTAATGCTAAGTAGACCTCCATGGTGAATTGAGTGTGTTTAAATCATTCTTCAGGCCTTTGAACAAACTTGAAGAATGTGTATATATTTTTAATTTAAATGACTTACCTAAGGAATGACTGTGTCTAAGCATCTATAATTTCAAAGCACTGTTTTCTACAAACAGTGCTGACAAAAATGAAAATGTGCACAAATTTTCATCAGTGCTTGTTATTGGTTATCAGTGCAGAGTTACTTAATTACTTAATACTTAATATTAGTTATAACATTAAGTAACTAAGTAACTTAGTTAAATAGTAAATATATTATAGTATATTAAGTTACTTAATATACTATACTATAATATACTTAGTTACTTAATACTGAGTTACTTAATGGTGTTATACACTCCTGTGACTTTTGTTGAGTTCAGCATGATATGAAACATCAGCATGATACAAAATCTCAGCATTTTCTGAGGATAATATCTTAAAATGTTATATACTTACAAGCCCAAATGGATAATTAACTATAAAACTGGCAGCATGACCAAAGTCGTGACATCAATCTGGTAGGATGTCCTGTGTGCAGTAGAATGGAAGCATCAGGCCAGATCTCCAAAGCAAGGCAAAGGGTTTAAAAGATTTCTACCAAAAAATATGTTCTACCGATTTTCATACAGTTGAACATTAAAATTTTTTTGAGAATTTGTATTTTCAAGTAACTTATCGTATGGATCGATTTTTTTACATCATTTGTGAAAGTAGAACTAACCTCAAAAGACATACTTACTGTTTTTTGCCAGTAGTAACTGTACAAAATTAAATCTAGCATAATGGTCTATTCATGTCAGTCAATATTTGAGCTTCTCCTTTTGAAAGATTGATACTGGAATAACTGGTAAAAGTATATGCTGTTTGATATGACTGCTGTTGATTTTACTGTTCTAGTCCAAATATTTACTACTGTAGCCTTGTAAAATTCCACTCCTCAATGGTGCTGATTTGCATATGAAATGCACATGGTAGTGGTATCTATAAGTCGGTCCAATACCACAGCATTCAGTCACTCTGGGTGTACCTGCATTGATAGATTTGGGGTTAATATTTGATATAAACAAATACGTGTTTGGAGGCAGATTTTGGATATTGAATATATTTTTATTAAGCCTTTTAAGTTTGCTTACATCTTTACACCCATAAAAGATCTTTCCTGTCCTTATCTGGGATTTTTTGGGGAATTTTGTAAAGCTGCTACAATTTCATTGTATGACAATTTCAGCCAAAGACAGGAATATAGATCAAAGGTTGTTTAGCTTATGGGCAAGAGAATCATTAGAGTTAAATACTAATGCTACAATTTTTCCAGTGGTAGGGTCAGGAAAATATAAGGGATATAAGTGTGAAAAACGAGATTCACTTCTTTGGTAGATTTTAAGAAATAGGTTTTAATAAAAGATAAGACAATTAGGAGATAAGGAAAAAAAGCAAAGTACGGCCGGCTGTGTGACTTTGCATTTAGCCAAGTCCACAAATTGCTATTTCACGGGCTTTCTTTAAATACCCTTTCTGTTGTATCAGTCTGTTGAATATTCATATTTTTCCATAAACTAGTTTCCATATTCCAGGGACTGTTTTGCATGGCCCCTCCTTGGGTCTGCCTTTTTAGAGCTTGTTTGTTTCTTGGCTGCGTCTTCATTATCACCTCCAGCTTGGGCCTTGGTCCCTGCTTTCTTCAGATGGGAGATGCTGATAGTTGGTGTATCAATAGCAGAGTCTTCTTCACATGTTCACTGGATGTTATCCCGGCCAAAGAGACAGTTTAAGCATACTATATCACTACTACCACTATGCCTAATTTTCTTTACTAACAGCAGAAATAAAAACTTATATCCTTACCACAAAGTTATTAATCATATAGCACACATCTTGTGAAAAGCCAACTTTCTGATAGTCATTTATAACATAAGGAAGATGTCTGAAGAAATCAGTCTTCACAAATAGTTCAGCTTATGGAGCACTTTGCTTTATTGCAGAAACCTTTTTTTTCGGTTCTCTTTCTTTACATCAATGGGAATTAAACTAGTGTTTGTCATGGAAGGAGAGGCCCCCCGGTTGAAAGCAGACACCATGAGCAAGAGGAATGAGATGCGCTATGGGCCTTCAAAGAAACCTGGAGCTGTAAGAACAGGGAGATCTTTATTTAAAGCCATGTTAAAAGAGGTGAGTAACTGAGTGTTAGAGTGTTTTTAATGTGATAGAAATCTTAACCAAATTAAATGCAGGAACTTAAAATAATTGGTAGTTTTTGCTCCAGCCCAGCCTGAAAGGCCAGGTAACTGAGAATCTTGTTATTAGATTCCTTTGGGGTGGATTAGGGTGGAATGGACTGAATGACTGATGTGTACATCTTTCACACCTGAGCCAGTTGTCTAAGTTGGCAAGATAAAAAGCATTATTTCATCTCACAGAATCTATTGATTGCTGGCCTCGCCCAGCCCAAAAACCAACTTGTTTGCTAAACAAAGGCTAGTTTATTGTATCATCCTCTCATGGTGGGTGTGCACCCCCTCTGTCATAGGGATGGAGGTTTTACCAACACACCCAGAAATTCTCCTCCTCTTCCAGCTGGGGGTGAAAACCTGGCCTCAGCAAAGCACCTGCTGCTTTTTTTAAGTGGCCAATTGTTTCAGTCATTAACCCCTAACATTTCAGTCTCTCACAGTTTATACACAACAAATGTAGACAGTATTTGGAGGTTTGAAGGAACGTGCACCTTTGAAGTCAGACCTTACAGCATCTGTTATAGAAGAGAAGTAGTGTCAGAATAATTCTCTCATTTATATGTTCCTGTGCATGTTGTGCTGTTGTGATTGACAACTGTAACTGAGCATTTATTGTAAAATTTATCTTTGGTGTTCTTTTATAGTGTTAGTATCGGTTATTTGTATCCTCGAGCCCCCATTAACCAGTTTTGTCTATTCAAAATTTTATGAAGTAGAATTTATGGACACTCAGGGCTTCACTGGACTATACACACCAATTCATGTTTTATTCTTAAATTCTAAAATAAAATATTTTCTCTGAAGTTTTAAGTATGTATTGGTGTGTCTTGTACAGTGGTCCAGTCTTGTTAGGATGACAGCATTGTACTTTTCTGCTTGATATTCTTGGGGGCTTTAGCACCTGTTGGAAGATGTCTGTTCTGGCTCAGCATTACTGCTTGAGTAAACAGCATTACCTCACAAAGATAAATACTCCTTTGTTACTATTTAGGATGTCTGAAAACATCCTAAATACCTATTTAAAGTGTAAAGATTTTTGTGAAGGTGTGGCCATTAATCATGCTGTGTTCAGGTCTTGTGATTAATACTTAGCTCTTTGTAGATACTTACTTTTCATTGTTACAGGAAATTGTTTTTTGTTAAAGTAGTGCTTTCATTGATGTAGTGTTATATGGCAGAGCAACAGTACTGGTTTTTATATGCACTTGTGTCTGAGAAACTGCATGCTAATAATTGAATTTAATAGCTCAGCATTCAACCTCTTTCCTTCTGTATTCCTTCTTTTAGTGTCTTGAACTGCTGGAGTGTTTAGGTGTCCCTTGGGTTCAAGCAGCTGGAGAAGCAGAGGCTATGTGTGCCTACCTAAATGCTAGAGGGCTTGTTGATGGCTGCATTACCAATGATGGAGATGCTTTCTTGTATGGCGCTGAAACCGTTTATAGGAATTTTGCCATGAACGCTAAGGTAACGTCCTCACCCTGTTCCCACCCTTTCTATAGAGTCTTTACAGAAATGTAAGTAAAATAAGGGACTTGAAAAAAAATTTGTATGTTGTTAAACTTACCTTGTAGTGGTTGGAGTTGTTTAAAATTGTATGTTTAAGACAGGAGCATTTTACATGTTCACTGGTAATTTTTGTTTTAGCTGTGAGAGGAAAACTATTGAGAACAGGGTAATACTGCCTGTGTTTGTAGTACCCTGTGATGTCTCATATAAACCTAAATAGTGTTATAAATGATTAGAAGCCAATTCAAAATAACAGAGTTTATTTAGCAAATTTCCAAAACCACATTAAAAAGCCACAATAAAATTGGACAACATCAATTGAATGCTGGATGGGCAGAGTGACATCAACAACGGTACCATCCAACCTTGGGTCTTGGTGTAGGGTTTTTATACAGTTTATTTATCCTGAGGCTAAGTCCATTGAAAGTCCAAATATTCATGTATTTCTTTAATTCTAAGCGAGATCTTGAAAGGGGTTCCTTTCAAGTATGAAAGTCTGAAAGTATGAGAAAGCGATTCAGGAGCCTTCCTGGATCTCAGTCTTTGGGGTGCTGATTTGATCATCCCCTGGATCCCCATCAAGATTGATATCACATGTCAAGCAGCTGTGAAGTGGAGGCCCATCCCTGATGAATGGGCCATCTCCAGTCCAGCCATGTCATTTCTGTCGCAAATGTTGTGGTTTCACAGCTTGCACCACAGGTCTTGTAATCTCAGAGATGCCCTGGAGTAGCTTTTTAATAGACCAAATATTTGATACACGAATTTATCCATTACATTTACCACAAACTGAAGTGTTCGTTTGTTAAAGAGTACCATTTTCCAGAACTGGTGAAAGGCTACCCCAGTTTTCTATAGCTTTAAATATTCACCTGAAAGACTTGTTGAGAAAATACTTGAGAGATATGAGAAAATAAATAGAACAAAAGAAGTGCACTACACATAATTCTCTCTTTAAAAAAATAATTAGGGTCAATGGAAGCTTATTTGCTTTGGTGATGCCATGTTTGAATTCTTCCTTGATTATAGAAGAATGTATCAAAGAAGGATGTTGGGACAGCAGGCAGCTCTTCAAAATGCTGTTTATTGTATCAAAGATGTTACAGCATTCCTGGGTCCTGGGTGACAGAGCCATGCCTAAAGTTGCCGGCTTCAGCTTTGGCATGCCTGAAGCCACTTTAGCTCTGGTTACAATGCATTATATAGTTTTCTTTACTGAGTATCTTAATACATAAAAAAACATCAGCATCATACACAATGCCTTTACATTTACCTATAGCCTATCACAACTATTATTGTTACCATCTTATGGTTAGTACTATCCAATCACATCAAGTTTGTATGTTGCATTTTAAGTGTAAAGTTGTTTTTCAGTTTTCTTGCAGTGGAAAATTCTTAGACTTTTTTTCTACGAGGTAAAAACATGTTTTTGTTTGCCTAGGTTTTTCTCTTTACTTGGTAAAAGCATGATTTTGTTTGTAGATGACTTATCCTTTGCTCTTAACCATAAAAGTTTTCTTCCAACTCATCTCAACCTTTGTTTAGTAAGAACTAACTGAGTAATCTCTAACTTAAACATTTTTTTATTCTTCTATATCAAAGCTTGCTTTCATTTCTAATGAACCTTCTGCTAAGCATTCATATATCTGTAAGACTTTCCTGTTAAATTTTCATCTTCTCCAACACTTGACCTGATTCTTTCATTTGGCTTCCTTGTATTTATCACCAACAATGAAGGCAAGCTCAATCTTTCAGGTGTACTTAGTTACATGCGTAAGTCAGCATAAAAAATAATTTGTGAGTGTGCGTGTGTTCTAGCAAAATAGATCACTTTGATTTGTTGGCTTTTTGGGGGATTTTTTTTGTCAAGATTGAGGAAGAAGGCAGTGGCTTATGTTTTAATTCATGTTAATCTTGATTCCATTTTGTATCTGAGTCCCTTTAGCTTTCAAATATTCCTTTAGCTTATGCCTAGTATGTTAGGTAACATTTTTATTCTTTTTCTTTTATTTTACTTAAGTAGTACATTGAGATGTTTACATGTATTTTAAAAACTTCACTTCCTGAAATGACTTGCACAGCCACTAGAATTTGATAACGTTAGTTTTGCCACATTTTTCTACAGATAATAAACAATAAAACCACCTACAATTGTAGAATATACTGAGTGGGAAGGGACACATCAGGATCATTGAGTCCAGCTCCTGGCCCTGCACAGGACACCTCAAGAGTCGCACCATGTGCCTGAGAGCATTATCCAAACACTTTTTGAACTCTGTCAGGTGTACCTTGGTGCTGTGACCACTTCTCTGGGGAGCCTGTTCCAGTGCCCAAGTACCCTTTGGGTGAAACATGTTTTCCTGATACTCAACCCAAACCTCCCCTGACACAGCTTCATGCTGCTTCCTTGAGTCCTGTCACTGGTCACCAGAGTGAAAAGATCAGAGATCAGTGTGTGCCCCTCTCCTTCCCCTTGGGAGGATGTTGCAGGCTGCAGTGAGGTCACCCCTCAGTCTCCTCCAGGCTGAACAAACCAAGTGACCTCAGCTACTCCTCACAGGGCTTCCCCTCAAGGCCTTCAGCATCTTTCTTGCCTCTTTTGGATGCTCTCTATTGGCTTAATATTTTTAATATTGTGACACCCAAACCTGCCCCCAGCACTGGAGGTGAGGCTGCCCCAGTGCAGAGCAGAGCAGGACAATCCCCTTTTGCCTGGCTGGCCATGCTGTCCCTGATGTCCCCAGGATAGGGCTGGCCCTCCTGGATGCCAGGACACTGCTGGCTCATGTTCAGTTTGCCACCAGCCAGGACCCCCAGGTCCCTTTCTGCAGCGCTGCTCTCCAGTCTGTGCACACAGCCAGGGTTGCCCCATCCCAGGTGCAGAACCCAGCACTTCCCCTTGTTAAACTCCATAGGATTGGTGAATGTGCATCTCTCTAGTTTGTCTCTCTGCCCTTCAGGGAGTAAACAACTCCTCACAGTTTAGTGTTGTTGGTAAACTTACTTAGTACTCCTTCCAGTCCTGAAATGGAATTAACCCTTTTGCTATTGAGTTCAGGCTGTTAATGAAGATGTTGAGAAGTGGGCTGAGGATAGGAGCCCTGTGGAGCTCCTCTAGTGGGAGGTTGCCAGATTGATTAAACCTCATCTACTGTAACTCTTTGTGCCTGACCTGTGAGCCAGTTGCTCACCCGTCATGTAACATGGTTATCCAGCTGTGTGCTGGACCTCTAAGCTTATTTTAGTTTCTTTCAACAGTTGGTGCCCATACTTGAAGTTCCAGAACTGTAGTTGTTCATGTGGTGTCCATGCATGACATTATAAATTTTAATGGCAGTTTATTTTTTTCTATATGATCTCTCTTTCGGGGTCGACCCCTTTCCTACTGGGTGTGGGTGAATAGGGGTGAGCAAGCAATCCCAACTGAATGCGACTCAGGGCAGTTCCTTCCCTCTAACAGATGTAGCAGAAATAATATGCAATAAATTTCTCTTGCAGGATCCACATCTTGACAGTTACACAATGTCCTCTATTAAAGAGAAACTCGGTTGTGGCAGAGAGTCTTTGATTGGGCTAGCAGTTCTTCTGGGCTGTGATTATCTTCCAAAGGTAAACAATATAACAATATAATTATTTTTTATTTGGTGCTTACACTGTCTTGAAAAACAACAAAGTGTATCAATGGAGATGTGCATATGCAAAGCTTATGCAATGCATGATTACTGAGATTCAGTAGATGTGTAATAAGTTACTGTAAATTCTATTTGTAAAAGGCTAAATATATTCAGGATTGTTCATGAACATTAGTCTTTCTTAGACTGCTTTGTGTTGTTCCAAACCTTTTCTATAATGGAGGTTGAAGGCAAAAGTTTAGATGCTGATTACATTGAGCCAAGGTGTGAGAACTCCATTGTTTATGAGGATTCTTTGTAACAAGTCACATACAAGAGCATCCCTGGCAGAGGAACGGTGGAAAGTGAGAAAAAAATGACTCTGTCTGTGCTCTGTGGAAGACCTAGTAGTGATAGTTTTGAGCTGTAGCTATTAGTAGAGGCAATTCTAGATGCAGTTTGGATGTATTCCTATTCCATTGTTTGTAAATATATAATTTACAAAGAATTAGAAGTGATCTATTTGGAAGAAGTCATTTCTTTGAAAGTCTATCTAATTAATTGAGAGGAATCTCACTTATTGGTACTTCATTTTTTTATTTCCTTTAAACTCTTGAGTTCTTTTTTGAGACTTTGAACAGCCATTGTAATGGCTATTTGAAAGGGAAAAGAAGTGGGATGAAACTTGATTTCCATACAGTTCATCATGTAGTGGCTTCAGGCAAAGGTTGCTACCATTCAGGCTTGGAGTGGATATCTAGTTATTCTTAAATAATTGTCCTTCAATTTGATAAAACTGTCCATTAAATAACTGATAGTGCTGGAAAAAACAAACCTTTCATTATTTTGGTTTTGGTCGTTTTTGTGGGGTTTTTTTGTTTATGTTTTGTTTTTTGGTTTTTTGTTTGTTTGTTTGGGTTTTTTTTTTTGTTTTGTTTTGTTTTTTTAATTTTGTTTCTGCTACAGGAATCTTTAAATAGTTTGTTTTTACTGTGTTAAGAGAGAGAGTGAAAAAAGCAGTGGATAATCAGTGGTTATTTTACCAAAGCAGCTCCTGGAATGTCAAGGTTCTTACATAGTCCTAAAGTGCCACAATAGGTCCTTTGAGTTTTTGCAGCTCAGCAAAGTAGATGAACACAGAAACTTTTAAAGAAAGCTCAATTACAGGAGTGCATTGGGAATGAAGATTGGCAGAACAGGTAAATGAGAATACCATGCTATAATTGCACTTGAATTGTTGAAAATACATCAAAATAATGCTTTCCTTGCAGAAACTGAATATCTGACTTTACTTGGATGTCTGACTGTAGTCCAACAACGACTTGGTTTGAAATGTAGATTTGTTTTATATGGTTGTGTGTATTCAATTGTGCCATTACAGCTGAATAAATATGTATTTCTTTGTAATGATGCTGTAGAAAGTACACTCAATGCAATCTTTATAATCAGATGTATTGATTTTTGGCGCAGTAGGGTAAAGATGGAAAGAACTGGAAAGCAATATGTCTGTCTTAAATCATGGACTGATACAATAGTTTGGGTCAGAAGGGACCTGTGTTCCTAAGTTCCTTTAGTCCAACCCCCCTGCAGTGAGGGACATCTTCAATTAAACCAGGTCACTTAGAGCCCCTTTCCAACCTGACCTTGAATATTTCTGGAATGGGGCAGCTACCAACTCTCTTGGCAACCTGTGCCAGTGTTTCACTACTTCATTGTAACTTCTCTATTCTGAACTCCTTTAGTTTATTATTGCTTTCTACTTACTTCTTTGCCTTGTTTTATCTGAGGTGCTGTTGAGCATAAGAACAGCTTGTGTCTTACACTGGCAGTACAGCTGTAATTTGTCACCTTCTCTGCCCTTAAACTTGGTCAAAAATATATTTCTCAATTTATTCTCAACATCTGGAATCACTTCTTGTCATTTCTCTACACTATGTAATAAAGATTTTTTTGTGAAAATATGAATATTTTGTTTTTAACTAAGTAATATTTCATGTTTCTCTATAGGGGGTTCCAGGAGTTGGAAGGAACAAGCTTTAAAGTTAATTGAGACTCTGAGAGGTCAAAACTACTGCAAAGGTAAAATGGAAATTTATGTAAGTGCTTTTATATTTAAAGACTTAATCTGTAATTCAGCTCCAAGACAATATTTAGGGAGGATATTGCCACATTCCTTACCTTGTATGGAATGCTAAAGAAATTGGGTTTTTGCTAGGCAAGTCTCTTATTTGTTTTAAACATTAGCTGACTCCTACCTCTTGAGCTAGCAGGTATAAATTGATACACTGGAGTGAAAGTTGTAGAGACTGTTAAGACTTGCTGATTTTTAATTGAGTGGTGGATTAGGATTTGAAATACCAAGTGCTTTCTATGTTGTTATCTTAATGTGTGTGTCAGTGCTAGAAATCCAACGTGGTGTACTGCAAAAGAACCCTGTTTCATAAGCTGAAAAACTGTTCCTTGGATAAATGCTTGAGAAGCATAAAGAGATTATTTTCAGTGGTTTAAGTGAAAGCTAAAAATATTTCTTTATCCTTTTAACATTATCCTTTTAGGTTTGAGCAGTGGAAGGAACAATTTCAGCATGATGATAATCCACCTTTGGTCATTAAAAGAGAAATTCACTGTTCAGAGTGCCATCATCCAGGTCAGTGTGAAAAGTGCTGAGCTGTACTTTTAGCCAAAAATGCTTACTTTTATTGTAGGGTGATGGGTTTTGTTATATTGAGTTATGGGTTTTTTCCTACTAGCATTGAAAATGCTTTTCAGTTTCCATTCTCATATTTTCAATATTGTGTACCTGTACTCTTTTTATATAAACACTCTTAAGGCTCAAGACTAATTTTCTTCAAATGTGGAGCTAGTTGACAGCAGATGGAATGTTACCACAATGCTGTTGTGGGATCCCTGGTATTTGCCTTTTTAACATGATCAGTAAAGACAGCATGTTATGCTCTAGACTGCCCAGCAACTATTTCTTTAGTTGCTTGAATTAGTCCTGCATCAAGAGGACAAAAATCTCATCATTGGTGAGGTTTGCAGCAGTGTTTTCTCAAAAAGAAATTAATCCCAAGTACCCTGATTTTGCTATCCTGTTTGATCAGTGAACTCATTCAAATGCATCATTTGGCAAAGGAAAACTTGATTCAAATATATTACTTAAATGTTTTTTCCAGATTATTGCTCATTACTCCTGTAGTTATTAGATAATAAGCTTCCAGATTAAGATCTGAAACTGTTGAGGGAAAAAGTCTTCAGAAAAATGGGAGCCTGCATGCCACCTTCAGTTTTTACTGATCCAGAAATGCAGCTAAGGCGCTCAGATCTGCTTACAGCTGCTGTTCACGTCACATTCATATGTGTTCTGAGCTTTGTATTTGTAATATTGCCTTTATAGATTTGGAGATTTTGGGAACCCCTTTTCTCCTCACTTTGTGTGTCTGTTGCTGTAGGATCTTACAAGGAACATGAGCACAATGGATGTAAATTCTGTGAAAGTGTGAGATGCTGCAAACCCAGTGACTCCAAACACTGCTGCCCTTGTGCATGGCATCGGTGGGAGCGAGTGAAACAAGCAAATGCAGTGGAGGACAGTATCAGAAAGTAGGAATGGCCTGGAAATTTACCTGCTTTTCTCTGCATTCCTATGCAGGGTGAACATTTGGATTCTCCATTTTTTCCCATTTGTCCTCACCTAACACATTTGTTTTTACCTGCAGAAAAGCCAAGAGTTGTGCGGGCTTTCCATTCTCTGAGGTAACAAACAAGCCTACTTAATATCAATTGTTTTAATCAATTAGTTTGCATTTCAGCTTTTTGCCCTCTCTTAAACTGTCTCTTTTATGTTTTATCTCAAGGTTATCCAAGAGTTTCTTGTAAACAAGAATAAATTGATCAGCATAAAGGAATGTCGAAGGCCAAATTTATTGTCCTTTCAGGTATATAACAAAATATTAACTATTCAGCTTTGCAGTCTTTTATTTATTACTAAGGAAGATGTCTGTGATAATTGTGATCTTCATTGGTAATTTTACTTGAAATAGGAATTAAAGAATCTTGCTACATCAAATTGAAGACTTTGGAAAAAATCAATTGCTGTAAATAGGTAGATAAGAAAGCAGAAGAAAGAGAAAGCTAATTTGTCATTGTTTTGTTTTTCATTGTCCAATATTGCTAGATGGGGGTGAGGGTATAAATATATGCACATTAGCATTGTTTTCCAGGAAGGCTTTTTACTTGCTTTTTATTGGCAAAATTAGATCTCTTACAATGTTTCATTTTTTTGTTTGATGACAATGTAAGTATTATGGATAGTAGAATAGACCGCAGTAAGCAATGTGGCTTAAAGAAAATCCATGTTCATTTTTCACATGTGAAATCTGTAACTTTCACAGCTCCTGGTAGAGCTGATGTGAATCTGACAAGGTGTTTAACAACTGTCTTATCCCTGCTGCTGCCACCACACAACTGTTCCCTTGGCTTGTCACTGACAGCTGATGGATGTGCCCTAGGAGGGATGGCTGTTCCCTCCCTCGGCAGTGAGGTATAAATGTATAATTATATTATGCACTCAAGATATTTTAAGTATTTAGCTCAGTCTCCCAACTACATAACTATATAAGCATGATAGCTAACAGAATAAAAAAAGTATTAAAGTCTGGTTTGTTTTTTTTTTATAATACAAACAGCTATTTGCTTCAGAGAAGATGGAATGGACCAAACATTATGCTTGTAAGAAGCTGCTGGCACTTCTGACACGTTATGATATGATCCAGAGAAAATCTGGGTACACAGACTCAAAACAACTGCAGGCAATACGGTAATGTAGCTTGATTTCTTGAACTTAATAACAGATAAAAAGCACAAGGTTTTTCTGAGAAAAAAAAAAAAAAAAAAGGAAATACGGTTTTATTCCATCTTTGTTTCAAGCTTTGTGCTTATTTTTGAATAAAGCTAAAAGTTCAGATCAGTGTGCCAATTCTACCAGTGCTGCACAGAATAATACATAGAGCAGTTTCATTCTGACTGGAAGTGCTTGTGTTCTCGTTCACTTGCTTTTTGTTTCTTTTCCTTGGATCTGCCTAGGTCCTCTGCTCAGGTTCTTAGCAGACGTTGAATTGAATTCTGTTTCTCAAAATAAGAGTTCAGGCTTAGAAATGAGCATCTGCAAATTCAGTCATAGTCTCTGATTGCTTATCAGACCTACCAACTGTCATTGTATTATGTGTCAACATTACTTTTCATTCAAGACTGCTACATTTAGGAATGTAAAAATGGCCAAGTATACTGTTACTAAAAATGAACATGCAGGGAAGAAAAGGCAAGATAAGTATGTAATTACTTTCTCCCAGAATAATTTCCTGCCATCCAGATTTCTGTTACTTAGGCATTTACTAAGCCAGAATTAGTATTTCCTTATTCTATCAGCCCTCAGTGTAATTAATTTTTTTAATGATCTAATCTTTTCTTAAACTTAACTTCTAGAATCTACAGTGTCTGTTGGCAAATCTGGACTTCACTTTGTGGAGAGAATTGTGACTTATTTTAACTTTATCTCATGGTTTTGTTTCCCAAATGAAACCCAAATTCTCCCTGCTTCCCTAATTCTTTTGTTAGAAGATTAGTACTTTTTCTGTGCTAGTCAAGGGGCACAGGAGGATAATCAATAGCAGTGTGATAGTATCACTTCTGGGTTGATGTGTCATAGTCTTGAATTAGTACTTCCAGAGCTGCTGATTTTATTCAGTGTTATCTTTCAAAAGATTGTGTTGGAAAATGCTTTTTAAATAGATTGGCAAGATAAATTACCAGCTTTACCTTGATGAATGAATTCATTAACGTTCCCTGTTTATAACACTTTCTGGAGTTTCAAGAGTTTAAAAGACAGATGGTGTGTGCTCTCAAAGATATTTTTTGTTAACAAGTGTTTAAAAATGCAGTAATGTTTCAGCATAGGAAACTAGGGTGTTGATAGTCTTTTTAGAAAAATCTCATAGTGATTGACAGTCCCTGCTCAGTTCAAGTTCTCTCTCTCCTTATGCTCTCACACAAAGGATATAAATGACCCTGTCTGGTCAGTCAGACAGAATTCAGACTGTCCAGGACAACAGCCTTATCTGGCATTAGTATCTTAAAATCATAGAACCATTTAGTATGGAGAAGTCCAACCGTTAACCTGGCAGTGACAAGTCCACCATTTAAACATGTCCCTCAGTTTCACATCTACACATCTTTTAAATCAAATATCTCCAGGGATGGTGGCTCAGCCACTTCCCTGGACAGTTTGTTCCAATGCTTGACAACCTTTTCTGTGAAGAAATTTTTCTGATATTCAAGCTGGTCCTCCCCTGGTACAGCTTGAGGCCATTTCCTTTCCTTCTTATCACTTGTTACTTAGGAGAAGAGACTGACCCCTCACTGGCTGCAGCCTCCTTTCATGCAGTTGCAGAGAGCCATGAGGTCCTTCCTGGTCTAAACATCCCCAGCTTCCTCAGCTGCTCCTTTCACACTTGTGCTCCACATCTTCATCAGCTCCACTGCCCTTGTCTGGACATGCTCCAGCACATGCAGTATCACCCATTGTGCTGAGGGGCTCAGAAATAGACACAGGTTTTGAGGTGCAGCCTCACCACTGCTGAGTGCAGGTGGGCGATCACTGCCGTGGTCCTGCTGGCCACTTTATTGCTGTTACAGGCCAGGTTCCATTGGCCTTCTTGACCACCTGGGCACACTCTGGCTCATGTTCAGCTGCAGTTGACCAACACCTCCAGGTTGTTTTGCTCTTGACCACTTTCCAGCTGCTCTTCTCTAGCCTGTAGCACTGCAGGGGTTGTTGTGACCCAGGGGCAGGGCCTGGCATTTGGCCTCATTGAACCTCATACAATTGTCCCTCAGCATCAGTCCAGCCTGTCCTGATCCCTCTGCAGAGCCTTCCTGCCCTCCAGCAGATCAACACTCATGCTCAACTTGTGTGTGAACTGAATGAGAGTGCACTTGATCCCCTCATCCAGAGCATTGATAAAGGCATTGAACAGAGCTGGCCCTGGTACTGAGCCCTGGAGAGCCCCATCAGTTACCCCAGCTGGATGTAACTCCACTCACCACCACTCTCTGGGCACTGACCATCCAGACTATCTTTAACCCAGTGCACCTAACCCAGCCATGAGCAGTCAGTTTCCTCAAGAGAAAGCTGTGGGAAATGGCATCAAAGGTTTTACTAAAGGCTAGGCAGAGAACATCCATAGCCTTTCCCTCATCCCCTTGTGTGGGTCACCCTGTTGAAGAAGGAGATCAGGCTGGTCAAGCAGGACCTGTCTTTGGGGCAGGATGTTTGTAGGAGACTGCATTATGTTTGTCTGTTACAGAAGAGCTTTTTTATTTTGCGTAAATGCTTTTCCGAGTGTCAAAAATGTTTCAGTGCTCAAACCTATACTCCAAATTTTACTGTATACAGAGTAGTGTATTTTTAAAACATTTTTTAAATTTCTTTATAAGGTGTAATAACTTCAATTTTATGAGAAAATTCTTTTTCTCTGAATCATTCCAAATTAGAACATTTTAGATTTAAGTCATTTAATGGACTTTCTGTTTTACAGGATTGTTAAGACACGTGTTAAAAATGGAATTCCTTGCTTTGAAATTGAATGGCAAAAACCAGGTGGGTCTGGTTTCTATGTACATTATGGAGCAAAGCAGTTCATAGAAAAAGTTCATATAAATCAAGCTTTAAAGAGGAGAAGAATCTGGCAACACTCTGAGGCAGTGGAATGTGAGTGAGACTGGAAACTGTTCTGTGGAAATAACAGGAAGTGTGCATCAAGTTTCACACACACTGAAATTAAAAACAATACTTTAAAGAAAAAATACCTAGAAAGCAAGGGACTCAGTCTTCAGCCACTTTTTCTGGTACATGTTAATAAGACCTGAACTGTGTATTTCATACCTTATTTCACTATGTACCTGAAACTGTCGCTATTTACTATCCATGCTGCCAGACTCCTCCCCTGTAGTATGTCCATTTGTGCCAGGAGACTGGCTGGAAGAACACAACTTTACTTGTAGATAAATCTCAAATGTCTTACTATTGACTTTTTATGTACCTTCTTCGTACTCAAATCTTTCCTGTTTGGTTTTTCATTCCCTACTTTGACATGTGTATGTTCATATCAAAAGTACATTCATTATTTTTTCAGAACATTATGTTGATCCAGAAGATGAGCCTGTGGAGTTGTTTGTAGTCACAGTAGAAGAAGAGTCTTTGTTTCAGGCTGCTTATCCTGATGTTGTTGCCCTCTATCAAGTGGAAAAGTCAGAAGTTCTTCAGAAGAAACAGAAAAGTAAGTCCAGAAGCTTATTTCTTATGTACATTTATGTGAATTTATGTATCTGGCCAGAATGCAAAAAAGAAAAAAAAAAATTTTCAGTATTGAACAATATCATGCCAAAACAAGATGAGGTCGTGATGCCTCGCAGGGACTGTGCTTCAATCTTACTGTTCTATATTTTTGCACTAAGAAATATGAACTTTGATTTATATGCTATTCAAAGTGCACTTTTTATTATTTTTCTTTTCAGAAAAGAAAGACAGACCAGAAGAAAAGGAATTACCAAATTCTTATGATGAAGTTACGAGTCTTCTGTCTCAAATTAGTTTAAAGCCTATATACAGAATTCTTCCTGTGCAACACTCCATGTCAGACACAAAAGCTCCCCCAGAAGATCAGACACAGCAGAGAAGTACTGGATCAAAAGATGTAGCATTACCTTCAGCTTCCTGCATGACAGCAGTTCACATGTCAGCATCAGCAACTGCTCTTGCTGGCTCATCTGTGTCCTCACAATGCACGAAGTATTCCGGGATAGCATCCTCTTCCTCTGTACCAACTGGTCTGCAACTGAGCAGTGCTGATAGGGAAAGAACCTCCTTCAGCACTTTACCAGCCCATGGAGGGGAAGACCATGATCCAGCAGCTGACTTAACCACGTGCATAAAACACTCACATCCACTACGCCGTGAAACAGTAAGAAATAGCTCAGAATATTCTGATGTTACACAGTCTGATAGGCATTCTGATAGTGAAGATGATTTGTTCTCAAATGATGCTATGGGACAACTGCAGGAGTGGTCTTTGAGCCAGCGAATACTTAAGAAGGCTCCCATTCCATCACAGCTTTTGTCTGAAGATGTAGTGCCACTGGAGTCGCTGAATTGTTTTAAACAAACCAAAGAAACACTGAATCCTGATAGAAATCATGTCTCTTCCTCATGCCAGTTAAATAACCTAGTGAAGGAAAGTAAAAATGTTCTATCAGAAAACTCTGCAAGTGAATCCTGCGTGCATATCTATCAAGATGTGTGCCAAAAAGCTGACACCCTGGCTGAAATGGTGCAAAAAGACCCTTATGTTAGTGGTTCAGCGTCTCTAGCCTTCAGTGGGCAAACAACAAAGTCACTTCATCCTGGGTGTGAGATGCTTCCAGCATCTCAAAAGCCAGCAGATGCAACTGGATGTCACATTAAAGAAGCTTCTATTGAAACTACTTGGAAAGCTTCTTTTAAAAAGAGTGTCTGTCAGAACAGATGCTCTTCTAGTGAAGACAGTGATGATGGGCACATGGATAAAATCCTGGTTTCTGAGCAGCAGAAAAGGCAGCTGAACCCTAGCCAGTTTAAAAATGTTTTACGAAGAAAAAGAGTAGTGTTGTTACTAGCAAAGGACAAACAGTGACTCAGCCCTTATAATTAAAGAGAAGAAGAAAACCACTGATTTAAAGAAAGCTCTTGATAGTTTCTCACTACAGGTGTCTCTAAAAACCATCCTCTGTAGAGGAAGTTAATTGTTCCCGAAGTCCAGAGCAACCAATTGAAAAGTTGAGTTCTGATCCCACACAGCAAGGCAAAAGTACAGTTCTAACTTATGCATCGGCAGACAGTCCCCTTCCCCTGTCTGAAAGACTGAAAAGAAGAATCAAAATCAATTAGGTTCTCCATAAAATAGATTGACAGCAATTAATTATCAGTTAACTATCAGTTAACTGTCAGTTCTTGAAGGCTTCCTTCTCAAGGTTTCTGCAGTATGCTCTATCAATCTTATGTGAACACAGTTTTGACGAATAGGAAGTGCTGAAGTCACTGGAGCTGAAGTTTGGAACTAAAATGTTAACTAAAGTACCAAACAATTATAGGCAAATACCAGTCATTCTGGGTGTGTTTACATTCTGAACTTGATATATAAGCATCAGGATACAGTATGCAAGCATGAGGGAGATTTATTTAAGAAAAGGTTTTTTTTCCCAACCAATTGTGCAGATTTTGTGTACATTTATTAGTACTGCTTATAAAAACACTTAGAATAGTGCCTGCAAAGTGATGCAGAATTTTTTAAACTGAAGTTTCCTCCTTTGGCTCCGATAACTTAATATTCAAGTTTTGAAATGAGTTTTGAAATGCTGTGTTCTGGTTGACCATCTTTGAAGGACCAAATAGAGACACACAGCACACAGGCTCACAGGGTAGCTAAATTTATATCTGCCATGCCCCATAGTAAACATTTCTTTGGGGGTGTGGCCTCTTCTCAAAGAGTGGGATATAAGCCATGTAAGTATACTCTGATGTTGTAGCTGTGATATCTAATATCTAAGGAAATTTGATTACTGTTTCAAGTAAATTTATTTAATTTCTTCTTGGGCATTTTTTCTTAAAGACGGTTGAAATCTCATCTAACATTCACTCCAATTCTAATAGAGTGAAAGATAAGTTACAGAAAATCTAATTATCAGATTGCAACTCTTTGAATATGATGTTTGGAGTTTTTTTTAAAGGGGAAACTGGAGCATAATTGTAGTTTTGCAGGTGCTCTCCTACCTCTATTATAGGAGTAATCTCTGTTCATACACTAGAAAAAGTTGCCTCTTCAACAGTTTGCCTGTTGAAGGAGTGCCTCCTTGCCTGCATCTAGGTGCTTGTAACTCTTTCTGTGCACCAGGCAGAAGGAACACTACTCTTGCCAAGGTAATATTGTTAACAAGAGCTATTTAGAATAGCTCTTGTGAAATATGAAAATGTCAGTTCTTCATAATGGTCGAGGACCAAGTTTGGAAGCTGAAGTCTGGATGTAGTTAAGGAAGACATAGGTAGCCATTAGCTAATACAATCTGTAATTAGCCAAAATGGTAGTTTCTTAGTTTATTCTGTGGGAAGATAGAATTTTTTTTAATTTATAATTGATTTTCCAAATTAGAATATATTCTGGAAATGAGAAAAAAAATTGGAAAAAATACTGGAAAATATATTTTGGTTTTGACGATGGTCTTTGTCTTCTTAAGACTTTTATGCACCCAGCTGATATGAGAGGGTGGCTGGAAGAATACTGTTGTAAAGGAGAATGAGAGTCACCAGGGAATTTTAAGGGAGAGATTCACAGCATGACAGAATTGTTTGAGTTTGAGACCTTAAAATCATCCGTTTCCAACCCCCTGCCATGGGCAGGGAACCACTCCTTATGCAGTGATGGAGGACCTGAGTGGGGGGCGTTTTGTGGAAAAACATTGTTCTTGGTTATGTATGTTTTATGTTTTTTTTTTTCCTTCCTGAGATTTGAATACTGAAAGTTGAAATCAAGCGTTAAATTCTTATTAATAAAAATGCCAACACTGTGTGTGAATGAACTCACTTTTGTTCCCTCCCAGGGCATGGAATGTGCACTTTTGCTGGGAGGATTGTTCAGTTTCACCCACAATGTGTGGATTCAGTAGTTTAGGGCTTTCTTTAGAATGGGGACCAGAGTTGTATTTTGGAGGGAATTTTCTTTGTTTCCCAAATCTGCTTGAGACTGCTATTAATGGATGAGAAGGTGAAAATATTGTCAGAATTTTGTGACTGATCAAAGTCAAAAAGGAGATACAACATATTAAGAACAGCAGAGGAAAAAATATTATGTGATTTTTTTTCCTGCTAATTAATTGGGTTTCACAAGTAAAAGTTCAAGCATGGAATGCAGAAAATTTTCAATTTTTTCATATGTAATGCATCCAGATTTTGTGCCAGTTTTCTGCCACTATTTTAGAAGCACAATAGATGTGGAAAAAAAAAACCCAACTGTGTGAAGTACTCCCTCTATTTAGGCTGTAGCTGTGCACTGCAGTAAATAAAACCAATTATTTTTGGGGTGACTGTTGCTTGAATTAAACTTGTGATTCATTACAGAAGGATAATTGCAGCTTTTTAATTGTTTTGGTTTCTCATCTTTACGTATTTACAATCTAAAGGTTAGAGATGCTTTTTCTTTGGAGCTTTTTATTGAGCTGACTGCTTTGCGGCCTCTCACACTTGTGAGAATGATGTTTAAATAAATTGAGGGGGTCTAACGTAACTTTCTTCTGCAGGGAATGTTTTCTCCAGGATTATGTTAACTGCCTGTAAGAATAAATCAGTTGATTGCATCAACCTCATGAGCCTGCACAGATTTTCATTTGTCATCTGTCCTGATCTGTCTAAATAGGCTCTACCAGGGTGCTTCATACAAAGTAATAAAACTGTACCTACTGTGAAGGTAGGGGCAGGTAAGGGGCTCATTGTTCTTAAAGTAGTTTTCTGAAAAGTTTTCTGCACAACTCCTGTCCCAGCCCAACTACTTTACCTGATCTATCATGCTTGCTGGCATCCTTCTAGCTTGAATAGTGCTCACAGAGATCTAGAGCAGAGCCATAGGTTCTGTCTTAGCAGTGTAAATATTATTTCTACTTATAAACAGTATTAAACATTAAATGCAGCTCATTTCGTCAGCATAGCTTGACAAAGGGAAACATTTACTTTGAATTTCTCACTATTTCATGTCCACAATCAACAAGAACATAAATGCTGTTTACATGGAATACATACATAGAGAGCTAGAAAAAAAAAATTAAAATATCACCTCTCAATGTCTCTATCCCATTGTCATTTTTCCATTGGCAGAGGTTATTGAAATACTTATCCAAGTATGAACCTGCCTAACAAACACAAAAATTTGATGAACGCAATAAATCTTTTGCTAGTTAACCAAAAAAATTCCTAATTTGAGAAGGGATTTATTTAACTTTGCATGTGCACAGCCTCAGCTCTGTGCTCTTGTGTCAAGGGAGATGCTTGGAAATGGAGTGGCAAAGGAGACTAAGGGCAGCTGTTAGTTGAGACAAGATAGTCTTTTCATGTCTAAAAAGGTGTTAGGTCCTGCCATATTAGAGCAGCAGATGAAAGGAAACTGCAGTTAGAATATTACTGGGAGTTGTTGTAAACCCAAGTGCTACTGACGAAACCGTAAACTCAGTGCAAGATTTCGCACTTTTTCCTTCAGGAAACAAAACACTCTAACTGTTTCAAGAAAACAAAATTACGATGGGTGACAGAACCACTCTGCAGTTCTGCTCATGTATCCTGCATTATAGCTACCATCAGTACTGAATCTAATTTAATTTAAGATTATTACATAAGAAACTTTGAAAGTTCTTTAAGCCCAAACCTTGTCTCCACCCCTGCCCCACTTTCCCTTGACCAAGTTGTAGAGATTTTGCCACTTCAGAGACTGAGCACAACTGGAAAAAATCTTGTTCATTAAAAACAGTTAGCCCTACTAAAATTCCTGAGAAATATTTTATTTTCGCTAGCTGCCTGAATGAAAATCAGTTAAGAAAAATAAGTTAATCAGGAATATTTTAAATGCCAACATAGTTTAGAAGTAGCTCTACATTAGTATTTTTTATTTTAATATCTTATTTTAAAATGCAATTGCTCTGCTAGAGCACCTCTTCAGCCAAGTTTGAAGCCCAGCTAGTTGTCTCACCAAATATTTTTCACAAAGATTGGATCTGTGGTAAGTTTTGGGTGTTCTTTGGCACATGGTGGAAGAAACTTTGAGTGTGGCCTGTTTTGGATAATTTCATGGGCAAACTAGATGACCCCTTACATGCTGTCTTAGTCCTCCATCCCAAGATTGCAGTGTTGCCCTGGCAGTGGCACCACATAACAGTCGAGATAAGCCCTAGAAAAAGTCCAAATTTTATCTGCCTCAAAACCATGAAATTTGTGGCCCCCTTTGAGGCCAAATTCAGACGCTTTCCATCCAACATGAATGCCACGTCCCAGAGCAGATTTAGCCTTTAAACCTCTCTGTCTCTCAGCGCACTGCAGTGTGTTCTAAATGTTTTCTTTGAACCTTTTGCATTTGAGAGTTAAATTCACTGTTTGGTCTACAACTGTGTGGGAAAGAGCCCTGAACTCGATCTCAGAATCCCCAAAACCTGGAGTTTAGTGGAACAAAAGGCTTCATGAGTGACAGCCACATGCCTATCTTATGTACAGTGGCTCCATAGGACTATATCTCCAGACTAGAGTGTTGCTGGTTTTTCTAATTATTGAATGGCTTCTTTACCAAAGAAGCCAGATTTGCCAGTTAGAAATGTGGAATAGAGTCTGATTTCTGCTAATTAGTGCCATGCCTTCTTGATGGAAAGAAATCAGCAGTGGCTCTGCTGACAGTCCACTAAGATGTGTTGTGGGGCTGTCTTTGGCTGTCAGTCACATCAAAGGTTAAGGGGAGTACAGGAGGGGTACATGAGGATGTAAAGGCTTTGCCTTTAGAAGTTATCAAAAAACTGAGAAAGGTGATGCTGATATTAGAGAAGCTTAGGAAATACAACAGAAGAGCAGGAAATAGTACAGTGGGGTGGCATAGGGCATATGTGAATCCTGAATTCCTGAGCACTTGTGTTGCCAGATTTGATATCACCTCCTGGGAAAAGCCCAAGGCATGCAGATCAGCATCTCTGCCTTTGTACAAACCCAGCCAAACTCCTGTCCTTGCTGGCTCCTACAACAGCTTTTAGTGAGGCATGCACAGTCCAACTCCTGCTTTTCTGTTACCTTTAAACCTAAAAAATACAAGTTTTTGCATGGTTTCAGGTAGTGATTTGTGTTCTCTGTGTCTGTTATTTATCCTGAGATGTGTGGGATTTGTAGTTGCTCTCCCTATCAATCAGGTGCAAGGGAAGTTGATGGGTTTGTACTCATGCATCTCCAAGCAGAAATAGACCTTTTTTTCTGGCCTCTAATGAAATGCCATCATCAAAGAGGATATAATTTTGTTTCCCTTTCTAAAAATCCCTTTTCTTTATGCAGATGGCTTAGAATTTGCAAGAAAGATATTTGAGAAAAGTTGCAGGCTCATTATTTTTGTTTGTTGTTTTTAAAGAAATACTGTTTTCAGCTGATGGCATATTGTCGTTTTCCCCCACTATTGAAGTCAGTTGCTGACTGCTATGGTTTTTAGTATGGTAATGGTAAAAACTTATACAATATGTTATTCTGCTATTCTGTTTTAAGAATATTCTTTTTAGCAAAACCAGAAGAAAACACTGCAATAATCATAGATAAGGTGTTCTGGATATAATAATGAAAGCAAGCAGGATGAACAGCGACATTTTCTCTTTGGGGTTGGTGGTGGCTTTTTCAGCTTCAAAGGCCAAGTTTCTATTTACCAAACAAACCTTTATTCAGAACCTTCTAATTCAGCACCTTCCACATTGTAATCTCTGGTGTTAGTGTTTTGGAAAGTGGGCTGAAAAATATCCTGTAATCATCAATTGATTTCTGCATAACAACATAGCATATTTAATTTAAAAAAAAATTAAAGGCCATTAATTCTTTACTTGTTCTGTTATCAACAGCTTACTACTGAGGTCTTATAGAGAGAATATTCCTCTCCCCACACTGATAAACTGAAGAATAATTGTGTAAAATGAGCATGTGTCTCTGGCATTGAAGATGTTTGAATTTTCACAGAGAACTGAACGAACCCACCAAGATTATATTCCTTCCAATAATAATGGTGTTATCATACAAAAATTTCTCTGTGATAGTAAATTTACCTTGCAAGATACCAGCAATCTGAGTTTGTGATTTTGTTTTCTTTTCTACTATAAAACCAATCTGCTTGTGCTGGGAGGCTGTAAGTTACAGATGCAGAAAAAATCTCTATCAGCCATCATTGGTGTCTTTCAGTGGCCAGGCCACTCTCACCACAGAAGCCAAAGACTTGGAGCTGCTCTGACATGACAGTGAACAGGGGGACTTCAAAACTCTGGGGTCCTCGTCCATGCGAGTATCCATATGACCTGGTACAGCCCTCCTGTATGGAAATCTTACAACTTTGTTACTTGTGCCTGGGGAGAAGACCCGAGTTTGTATATTGTGATTAACTGGTGGTGTAACTCGGAATATAACCTGGGCAAGTGACTGTGGTGGGATGAATGTTTCAGAGAGGGAATATATTAAAAATCTGACCAACTGAAGAACCAGTGAGGTACAAAGTGTCCATGGTGCAGATAGAAGTTACCAGCACAAGTGTTCTGGGAAGTCCCTCCAGACTCACCCAAGGATACCTTCTGAAGAAGATTGTGGAGCTCAGGGTCCCGACAGCTCCTCCCAGACATTGCCTTGTCTAACCCAACCAAGAGCTTTCTGACAGTAGTCTACCCTCTTTCAAGTTCCAAGTAAAGTTCACTTAACCTTTCTGCAGCTGTTCATTTCATAAAATAACAGTGCTAGGATTTCCCCCTATAAATAAAGTACAGTGCAATTGTGAGGGTTTATAACTCTTGCTTTTCTACTCAATTAAATTGATCAAATGTTCTATTACATCACTTGTAGGGGCATCTGTGGACGGCAGTGACAAGGTAGTCTGCAGACCTGAGATATTCTAGAAACACATGGTTCTATTGCAAGGGTCGTGGGCAAAGAGGGCTCCTTTCAGCCACCAGCCTCGGCTGAAGGGAAGCCACAAAGAGAGAGGGGGTATGAGGTAAGGGAGGTCAAAAAGCTACGAGGGGTAAGAGAGGGAACAAGAGTGCTGAGGTCAGGGCAGTAGGAGAGAGGGAGGTAGAAGAAGCAGAGGGAGAGAGCGGGCAAGAGAAGGGGCGAAGAGGAAAGAGTGCAGAGAGAAGAGAAGAGAAGAGAAGAGAAGAGAAGAGAAGAGAAGAGAAGAGAAGAGAAGAGAAGAGAAGAGAAGAGAAGAGAAGAGAAGAGAAGAGAAGAGAAGAGAAGAGAAGAGAAGAGAAGAGAAGAGAAGAGAAGAGAAGAGAAGAGGAGAAGAGAAGAGAAGAGAAGAGAAGAGAAGAGAAGAGAAGAGAAGAGAAGAGAAGAGAAGAGAAGAGAAGAGAAGAGAAGAGAAGAGAAGAGGAGAAAGAAGAGAAGAGACAAAGGTAAGAGAAAAGAGCGAGGACCTTGTTCCAACACATTATATCTCCTTTTATGTTGAGTATCCTAATTTACAGTGACCAACCAGCGCAAGATACAAAACCTACGAACTTTGCATACAGCCTATGAGAACTGCTAAATTACCATCTCATCCTATATTCTAAACTCTAAAGACTACTCTTCTTATCTACTTTTTCCTTGATGCCTTGGCAGGGTGGAGGTGGGCTGCATCTTTGGGTCCTTTTGTTTTCTGTCCTTCAACCTATCTCCAGTTAATCACCATCTTCCTGCCTGCCATGCCTACATCTCAAAGCTGGCCTTCATTTCTATTTCACTCACAGATTTTATATCTCCCGTATTTCTTACCAGATAATTATATCTATAAACCTTCTTTGTCCCATCTTTCCCAACAATCACTCAAACTATTAATAAAAAAACTTCAAGGCATAGCACCTCTTAGGAAAGTATGTTTGCAGAATGACAAGCCAGTAGTAAGGACGGGTACAGCATCTATCTGGAGAACACACAATTTAGGAAATGCACAGTAAAAAATTCCTCTAAATGTGATTCAAGCTAAAAAGCCAGTTGATAATTGCTATTAAATCAATCACAGTAGCTCATAGTTTGGCAAGGAAAAGGAGTTGCTTATTGTAAGTGCTCTTTTATCAATCTATTGTCACAGATCTCACTTTAATAGCAACATTATGTCATCACATATTTTATTTATGGATCATTTGAAGAATCTGTTATGCAGATATTCAGATTAGTGGGCTATCAAACCATTAGCCAAATAAATCTAAAGGTAATAAAACTCACAGGAAGATAGATGGCTTTCTTTTTCTTGTTCTTTTCAGCTAATTCAGGCTAATTTAAGCCTTTCACAGAATGGTGATAATGAAGGATTTGTTCTCAGCAGCGTTATGGCAGGAGATTTGCATTTGAAAGTTTGACACATTTATATGCCTTTGATCTTTTCCCCTCAGTGCTCGTGCCCCTGCCAGACACCTAAGTGCACATTTTACCAGGTGGAAGTTCTAGGAGCAAAAGTAGCTCTGAGAATCACCCTGAAGACGTACACTAGAAAAAAAAATAATTAAACTATTTATGTCCAGAATTTTTTTTATTGCTGAATTTAAGTGGCCAAATATAACATTAGAAATAAAATATATTGAGACTTCTTTTATTCGAGTTTATTTTAAGTTAGAGAAAGTCCTCGTGAAAAAATTTAAAGAATACAGTCTGATGGCCCACTACCTATAAAGATTGGCTTCTTCTATAGGTTTGAATTTATTACCGAAAGGAACATCTTGATGCAGGACACTTGAAGAATTTTGACACCAAGTGAGAAAAGACAGTGGCAGCCATGTAGCCACTTAATAAATATTATTTAAATTTTTGCTTTGCTAAATAAAAGAAAACAAAAAATAAACTCTCTGGGCAGGAGTGCTATCTTTGGGGTGAGAGAGGAAGCCTTAGAAAAAAGAAAAATCAGCCTGCTCCTGGCACCATGAGCATGTGTGAGCATAATCAAACGCACAAGCCTAGAATATATGCAAAATGTTCTTAGTATTTCCTATCTGATCGCAATATAAGTAGGAAGTTTAAGGATTCAGTAGGAACATAGCAGAGTATTTGAAATAGGAGTATTGTATCCCTCATGATTTTTTAAAATTTCACATAACTAGCTGATTCCTCTGCTGGATCGTAATGATGAATTCCACGTGTGTGAGCCAGTGCCTCATTTCATTCTCATCTCAGATTTGATTCCTAAAGTAGTCTGAGTTCACTAATTAAAAATTCCCTGGATGGAATTCCTTCCTGTACCATTAGCAAGTGATATTTCTACAAACTGAGCTTTTCCTCTGAAAGAATATAAGGCTTGGTAGGTTCCTTGAAGGAGGACAGCCAGTCTGATCTCAGGAAAGCTCCAAGGATGGAGGTGTCTGACCAAATAGCCTCAGGCTCTGGGTTTTATTTGGGAGGATGCGGGTCACCACCCCAGAATACTCGGCCTTTTTAAAAGCTGTGTAATGAGTACTGATTAGCCATTGTCCGGAGTACACTGAAAGTAGCAGGGACTATGTAAATGTTAGCTTACTTTGGATGCACATCAATAGGGAAACCTCAGTCGCCCTTCTGAGTCCCTGGGGCTTTTTTCCTGCATCTCCTTTAAAAGATGTTCCTTCAATCTAAGAGTTAACTTCACGTTGAGTGCACTTGAAAATTCAGTTCCCGGTACATTTTGTTCTTCAAAAGAGAACGCCATCCATCTGTGTTACTTTGCTTTCAACTCATCACAGAATGTCAGATACCAGATAAGAGCGAGACACTGATGAATGCGCATCCCAGCCTGACAGGGCAGGTCAATGTCAGGGAAATCAACGTCATATTTTCTTTTTTTTTTCCCCTTCTTTGTTTTTTTTTTTTTTTTATTTTTATTTTTACTACAACCCATTTGCCAGTATTTACTCAGGAAGATCACTTCTCTGGAAGCTGAACTGGCTTAAAGCAGTATCAACAGGAGAATTTAGATTTAATGGCTATTTCTGTCTCCGTTCTATAGAGTCTTTTAAGCTGACCGCTGTGGCGGGCACTGTAAAGATCTGTGCAGAGGGGTAATCCCTCCCCCGGCACAGCCTGTGTCCAAGGAAGGGAGAGATTTGGGGGAGCAAGAGCAGAAGACACAGCCTCTTTTTAATCATGCAGGACAGTGGCAGGGCTGAGAACGGGGCACTGGTGACCTGATTTCCCGTCCTGATTGTTCTGCCTCTGCAGACAGTGCTTTACTGTTTTCCCTGGATTGCAGCAAACTGGATCCTAAGGGAGAGGAGCTTTAGCCAGGACCAGCTGCCTCCTGGATTTGCATACCTGTTGTTGTGAGATCTACCTGCTTATTCATGCATGCACCGCTTTTACACATCCCAATTACCATTAACTAAGCAGGAACTCAGGCGGGGTGCAAACCAGATGTCTGTGTCTCTTCAGAGTGATGGGGACAGCAGCATACAGCTCAATGGGCTCTCAGAATTAAGGCAAGCTAAGGGTCTGATTGCTAATCCTTTTTTTTCCCTCTAGTTCTACATTTTATCTTCTCTTTGCTTGACCTGATAGATTCATGTTGACTTACTGGCCCATACTTAAATATCCTTTGGTAGAAGTTTAGGTTTTTTACTCTCTTTTGTGTTTAAAATAGAAATTTAAACATAGTTTTCTAAACAGTGGTGGCCTAAAGTTTTTCAACTTTGCAACCTTAACTGGGTCCGTATCTGTAACTAAATACTATAACAATATAGTTAGTTCAACTATTTGATAGGCTGCGCTTAGGACTGCCTAAAAAGCTTGTTCCTAGTGGATAATTAAATGTTTCCTACTCCTAAGTTAACTTTATCCATGCAACTGAGTAGATAAAGGATGTAGGATTTACGTGATCAGGAAATGTCAAGAAAAGCATCATTTTTCTACTGCCAGTACTAAGAAGCACCAAAAAGAGTGAGACACAGAAAACCAAGTAGATGAAACCTTAAAAGAGAGAGAGAGAGATAGAGAGAGATTAAATTAATAAAGAAAAGAGGAATAGGAATATTATTTAGTCATAGAACAAACTAGAAGTAGAAAAATTGAGAAGGGGTGGAAAATAAAAGCTGATCATGAGTGAAAGAAAACGAGTAAGGTCTTCAGTGGTAGAGAACATAGACCTCTGCACTATGGCCTTGTAACCCAAACACAACTGTTCAAAAATATAGTCAGGCAAGAAAAATATCTGTGTCTTCCATCACCAGCAGGAAACCTATAATGCATCACTGAAAGGTCAAGGGTTTTAAGACTCAGAAATTGTGTTTGTTGCCTCTTTCCTGCAGTGTGCAAAGAACTTGGTTGCTCTTCTTTTCACCTCCCAGCAGGTAGCTGCAATTGCAGGCAGTGGTAAGGCCTGAGCCCCCTGGGCAGACCCAGCTCCCTCTGCACACACACCACATTCACTGGTCCCCTGGCCAGCTTGGTGCCCTTTCTCTGGACTTGCTCCAGTGTTTTCACCCCCCAGACTTCCCAGCTCTTTTAAGAAGCTGCTTCCTGGCTTGTCTCCCTGAGCCTGTGCTGCTGCATGGGTTTATCCCAGCCAGCATGGGGATTTGCCTTTGTGTTCTTTGCACATCCCAAAGTTGCTCCCAGGTAGATTTCTCCAATGTCTCTGATAGAAGCTCTGCTCTCCAAGACATTAACCACTACCTACGCTTCAATACCATTTGAAAACCTCTGCATATGCAGCATTACCTATAAAAAGTGTGAACAATTTTAGTCAAATATATTCATGGGACTCTTATAAAGACTGTGTTTAATTTGGTACACAAAATTCATGGATGCACTCTGAGCAAAAGAAATCTCCAAAAGAACATCCCATTCAGATTCATCAGTAGCCTGAAGGACAGACTTGTTTGTTTGTTTGTTTGTTGTTTGGATTGAATGTGATTGAAATTAAGATTTAGCAACTCACCAAAAAATTTATGATTGCGGTTTGAAATCAATGGTCCTTATCCATGGGCTAAACACATGCCCTGAAAGGTAGGTGCTCAAACAGACACAGAGCATTTAATTTCAGAATGTTAAATATGTAAGTGCTAAATAAAAATCTGTAATCTAACACTTGTATGTTGTCTCTCATCCAGACTATTGATCCATTTTATAATTATTAAATGAACTGAGACTTTACCCAGAGAATAACTTCATTTAGCTTGGAGATGGAACATGGTTTCTGTTAGCAGCACTCAGCAATTCTGCACATCAGTGCTAGGATGTGGGGGAAGAAGAAATGAGCAGATACTGATGAGGAGGTTCAGTGGACAAAAAGGAACAGCCTGAGCTGAAATGCAATCACAGAAACTGAAAAACAGCTCCCTTCACAAACACCCAGCTTCAGCTCTGCAGCTTGACTACAACAGTCACAACTGAGCTTTTAATGCAATTTCCTGGCTATTGGAATTTCTTGTAAGATTTACCTAGTTTTGGAAAATCCATCATGTTGAAAAATGAATGCATGAAAGCCCATTTTAATAGCTGGAAAGCAAGAGTACAGGCTCTTGGTGCTATCCCCGTTTTTTAATAAGGCCTATGAAAGCACTGTTACACATGGCAAAAACAATCGTCCTGCTGTACATGGGACAGTAGAAGAAACACTTGGGATAAAATGTAATGTACTTCACAATTTATTAGATTTGAATGTATGCTTTTGGGTAGGAAAGGAGGTACTGCTGATCTTGAAATACTTGCAATAGGTAACCCTCCACATCTCTCATGAAAAACTGAGAATAACCACTCCATTACAGCAGACAAGTTTTTAAAACTAAATGTAAAGCTGATATAATTAGCTGCACCGAGTGATAATAGAGTTTTCCTGCAGAAACAGCTTCTATTATTTTGATAAAATCTATTACTTCTCATTTCTAAGCAAAATTATTAGGCTCTCCTTCCCCCAACTTTGTCCTTTCTTTCTGGCTGAAGTAGCCAGTGGACATTAAAGACCAACCACGTAGTCGAACCTTCTTTCAACTTCTGTTAACAGGGGTATTAAAAAGACATTCTGAAATATCAGCTGAAAACCACTAGGTAATAAACTCTCTACTTAAAAGGTGGGTAGGTGTAAATTCCACACGTAGGGCTTTTCATCTGGGAAGCCAGTTGCTTGGAGATCAGATGTTTTAAATGAATTGCGGAGCTGATGTCACTTGTCAGTCGATGCAGACTGACACTATTTGGAGGATCAAATACTTACATTTGAGGATGTAAAGCAAATAGATAAGTCCTGATCCTGCCAGCCCAACACTAGAGAGATGCTTGCTCACTATGCAAAGCCTTGGAGAAATCAGTGATACTCACTTGACTGTTTCTTCTCTATGAGCAGGGTCCAGTCTGGGTATTTTGGAGTTGCACCCTTGAAAACATGAAAAGTTTTAAATGTGTATGGCAGGATTTTTTAAGCAGCATTAGAGCTAGACTATTTCTGGTCTTACTACAAATTAATTACAACATTTTCTCTTGTGCTAGCCACAGGTTTGCTTGACCGAAGATGGTTTAATAGTCTAATAACAATTAGACATCCAGTTTACATATTATTTTCATTATGGTAAGGGTTTTGGGCTCCCTCTTATAGGGCTGGACTAAGAATTGGTCCTTGTTCTCTTACTGCCTTCTTTCTATCTGAGAATTGTTAGTGGCTATGCATCTACATTCTTTTGCATACTGACCTCAAAAAAAAAACCAAACCCAAATATATGGATTTCTTGACCAGCTTGCTTATTTAGAAGTCTTATTTGTTTCAGTTAAGGTTGGACCCAGATTAAACCTTCTTCCACAAGTAAAAAGGAAGTTTCAGGGTCTAAGAATTCTTTAAAAAAATTTATTCTGTCCAAACTGAGGCAAAGCCTTAAAAGAGAGAAGCATGTCTGGTGGCTAATGTTAGTCTGGATAACAAATGTGGTGGATCCTTTCCTTCCTTTATTGCCAGCTTGGGTGTAAACAGAGGTGTTCAACACTGTTTTTCAGAAGTGTTGAACACCTGCTGCGTCTGCTGAAGTTAGTGAGACCTGCAGCTGCATGCCTCACATTTTATATGTGGCTCTTGGCTCCTCGTGCAGGATGGCCACAGACACCTCCAGAGCGAGCGGGTGGCAGTGCAGCCAGTGCTTGGGGAACCATTTGGAAAAGAGGAGCTGAAGTGACTTTAAAAGCTTTTGGGAGATGTATTTTTTTTTATTTCATATTACAAACTGCAAGATGAGACTGTATCATTTAAGTGCTCTACAAGGATGTTTGTATGATCTGCTTCATGTGAAAAATAAGCCTAGATTTCTGTCCTGATTGTAAAGGGGGTTGATTGTGATTAGTGTTATTTAAACACATTTATCCATGTTTACTCAGTTTCAGCCTACATTCTTCCCAGCCACTATAATTTTTCACTCACTGTCTGTCTCCCACCAAAACAACAGTATGGTGGAAATACATTCTAGTATAGGGGAAAAAAAATATCAGTTGTAAATTACTGTACACAAAAATGAATTTGTTTTACCATATATAATCATGCCATATAATCTGGACTTCTTATTTTAAATTCAAAACCTGAAGGTCTAGAAATTTTCTATGCCATGAGTGGTGTGGGTTTTTTTAAATAGAAAAATTTTTTGCTCCTTCCATGCATCCATGGAATGCATGTGATGAATTAAAAGAATATGAGCAGGGAACATTTCATTTTAAAGGAGATGAAGATTGAGATATCAGCCTTTGTACTGCAGAATAGATTACTGAAATGAAGATCCAAACTACCAGTTGAGAAGAAAATGCCTTATAATTTTTTGTCAGTTCATATTTCATTTGTGTTAGCCTAGTATCTCACTTGCCTTCAATGTTTTGACATTATTAATGGACAAAAAGGAGATTCCTAAAATTTGCAGGAGGTAGAATAAAATAAAGATCGCAAACCTCCTTTCCCTCCGCCTTTTCTTTGTGAATTTACTGTCCAGGAAGAGCCCACCTGAAACACTAGACTTTCTTATTACTTTAATGAGAGCATTCAATTGCCATAGGGTTTAGAAAAATAAGCCTGGTATCCAGGCTGTAGCCTTGCCTTCCTCTGTATGATGCTTTTTAAAGTGTTATAAATAACACAGAGAATTGTTCTACCATTCCCATTGATTTTTGCATGTTATAATTTCCTGTACTTTGCAAGATAATTTCGTAAGTGAGAATTCTCATTCTTGTGGGTGCAAATGTAGCATTGTCCAAAACTAATAAATCCAAGAGCAGCTACATACCACGAGACTCTGCTGACTTACGCAGGCTGTGGATCACACCAGGATCACAGAGAGGTGTTACAGATTCCAAATTCAGCCAAAACTGAGGCACACTTCATTCTAATCTGTTTAGGGAATCTGGGTGCTGTAGCCAGAAAAGGCCTAGTTTTCCAAACAGAACCTCTGTCTGCCATGTGCCAGTGGAGCAAACTCGGCACAGCCCCTTCTCTGGCTCTGAAGATGTGTTGTGGCAACACTTGCTTTAGTCTTGGGAAACTCTTTGCTCACCCCTGTGCCCACGGTGGCCTCTCCTGGACCACAGTCAGGCAGCGGACATAAATAGGTGTGTCCAAGCTAAAACTGTGTCAGGGAGCACAATGGCCACAAAAAGGATGCATAACAACTGCAAGGCATTAGCCCCACATTATCTATTAATACAGAAAAGCCTGTAATTCTTTTCTTGCTTGTGTAACAGTTCACAAGAGCATACCTTACAAGATCCAGTGATTTTTCCTGCAACCAGAGTAGTTGTCTGCATACTCTCATATTCTGCCTTGCTTGCTCTAAACATTTACTCATAGGAGATAAGAAAAGATATAGCTATCGCTATAATTTGCATTCCTCTTCCCTGCTTAATCTCATCTGAATCCCAATATATAAGAACATAGACATGAAATCAGAATGTGTTAATCTGCCATTCACTGCAAAAACCTCTACAAAATCTTGGACACACACCAATTTTTCTCCCCCCTTGGTGTCTGGGCAACACTTCCTATGGTTTACCCATAAATTATCTGGTGGGCTACATTATTTATAGTCAGCAAACACGCGACTTGTTGAAGTGTATGCTTCTAAATTTGATTGCATTAAATTACTATTTGGTTCCAAAATGAAAATTGCTATACAGAACAGTTTATATACATGCTCATTATGTGTATTTTTAATATATTTCTATATTCCATATGCATATATTATGTACATGCAGACATGTATACATGCACATATACATACATATGTTGGGAAACTTCTTTTCCTTTTCACACCTGGACAAAAAAGTTCCTTCTCTTACATCTCCCCCTCCTTATATTTTTGTATTTCTAGTTTTTAAATTGCTGCGTTAACGGGGAAAAAAAAGAAAAAAAAAAGAAAAAAAAAAAAAAAAAGGACATGAAATAAGAGCAGGGGCCCTATTAAATGAAAGAGACACTATAACACAAATATAGGGAGGAAAAAGAGTGGGACAAAACAAATTCCCTATTTATGCACAATTAGCACTTGTGTCTAACTTGTGCCATTATGACCGTTTCTTTGTACTCAATGAAACAATTCAGATCACTGAAGTCACAGAAAATATCTGCCATCTTGTCCTAATTTTAGTTTTTAGCAGTTTCAGCATCTCTGTGCTTCTTAGGACCGTTTCACCTCATTTTCCCTAAAGAGGAAGAGGTCAGAATATGATGAGATACTTATGAAACACGAGGCAATCCTGTCTGTAGGAGCTGTGCCCTGAGTTCTTGTGTGGGGTAGATGTCATAATAGTCAAACTTTCTCAGCCTTGGTTGAAATACAAAAATCCTTCACCTTTTGGTACTTTCTTATTCATCTCAGCATAAAACCAGTAAGTGCCTCCTAACCATAAGATGCCTCCTAATGTTTTGATGTCTAACTCATAAAAACTCACAAAAGCCTTCCCAGTGACTGCACTGAGTACTGGATTGGATTTTTTTCTGTGTGGTTGTAGCGAGGATTTCACAGAAAGAAGTGGCACGTTCCAGAAAACCTCAGCATGCTCTGGCTGTGTGCCATGCTGAGGCATTCCCTGCCTTTGGAGTGGATTATGGAGCACACAGAGATCATTACACAGAAGGAAACTCTAAAATAAATCCTACTATTATTTTTCCTCCAGGTTGACACTCTTTCTCCCCTTCTTTTCATTATAAATTACATTTTGCTTCCATTATGTGCCAACACAAAGTCATGGCTGGCAGCCAGGCTGCTCAGCAGCTGCAGAACTCAGGAGTTTTGGACCATTTTTCTGGCTCTCCTACTGCTTTGCTCTGTGATTTGGGGAAAGTTCCTCCTTGCCTCCACTTATCCATTTCCCCAGAGTAATAGAGAACATTAATCATCACTATAAGCTGCACTGAACTTAGAGATGAAAAGTGCTTTTTATTAATGATATTAATTTGTAAGTTATACATTTTCACTTGAACTGTGTAACATATAACCACTGTTGCATTGAACTGAGGCTGGGAAAAGGGCATTTTTGCCAGAAGAACAAATTCCTAGAGGCAGAAAATTTTACAGAAGTAGCTTCTAGTCTTCTCTAACACATATATAATCTGTATATTACTTTGAATTAAATTTCCATGGAAAACATTTGTCTGGACCCAAAGTTTATACACTGCATATTTTGCTTCCTAGACCTTTCTTTTTAATTACATTTTCCTATTGTTTAATGGGCCGTTGACTTTGTTTACAGTTACAGATTTCCTTTCTAATTTCCCAGTCATGTATTAAAATAGCACATAAAGCTACAAACTGCAGGAGAATGCATTGCAGTTCTTTCCTCTTTTCTCATATTGAAAACCAAAGTGATTGGTTTCTCTTGAGCTGCAATCTCATGAGAGGAGAAATCCACAGAGACCCATAATACACACAAATCCAAACAAACCATCTTTGACTTTCACAATTAACATGCAGATAAGAGACCCAGCAGTCAGCATGGGTCACATATTCACTGCTCTACTGCCACCACATTCAGTTACCAGAAATCAGGGCTCAGTGGCTTAAATTTAGGGTTTGTGTTAGCAACCAATAAATTATAGATTTGTAAATTGTTTTGTAAAATGGCTATTTTTCTTTTTTTCCTCTCTCACCACTTTTCCTTCCAGCCAACACTCAATGTAGATGCGCAGCCTTAATTGGTTTAGTTGCAAGAAGATAATCTTTTTTTCTCCCTTTCTTGCTGTTGCCTGTTAGCTTAAAGGCTTTTTAGCTGAAGGTTGATAATTATCACTGAGAAGAAACTAGCACATCAGGAGTTCATTTTCTATCTTAGCACTTCTGGCGCTCCTTTGAACTCCTCGCACCAAACCCGTGTTCCCACTCTGTCACTTTCCTCCCTCCATCATAAAAAGGTCTCGGCAGCCGGCGGCTCCAGCCTTTGCTGGTGGGCAGAGGACATCGCTTCTCCCGAGTGCTCCTCCAGCATGGACAAACTGCACGAGTCACTGATAACCATGGAAGACGCTTTGGGTTCCGAACACTCCGCCTGCTTGTCATCCTGGGACTGGAAGAGCTCCGCTGGGTCTTTGGAGCTGCACCCCATCTCGCCCCCGCACAGCTTGTCCCCGACGCCCTCCTTCGAATCCTACTCGTCGTCCCCTTGCCCGGCGGCGGCCGAGCCCCCCTACGGCAGCGGTGGCGGCAGCGGCCTGGTGGGATACGGCCTGGTGGACTTCCCCCCCGCCTACCTGCCCAGCCCCGGGCAGGCCCGGCTGCCCAAGGGCACCAAGGTGAGGATGTCTGCCCAGCGCAGGAGGAAGGCCAGCGAGAGGGAGAAGCTGCGCATGAGGACCTTGGCCGACGCGCTCCACACGCTGCGCAACTACCTGCCCCCCGTCTACAGCCAGCGGGGCCAGCCCCTCACCAAAATACAGACCCTGAAGTACACCATCAAGTACATCAGCGAACTGACCGAGCTCCTCAACAGCGTCAAGAGGGTGTAGAGCCAGTGGGAGCGACTGCCCGGCACGCTCAGGGTCTTTACAAACCAAAAAACCATCAAATCTCTTCCTTGTCAGAGTGCGGTGGGGCCTGGTGTGAGAGGAGGACGGTGTGAGGGGAGGGGAGCCACCGCTGTACCTGGGACACAATGCTGGAAGGTGATGTAGGATTGATTACCTGAAAACCTGAGCTGCAGGTTCCTGAGACACAAGTCTTGCTATTTACCTTTTTTTTTTTTTAATTATTTTTTTTGTTTTCCTAAGATTTGAGAAATATTAAACATAGTCTGATATGAAAGTAAAAAAAAAAATCCATCTGATCTTCCTGGGATTTACATATGTATCACTATTCTGACTGAGCTTATTTTATAAGGACGATTGTAAATCCATAGGTGTTAAAATGAATTTTAAAAATGACAACTGCTTCATAAGAATACTAAGTGTATTGATTTGTAGGCACTTTAATCACAGGATGAGGAAGAACATGTATTTAGTTCAAGTATTGTCTATTATCCATGTTTCCACTGTACCTAAAATCAAGAAACTAAGTAATAGTAAGAATATCCTTGCATGTAAACAAATAAATGTGTCATAGTCTGTATCCTGTATTATAAGTCTGAGTGAAAGATAAGTAAAATCTAGTGAAGACTGCTAAATATTGAAAATAAAATATAAGCAAACTGACATTTTATGTAGATAAATTGCTGTTAAGTCCTCTCTTCTTTATTAATATATACAAAAGTATATAATTTTTCTATATTTAATGTGAAAAAAACCCCTTCTTCAATGCCAATAAATGATTGGAAGACATTTTTACATTGTGTTTCTTAAACAAATAAGATTAGTTTGAGATGTCTTACTCTCTGACATGAAATAAATTGATTCAGGTTCACAAAGATGTGAAATTCTATTCTCAAGGTGTACTGAAAGTTAGGAGGGCTTTGGTAATCGTATCCTTTTACTAAAATCCTGACGGCTGATCAGCCATTTCCTACAGCCAGTCACAGTTCTGTAACACATGCACACAAAGATGTAAAAAACAAAAACAACAACAAAACAACTAAGATGTAGTTTTAATCTTTAATTACTTTGACTTTCAACTGATGGGCACCACACCACTTAAAGTATGTGCTACTTTGTTAAATCTCATTGTCTGACTGATTCATAGGATTTGGCATATGAAACAAGCCAGAGAGGAGCAAACCCCAGTTGTGGGAAGCTAATTAAGTCATATTAGCTTTTTCTGCTGGGGGAGCTGTAAGGCATAGAGAGCACAGCAGCTGGAAAGTAATGGGTTTATCTCCCCACACAGCAGCTAGTCTGTGTGGCCTGATGGTTTAGGTTTGTGGATAAATCCTGTAGCAGAGAACCACAAAGCTAAAATTTTGTTCTCTTTTTTTCTTTCCCTCTTTCTGTTTGGAAGGAATTACAAATTATCTTTGTACATTTTTTCCTCCAAGGATCAGCCTAAGCTGATTCAGTGCTCTTCTCACATGGTATGTGCATACTGGATCAATCAGAATGAAATGCAGCACTATCACAAAAAAGCAACTACCCTCAAATTTATGCAGGTACTACTGTCACTTGGATGTAACCACATTTAAGCATATCACATATGCTTCTGTCTGTAACTAACCCATGTTAGATTTGTTACAGGTTTTAGTGCTTCAGCAAGAATATAAGGAAAATACCTTTTTTAAGCCCCGTAAAATTGTCAATTAGATATATGAGGTGGCAACACTGATGTCAAGAGAGTATTTCTCAGTATAAGTCTATGCAGCTGATCCAGATTTGAGCAGATTTGCCACATAGGGAAGGTCAATCTGGGTCTATTTTGCAAAGGATTGGAACTAGACCCTACCCCGGGACTTTGCACAGAACCATAAGTGAAAGCCTGATCCCACATTCTTTCTCAAAGACCTAAAAGGCTATTTGTGGGAAGACTTTTAAATTTGTCTTTTGAATGTTCTACACCTGCTACAGGTGTGAGACTACAGGTAGAGACTGCTCTGTAGAGACTGCTCTCCAGCTATGGAAGCCTATAGGGTCATGGTTAAAGCAGAGAAACAAGGAGTTAGAAGGATCTTCTTTCATTGTTATTTTATTTAGCACCTTGGCTGGTCATCCAGCCTTACTGCCTTAGTTTACCCATCTGCAAACAAAGACTGATAACTCAGAAAGCTGCTGCTCACAAAGCTGAGTGATGCTGTACGGAGAAAGTGTCCCAGGAGGAGGTACCCTGCACCTTGGAGAAATGGCTCAGTCAGCATTCCCCACCACCACAGTGAAACAGGGAGGTAAAGGTCCTGAACTAGCTGAGCTGTTCTTTTTACTTGTCCAGGGAGTTCCTCTGTCTCCTTCTAAGTCCAAGGTGGAGCAACAGCTCATGGGTAACCCATGAGGCAAGGCTCTGAGTCTCAGAAGAGCATGGTACTTTCAGTGAACCAGACCTTGGCTGTGTCTGCTCCCTGGCCCCAGCATTCCAGGGGCCACTGCCCCAGGCTCCAGCATGACCGGGCTGCATCTAAGCTGCCCTTGGGGAAAGAGCTGCACTAAATCACTCCCTGTCCCACACTGGGGCCAAAGCCCACATCCACAAGAGAGACAGTTTATTAAAATACATTGTACTCATGTTCCAGTTAACTTATTTGATCTCCTTTCAGGGGATCTCTCCTTTCACTTGGGGTAGGAAAGGGGGGGAGAATGGGAGGAAGAAGTAGGTTTAGTACCTGCCTGTGACTGAGGTTTCCCAGGATGTGTCAGGTTTGTTCCTTCCCTCCGGAAAGAAATGAATTCTTGTTCTGCCTAACATAAAACATCTCTATAAGCCCCACCTTTTGTAATGCTTCCCTTTGACACACATATTTCACCAATCCAGAGAAAATAATCTGAATTATTGTATTCATAGTACAAGACAGTACAAGGCCTGCTGCTATTAAATGTTGGGTTTTATTGTTCTCAATAAATTTGAATACAGTTAAGGTTCCTCTTCTTTTTGCTATAGGCCCAGGAGTTTAGGATATCCAAGTGAAAGAGAGCAAGTTCCCTACTTACAATTATAAGATCTAACTTTCAGGACTATAAGGTCCATAAAGCTGTATTTAACTTTAACAGCAACATCACAGTAATCTGGAGAAAAGTGGCAAAAATTTGAACCTCAGTCTGAAAAAGTTGCACAACTGACAGAAGCAGAGAACACTTCTCACATATGAGCACCTTCTCTCAACACAATATGTTAAAAATATGCATAGAAATAAATCTAAAATAGTTGAAAGGCCAGGGACAAAAAATTGAAGTATGCTCTGATAGACTTGTTCACCATGCTGAAAAAGATACTGGAGAAGGAACTGGGGTTAATCCTACTTAATTAACTTTTTTTTCCTCAAGGGCTCACCCTTTTGCAGATAAGCATGTCACAAATTCCTTAGTAACTTGCAGAACAGAACATGGATCCTAACGAAAAAAACCCTAAAATATAGTTTTCTACTGTAGTCAATGCTCTCAGGTACATGAAATCATATTTCTTAAGTGGTACTAACCATAAAAATGAAAGGACAGAAGAAAAGTCTTCAAATGCTGAAAAGGAATAAAGTATATTAAAAGATCTTCTACAGAAATTAATTAATTTAAATGGATTTTAGAAGCTCAGGAGAAAGAAGCCTTGAAATACAGAAGGCCTGGCAATTTGGTTGAACTACTCCTTCACTCTCGGTTTACCAATGAGGTGGTTACCATCAGTTGCTGCACACAAGTACATTTTTTTACCTTTTAAACGAGTATTTCTGGGCTTTAAAATACACACTTTTCACTGAGCCAGGGACAAACAGCCCAGAAGCAGGCTGAGGTCAAGAGAAATAAGCAAGTGGCACCAAATCAGGTGAGACAACTGGACCCCATCAGCTGTTCTTCATGCTAAGAGTTGTGCCCCTGCCTCCTCTCTGGGTGAATTGCTGAGGGAGACCAGGTAGAACCACAGACTGCTAAAAGTTTCAGTAGCCAGGGAAAAGAGGGATAGCAGCCCCACATCCATCCCAGCCCTTTTATTAGTGAAGAAAAAGGCAGGGCAAAAGAGGCAGTTAGATACAATAGATTTTATACCAGTTAACTCCTTTGGTGCCATGAGCCAGGCAGTTGGTGCTGCTGGAGGGAGCAGTTGCTGGTACCAACGATATCAAAATAGACTTGGGGTTTCATTTTCTACTTCAGGGACGAGAGGCTGTTCTGGAGCAGCTGGAGGGACATGATAGTGCTCTATTTAGCAGGAGGCACAGCAATGCAAAGGAGGAGGCCTTGCAGGCAGGGCATTAGCCCAGGATTCAGGAGGCTTGCACAGCCTCACTCAGCAGGGCAGGCTTTCCACCTGAATCCAGGAGCAGGGCAACTTCTCTGCCTCCTCTATCCAAAGGATGCAGCAGTGTTGTCTGCCAGCGGCAGCAATACCTAGACATAGACCCTGAGGAGGGCAAGGAGGTCAAATCACTTCTTGAGGGTAAGAATAAGTACCTTGGAGAGAATATTCCCCAGTGGTTAAAGGCTCACACGTGGGAGAAGTTCCCGAGGCAAGCCCCAGCTCGGTAATGCACAGAACTCACCCCCACTCCCCAAAGCAGAGGGGAGCCTGGGGCCGCCCACACACACACAGGGCTTTGAAATTCTATGCTGAGGAGCACCATGTAGGTGCCAAGAGGTTTTATGGTGACACATTTGGGCTGCACATAGGTGTGCTTGGGACAAAGAAAACCTCCTGCAAATGGGCTTCAGCCAGTTCCTTGGGAGAGCTGCTTATCTGGGAGCTGCCATATCCCCTCAGACTGGGGAAGCCAGGAGCTAGCCTTCCAGCTTGGCCTAGCAGTAGCTAAAAAATACTCCACAAAAACATAAATACACCCCCAGCTTCTAAGGGGCCAGTATCTGACTGACTTCTGCTCCCCAACTTATCTGCCATACAACCACAAACCCTCTTATTGTCTTTAACAAGCAGGAAATTCAAAAGAGAATTCACAGATCCAATAAAGCTGTCTGTTTCTAATGAGCTATAGAGGCTGGGTCCTGCTGAACCCCCTTCCCTGATCAAGACCCTCACTTTTTCTTATTTATACACCAACCTCAGCCCAGGCTTGCATTCTTACAGTACTTTATGCGATGATAAGGAGAAAGACTCTCCTTATTTATACTTTGAAGCATTTCTTTCCAAGCACATGTCCTTCCAGCATTCTAGCTAGCACTGTGTTTAGGTGTTTCTGGATCCACAGGCATAAATAGAAGCAGAAATTACATGGAAGTGGCTAAAGACTCAATTAGACTTATGGCAGAAGCCAAGACTTGAACTTCCTTACACTTTCCAAATCAGTAGAACTGTCAGAACATGTTTTCCTTTGGATAGAGGTGCACAGCACTTACTGAAGACTTCAGTATTTAAGAGAAAAAGCAAAGGAATATTCCAGTGAGAGAAAATTAACTGGGACAAAAAAAAGTAAATATCAGTTTTCTTAGTTTTTCAGTATTAATAGGTTGCTGCTACTTTAAGTTACCAAAACAGTGAAGTTTTAAAATACTAGCTGTCATTGAATATAGACTATGGAAAAGATGAGATTTCTGCCCATCAGTGACCAGATATGAGGTTACTTATTAGCAGTGACTTACTAACACTTATTTGAAATGGAAATAACTATCTGCAGTACATTTCTGTTATTGTTCCCATTTTCCTATAAAAACAAATCACAGACTTCTCTTTGCCGTTACACTTTTGTCATTCACCTGCTGAAATTGCAGAAGACGTTAAGCATAAACAAAGAAGATTGATCTGCTTTCAACTTGTGTTAACAGGGATATAAAAATAACACCCCAAATACCAGGGTAAAAGCATGTGGTCATAAAATATCCACTTAAAAGGCAAAGAGGTGTTGATAAAACACTTGAAGATTTTTTTTCTTTTTTATATATATATATAACCAGGAAGGCAGTTCCTGAATTTTAGTATAAACAGACACCTCTGAGCTAGAGCAAGTACTACTATCATGTCTTTAAAAGATTTTACTGATATTCAAATGGATTTTGTGTATCTCACAGAATGTTGGAACATCTGACAAGAAGCTTTATATAATCCTTGTCCAGCCAGCGAGGGAAATGTCCCTGAATTTTCCCACATATCAGAAAGGTTAATAGAGAAGATGATTTTTTTACATACACATCCTTCAAAATGGCACTAAACAAAGCTTTTAGAAGTGCTGAAGTGTAGAGCCACCGTGTACCTGGACATCACCTTGCTTTTCTACAACCCTTAAAAGCCCATCAGCAGATAAAGCATCTCAAGGTGTGAAAGCTTATGAAGCTTTTACGAAGCTTTTATGAAGCTTATGTGTAAGCTTATGAAAATAAATGAAGGTGCCTTAGACTAGATTGTAAATACCACATTTCTCTGCCTCATGATGTCCTTGAGTCTTGGTTTGAAGAAAAATCTGAAAACCCAGGAAACCACAACCAAGACAGAGTTAACAGTACTGAAACAGGCTGCTCAACTGCAGGCATGGTTCTCACAGCAGTCTCTAAATGTTACACTTTTCTCCCCACACAGATGTAAGAAAGAAGGTGCCTCAGGTTGCTCAAGGCAGCCTGTGCTGTGCTGGTAGAGCACTGTGAAGGCAGATGAAGATTGTCACTCACTCAGCTGAAGAAAACACTGCTTACCAATCTCATTTCTTGGGGAAACAGCACAATGTAAGACACAGGGAAGTCACCACACTGCTTAGAGCACCTATAGTTGTGTTCTCTTAGGTGCAAAACCCTGGCAGCACATTAGAGGCATCTCCCTTGATTTCTTAACGGGTTTTGCCTGTGGACTGAGCATTACCCAGTCCTCAGAGCAGAGGGTTAACACAGGGGAAGCACCAAGTCACTGACTTGTCAAACTTGCAGTCAGGCTTAATGTGTTCTGCATTTTCCTGCTGTTCCCGTGTTGCTATTCCTCAATATCACAACTCCATGGCTTTAGTCTCCACCTACAACAGGAGCAGCAAAATGAATCCTTCATCACAATAGCCTTCTCTACTGGAAAACAGTCTTGATGTGTTCCTCATCATGAAGCTCACACAGATTTTTCCAGAAATGACAGTAAGAGATCTACTACAGATATGTTTACCAGGCAACTGGAAGACAAACAAGAGTTACATGAGCTGCAATACAGCACAAACTCTTTAGTGGGGTCTTTGTATAGGCAGCAACAGAAATACGATTTTTTCTACTCCGTGATGTTGCACAAAGTGCTAACAGATTCACAAAATACATTCTTTCTCAAGTTAGCTTTCATAGAAATTTCCTGTTATATAATTCTCTTTAATCTAAAGTTAAAAAGCATCCACTCATTTTTGTGTATTTACCCCTAAGGGATCAAGATTCATGATAAGCAGTAGCTCTCATTGGAACAGGAGAATACAATATTGAATCCAAACTCTTTTCACACCACTGTTCAGATGCAAAGAAGAAACCAAGAAATTTTCTACCCATTTAAAAAAAAAAACAACAAACCAAACAAAAACACACGCAGGAAAATCTGACAGGACCCCTAAGCATCACATCCTCTAGTGAGGAAAAATCCTTAACACTTTGCAGATAGAGTCCATGTACTGTCAATATTACTATTACAAGTCTTCACTAAAAATTGCTCCCATTTAGGCTGACAGGATAGTCAGCTAAGGAGTCACTGACATTACCTGTGAGTGATTTAATCCACCAAGGGAAGGCAACTTGACATTGCAGAGCCACAACACTCCTGCAAGAATCACAGTTTACAGCCTTCCTGTCAACAGCCACTACAGGATCAAGGATGTTCATCCCATCATACTCAAAAAAAAAAAAAAAAAAAAGTGCATTCTTTTACTGACATTAAGCTCCCTGCAAGCCTTTATTCATACAGAAGCTTTAAAAAAAAAAAAAAAAAAGCGCGAAGTGAATTATAATTAAGTTCATACTTGTTACCATCTTCCTCCCTTACTCCAAAGCCAGATGCTTCCAAGTGCAAAGCAACACAAGTTTCAGATATGTTAGCTGAGCAGAGTAGGCCAGATGAACACACAAAAGACTAAGTTTAATGCTGTAGAGGAACAGAGAAGAACAATACAATCATTTAATTTAGAGTTACACACAATATTGGTTAGGTGACCCTTTTCTCCATAGACACTGACAATCTATTTTCCCAATAGATACCACTGAAACAATTTTAATGGTGAATCTTGACAGCAGGCTGTGCTGTGACTTCATAAAACAAAGTAGTTCTTGTTTAGTCAGTCAGAAGTTGGTACATTCACCTGCAGAGAGAACAGAAATACACACAAGTCTGTCATATTAGAGCAGCAGTACACTTGTTGTTCCAGTAGTGTAATTTAAGATTGACACCAACCTCTCCTTATTGTTTTTCTTCCTAACAAGCACTGGTCCAGATGACACTTGCCCATGTGGATGTGCACTGTGGGCTGTAAGATATTTCAGCTTTTAATTCCCTGTACAGAATAATCTAGGACTAGAAGTCTGTGAGCTGACACAACTTGTGAGAGCACATACCAAATTGCTGAGCAAAAACACAGGAGAGACTTGAGACATGCCTGTTTTCTTACCAAATCTGGGTTTCCCAGGATTGCATCTACTTGGACAAAAAATGTCTAAAGGCTGTTGCTTAGTGTTGCAGATCACCACACTGCAGTGGAAATACAGCTACAAGACAAAAAATACTTAGATTATTTTTAGGGAAGTCTTATTTGGAATCCAATCCAAAGGATATGAAGGTTGTGTCAAGGTGGGGGATGGCCTCTTCTCACAGCCAGCTTGTGACAGGACAAGGGGAAAATGGCCTCAAATTGCACTTGCAGCAGTTTAGATTGGGTATTAGGTATAAGTTTTTCACTGAAAAATGGCAAAGCATTGGAACAGTCTCCCAAGGAAAGTGGTGGAGTACTATCCTGGGAAGTGTTCAAAAAATGAGTAGATGTGGCAGTTCACAATATTATTTAGTGGGTATGATGGTCATCAAAGGCCAGTCCTGAGAATCTTGAGGGTCTGTTCCAACCTGAATGAGTCTATAATTTTGTTCTGTAAACTGAACTGTAGTGGCTGGTCTTTATTCACCCCTTCCAGAGTGTTGTGCCTTCAAGGAGGTGTTCCACAGCCCCAGGAGCACTGGCCAGCTGAGCCCTTACACAGCACTGGCTGCATGCACCACCCCAGGCTCACCTGTTGGGGCTGCCAACAGTCAATGACAGAGCAGAGACATCTCACCTGCTCTTGTAACAGAGATGTGTCCTGGACAAAGCTGAACATCCTCACTTCAAATCTCTTGAGGTGCTGAGGAAATTTTACTCTGAGGCTGTAATTTACTTTGTGGAAGACAGTTCTATAGGAGCCTTGGTCGTTTTCACACCTGTTCAGGAAAGTGAGAGAAAACATACTTAATTTAAAGCTTCAACCAGATCTCCAAACACAGAAAAGAGGTGAAATACAGCAAAGCTTTCCTCTCCATTTTCCTTGTGTCATAGGGAAATGAATGACATGTCCTGAGTTCATGGATCCCCGCCTTTGGCCACAGTCAGGGTTGCTTCTTGCTCTTTCTTTCCAGCCAGAACTGTTAGCTAGAAGCCCTTCTGGCGACTCACATGACCTATTGCCCCCAGAAGGCACAGCCACTGTGCTGACACCAACATGTGCCACACTGATTAGCAGCAACTGCATAGAAGGTGACCTCTACCACTTCCACCTTTGCCTCTTCCCCTTTCTTCCCACCTGAGGCACAACACCTTGTGCTGAGCAGTTACCAAACAGAGGAGGGAAGCCTTCCTCACCCATGTACAAGGATGTGCCATTGAGGGAAGCTGTCCTGGCTTTGGGAGCTGGTAGCCCAACAATCATCGAGGTTTAGGTCCAGTCTTGCATCTTTAGGCTGGAGCAGTTCAACTTCAAAATACAGAGCCTCCCTGAGATATTTTACCACAGGATATTCTGATTCCTGGTAGGGCTCTGAATAGGATTTCTCTGCAAGAGAGTATTGATATTAGGAGCTCCCTTTTTATGGAGAAAACATTCACAAGTTTTCTACTTCACTCTTTTTCCCACTACCATTTACTCTGGCACAGTAATACTAAAACCTGGGACAGCATACAAACGTCAAGAAATGGGGATAGAATGGCAAGAAAGCAAGAGGAGCAATGAAAGCAAAAATCTCAACCATATTCCCTGGCTCTGCTGATCCAGAAATGAAATGCTCTGTATGCAAAAGGCCATTAGAGTAAGATTTTTTTTATTCAAAATTGTCTCAAAGGGAGTAAGAAGGAAAAATCAATTTAAAAAGAAATCATAATGGCTATTCCAGTCATTGTGAGTGTTTGGTTCAGGCTTCAGTCAGCCCTTTCTGCTGGCATCAGTATCATTTTAAAGCAGTATTGCATCTTTGACACAGGGTTACAACTATTGCAGTGAGTTGCTGAATCTGCTCAGCAACACTTCAGGAATTGGTAGGAGAGAGAAGCTGACATCACATTCACAACACAAAACTTACATCAAGCCCAGATGAAGCAGGAAAACCATACAAGTCTCAGTGATGCTAAGTCTGTTCCACTACAGATATTTGACCATTTTTGTTGCATTTTGGAATAGAATATTCCTGTTAGAGAGCTTAAAAATTTCCTACTTCATCCTCTGATACATTTAAAATTCATCTAAACATGGTGCCGGTCAACATTTTCTACACTGCACTGCTTGAGCAGAGTGAATGACTAAGATCAATCTCAGGTCCCTTCTAGCCTCAACCATTCAGTGATTTTATATGGTCTTATCATAGATGTTACCTTTGAAAAGCTTCAATGAAAGAGCAAGACAGCCAAACCCAGGCTTGACACTGGGTGGTGGGCTCTTCTTAGATTCATACTGAACATCAGCAGTCTGCTTGACTGCATACGAGCAGAGAAATTTCAGTCTGAGAGAAGAGATCTAGCATTAGATTTTTTACAGCCAAAATAACATGTACAACCTTTTGTTAGGGAATGACACTTACTGGTATATGGGTGTATCATTGCTAGGTCTGAAATAGAGTACCTCGTTTTCATATGTCACAGTTGTGCTGTTGAACTGGAAGATGTACATCATTACAAATAGGACAGTCACATTAGAGCCTGATTAGTGCTTGACACAATATTTACATTCCCTCCCCTTTTCTGGCAGATTGCATTGAGCAGAGTATGCTTAGAAACAGCCAGAAATTACCAGCCAATAGCCCAATGCCCACTGTATTAAAGCTGACCATAGCTGACAGGTATGCCATAGTCAAGAAGAAAGTTTATTAGCTTCAATATGATAGAACACTCTAGAAAGGGAGTGTTCTATCATATTGAACACATACTGAGTGTTCTATGTGTTCTGAGAAAAACAACAGCTGTGTCTGTTTACTGAATCAGTGAGTAGAATGAAATGCAACAATTCAGAAACAAGCTGCATTTATGATGATCTGAACTCAGGCATAATCTGCTTATTTGTTATTTTGCCTATTTGCTATTGGTACTGTATTTGGTGGTAGGAACAGTACCCACTCTAGTCTTTGGCCATATAATCATTAGCAATACCCAAAGAGCTTCTGCAAGGTGTACAAGTATATCTGAGCAGCATAAACTCGCATTCAAGCCCACCACAAAACAATTCAGAAGTGTCAAACTGAAGGCTAGTTTCAGAAAGCACCTCTGACCTTAATTTTTTTTTTACTTAATAAGAAATTCTGCTCAACTGAATTTAGTAAGCTCAGAAAAAGAATATAGATGTACTACTGTGCTGGTTTCAGCTGTGACTTCTGTGCAACTTCAACTCACCTCTGAACCTCTGCCAGGTCTGGCAATAACCCTATGCCAAAGCAGAGTAAACTTCATGTGACTAAGACTTTACCTTTCTGCTTGTTCCACAAGTGTTCACATTGAACTTGAAGATTGCAGTCTTCTCTGTCACTAGGCTGGGTTTGCACTGTCTGTCCCTCAAGACAAGCAGAGCAGTGTCCAGGTCTTCACCACCTACCAGTTTGATTGCAGTAATAATTACAGTGCCATTAGGCAGGCACTCTGAAAGAGAAATACACATTTTCACACAAATCAAGAATCAAAGTCCTTTTATAGCCTAACAAAAATGTTCTGAATGGATTTGCTGGCAAGTTTTTTGCTGCTCACAAGGAGCTCTCAATCTCTTCAAAAGGATTTTTCTAGCCAAGATATTCAATACATTTAAATATTGACGAGTAGCTTTAGAATTACTAATTTATATACTGATTCTCCCCCCATTCCACCAAAACCCCCAACTTATCCAACCCTCAAAACGACCACAAAAACGCCTTTAAAAGGCTTCTTGATTTTGGAGGTGTGAGGGAAGTAGACTTTCCCACTTCCTTCCCCTGTTTCTGTACTTGACAGGATAGTCACTCCAATATTTAATTTTACTTGCCTTGTGGCATATTAACTGGTAGGGAATCTGGCAAGCAAACAGAGTGCCACACAACTCTAAAACCTAGAAGCATTTCAGACTGCATGGCTTAGTTTTGCAACTCAAATAGCATTAACAGCTAATCCCCAACATGTTATTACGTATTAGCTCTGAAGGTGAAAATATGCAGGAAACTGAGAAATCTCTCCTCTGAGCCAAGGTGATGCCATCCTTCAAGGTTAAGTAGAATGAAGCCTTTATTGCAGAGGTATGAAATCCCTAGAGATGACAGTCACAAGTTAAACAAGAGAATTAAGACACACTATTCGACCTAAGCAATCAAAAACCAAGAGGGCAGGTTATTACAAGCCAAAGATAATGCTGCTTGAGCCAAGTCAAATCCACAGGATGTATTTAAACAAGGTGTTTTTAATCCAGAAGCTCACACAGTGAGATTTTCCAGATGTTTTGCAAAAAAATGCAATGCAAACTTCATTGCAGCTATTGCTATCCTTAAAGACACTCAGCCATAAAGTAAATGCAGAATATGTTTCTTCTTTCCTTGCCTATTTCTCTCAACATCGACAAAGGGAAATTAAAGTTTTCTTACAAGGGCAGAAAATAATCCTCCATTATACCTTTGAAGACTGTCTCAAAGAGAAGTTTTATTTTACTCAGAGGATATACTGTGTCTTGTTGACATCTCACAGCCAGAACATGCCTTTCAATTGCTACACATTGGGAGCCTTACCTCATAGCTCACATGGGGAGAAAGGAAAGGGACAGAGATTGCCAGGTGAGTGCCATTGTCCCTCAGAATATAGTTGTACTTCTGTGCAGCCTCTTGGGTCAGGTGCCAGTCTGAGATGAAAGGTAGCCAGTTTTGGTCCACATTCCCATGAGTGATAATGAGATGAAGGCTCCTCTCATCACAGAACCCTCTTGCACTGGGCAAGACTGCAAAACAGCCAAGAGTCAGCCAGCTGCCATCACTTTAATCAGCTCCCTGGGACTGGCAGTATCCCTGGCTGAAATCAGCCCAGTTCACAGCCAGAGTTTGCAGCCAGGTTGGTGTAGTTTAACCCTAGCTCCACAAAGTTTACCTGCATCTTTCACAAGTGACAGCACAATTACTGGGATGGCAAAGGTCTCTCTTGATGGATAGGTGATGAATGTGAGTGTGACATTCAGGGTGCATGTTCTCACGTCCTCTCTCATGTACTAGGAAAATCATATTTAGACATGAAAAATCACCAAGTGATATCACCATTTCTATACCATGGGATGCTGCAGTGTCTTAGCACACACCTCTTTTTTAACACTTGGTGCATCAAGCAGGACTTCTATTATATATGCTTTGCTTCCATTAGCATATCTGGTCCTGTGTATTAGGTAGCCATGCTGAACAGCTTCAGGTACAGCCACAGCAACCCCTTCAATGGTTAAGTTCACAAGCTCAACATCTGGAAGGAATGTTCCCACTGTAACATTCATTAGCCTCGCACTCAGATTTAAATCTACAAAAGGAACAAATAGCATTAAGCACTTAACAGTATCAAAACCTTTGGTAAATTCAATGTTCAGCCACTTACTACTGGTTATAACAACTTCCGCTTGTTCAAATGGTGTTTCTATTTCCTTGATGATAGTATTTTTGGTTAGTCTCCGTTTGTTGTCTTCCCACTGGTGTTCCAAGAACAGGTTGATGGTGTATTTTACCCCAAGCTGTCCATTATCCACAGAAGTCTAGAATTTCAAATCAGCACCCTTTAGTATGGCTTGATTTTGCATTAAAGTTATGTTGGAACATCCCAAGTTCAGCTAAATCCACAGCTCCAACGAATTGCTCTTTTTGCTCAGGAATCCTGAACTCTTTTATCTCTGTTTAGATTACCTCAGAATACTCAGAAGACTGAGTGGAAAATGATTTCCCACTCCCCAAGGTTCAAAGCAGCAGGGGACTATTTCACAGTGAATAGGGCTGCTCCTGCAACTTCACCAATTCAGTTGCTATATTTGCCCAGGACCCCATGCAGCTAGATTTAGATGTGTAGCCTCAACCCATCCCAAGAGTATGTGGTCTTCTGGACTAATGAGTTATTCCCATTCTCTTAAGTGGTCTATGTGAAATACAGAGAAAAACTTAAGAGAATGGGAAAACATGCATGCTTTACAATCCAGTTTGGACCATCTCCAAGGAGTATGACATCAGGACTAATAGGTGAAAGCTCTGTGCTGAGCTGAGGAAATCACGAATCAATAGTTCTGTGTAGGATTCTGTCTACCTGCACTTGCAAGAAAAGAATTTCTTCATAAGGTGGTGATTATAAATACTATCTTAGGAGGTCTGGAGGCTTCTGGAAGTTTTAAGATACCCTTTGTTCTCCCTCAATCCCACCTTTCCTGTGAAAGGCACAAGATGAAAAATAATTCCTCATCAGAAAACAAACATCCCAGAATATTGCTTGCATGGCACTTAATATAAGTCACCTACCTTGTAATAACCGCCTTCAGCACCTATTGGAATCTTCATTGTAATTGCTTTTAACTCATTCAATAACACATATTTCCTGGAAGCCATTTCCTTGGCAGAGAGTTTGTGTAGATCCACACCAGCTTCCACGAGCACATCCTTAGAGGTAGTGACTCCAGCAGAGAGAGGTGGAGTGTACTTTGGAACAGTCCAGGTGATTGTTTTGTTTGTGTAGTCCACACCATCTTAGGGACAAGACATGAAAGCTGTCAGCTCACTAGTTGTGAGTCTGTCCCTGCACATTTTGTCATTGGAGCACGGTACCACACTCCTTACCTACAGGACATGCCACAGCAGTGTCCAGCATCAGGATCACCCGTTGGTATTTGTAAAATGTACTTGATCTCAGCACAGAAAAGGTAATTCCCTGATCCTGTAAGGAAGGCACTTGGTTAGACCTGCACAGCCTGGCAGCTTGTTGGGCCAGCAGGAGCACACCAACCTCAATCAGCTGAACTTGGGCAGCAGTGTACGGCACTCGCAGCAGAACCCTAGAGTCCGTGGTGTTGAGTCCATAGCCTGCACCCCAAGCATTGCTCAAAAGCAGAGCCCTTTTTTCTTCTGGCTGATGAAATACTATTTGCCATATTGAGGCTTCTTCTGCCTTTGCCTACCCAGAGAAATTCATCAGTAGTTTAAACATGATGTTCAAAGTAACAGGTTTACTGCATTGAATGATTTACTGAGTTGAATTGCTCAGAAGTTTTGTTGCCTTACTTTAAATTTTACTAGTGGGATATCCCTCCAGCTTTCTCCTTCTCACACATACAGAAAACTTTTCACATTAAGGGCATCAGAGAACAACTAATGTCACTAACTGCACTGCTGCAGACTCTGCACATACAGAGTCCAAGAAAAAAAAAAAAAAAGCCTCTTCACAGTTTTTATCTGGGCCATGGCATATTATTTTGTGGTGGTTTTTTTTTTTTTTTTTCTTTTTTTTTTTTCCCCCCCCCCCACAATCTCTTGCCTGGGGAAGACATGATTTCTTCCTTGAAGACATAGCCTACAGCTGTCTGTACTTCTAATCCATAAAAATATACTAAAACCATTTGATACAGAAGTTCTGTTATTGCTACTTCATTACTTTTTGAAAGTACTGCATGGTTAAAGAAAAGAAGGACGATTGTGCCAGAGGTAGCACTAGCTTTTAGTAGATAGATAATCTGTAGTTTTACTTCTGGGAATACAAGACTCCAGTCCTCAGGTTCATCTTGAATAAAGTCTTTTATAGTCTGTGGAACCTCCCTTCTGACAGAAACCTGAGGGGAAAAAACATCTGTAAGGGTTTTGCTGATTATTTCCTTATTCCTTGTCTTCAACACCATACAGCCTTTTTCAAGGGACATCAGCATTTCCTAGATGGAGATGCCACCATGCCTGATGATTTACCTATAGTCTGCTTGATTTCAGTTTCTTTTTATTTTTCATCTATCTTTTACTTTCTATTTCCACTTAGACCAGAGTGTGTTCTTGACTCCCATGTCCTCTTCCAAGAGGAGTCCATTTCCCCTTCTGCACTCCTCCCCTGCAAATTCAGCTGGGAAACTTCTTTTGTTGTCTCAAATAAGATTTTTGGGGCAACATTCAGTGAGTTCAGGCTATGAGCTTAACCGTTTGAATACTATTTCATAGCTTTATTAGCTATTATTGCTAATATAGGTTATACAATCATAATATAAATGTATCATTTAATTTAAGATGCAAACTGTGCACTCACTAACAAACTGCTTATGGTGGAACAGTCTGAAGCTGATTAGTTTCTAGGAATATGCATTGGAAACACAGTCTAAAAGAGCATCTTGCAGTACTTACCTCTTTGCTTTTAGCACTTTCCATAAGTACTTACCTCCATGTAGTTACTTTCACATATTAACTCCCTGGGACTCCATGGACCATAATGGCAACTTGCACTTTTCAGATGAGTAGTAGCATTGCTCATATCAGGAGTATGAGATGCTTTGATTTGTATAGTTACTGTGAACACATCTTCCTGCATGGGCAAAGGGAATTGTTTGCTCGTTAGACTGATTTTCTCTAGCTGAGCACCACCTATCCTTGTGACCCTAAAGCAAATTACAAAACTCATCCACCAGCCTCTGCACAGAAGAGCAACTCCATACTGAAGCATTATCACTTTCAACTTCATTAACTACACAAGATAAATGCACATAAGGTGTATAGCTACAAAGCAACATAAATACTTCAGGCAGCAGGTCTGTTCTTTTGCACCGTCCCAGAAATGGACAAAAAGAAAACAAACAGACTAACCTAAGAGATAGCTGATTTTGTGTTTTATGACATATTAGCAGTGAGCCAGTAACCAAAGTTTGAGTTTTTACTGTGATGTGTCTCAAGACACTAAATATTGTTAGGACAGAGTGCAACACGGCTGCCAGATGCAATTTCCTTATGTAATCCACAAGAAAATTGTTGCACTTTAAGGGCCCATATACCATGAAGTGGTATACTTCATGTGTTCACCTGTAGGCCCTCCAAATGGCAGTACCACAGAATAGTCTCAGACCTCTGGACACATTTGAAGAAAATTAAATTATTCTCTGCTAACAGATACTCAAAACATTATGACACTGCAGTTAATGTCCATTAATAATTCTGTAATTTCTCACAAAGTTAGTGTACAAGAGCACTGTAGTCAAAATGTAAACAGACTTACCTCTAAGTGAGAATGGCAGCTCAGTGCAGAGGCACGGAACTCAATGCTCCTCCAGATCCTGTAAGTTACTGTATAGCCACACTGTGCTGCCATGGCCTCGTCAAGCTCCCAGGCTGTGCCAGACTGATCTACAGACAAATAAACAGCAAAGAGCTGTATTAGCAAGTATAACTCCTGCTCTGCCAACTCCTTGAAAAACCTGGTCTGGGATAAAAGATTGAACTCAATCTGCTCTGAGGCAGCCCAGCTGCATTCCCTGGGCTCAAAAAATTGCAGAGTGGGGAAAGACCTGTGCCAAAGTCCAAAGAAATAAAGAATAGTAAAATTACAGGCACACTGGAACAGGAAACACTTCAATCACCAACGTGGTGACAGATGACAACAGCAACATCAGGACTGTGGCTGGCACAGGCTCATGTTTCTCTGACGCCTGCCCAGCAGAGTCTCTTCAGGAGACAATTCACCAGGATGATGAACACACTAAAGACCAGCTTGGATGCTTTTAGTAAGCATACAATTTTTATGTTTTTGAGATTTTTTAGCATTTTGTGGTTTAGTTGTTTTGGGTTCTTTCCTTGCAAAAGGAATCACTTTATGGTTTAAGATATATGTATCGCAGCAGCAGAGAGTATTTGTGTATGAGTGAAGATGTCTGAACAAAGAACACATTTCAAGTGGGTTTTGACACAAGTTTAGCCCTCCAGAGAAATGGATGGTATGGAGAGCTTTTTCAAGGCCAAATTTACATTTTATACATATAATCTTACAGCAGGTGTTTATAGCCCGGAAGTATTATTACTGTGTCCTTCCAGGACATTCTGTGATGCTTTTCACAGAAATGTACCATTTGCTGACTACTAAGTCCATAGGTAGAGGGCCCAGCTAATTTTTCCTAAACTTCAGTAAGTATATGCCTCCACCCAGCTGAAACCAAGAAAAGCCACTAGTGCAAAAACAAATAATGTGCCAGCTTCAGCTAGTGAATTTTCAGGATGGTATGTGCTCTTACAAAAAACATTCTCATCACAAAGAAAAGCCACCAGCTTTAACATGCTTAGAAACCACCATGTACATTTCAATTTGAGCCCAAAGATAGCAAAATCAAGTCTAATCATGGCTAAGTTATCAAAAAACAAGTTGACAGTAAAGGCTATATAGAAATCAAGGCAGCAGTTGGGTTTACTTATAATGAGATCCATTCTACTAAGCTACATAATAGTAGAATAATCCAGGGAATTCTATTATAGAAGCACTTCAGAGAATTTTAAATATTTCACCATGTGTAATTCTGTCACCAAGTTCTTCTGCATCAACTTACCAATAACAAAAAGAGATAAGTATTTGTCTTCCAAGTATTCTGCACTCAGTGTTATCCTCAGAAGGTTCCCTGAGCACTCTAAACTCATGAGTCCTGTAGTGGATGTATTAAAAAGCTGGTAAGATGGGGATCCAAAATAAAACACAAACAAATCTGCTACTTTCCAGATTGCTTTATAAAGTCAGTGTTATGCCAGTCATATATCTCTGGTCAGGAGGGGTGAGAGTTTCTTTTTATACTGGCAGTAATTCCAGGAGAAAAACTAGCTCCAAAATGAGTATCCTATTAGTAATGCTGCTTGATGATTTGGCAACATTACCTGCAAAAGTCTGTCATGGAAATAGGATTTTGGAACAGGGCTAAAAAGGTACTACATTGGTTGTCCCAATCTGAGCACCTTAGATGGAATAAAACAGAATGTGAAACTCCCACACACTCCTGAAAAGAGAAAAAAACCCCAAACCTCTAAACCAAAAAATCTCAACCAACAAAACCTTAAACAAAGCATGAAATAATCAGAAACCTCCACCTTCACCTCTCTATTCACAAGAAGAGCCAAAAGCCAGTTTGAGTGTAGAGCAGCCACAGAAGCAGTCCATCAGCCCACCCTGGTCGCTTGCCCAGGTACCTGTGCCAGAAGCCAGCTGGCTCATACTGGGAAAGGAGCATACAGGAGCAAAGGCAACAGCCTGAGAAGCTCCAGTCCCAAGGTAGCGCCACAGCATAAACCAGGCCATGGCTCCCAAACTCTTACAGGCAGGAAACAGGTACACACTGTCCTAAGTGTAGGACTAGAGACCAGGGAAGGCTTCTCTCATCTGACATGCACGCATAATTAATGGGGATTTGGTGCTTCAAACAGGGGTTCAATGGCATCATGAGCTAACATTAACTAGACCTTCTACAGTAATGGTCATTTTAAGGGCTGAGAGGATTCCTTTTCCTAGAGAGTTCAGCACTGTAGACTGAAGTTTACTAGTGAGGCAATTCCCACGTCAGAGATGGTCACACTAAGGAGCAGCAGACAGATGCTGGTGAACATGATCCTATTCCACCCATACTCCAAGCTACCAACTGGATTCAGTGCAGAAGCTAGATAATTGCTCCAAGCTGGACAAAACTTCTCCAGTATCTATTTACTTTGATCTTTGGAGATTGCCCATGCATTTTATACAGGACCCACAGTGAGTGAGGGCAGAGAATCCTAGAAACAGCTCTCTGCATCTGCTGCTTCAGGACTATCTCTGTTTTGTAAGGAAAGACTTTTGGCTAAGAAATCGGTTTCCTCTGAGATGAATCACTGTTATCTTTATAATATTTTGTCCTTGTTTTGGCTGGGATAGAGTTAATTTTCTTCCTAGTAGCTGGTACAGAGCTGTATTTTGGATTCAGTACAAGAATAATGCTGATAACACATTGAAGTTTTGGTTGTTGCTGAGCAGTGCTTAGCACCAAGCCAAAGGGTTTTTAAGTGGCTCATGCTATGCCAGGGAGGAGGTGCACAAGAAGGCAGCACTGTCAGGACAATTGACCTGAACTGGCCAAATGTCTATTCTATAAAATAGAGTGTCATGACCTATATATAAACTGGGGACAATTGGCTGGTAGCACCAATCACTGCTCAGGGACAGACTGGGCATCAGTTGTAGTGAGTAACTGTATTGGGCACCACAAATTTTTCTTAGGTTTTATAACTCGAAAAATTAAAATTATCATTATAACTAGTATTGTCATATTTTACTTGGCTCAAATTATTAAGATATTGTTCTCAATTCACAAGGCTTTTCCTGAGTCTCCTCCCCATTCCACTGGGGTAGGAGGAGATGAGGAATGAGCAAAGAGCTGCCTGGTACTTAAGCTGTTTCCTCATTCCTCATCTCCTGGGTTAAACAATGGTAAAAGACTTCACACATAGTATGGTGACTAACAACAACTACACTCAAGAAAATAAGAATAAAGTCCTTATTGATTCATCAGTACTTGTTACCAGAGTGAGGAAAGGTAGAAACATTTGCTTATTATAGTGACATATAAAACTAAAGAGTGTAGTTTCCAGCAAATCCCTGTATGTTTAAAGTTTCTCAGAAAAACATGCAGGAAAGGCTGCCACAAGAGCTTCAGAAGCTTCTGTAACACACACATAAACCTAGAAATCACCTATGGAAAAGCTCGGAAACAGATATGAAATCAGCTTAAAGCAGCATTACCTGATGTCTCCTGAGTCCACACCCCAGAGAAAAATATCCCTGTTAGTAGCAACCTGTAAGAGAAGACAGGGATTAGAAACAGTTTCAGCTGTGACAAGTTGATAACAAATTTCTTGCTCAGAAAGTTTTCCTCAGAATATTAAGCTAGCCTCAAGTTTAGAGCAACAGTTCTAGACAAGGCAATTAGAAAAAGGGACTTTCCTTAGTCATCACTAGAAAATTAGGGAAAGCAAACCAGAAAAGTTAATACATTCAATGTTTTAAGTAAGATCATTTATGTTTAGTAGCCATAGCGCTCTCACCTCTGCACCAGGCTCAGCTTCATGGCTCATTTGCTCAGCCTCTATGCGTGGTGCTTTTTTCTTTATATCACAACACAAAAAATACCCAAAAAAACAAACAAAAAAACCCAAACAGCAACTCTTTCTCAGTTTTGCATAAAAAGCAAAGCCTTTCTGGCTTTTTATCTTGTCTTAAATAGAAAGGCTACCACGTTTATATTGATGAGACCCTTTCCAGCTGTTTATCCTCCTAATTATGCACCTGTAATTCACATCACCTGATTGTTTGCTTTACTGATTAAATCTGCTCCTTCTTGGTTACTAGGTCTTTTTATTTTTATGTCCATCAGCTCCTAATTACCAGGTTCTCAAGACTAATTTGGTTAGAGCAGGTTGCTAGTAATGCCAGAGGGGTTGATCCCTCTGTGGGCCATTCATCTAAGAGTTGGACTTGATGATCCTTGATGATCCTTGTGGGTCTCTTCCAAATTAGAGTATTCTGTGATTCTGTGAAATTGGTGCTGCTCTGATAAAGCATGAGGTAATCCATCATTTTGCAGCTACTGTGCTCTTGTATGGTGGGTTGACCCTGGCTGAATGCCAAGTACCCTCCTCAGCTCGACAGGGCAGGGAAAATAGAAGGAAAGTCTCACGGGCTAAGATAAGGACAGGGAGAGATCAGTCACCAGTGACTGTCATGGGAAAAAACTCGACTTGGGGAAATTAGTCTAATTTACCACCAACCAAATCAATGTAGGATAATGTAAAACAAAAACTAGATCTTAAAAGTACTTTCCCCATACCCATTCCTTCTTTCTCTACTCCTCTTCCAATTTTTCTCCCTCATCCCCAGCAGCAGCACAGGATAACTGAGAATGGTGGCTGTGGTCACTCCTTCCTCCTCCATGGAGGCCTCCTCACAATCTTTCCCTGTTCCATTGTGGAGTCCCTCCCACAGAAAACTGTCCTATGTGAACTTTTCCAATGTGAGTCCTTCCCAGAGGCTTCAGTTCTTCACAAGCAGCTCCAATGTGATGCCTCCCATGGGATGCAATCCTCCAGGAATAGACTGCCCCCCACGGGGTCACAAGTGATGCCAGCAAACCTGCTCCAGTGTGGGCTCCTCTCTCCATATGCCACAGATCCTTCCAGGAGCATGTTCCAGGGCAGACTTCCCACAGGGTCACAGCCTCCTTCAGGCACCCAGCAGCTCTGATGTGGGATCCTCCTCCAGGTGAATCTCTGTGATCCCAAGGACCTCTGGGGGCACAGCTGTCTCACCAGGGGCTGCAGGGGAATCTCTGCTCTGGCACTTGGAGCACCTTCTGCCCCTCCTTCTGCAATGACCCTGGGATCTGCAGAGTTGTTGCTCTCAAATTCTCACTTTTCCCTCCTGGCTGCCATGGCCTTTTTTTCCCTTTAACTCTTCTATCCTAGAGTTGCTGTCATCATCCCTGATGGGCTCAGCCTTGGCCAGCAGCACATCTGTCCTGGGGCTGGCCGGCATTGGATGTTGGACATGAGGGAAGCTTCTGGCAGCTTCTCACAGAAGCTGGCTCTGTAGTCCCCCTGCTATGTAGTCCCCCTTCTACCCAAAGCCAATGCACCCTGCCTCCTCTGTGGAGAATTTTGCATTGCCTTCCCTGGACAGCTGAAATCTGCCAGAAGCAAATGTATAAAGTACAGTTTTAAGGCAATTGGGTTAACAAAATAGAAAGGAAACGTTGATCTTTAAAATAAGAGCTCAAAGCCAACAGTAAAAGGGAACATAGCTAGAGACTGCTGAGTGTCACAAACTAAATGAAGAACTATCTTATTGGGGGATGTATAGAACACCTAGAGCAGAAATTATTGTCAAATTTTGAGAAGATTAACCCCATGGAGAAGTGAATCTGAGCACAAACAGATCAGAGAAAGGGACACTGCCTTTGCTATGTTCTGAAGGCAGAGAAGTTACACCTTGGGTCCTGAGTCCAGGTCAGTGACAGTTTCCCACCATGTGAGCAGGAGTGCACTCTGACCTGATGTGACCAGGTGAGTGGTGTGTGTGAGCAGGATGCTCCCAGGCCTGCTTAGCTGAGCTGCTGATGCTCAGAGTGCGGCCAGGTCACACAGTGTGCAAAGGGGTTACTGAGGTGTCTGTTCACATTATCTGTAACTCCTAAGCACTATTGGTGCTTGGCAGCGTTTTCTAAGGAGCGTTCAGTATTTCCTGCATCCCTCTCTCACTGCGCTTCACATGGAAATGAACCTTATACTGGGGATACTTCTGTCCTATGCTTATGCCTGTGACATTCGGGGTTTGCTGCTCCCTTTGCCCGTGAGAAGGCTGCAGGAGCCGGGGAGATGGAGGATTGTTTTGTAATTAAGCGCGATGTCCTGGAGAGGGAGCCGAAGCATCGCCCAGCCGCTCCCTCCGCTGCCGGCACCTTCCCGGGAGCGCAGCCGGGCGGAGGGCGCTGGTCTGGCTTCGTCCTTGAGGATTGCACAGGATGGTTTCAAACCGGCGTGGATTTGTGCTGCTGTCGGGGGTAGACTCACTGAACCCCTCCCACATCTTCAAGAGTATAAAAAAAAAATTAATTAATTGAATGTGAAACCCAAAGTTTGCCGTGCTCCAAAATGTTAGATTTTACTTCAGAAACAAGTGTTATTCCCAACTGGTTTGTATTGCAGTCGTTTCCTTCTGGATTGTGTAGCAGTTGTTTCCTTCTGAAATTCCCTATGTGATAGATTTTTAACTGTAGAAGGAGTTTTCCTGAGAAGCACTATCCACCAAGAATATTATATAAATAATAGATTCTAATAATAAATAAGTCCATGATCAGGCAGTCAGGGCTTAAATATCGGATAATGTGACCCCATTTATTATCAGAGCTGAGACCATCTGAGTTATGGATTTATTTCACTGTGCAGTGTGCTTTTACAATATTACAAAAGGGTTATTCAATTTTCCCCAAACTTGATTTTAGGTACCACCAAGGAACTGCCTGAGATTTTATCTAGTTTGCATGAACTCCACTGGACATCTGAAGATCCACACTGTTGACAAGCACATCACAAGTAATTGGGTCAGGGTAGTGTCAAGGTTGCTTACACTTTTCCATCCCAAACAGATTCCAGCCATGTTTCCTTTAATCTTTCAATGTGCCAATACTCACATGTAGGCTGAGGTTGTAGGGCCAAATGGCATTCTAGAGGTGTCTTATTCAACCCTTGCAGTTTAAAATGTATCAAAATAATCAACAACCATTTACTATGATGGAAGAAGAATTTCTGTAGGTCTGCTACAGCCCAGCCTTATCACAGTGTTATTGAAAACATTACCCAACTAGTTTATACATAGAGTCAGTCTCAGTCACTCATTGTTTCCTTTTTTTTTATTTTTTTTTTTTTTACCCATCAACTGTAGATTAATTTCTGCACACTTTTATGTTTCTGAGTTGTGGAAGAAAGCAAAAAGTCTTATCTGTCACAGTTTTAATTGCTAAAGATTAAGTGAAATCTAACAGGCTCAACTCAAACCATATGTTCAAAACGTCCAGCATAACAGAAAAAAGAATTCCTTTTGGCCTTTCAATCTGTATCAGGACAAGAAAAGGAAGAAAGGATGTGGTGTTAAGCACACTCTCAATACTAACAACTATGTACAGGATATCTTAATATTACAGCCTTTCAGCTGGTAAATTACAAGTCTTCCAGAGCAAACAGGTGAGCAAGAATGAAAAAAAAGCATATACCTTGAAAGCTATTCAGACTACATACAAAAATACATACTAAATTAACATCAAAGATAATTCTGTGCTAACAGGAATAGTAAAAGCGAGTGAGATTTTTCAATCTCACTCTTAAAAAGTGACCCTTGTGAAATCTCCACCAGGAAATGCATCACTCATTTTCTTCATAGGGTTGCAATGCAAAATAATATATTCAAAATACTACTCCATCTGCATCTGTCAACTCCTCCCACGAATCTGTTCCTAGACAGTGTGTTTATGTGCTAGCCTAATTCAAATATTTTCCATGTAAAAAAAAAAATAAATGGGGAGACAGAAAACACACAGTTCATCTTTAAGTGATATCTGCAAGAGCAGACACATTAGATAGAATGAGGCCATTAACTAAAACTCAGCAACTTATGCTGGGCTGTCTCTGCTACAAGATATGCCTCCTCTGGGGATACAAATTATTTCCTAAATCTTCACTGACTTGATTTGCAGTGAAGCATAGTCCTGCTGCGGGAGTGCAGTAGTTCTAAGACCTCAGAGAGTCAGGAAAGTGCCTGTCTCAGAGTTATGAGTGGTTTTCTTAGAGCTCCCCTGTAGCCCAGGGCAGTAGTTATGATGATTGACAGCACTTAAAAGGACAGAGGTCCTGTGTTAAAGCTTTAGAAGGCAAGTTATGGCAGTCCTTTCTTCTCTGAGCAGGGCACAGCAGGACCTTTGAAGCAAGCTTCCTCTCTAGGGTGTTGGTCATGACCATATAGTTCACACAAAGCATGCATGAAGCCATGGCATCACCCTCCCTCCTTCCTGCTCATGTTTTCATCTCCTTCAGCATGGAGCAGTGGATGGTCTGCCCAGAACCAGCACCAGAACCTAAGGTGTAACGTACAAGATCTCCTGTAACTGAGAACACCAGTCTCAACCTTTGTCCGCATCCATATAACTGAGGCAAACTAAGCCAGAGTTACACCAGGAAATATTTTGGCCCTTGAAGGCTAGATGGGATTTGACAATATGAATTTATGTATGGTGGAGAGCAGTGTGTGGAAATGCCTGGAACCAAATGCAAAGCAATTTAGATTAATGTGATAGCACAAAAGCGCTTTGTGTAGACGATTTAAGACATCTGCCCATGGTCCAGACATCTGTGTGCAATGAATACCAGTTCTGAGCTAGCTCTTTATTTATCATTCAGTAATGTCCATTAATAATTGCTGCCCCCATACAACCCTCTCCTTGTCTATATGTAGTTATATATGGTTACTTGATGACTGTAATAAACAAGGAAAGAATGACTTGTTCTTAAATTGAAAATACAATCTATGATCTAGTTCTATTTCAAATATAGACAAACACATTTTACTCTACCCTCCCATTTTTTCTCTTTGTCTATATTTAAAGATGCTATTGTACATTTATATCCCTCAAAGTAATGGACACATAAAGTAGCTCCTGTCATACAGATGGGTCACACAGAGAGAATCTTTTAGTACTTTTAGCTCATCTTCAACCCTCTCCTTTTCAGACAGATTTCTTTTTCTTGGTGACTATCAATATTTATCTGGATTTATACTCATATTTCACTGATTTGCAAACTTGTCTTTATTTATGTAGAGTCTTGGAGCCCTTGCAGTATCTTTTACTTCTCTACTAAGTCTTTGGTGCTGTAAGAATGTAAGAAATTTTCTGTGGTGTGCAACCATACACCAGTAGTAATTAGACTTTGTAGCTATAGAGATAGCAAGGGAAAATAGTGTGTAATCACCTGTAAATAAACAGATTTGTTCCATCTGTTCCAGTAATTCCATTTCTTCTCAGCAGTTCAAATGAAGCAATATACAAGCAAGTGAAGAGTAATCTTCCCAGAGTGTCTTCATAAAATGTAACTTTTAAGTCTAACTGTAATTTATTTAAACACACTTTTATGCTTATTTATTGAAGTCTTATGTTTAATGCTACAGTCTTGAATGAAAACCAATCTGATCCTCTTTGATTTTGGTGAGTTTTGGATTAGGTTCCCAAAGTTTGGAGGATGTGTTCCCAGCACAATGTAATGAGTGAAAAACTTGGGTCTAATGATTGATTTATTTCGAAATTTTCAAGAATTTGAATAACTGTCTTCAATTTCATCAGTGCTTATCTGTATTGCAGTGATAATTGGGCTCCATATTGCTTGTGGGGAGAACAGAAGTCTAAATTCAGATGATGCATCTCCTGTCCCTGGAACTGGCAGCTGTTCAGGGTTAAGTTAAAGGTTTCACTGCATTTTCTCCTGATGGTTGGGAAGCAATTCTGTCATTTTGTCAGATTTCCTTCTTCTGTGGAAAGAGATTCCAATAATGAAAGCCAAATGATGAATTACCTTTATGCAGGAGCATGAAACATGTGGATATGGTCTGGGAATATCCCTGTCTTGTCCAATGGAAAATGTAAGGAACCATCTCATATACGGAGACTACCCTATAGATAAGCCCAGAATGACAAAATGGTCTTAACTTCCAACTAAACTCCACAGAATGTGGGAAAGACTGTGCTAATCAAAAGCTTCTTGGGTCTCCCAAACTCTTCTTTCATTTTTTTCCCCTCTTCATCTTGAGCAATAAGACAAACCAGGAATCATTACGCTGAACTAGAATGTTATACTGAGATTTAGGCATTTGTTTCAGATTTTCTAAGTGATGTTGGAAGTCCCTGATGTAGGAAGTCTCTACTAGTATAGACATCAGTATCTATATTCCCTGTTTATAGGACAGGGCTAATAATAGTTCACAGTACTGTTCAGCAAGATACAAAAGGAGTTTGTAACCGCTCTTACACTACAGAATATGTGCACCAAAATGGCCAGGTAAGAATGAAAGATCATTTGTGATCTACAGTAATAGCATTATTTTAAATTAAATCAATCCAGATTTACCCTGTATTTGGGGAATACAGGGGAAATTTGCTCTAGATTATTTTTTTACAGGAAAAAGTTTGTGGCTTAATGAGGTCACATCTGTTCTGTGATTCATATACTCTATTGATTCCACAATAAATGCAATTGAATGTTCATTAGTTTCAGTCAAAAAATGGCATTATGTCTTGGTAATAAGTTTGAAATTTGTTTTACTCCAAAGCAGAGATAGGGAGCAGCAATAATGAAAGACTTAGCAGAAGAGAAAAGTTTCTCTGGAGAAAAAAAGAATTCAGAAGAAAATAAATCAAGAAGAATCTAGGAGTTTTTCTTCAGGTTGCTTTGATGATGGTACAAAATCTCTTGAGTTTCTGGATATCATTTGGAGATTGATGTCTTTAGGATTGGACTTGCTTATTGGAAAGGTCTTTTCCAAGCTAAATGATTCTATGAGAGATGTGATCTCACATCTCTCCATAATAGACCAAATTCCCTTGCCAGACTTCCCCAGCTGCAATGTGCTCTGGTCTCTTGATGGGTAACAGTCTGTCCTGCATCCTGGAAGTTGTTGCATGGCAAGAGACTAATCTTCATGGAGAGAAACTGAAGATATAAACTGAACCACAGCTCTCACAGTACCATGCTAGCTGATGTCAGAATGCCAATACCAATAATTTCAGAATTCCATGGACACTTAGTAGTGTCCTGGTTCCGGCCAACACAGAGCTATTTTTTGCCTCTCTTCCTGGGAGAAGGGATTCCTTCTAGTTGAGCAAGTGTGGCAGGGGAAGCTGTGGGGTAATGCCAGTTCTCAGCTGGAGGGAGCAGCTGGGCTAGCACGGCTGCAGCTGAGTCAGACTGCAGGGAAAGGGGGAGGCTCCAGAACACTTGCAGTGAATTGACAACATCACCATATGGGGCAACACTACAAAAGATGTTTTTGAGAAAAGGGAGAAGATAATCCAGAATCTGAAGGTTGGTATTGCCATAAAATAAAGTAAAAGTCAAGGGAACTCCCCAGGAGATTCAGTTTTTAGGAGTAAAATGGCAAGATGGATGTCTCCAGATTCCAAAGGACATGGACAATGAAATAGCAGCTATGTCCTCACCAACCAGTAAACAGGACCATAAGCTTTTCTAGGTGCTGAGGGCTTTTGGAAGATACATTTTCCAGAGTCAGATTGTAAACCTGCTCTATCATGTGGAATAGGAGAAAAATCTTAAGTGGGGTCCTGAACAACAACAAGCTTTCGAACAAATTAAACAGGAGTTTGCTCATACAGTAGCCCTGCTGTAGTTTCACCCCAGCCAGCAGCCAAGCTCCTTGCAGAGGAGCTCACTCCCCCATCAGTGAGACTGGGGAGAGAATCAGAAGGGTAAAAGCTGAAAAACTTGTGGATTGAGATAAAACTAGTTTAATAGGGAAAGCAAAAGACACATCCACAAGGAATTAATTCACTGCTTCCCATGGTTGGGCAAGTGTTTGGCCACCTCCAGGAAAGCAAGGCCCCATCAAGGTAACAGTGACTTGGGAAAACAAACTCCATCACTCCAAACATCTCTCCCTTTCCTCCTTCTTTCCCTACTTTATATACTGAACATGATGCCATATGCTCTGGAACGTCCCTTTGGTCATTTTGGGTCACCTGTCCTGGCTCTGTCTCCTCCCACCCTCCCACAGACCCTTCATCCCCTTGACACCATGGCAGTACAAGAAGCAGGAAAGGCCTTGGGTCTGTAAAGCCCTGCTCAGCAATAACAAAAACATCTTTATATTATCAACCCGGTGTTCAGCATGAATCCAAAACATAGCCCCATACCAGACACACCAGATGGAGAACATTTAAACCAGACCAAACCAGCACATTCCACCCCATTTTCATCATGCCCAGGTCCCACACTGTTCAATAAAACTTCATTGCAAACTCCCATCTCATCCTTCAAGTTTCACAGTCTCCTTCAGGCATCCACCTGCTCTAGTGGGGGACTCTCCACCAGATTTCTGCTCCATCATGGGCTCATTCATGTCACAGTCCCTTCAGATCAAGTTCCCACTGGAGTTCCAACCTGGCCAGTACAGGCCAAGTGCTGAAAGAGCAGTAATGCCCTGGCCACTCGTGAGCCCAGGGAGGGCTCCAGCTGGGCAGTACTGGCTTGATGTTTTTATGGTACCACTGCCATGCCCTAAACAGCATACAAATATGCTATTCTAGATTTTCTAAATATTAGATGCAAGACTACTACAATAAAACAAAATCATGTTACAGTTAATGATATGACTTAATTTTACATAAGGTGAAGAGATCCCCATTCAGTACTGTGGTTGAATTAAAGAGCAGCACTGTGACATCAGTATCAAAGAATGGAGCTTTCAAAACTATCCATCAGCCTGATAATATTGCATGTTAATTCAGATGATGTTCCAGATTTTAGAGCTTCTGTGTGGAGCAACTGAATCCTGTGTTTGCAAAGCAGTTTGCTTTAAACTCCTTTGCTGTCTCTTTATAGCTCAGCATTGGGAAGCAACACTGATGTTTACTTTCTTTCAATGTGCTTTGAATATCTTCATCCCCTTAAGGTGATAAGTGGTTTGGTTTTTTTTTTTTTATCTCATGCAGTGAGAAGTGGCTGGTGTTCAAGCCAGTATTAATGAAATAACAGATTCTGCTGCAACTACTTTAATTCAGACACCTGGAAAAATCCAAGTGCTACAGGAATCGTCCAAATATTTTTCACACACTTGTAAGGCATGAAAACTCATGTTTTGATACTGTGTTAGAACCTTCATAATTCATCCAGATAAATATTTTACTGAGTTCTGTACTATTTATTGCATTTGTACAGGAGGGTGCTACAGTGCCATTAAACCTAAACTCACTGTGGAATTCATCTATCTTTCCATTAAGGAATCAGGTTGCTCCACAGCAGATTTATTGTTGGACTGCCTCTTTTGACTTTGGTAAGAACAGTCTCATCAGATGCATTGCTCGCATCTATGTTTATCTAGTGCTTTCACACACAAACTGGGCATATAAATAGATGTTTCTTGCTGAAGGAAGCAGTTCTTAAAGTACTTGGTTTTAACCAGGATAAGAAATTGGATACAGCATAGAAAGTGCTTTTGATCATGGTGACAAATCACAGCTTCCTTTGTGCAAATGTTAAATGGTGCTACTTTAACTTGGACGTTTTCCACATTTGCTTCAGTGGTACCCTTAAAATTATCAGTAGTTTATGAGTCCATAAATCCCTGTACTTAGTACCCCAGTATTGTAGGCAATCCTCTAGACTATCATTTTCACCAGGTTAAAAAAACCCACTCAAAAAAACAAACACTTTTTCCTCCCCCAAACTCTCTAATGAAAGAATGTTCCAGACCTTTGTTTCATTGGCATTTGGAAATGTAATTTTTATCTAGACTGGGTTCTTGAGTGGTTTATATTGATTTTTTCTTGTACCAAAAACCTTGTGAGTCCAATTTACTCTTATTCACCTCCTGATTTTTGCCTCATTTTCAAAAGGAGAACTCACACTGCTACTCATTTTGTGGACCGAAGCACCTTAATCCTTCTCATCCTATTTTACACTTGATTCTTCATTCATCTGAACATCCTAGTAGCATGTTACTCTGTAATACAGATGACTAGAACACAGATGAGGTTTTGCCAGCACAGTGCATAATGACAGGAAAGTTTATCTCTGCTGAAGACACCTTGGGTTTTTTATGGTCATGTTCTGTTCATGGCTCATAGCCATGTGGTGACCAGTTACCTTAACAACACCTTTCTCTACTCTTTCAAGTCTAAATTCTGGGTTCCTGAAAAGTCCTTTCCCCTCACTGCATTTGAGCTGCTGCATGTTAAATAATTCCCACCTTGAAGCAAGCACAAAACTGTAACAAACATGTTATATGCCCTCCTAAACATAAAGCTATATGAAATGTAGCTTGTTTACACAGAAAGGGACAGAGAGGCTCCACAAAAAAAAATCACATGAACTATGAAAAGTAAGTCAATCATAAGCACTTTTGACCACCAGCCTGTGTCCTGCTTAGTCATTCTTTGCTGGGAATTTGACATGACATGAGTTGACATGAGTTTAAAGCTGGGGTTTCAGAGATGTTACTATCTGGGTTCAGGGAGATTTCCGGAGAGACTGTAAAGCATAATGCAACAGATTATATTGCTGTTAGATGGAAAAGAAGACTTTGGCAAAGCACAGTAAGACACACCATTTAATCCACTTTCTTCACTCAACATCTACATTTTTATCCTGTTTTTAGATATGGTGATGAGGATTCTTATAAATTCTTTTGAGGGCAGAACAAGCACTCCTTGAATGCCAGTGTTTCTTCTTTTGTCATCAAGAACTGTCTCCTCTGCAACAAGACGTGCAGTCATTTTGTTGATGCTACCATTTTTGGAGAGTGCTTCTTGTGCAACTACTTCATCACAAAAAACCCTGTCATGTAAGCATACTTTGTCTTAACCAGAAATAGATTTCCCTGTTTTTTATCACATAGAACATGATTCCCTTTACATCACTTTTAATCCTTTGATTTTAGGTTCTCAGCCCAAGCCTTTAGGTTGTTCTGTACTCAATGTACTCAATCACATGAAAATCAGCATTCCCCAAAAAAAACCAATTCTTCTTATCAGGTGCATGTTTAAGAAACACAGAATACATCAGACCACTTGTAAAAATAAATTCCTGATTATCTTAGGCTGAGGACCTAGCCTTTAAAGGAATGCAAATAGGTAAACCTCTTATCAATTTACTAAAGTGCAGTGTCTCTAGAACTGAAAGACTTCTGTATTGAACATTTTGGAACTTCTATAGTAGCAGTGTCAATGGTCTGCATCCATAGATTCTTCAGAATATAAACTTTTCAAATTGGGGACAAATTCTTACTTTTTTTTTTTTTTTTTTTCCAGAACACAATAAGTGAACAAAGGATAGAAATGAAAATGTAGTAGCCCCTTCATGTTCTCCAAAGATTTTTTTTGGCTAGTCCAGCCCTACAAGAATGCCATGATTTCTTTCATTATTCATGAGGAGAGCAAGGTAGAATGCTTTCAGATGTAAATACCCTTACTATGCCACTACAGCAATATTGATTCCTCACCCATTTTTCTCTGTAGTACTGAAGAAAATCTCTTCAATCCTATTTTTCACCCACACAGGTGGTGACAGAAAGTCAGAGAAATGGACGTGTCAAGGACTTCAGAGCTGAACATAAATGCAAAACAATGAAAAATCCCTGAAAGGAATGAAAAGAAACTAGAACTAGAAGAAAAAGTATTATATATTTGAAGAGAAATAGAAGAAAATAATTAAGGAAAATTGAAACACTGCTGTACCTTTAATATTGCTCTATTCATTTTAGTATTATCTTGCCTTCCAAATTCTGGTCTTCAGTTTCTTCTGTAGCCCTGTCTTATTCAATCTTCAGAATTTCTTCCTTTGTACTTGACTGTGTCCCACCTATCCAAGTGAAATTATGTGCTTGGACTGAGTCTCCTAAGGGACTACCTTAGTAATACTGAATAGTAATGGAGTTTAAAATGGAGAAGAAAGACAGCAAAGGAGAAAAGAAAAAAAAATAAAGAGGAAAAAGTTGACAAAAGATGGCCCCACCTTCTGCTGCAGCTTCCTAAGTACACACACACTCCTTCCCCTGCCATAAACTTGTAGCAGAAATTACAAAATTACATACAAGCCATTTTCACTGTTATTTATAGACATCCTTTTCCCATTGAAAGACCTTGTCTTCTTTTACCTTAGGAACTATGTTTTCCCATTATTTTTTTTTAAAAGGCACAGCTCTGTAAAACCCAGTGTATTTATTGTTAACAAGAATTCAGCTGTGACAGGCAAGCCAGGTTACACATCCAAAGTGTAATTACTGTATTGGTAGCCTGTGTAATGACAGCTGCTGCATTCAACATTTCCACAGGAGTTGTTGTTTATATATTGTGCTCACAAGGCTCTATTTTAGACACATCCTGCTACGGGTCACATTCCAATTTCAGATTGGTTTGAGTTAGAAAATGTCGCAGGAAATTCCTACTACTTCACTAAGTAGTGATTCAGTAATTTACTGTCAATCTTCTGTTAAACAAGGTTTTGTGTTAATATGTTTTCATAATTAATGGAAAATATAATTTTCAGAAATGCAGCATGTTTAATGCACATGTACATTAGACTTATCTTTCTAAGAACTGTGTCAACAGCCTGGTAACCAGGGAGCTGACACTGATAAATTTCTTACCTTCTGCTTAATTGAAGATCTGTTATGGTTCACATATTCCTAGCAACATTTGCAGATGCTTTTAAATTCAAATGCAGTGTTCTCCTCTGACTACTCATACTTTACTATCAAATTCAGCATTAAAAAATAGTAACAAACCCACCAGATCTCTAAGTTCTGTTCCTGGATATGCAGCAGATGCAGTGTTTCCTCAAGTTACTGGATCATCCTGCCTCACAAACCATTTAAAACCCTTTGACTTTCTTCTGGTAATACTTTTTTATTATTAGAAATACTCTATTTAGTGAATTGAAGGCACTAGGTTGCATTATATGAAGTTATTTTCTCAGGACAGTCAAGGTGAGGCCCTGCCAGTCACAGACACAGTTTATCTTCTTGAACTGAATAAAAATTAGTTGAAAATTCCCACTGACTTTCTTAAATCAAAAGAGCATAAATAGTTCTCAGTCCTCATAAATAGGTACCACACAAAAGCAAGTACAAGAGGGCTCAGTTACCCCTCACTTGTGACATTGCAAAAACATAATACTGCAACAGTGGTTCCTCTGATTTGTGTGAGAGGCAGGGCTGAGCTTTTGGAGGGAGTGCAAACCCCACGTTAAACTCAATTGAATGAGATGGTTTTCATCCAGCAACGGTGCAAATGAAAGCCAGAGTCCTGCTCTGAGGAGCATGCAAGTCAATGGGAGTGTGAAAAGCTGTGATTTGTGTCTGTTTTTGTGCAGCAAGTGGAAACCCCTGTGCTGGCTGCTGTGGTGGCTGTGGATGGTCACCAGCAAGAACTGCAGGGGCTGCAAGTGGTGCTGGAATCCCTGTCCCATGTACTCTTGCAGGTTGGAATGGGTGGGATTGCAGCAGGCAGAGTAGAGCAGATTCAGCTCTCACTGACAGGAGAGTTGCCATTCTAATCACTCCTTTTTTTTTTTTTTTTTCCTTTTTCCCCAAAAAAGTACCTAAGGCTGAATTACTCTAAATTTGTCCCACAGCTGTGCAGCTTAAATGATGAGCATTTCTTCAGGAAGAACATTGAGTCCATTTGTTTTTAATAGGGTCCCCCTGGTGTAACTGCTGACAGAATTTGGTTGGATGAAGGCAATTCAGGGAAGAAAACAAATAGGGGGGGGGATAATGGCCAGTCCCTAGAGATGGAAACGTTACACAAACACAACAAACACACGCACAACAGTGCTCAGGCAGGGCATTGCTGTTTCCAGTTTAGATTAGGCAGTGGCAGCTTGACTTTGGATAGGCCCACTGCGTGCTTTAAAGAGCCATAAAAAGGATGTAAGCTATTTCATGAGGGGTCACAATCCCTTTCAATGCAGCCATATGTTCACTTTTCACTCCATTCACTCCTGTGGTGAAAACCTTCTTATTACCAGCAACTCTGAAGGAGTTAATATTTTTAAAGACTAATCTGAACATTTTGTTATTATTTGTTCCTGAATAATATTTCAGGTTGATTCTTGGCTAGAGCACAAGATACTACAAACCAGCCTTATACAGGACACTTTCCCTAAGTGTCTTTGTCTCACAATCCATTTAAGCTGGGGAGCAATATTTAACACCATTTTGCAATATTATAAACCACTGCAGGGCAATGCAGATGATGGTGTTATAGCTTAGATTTCCTTTCAACTCTTTTTCTTACTGCCAGGAACTAGGTTCATGCCCACCATAAACAGATGCCAGTAAGTTTTTCTGCATCAGGAAGATAGAAATTACCTCTCTCCTTTTCCAGATGATTGAGTCAAGCAAATTCCAGGGCATATTTTAAAATGAAGTTGCTAAAACCTGCCAAAAAACCACAAGTCAGCCCTCCATGTAAAAGCACGATCACAGTTTAGGGGAGTTGCTGTGTTTTAGAGGAAGCACATGAAGAACCGCTTGAAAAGGAAGATGTTTCTTCAGACATCTCAATGCTCAGACACTGCTCATGTGGAAAGAAACCATGATGCATCAAATACAAAAATAAATGCAATCCCTATGTCTTGTGGTATTTCTTGATGCAGATAAAATAGAGAAGATGCCTGGGTCTGCAGAACACTGGGAGGAAAGAACTGGCTTTTCTAAATGTGCTGCCCTCAGGGGATTGGGTCTGTTGTTTAGAAAAGAGCAATGCAGGATCATGCTGATGTAAGGAGTCTAAGTTATGATAATGCAGATTGCAGCTCGACAGGCTTGATGAGCAGCCAAAACAGCATGTTTCTGCCCTCCCCACCAGGCAAAGCAGCACCATGGGACACATCCAGTGCCCACAACAGGCACTGAGGACAGTCACTAGTGTCACCAGGCATGTTGACACATGCGATAAGTATACCATTTCCCCCTGTCACTACAGATGTCACTGTGTGTTACAAATGTGTGTGTCCTTGCTGCCCAGGCAGCTGCAGCTCACCTTCCTGGGCAATTTCCAGCATCTCACATTCTTGCCTGTGATGACTTGAGGTTGTGTAACCATCTGATGGGCTGCTGTGCTGCAGTATCATTTCCAAAAGCCAGTAACAATATTTCTGCAGGATCTTTCAAATTATATGCTGAAATCTCCAAATGACCCACTAAGATGACCTCATTCATCTTCAGGAAGTATTCTGTTCACATTCTTGTATTTGTACTGTTCTGAGGAACTCACTTTGCACTCAGGGCATGGCTTTCCCACAAACTTTCTGCAACTAAATGTCATTCTGTACTCCTGGTTAATTTTGGGTTTTGAAAAAGATGTGTAGCATAAATGCATATTGCTGTGCACAACATTGAAGGGTTGATGTAATATCAAGATGAAATAACAAGATATATTCTGCAGTGATTAAAACGTCTGTGATTAATGAAAGAGAAATGTGATAAAAATTTAATTTATTAACGCTATTATACACCACAACACGAAATAAAATTAATCTTCTCTGCACAGCAATAGTATCTTAAGGGAATAACAGTAAACACAATCAGAGAGAAATATATTCTCTTAGGATCCCCCCTCTCCTCAGTCTTCATAAGTGAGGACTCATACAAGACTAAAAAAATTATAACCACAACCAGAACACAGCAGCATAGTATTTGTGTTGTCTCTAAAAAAAATGTAGTTGACATCTTCTCCTTAAAATATGTAATTAATTCTAAGCTCACCCATCACAAATAAATCTCCCCTGAAGACAAAGGAGAATTTTATGCAATATTTGTGCAAGATTTTTTTCAAGGTAAAATTGATTGGCAGAAATAGTAACAAAATAGATTCTTCCCCTAATCCTGCAGTTAGTTATGATGATGGTGATGTTTGAGAGTACTTTTTCTTAGTGAAAAGTTTTTAAAAGTTTGGCAAAAATGCAGAAATTACATTGTGTCAAAATTTGTAATGAAGGAATAAACATCCCCGTTCATTCTCGACAATTTTCAAAACGACACCACTGAAACAGGCAAAATGTTTAATCGAGGGACGCTGTCGCAGCTGTGCTTTACTCTGGGAGTTGGCGTGGCTTCCCATTGCCCTCTGACTTTAACTCGGGCAGAACCGAGCCCTCAACACAAGCAGACAACTACTCTGGCGCACGGAAAACAAATTCTTTCTCTCTGCAGCGTGCGGGGGACACTCCGCATCTCGGGCTGTACCGCCAGATAACTAAGCCGCCGATGTGCCACTTCAGCAGAGCGGCGCTGGGAATCGATGGCAGATCAATCCCTGGGCGCTGACAGCGCGCACAAAAGCGGGCCGGGGAGCGCCCCGCAGCCCAGAGCGCGGGCACGGGCGGCACGGGCGCCTCTCGCTCCGCGGCGCTGCTGCAGCCCGGCCGGGAGGCGGCCGGCCCAGCCCGCTCCGCCTCGGCAGCATCGCCCCTCCGCACGGGCCGCCGCCTCCCGCGCCTTCCCCGGGCCGCGGGACAGCGGGGAAGTGCCCGGGGCTGCCTGGTACGTGGCTACGGGAGGCAGCGGCGCAGCCAGGTCCCCACGCGTGCTCCGGGCGCGGGATGCGGGTGGGTGCGGGACCCCCCGAGGGAACTGAGCGGGACCTCTCCGGGCGCGGGGCGAGCGCTCCGGGAGAGAAGAGGGAGCCTTAAGGGGCGGTGGGACCCCCTGCAGCCACGGAGCAGGATCCCCGGGGCGTGGAGCGGCACTTCTGGGGAACACCGGCCGCCCGGGCATGAGCGCACCGGGACCCCCCCGGAGGCAAGGCGACACGGCTCTGGCACGGTGCGGAACCCCCGGCAGCGCAGCGGGGCCCCCGAGGGCGCTGCGGGATGCCCAGGGCGCAGGCAGTGCCCGGCCACTGCGCGCCGGGACGGGAGCGGGACGCGGGGCCGGGGGATGCCCGGGGCCGGGGAGGGGACTCGCCTGAGCCCGCCTGCCGCCGCCTGCGTTCCCCTCCCACCGCGGGCGGCCCCGCGGAGCCGGGCGGAGCGCGGCGGGGCGGCCGGCGGCGGCTCCAGGTAGGAGCTCCGCGGGAGCGGCTGCGCGGCTCGGAGGGGACAGCGCGGAGTGCGGCGCGGTGCCGGGGCTGCGGGCTCTTCCCCTTGCGTTTTGCGGGGCAAACCCTCGGAGGAGGAGGAAGAGGGGTGCACGGGATGCCACCTGGGGCAGGGGGAGCCTCGGTGGGCTTGGCTGTCCCGGCTCGGTCCTGGCCCGAACCGTCCGGCTCGGGACGTGCAGGCGCTGTGCGCTCCCCGCGGGGAGGCGGCTCCGAGCGGGGCTCCTCCGCTCCAGCCCTCGGAGGAGCCGCGTCCTGCCGAGCCCTCCGCGGCTGCTTTGTAATGGCCTGAGCCGGAGCGGATCAATAGCGATGCCTCTGAGTCCTTTCGCATTGCAGAGCTCTGCCTTGTCTTTTAGAAACTCGTTTAGGTCAAAAAGTAAACTAGATTTAAGCAGTCGTGAATGGCTACAGTAGCCTCCGTGGCTGAGAAAATGTGTAAGAAGTTTCTTAACTGTGCGCGTCGGATTTAAAATACGACTTAACTAAGTTTGGGATGGTTAACGAGATTTTAGAACTAAGTGAATTTTGAAGGAGCTTTCTCTTTTTAGAAATGTCTTTTTAAATCTTCAACTACAGGACAGTGAAAATTCTTTCTGCTTATTTTCTGGATTTTCTTGCCTGTAAGATCGCTCTGCATCAGTACTCTTTTTCATTTGCCTAATGCAAAGCACAGCTGCTGGTTATTCTGGGAGCTGAACTCAATGTGTCTGCTGGGCAAGGTAGACCTCAAGATCTGAGCAGCGGCAGTGTATTGATTCCATTAGCGGAATTTACAGATCTACCGACAGATTCCTTTTAACACGGTCGCTTTCCCAGAATTAAAGTTCTCCTCCGAGCGCCTGTCGCTGGTCCAGGCCAATAGATGGCATAAGGCACTCAGGCTCACGTCCTGAGGGGACAGAGGGAGCAAGAGTACCTTTTGTACGGGAGCCAGGAGTTTCAGAGGGGATGTGTGAGTGATGTTCTGGGTGTCTGACGTGGGATACCTGAGGCAGATCTCATTTTCAGAGACATGCCCTGGACCACTCATTCTTACTTTCCTCAGTCACAATTGCAGCATTTCCCAAAATCTTTCTACTTTGCAAGATGTATTTAATATCCACTACTGGGGGGAAGCTGCTCATTATAGCAGTGTTGAAACCAGTAGACATTTGGGTGAATGAAAGACAACTGGCTGATAAGAAAGAAAATTTTTGTTTTCTGTATCTAAATTCCTCCTGAGATAGCACTGTGAGTAGACAAAAATTATTTTCTGTTCTAAAATTGTGCAAATAATTTAAATACAGGTAGATAGCTAAATAATGATAAAAGAACTTAACTTACAGTAGTCATACCTAGCTTTTAGAAGGGTGCTTCTTAGCTGTACACTTCAAAACAGTTATCTTTAAAAAGAGGCACAGTATCATTAGATGTTTTTTCAATTTCAGGAACTAAAGTATGGGAAAGGTCCAAAAATAATATCAGATCTAAATCACAGTTATTTACTTGTCTGTTAGATCTGCTTTGTACAGTCTGGACAGATTTAAGTAGGTCTTGCAATTAAAAAAAAGAGTACATCTCTATGCATTCGAAGCAGAGGACATTAAAGCTCTTTTTAAGAGACCTTCTTCCTTGTCTGTAAATATCTTCTATGTCTTGTTACCTGTCTCAGCAATAAGGCAACCCACAGAAGTTGTAGCATCCCTTCAACTTCCTGTTTGTGAGTGTGGGCAGAAGAAAACCAATGATCAGTTTTCAGCCGAGCTGATGGAAACTGCAGTGTGACGCCTAGCATTGTTCCTGGGACAGGTGAGGTCAGATGTTTTACTAAAATTCCTTTGTAGAAACAGAGTGGTCCTGAAAGAGAAGCAGTTCTTTGCTCACCCACTCTAAGACTTAGCAACTTTCCAAGGGTAAGATGAATAAAACCACCTTAAAGCTGAAAAGATGATAAACCAGTGTTTAGCCACCAGCATCTCCTTACTTGTGCAGTGACAGCCAGAGGCAGGATAAAATCAACTCCTAACACTCTGTGCCAAGGCCATTCAGCTTCAGTGCAAAACAAGCTTCAGCAGTGACTGAGCTGAGCTGAGCTGCAGAGGCACCTGAAAGCTGCATGGAGAGTGGAGGCAGCTGAGCTTTCCACACTCAGCACTGGTGCATCTGCCAGAGGTGTGTTTTTTGTTCTGGCTGAGCTCCTGGCCAGGCTGATGCTGGACACGTGTCCTGCCTTGGTGCTGGGGTCACTCCAGACTGCAGCCAGGGCTGCCTGCTGTTGGCATCGCTGCTCCTGCCAGCTGGGCAGGCTGAGCCCACGGGCTGTCAGCTGAAATAAATGCTGCTTAACGAGGAGGGTGTGTGAAAGGCAGGGTCTGGTGTGAATTGGGCAGAGGCAGACCCTTCCTATTGGGCAATATCGGAATTAGCAACCTGACCTTCAGCTCGGTTACTTGAAAACAGGTGGAGACCACGTTTGGTCTTGTCTCCTGGAGTCCCTGTCTTAGCCCATTTGTTTGCAGCATGTCTCCTGTCCAAAGACTCTTGATTTAAGGAACTTGTTTGCTTACTCTTGGGGCACATATACTAAAAAGATCTGCCCAAGGCTAATGACTAGAAGCAAGGCTCAAGTCTCTATGCTTGCATCATTATCTGCCTTGCAAATTTTCACTTGTGGGACATCTGCCAAGGACACATCATAAAAGAGAGATCATTAATAAATAAAATGTATTCCTCTAATCTATGGATATTTTTTATCTTGCCTTTTCCCCATCCCTTTGTTTTTATTTCTTGCTCTTCATCTATTTTTTTTATTTCTGTTAAGCCTTGCCTTTTAATTTATGGCATCATCTTATTTTCTTCCTGTGTTGCCTCTTTACTTTCTGAGGGGGAAGGCACCCCAAGAAAACCTGTCATTTGAATGGCAGAATGCTGTCATTCCCATTGCCTGGTTTTGTGTGGAGGACCAAATCCTCAGCTGACAGAAACTGTCCTTGACCTTTTCCAGATAATGGTTGTGCACCAGTTAATGCCAGGGGAGCATCTCCTTCAAGGTACTACCTCATTCTTTACCATTTTTTCTTTTTTTATACCTCATTTCCTTCTGGTCCTTTTCCTTTTCCCATATTTTACTGATGCTTCTTTCCTTAATACTGTACTTTCCATTTTATTTGAATGTGTTCTGCTCATCTTGTCTCATTCATAATGTACCTGACGTCCTAACAGCAGTGTGTTAAACTGCTGTCATCTGTCATTTGTGGATAACTGGCTCGTTTTTCTTGCAAGGGCATTCTGTGTGTGACAGTTGCTTGTAATTGTTTTCTTTTGTTTTTCATTCAGTTTTGGAGGAGATGACTTCTAGAATATTTATCTCTCTTGCAGAGGGAGATGGTGTTGACTGTGTTGGTCCCTAGTTTCTCAGGGAGCTCATTCCACAATAATTTTCAAGAGACATCTGTCTTCTGAGAAGATGAGCTTTATGATTTGTATTAGAAGGTCCCATTGTGGTCACTGATCTTGTTCTGCTTAGTTTGCTGCACATTTGGAGCCATTTGTTGTGTTACAGGTAAAGCCTGAGACCTTGATTTTTGTGCACTGTTCAGCAAGGAGCTCAGGTAAGTCTGGAGTAAACATGATGGTCTCTATGTGTTGTTAATGTTCATATAAAGCTGTAGAAGGGTTCACTCATTTTGCCCTCTCTAAATTGTTTCTGTAAGTGATGTCTGTCTGCTGGATATTCCCAATGTCACTAGTCATAGCATGAATTTCTGTTCTTTCTTTTATGCACAAACTCTCCAGCTCATCTTCTTGCCCTTCACACTACAGTGTTGTACCCATTTTGCCTCCCCATCCCTGACAGGTGAGTGGGGACTGAGGTGGGGGGTCTTGGTTTACCAGCTCTCACAGCTGCTGAGGAGTTTCTGGGAGGGGGCTCCAGGAGAAGCCACTACAGCTCAGCCCTTCAGACTGACTCCCTTGTGTTCAGAGCAGCCATGTGCCTTGGCTGCGGACAGCAGCCTGACTTTGGCTTGCGTGGTGTCTGTTGGCTTCTCCTCCAGATAGGTTTATGTCTTGAAGGTTGATCTTGGGCAGGAAGATCTGCTAGACTGTGAATCCAGAATCAATCCATGGGAGACAGTGGGAGATGGGAAGCCTAGCCCCATCCTCACCTCTGCCAGCAGCAGCCAGAGATGCAGTTGTCCCTTCTTGCCCTGTGAGGTGTTGTGCTGTGTTAGTGCTCTAAGGGTGCACCTGTGCAGCTGGAGCTGTGTATGCTGTGAGCAGGACTATATTAGGGTAAAGGCTAAGAAATTAACTTTTCTTTTTTCCCTTGTTTTGAAACTTTTTTGTCTTACCAGCCTGCCGGTAAATAACAGCAAAGGTCCCATGGACAAAATGGAGTATAGCTGGTTTAAGGAGGATAGGTTAGTTATGATCTGAGGCAGAATTTTTCTTCCACTTTTTTCTTCCTTTTTTACACTTTTGTCCTTTGTTCATCAGCTTGGACAAGCAGTTTTGATGCTAGCTGATATCTTAAAAACTGGTTAATTCTTCCAAGCATTTAGTCATTCAAGCCCAGTGCTACTCTAATGACAGGCTCAGAGCTCAGCTTGTACAGAGGATTGAGTCTTCTTTGAGTCTTCTCCTCAAAGAAATGACAGAGACTTCATGAACTTGGGAATGTTGAAGTAGAACATTCACCTGCTACATACAAAGGTGACATTGAAAAGGTCACCTCTCAAGTCTCAGATTCAGCTTCCAAAGCATGGAGCTCAAGGTATCTGCCTCACTGCAATTAATAAAGTGCTGTGAGGTTTATGGACAAAAACTATCTTGTACTTCAATCTTGTAAAACTTAGTGTTGGCAATTTTGTACCCCATTTAGAATTTTGTATTTCCCTGTTTTTTGTTCTTCAAGCCTAACACATTGACTGTTGATGTTCATGTAAGTACAGGCAGGTAACCTGTGGGAGGCAGATAAGCAGAAAAATCTTTGTTTTGCATGGAGGAGTTACAACAGCCTGGGTAGTTTAATAAAAATTGGATCATAAACTTCTAATTGCTCTGCTGTGCCACTCCCTTCTCTTCTAACTCCTCTCCTTCAGCAGACAAGAGCTGTTGCTGCTTCTAGAGGTGTTACCTGCTGTGGAGGCTTCAGCTCTAAAACCTTTTTGATACCATGGTGGTGTATGTTACAGGGAGCAAAGAGGTGTTCATTCCTGACTTTAGTGAGAGAAGAATTAACCTCATAGTTTGTGAGCTGCATTTATAAATCTACAATATTAGTTTTGTGGACAATTGTTGTCAATAAGTATGTTTAAAACAGGGGTAGTGGAAGACTGGGTGTGTTCCAAAGAAGAGTCCTTGTTCTTGAAAGCTTTATCTTATATATATGTATAAAATTCTTCAGTTATTTCAATTGGTTACTGCTCTGATTTAATTAGATTATGATTCCAAAGCCGCTTTGTCATTTTATGAACTCCATTTATTGCCTGTTGAGAGGAGAGCAAATAGAGTCATAAGTTAGGTTTTCATTTCAAGAACAGCTCACTCATTACTGCAGCACAAATGTAGATCAGTCTTCCATGGTTTAGCTGTATCTAGTGACAAGCATTGAATGATGGTTGCAGCATGACATTTTAGGTGCAGACACCTTTTCTCTTGAATAAGCTGCTGAAAATGATGCTGCCTTGTATAGTCTTCTTAAGCTAAGAAGATCTGTGTGTCTTCCTGTCCAGTGCAATGTTTGCTCTGAAAAGGGCAGCCAACATAGATCAATACTGCTCTTCTAATTCTCTTGTATTTCGAGTCCAAGATCCCCCTAATTAGGATTTTTTTTTCCTTTCAAAGTCCTGTGCCAGCGTTTAAAAGATGGGTGGAACTTGCAGCTTTGGTCTTAAAAGATGTTTATTCATTTTCTTATCTTAAAGTCCATGTGCCACCCTACACCAGGCTTAGCGTGCTGGAAAACACTGCTGCCAAGAGCATGAGACCTGGTGTTCAGGACCTTTTAAAGGTTTCTAATCCAATTAACTCTTAAAATGTATTATATTTACAGTTTTGTACCAATAATTACTACCAATTCTAGACACACAATTTTCTGCATCACCTACATTCTACCAATGTCTTTGTGCCACTGCCACAGCAGAAGATGGAGTCGAAGAAGAGGAACTTAAGACACCACCCAAAATTCTCCTTCTTGCTCTTACCTACTTCCATTCTAAAAACCCAAAACTACAAATTTTCACCTTGTGACAAACTAAACTACTATCTAATTTAAATTTCTGTTGTTTTCATTTCATCCATAAGTGTTGGCAGTTTTTCCCATGGACTGAGGTCCAAGGCAATGCTTTCCTGGGGTCCCAGCAAGGATCTCGGAGCCCCCAGGGCAATTTGAGGAGTTTTCCCTGTGCCCTGGACTCCAACGTAATTCACCCTTAAAACTGGTAAAAACTTGAGCTGGACAAGGGGGCTAGAATGAGTTGCTGGTGATATTTTAGCTCGGTGCTATTAGTCTGGAAACAGTAATGGTGTTTATGTTCTCATCATAAACTGCGCTTTTCAGGGAGTTGTGATTTTGTTTTACAGTTTGCTGTATGTTAGGCCAGGCAGAGAGAAGTTTTTCCCGCTTACTTTGATTCATTTTTATGATGACAGAAAAGAACAAAACAAAGGAAAAATTAGCTCATAGTGTGTTTGGTGCTCAAATAAGGGTTATTGTGGATTCACATTGAAACCTGTGAATCTTGAACGTGAGAGAAGCTTAATCTGCAAGCACTTGCTGCTAGGCAAAGCACTTATTCCTGGGTCTCTGGGATGCTCCATCCATTTCCTGACCATTGAGCCAATCTTTTCTGAGGTCTTCTGTAACTGCTAGAGGCAAGGGATGTGTTTCAGCCTTCTTAAGCTGTCAGTTATCCTTGGAGCTGAGCAAAAGCCCTGGTTTGAGGCAGTACTCAAGCATGGTTTTATTCATTAGCTTGTAAGAAATCCAAGGTGACTTGAAAAGACTCCTTTTGCTGATGTGTTTTCAACTCTATCTGAAAACTTGGAAACAAGTTTCTGAAAAATTTGGACTGAGTCTCAGCTGGCACTTCTAAAAACTGCTGGTCTTGAGACTTAGGTCTTGGGCAATCAGACATGTTTCTCTTAGTGATAAATATTACAGATTTCAGATGATATCAAGGCTTTATGTATTCAGATACAAAGTCTGGGGACTGTGGGAAAACTACCTCATGAGTGAAGTGAGAGGCAGAAGTTGTCATTTTTCTCTCCAGAGTTTTACTGAGCACATACTGAAGTACTTCATTCAAAAGTAGACGGAAAGAAAAATATATAATTTCAAGTATCTTCTTTTTCTTCTAGAGAGTTGTAGATTAGCACTGCCCTTAAGGCCAAGTAAGTTTTTGCTTACAGTGATGTTCAGTGGTACTTTGCTTCAAGCAGCAGCTTGTAAAGGGAAACTACTAACAACACCCAAATATGTATTGCTCTTAATTTCTTCCAGTGCACTGCCTATGCTTAATTAACTCTAGTTCTTTCTTGGAAGACATGTAGTTAAGATCTCAGATCTTCCTCTGGACCTCTTGGTGTGTGGTGCCTTCAAAATCCTTGGAGCTCATTGTGGGAGTTTATGAATTTATCTAGCTAAAGTTTAGCCCAGGCAAAATCCTAAGAAATCCCTTGTACTGTAATGTCTTCCACAAAACATCTGCTAAATTTGTTGGATTAGGATTTATACAGCCATACACCTTCGTTTTTCCCTCTCTGGACATTTGTGTGGGTCATCTTAAACATCAGAAATATATATTTGTAAAAAAAAAAGCTGGAGAAGTAAGGAGAGAAAGGGCTGGATTCTGGCTTCTGAGATTTCTTCTAATCTGGTTGGGTTTTATATCTGTTCCAAACTTTCTGTCATAAGAAGACAATAGCAAAAATGGCACCAGAGTAATTTTATAAGGTCTGGCATAGAGTTGATTAAATGGCTGTATTGTTACGGGCTGTGCAAACACACGTGCTAGCCAGAATCCAGCCCACACACATAGCACCTCCAGTACCTTACAAATCGTGCCAATGTGTGGTATTACTTTGCGTATGTAAAGCCAGGTCTGGGGATTGAAAAAAACAATGGGTAATAATACTGACAGGTGTTGAAATGAATTGCACTGGTTAGGACTGACTTATTTTGTGAAAAAAACTTACTAGCTGGCTGTTCCTTTTTGTGTGCAATGACAATGCCTCAGCATCTATGAATATTGAATTGAACAGTGGTGCAATGATGCAATTCTATAGCCTGTCAAGTACTTGCTTCACACATTTTCTGGCAAATGTCCTTCCTGCTGAATGCTTGGTGGGGACAGCCAGGCTGAAATAAACAGGGAAAACACCTTTGTTTTTTAAGGACTGATATGACAAATAATACACTGGTTGACTGATGGGATGCTGTTCAAAGGGCTGTCAGCACCCTGGAGAAACTCCATTTGGGATGAAGTAGCCCCATGCAGCAGTTGGAATGGAAGGCAGCTCTGTAGAGAGGGACGTGGGCATTGTGAGCACTGTGCCCTCACAGTGGGGCCAGCTGCATCCCGGGCTTTGTCAGCAAGGCTGTAGCCAGCAGGTCCACAGAAGGAGTCACTGAGCCCAGACTGGAACAGAAGAGTGTCTGACTAGGCTTTAGGAGAAATATTTTCCCCATAAGAGGAGTCTGACTGGACCACGTTACCAGAGAGTTTGGGAAATTTTGGAGATGTTAAAAAAATCAGCTGGCCCTGAACAGCTGGCCCTTCTTTAACTGAACCAGCTTTGGCTCTGGGTGGGACAAGATGACTTCCAAAGGATCTTTTTACCACAAATTAGTTTGTGATGATACCTGGAAAGGCAAGAGGAGTGGTGTAGCTAAGCCATGTCCAGCGCAGGAGCAGTGAGCACGTACCAAAATCTGAGTGCTCCAAGAAGTGGAGGCTTCTGGAGGCCTCAGTGTGGATAAGGCTGGCACTGTGGCTCTGAACTGTGCATCTCTTGTAGGTATTTTCTCCAGCTGCCCCCACATATCCTTCCTTAGCCTGGGCCCTCAAGTCACGCATGCTAGCACATTATAAAAGTTACTTGGATGCTTTGAAAGTGAATGTTGGATCACAGCAGGCTGCAGAACTTATATGTGAGATTTGGAGCTCTGCTTCAGAATTGTCTGGGGTCAAGAGAATTTATATTGAACAGTACTGACTCCTTTAGTGAGATTAACATGCTGCAAACACAAGTGTTTTTACAGATTTTATAGTTGAAGGTTTCACTCAGAATATTCACAATAACAATTGGTTGTGTTCTTGTTGCCTAAGAGACTCTGAATATCTTGGAGAACTTCACCATGGTAAAGAAAACCTTTGTTTATCTCTGAGATTAATAGAATTTTTTCAAAACATAAAAAAATAAATATGATGTAAATTCATCTACTCAGACTGCCAAGTAAAATTAAATATATAGCAAAGGAAGGAACTGACTTGTGGAAAATTCGTAGATAGTCTGTTTCTGCTGTCCATCCTCAATGACTGCATCCCATTCCAAATCTGCTGTCCATGTACACATCCATGGGCCTGGACTGCAGCACAGTGTGCTTAAGTAGATAGGAAAATAATTTTGAGAGAACAAGGGCATTCAAGCACTGGACCAGATTCCACAACCTCTCTGGAGAGGCTTTATCACAGGACATTAAATAAACATCTGCCAGAGTTTGTCTCGAAGTGGCTGATCCTGCCTTGAGGAGGGGGAGAAGCTGAATTATGTCCTCAAAGTCCATTCTAAGCCTGCTTTCTGTATTCAATGGTATTTTACTAATGTAAGCATGTTATTTCTAAATACATCTTAAAAACTCCAAAAAATGGGCTGAAGTACACCCAGAATTGTGGAGGGAGAATTTTTATTCAAGCAGCTTATCCCAAAGCCAGGACTTTGCAGGATAAAGCTATAATGGATTCAAAAGTTATGTGTAGCCAGATGAGTGGTTTTAGCCCTGTGCTTTGCAGCTGAATTGCCCTTTTAGCTCTACTACTCCTGTGGCTGCTGCTAGTGCAAGTACTACAGGTAGCACAGGCAGGACTGTTTTCAGGTCTCCTTACGTTTTTTCTGCTGTAATGTGTTAAAACATAATCCTGGTATTTATGTTCGTGTCTCCTCCCAGTTTGAGGAGGGAAAGTCCTACTTTATGTGGTGCATAGATTTTAGATTGTTCAGAACAACTTTTTCACCCAGTGAAACTGGCTTGTGGTTGGATTTTGTGTCCTTTAAAAACATTACCTTGCTTCCAAAAATGAAAAAAAAAATTAAAAAAGTAAAGAAATTAGGAGTGGGAAGAGAGAATCTGGGATCAGAAATGATCAGCAGCTCTGCCATCTGTGGTAGGTGTAGGAGGGCAGTTCCTCAGACTCCAAAGTGAGAAATGAGGATAATTAGTTTTACTTTGCAGTCAGAAGATGTAGGATGGACAAACAAGTATAAGATTTTGATTATCAGATCAGTCCTCTTGGCAATGAGTTAACCTTAATTTTGATACTCTGTACCCCTTCCACAAGAGATAAGAATATTCTGAATTGCACCAAGGTCAGCATTCCTTCCCTAAACATGGAAGAGTTATGACTCTATGTGGGTATTATTTTCCACTGTGCAGAGGCTTGTGAACCATTAACACTCTGCTTAAAAACTCAATAAAGTCTTCAATGGTTCATGGACCTGTGCATTAGAGAAAATAGATCATGTCTAATTGTTCATCCCTTTATGTCAGGCCTGGAGGAGTTGTGGTGGGATAGATGGGGCAGTTTCTCACCTCTGCTATCATGGCCCCTCAATACAGCCATGGACATTGAAACTGCACTGTAAATACAGGAATGCCATTTAGTTTTTCTATGCCAGATAAACATGGTGGGTTTTTTGGTTGGTTGGTTGTTTTACCTAGCTGCTATAGGGCTGAACTGTCAGAATGTATTTGACTGCTGCTTCTGGGCCCACAAGTCTTGGGGTACCAGTACCTGGAGTGGTCTGTGATAGCTTTTGAGGAGACTGTGAAAGAGGTAGTGAAATGAGGATGTGGACTTGTTTGTGGGCAGCTCATCTGCTGTGTGACTTCAGGGACACTGCTCTCTGTTTCTGGGTATCTGCATTATTTTCCTTGCTTAGGTAGGTAAACTTTCAAAACCAAACAACATCTGTAAGTGAATTAGTTTCACCAAGAATCTTCGTAGATTCTAGACTATTCAAAGATCAAGGGAGAAGGCAGAATTATTTTTAAGAAGTATATTGATATATTTTTATTCTGCATAATTTTTTTTATGTGGAAATGTCTGGTGTTGGGATCATGTATCAGATATTTTTGACAACCAGTGATACCACAAATTACCACAATAAGTGTAACAATAGGATTTTATGTTGATTGTGATCACTGGAGAAGTATTTGAATGGAAACAAAGGGGAACTCAGTGGAAAATGGGGTACAAAAATTAATTTTTTGGGGGACGGGATCCGTAGAAATTGCCCTCATTACAGAGGTAGCTAGACCTACAAGTTACAATGTCCACTTCAGATAGTACTTCATGTTTTGAAGCTGTGCTCTTGATGGGTGCTATTAATATGACCTGTCAAACAAGATTATTGCCAAAATAATCTGGAGAAAACCAACTTATTTTACCGTCAAACCACAGCAACGCTGACCTGCTTGTAACAATGCCTTTGATTGATTCTCAAATAGTTCTGTGAACTTCAGCCATTGATGATAGAACACAAGGAAGTGCTTAGTGTGGTCAGCTGTCTGTCTGAGCTGTCTGTGGAACAGGTATTGTAACTGCAGCATTCTAATTGTGCTTAAGTGGTGGAGATTTACAGGTCGGTTTTCAAGCAAGCACATTTTAATCTGTCACTTCCACTTAGTTGTGGATAATGATCTTTTAATTTATATGAACAGAATATAAATTGCAGAGCCTTTGGGAGCGTTGCAAGGTGCAAGCCTTGTTAACTCTCATAATATGTGTTATCTCCAGGGGCTTTTCAAGTCAGAGAGAGTAACTTTTTTTTTTTTTTTTCCACTTTAATCATTTTACAAGGTGACATTCTGATAACTGGCTCATAACTATTCTGATAATTGATAACTATTAGATGTTGCTACTTGTTCTTTATATGAGAAGTATATGAGAAAGCAGTTCATGTCACAGACTGCATTCCCAAAGAAGCTGCTGTGCATTTTCCCTTGCCCCTTTCTCATACCCAGCCCTTGGCATATCCTCTGTCCTCACCCGCATCTTCGTAATGGAAATGGCAGAATTTTGCTTGGGAAGGATTCATTTTACTTTGTATTAGTGCCGTGGAAGTTACACACCTTATGGCACTACTCATATAAGCTGCTTAACTAGTCATGGCAGAGATGGACCCTGCCACTGGTGATTCACCCCCAAAAGCCTGTGCCTCAGCTGGGTGGTGTGAACCACGGGCTGGAGGTACTTGTTCTTCTATTCTTGCTTATGTTCTTTTACTCTCAGTTATAAGAGCTTCCTTTCTTCCTTATCAGTCTTTTGGAGGAAGGGATTTTTTTTTAAACTCCTATATTTGAAGGTCGTTTTTTTGACAGGTACGAATATTTAAATAATTTTACATTTGAATGTCAGCAGTGCTTCTTGAACCTATTGTTGTTTCCAAATGATGATCATCTCTTTCTGATCTTCATTGTATTGTAAAGTTGCACAAACTTTTGGCACAAGCTCGGTTTCTAAAACAGCCTGATGACAGTAGAATTGTGCTGCTGGGGTGAACATAGCCAAGCAGGCTTACATGCGAGTAACATCAGAACAAAATTTGGCCTGGATAATTCAATTCAAACTTTATTTACCTGAGTTCTTCTGGGAGGTTGTACTGAATACATTTAAAAAGAAATGTGGCTGCATAATTTTATTATTTTCATGACATTTTAATACAATATTTTGGATAAAGGATGATGCTGCCAGTGGGATACAAAAATGAATTACAGCTGAGAAAATAATTTAGCTGATTAATTTATCCTCTTTGCCTCACAGAATGTCTATAACCACAGACTAGTCTCTTCAGATGGTCTTGCTATTTGTGCTAAATGACTTTTTGAAGTTAACCTCTGCCTCCATAGTCTGTGAATGACTTTACAATTAACTTAACTATGTCAAGTATTACAAAGCAAAGTTGAATGTTGCAGCTTATATCACAGTGAAAGAGGCTGTGCCAAGTAATATTACCTCATATTTTTTCCAGACTTAATTAAGTGTGCTAAAGCAGTTATTACTGCCCAGCTGACAGACAACAACTTAGGTCACGCTAACTGGATTTCAGTCCAAATCCCTAATTGTGATTGATCAAGTAAATTATATATGCATTTAAATGTTTTTCTCTGCTCAGTGAGTCAGAAAATGTAGACAGTACTTCTAGGTGGTGCATTAGACAAGTATTTGCCCTATAATGAGTGGAGAAATTCAAACACTTAAAAAATCAGTGAAATGTTGATCCTGAGCTGAAGGTTGTTATGGTTTGTTATCCACAGCATTTTAGAAGTACTTAGGTGTCAAAACCTGCACGTGTGTAGCTTGGATGATTTGTAGAAGCTCTTAACTGTCGGGAAATTAGCAGAAGTAACAGCCCAGGTGTTTGTCTGCATCATTAAGAGACAAATTCTGGTTCTTGGGCATGGCTGAGTGCCAAGGTAAGGTTCTTTAGAGGGAATTTGCTCACAGTTAAATTTCCTGAGTTTGAAACCCTAAAATGGAAATTTACCAAGATCATCAGATTCCTTAAGAAAAAATGACTTTGAGCTCTGGAAATACTTTGTTGAGTTACCAAATTTGTGTGCCATTTCAGGTTATGTCAGTGTTACATCCCTTGCGACTTCACTGTGAGCAGGACTAAGCCCTTTTATTGAGTTGAAGTTCCTTCAACTTAGAGGAAACCATGCTAAAATGTGAACTTGATCTTGAGAGGTTTATGGAGTGTAACTGTGCAGGAAGCAGGAGCTGAGGCTATGACAACATAGCTACGAAGGAAACTGGTAGAAAATCCGTAGGCATGTGCTCTCTTTGAGTATTTTAAGTAGCAGAGCACAACAGCTGTAAGCTAGTTCAACTTTCTATTGTGTCTGGATAATCACAGATTAATGCTAACAAAAGGTGAAACTGCCCAAATTTGGAGTTACCAGTAGCCAAGGTGGTACCGTGCTCCAAGATTCAACACATCAAAAAAAAAAAAAAAAAATTGAAGCTTGTGGTGTAGGACCTCGCAGAGAATGGAAACTTTGTGTAGATACTGTGCAAAGCATAACTGAGAAAGAGGAACTTTGCTAACAAATAATGTGTAGTATGGGGATCCACATGATCATTAAAAATCTTAGTGGTTTGTTCCAGAAGAGGTTGGAAACCAAAGCATTTTGGAATGTGTTACACATCTGTGGCAAAGCTGTCTCAATGGGACTGTATCTGCAAACTGTCTCTGTGACTCCCTTTTGAGAGCTTTAGGGATTTCACAGCGTGCTAAAAGCCCAGAAATTTGCAACTCCCCTTCCAAGCCAGACAATGGGCCTGTGGCCTCACCAACAATGTGTGACTGCAGAAGCACTGGCTAGAGCCCATATCCCAATTGGAGTGGGAAGAGTTAGATCCTGTAATTCTGTTTTTTATTCTAAAGTTTGTATCCTTTTCACACAGCTTTCCTTATGACTGGCTTTTATTTAGCCCTGAAGCTTAACATTTGGATCTTCTATTTGTTGGGTTTTTTTTTTTCATTATCTTGGAAAATAATATTCATTCTTCCAGTAAGCGTCTTTCTTCTGTGTCTTGTTTCATGTTCTATTCTATATGAATTCTTACCCAGTAGCTCCTTGAAACAGCTGAAGCAATTAAAGCAAACAAGTAACTAACATCTGGTATGTGTTTATTTGCTCTCTTATACTCTCTTCAGGGCAAGAATTGTGTGATTTGGAATGGTTACCAGCTTATTATGTTATCTATATTTGAAGAAGATCAAAAAGGTTAATGTTGCACCTCAAGTTGAGATTTGCAATGTTTCTGGTAGTTCGGTGTTAGGATGTTCATGACACGCTCCAGGAAAACATCATTTACACCTGAGCACGGTTTTACACTTGAGGAAAAAGGTTTCTTGTGTGAGTAAATGTCACCCTGATTTTTTCAGCCTTCTGTTGTTTACATTTCCGTACTGGAGTTCTCATGCATTGTAACATTAACAAAGTAATGTTTTGAAAATTGTTCATTCCTTTTCCTAGAGGAAAGACAAATCGATAGACATTTAGTTTGACCAGTGGGGTTGGAGAGGTAGCAGTCTCATCCTCTAATCCCTGATCAAACTCCAAAGACTATATAAGTCAAAATCCCAAATAAACTTTCCTCTTTTTCACTCTAACACTGACTGTGTGAGTGTCCTTCTTTTCGTGTCCTCTAGCAACAAGTAAAGGGTTTCCTTGAGTAGAGAGCATGTTGTGCTGAGACAGAAGTTGTCATCTGTGGTCATTGCCTTGTGGCTTGAGCCACTTGTTAAAATGACACAAATTGTTCTGATGGTAACTGGCACAACAGTGTCCTGGTCCGTGGCTCAGGAATCAAGGTCTCTGCAAGTCAAACAAGACATTCTTCAGATGGTGAAGCTCCTCTTGACATTATTATCATGAATCTTTCCTGTACATTCTTTCTGTAGTCTAAAAATCACTTAATAGTAATAATGCATTAAGCAGGTTCTGGACCATGGTCTTTCTAAGCAAGATCCACTTTGTCTCTGTATCTTGCACAAATTATGACTACAGTACCCTCAAAATAAAGCAGTAAATTATTGCTCACTGAATTTATTATACAGAGCAATTTCATGGAGGCACCATTGTGAATATCATCTGCATAATCAATATGGTTTTACATTGCTGTCTCAACAGTAAGTCAGTCTAGTGTACTAAGAATTTGCTGAGCACTAAGTTCTTGCTTTAGTTATTTCTGAGTAAAACTTGCTTTGTATTTGTCATTATTTGTCATGGTCAGAAGTGCCCCCAGACAGGAGGGTAATGGCTTTAAGCTGAAGGAGGGTAGATTTAGATTGGATATTAGGAAGGAGTTCTTTACTGTGGGCTTGGTGAGCCACTGGCACAGGTTGCCCAGAGAAGCTGTGGATGTCTCATCCCACTTCATCCATAACTGTTCAAGACTGGTTGGATGGGCCTCTGAGCAACCTGGTCTAGTGGAAGGTGTCCCTGGCCCTGTCAGAGAGGGTGGGAATGAGATGATCTTTAAGGCACCATTCTATTGTTCTGTGACTCTGTGATCTGAGGTCTTGCCTGGTTTTTATAGTGCTCACTTACACTGCCAGTGTTCTCATGTTAATGAATTGCTAGAAGTGGAGATTTTATTGACTAAAATGAATCAATAACTAGAGGTTTTTTGGGGTCTGAATATACTTTGACTTCCAGTCACCCCAGACCAGATTTATGGCTTTTTTTAAAATTTATAATGCTATAAAACAGAGCTTGGCTCTAGATCGTGAGTGAAGTGTGGTGATGTTTATCAGATGAGTCTTGCTGCCCTTCCTCTATGAGGAGAGATCAATGTCTTATTTTACGTCTTAATGATTCCTGCAAACTGAAGCCTTGGGAAATGCCTGGAGCAAATGTGTCTTACAACCACTCTATTAACTAGCAAATACCTGCCTTCAAACTAAATCTAAAGATGCAAAATCATTTCTATGTTATTGTGATTTAATCTCAGCTGGCAGCTCAGCCCCATGCTCAGCCACTCCCTGTGGGTTGGGGCAGGGAACCAGAGAGCTAAAATGAGAAAACTTGAGAGTTGAGATAAAAAGCATTTAATAGATAAAGCAAAAGTGAAGCAAAACAAGGAATTCATTCACTCCTTCCAATGGGCAGGCAGGTGTTCAGCCATCCCCAGGAAGGCAGGGCTGCATCACATTTGATGGTGACTTGGGGGGACAAACACCATCACTCTGTCACCCCCCTTTTCCCTCTTCTTCCCCCAGCTCTACATGCTGAGCATGACATCATATGGTGTCATCTCTTTGGACAGGAGGATTTTGATGCTATTTTGTCACATTTAAATGAATTGATTTTCATACTAAATTGAAATTAATTAGCTTAGTGTACATCAATTAGCATTTAAGTGTCAGTGATCAAAAACATTTGCTCTCCTCATGATCAGAAGTTACGTATAATCTGATGGCAAGTGTAAAAACTGCCAGTTTTGGCTTCACAATGACTTCTCCTTGGAAGGAAAGCATGAAAACAGTTCTGTAAAATTTAACTTACTCACTAGTAACTATAACTTCCATTTGAATTCAGTTTCAGCTGAATTTATAGTAAATATGGAAGCATTTAAACTTCCTGATATCCATCCACAGGTGTCCAGCTAGTTGTTGAGGAAAATTTGCTGTGGAAGTTCCATCTCTGAAAACTGTGTTGGCAGAAATGACACTTCAACACCAACTTCTCGGCATTGCTGTAGTGGTTGAAGCTGTGCTCTCGCAGAATAGGAATTGCTTCGGGAACTGACCAAGGTTGTAAGAGAGTTGTGACACTTGAGGTGACTAGGAAGGCAGGTAGAAAAATACCTGATGGAGTGCAGATACTGAGATATGTACTACAGCATTCTGAAGTCAGGAATTGAAAAACTTCAAATGCAGTTCTGATAAGTTTTCAAGAACACAGAACACTCTTGTGTGGATTACCCTAGAAGCAAATGAATTGAAATGTCAGCGGAAGTAATTGCAGTCCACGTTCAAGCAACTAACACTGGAATTATATTGTTTATTATAAATTACAGCATCATATAAATTAATACAACTCAGCTGAAACTGTTATTGAGAGAAACCTGCTCAAAAGTTTTATCCTCAATGTTTTGATTGATTGACAAGTTTTCTCTTTAAAGATTTTTGTGTCATTGAAGTACATGGATTTCATGACTGTTAATTTCAGTGTGATAGTAAAACAGAGACTGATTTGCAGAGGAATTTGGCAGCCTTCTTTCACCCTGGTAAAAAACGAGACCTAAACCAGAACCTACTGCTTTCAAATTTTCTGAAGTTGTGAACCAAGTAATTTAAAACTACCTGTGAAATGCTGAATAAGGGTATTTATAATGTAATTTCTATTTTTGCTTGTTTTGTTACAGCATTTCACAATAATCAGAGATGGATGAAAGAATGTGTCACAAGAGCAAAACTGAATTAAATGCTCTAACAATATCTTATGTTCTTTTCAGGTTCTATGTAATCTCATTGGGCAACAGCAGAGGAACTCATCTGTCCAAAATGGTTTATGGTGAATTTTTCCGCAGACCTGGTAAAGATGCAGAACTTATCAATTTGAATGTGGGTGGCTTTAAGCAGTCGGTGGATCAAAGCACCTTGCTCCGATTTCCCCATACCAGACTCGGAAAACTTCTCAAATGCCATTCAGAAGAGGCTATTCTAGAACTGTGTGATGATTATAGTGTGGCAGACAAGGAATATTACTTTGACAGGAACCCTTCCTTGTTCCGATATGTTCTGAATTTTTACTATACGGGCAAACTCCATGTTATGGAAGAACTTTGTGTCTTTTCCTTCTGCCAGGAAATAGAGTACTGGGGGATAAATGAACTGTTCATTGATTCCTGCTGCAGCAATCGGTACCAGGAACGGAAAGAAGAAGGTCCTGATAAAGACTGGGATCAGAAGAGCAATGACAGTATGGACTCCTCCGATGAAGAGTCATCCATATTCGATAAAGAGCTAGAAAAGTTTGATAATCTGTGTTTTGGTGAAATAAGAAAGAAGATCTGGGTCAGAATGGAAAATCCTGCATACTGCTTGTCTGCTAAGTTAATTGCCGTGTCGTCCCTGAGTGTTGTTCTGGCATCAATTGTGGCCATGTGCATTCATAGCATGCCAGAATTTCAAAGGCTGGATGCCAATGACAGGGAGATTGGAGACCCTGTGCTGGAAGCTGTGGAGATTACGTGTATCATCTGGTTTACTGCTGAGCTAGTGATCAGGCTCTTCACTGCACCAAGTCAAAAGAAGTTCTGGAAAAAACCACTGAACATCATTGATTTTGTCTCTATTATCCCATTTTATGCCACATTGGCTGTGGACACGAAGGAAGAAGAAAGTGAAGACATTGAGAACATGGGGAAAGTGGTTCAGATCCTGCGGCTGATGAGGATATTCCGCATCCTGAAACTGGCCAGGCACTCTGTAGGACTGCGCTCTTTGGGCGCCACTTTGAGACACAGCTATCAAGAAGTTGGACTCCTGCTTTTGTTTTTGTCAGTTGGGATTTCTATTTTTTCAGTGCTTGTCTATTCCGTGGAGAAAGATGATGACTCATCAGAACTGCAGAGCATCCCCATTTGCTGGTGGTGGGCAACCATCAGCATGACCACTGTTGGTTATGGGGACACTTACCCAGTCACACTTGCTGGGAAGCTGCTCGGCACCCTCTGCATTATCTGTGGGATACTGGTGGTAGCACTTCCAATCACCATTATTTTCAATAAGTTTTCTAAGTACTACCAAAAGCAAAAAGCTATTGACAGAGACCAGTGCAACAACGATCGCAAAGAGAAAAGCAATGACCTACCCTATTTTAACATTAGGGATATTTATGCAAAAAAGATGCACTCCTTCATTTCTAGCCTTTCTTCAGTAGGAATTGTAGTCAGTGACCAAGATTCAACAGATGCCTCCAGTATCCAAGATATGGAGGATGTTTATAACACAGTATCTTTAGAGAATGGTAGAGGAAAATGAGTTGAATCACATTTACTTCTCTTTATTTCTCTTCTGAATCTTGGTAAATGTGGACCGACAACCTTCAGTGAATTCATTAAGAGCAGTTGATTCTCAGGGTACTTAACTCTCAGCCATATTTGGACATTCTTTGCTCTAAGGATGCCATAAAAGCTTCATTGTTTGTATGAGGCTTTAAAATATGCCTCATATAGTGGTTTAGTTTTTACACATCCAATGTTATGCATTTTTGGGGACAAAAAGTTGGGAAAGGAGTTTTAAATGGGGGTTCTTTTGGTTTTGTGAATATTGTTGTTTGATTTGTTCATTGTATTTTCCCCTCATATCCCTGCAGCAGTCTCATATCTTACACAGACTTTGCTTTTATAATTTGCTGCTCTTCAGGTAGAGATGTATTGCAAACATGTAAGAATTATTGCACAAGTTAGTGAAGTTTTTACCTGCAAATACGTTAGATAAATGAAGGAATGGTGTACACATAAAACTGTGCTCACTAACACATTTATGTAAATTTAGAGTTGGGAACCTTTTTCCTAAGTTGGGGCAGATAATACATTGGTACGTATTGTTTTTACTCCACGGAAGCATAATATTTATTACTTTCTTTCCAAAAGCACAATACATTTTTAGTTTGTTAAAATAAATTATTCCCATTGTGCCTATATTTTTCCTAGGATCCAGCCATGGCCAAGCCCTATCAGGTCCTAAGGGTTTTAAGTCATAAGTCCCAGGATGAAATGTCTGGTGTGAGCAGGATAGGAAGTTTTTGCACTATTTAGCCACCTCTCCTGCTGTTGTCACCCTGAGCAATTCTGATGCCTGGAGGGGATCCTGCTGTGATTAAGGCCACCCCGGTGGCGTCCCCAGGGACTTTGATTTGTGGGCACTGAAGCAAACATCTGTGGTGGTCTTTAGAAGTTACTGCTGCCTACTGCCAGCCCAGCTCCTTGCTGGGGACTGCTGCCTCAGTGACAGGAGCAGTGGGAGCAGCACCTTGGCTGCTGTGCTGGCTCTCTGTCCAGGGCTGAAGTGCTGAGCAGTGGAGAGGTGAGAACATGCTCCTCTCTGCCATGTGTTGCCCATCAGAGATGATGGGTGGGCATTTCACATGGGCATCTGTGTTGGAACTATTTCAGCTCATTTTTCTAAAGCTGATCTGGTAGCGGTGGCAGCTTTCCTGGTGTGTGCTGTGTGCTGGAGCAGTGCTCATTGCTTGGCGGAGTCCTGCAGCTCTGTGCATTCTCCTCCTCTCCAGGGATTTCTCAAGCAGCCAGCTAACTGTGCTCTGTTCAAGCAGTGCTGGAGAAGCTCAAGGACCTTAGAGTGTTGAGTGGACCTTATAGTCCATAGTGTTTCTGAGCACTCATTTTCTTTCATTTGTCTAGTGACTCAGTCAGATGCTGGGCAATGGAGAATCGAAGACACTGTGATGTCAATATTTTCCTTAAAGAGAGGTTTGACTGTTTTATTTTTTAAATATTATTGGGTCAAATACATAAGGTTGTACTGAGCTTCTATTCAAGAAGATCAAACTCCATAGGAATTGACTTCAGAACTGAGTAAGGTGTCAGAAAGTGACAGTTGATTTTGGCCACTACAGAAACTTGATTTTTCATGTGTCTGCTGGATTTTCTAATCCAAAATGCATTAAGTCAGTAACTGAGGTGCACTTAAATTTACTGAGCTCTCACCTCTTTCTGAGATGGAGAAACAAAAGAGAACAGGATCAACCTATACGTTGTAAAGATGTGTCTCTCAGGACTGCTGTGAATCAATATAGGGATATGGGGCTTTAAAAAAATATTTTGAGCTTTGTACAAACCTCAAAATTTGGCTTGTTACTTGCTGACAATTTTAAGGGTATGTGATGCTTCACAGACAAAGATAATTTTTCCCATAGTTCTTGAAGGAATAGAAAAAGGCAAAGTTAGCCTAAATGTGATTTGTTCTTGCTGAACAATTAACATTAAAAAGATGCAATGATACAAAATACTAAATATGTATGTGCATATGAATCTAATAGGAAGCAGCAGAATAACAGCACAGAAGTTATCCTCTGTCCAAGGAAAATGTCTTGGTGGTCTCCATGTAAAGATAGAGTTATATATATATTACATTGCCACTGAAGATCAAAAGCAGTGAAAAATATTGTGATGCAATAAAACCTGCAAGAAATTGTGTTAAATAGTTGAAAAAGTGCTACTGAAAAATTTCATTTTGTGTATCAGGCATTACTCAAGGATCACAGAATATACAACTTCATGGATTAAATTTTACTGAGTGGTAATTTGTCATAAAATTGATAAGCTTTTGATTGAACTCATGAATCAATCTTAAGGCTGTTACACTTTTTAAGTTCTTTTAACTTTATACATTGGTACAGCTTGCAGCAAAGTGAGATATATCTTTTGGAATACATCATTTAGTGTACACAATTTTGATTCCTGTGATGAGATCTTGGCCTTTTAAAAATCAATTCTATCTTAAAAATGACTTTCTTATGTCCTTATCCCCTTGCTGGAATAAATCCAGCACTTGGTTTCACACAGGTGTGACTGTGAGGAAGGATGTGAGCTGTGCTTCATGCCAAAAGATACTCCCAAGGCACAACTGCAGTGCTGTGACATGCACTGGTGCTAGAGGGTGCCTCGAGTGCCAGAAGGAAGGAGATGAGAGCAAAGACTGACATACTGCACATTCTAGGGGGTTGTTTCTTACTGAATTTGTCTTCCTTGGTCTACAGTGGCATATTATTGATTGATAGTGATATCAATGTCAACAGAAGATATATTGGATATTGGGGTTTTTTTCCTGAACCACATTTTTTTTTGCTTTAAAAATACTTCCTAAATTCTTACCACCGAGCTTCTCTGTTTCAGACACCAAAACACAGATTACCATTTAGACACGCATCCCATTTTGTATGGGAGAGATTTGTTGTTTTTTATACAAAACAATTTACTGGCATGTTGTTGCTTTCTTTGTTTTGATGCCAGGCTCTTCCCTTTTGATATCCAGTATTTCCATGGGAGCATCCACCTTTGCCTGGTTTTCCCTAGTATATAATGGGAAGGCAGCATTGCACTGCATTGCAGCTCTCTCTGAGAGGATTCCAGCTGGCAGGGCTATCACCTCACTGCCCACAGCTCCTGCCTTGCTGGGAGCAGGCTCTGGCACTGGCACCAGTTTTTGGGATATGTTAGTAGAAGAAAAAGTCCACTGTAAAGCAATTAGAAAAGAGAAATGGGAGAAGGCAGGAAGCAATCAGTCAAAAGGGGTGGTGAAGCATGAGAGAAGAAAGGAAAAGGGGAAGGAGTTGACAGAAAGAGTCCTCACATTTTTTCACTTATTTCCTGGGTTTTTTTCCAGCAGTGCTTTTCTCCCCTTTCCTTCCGTCTTCCTTCTATCCCATCCTGCTCCTACCCTGGCCCTCCTTCCCAACCAGCCTGTAATCCAGTAGTCTGTTTATGTCCAAAAAGGAGGGTCTTTCTGAATCCAGAAAGGCATGTTCCATCCACCTGGATAGCAGCAAGCAAAGCTTAGCAGGGATGAAATTACTGAGCATAGGCAGTGCTTTTTGTAAGAGTCACAGTGTTGCTCAGATAGGGGAACATAAATATGGGGTATCTAAACATCACATTTGTGTCACGCTTGTAAACAAAATACCACTTATGGCATAGGTAGAAATTCACAGTCCACAACCTCCATGTGAAGGGAAGAGGAGGGGCAGGCACTGATCTCTTCACTGTGGTGACAGGGGCAGGACCTAAGGAAATGGCCTGAAGTGGTGTCAGGGCAGTTTTAGGTTGGATATCAGGAAAAGGTTCTTTACCCGGAGGGTGGCTGGGCACTGAACAGGCTCCCCAGGGCAGTCGTCACAGCACTAAGCCTGACAGAGCTAAAGAAGTGTTTGGACAGTGCTCTCAGGTACATGGTGTGATAACTGTGATATCACATGTGATAACATGGTGTCATAACGGGCTGCCCTGTGCAGGGCTGGGAGTTGGACTTCATTATCTTTCTGTATCTCTTCCAACTCAGCATATTCTGTGGTTCTGTGATAATGCCAGATATTACCTTTTAAAAGCAGACTTCTTGTTATTCCCATGTGAATGGGTTGCTGTCAGGGGCTGCTGAGAGTATCAGGCAGATTTGGCTGGCAAATGCAGTACGCAGGCTCGCAGCATGCCAAGGGCTCCTGACAGGCTGCTCTGTATTAATACATTTATTCATTTCCACATATTCCTAACATCTAGAGCAAGTGACAAAAAACCACTAAGCTGTGGAGAGCTTCTCTAATATTTTTTGATTAGCTGACAGTGTTTGTGAAGCTGCTAATACCTCTTCATCCAGAAGAGGACATTTCTCAAATGAAATCACAATAACCCTGAGTTGGATGTGCAGTTTGTGACTGATAGCAGTAGCTTGGTCACAGTCAGTAAATAATGCTCTCTGCTGTTGTGTGACTGCAGTGCTGTTGCCTGTATTTCTGAAATGTTTATGCTCTGTCAATCAAGAAACAGCAGATGCCATTAAAACCATCTCAGGACTTTCCAGCTGCACAAGAATTGCAGCATCTCTTCCAAGCACAGCAAAATGTCATGGCTTGCTGAGACCTACTCTTTTGATTTTGTGCGTAGTTACAGTTAATTTTTTCTGATGAGCCTATGGTCCAAGCACAGGCTGGCAGAAAAAAAGGTCACTGTGTGTCTCAAGACAAGTTGCAGGATGCTACTGACTTCAACTCATGGCAATGCCCTCCCATCTCACTGGCACAGCTCAGGTGGTGCATAGAGTGGTAATTCACTGTGGAATGGGCTGATGGCTGCTGCAGGAGTAAGGAGTAAAAGGCACAGCTCCTTGGGGATGGATATAATTTATATGTAATTTTATCCCTGCCCTCTAGACAGAGCTCATTTAGATATATAATATGATCATATAAGGTATGACACTTTTGCTGAAAAAAACCCTACATCTCATATCTTTTTAATGAGTATGTTGGAGAAAGAAGCCTTTGCTCATCTTTTTATCAGGTCAAGGGCTGTGGCTCAAGGGTTCTTTCATCCACACACCCACCAATTTTCTCCAAATCACAGTGGGAGGAAGAGACTCCGCACCATCTCCAACAGATCCATGAACTTTTAGCCAAGGATTTGTGTTCCCAGGATGAGGGCTGGTGGTGGTGGGGGAACATTAAGTGTGGGAGAACCAGTACTGTGTGGTTTGATGTGATCTCACCTGGTCTCCCCCAAAAAGCCTTGCTAGCTGTCCGTTAAGGGTCAGTAATGACCTGCAACTGGAATTTCAGCCTCCTGTAGTAATTTTAAAAAACACATTATAAAATATGAGAGGGAGCAAACTGGTGCTGGCAAAGAGGCAGGCACAATATGCTGACAGTATTTTTATAACCCAAATTTGCATTATTTCTTGGCTTGTAAGCCATATAAAATATTCTTGCTCTGTCATGCATTGTAAAATCTGCCTGTGTGCATTAATACAAATAGAATAATGGAGCCAAGTCCTGAAATTGCAGCATTAAAGAAGAAAAAAAAATCTTGGCTCGGAGAAATTGCAGAAATACTGTTTAGCTGCCACTGCTGTTTTATTGTTGCAGCTGCTTCGGTGGTGAGAAGGAGCAAAGGACCATGCACAAGCAGTGGTTCAGGCTTCCCTTTTTTCCTTTGCCCATTTAACACTGACCATACAGGCTGAGGGACCCCTGCTCAGCAGACCCTTCCTGGGACACTGTGGAGCCATTCCTCCCTAGAGAGGGATGTGGTTGTGCAGGAAAGCAATGAGATCTGCATGAAATAGGCTTTGGAGAGGTAAAATAGTATCACTAAATTTAGTGTTGGCCACCCTCCTACACCTCTTGGAGACCTGGGAGAGAAACCAGAAATGAAGAAGAAGTTGAAGGGTCGGATATTCAACAGCAGCCATTTGAAGTCTACTTTGTGTTATGTTAATCCAAGGGCTTCTACTAAATCACAGGTAAAATTCTGTATTTACCCTTGAACTCATTCCTTGAGGTGGAATAATGTACTGTCTTCCCACAGGCTTTGAGTTACAGCTACAGTATGTGCTTTCCTCTGAGCCAGTTTCTAGATGGGATGCTGTCACTGCCTTTCAGGCTGGCTGGACTTTGGATCTTTCTGAAGCACATGCCATGGATTATCCTTGCAGCTTCTACCCTGTTTTCTAGAACCCCGAAACTATAAGCATGAAAGAGTTCAAAGTAGTTTCTCTAGCTCAATATTATTTTTTGACGGCATCAAATGACACGCATTTCATGGAAAGAGATTTTCCAATTTGGGACTTCAGGTATTTTTTAAAATAAAATATTTGAAGAGCAGCTTGGGTCCTGAGATTAGGTCCCGAGTCCTTATTTTATTCCAGGTAGTGTGACACCTCAAGTACACAAGTATCCATTTCTTCAGTTTACACAGTTGCAATCGTACATATTTGGATTGTATATCTTTGGGAAAAAAAGTGCTGAAGAAATAATTCCAGGTGCCAAATAGCTGGTTGAATGCTCATTGAGTGTATTCGTTATGAACCTAATGATCCTGGTTTCAGACAGCATGGTTTTGTAAGCCTCTTCTGTGCAAAGCAAAATGCTTCTTATTTCTCTAAATCTTTCAGGGGGAAAGGAGAAACAGTCTTGCTGTTCTGTGGTGATGGAGAGCATTGAATGAAACAAAGGGCACAATGAACTTCAGTTGGTTAAAAGGGAACATGACTTTTTTATAAACACCCCACTTCCCTTGGGACGGTAATTTTCATGCTCCAAGCTTTTTGGGTTTTTTTTAAGGCAAAAAAACCCTACCAAAACCACAGCACTATTTTTCCTTGCTGGGTGTTTTAAAGATTAAATTACTCCAGTTAGAGATATAGAAAGAGAACTGGCTGGTGGGTAGGATGGGAGAGTATGTGTGTGTGTATTTTTCATAATCTAATTTTATACTCTATGCTTTTGCCTTTGACATCACACACTTTTGCATTGGCATCTTTTTTGTATTGACTGAATAATCAAAATAAATAATAGACAGTCCTTATCTGTAGATTTCTTTTAGGCCACTTAATGTGAAGGAAAAGTAAGATTTCAGCATTGCAGTCTTGACAGCGAATTTAAAAACTCATCAGAAGCATTCCTAAGCAACATACAAATTTACACGTAAATATGGCACATTTAATGTGTCTCAAGTCACAAAACTAAAGTTCTGGCAATGTTCAGTGAATGAAAGGTTAATACAAATTCTGGTGTTAGTCTGGTTCTGTTTCAGTTGCATATTCTGGTGCAGTAATGGACTCTTGGCTCTTAGGCTGTCTCTATAAATGGGAGTCTAATGCTTCTGGAATTTCGTGTACCTATATCTTCATATATCTAGCCATATACAGACTGACTGGACAGCTATCAGAGCATTATTGTGCAGGCTTTTAGCTGTCTGTCAGCAAAGGTAACCTCTGCTAATCTGCTCAGGAGCTGCTGCATTCCAGAGGTGTGCAGGGAGAACAGGCAAGTGGGACCGTGGGGCTTTGCCAAAGGCACTAGCAGTGGAACTGCTGGGTTTTGTTGGCCTGCTTTCACTGTATTGTCACCTGCTGAAAACATCTGTGTTCTCCATCTAATGTATCAATTAGTCCCAAGATTTATGGTAATTGGAAAGAGTGTATAAAACACAAGTATTCCTTGAAAACAAATACTGACATGAGGCTGGAGAGGTGGATCAAAATTTCTTTGCCCTGGCTTTTCTGCCTTGTCATTGAAATAATGACTGGGCAAGAATGGGAATGGCATAGCAAACTTTAGAGTTCTGAGAACCTTTAGGGCCACTGATAGTCCCTATGAAGATAAGTATTGAGGGAATCTGGGGACTCGGGTAGGGAGTGTGCATGCTGGATGTGCCACACAGCTGTTGTTTGCTCTGTGCTCCAGGTGGTGGGTGGGAAGAAGATATCTCTGCACCAGTGGCTTTCTGCTGCTCAGGTGGCACTGATTGCAGTCTTCTGTACCCTCTACACGATGCCCTTCTCAGTCCAATGCCCATTTTTCCAAGAGCTAAAATGCTTCCTCAGACGTGAAAACAGATGAGATGTAATGAGAGCAACTGAAAGGAGGTAATGAAGTAGGAAAGAGGCTGATGGCAAGAGCTGCAAAGATGCTTTGTTGGAATATCTTCCATGTCTTGAAGCTTTTTCTCTCTTCAACTCCTACAGAAAATCAAACAGTGTTTTGGGTTAGAAGAGACCTTAAAGATCATCCAGTTCCCAATCCCTGCCATGGGCAAAGAACTTCTGCTCGACCAGGTTGCTGAAAGCCCCATCCAACCTGGCCTTGAACATTTCCAGAGATGAGACATCCACAGGTTCTCTGGGCAACTTGTGCTAGTGTTTCACCACCATCATAATAAGGAATTTTTTCCTTACATCCAATCTAAATCTACCCTCTGTCAGTTTAAAGCCGTTCTCTGTTACTACATGCCCAGGTAAAATGTCCCTCTCCAGCTCTCTTGTAGTTCCCCTTTGTCTACTCAAGGCCACAATTAAGGTCACCTTTGAGCCTTCTTTGCTTCAGGCTGAATATCCCCAGCTGTCTGTCTTCATAAGAGAGGTGCTCCAGCCCTCTGACCATCCTTGTTTACTTTTCTGGACTTGCTCCAGCAGGTCCATGTCCTTCCTCTGCTAGGGACCCCAGAGCTGGATGCAGCACTGCAGGTGAGGTCTCATGAGCGTGGAGCAGAGTTCCACATCCTCTCTGCTGCCCACAGTGCTTTGGATGCAGCCCAAGATGCCATTGGCTTTTTGGGCTGCAAGGGCACATTGCAAAGTCATGCTGAGCTTCTCATCCATCAACACCCCCACGTCCTTCCTCTTGGGGTTTTTCTAAATCCAGTTTCTGCCCAGCCTGCACTTGTGCTTGGAAGTAAAAGGACTGTGTATCTTAGCATAGCTTTTGTAAAGTGCCTTCTCCCTTCTTGTGGTCATTATGGAATAGATAAACAACTGTGCAATGTAATCTGGGAGATAAATGTGTTTTGGGAAGGGAACAGTCGTAGCTCACTTTGTGGTCTTTGTTTTCCTTTTGATTCTCTACTTCTTTGCATCCAAGTGGGCTTTGGCAACAAACACTCCCCTTCTATGCATGCAGCATGTGCCAGGCTTTATAATCCATCCAGTGTTCCCAGCTATTCAGCAAACTAAAAGAAAGGGTGAAGGGAATAAGGTCAGAAGAAATGCTTTGTATTGCAAAAATCCTGTTCTTCTGCATATAATTTCAGTATCCAGTTCCTTTAAAATGCAGATGACTTCCCCATCACAAATCTAGTCCAGCATACCAAAACAAAAACAACAAAAAAAAAATTGGAATAGGCCTTACATGTGCTGATTGATTGTTGATTTTTGGATGAAGATGAAAAAGAAGAAAAAATGCTTGGCTTCTTTGTGATGAAAAAAGGCAAGAAAAAATATTTGAATAGTAATTCATGGCCAGATAATTCCACAGTTATCAAAGTGATCCTTGTTGGGTGAAACCATCAAAGAAGAAGGCATTTGAACATAAACAAAAGGAAAAGTTAAAAAAAATTCTGGCTCTTTTGTCTCTCTGACTCCTTTTGTGGAGATTGAGATGCCTTTTTCTTGGCAAGTCGGGTGATGAACCACTTGTTAATTAAGTGGTTGAAAGGTATAGTTGAAAAAGGAGTTTAGAATCTGAGACAGCTCAGCATGGAGGAAACCACCTCTGTGTGATCAATCTTGTCAGGTGTTGACACCTTAATTAAAAATTATCTTTGGCAGCATGAAGGCAGCTCAATTGCCGAGAAAGTGGACACTAGGCATTTTGTTGTGGTCATTTGGGAACAAGGGTACTGAGGGGATCAGCAGCCAATCCTGTTTCCACTAGGAAGGGACCACTGTGAGCATTGCCATACAGAGGGCTCGGAGCATTGGGATGGATCCGGGCTGGATCAAGGATCACTTCCCACAGTGGAACAGCTCAGGGCTACAAAACATTGCAGCCCTGCCTGAAACTCCATGTGATCCTGTGCCACCATTCTGCCACTCAGCACTTCTGCTCTCTGTCACATCTTCTGCCTCTTCTGACATTTAAGCTATGTAGGGTAACAGTCTGTGCACTACTTCCCTGGCAGGGGTGTGGTGGTCCAAAGTGGGCAGTGAAGTCCTCATCACTGGGAAGATGGTGACTTAAATGTGGAGAAGTGGAATACATTGAGTGCTTATTGGAAGAACTGATTTTAGCTTTGGCCAAGTTATTTAGCATGAAATGTCTCAGAAAAAAAAGGAACACATACTAATTTGAGGGGGAAGAAAAGTGATTATCCTCCATGCTGTCCCGTCATAGTTATATTTAAAAAAAAGTATAATTTATTACACCAAACAATAGATTTTTTTTTAACTTGGTTGTTCTATTTGAACCAAATTGTTTTTTAAAAAATCTGTAATTTAAAACCCCTTGAGCTTTTAAAATCTGATTCAATGTTTCATTTGATTTGGAGGAGTTAATTCTTTTACATCTAATTAAACTTAGACTGGTTTGACATTAAAAAAAAGTTTCACAATGAAAAAATATTTTTTGTAGAATATGTTGAAATGCAAGATTTCAGCATCATTGGAAACAAGAAGCTCTCAGAAAATTTCACAATGAAATATGCACTGTTCCAAAATTGCTCTTGCCTTTTTGTTTGTTTTTGTTCAGTTTGTTTGTTTTGTAGAAGATTCCCACCAACTGTGGGCTGGATTCAGATATAAAGTTTCTCTCTTTGTCACAGCCTTTTTCAATGAATTTTCTATTCACAAAAAAATTGTTCTCATCCGGTTTTAGCTGTATTCTTTGGAAAATGCTTATTTTCCTTGGAGAAGTCAGAGAAAAAAAAATGAAAATCTTTGTCACTTCCATGATTGCTGTCATGGATCCATTGATGTGTGCAACACTTTACCAATCACTTAGGTTATTGGTAAAGAGAAATGAATTATCTGCTTTGTTCAAGACAGAAAATGAAAAACAGTTACCAGAAAATCACATCCTGGTAAAGGAAATGAATCCATTTTAACAAGTTTATGAGGGAGAGCTTCATTACAAAGCATAAAAAAAGAAAACATAAAAAGCCTGTTGGACCCCATCTGTTCATGTGATTCCTTTGATGGGAATCTAGCTGAAGGCTGATCAGAGGAAATCATTGTTTCTTTTAAGTAATAATTGCAAATGGATATGTGTGTTCTTCTGCAATAATTAGCAAGTATGTTCTGAATAGAGTACCCTTCAGTAAATAAATTTGCTCCAACCAGTAACTGCTTAATGGCTGGTCAGCTGTAGTGTTCTTAAATGGATGTGTCAGCTCAAGAGGGAGTGTTATATTATTACTTAATATTCATGCTGTTTTGTCTAGAGAAGAGAAGGCTTGGGCAGTTAGAGAGATCTTATTGTATTGAAAGCCTTTTGCAAGAAACGTATAGGTTTGGGTCTTTTCCTGTACTGTTTAGGGCACAAAGCTCAAGCCATGGAGAATGAAGATGAATGGCTGATGATAGAAGTGGCTCAAGAATTCCTCCTGTTTGCCTGTGGCCCCTTGCTCAGCCCCAGCTCCAGGTGCTCACTATCTCAGTCATGCAGATCCAAATCTGTGTAAAGATAGAGCAGATTGCTGCAAGGACCCAGGTTTAGAATAATAATAATAATTCTCTGCTGAGTGGGAGAAGGGAGATGTGAGCCTGAGAATTTGAACAGGCCTTGAATTGCTTTCTTATTGCTGGAGACCCAACTCTTTTTTCAGTGACCCCATACTTGGCAGAAGTCCAAATTACAGAAGCACAAAATCAGTGAGGTTGGAAAAGACTTCTGACCAAGACCATTGAGTCTGACCTATGACTTGCATAATTTTTCACTTTATTTGGGATAGGTAACTGTGCTCCACTGAGGTTCTGACTTGATGGCTTCAGTAGGGACTTTACTGGGCTACCTGCCTGTGTCCAGAGGTCTCCCTGGCCTTGGAGCTTGGGTTATTCTGAGGATAAAACAGCTGGATGCTGGGACCCAGCCATGTACATTGCATTGCTGCTGTCACTCTGTCTTGGACTAAAAGAGAGAGGTTCATGTATTTGGTGGTATGGGCCAGTATTTTCCCATGGAAAAGGAAGAAGGGCTTTTGAGGATAAAACTGGAAATACGTGCAAATTAAATGTGAAAGATTTTTTCACTCAGTAAAACGATCCTTGGGAGCATGATGTAGACAAGGGACAATCTGCCATGAGAGCAAATTCCACAGCTACTACCAGTCTTCGATGTATTTGCTTAATCTTTCTTGGTATAGATGATTTTTGGTATGTGAGCACTACACACACATGACTTGTCTTGCCCTCAGCACAGTTGTAAGGAATCACTAATAATTCTATTTCCTCTCGGATTTTAAAAGTCCAAGGGCAATCCCCTTCTTTTTCATATGTTCAATTTATCATGCACATATATAGTATTAAGAAAATTTTTATAGTTTATTTGTTATCATATAGCTATTAACATTTTAATTATGTAAATAGAGGTGAGCTGGACTGCTGAAAGGAAATCCTGAGCCTTAGCTCTACATGTTTCCTCTGCCAGAAGCAATGTATTTTTATGGCTCTGAATTTTTTTTTTTTCTTCCCCCTGGAAACTTTTTTCCAGAGGAAATTTCAAAATCCTGCCCTTCCATTGTGATTTTGAATGGGTTTTGGTTTTGTTTCAATTTCCATGGCAACAGAAAAAATTGTTTTCTGACAGTTTTTGAATACAAAAGTCTAATTTCCATGGGCTCTTTTGAATATGTTGGTTTACATTTTTATTCCCTCAAGTGTTTTGAACCCCTGTCCTTAACCCCTTGACTCCATTTAGTCTTGTGAAATCTCTTTTACCTATTCAGGGCAGAGAAGGTTTTTTTCCATACTTTCTTTATTTTTCAGATATAATTTGATTCAGTGTGCTGATAGCATAAATATAGCCACATTTTATACTTAGGAGTTCAATTCTTTCCTTAAAGGCATTATTGCTTTTTAAATTACTTCTGAGTACTGAACTTACACCAAACCTAGTTTCGAGGTCGTGTAATGCAACCACTTGAATTTTAAAGTCAGTAACTTTCTTTGTTATATTTTGCTTACATTCTTGTATCCTACATAATTTGACATGTTCATCAGCCAGTCCATGAGTGTGCTTGAAGAGTGCCAACTACATAATCATTAAACCTTGCACTGAGTCTCCTGTGATTCTGAACAAAATACTTCAATTAATTCCTGAATAGATGCCAGACATCTGTGGTTTGCAGAACTTCATCCTTCACTGTATGAATGGTGAAATCTCATTGTATTTAACATCTGACGTCACCTGTGCCACCTAATTATCTTAAGCACTAGAAAGCTGCAAGATCCATGGTTTAAAATCTAGCAGCGTCTAAAGTTTAAATATGAAAGATGAATAGAAGAAAGTCAGGGACATGAAAGCCATACTCCTCTGTCCTTTGCCTGCCTGTTTAGCTCCTTCCACAAGCATCAGTGAAATAAATTCCATCTCTGTGTCCCACCAGCAGGTATTTCATCTGTGAATCACACTGTAAATGCTGTTGTAGCTCTCTGAGCCTTGCCAGTTTTCTTGCTTAGTTTGTTTTCAGCTGAGCTGGAATGCATGCATGGCTCCTAAATTGAAGAGGAAGATATTTCTAATAGGTCCCCAAACCTCCCCCTGCTCTTTTCCCCTTCTCTGTCAAATCAAACTAAGGCAGCACTCATGGCATCTGGCTGGGCAGATCTACATCCCACCTCACTTTGGTACAGGAGAAAAGAGCCAGCAATCCTGATATGTGAGTTACTGGCAACAGGATAAAGCCCAGAGTGAATTAAGGGGGCAGTGCAAACCTTTGAACTCTGCTTTGTCATCACAACAATTGTAGAATTAAGGAAAAACTGAAAAAACCAGATCTGCTTGGAGTACAGCTTTTGGGGATAGACTGCCTCTTTGGAGGACAGCTGGTACCCACAATAGGCATTTCGTGGAGCTTCCTAACTTTTAGAGAACGTTGTGCTGATAGAAGGTAACTTTCATTTCACTAAAGCATTAATAAGATTGAACTTCCAGCATTGCCTGTTTGGGCAGTTATATGCAGTCTTTTTTATTTATAGTCTTTTGCTATATTTATCCATGCCTTTGATGTAGTTGCTTATTATTAATAGATATTTATATTATATAGACTTTGTTGGTGCTGACAAAAATGAGTTTGCTGGTAATGTTGAGATCTGAGCTTAATGCACTCTGCACTACTGTTTGAAAGTCATGATAAAGCTTCTCTGCAATTTTATTTTTTGCTCTCAGTGAAATATAACCAGCTCGTATTCATTACCAGCATAGATATTTATAACTATATCTGATTTGTTTTTCTCAGTTCTTAGATCTTTTATTGCTTTTCTTGCATGGATTATCTGAGAAAACTGCATAGGCTCTAAGTTGTGGGAAGAGTCAAAATCCTTATATCTTAATATGTGCCAAGGAAACCTATCATGTCGCTCAGCTGATTTGAGAGTGGTTTTCCTTTTAGATAAATATTTTTAAGAGTATATCTATTTATGACTTTAGCCCCTTGTGAATGGTTACTGGAGGTCATCTGTTGTTGGTTCAGAAGTATCTGTTAATCACGCAGGAAAGTGAGCATGGGTGAAACATAAGGATTTCTTCCTGTGGGAAAGTGAGCAATCATTTTTGTTCTAGATTAGTTCACTAGAAACTGTGAAACTGTATTCCAGTCCATGCCTTTGTAAACATTTAAAATAACATTTCCAATTTCTGAAAGTGTAAAGAAACAACTGTTTTTTTCCCAGCATCTATTCCTACTCAGTCATAAAACTTTTCCTTTAATGAATATTGGAAAGCTATTTACAGCATAATGTCAAATGCCAGCAAAAAGTATACTGCTTCTTTTTCTTAAGTATCTAATGATTTTTGATGCTTCATTTTCATCTCTTGACATATTCAGGTAGGTGGTGCTCAAATAATTCTTAAATCCCAGGATTTTCATTTTGTGCCAAATGAATGTGCATCTTTAATAAATACTGTAGGCATTAGAATAATTCAGAATGCTTTGTATCAAAATATCTATTTTTTCCTGACCCTTCCATAAAAATATTCTAACACACTCGAAAGCTGAAGCAGTGGTGGTTGTGAAGGACAGACAGATGTCCTGCTCTCAGCAACAAAGTCTATGGACTTCAAATGGACTTGGGCTGAAAGGAAAACAGAATCTACCGCCCAGTCTGAGCCCTCTGGCAGGACAAGGGGAAGGACTTCTCCTCCCAGGCTGGGAATGAGCTGTGTGTTTGTTCTTTGGATGTCATTGGCCAACAAAGGCATTTGTGTGATGGTTCCCAGCCAGAGGAGGTCTCACTTGAAAGCTGGTGGGTAGGTTTGGGAAGCCCAGGACAAAGGCTGAAGCTGAGAGGAGCACAAGGTGCAAATGCAGAGGCCCTGGAGTGAGGTGATGGAGAGAGCTGTTCAAACACATCTTCCTCTGTAAATTCTTCAGAGTGGCATCTGTAGTCTGGACCCAAGGAGTGAAATCAGTTAATTGTTAACTGATTAATTAATTGTCTTCAATTAATTAATTGTCTCCATGGACAAGAAAATCAATTTGCAATTTTTTTACAAAATGCAGTCTTTTCAGAACTTTTCTTGTTAGCTGCCATCTACAGTAGAAAACCTGCTTAAATTTCACTATTGGTACTGAGACCATCACAGATTTACAGATGAAGCCAAGAGGAGTGAGGAGCCCAAGTAGTCACAGCTTTGCTCATTTTAATAATCCGTATGCTACAGACCACTCCAGTCCTGTTTCTGGTCCCTATGGATGGGAAGTGTTTGTAAATTTGGGGTTGAAAAGGTTCTGTGTTCTAGGCCATCATGGTTTCTGCATCTTCTCTCAACGGAGAATATTAAAGCTGTTCCGCAGGGCACGTTGGCCTTTCCAGGGAAAGGGAGTTATGGCTTACTGTAATATAGTCTGGAAAACAGAACCAGGTCTACTACACTTCTGTATCCCTTTCTTAATGAAATTTGTCTCTAAATCCTTTTAATCCCTTTTTTTCCTATGTTTGGTTTTTTGTTTTGTTTTGAGGGGGTTTTTTTGTGGGTTTTTTTTTTTTTTTTTTTTTTTTTTTTTTGGTGTGTGTGGTGTTTGTTTTGGTTTTTTTTTCTTCTTCTTCTTTCTTGAGAGAGTGTGGATAGCAACACTCTATCAGCATTAGAAAAATACCATTTTTGTTTACTTTGTTATTTTGTGACAGCTGGCTTTGACAAAACCATGGATTGATTTTATCTGGTCAGCAAATTATTCCATTCATCTGCAGCCCCGGAAACCTGCTTGGATCTTGGAAATGCATCTGATTGAATTGTTGTTTCAAATTGAATTGTCTCATTTTTATTTGAAATGAGGGAGCATGAACACTTGGATCATAATTTCATTTCTGTGTATCACAATTCAGTCCTCTCAGTCCTCTTCCATCCCCAAAACAAACTTTGGTATCTCTCAACTGAAACTCTTGGTTCTAAATTTTCTAGAGGGTATTTATGGCTCGGAATAGCTGTTCAGGGAAACATGGATCCTTCAGTGAATTCCTATTTGTGTGCATAAGCTTTCCTTGGAAACACTGATGTTGGATTTAATTCCTGATCTTATCAGTGAACTTCTCTTTATGCCTGGTGACTACTATTCTTTGCCAGGTTCTTTTGACTGGGTAGATAACAGTAGAGAATAAAAAGGTATTTTACAAGAGGTTGCTACTTAGATCTGGCAGCCTTTTCCATTAGTTAACATTCATCCTTGTGAGCTTCCCAGAGACTCCCATTTTTAGGAACAAAATGGTCAAACTAAGTTGCTGACTAAGCAGTGGTTGGAACATACCTCTAGTTGACATCTCTGAATATCACAGATACTCCTGGTCACACAAAGTCTGAAGGTTCATGAGTGGGATGCGTTCATTATCCACCATCATTGTAGCCTAATTGATTGTAATTAACTTTTGCTCTCAAAACACAGGGCAGAGACCCCAGCTGAGCTTCTCTGGAGGTCAAAGTTAGTGGAGACATGGAAAAAGCAACTGGTAGCAGACAGCCACTGAACAAATGAAACCTTGATCCTGGTCAGAGCCTGAGCCATGATGAGGTAGTGGCAGAGGAGGAGTCACTGACCTCTCTGGGATCTTTGCATCCTGTCCTGAACTTACCAGCATTTATCAGCAGTACTAGCTGGTACATTTCATTTCACTTCAAGACAAGGCATTTCCTTTAAAAACTGTTTTGATGAGTGCAATTCCTTTTGGACTGACTGAGAGTCTGAGTGCAGTAACTGATGCATTGCCTTGGGACTGGCTTGTTAGCCTGAAGAGCAGATATGAGATTCAGCACCAGCTAATGGCAGTCCTTCTCACTCCTTACCTGACATACACCCAGCCTGTGACTGAAGGAGATAGAGCAGAAGGAGTTATGAGTGAAGAAACCTGAGTTTGGTGATTATAAACAAATCACACCATAATACCTTTTTTAGTTTTTCATTGGTATTACTGATAGCAACTGGTGTGTCCATTGCTTATCAATATAAGCAACAAGCTATATTGTTACTAAAGGGATTTGGAGCTCAGTAAAATGGATATTTTAAGTTTGTTAAGCAGGTTGTTTCACTTAATAACATTTACTTACCTGATAGGATGGAGTAAATTTTTTTTTCTCTATTTCCTTCCATTACACTGCAGGACTGACAGATTGACCTTCTGTAGCCTGCCTAGTAAAGGGCAGTGGAGACTTGATATACACTAGCTTTAAAAATTTAACAGATTCATGTGATTTCTGCGAGAGATTTTGGGCAGTGTTTTTCTACATTCTCTACAAAAGAGAACAGAAATATTTTGAAAAAAGTTTCAAAAGACTTGAGTGTTTGCTTTTCATCTGAGACATCCAGACTTTTTATTAGCAGCATTAAAATATTTTTAGAGGCATGCAAGCTTTCATGAAGCTGATTTCCAACTGATATGTCCAAGAATGTATATTAACACCCTGCTCCAGAGGGTCAGTGTGCATCATCAAGAAAAATAGCTTCAATTATTTTAAGATCAGCTAATATGTCTCAAAGTCATAATGGATCTCTGACTGCATGTGAAACCCAAATACTTTCTTATGTTTCCCTTTGGTTTATTGGATAGGAGATCCACTAGTTAAAAATTCTAAGCCCTTTGTTTGAAAATAATGTTTTACAGCAATCTCTTCACTTCTGTGGCCATGAGAGAGATTTTTCTAAGCAGTCTGATGCATTACTGCTCATAACTCTAGTTTGTGACTATGATTATTTCTTGGTGCTGACTCAAGCAAGAGATCATAAAATCAAAACACAAAGCTTTAGCTGTACTAGTGGCAAGCTGGAAATCAACATCTTCACTCACTGAATAGAGACTGGACTAAGTGACAAATGCATCTGACTAAAAATTGGATAAAATCTCCCAGAAGATGGCAGTGCACCTATGAGTAGTGTTCTTCCACATTGGCAACTTGTATAGTTTCTAGCTTTTTTTTTCCCCTAATATTGGGTGCAATAACAAAACGAGTAATGACAGCAGATACAGTGTTTGTGTGTGGATACTGATGGTACTTTTGATCTTGAAGTCTGGACTGAGGTGCTAGTAATTCACAAAGGCCTGTCCTGCAGGGGTGGTGGTGGACTGAATGCCTTTGGGTAGGTTGACAAGATACTCTGTTACGCTCACCAGCACAATGAAGATCCCCTTTCCTTTGGAAACCTCCAGATAATTCCCATGCAAAACCCACTGACTACATCCAGAGCTGTAAAAGATGTCTGAGTTCTCAAAGTGTTGTTGCTTTCAGGGTAATGGATATTGTAGGATAAGAATTACTGATAAGTGGAATAAATTATGAGGTTTAAAATCTGGCCAAGTTACATCTGTTCTACTCTTTATTATCAAAGAATTTCTTCATTCAGATATGAATCAAAAGCATATGTTCAAAAATATCAAAAAGTACTGCTTCTATATTGGTTGTAGCCTGAAAGCAATCAGTAATTGCTGTAAGTTTAGGAAAATTTCCAATTCAGTTTCCTGAGCAGGAGTCTAAGTGTGGATTTTCAAACATGTGATCAAACTTGTTTGACTATTTAACCTTTCAAAAATTGATCCAGCACTTATTATTTTATTTATTTTTAGAATTAGCCATAGGGAATGACAATATCTCTTTTTAAGAATTCATCCTAATTTACAGCTATAATTTCCAAATAAAACCCAGTAGTTGTTCTATAGCAATCATCTTATGAGCTGTTTTATATGCATATTTACATGAATAAGCAAGTTTGGTTTTGTAATGCACCTGAACGAAGAGATGTTTTTGAAGAGTAGAGAAGGAAAAGAGAAGGTTTTAGATACATAGCAATGCTTACATCTAAATTTTGAAAGTAAACTTTACCATCTCCATCTGTCTTATCCAGAATTACTACCAGAAAGCTAAAGAACATTTAAATATTTATTCTCTGTAGCTTAGTCTGAGAAAAAAATTATGGCTCATTTGTAACCATTTATTTAGTTTTCCAAACAGCAAAAATTCACTAGCACTAAATAAAAAATAAATTTAAATTGCAACTGTTTCTCTAACATAAAGAAGAGATAAAAAAAAATGATTGTATTCTCTTATTCTGCAGTCAGATATAACTGCATATACTTGTCCTATTGCTTCCACACTAATGTGGATGCTAATTCTACTCAAATAATATAAGCTACATCATTTCCTTGGCACAAAGCATAAAACTAGACAAGAAGTTAAAAACTGGTGCTTTTTTTGTTTTTCTTTTAATTTCAGTTTTCTCCTCCTCCAGTAAGTCATAGAAGCTGCAAGATACATTGGGTTCTTAATTCTTTAGATGTCAACTCTCTGTTGTTTGAGTTTGTTTCCTCATAGAGCATCTTTAGTCTCTTTTAGGGCTGATCTGTGACTGAACCTCTCATGGTCATAAATTCAGGCAGAAGCTTCCTTAGCAACTGAAGAGACCCAGCAGCCCCTTCCCATTCAAGAGGCCAGCAGAGCTGTGTAGCCCATCTTTGATGGCCAAAATCACAATCCATTTATTGCGTGAGATGGGCAGCAGTGACAGATATGATCCATTCACCAGTAGAACCTCTTGCCTATACCCACTTCTCCATCTAATAATCCACCTTTCACTACTGGCAAGCATCCTTCTCCTTTGCCAGGAGAGGGCTCACATGAAATCTCACTCTCAGCCCTCCCAGTCACCTTTTTAACATCACTTTTCTGGTGCTTGCACGACTCGCAGTGCTCGTGTGACTGATGGAGTTCTGGGTTCTGTGCAGCTGCTCAAACTGTGATTGCTGGCATTTGCTGCTGCCTCTGTGTAATCTGAATATGCTCTGACATGTAAATGATGCTGCTTGCTTTTTCCTTGTTCCTACTGTTTAAAATCTCAATAAAACTGAAAAATGGCACTATACAAACTGCAAATATCTCAGCTGACTATTCCACAATAAGGCAAGCTACCTCAGCACAAATAAAATATATACTTTACTTTCTTTGTGTATTTTTCCCTGCTTTTTTTAAGTGAATTGTCCATCTTTAATGTCACTGCTAGTGGTAAACCAGACCTTGTTATTTGGTCTATAACAGTGTTATTCTGAGCCAAATTCTGGAACCTTTATGAAAGCAAATCTATTTATATTAGGGACAATAAAGACAGTACTAAAAATTAAGGATCACAGCGCAGGATTTTCAGGAGGGTCAGTGGTTCACAGAGCATTTTCCTTTAATTTATTTTGTGAACTGTGTGTGACTTATCAATAAAGCTGCTGTTCTAGCTGTAATTAAACCATTAAAACTGTCTTCTGTCATGGGCTTAATGGTGATTAAATTTTCCCAGTGTGTGTACCTAGGATACTGAACGTCACCTGATACTTTCTTCTAGTAGTAGCTGGATAGTGTTGTGTGTTTTTAGGGCATTTAAAGTGATTTCATATCCAGCCACATTTTGCCTACCTTGTAGCTGATATGGGTCTCCCTGTCTTTCCCAAATGCTTGAAGTTAGTTAATAGGACAGACTGAAACTATCTGAACTCTATTGAGGCTTTCTGACAGTTCAGTCACAGCTTTGTGGGTAAGACAGGAAAACAGGGGAAGGTGGCTGCAGTCTTTTTGCAATATTTAACTAACTGTAACTAATAGGCTGATGCTTCCAGTGCTGCCCTAGGAAGCAGGGAAGCCAAGTCTGACTTTCCTTTCAGCCACAGTGGTTTCAAATATTAGCTCCCAGGCCAACCCCTCACCTGAAACTCATTGTGTTGAAAATTTGTCAACAGGCAGGAAAAAAAAAGTGATAAAAAGGTTGTTTTAGTGGGACAGTAGGATCGTGTAGGCATCATGAAGGTATCAAAGGTAACCAGCATTTGACCAGTTTGTTTTGGCTTGTCCACAATCCTGCTACAGTCCTTAGTTGTGTTGTAGCCTCTCAATCTGCTGTTCATTCTCTCTCCTCCCGCTGCCAACCAATTCTATGCAATCCACTGCATCCAGTGTCCTGCAAACCGGTATTCTAATCACTGGTGGTGATAGCAGTTTAGATGGCCTGAAGATCCTGGAAAGAAAACCAGGCTCTCAGACAGCATTGCCACTCTTTTCAGCACACAACATACTCATCCTGAAAACGATCCAGCCAAAGCTGGCCCCCTTGATTCTCTTCAGTGACACTCTGGAATTGCAAACATTTTTGTTATGATTCAAAGCCAGAACTCATAGAAGAAAACTACTTCATGGTACTAATTTGGCTGATGGCTACAGAGTCAAATGGGTACACAGGATGAATGAGGTGTTTTGAATACACTCTCAGACTACAAGTGCAGGACCAAACCTCATCAAGACTCAAAGTGGATTGTGTGAGGGTACTGTTTACAGAGGAACTGCCTGTGTTTGGGAGCTCTCACAGAGCTTCTGTGGTTCTCCTTTTCATAAGCCCCTTAATCTGTCTTTTCAACTGAAGGTGCAGACAAGCATGTGCTGTACCATCTAACCTTGGAAAATACTAACTTTTGTGAGTAGGTTCTACTCGATGGATAACACATTTCCAGCAGAGAGCTGAATTGGGCCTTTTCCTGTTGAGTTCTTGTTCCAGAAGATCAGTATTTCCAAAAAGTGCTAAATGTTCCCCCAGAGGCGTTCATTGCACTGTAGAGGAAAGAGTAGACTTGGACACAACCTACAACATTGCCTGCACGAATCTGTTTCAGGTAGGGTGGCTGCCTTCCCAACCCAGTGATGCAGGCACAGGGGGAGTTGAAGAACTGGTTTCCTTCCCAAAGCCACGAGTTTCTGAATAAAGTGTGGATAAAGTGTCTTCCAAACTCTGTGCTGCCACTTCACATAATGAGTGGTGACAGAGTAAGTTGGCTTCATGCCTCCATGGTGTTTTCAGTATGGATGCTGAGGAATCTCCTGAAAAAGGTGTCTTGGTGGGCATCATCTTTGATGGGCAGAAGAGTCAGGCAAGGGATTTATGCTGGAAGGACCTTGGAAAGGCATGCACAAAAGGTGAGTTGATTAACTGATGAGTGTGAGTTCAAGTCTCCTGAAGAGCAGTGATGTGAACCAGACACAAATTCTCTTCAGCCAGGGATTTAACGAACTTCAGCCTAAACATGCACACCCAGTGAGAGGATTTAACACAGGAACAAAGTGTCCTGGTGGGAAACCTGTTGTGAGGGTATGTCACGATACAGGGTTTATATCCAGCTTCAGATATGTTCAGACAGGGAGAACATTAGGAGGGTGGCGAGGGAAATACAAGTTTCTCACAACTGAATTTCTCACAATTGTATGGGCAGCTCTTCTGCTGTGCACGTCTGCTGTGGAATAAATACAAAGTGAAGCACCTTTTCTTACTCAAGGCCCTGAAATAGCCAAATATATCTTTCCCCTAGGTTGCATTTTTTGATTCAACCTACCAAAAAAACCTTGTTAATTAATTACAGGCTGATATCTATGCATGTACATGCATTTCTCTAATAATTGTGGAAAAAGATGCTTAGTTGATGGAGAAGCAGTAAATTCTGTGAAGATTTTTTTTGCTAAATAATTAATCCTACTGGCTGGAAAATAGATGATACAGCTTGTCAGGTTAAATACATGTAGTAGAGTAATAGTATTGAGTTTGTGTATTGAGTATTTATTTTTAATCACAAGCTAGTTTTCTCTACAACACTATCAGGTGAATTATAGAAGAAGAATCTGAATATTTAATAGTTAGTCAAGTTCAAAGAATACACAATTAGGTCTACTGCAGACTTTCAATACACTTACATGTCCTTATTGCCACAGAGGGGATGTAGATAATTCCAATTTTAGTGCAATACTTTTGTATCTTTGTAGCTCAGTCCCTCAAATGACTTTTTAGGTCCTTAAGATCTCTTTGGATTTGTTTGTATATCTTTAGGGTTATGAATAACTGTCAAGATAACATTTTTCTCTTTTCCCAGTGAATCACCTTCAGGTTTCAGTAAATTGAAGAGCAGTTACACTGCAGAAGGAGGGAATAGTGCCTTGTTGATGAGGCATTTTTAGTCTGAGCTTCTGCGTGTGGGCCTGCACTGAATTACTGCTCTGACAAAGTACCTATCCCATCTCTGGAACCAAAGGTGCTGAATAAGCTTTACAATTGAAAAGAAATGCAATTCCATTTTCCCTCTTTGAATTGAAAGTGGAGAGTTTAAGAAAGGCAGAATATTCAAGTATAGAGAATAGAGAGATCTGACTGGAATACTCATCACAAAATACAGGGATGATTTTTATTTATTATCTCTATTATATATATATTCATATCCTTATACATACACACATACATGTACATATACACAACATTTATATATATATATATTGTTATGAGTATAGTGTATTTAACTGACTTAGTAAATGCACATAGTTCCTACTCTTAACAACCTTTTAAATTATTTCTCTGAAATTAATGCAAAAGTCTTGATGGAAGAGAGTAGTCAGAAAATTCTTCATTCAGGATGAATTATAGAATTTTTCATATCCTAAAAGAAATTCTGCAGCAGAGCTAGGACTGAACTTGGTGAGGGTCAAGCTCCAAAACAGCCTTGTAGATATTTTTTCCCAACTGCTTTTTCTACTCTTTTTTTTTTTTTTTTTTTTTTTTTTTTAGTGTATATATATAGCATAATCTTTTCTATCATGGCTTTATATACCATTGGATGTGAAGAGAAAGAAGTCCCTTACATTCATCAATGATGCCTCAATAGATGCCATTCTGTATTTGTAAGAAAAGTGTATCAATTGTTCAGAGCTGATTTGATTTGAGTGGAGACAGGTATGTGACAACCTTGAACAATGAGCCCCATCTAAGTGGGCCATCGATGCAGACTTTGTGCACATGCTGGCCATGAGCCAAGGCCACAGTTTCTAAAGGTATTTGATTGACATCACCCAGGAAACACTTTCTGTCTTCTTCACAGAGTCTTGGATCATTTCAGCCACTGACTCCCAGAAATGTTCAAAAGATTTTTGTAAACATCCAAAGCTATTTTTGTGGCTCAATTCTTGGATGATGAAAAAATAGGGGAGGCAAAGCAGATGAGATACGAGATCTCTTCTGCCACTGAAACCCCTGCAGTATCCAGTTGCAGGAGGGAATCCTTATCTCTGAGAGGATTACTGTCTAACTCCTATCAGACACTCCCTGTCTGTGACCTTGAACAGAAGTTAGGAGACAAGGACCTGCTCTTTTATGAGGTGAGAAAAGTTAGATTTTTCTGCCTTTTCCCTGCAAGGTTGCCTAAGAGAAGCTGTGGTGACAGCCAACAGCAGAAGATACGCAAGTGATTGACTAGTGTTTTCAGGAATATTAGGAATGGAAAGACAGCTTTTCCTTTCATCTCCCAAATTCTGCTGGCAGTCCTCAGTGGTAGCTGTAGAAAATTGCGCAGAAGGACAAACGGGGAATGAAACATATTATCAGTGTCATCAAGGTGGTTTCTGTAAAGCAGTCCCCAAGCCCTGCCTCCAGCAGGTGTGAGTGGATGCATCAGGCACATTCCCTGTAAGTTACATCAGGCACATCGCTTCAACGCTGCCCACTGGCTGAAGAACAATACACAGTTACCAAAACTACTGAGGAGCACAGCTCATGCCTTTGGTAGGTGCAGGCAGGGTTAAGAGGAAAATGTCTATTCCTGTACTATCACAAAACTGCTCCAGCCCAACACACAACACACTGAATTTCCTGTGTACTTCCTATATTGCTTGAATGCCAAGTACATTTTCAGCAGTGCTTTGAAATTCTTGCATAAGCTTTGAGATAAGTGTTATCTGATACATAATAGCCATGGCAGTAAACTTACTGCATCTTATTTAATTAGCACGACATTAGTTAGCAGGAGGGTTTCAACCACAGGACATACTGGGATGCAGGCATATCTTCCACCTATTAGCACCTCCTGGGGAATTGCTTTCTCTGTTCCACAGGGTTCAGTTCCCTTTGTAACACATCTTGTCTCTGTTAGCACCACCACCCTTCTGTTCACCTTGGTGTCAATGCACTCGGTTAACAGCAACCTGCTAAGTGTCTGAAGCTGACTTTAATGAAGATGTTGCAAAAAGAGTGTAGAAGTGTCTTACAAGTTAGTTAACATTCTTTAGCAAAAATGTTCTACTGGTTAGCTCAGTGATTCAAAGTCATAGCTGTCAGGTGCTATTTCTGACTTTCTTACATATCACTGCTTGAAAAAAATTTCAACACCTGCAAAAAGCACATAGCAAGTGAGTAGTGTTCAGTGTGCTGCTGAGAATGCTGCTGGAGGCAGTACCTGACCTTCAGCATCACTGAAAAGGGGCACTGCTTTTCACTTCCCTCAAATTATTAGAGGGAACAATAATATTTTCCTACCTCACTCTGGTGTCAGAAGAGAAAAATTAAATAATTACTGCAAAAGATGCTGAGCTCTTCTGATTAAGAGCTCAGTAAACAAGAAGTATAATTAACTAGCTTTTATAAAATGCTTGAAATTCTATTTAAAATAATCTTTGATGCCCTCTGAAAATAATGCCTCCAACTATGCAATTATTCTTTGTGCACATGCTTACTAGTAAGTACATGGACAGTTATTTTCAAGATATTTGAAATATTTGTATTTGTGAAAAACAGAATTCCTCTTTGATATTCCATAAATACAGTCACTTGTACATTTAGATATGTATTTATTAAATTAAAAACCCATGCAGTTATCCATTATGTTTATTACTTGAAGCAAGCTAAATTTTAAGAATGCTTTAAATTATTATGAACACTATCTCCCATTGCCTCATGCATATATCAATTTTTAACTGAATACTTTGGCATGGGAAATGTAGATTGCTCCAAGAAATGAACATTATTGATATTTATTTGGGTTACAAAGGTTTCGGGAGTTCTTTTTTTGGAGACAAAACCTCTTTGCCCTAAGCAACAGTAAAGTCTGCACAAATTGCATTCTGTGCTCCTGAGTACAGAGTATGTTTGTTTAACTAGTGAAAAGTAGGCAATAGGCAGAAATTCTGAAGGTGGATAGTAAAGAAGCTCAAGAGACTGAAAAGGAACAAGGTCTGATACATACCTTCAGTGATAAACTGCCATTGACCCTACTACTGTAAAGATTTCAAATCTGGGAAGGAGTGAGCTTAGCACAGTTATAGGTTATATTCAAGACTGACCCAAAATCATGGATCCTTTCTAAAAAATCCTGATTCTGTCATGCTTGAGTATGTCTCCCTGGAAGGAGATGCAGAATGGGACATTAACTATGTCTGTGTTGCACAGGAATGTGTGGCACTGTGCCTGCAGCTACATCTGTGTGTGTGTGAGAACACTTTGTGGGGTGTAGGGTGATTCACTGTAGTACCAGGATGTCTTTTCCATCAATGGTGTCTGCACCCATTGCTGGTCTCAGCCATGCATGGAGTCCACGGTGCTGCAAAGCAGATTTATGTATGTCCCTGAGTGTCTTCTCATCTTAGAGTCACAGGGTGGAGAAGACCTCTGAGCCCCTCACGTCCAGCTGTTAACCTGACACTGCCAAGTCCACCACTAAACCATGTGGCCAAGTGCCACATCTACATGTCTCTTAAATACTCCCAGGCTTCCCTGGGCAGCCTGTTCCAATAATTGACTAACCTTTCAGTGAAGAATTTTTTTCCTAATATCCAGTATAAACGTGCCCTGGAACAACTTGAGGGTGTTTCCTCCCATCTTATCACTTGGTATTTGGGAGAAGAGACTGACTCCTACCTGGCAACAGGCTCCTTTTAGGCAGTTGTGGAGAGTGATAAGGTCATTCCTGAGCCTCTTTTTCTCTAGGCTAAACACCTCCAACTCCCTCAACTGCTCCTCATCAGACTTGTACTCCAGACCCTTCATCAAGTTTGTTGCCTTTTTTCCATAAAATTTAAGGCTTATGGAGAGCTGGGCAACACAGGATCTCAGAGCAGCATTGCAAAGGAGTTCTAGGTGGCAGAGGAACCACTTCAAGACACATGTTTAAAGACGCCAAATGATGTAACATAAATGCTAGTTTAGGGGACTGTTGACCATCATTCAGCATACAAAGGGGGAATACAGACCGTCTGCATGCACCCATTTATGTACCACTTTAATTGCCTCTTTCGACTTTCATAGTCTGCAGTAATTAACAAGAGTGAAATAACTTTCTTTATTAAAGTAACCATGGAGTTGGTTCAGAAGGATAATGCCATGTTTATTTCTGCTGTTAGATGTCAACATCTCTGATCTTTATCTTCAAAATATTTTGAAATTTTACATCAACAGGGTCAACAGACTTATTAATTATTTTTTTTGCAGTGGGAGTCAAGTTGGCCATTGCATCCCCCCCTTTTTAAAATAATATTTTAGTTTTAAAATAAGTATTGGGGCCATCTGGCTTATGAACAGTAGGCAAATAAGACTTCATGATTGATTATGCAACATAACCTCAGGTAAGTGTAGCATGACCAGTTAATTGAAAATTACTTTCCGTTCATGATTCACTCTGTGTTCGCCAATGATAAATACTTATTTCATCTGGCTCATTTGACATTATACACTTTCAACATTCAAGTCCCTTGCTGACTTTGAAAAACAAAGCTATTATTCTCTATTCCACTTTTCAATGGTCCTTTTCAGTGTTTCAGTCTCCCATTTTATTAGCACTGCTTTACTTTACTGAATTGCACTTATTCAGACAGATGGGGGAGACAGCTCATTTTATCCGTGCTTCCTTATTTCCCTAGAGATTCCTCCTTATTTTAAATATAATAAAGGAACTGAAGTTCTTTGAAAATAACTTTGACGGAACGGCTGTGGAATAGATGCTATAACCTGAAAAGGTGCATTGTGTTGTCAGACCTGAAAAGTTCATGCTAGTGCCTGGGAATGGAGAAAAATTAACTATGCAAAACAATCAAATTAAGAAACAGATGTTATGAAATTTGTGTATTTTGTATTATCAACTTTAAATGCTTCGTGGTGGCCTGGAGCAATTTTCAAGTCAGTTGAGACCAAATTATAGTCACAAAAAATGCCTTATTATTGTATGAAACAAGAAGATGGAATTCTTTAGGTTGTGTTTCATCTTGGGACTTCAGATTAACTTGAGCAAATGACAAGACACAGGGTGGCATTTTACTCTGAAATTTATCAGAGCCTCTTCCTGGAAGTGCTGCTGATTTCAACCTTGTTTTTGACAATTCTCACTATAGGTGACATTTAAATATTTATGTGAAGTGTGAAAATTTTGCATCGCATTCCTTCTTTCTTGGTTGTTGCATTGATGTGTTCTCTTTTATTTGTCTACAAGCAGCAGGGTAAGCACTTTAGAGGCACAGTATTCATACCTTCAATATACAGCCATTCTCTAAGAGGCTGCAATTATTTATAATAACAGTTGTTTAAATATTGAGATACTGGTTTTGATTTCCATTCAGCTTGCTGCTGACAACTGGCAGATCAGCATGCAAAACAGGCAGCTCAGCTTGAGTGCTTGATTTAAGCTGAGCTGAATTTATTTCACAAGATAAATTAAAGGAAATGAAATCTACAATTCTAGATCCTTTAGCTGTCTCAGACGATTTACTGCATTGTATAGAAAAAGAGAGACAGAAAATCCTAATCTGTTAAGAGATTTTGGATTTGATGGGAAGATATAATAGCTGAAGAGCTCAGTATAGTGATATTCACATCAGCCATTACATCCCCTTCTCACCCCAGTTAACCAAAGCCTTGTGTAAAGTGGCTCATTACTGTGAATGTTATGATACTAAAGGTTGAGAAGGAAAACGTGTCAGGCTTCTTTTCCCAAGCATGACACACTTCTGTTTTGAATAAACTATAAACCTTGTTTTTTTCATGAGCTACATCATCTTGTCTCTCATACAGATATGTGAGCTTCAGACATTCAGATAGAATAGACAAACTAAAAGATTGTAGTAATACATATTTTAAATTATGGAAGATGAGAAAATCTTCCAGTAAGCAAATCTCAAGATTTTTGCTCTACTTCTATATGATCATTAAAAGTCTAGACGAGGTGTCAGATTCTCCATGCTGTTGTGCCTGTTGTAAAATAAAGAAAAATTCTATAAATGGATTTTAGCTATCCCAGAGTCAGGATATAATTATGCTATTAGAAAGTTTCTCTTCCTGATAATATCAATCGTATCTCTAGAGAAAGAGATCCATGATAATTTTGGTTTTGTAACTTTATTTTTATACTAAGAGATCAAAGTCTGTGTTTAGCTTCAATATTTTGGACCAAAATTACAAACTGAAGAACAAAAAATAAAATCTGCATTTGCAAAATTTAACCTAATCTCTGTCTATAAAACAAGAACCCTGGTACATATCTCATTATGCTAAAGAATCATCATCTTGAAGGTATCTAATCTTAGCTGCTGTAAATAGAATAAAACAACACGGTACACATGGCTCTGTAAAAAGCATAAAATATTTGAAATAATTTTAAAAATGTTGAAGAAAACTTAATTTCCTCTTAACTCTACTAGTTGCTGGTTCCAGTACCAGGAGCACCATACCAGCAATGATCTATATTTCCTTAATATTAGCATTTCTACAAAAATAGAATGCTCTCCTGACAGGACTGAGCAGACCCCATAATGATTCTTCTTGCAGTTTTTGTTACCTGATGAAACTGTTTTTTTCTTGACGTTCTGTTCATTTCTCAGTGACATATCCTGCCCAGTAAGGGCTGAGGAATGATTCTGAGTCAGTGGATTTGACAAAAATCTCCTCTCATGTTTGACTGACTGCATGCAGAGATCTTGTTCTAGATGAAACAGATTTATAGAGAGAGAAACGTGAACAAAGGCATATTTATATTTCAATAGTGCACAGATACTCGTCTGCTTAACCTGGATTACCTTGTATGGAGTGTTTATAAATCTGGTGACCACAGCTAGGTACAGACAGAAGATAAGAATTTTTACACTTGTGCAGCAAGATATAAAAAGAGCAAGTTGTTTGTTAACCACTGTAAGGCAGTTCTGGCAAAGAAAAGCTTTGAGAGGAGTTTTGCAATTGTATAAAGATATTTCTACATAATAAAATTCTCTGGAGCAATGTGAAAGACACTGAGCTGAAAACTCACTGACAGTATTTTCTGAGAAGAGAGGAAAGCTCTTGAAAATGAAAGAGGATAGTAACCAGCACAGAGAGACTGGGATAAATAGTAATATTTACAGGACCATGAGTAAAGTAATGGAAACACCTTCCAGCTCTTGCCTGACACTGTCTGAGGAGAGTCCTCTAAAATATCTGGTGTCTGGGTATTCAGTGCCATAAACATGAAGTGTCAGGAAAGCACATTGTCCTGCACTGTACCATGGATGTCCTATGGTGGGGTGAACATGACTACAAGTGGTGTGCATGAACTCTGAGTTTGGCTTGGTCACTGGATTTCCCTGGGCAAGTCACCTCATTTTGCTTCTCTGTCCCTTCGCTGCACTGCTCTGCTTCTCTCTTTCCACCAGGCCTTAACTCTTTAGAGAGTAAGTAGTTTGTTACAGGGGTGGTTGTTGGCTGATCACAAGCAATGTTTTCTTAGACATTTGTTTTATTCTTAACTCTGCTATGTACAGCATGACCTTGGGGAGCTGGATATCTTTTTTGTCAGATGGGAAGAATGATACCCATTCCCTCTCTACAGTATGTTGAGATTGGTAATTGGCATATTACTGTATTACTTTAACTATTAATATAGAGAAACTCCATCTTGTTTTGATAGGCTGTATCCCTTTAAGTGTTTTAGCTGACTATCCATCTTTTGCCTCTATTAGCTCACCTCCTATAAAAGATACTCCGGAGATCATAGACCAAATATGACTAATGGATAGGTCAAACATAACAAGTACTTGGAAAGAGCTCAAAGGGCTCCAATTTCTTGTCCAATATAGTAAATGTTTTGGGCATCCTGTACTTTCCTCTCAGCTCATCCCATGAGACTGCGGTTTAATGGTAGCAGAATAAGTGTTCCTAAATTAACTCTCTCCGATTTCAAACTGCAATCATGCTTACAGGAGTCCCAAATGCCACCATCACTCAAGAAAACAACAGTGAAAGAGCACTGTTTAAAAAGAATCACTTCAATGTTTACATGAGAACCTGAGTCAGAGGAGACCTGCACCCAAGTTAGAAAATGAACTTCCGGGATTCTAAAAAGGACTGGCACATTTAAAGGGCAAATGGCCATTCCTACTGAAATAAATAAGTCAAAACACATAAATAATGTCAAAACATGAAGAATTTCATAGCAGTTTGAAAATTACTTTTAGGCAATGAGTCTTTAAAATGCAGTTTAACTTCCTTTGCACATTAATGACTGAACACTGATGCAATGCATTCAAATACTGCTACTACACTATTGAAACTGGCAGTAAAATAAATGAAAGAAGCTCAATTTTATGCTTAATTTCAAGACATGAAAGTGAATGTGATTCTTCACAGTACTTTCAGCGGAGACTTTGGTCCTTGCTGTTAAGAATCATAAATCATCCTCTGCACCAGAGCTCTGGAAAATGTTAACAGATCTAAACATTTTGGTCACATACACTACACCCCATTAAAAAAACAAAAGGCTTTGACTCAGTTTAATAAGAAAAAAAATCCCTGTAAACTAGAGGACATAAACTCAGATTGAAATGCAGTGAAGACAGGTATTTATTCAGCAATTAGTTAATATATTTTAACATATTTGCATTTGTAGAGAGCATTAAAAGAGTGGCAATCCTGCTGTTTAATTATGCAGGATTGTCTATCTCTGTGTTTATATTCAGGAAGAAATGCCACATGAGTAGTATTCATAATCAAATATGGGATACAGAGAGTCTTATATATGCTTGTTATTTTGTCATAAACAGTATTTGCACACAAATATTGGATAAAAGACATCTTCCCACTTCGAGCCTTAAATAAAAGTAGATTTGGAAGGGAGAGAACATTGTATTTTACCTCTGGACTTTCATTTCTCAACATATAACTGCCTTTATATTTATAAATATACCACAGAGCAAGTCAAATGCAAAGTATAAGCCAGGAGTTTTGACCAAAACCATGTGATTTTCATTGTCAGTGGTTTTTATATAATTTTCTCTATTTTCAGGATGAAAGTATGGAAAAAAGTCTCAGAACAAGTAAGTAGGGAATGAATAAATGCCAAATCTAGCTGCTGGCAATAAAGAATTTGTTTGTCACATGATATCACATTTGGTATGTTAGCAGTCTGGAAGTACTGCAGAAACAACTGATAATCTTGTTGGTCTCTGACTTTTCAACTTTGCTTGCGCAGCTGTTTGTTTATTCTGCTATTTATATCTCAACTGCTGCTTGGAACATGCAGAAAGTATGGCAGAAATTCCCAGTAAAATAGCTTAAATCAGATGGACTGTCTTCCAGCCTTCCTTACTTAAAATGGGGAAAGAATCCTAGAAGTAGTGGGTCTCAGAGAAGCACACAAAATATTCCTCTAACCTGGGGTTAGAACAGGGCTGGACAGGACTAGTTTAGTTTAGGAAAGATTTTTTTCTTCAAAGCACAATTCTTTCAGTTTGCTTTCGATATGGGAAACATTTCTCAAGTTTATTTCTTAAATGCAGGACCAAAGCCTTATTTTTCATTTTAATTCCTTTAATGAGCCCTAGTAAAATACACTTTTTATGCAGGCTACACTTTTATCACACAGCCAGAATGAGTTGGAGAAATTTGCTTTCAGACCCTTTCAGCAGTAAGGACTGAGATACTGATCAGGAGATCTCTTCTGGAGGAATGCTAACTTGTTCTCAGTTCAGTTGAGTATTCTTAACACACACTTTGTGTTTTTCAATCTCATGTTTCTTTCAATTTGTTATTCCAGTGAAATCACTGGAATAAGTGTTTATACTTCCAAATGAAATTGAAGACTCCACTTGAAGCAGTACCACAAAAAGCTAAATTTTATAGGAAACTATTTTCTACCATTTAATAAAATCAAGCATTGCAATAACAAGTTGTTGCTGTGGATATGAGTTTCTAGGATTCTGAAGGAAAAGACAGTCCCATTTCCTCCTTCACTTTTATCTCTCATTCTTTGTTCTTTGCTTTATTTTCAATCCTTCTTTCCTCCTAGCTGACTGGAAACTTCATACTGAGTTTCCCATTGGGTGCCTATGCTAATGCTGATCTGACTTTAGCAGCAGCACGAGTCAAACTCCAGCAATCTTAAACAAAATTGCATCCAAGGAAAAGTTTAACACATAATAAAACCTTCTAATTTTCAGTTGTTCTTAAACCCCTACCCAGAAGCAGGGAAATGCTGCTAACTGTATGCAAGAAGAAAACTGAGACAGAGGAACATGGGATTGCTGAAGACCTCTCAACTGAATTTTTTAAATTATTGTAGTTAGAATTTAGGATGCCACCTGAGGAGGAGAAGTCAGAATTCCTCAGGACTGCAAATGCTGATGAAGTTGCAAATGTAACTAAAGTTCATCCCACCAAATTCTCCTTCCTTCAGCTCTGTGTCTTACCTGCTTGGAGATCTTTTGCTTTGCTTTGCTATCAGTTTCTTAAAAAGCTCAATCAAGGGTATTCAAAAAATACCTATGGTATATCTATGAAAATTAGCAGAAAAGAATCATCTACTTTTATGAGACTACCTTACCAATTAACAGGAAATAGAAATTATTTAATTTGTGGTTCATCTGGATTAGGTGTCAGGGGTAATTCACCCTGGGGACAGTCAACACCCTCATGCAAAGCTCTTAATGCTGAAGAAGTTCAAAACCGTTCATCAGGAAACTGTCCAGACTAGAGGTAATCTTGGCATATGTGAGACACTTCCCCTTTTGTGTGGCAAATAAATGAAGACCCACTAAAAAAAGCCAGAAAACATAAGAACAGCCAAAGCGTTTAATAATTTTGTGAGGAAATTTGCCTAAAAAGGGTAAGTTGTGGATTCCTGTTCTTGTCATAAATGGTGTTTATATATTAAATATTAAACAGCCAGTGAATAAAATAAACAAACATGCTAGAAAGCTGGGGCTGGAACTTGTGACTTCATCTTCAAGACAGAGCTTTGGTGTCACTGGTGGCCCAGCTAATCTTATAAACTTTTCTGCAGAAATTCAGGACACCCTGAGAGAGAAATGACTCCTAGCTTGCAATCTAAGAATCTTTACTAGGAAGCAGGTGATTTAGCAATATCCCAGGCTTAACAATATCCCCTAATGTGTAATAAAAAGATTCTGTGCCCAGCTCAAGGCTGAACCTTGCTTACTGAGAGTCAAGGACTCATGCCTTATGCCAAGTTGGAAGGCACCCACAGGGATCATCCAGGCCAACTCCTGGCCCTGCACAGCGCCATCCCCCAGAGTCACAGCATGTGCCCACGAGCATTGTCCAAATGTTCCTTGAGCTCTGTCAGGCTGGTGCTGTGACCACTGCCCTGGGGAGCCTCTTCAGTGCCCAACCACACTCTGGGTGAAAAATGTTTTTCTAATATCCAACCAAAACCTCCCCTGACACTTCGTGCTATTCCCTCAGGTCCTGTCCTTGTCACCACAGAGCAGAGATCAGTCCTGCCCCTTCTTTCCCACTCACAAAGAAGTTGTAGCAGTGAGGTCTCCCCTCAGTCTCCTCCAGGCTGAACAGACCAAGTGATCTCAGTCACTCCTCAAGGCCCTTCACCATCTTTGTTGCCCTCCCTTGGACACTGCAATAATTCAATGTCTATCCTACATTGTGGCACCCAAGCCTGTCTCCAGCACTGGAGGTGAGGCTGCCCCAGTGCAGAGCAGAGCAGGACAATCCCCTCCTTGCCTGGCTGGCCATGCTGTCCCTGATGTCCCCAGGACAGGGCTGGCCCTCCTGGCTGCCAGGGCACTGCTGGCTCATGTTCAGTTTGCCACCAGCCAGGACCCCCAGACCCCTTTCCATGGCACTGCTTTCCAGCATCTCAATCCCCAGTCTTTAAAACTTCAGCACCACTGTGCCAGTGAAGTAGCTTATCAAATCCATGGGAAGCCACAACTTTATGTTATAGTGCAAAGCCATGAAGAGGGAAGTGGATCTCACCCTGACCTCACTGCTCTTCACAGGGAGCAGACTTTAACAGCAGGACCTAGTGAGCTGTAGGCTGGGGCACGGACCTGCTTGGGTCAGGATTAAGCCAGAGCATTTGGGGCCAGCTCTTGCCACCATCTTCCTGCCAGACCTCTAAATCAGGGCTATATCACTTCATTGTTGCTTTTTATGAATATTAATGCTCACTGAATCAGCTATATGAGCTGGGCTTTGCTGACATATTGCAGAACTGTTGGATATTCTGAAAAATGAAAGTAACATACATCTTTCTTTCATTTGCATGAAAAATCCTGGAGAAAATAAGACTCTTATATTGCCATTTATTTAGATATTATGTGTAAGAAGAAAACATCTGTCAAGCTATAGAGGTTATTTACTGCTTAGTGCATTTTCTCTGCATGTCAACCACCATGTTTTACTCTTTAGAGGAAGTATATGGATTATGGCTAAGTATTATGGATCAGTTGGTTGGCAAGTGGGATTTGACAGAAATTTGTAAATTCTTTAGAGTTGCTGGAGCTATACAATTTACATAAACAGAAGAGTATTTTTCAGGTTCAACTTTGTTTTGGCCATATTCTATAGGTTCCACATGCTGAATACACTGCCCATTTGGATCTGATCAGCTCTATATTAATAGTAGTACCATGAACTTTGTACTTGCAAAAATCTCATAGCATTTTGAGGCCATGATAAAAGGGAATTAGAATTACATCTATTGTTTATATGCCTACTACATGGCAGCAACACAATGTCAAACTTTAACAGGTCTTGCCATTCCACCTAGAAGCATTTAATTATTGATAAGCAACTAGGTTTGAATTGTTGTTGGGGAGATAAGGTGAAGGGTTGGTAGACAGAGTTTGCATAAAGTTTGTTTCCAGAGCAAACTGGGTACTCCTGCCTTCTCCTTTCCCCTTGAAATACCTTAAAAGTCTAAAATACTATTTGATATAATTGTGCAGAAATAAACAAGAGGTTTATGCAGAAAAATATTAAAAAGTGTGGTTGCACAAATTTACCATTATGATTTGTTTTATTTTGATAGCATTGCATTTTCCCAGTAGCATTCTCACTGGGGAGATCTCATGTGTTACAGAACACTAAGTCTTCCTTTTAGCTTTCTTCAGTATAATTGTTGATAAATCTTTCATTAAGCCTAAAGAAAACTAGGTAAAATGTACATTTTAAGACAGAAGTTCTATGAAAATATACACCAAAGAGAAAATTATATCTGATATTAAGTGCTATAATAATGTATATTTTTTTTCAAAATCTGTTAAAAAGGCCTAGCATGGTCTTTCTATCATTCCTGAAAGTAATGTATTCAACAAAGTAATGCCATATATTGCTTTGTTCACCAATATCTGTGTGCCTGAATTGATCATAGCTGGTCAGGAAATTTATTTTTCTTTTTACTTTTTCAAAAGATAGAAATTTTGTTTAATTTCCCCATTTGATCAGATTTTTTGCTCTGAAAGTTGTTTTAATTAAAAAAAAATCATGTTTTGTCTTATGAATCTTTTGCTTTTTTATTTTTCCACAAACTCAGTTGCCACTCCATTAATATGAAATGAAAAATCATTTCCATCACAGAAGCCACATATTTTTTTCTGATCCTTGTCTCACATGCAATTCTAAAAAAAAGAAAGTCAATATTACTGATACAATGGCAAAAGTCATCTGAAGTGTATCTCTACTACCTCTTCCAAGTCCTTTAAGCCAGCAAATTTTTGATATGCTTTTTCTTCTCAGCAAGTGTCTTGTTGGTGTCTACAGCTGGCTGCATCAGCTTAAGTAGTTTCTCAACAGACACTTGTCATTTATATGGTATATCACTTTGCTTTTGAATATGAGGATTGCATTATATTTTCTAAACTATTTGAAACACACAAGCTCTTTGGTTTGTTTTTCAGATAATCCTTCTAAGGAAACAACAATTCTTACAAATAATGAAAAATCCTATTTTAATTTCACTGTTGCTTATCTGCCTCACAAAAGAGGAGAAGCTGAATTTTAAACTCATATAAGGAGAGAAAGGGCTGATGAATTATGGAGTTCACTTCCTATTATAAAACATTTTAAAATGCAGAGATAGAGCCTGAATTTAGTGGCTAGGGAAATCACAGCACAGCTCTGAGCTAGTTCTCCTGTACAGCTTTGGAAAATTGCTCAAGTTACTAAGGAAATTAGCTCCTTCTGACATTCAGAAGAGATTTCCTTTTTGAAGGCTTCATCATTCTGTATGTATGGTCAAAGACATCCAAGGTGTTTGAGAAGTAGCTTACAGACAGAAGCCAAACATCTCCTGACATAACCTGGCAGAAACTGGTATCTAATTGGTGGATTAAACAATTTCTCATTTATTAGTGCCATCTTCTATTATATGTTCATTTATCCCCCCTCCCTCCTACCCACCCTTGAAATCAGGGATATGCCAAGTAACAACTTTGCTTGTTACAAACAAATCAGCTTAAAACTATGAGGAAATGGATTTCTTTTCTTAAGAGAAAAAAAAAAAATGTTCTTTACTGTTTCCATGTCTGGAAAAAGTGGTTAGAAAAGTAACAATGATAGATTATTTTCCAAGTATCCTACTGCTAGAACAAAACAGGAATTGTTTGTATTTGAAGCAAATATTTATGCTGGATATTAATAAACATTTTTTTTTCTTAGCTTTCTGGTGAAACTGTGGTTCAGCAGCTACCTAGAAATTTTGTGGTACCTGTTTCACTGGGTGTGTTTAAGTGGTTAACTCAAATATAAATAACACATAGCACAGTACTGAGACTGTGGGGAGAATTTTAATAGCAAAAATGCAAAGTGATTGCAGGGCTGTGAGGAAGAGCCCCTTGGGTCTTGCTGCACACACAGAGGAAAACAGCAAATGGTTTGACCATCCAGACCCCATCACACCATGATGCAGCCATGCCAGATGGACCTTAGGAAGGAGTTTGGGTTTGGGTCAGGGACACAAAAGATTATTGACCAAAACCAAAGTGAGCTGAGGAGAAAACAAGATGAAAAGTAGAATTCAAAAGTTGTATGTCACCTTGAACAAGCCATAGCAGAATTTACAAGCAAGTTAGACAATGAATCAGAAAACGGGACCCTAGTGGGATTTTCAGAAGCACTTAGACATGAAGAGCCTAATTTTTCATCTGAAATTAGAGTCAGAGGTGCTTTAAAATTTTCACTTGGGCTATGTGCATCCACAGTAATGGTGTTACCTCCAAAATATGGCCCCTGTGCTGCACACTTTTGTGCAAAATGGAATAAAATCAGTAGCTGCTCCCTTGCAGGCAGCCTCTAAAGAAAACATTGGTGAAAAAGGACTCTGGGATTCTCAAGTACTGTGTTATGAAAGCCAGATAAGGAGAAAAAATGTCACTGTCCTTGCTGATGTTAATGTTGAAGTGTGGACCCTAAAGCTCAGCTCTCCTACTGACAGACCATGGAGGCAGATTAACTCAATCAAAATTCAAAGGGCATTACAGCAAGAATACTCAAGAGCCACAGCTACCCTTGACCTGAATCTAAGGTGCAGTCCCTGCTATGAACTATGGGTTTTGATGTGATCTAATATTGAGGTGGGATTTAGTTTTGGAATAATACCTGACTTCAGGCGTATTTATGTGTGAGTGCTTGCACATGAGCTGGTGTTGAGTGGTCAGTGGACATTCAGCCAATTTTCAGTGGAGCCTGAAAATCTGTCCTGCTCATCCTGAATAAGATAGGTGCCCAAATTTAGGTTTAACCAGCTGCTGCTAGAGATGTGTTCATCTTCCAAAACGTCCTCCAAGGGCTGGCAGAAATGCATGAGACATAGGGGAGATTGCCTGCCCTGGATACCCTCAGTGTCTGAGGTAGCACAGTTCAGCTGTGCTCAGGCTATGCTGTCTTGGGTCAGATGGATACTTCTGTAAACTAAACAGACTCTGCTGGGAGCCTAAATCCCCACTCAGAAAATGACTGTCTTACACACTTATATTTTGTATTGATAATTCCATGATGGTTTCAACTACAACATTTCAATTGATCTACAGCTCTGAATAGCAACTGATAAGACCCCACTATTCCTTCTCAGAGGAAAGCTCTGGTTAATAAAGGTGATTCTTTTCCATTCCCTGTACATTATCAGTCAATCTCTAGCCTGAGAGTACAGTCCAAGTTTTGTTGAAAAATTTAATGCATTTACTGCTTTTTTTAAGATTGTGCAAACCTGGGACTTTTATTGAGTCTTGTGCTCCTCACAGAAGCAGTTAAACTGTCAGATACTTCTGTACCGAAAAAAGCAATATATAATTTATGGCAATTATTTATACATTCCTTTTTCTTTTCATTATTTTCTTTGCTGATACAATCTGATTGCCAGGGGCAGGGAAGGACCGAGGCTTTAACTGAAATAACAATCATAGAGCACTGGTTAGTGGGTAGCAGAGCACAGGTTTTGCATTCTTATTTTTTCCTTCCTGACAGAAGTATCTGAAATCTCTGCTATGTGTTCTCTTTTAGCACCCTGCCTAGGCATATGTCAAGGGCAATCAGTGCCATTTTTGGTCCATTTCTGCAGAACTGCAGGGGAACATTTCGGTGCTTATATGACTGTGAACACCCCTTATTCCTTGTACTTTGGCCTCTTTTAGTTTCCATAAACATTCCTCTGGGCGGCAGGAGCAGCAGTCAGCCAGCCTTGGATACTCGTGCAACTTCTTTCCCAGAAAGAAGCCTGGGAAGAGTCCCTTTTGTTTGACCCTTGGGCTTTTCATTTGTACTGCTTTGAATGCTGTAATCTGGGACACTTTACTGGTCATCCAGAGAGCACAGGTATTTCTTCTTTCCTCTCTGTCTGTAGCAATTTTGCTCAGCATTTCTCCAGGCCTGCTGCAAAGCCATTCTCAAACAGCTGCATCTGTCCCTACCATTAACAAAAGCTGCATGTGCCACACTGATGTATTTGATGGCAATAACTGGTTGATTGATTTGTTTGCTGTAGAAGAGCCTTGTTTTATTTATGCTGAACTTCTGTATCTCAAGGAAGGAAAAAGGAGGGAACAGCAAGAAAAGGAGTTGCAGAAAATCTTATAGGGATCCTTGCAGACTCATATCCTCATTGCAATAAGCAAGGAAGGGAGAGTGCCCCAGGTGCCAGGGGAAGCTCCATTCTTAGAGTCCAGATGTGAAGATGAAGGTGATGGATCAGGGCAGATACAATGTGCCAAACACATTGGGAATTCCAGCACTGAGGAATGGTGGCAGGCCCAGCTTGCATACTTGGGGTTAATACACATGGAGGACTCTGAAGGTGTTTGTCCATGTGCTACCTGGCACATGAAAGAACCTTGCTCTCTTCAAAACATGACTACCTGGAGCAGGGCTGTCCTGTAGTGACCTGCTCCACACAAATATTCTCTGAAAGCCCCAAACAGCTTGCTAAAACTTTTGGCTGAAGATGCAGAGAAGAGAAGGTTCAAGGAGTAGAAGTTGGGAGATATTTTAATTTGTGTTTCAAATTTTCAAATACTTGTTAGCCCTCCAGTAAGCTGCTTATTTTTTTTTTTTTTTAATGTCTTTCATATAGATTTAGTTAAATACTAAATAATACTTTACTTTTAGGATAGCTACTCTTTTTTCACATACACTGACAGAGATAGGATAGAGTCACCAACACACAACTAATATTCCATATTTTGAGATGATGGGGGAAAGAAAAAGAAAATATTAATTTAAGAGTGGAAGTATTGTTGGATATTTAGCGTTCCTGTGGAATAGGTCTCTATAGAGATCACCACTCAATAAAATTATGTTGCACCCAATTTGTATGAATTCTCACTCATCTACATCTTTTCTTGAATTACATTTGCTGAGCCCTGACTTCAGCCCTGCAATTATAGAGACATTTTCATCCTGTGCTCTGAAGGACTTGCAAGAGATGTCTGATTTTTCTATCATGCTACCCTGTTGAATCTGCATGATATGTAAGAGAAAAGACCATCTAAACAACAGGACTAGTGGATGATAGATGTGTCCTTTAACATCTGCAGTCACTTTTTACAAGTATCTGTGTGGGCTATGTCAGCCTGTTGTTTGTGCAGTACATCCAAAGGCATCTAGTGTGTACAGATGTGAACACTAATCCCATTTGTTTAGGAGAGGTCAGGTTGAAATAAACTCTTGTCAATTGATCAGAAGTTTGTTTCTAAGAGAAGAAAGGGAAGAGAGGTGGTATTATTTTAAAATGTTTCTTTGTAGAATACTAACAGAAACCCCAAATTTTCAGGTGTGTATGTTGCTGTTGCCAACCTTTGCTGTCTTATAGGACGAAAAGCTTGAATTTCCATGGGCTCATTAGATCTCGTAGCCAGGCCAGTATTTTACTTTCTTGTGAGCTTCAGCATTCTGCTTTGTGTAAACTCCATCTTGTAGGTGATGAGATCGACTTTAAGTTAGCTACTAAAACAAACACACAGAAGAAAAAACAGAAATGTCCATCCAGCCTGTACATTCTGTTAGAGGGAAAGACAATGGAAAGTCAGGTACTGCAGCACAGCAAGTGAAAGTATCTTTGTGGGATAATCTATTACGTCTCTAAATTTTTTTGCTAGGCATGTACCTTCACAAGATAACTTGGTATCCCAGTGAGCATAAATGCATTCAGAAGTAGCTGATTATTCCCTGGAGTTTTTGAACTCTATATGATAGTTTTAGAGAGAACTAGATGACTGGATTTCACCAGGTCTCTAAATTCAACTGTCTTAAGTTAGGCAGCAAAAATCCCATTCTCACAGTGCCCATCTCACTGCAACAGTGGAGATAAACTGGCAATTTAATGGTGAAAATATCTTGAAGTCTCAGGCTAAAGACAGAGTCAAAGGGTCAATGGTTATCTTAGCTTTAATTCCAGAGCCAGGACATGTTTCCAGACTGTAGATAAGACTGTGTGACAATAAAAGATAAATTACGACAATTTAATAGCAGCTGCCTTAAATAGACTCTACCAATCCCAAAATATTTTTTAATGTATCAAATGAGCTGCATCTGTCAAAAATATGAGTGGGCCATCATTCAAATTTCTGCATCAGCTCCAGGACTGCAGAGAGCCTGGGAGAACCACGGAGAGGACAGTGCAGTCCCTGATGTTGTTCCAGAAATAATTGACCCGTCTTACTGAAAACATTTTAAAAATAACTTTAGGATACATAGGAAAAACAATCATGTCGATTGTGCTGGCAATAGCACTTAGGATAGTCTAGACAGATTCGACATGATAAAACCTCTGTTAGCTGGAAAGTTGAAACTATAAAGAATTTTCAGTGTGATAAATGGACAATTTTCTTGTGAAAGCAAAAAACAAGTAAATTTCCTAGTTTGGTCTGTAATACACAATGGTTACCTGTGGGGTAATGCCAGGTCAGTCAACCATATTAAGGTTGAATAAGATAATATTCAGTCTTCACACTGACATTTGGCACAGATTTATTTTTAAGACTAAGGTCAAGTTCTAGTGTAATAATCTGTGCTTTCTCTGTCAGTATTTATGAACATGATTTAAATCCCCCAACTCTGTTTTTCACTGATTAAAACTCCCAAACTATTAATCTTGTACTCAGGTCAAAGCCTTTAAAAACTAAAAAGCACGCCTGCAGTTAGGATGGCTCTTTAAAATAGCAAAGGAACATGCTAGAAGATTAAATTGAGGATAGGCATACTGTTTATGGTACATGAAACATTCCTCCTCCTAGTGCAAAAGTGCTTGAAAGTGTTTGCCATTTGATTAGTGCTTCAAAATGAGAAGAGCTGCAGAAAAAGAAAAGAATAATGTACAACTGCTGTCTTCAAATTCAATGTGGTCTGGTAACACAGACAGAATTAAACCCACTGCTGGCTGCAATTTCTCATGCTAAATATGTCATCCTTAGTGACCTGTGTCACTTCTGAGAACCTTGATCATCACTTTTCAGGTATTGGGAGTCTCAATAGGCAGGACAGCTTATTCTAGAGGAACTACTGCTTTTTAATCTTGCATCAGTTGGGATACTGAATTGTACTGTTTATCATATTTGATTCAAGAAATTTTAGAATGTGCAAATCTTAGAAGGCAAATAAATAATATGGAATTCTGACCTGCCATTATTTTCAGCGAGGTTTAGTTAGAGATTTATGAATGTTCAAAGGAAGACCAGATTTATGAGTAGAGTAATGATATGGCATGGAATGTGGCATTTAGTCATAATGTTAATTTTATTGGTGAAGTGCTTCATAATTTGTAGTAAAAAGCCTTAGTGAAGGACAATCTGGACAGCTAATGGCACTATTTTCAATAAAGGGAGTGAAATAAAAACCTAGGGCATTTTTTGTTATTCAAGTAGGCTGGAAGGTTATACAATAGTCTGCAGGGAAAGGAATGGAGATAATGAAAAAGATACCAGTGAAAAATCAGCAGATGGAGATTGCTCTAAAATGCTAAATGAAACACATGTATTTAAAGTAATGAGTATTTTACGATGAGAGATTTCACTATGATCAATTTAATGACTTTAAAGTATTAAAATGCAATGAGACTAGGGAGGGAAAAAGTGATTTAAATATAAATCTATTGATTATAAACCCAAATGCAGAGGTTTTGTGCAGTCAGTTCAGAGACAGAGAAAGACAAGGAACAGGAACATAGTCAGAGGTCTTTAAGATAATTGCTTTTGATCTAAACACTTAACCAAAAATGCAGGAACTTAACGGTTATGCCAATTGACCAGGGTGATTCTTTGATGTTAATTGGGAAAAAATGCAAAGTCCCTTTTCATCTGAAATCATTGTGAATGAATCAATAGAATATCTTAGTGGAGTGCACTACTAGATGTTGCTGTTTCTTTTTCAGCAACTGTGGAGGCTTGGTCTTCAGGACCGACAGCACGGCGTCCACTTTACTTGCATGAGTGGAGCCGGACCTGGTAACTCACAAAATACCAACGTGGCAGACGGTTACAAAGGCGTTTATTAAGTAAAAAATGCAGTTTATATACTCTGGGGTCTTTACTACGTCAGAGGGGATATTGCCACATTTCCTGGGTTAGAAGACGGAGTGGAAAAGTACTGGCACATGTTAGTAAGGGTCTACATTCCTTTAGAGATAGCTTATCTTAGGGGGGTTGTGGTATGCTCTTTCCGTTACAGCCCAAAATCTTCCGCGCCGCCTGTCCCTATCCAACCACAACTAGAGGGACTTTTTAGTCAAGACTAGCCCCCCAAATTCCCCCTTCTTTTCCCAGAGTAAGTTTCTAGGGTTTGTTCAGGTTATGGTTAATTTTTATTTATTCCTGTTCCTCCTTGCTCTTTGCACTATAGGATCAGGACACATTTTGCCTCCCGGAAAATGTCTGTTTTCTCCTCTGCTTTGGTTCCCAGGTTTATGCATGAAAGCCTTTGCTGGATTTGATTGAACCACACTGGCAACCTGCAACATCATCTGCACAGACTAAAGCAGAGGAGTACTACATTCACCAATTTGAATGCCAAGCCATAACCTTGGTATGCAATCGACTTTATTTTGTTGGAGTTGCTCATTCCTACTGCCTGGGGTTTTTTACCCCGGAAGTACATCTTCCTCAATCAGTTAAAAAAACAACGACAACAACAAAAAAACACTTTCTTGACTGATAGATCGATGATAGACTTCTCAAGAGTAAAGGGAAGTTTTCTATGTCAGTGTCAAATGCCATGAATTTCCAGACCTGTAGCATAATAAATCTAGTATGTGGCAAGTAGAGTCTAACTGTGTGCTTAGAGGCAAGAACATGGCTGAATGCTTTGCTAAATCAAAGCTCAAGATATTTGTGGAGCAAAACGTGCTGTGCCTAAAGGAACAGAATAGACCATTTTTATTCCAAATGTTTGTACAGTTTAAAAAGTGTTGCTACATTAGCCCTATCAGCATGACATACTTTGCTGGCAGGTCCTCTCTGTACTGCTTTTACGGCAGTTTCCAGTTCGTGCCCTACAAAAACTTACAAAGTAAATCTTGTGGTAATTTTATGCCATCCTAGGATTCTAGTCACTCGTTTTAGTGCACTTGTTTTAGAAACTTGCAATTTCTAAGTAAATATTATACTTCTGATTTTCTTAACTTACCTAATTAATGTCTACTTGGCCTATCCAGCATCCCATCCACTCTTAGTGCTGAAGTGACCAAAAATAGCAGAGATTGACCATGATACATGAAAACTGTGACAGCAAGAATGACATTCATGTCTGGATTGCAAGCCTTTGTCCAGAAATTATTGTTTTCAGTATAAGCAAGGCCATGAGCCCTTTGGCTATGTCAGATAATTTGGGCAGTCATAGCTTTGCAATTGGCTCTGGAGCTCAGCTTTGCAACCTGGACCATTCCAACTGTCTGTGAGGCTGAGACCTGAGTGTAACCACAGACCAGTGTGTCCTAGTTTCTTTTGAAAGGAAATCTAAATATAAAGGCTGGGAAAAAGCTATGGACTTGTCTGATAAGTCTAATCTGTCCATGGCCATCTCACAAAATGTGCCTGTCCAGTGGTGCAGATGTACTGATTGAAACTAATGGGAATCACACTGCTGTGTTCAGTGGGAATATCAAATAAGATGGTATTGCATTTGCTACCCCCACAGGAAAGAGCACATCAGAAGTAGCATATTCACTGTTGCTCCTGGGGGCTGTTGAGGCTGTGAGAGCATGATCAGCTCCAGGGAAAGATCAGTGATTCTGTGCCACTCAGTCTGGCTTGTTAGCACAGGGTGTGAGAAAACCAGGGAATCTTGCAGGGTGGTGGAGGCTCTCCAGTGCTGTGCTTAGGTGAGAGCCATGGGCTCCAGGGGTGCAGCACAGGCTGAATCAGCTGCTCTGCTCAGGGTTGGGAGTGCTGCTGTGTCCTGTGTGGGTTACACTGCTCTGTGGCTGGAGTGACCCCATCAGGCACAGCAGTGTCCCAGCTGTGGGTGTGCTGAAACCAGCTCAGGACATAAGGTCTTATATTGCTCTCCCTGAGCTCCTGCAGTTGAATAATGGTGAGATAGCCCACCCTGGCTCAGGCAGAGCTGGCTCTGCAAGCTTCAGCCATGCCAGGCTTAGGGACATGGTTTACTGGTGCATCTGACAGCATTGGGTGAGTGGCTGGATTATTTCAGAGATCTTTTCCAAACTTAGTGATTCCATAATATTATCCTTGACCATTCTAACTAGTCTTGAAGATGAAATGAAAATCATTCTGATACTGTAAAAATCAGACAGATACTGCCTTTACCTATTTTGTGACTTCATGGCCAGAAAACTTCATACATACATTGATACTGATGTCAGTTTTCCCAGACTGCAACAGAAAAAAAAGTTAGAGAGATTGCCTGTTTGCAGCATCAAGTAAATTGTCTACAGTATTTATTTCTCATGTACTGATTTTATTGGTATTCTTAATAATGTCAATCTTTTTTAATGTGTTACTGGAATGTGGCTAGAACTTCTAAGGAAGTAAGTTGCAATTATTTATTTGTTTTCTTACCCTTTAGAATTTTTCCAGTAAAAGAAGCTAACTTATAAACCATTACCTGATTGTTTGAAAATGATTGTAGTCTCAGCTACAGGAGGGAAATTTTTAAATGACAATATACAGCTTATAAGGGTATAAATTGTTTAGTGGTGTTTTTGGAAAAGGAATCCACTGAGCTGTAATCAGTCAGCTAAAATGCTGTTTTATGAAAAACAAAATTTTCTGGCACTACTCTTTTATAGACTGCTATATATCTGATAAATATATGTTTACTGTACCCAGAGAAAAGTTGGGGCTTGTTTATACATCTTTTAGATTAGGAAACTTATCCTTTCAAGACAGTTTCTTTTGAAAGCTTTTTTTCATTGGAATAAAATGAATAGGTTAATTATCCCTTCAGAGTTTTTCATGGTATACCAAATTACACTCAAAAGGTAAATTCTATGCATGTAGGGCCACTATCACATTTGACTACAAGAAGACTGGAAATGGGTGAAGTATCTCCTTACAGCACCCCCGGTGGTCTGGTTTGGTACCTTTTTGGCGGTCTTTTACCTTTTAAAAGCAGGACAAAGAAGTAAAAATCCCTTTTTCAAATGTACAGTAACAGAGACTTCCTGACTGTCATTATCCTTTAGTAACAGCAGCTCTGTGTGAGAGGTAACCCACTACCTGTGGATCACACTCTCCACTTTTTCAACTTGAGCTTTAACAACTTGTTCTTCCTCTCTTGAAACACCTTATGTGTGTGATTGCTTTGGAAGATGTACTATTTCTCTTTGCCCTATAATAATTTCTTTATGGAAAACTTTCTATTTGGAAGAAAAATATATAACAGCACTCATCCAAGTTAATGATTTTTCCTCCCCCGCCCCCTTTTTTTTTTTTTAATCAAACACAAATTGAAGAAAGTTACAGTGCAAATACTTGTATTTTTTCCATCTTTGCCGTCAGAATATTCTTAAAAACAACTCCAGCTTCAGGGAAACAAACTTATTTCTGTTTATATTTTGTCTTGACTCTGAAATGAAATACAAAGTAATAGCTTGCTTATGAGGACATTGAAACCCATATATTAGGCAGTAATGTTCATATTCCACAAGATAATTTCCATTTTCTTAGCAAAGATAAATATTTTCCTCTGTCAACATTGATAAGAATAACAGAAAAAATGGAAGCAAGCTCAAAACTATTTTATGATCAAATACCAAACAAGTAATTTAATAACCCAGTTCTAAATGAAGCAGTTATGTTTGAAGCAACTATTACACCCCAGCGTTTGCAGCTGTAATGGTATTTGTGTGATACATATAAAGAAAGGCTGTCAGAAAACAAATGCTTGCTTTCTTTTGTTGCCCACACCAGAATCTAGGCCCTTTGCTACAAATTTTACTACCTGATTTTGAGAACTGTTCACTTGTATCTCACACGTATTTTGGAGTTATGTCTTAGTTTGATTGAATAGTGATCAGTCACAAGATTTTTTCTTATTGCCAGAAGAATATCTCTCATGCATACTTCTTTTTTTTTTTTTTTATAATAGTCTTGCAGTTTCTCTTTACTGTATTTTAAAAGACTGGTAAATGTAAATGTTTAGCAGTGTGTTAACCTTCCCCCTGTGATGGTGTATTTTTAAATAAATTTACTGTGGCAAACAAGAAAAATAAAGCTATTCAATTGATGTTCCTGTCCATCAAGAAGCAAAAACTTTTCAAGTGAATCACTGTTTTCATAGCTACTGTTATAGATAATGTTATATATAATTTTTGGCATCACACATCCTAAATAAGTATTTTAGCAGTGACTTTTTCATTTTTTTAAATTTCTTTTTTTTAAACATATACCCTAAATATGTACTCTAAAATTTTTGGTCATAATCAATAGGAGCACTCAGTCCCTTTGAAGTAGAAAACATTTCTTGAAATTGCCCATGCACTTCTAGATAAGGGAAATCTTAGACTTGATGAGATGAGCATTGTGCAGAAAGGTTTACTGGATGTTAATTTAAACTAGAAGTTGAGCTCACAAAGCAAGACTTTCTACATTTTCATTATGGCCTTCTAAATTGCACTCCTTCCATCAAGGTTACATAGTTTATTAAATATTCATAAAACAGAGAACAATAAAAAAATCTAATTGCAAATAAGTGCAGTTGATGTAGGTTGCATTATTTATGATTCCATTTGTTAAACTAAGACAATAGAAATTGATGAAAGACATTAAGTGGACCAAAATTTAAGGTAAATTTAGCACAGAATAGTTTTTTCATCTGTATTCTCTGATGGATTGTTCTTTGCTTGTACTATAGGTGTCAAAAAGACTGATTATTTCTGTCTGTCTTAATAAAATCATGACTGCTGTAAAATATACGGACAATATTATTACATTTTTAGTGTCACCAGGAAAAAAAAAAAAATAGCCTTCCTGTATTTAGGGAGAAGTTCTCAATATCATACAACAAGGAGTTTATTATATTGACAAGCCCAAGCAGCTGAATTCCAAAATGAGACTGCTAACCTGCATGCTGGGGAGAGAGGGAAGCTCCTCTGTGCTGAGGACCTGAGTTGCAAACAGACATGAGTGACCTCAAACCAGTGGCTGTGGGAATTCCAGGCACAGAAAATTCTCAAAACCTTGTACACGCAGGCCCAAACACAGAAATGAATACAGGGAGACCTTGGAAAAAGCTTCCAGGTCAAGAGACCATAAGCAGGAATATGGGTTTGTAGCTTAGACAGAAACATACTAGAAGCTAGGGAGTGGAAAGTTTTAAAGTTTTAAAGTTTTAAAGTTTTAAAGTTTTAAAGTTTTAAAGTTTTAAAGTTTTAAAGTTTTAAAGTTTTAAAGTTTTAAAGTTTTAGATATAGAAATAGTTATAAAGGTAATAAGAAGTTTTAAGGTGTAATTCTGTAAGATTGTGTGTCCTTAGATGATTGGTAAAAAAGGATTGCATTGCGGCAAGATACAAATTAATCAGGGATTGCTGCGAAAGTAGAAACATTCTTTGTGTCAGTAGTTTATTGGCTGATTAACCTTTAAAAGACCTGGTAACCTGTGATCTTGTGACCACTGACCACTACAGACTTCTGACTTACGTGGTGAAGATGTTCTCACCCTTCATGAGACTGGAGCAATAAATCATGTTTTAAACATCTTTCAGTGGTCCTGTCATACTGGGTTGGTGCCCATGCAACTTAATGACACTTGGCAATAATAATGCTGGGGAAAACTGCTCAGTTCATTTGGTTAAACAAATTCATGATCAAATTGATTTGTTGATTTATTAACAACATTTAATCAGCAACCAGTGAACAATAGATTTAATATTAATATCAACAACGCAACAGAAAAGCCACAGCATTAGACAGTTAAGAAATGTAAATTGACACCTACAGTTTTTGAATATCCAAATCCATCATTTTTACTAGGAGGCTACAGGGGATAGGGCCTGGTGGGTAAAGGGAAGGAAGGAAAAAGGGAATCTCTTTCCCTTAGAAGCAGACAAATTTCTTCTGCTGCCCTGAGCAGGGCAAGGTCACGGACAGCCTGATGTCAATGTGAGTTTTGCTGTTGCCTGAGGAAATCCAAGGTTTCACCAGAAAATGCTCCCTATATTTGGAGCATTTCTCCTCTTGACCTCACATGTAAGGTATTCAGTTGCTTGACAAAACTTTGCGCATTAAAGGGAAGACTTTCAAATGTTTCAGAAAACTCTTAACTGATAGTCCCATTGGGTCATTAAATACCTATTCCCTTGCCCTCTGAATTTTTTATTTCACGTTTATTCTAAGCTAGTTATGTTTCTTGAGTTATGCACAGGACATCTGAGACATGATTACCTAGCTAATATTAGAGTAAGATTATTGCTTCCAATTTTCTATTTCAGTGTGTAAATCTATAGTTAAAATGAATCACACAAATTTTCTTCTTCTTTTGCAATCCTTGAATTCCCATTGCTAAAAACTTTAAGGGTTTCTAATTAAGAAACATAATACACTCACTGAGACTAATGAGACATACTGCTGAGGGCTGCTACAGAGACAGCACTTGAACTGAAACCCTGCATGAATATTAATTTGTCCTATGATATGAAGATTGAAGAATTTATCATGCAGGGGTTTTTAATTGAGTGACTATTACTAAAGAAACTGTTGAGATTATCATATGGTCCTGAGCCTGCTGCACTTTGTCACACTGATTGGCAGGATCTAGACAGACTGCTCCAGTTAATGCTGGGTCTTGTAAGACATGACCTGACCTTTGCCTTTCACTTTGCTTCTGAATACAGCCATGACATGACCAGAAAGTAATTACAGTGACATTACATTCCCTTGTAGGTGGGAAGGGTTTGAGCTGCAAGGTTAAAAGAGGTGATGGACAGACACTATATTATATGTGGCGTGTTTGGGAGGAACAGAGCTGGAAAGACTTCAGGGAACTCAGGAGCTGGGGAAGAGCTATTGGCAAGCCAAGATATCAGGTAGTGAGATTTTGGAGTCCCATTATGGTAATGGGATACTTTGAGAGACACCAACTGAGCATACTCTCCTTCATTTTGCTGTTTCATAATCTCCTACAGCTTCTGAAACACAGTTACAAAAAACTGCTAGTGGCATTCAGTAATAAAAAGAGTCATGTCCTTCCCCTTATGACAGCAAACCATTAAGTTTAGAGGATTCAGAGCTGGGAAGCTCTTTTAATTAAACTTTGGATCATAAAAAGGAATAAATTTGGCTTAAAATATGTATACAGTATAAAAAAGCTGTACGGTAGGTATTTGGATTAAAAGTTCCACTTAAAAAGATTTAACCCGACCTGTTTTCTAGACTGGATTCTAAGTGAAAACTCTGTATTTCATTCTCTTAATATCACAAGTTTACAGTGTATTGAAGAAAGAATTATTTCAGTTTCACAAGTTTACTCTTTATTAGATAAAGAATTACAACCTCTTATACTGATTTTTTTAGACTTTTTCATGACAGCCCACAATTCTCTTTTAAATCATTGTAACACATTTTCAAATAATGCAAATATAGGATAACTTGGTAAACTGCAAGGTAGTGAAATCATAAATGTTTGCAACAATAGCCATCCTGTCTTGGATAAATACAGGATATAGCTGAACCAGACTGATTATTCAACACATATAAGGGTCTCTTTAAGGGCTAGCTGGAGCTTGGGGAGGATATTTTCATTTTAGATAGGTGTTTTTAGTTACTGTTAGAGAACTGTTGACTCTCACAGTATTAATCATAATCTATTTAATCAGGCACAACAAGTAGAAATGTTGGGTAGCTAAAGCCCTGTTTCATCTACAGTACAGTAAAATAAGTCTAAAATTGGACTCAATAACCCTAGAAATCTTTTCCAGCCTAAAAGATCCTGAGAAATGTTTGGTGTATGCAGGTGTTTTCCTACATCAGAAACTTTTCCAGGAAGATTTTTGTAACTCAGATCATTGTGTTTATTTTCAGATGAGTGTATTTGGATTGGCTTTACCAACCTGTTGCTAGTTGTATCAGTATTTCCCTTTGGCTGCATCTATACAAGCAAAATACCAGTGTCAGGACCTGGTCTTGGCATGGAACCCAGCTGGCACATTTTGACCACATGTACATCATTTCTCTCTTCCAGTCTCAGGGTGACCCCATCTCAGGATGCCCCCATCCAGACTACCTCTTGGGAGGATTTCCTAACAAGTGCTAATTTCCAAAAGATTTCCAAGAGTTTCCTGGGATGGTGCTTCATTACATGAGCCAAATGTGTGAAAGACTTCTCCAGACACTTCAGAAAAGGGATGCTCAAGTTCCAACAACTGTGGTTGTTACCCACCATAATTAATTTCCTCGTACATGTCTTTATACCACACAACATATTACTTAAATCTAAACCTTCAAGGTCAAAAACCTCCTAACCAAATTTGAAAGGAAACACAGCACTGTAAATACAGACAATAACCTTTCTGTGTCCCTTCATCTGGAAATGTAAGTGGAAGTCAGGATTTGCAAGAGCAGTACAACTAACAGCAAAGTTATCCTGGATGGCCATCCTTGCTTCAGTAAAAGTTATAAGAAATAAACCTCCTTGCTGAAAGCTGACACTTTATTACAGACCCATTAGTGACAGGACCAAGCCTCATGGGTGGCTGTGGCACAACACAAATTTTCTATGGATCCCAAGATCACCTCTTTTTTGCCTATTTTATTTTTCTAGCATACTCCAGGAAAGATTACACAATTATGTTGTTCTTTTATAGGTGGTGGGTTTTTGTTTTGTTTTGTTTTTTTCCCAGCTGCTGTTTTTTAGCAAGGGTCAGTTTGTGAAGCCAGTGCAGAAATTCTGAGAAACTGCATTGTGGCTTGATCACACACTCTTTAAAGGATAGTGGCAACGGAAGTAATTTTTTCTTTGTATTTTTTTTTTCCCAGCACATGAAATATGGCTTTGGAGAGGAATTAGGAAGCAGAGGAGGGCAGGCAAAGGAGGAAACACTTATAATCCTGTCTGTATGCAAGTGAGAATAAATCTCCATAATTTCCCCTCTTATCACACACCAATAAATTATACCCTTACATAGCTGCCAAAATAGATATGGCATGGGAAATTCTGTCTCATGGACAGCCATTGGACTTCTCTACAGCAGCAGCCTCCAGACCTGGTTTCATTATTATGATCACTGCTATAAAGTGAGGTTGGTATTATTACTGCTGAAAAGATACAGGGCTGAAACATAATGTGCTATTGAACTTGCAGTAGAACTGAAACCAATGTTTCCAAAATGAGTTGTCTGAACCAGAGTGGGCTCTTCTGCCTCTTTCTGCCAGCAGCCAGGAAGACAAGTTCTGAATTCCCTAAAGTGCCAAATAAAATAATTTACCAGACCCTTCTGTCACATGTGGACTAGACAGGAACCTGATCTATTTCCCACATTATGGGAGCAGAAGGTTATTAATCTAAAAATTCTTTCAGTAGGCAACAAACCACTATACAAATGTACTTTCATATAGGAAACAATCTCAGGAGGAGATGTTGTTGTTTGAGAAAAACCTTTTGTCATGGTCCCCTTTTCTTTCTGTCTTGCTGAGCAGAAATGTTGCACTGTCATGGAATATTTTCTTAATGAAACTCTTCTCATCTGACTTTTGAATGGGCTTTAAGGAAAATTATATAAAATTTCAGTGTCAAAAGAAGTCCATAATTGTCATTTTGATTCATCCTGTAGCTAAAAGAATAGCAATGGAGCTATGAATTGTAAAATTCAAATGGATTGTTTTGGTCAGAAAAAGTAGCTTGTCAAAATGTAAACTTGTCATGGGACTATGCTCATTTTGTTCTAATGTTGAAGGAGAAGGTATTTTAAACAGAAGATTATTTCCACTTTCAAAGTGCTCCCACTCAAATTTTAAAACCCTTAAATGAGACCATTTTTCCCTGTTCTGAGTCTGAACAATGATTCATTTTTTAAATCTAGCAACAAATATGTTAATGTATAATACATTTTTAAATTGAATTTCAATATATATGAAACTTTTATGTTTCCTCAATGATGTGGAATAAAAGGTAACTTAGGAATTTTCTGTGGAGTAAGTTTTTTGAAGTCTGAGCACTGTTGCACAGTTCCATGTGCCGTTGCTGATGAGCTCAGGCTGCTCCTCACCCCTTCCCCCTGTAGGCTCTACCACTGGGATTGCTTGGGAAATGTTCACAGCAGGGATCCGGAATGCCCAGCATCAGCCCTTTGTGTATTCTTCACTCAGAGGCAATTGAATTAAAAAGTAATTTCTGGAATATTTATCACATGACAAAATTTCAAGAGACAGGTTTACACAAAATGTTTTCCACGTGGATGACTTCTGGGATGCAATTAGAAAGAAATCAGATGTGTGCTGGCAGTTCCCTAGGTGTGCCTGGGACTCCCTGTGCCTCAGCCAGATGGGTGCTCCCACAGCCTCTGGAGAGGGATGCTCACAGATGGAAGGCGTCGTGGGCTAATGCCACATGCCAGATGTTGGGATTTTAACTGCACCAAGGTATTTTACATCTTTTTCTGTTTTGAAGTACAACTGAGATTTCTCACATGTGTAGGTATATAGGAATATATAGGATGGTAAAGGAACAAACGCCAATAAGTTTACTGTTATCTTCTGAATATTCTCAGTTATTAAAAAACGACCCAGAATATAAAACTATAATACTATAGTAGTCAAAATACTGTGGTTTTTTTTTTTTTTTCTTTCAGTTGTTCCCCACCATTTTATTATATCCTCCCTCTTAGGAATTTAGTTTATACATTGCAATTGTTTCTCAAAATCAATGTATTGGTAAGTAAGTGGCAGGAGTCTTCTCTTTGATGGAATGGAAATGATGGTGCTAAGCACGTTATGGTGAATGGGCCTATTTCATCCATTTACAGCAGCTAATTTCATTAAATGAGCCACTGCAAGGAGCCATAAACACCTTGTAAAGATTGTCCTTAGGTGGGCCAAAGATACTTAAAGAGAAAGCTGCTCTGAGTCATCACAGGCTCAGATGTCTAAATCTGATCCAAAAAAAGGACTAAGAATGGGTGGCCGTGGCTGGAGAAAACAGTGACTTCATTGGTAGCAACCTGCACAAAATCTGATTTAGTGTGAAGACCTGGGTCTGCAGATCTTGCATCTGGGGTGCAGACATTGCTTGTTCTGGCAGATGTTTTTGAATGTTCCACAGATTTGGTTAAACATTCATGTTATGGTCATTTCTAAAATATAATGAGTGTGACAGATGTACCAAGGAAAACTTATCTAGCTCGTACTAAAGCTGGCCAAATTCCAGGGATCATCACCTAACTGTAAAAAGTAAATGCTCAGGAAGATAAAAACCCAGCAAACAGTTAAACTTTTTTTACTTGCTGAAGATTATCTTTTGCTACTAAGGGCTGATTTATTCAATGATCCTACATTCATGGATATTCTGTGTTCAAATATGCAAAGAACGTCACTGCAACTGATGACTCTGCACAGCATTCAGAAATCTCTGCCTCAGTTTTTAAAATCCTTTTCATTCCCTGCAGTGTTTGTGCCATGTTTTTCAACTGCTGGCTGTAAAACACTGCTACCATCTGACGAGGCACTTGAGGGAGCCTGAAAAGAGAATGATTGTCTTAGCCAAACGGATGTTTTAAAAGATAAGAAGGCAAATTGCACCTGCAACTCTGTATTGAGAGTCAAAGTCGACATTTGGTCCAGCACTCTGCAATGAAATTTTAGCATTTTCTCTTTAACCTTCCAAAGATTCCTCTCCATCTCATAAGGCAGAAAAGATAGAAGACCATAAGAGAAAAATTTTAATAACCAAGAACAGCAGCAGCACAACTACATTTAATAGAAAATAAGGTTTATTTGGAGGGCACCAGCATAATTTTTCTGGATTTGAAAAAACACTTATAGAACTGAAGCTTCAGAGACATGAAGATGTTCAGAGATGGTGAACATTAAAATGATATAACATGATATGCTAGCCCATCTAAACAGAAAAACAATATCAATCTCACATTCACTTGATGATCTTAATAAAAGCAGTGGAGACACAGAAAGTCAGAAGCCATAAAGAGGGGAACTTGGTACAAAGGAGGTTGTTAGGGCTGACATACTGCTTCTGAATGTCAAGAGTCACTAACTTACCATCAAATAGACTGGGAGCACCTGCCTTGATGTCTGACTTTTCAAATATATCTCTGGTGACCAGAGAAACTGAATTTAAATTCTGCAGCTACTGACAGGTGCTTTTTCAAAGGGGTGTGCCCCAAGGATATTTATCACATGATTTAAAAAAAAAAAAAAAGAGGAAGAAAGACTGCATTTATTGCTATTACATCTACCATAAACTTTACTGTTAAAGAACAGATTTTGTAAAAAGCTATATAAATTTCTGTGCCAGTTGTCTTGATTTTACAGCCTAAACTTTCTTTTACTAATTATAAAGGAAAGGGACAGATAGCCATCCTTAATTTATGTAGACTGTGGAACTAGCATTTCTAAACAATAATGTAATATAGGATCTAATTTAAACATTTAAGATGAGCCAAAATTCCCAGTATAGTAAAAGAACAAGACTACATGCCTTTGAATGTCTCAGAGGATATCCTGTTTTCCTACCTGAAATATAATGAGAGAACTTGATTTAATATTTAACCTTTCTTCAATGCAATCTTGGCCCCTCAATTCAATATCCAGTGAAAAAAATCTTTCTCTGGAGAATCACATTAACAGTCTCATGCTTGATTACTGGAGACTGGCACAATCTGGAAGAGTTTCACCCTGGTCTGGGGGATTTAGAAAAGTTTGCTGAGGCAATAGCGAGTACGAGTTCAAGAGGAGGACATATCTGAATGTGAAATAATAGTGTATGGTTTGCAGCATGATTCACTTCTCTCAGCTGGCAGTTTTTGAAAAGAAAAAGTTTTGAAAAGTTTTTTGTAAACACAGCATGGGCCTGTCTGTGGTTGTGTCATTAGTTAATGTTGGAGGCGGCTGAATCATTTTGGGATTTATAGTTTTACGTTCTTGTAAGCAGATACTGTTAGATAACAATATAACATTACTGGTGTAGCATTTTGTTGTATTAGACTTCCTATTTTTTTCCTATTTTTTTATTGAGTTTCATGGAATTATGCATCCTCTAGTGATAGATTTTGCACTGGAACATAATCATTGCACATTGTTTTGTTTTTACATGCAAAATTTCATATCTGAATTGCATATTGCCATTGCCCTGGCATTCTAATTGGATGGTCCACTAGACTCCAATATCCTGCAGTATGGAACATCAGTCAGTATAGAAAAAACAAACATTCAGTTTCTTAGTAAAAAGCTAAGGATACGGTCAAGAATGTATGTGAAACAATGCTCTCCTTGTAATTGGATGAAAGGGGGATTTTTCTGTGGAATGTACAGTTTCTTTGAAATTTTTACCATGGACCATAAATCTTATCCTATGGATGATATTTTCTATGGATTAATGTGGGTTTAGAAATCAAGAATTTTTCATGAAATTACATCTTTTATTCTTTTGATGGATCTAGGCCCTTCACATGTATATGTCACTATAGACAGGCATGGACTATTTCATCCTCCATGTCTTGGTCATGGAAAAATAGAATATTCAATAGAATGCAAATTGCACTGCCTATGCTGGTTACCAAGTTTCAATCGGATCTCTCTAACAAGGATGATTTTTTCTGTAAATTTAATTTCTGGATTATTCCTCTGGTGTGGCTCTGGTTGATTTTTGAGGAAGGCAAGTCAGACCAGGACTGATAGCTTATTCAGAACACTTTAAAACAAGGACACATTATTGCACTTGAGATGATACAAATCTATTCCTTAGCTTATCAGACATGATTCTTTACTATAGACTTTATCCTTTTACACTTTTCACATACTAAAAGACTGAGAAATTGAATTCTATCCCAAGCTACTGGAAGGCAAAGAGGGACAATAACTGCTCAAAACTACCATTTTCAGTCTGAAATCCTACAGGTCTGCAACAATAGGATGCACCTTTAAAACAACAAGATTCACTGAGTGTTGCAGTTGAATGTAAACACTTTGGCAACATCCCTCAATATGCTAAAATCATGGACCTAGACAGTGACTTGTCAGGAGTTCTCTTAGCTTATACATAAAGGTGAGTGTAGCTGTGTGTATCCTGGATGTGTGAAAACTGGTATGAAACTGGAAATGAAATAGATGTTTCTACCAACCAGCTCAGGAACACCTCTGCACATATGTATGCTGTTTCTGGAGTTGCTTTTTCTGTCCTGGTCTCTCTGGATTCATCAATTTGAATATGTTTCTTGGGGACTTCTGCATAGTGAGGCACAAATTGTCTTCAATAAATTACCTGATTGACTGGAGGGGAGTTCTAAATGACAGGTTAATGGTTTTGGGATACCACAGATGCACAAGACTCATTCTATCCCCACCCTCTGCCAAACTTTCTACATGCTAGCCATTTTTTTCTACATAACTGCCTGCTTTTCTTTTAACTAATCAGAAACTGCTAATTCAAGACTATTAGATACTTTCAGGAGAAGACATAAAAGTAGCAAGAAGCACTGCAATTATGAGGAGAGATATGGAAGAGCCATCTTCTGAATATTGCCTTCAAGAACTGTTGGATACCTCCAGCTGGCATGAGTTCAAAATGACATAGAAAATATGACTTATTTTTGTGGTATAACCACAGCTAAGACCTGTACCATGATTTGGCTCATGGTACATGGCAAAATGATACAGTCTCCATTTAAGTGGAGATGGTGTCTAGACCCAGTGCACACCCACTTAGGGCAGTTCAAGAGAAGGAATAACTAGCTAAAGTCTGATCCAGGCTAAGTCAGGCAAAAATGAAAGTACTTGTACTGGCACAGGGAGAGGCCAGTGATGTGTCCAGGCAGCCTCTCTTGGCACTGTTAGCTCATAGTTTGAAGGGAACACAAGTACAGCCTCGGATTTAGGAGACTATAGAAAGAAGCAGTCTATGAGAATACTGGATGCAAAAGAGATTCCATTTTCAGTACAACAATTGCTTAAATTTTAAGATATTCATAGGTGTCTCTACAATTACATATGCTTCTAATGGAATGTGTGTTGCAAAGTCAGTAAGTCAGCTAAATTCTTACAAATTTTCCTTTTTGATAGAATTTGTGAATTAATAAAGATATTAGCATTCTTCTGAAAAAAAGATGCAACAACAAGCTGAAGGCTTTCATGCGCTTGAAGTTCTGGAACTGAAAAGATTTTTTTCTGAAGGAAGTGATTTCTGTTGTCATCTGTTCTCATAATGATCTGTGTGAGAAAAAGGATGCAATTAGCCAAGCATAGAGAAAATCAAATTGCCGTAATCAGAAACCAATATTGAACGTTGCAAATTTTCCAGACAGTAATCAAAATGAACATGAAGGGCAGAAACAAGAGAAGCTCCAGTGTTAAAAATAAGAAGTAGTAAAATAATTTGAGTGAAGCTGTCAGTAGTTGCCTATGATCATGCAAAACAGAAATGAATTCTTTTTACCCCTGATTTTTCTACTTGTTACTGATTATGAGGAATGGCAGTAAAATGAGTCTCTTATATGGAGAAATGCACAGATTTCTGATTAGTGTTAGTTAATTTTTTAAGCTTTAAGGCTGCGTGACTCAGAAATTTCAATTGGAATGAGAATGTGTGGCATGCACTGTTCAAATGAGATTTCTTTTATTGAGTTTCATTTGTTATTAGTGCAAAGAGACAGGTGACTTTTTGAAAGCAAGCTACTAACTTCAGTTAGGAGGATGGTGTGTCATGCTTTTTGGTATGACATATCCACATCCTTGAATGTGGAAACCAACAGCTCTCATGTTTGAATTTTGGCATTTGAAGGGTAATAACAAAAGCACATCTAGCAATTAAGTATAGGATTTGCTAGAGCATAGAGGCAGGCAATGCCTCCTGTACCAGATGAATGCTAGAAAACTCAAGATTTCCCTAAAGACATGAAGGAACCTCTGTTCAAGTGAAAGCCCCTCAGCAGCAGACCCGTGACTCTCTTGGACTGATACCATTTGTATCCTGAGAGCAAATGCAACTCACTAGGACAGCATGACCAGCCTGCTGTTGTTTCCCAGTGTTCTCCTGGTAGCTGGAATTATTGAAATCATTGCTGTGGACAGTTGAAGCAGAGGTTCAGCCAAGTTTTCCAATTTCCTTATTTATGCAAAGTGTCAGTACAGGGAAATGTCCTCTTTCAGGACTTTTCTCCAGCAGTCTCTGCTTTTTCTGCTTTTCTTACGAAGGCTATCAGAGGCTATATACCCATTTAAGCCTGGAGCTCTGTAATTGTTCTTTCCCACCCCAGCAGTGCCTGTACTGCTTGGAAGGGAAGGTCACATTGGCAGTGGCTCAGCAGCTGAGGTGCACTCTGTGGATGTGGGACACCTGGGATAAAATATGTGGAACACATTTCAGTTTGAAATCAAGTGAGCCCTTAAAACAACCTGGCTGATGCTTTCTAAGAGAATATATTAACAAAGATATTTTTAAAAACTTAATTTGTTTCTGTGCTGTTAGCTTTCTTTTACTTTTTTAATTCTCTTTGAGCACATTCCCATCCCTGCTCCAGAAGAGTAGGATTGTTCACAGATTTTAGACACTAAGGAAAATATATATTGATTATCATCTCTCACATTCTCCATAATACTTTCAGAAAAAATAATCCCCAAATAACTGTGATTGAAATGGAATATATTTAGAAAATCACATCCAGATTTACTTGATTTTCAGTAAAATAAGTCCTCCATGTCTCCTGTTAACTTTGTTAAATAGCCTTACTACCAAAGTATCATGCCTGAATCTTCACTGCTTCAGCTGAGCACCTTCACAAGATTTTACAGGTATTTTCTGGATGGGAGCCTTCTCATTAATCATATTTCTGGTTTTTTTTCTTGGAACTTTTACATGTCAATGATATTAAATTTCTCATTAGTCATGTATATGAATGACTTGTCCCTGAACCCTCTCAAATTTCTCAACTTCCTGCTTGAATTGCAGATACAAGATGTAGAACAAGTACTTCAATCAGAGATTTGTCAGTTTCCAAACTTTAGACTTGCTAGTTCCTCTTCATATTTTCCTGTACATACTTGCAAGACTGTATTAGCTTTTTTGCTCTGATTGTTGGCAAATGATTAAGGCTCACCCAGGCCTTAACAAAAGAAATCCATATTCTAGACAAAATCTAAATTGTAAGTGCCATCATATGTGACTGTATATTTGGGTCTTTTGAAAATGGACCATGAAAGAGTAATTCTGCCCATTATTTACATCTCTATCTCACTGACCTTATCAGTAATGATTTTCAGTAATGATTTTTTCATTTGTTCTGCGCTAATGGTAAAAAGAAATCATCAGCTTAGGGAAGATTCAGTCCCCGCTGTTCCGTCTGGAGAAGAGAAAGTTGTGAGGTGACCTCAAAGCACCTTCCAATATCTGCAGGTGCCCGCAAGGAAACTAGGGAGGGAGTCTGCATCAGTGACAGAAGAAGGAGTAAATTGCAAGAGGGGAAATCTGAGATAGAAATTTGGAAGAATTTTTACTGTGAAGGTGGTAAGACATTGGATGAGGTTGCTCTAGGACATGGCGGGTGCCCCAACCTTGGCAGTGTTCAGAGCCAGGGTGGATGAGGCCTTGAGCAATCTGGTCTAACAGGACATGTTCATGCCCATGGCATGGCAGGTTGGGACTAGATGATCTTTAAGGTCCATTCCAACCCCTTCACATTATATGATTCTCATTGACAAGTACTAGGCAAGCATTTAGTTATTGATAATTCAATTTAAAGTTGAGTAACACAGTGAAAAGCACTTGCTAACTAACTAATAATATAGTTAGTTTTTTTCATTTGTTCATTTATTTTGGAACCCTAAAGACTGCATGGTAACAAAGTCCTATTTGCTGATATCAATTTCTGTTTTCAACCTTTGTTTAAGAAATTTGCAACTCTAAGCAAGTCATTGCCATCTGGCCTGTTCACAAAAGGCCCTGGAGTGATTCTTCTATTCGCCCATCATAATAGTGAAAGACCATTTTAGGGATATTAATAACGCTGTCAGTGTGAACTACTGACTATGTATATAATAACTATCTAAAGATAGTTTATAGGCTACTCTTTTCTGAATACTCAGATCAGGAAGGACCTGAATTTTATTTTGCCTAGTAGATTTTACGTAGCCAGCTCTGGAAATGCTTTCACTCAGTTCAATTTGCTGTGTGCTCACCAGGGAGCTTGGGACAGCTTTAAGTGTCTAAATATCCAGAGGGTCAACGAAACCCCTCAGTAGAAAACAGATGGAGACTGAATCTGAAATTTTCATTGTCTTCTAGACATTGATACTATTTACAGATTTGAGTTCGGCACATTGTGAAATTTGGAATGACCTCAAATTGGGACAGAGAAGCTATATCCTGTTCCTCTTCAAAACCTGTGCAACTCTAAAAATTTCCAAGGCCTATAAGGAGAAAAAGAAAGGGGAGACATGCCCGCAGCTCATGTTAAGTGTTTGACGTTAAACAGCTCTTCGACAAAGAGTCCACAAATTCCCAGCCTTTATTCTGCCTTGGGAGAGGTGAATGCAGACAGTGTGGGCTGAATTGCCTGCTTTGGCTTCTTCAGAGCAGGGCTTTGAGAGTGGCCCTGCACAGGGCGGTCAGTCAGTGTTACATGTTCCTCATGGCACAGAGCAGCGAGGCTGCAGATGGGGGCACTTGGCATGTAAGAAAATATGTGGTCATCTATCCAAGCCTCAGACATTTCACCACTCTCCTAGTCTCAGACTAGTGGTGTTTCTGTATTCTGCTCAGACCAAATTCAAGAAATCTTTGATAATAGGGGAATCTTTAGTTGTTACTCCTAAAAAAGAAGAGAAGGAACACTAATAAAATCAAACTAACTGAATGGCCATCACATAAACATACTGCTTACAAATTATAGGATGTGAAGAAATCAAATCTACAAGATCTTTGCAAGCAACAAAAGAGACAGCTTGGTGATAAGCTTTGCTGATGGTTTTCATAGAATCATAGAGTGATTTGTGTTGGAAGAGACCTTAAAGATCATCTAGTTTCAACCTTCCTGCCATGGGCAGGAAACTTTCCACTTGACCAGGTTACTCAGGACCAGAAACTGCATTCCAAGTAGAGCACAGCACTGCACCAGTATTGTTCCTTCTACACCTTTCTAATCTTGTTTGCTTTTTCCCCCTTTACAACTGGGAAATTCTCTCACTTTAATCATCTGAAATAAAGGAAAAGTCGATAGCTCACATTACAAGTAATGAGAGCATTGATTTTGTTATATAATTCCTAAACTGAATTAGCAACTAAACAGGAATATCCCTGGCATTGCAGCACAGGTGCGTGTATAATTCATTGAGGCAGAGAATATGCTGATGGCATAAACTACTGAAGTTCCTCAAGGGTCACATAGCTCAGGATGGATATTTTTTTTTTTTTTTTTCTGTCACAAAAGACTGAGGACAGGCTGTCTCAGAAAGGATGTCTTGATAGTCAGAGATGCTAAAGTCGTGTGGATCCAGTTATCAAGTCTCCATTTGAAGAACTACATCTGTTTCAGTTTGCAAACATGCCTCTCAGACAAGACAGCTTTTGTGGGTTTGTGTATGTTTAACACAAACAGAAGATCAGTAACTCTACCCAATATCTGAGCCCAGTGCAATGTTTTTTTGTGGTGCAGTGCAGTGTCAGTGGTACTGCACAATGGCTTCCCTGTGTCCCTGCAGAGAGAGGCATTCATCACATTCAATTTGACTATATAAAATTTAGTTTACTGATCTCAATTACTCCTTTGAACTCCATCTACCATCATTGTGAAAAAACAATTCTTCTGACCTATCAAAGATTTGGATTAGGATATGATAAGCCATTATCCAAATTTACATATTTGTCTCTGTTGACTGGAGAGGGACTGCTAAATTAAAGTTTAAGCTTTATTTGCGTAAGTTAGGTAAAAGCCAACACAAATCAGGTTTTTATTCCCTCTCATGTAACTATTACTAAAATTTTAACCTTTTATTAATTCTGGTAAAATACTGGAAAATTTCTTAATGTCAGGAATAATAAAATTCTATATTGTAAAATTTTAAAGGCTTATAATTTCTATAATCAGATTTACTTTACATTTTTCTATCTTGCTTGAAAAAAAAATTAAATAATGAAAAAATAAAATAGAGAGATATGGGTTTTCCTTATAGAGAACAATGGAAGGTTGCCAGCATCATACATTCATCTAGGTACTCTCAAACTGAATTTCCATTTCCCTTTCAATTTGCTCAATGCTGAAGTAAAAGTTACTAGTTTATAGTTCTGGATTGTTGCCAAAGCAGTTCTTAAGGACAATCACAACATTTTACGTTCTTCAATACTCCCTGATAATAGCAGATTAAAGTAAGGTCTTGTTTTTCTTACCTTGGAACTTTCTGAGGTCTTTCAAGCCTTGCAGCTGTTAATCAATTTGGTTTAGCACTTCACTGTTAACCTTGCCTGTATATTAGTTGTACAGGTCTGAAGAGTATATCTCATCCCCGCATCCTGAGACTAAACCCAGAATAATGAAATTCCTTCATTGCTTTATATTTCTCTCTGTTGAGCAGCCATCATGAGTGAGACAAAGTGAAAGCAAGGTCAATGGAAAAGATGTTCATCTGCAAAAAATTGATTTTTTAAAAGTATTTACAATGGTGGTTTTTAGGTTGAACATTGGTACTAAGAGAAAATATCTAACTTTATAACAACTTTGTGAAAACATCAGCTTAATGCTTATTAAGATTCAGCCAAGCAAATGGATCAGTATGTATTTTAGAAAAGAAATAGAGAAGAAAACAGCAACTTTTATCACTGCAGAAATACACAGCATTATCACATCTTAAATACTACACATAATCTGGTTTTCTTGTCTCAGAAAATCTATTTAAAAAAACCCAGAGAGGATCATAAAGATGACTAAAACCATAGACTGAGACTGGAAAGAGGTTGTCTGAGGGCGGCAGGGATAATGACAACGTGTAATAAAAGTCTCTTCAGGTTTTATAGATCCTGAGTGTCATGCAGAAAATTAAGAAAGGCTTAGTAGAGTCAGCTGTTTCCAGAAGGTGGAAACCAGCAAAAGTAGAGACTGCTTCATATGATGTATAGCTTAGGTGCTAATTCCCTCTCCTGGGATATTACAGATGCTAAGTTTTACATGGGTTTATGAAACACCTTGAAAATCCTATGAAATTTATTCCCTGTATTGGTACAGAGCAGACTTTCTGGCTGAGGAAGTCCCTGAGTTACAAATTGCTGGAGGCTGGGAAGAAGCTTTGGGTACGGTCCATCCTTGCTGTGTCCTGGGACTCCTCTACTATGGGGTGCTATTGACAAAAAGCCACTGGTTGTATCCTAAATGGAAGCATTTGCTACTTTATTTTTTCCCCTGGGTACCAGCAACGTGGTTATTTATGACACACTGCTTTTCTATTCCTGTATCAGAAAAGTAGAATAAAAATTATTGATTGCTTTCCCCCTCCACCCACTCTTCAGATTTCTTTTAATTTGCAACTCACATCTTCATTTTTCCAGTGCTTAGCTGAGTTACTGTTGCATAAGTTTTTCTAGTAAGGATATTCTCTTAACTTGACATTTTTGTTATGCTTGGACCCCAATCATCCTTTCCCCACCCCAGTCTGTATTTTTTGCTTTCTTTATGTCAGAGAATGTTTTCCTAAGTATGTTTTAATGGAGAGAAAATAAAGCAGTTGCTGACACATTTGCTCTGTTTGTGCAACAGAACTTAAAAGTTATCTCCAGGTTTTATAAATTAAAGATTATGTGATTCAACAGGAATGATTCTACCCTAAAACTGTTCAAAGCTGTTGTTTTAATGCTTCATAAAAGAACACTCATTTAAAATCAAAATGCACATAGACTCCAGCTGCAAGGTTGAGTTTTTAAGGATATTTCTTCATTCTCTATGAGATTATTTTCAGATCTAATTAATGAAATTGATATAAACTCATTTTACTAAATGTCTTCTCCTTAGAATTACCGTCCACATTAGACAATCAAGGATTTTCTTAAGGTGTGATGTAGTAAAGTGCTAAGTAATGGAAAGCATATCCACACTCTCTAAGAAAGTGATGTGCGATGGATTTTTCAGGATGTTCTTAGCAGGGAAACAATTTCAGCTGCTAAGATATTACCTGGGAAAAAATAATGTAAGGTATTTTTGGTGGAAAGTGGAAAAGTATTTAGAATTTTACTTTTATTAAAACATACATGGTTTTGAGCTCATAATACAAAGAATATTAAAATAATTTCTTAGACTTCCCTGATTTCTGCTCAAAATACACTTTTGTGGAAACTGATGTTCAAGATCATAGCAACATGGGATAATTCAGTTTTGGGGACCTTCTGGAGGTCTCTATTCCAACCTCCTGCTGAAAGCATGGTCAGCTGTGAGGTCAGACTGCATTCTTCAGGTGTTTATCTATCCTAGTCTTGAAAATCTCCAAAGATGCATAACCTTATTAGTACCAATTCTTGACTCTCCTTGTGGGATTTTTTCCCCCTTATATTCAGCCTGAACCTTTCCTGATTCAGCTCCTGAGATATTGCCTCAGTCTCTTGCCATACACCACTGTGAACAGTCTAGCTCCTTAACCATCTCCAAGTTACTGAGAATTTGCTGCTATGTCTCCCAAAGACATCTCTTCTCCAAACTGATTAAGCTCAGTTCCCTCAGCCTCCCCTCATAAGCCAACTGCTCAGCCCCCTGACCATTCTGGTGGGTCTGTTTTTTTAGTAAAGGTTTGATAAAATATTAAATATACTCACAGTTCTTGAATGCTCTGAGAATCATACTTATTCAGGCTCATATTAATAAATCACTTAAAAAAATTCACATTATCTGTGGCAGTAGCCAGCAGATAAAAATTGCAGTGCATCTCAAGGAAAACAATTTTTAAAAAATAATTTAAATAAGCAAGATGGCTTTTGATCGTCTTTACACTTTATTCTTTTTCTCTAGACAAATCCCACACTCATCTGAAACTCTGTCTCAGCACCCTCTTTTTCCTCATAACTTCTTGTACTGATATCAAGCTCAATTAAACACTGTACATCTAACTACTGCATTGCTTTCCATTTGCTAGGAATGTGTGAATTCCACCTCTGGCTGGGTCTACTGAGGAGCTTCATTTTAAGTCACATTGTTATACTACCAAAAATAAAAGGGATGTCTGGAATGGTGCCAGCTGTGTGGCTGTGTTCAGTTGCAGCCCTCATTACTAAGTTCATTTGTGAAGAACCACAGCTTCCATGTGCTGTAAAACTCTGTGTGAGGTCCTGAGGACCTGCTGTGGATCTCGCATATCCACCCTGACATGGATGTGCTGCTATGAAAACATAAGCAGGCTGAAAGTTCTGAATAGAGCCGTGCGTGTCAAAATTACACTTAAAACTTCAGGGGGAAATTATTTTGAGTGGCAACATGAATTTTGTCATCCCCAAACTCTGTAGAACTGTAGCAGTCCGCAGTTTTTGCCACAGTGGAGGCTCTGGTATCCAGACATACAGCACGACTTCCACTTTGCTTTCATGAGTGGGTCGGGTCTTGCAACAGACGCATTGTACCAATATGGTAGACGGTTACAAAAGACGTTTATTAAGTAAAAAGTTCAGGTTATATACTCTCAAGTCTTCTACTACGTCAGACAGGATATTGCCCCACTTTCCGGGTTAGTAGTTGGAGTGGAAAAGTACTGGCACATGTTAGTAGGGTCTACATTCCTTTCAGGGGTAGCTCATCTCAAGAGGGGGATGGGGTTTTGCTCTTTTCCTCTCCGTTACAGCCCGAAATCTTCTGCTGGTCGCCTGTCCCTATCCAACCACATCTCCCCCCCCCTCTCTCACAAAAGAATGAGGTAGTTATACACATATATATATATATAGATATAGGCACTAAATGAGGTAGAAGGTTAGGATTTAATAAGGGGAAAAGGAGTTTGGAAACCTGAGTAAGTTTTTGCCAGGCAAGTTTGAAATCTTGTGACTGGCAATTTTAAATTCACAGCATTTCATGTTGGCCTATGAACAGAATGTTAGTCTGATCTAGGCGAGCTTTGACAAATGAAACTATCTTGTTCAGCAGGCATGGTCCGAAGGTAACAGCTAAAAGTAGCATTGCCAACGGGCCTACCAAGGTGGATATTAAAGTGGTTAACCATGGGGATTGGTTAAACCAGGATTCGAACCAGCCTTGCTGAGCTTCCCTATCTTTCTGTCTCTGAGCCAGTCTGTTTCGGAGTTCGGCCATGGAGTCCCTGACGACTCCGGTGTGGTCTGCATAGAAGCAGCATTCCTCTTTCAAGGCGGCACACAGGCCTCCCTGCTGCATGAACAGGAGATCCAATCCTCGCCTGTTCTGCAGGACCACTTCTGAAAGCGAAGAGACTGACTTCTCCAAGTAGGAAATGGACTTCTCGATCCTCTGCAGGTCCTCATCTATAGTTATTTGTAGCTGAGACAGACCCTGGTGTTGTGTTGCCAGGGCTGAGACACCTGTCGCTGTGCCGGCTGCTCCCAAAGCGAGTAACATCGCGATAGTTACACCTGTCAATATCTCTCTTTTGTGGAGCCTGTTGGATTCTTCGAGAAGGCTGTACATTTCTTCGTCTGAGTGGTACAGGACTCTAGGAACAATCAGAACTTGGACACAGAAATCGTTAGAATCATCAAACTTGGGAAGAAATACACACGGACTTACTCCAGACCTCTGACAAACCCACATTGCAGATGTAGCAGGGATTACCCACTTGTTATTCTTTCTGTTAGGCTTTACAACTCTGGTGCAGACATTCCCTTTTCGCTCAGCCAGGGTTGCATTACCAAAGCATTTGCCTCGGCCTGAGACCTGGCTTAGGGTAATCCCTCGGCGAGGTGTGTCCCATCGACACTGCTGGGGTGCGTCAGCGGCGGAGTAACTGAATGGGGTGTTAAAAGCAACTCCTTCATAAAAAGGTGGTTGGACATCATAACAAAGCCAACAGGAATTGGTTAGGTTAGGGTTAGATTCATTCAGGGATAGGAAGGTAGCTTCTAACATACGAAAAATTGGATCGGGATCTGACCTGGCTAATTTGTCCATCTGAAAGACTTTTGTATCACTAGTTGGGATTCTGCTGACACTTGTAGGTGCAGCCTTAGGGTAAGTCATATTTCTCTTTGTCTGCGTGCTTTTAATTATCTTGTTGGGCCCCACTGCTCGGGGTTCTGAGGGTTGAAACTTGGTAATTTGCACGTTCACCCACTTTTTTGACCCTTGAAGGACCACTGTCCATGTTTTGCCCACCGTCCAGCTAGGATGAGTGGGTTGCAAAACTGTCATGTTATAGTATATGCACTTTCGGATTTTTGGGATTTTATAGCTATACCGATAGGAATTCCCGTGTACAGAGAGAGGTATTTTACAACCTGCAGGTGCCCAGGTGAACTGCAGGAATTTGTCAGGTTCTTGTGGGTCCCACCCAGGCCCTGACGGCCTGGCATCTGTTACTATGGTCTCACATCCCCAATGTCCGCAATATCCCCAGCCGGGGTTATTACAATAACTTTTTCCTGCGTTTGAAGCTGGGCACCAATAGGATAGGTACGTGTGTGATGAAAATGGAGAATGAGGGTCTACCTTTGGTTGTCTTGGAAACAAATCGATAATATGAAGCACGAAGGATGGACTGTTTGGTGTGGTGATGTCTCTGAGCACCTTACCGCTGGTAAGATGTCTCATGACTCACCTGAACGGCTGATGTGGGTAGTAGTCTAGGCTGGTTTGTTCTCTGGCAACAAACTCAAATCGGTTAGTTTGCACTGAGTTTGTTCCTTTGCATTGTTAAAAGCTTTGCTCGGTTTCGCTGTAAACTTTATAAAATCTGTTATCTCCGTTTCCGAATCGGACTCGGAGCTCTCTGTAGAGCTAGCCGCGGACCGGTAGCTTCCTTCCGTGTCGGAAGTGAACTGGTGGTAAGCTTCCGGTTTACCATGCTTTTTCGTCGGGCTCCGCCCCCGTTCCGCCTTCCGCGGGTGGGTTCGGATGTTCCCTCCGCCCTGACTCCATTCCGCCTCCCGCGCCCGGCCCCCCCCTTCCGACCGGGGGTGACGCCGGCGCCTTTCGCGGGGGTAGTCCCACGTTCCCCCTTTTTGCTCGCCCCCGCCCTTAGTAGGTGACATTGGTAAAGGACCTTGGCCGCGTGTTCGCCCCCCCCCGCTCTCCCGCGCATGCGCTATGTAGGTTGGTGGCTCTGGATTTCCGCCGACCCCCCCACGCATGCTCGGTCGCGGGGTTTTGCACTTCCGGGTTCCCATCGCCACGTGGCGCCCTCCCCCGCGCGCGCTCCACGTGGCCGGCGCCATCTTGGCCACATGGCGGGGGGGGTAGCGGCGATTGGTCGCCCCGCCCCCGCGCCGGACCGTCGGCGCCATATTGGCCTTATGGCGGGGGGTGTATTCCCTCCACGGCGGTAGCCAATCTCTCTGCGTCTCGCGCCTGCCGCGCGAGTTCCTCCCAGACGAACCGCGCACGCTCCTCCGCCCGCCCGCGCCGCGTCTCAGCGGCCGGAGAGGCTGCCGTTTCGGACCGCGCCGGGGAGCCGCCGTTCCGCGCGCACGGCGCTGCCGCCGGATCTAGCGAAATGTCGCCGCTCGGACCCTGGACGCGGCGGGGAGGAACGATCGGGGAACTCACGGTTTTTTCGGGGGTGTTCGGATCTGGGGGCTCCCGCGGGAGGATTTGGGTTTTCCTGCGTGCTCCGCGGCTTTTATGCATGCATTTGTGGAGGGGGTTAACGCGTCTGATTCCCGCATTTCCCCTGGGGTTTCTGCGACACTGCACCCCCCCCCCCCCCCAGTCTCTTCTAGGGCTTCTCCGGAGGGTCCTGCGCCCCCTCGGTCCCCTTTCCCCGGCTGCTTAGCCGTGAATAGACACGTTTCTGCAGCGTTCCAAGTTTCCTGTTCTTCCATTGCTTTTCGCAACACTTTTTCAACTTTTCCCCATGATTTTAAAACTTTTCCGCTGCCGGTGGCTTTTGTATCTTCAGCCAGGGCAACTGTATATTTCTCCCACCCCTCTGAATTTAATATATCTATGGGGCGTGAAATCGCGCCTAAATCCGATAACCTTGCAATAGCAAGAAATAAATCTCTTTTGTCACACGCAGTTCCTGAGTGGGTTGCGATCCTACTCACGACCTTTGCCACGGATTCCATGCTGTCCGCGGGGTCACTGGGAGCGTCCCCCCGTTTTCCTTCTCCTCCGCAGAAAATCGGACCTGCCGACTCCTGCCCGCTGTGTCTTTTCCAAGCGTGGATCCCGTCCTCCGAGGTAATCGTTCCCGGGTTACGGCACCACTTGTAGCAGTCCGCAGTTTTTGCCACAGTGGAGGCTTTGGTATTTAGACATACAGCACGACTTCCACTTTGCTTTCATGAGTGGGTCGGGTCTTGCAACAGACGCATTGTACCAATATGGTAGACGGTTACAAAAGACGTTTATTAAGTAAAAAGTTCAGGTTATATACTCTCGGGTCTTCTACTACGTCAGACAGGATATTGCCCCACTTTCCAGGTTAGTAGTTGGAGTGGAAAAGTACTGGCACATGTTAGTAGGGTCTACATTCCTTTCAGGGGTAGCTCATCTCAAGAGGGGGATGGGGTTTTGCTCTTTTCCTCTCCGTTACAGCCCGAAATCTTCTGCTGGTCGCCTGTCCCTATCCAACCACAAGAACACAATGTGTTTTTATTGCACTGCATTTCCAACTGTATTGTAAATCATGGGTTGCCTCTGTGAGTCTGCTACAATTTTAAAAACAATTGCTCCTACTCCTATACTTGATTAAACTTTGAACTTCAAGCTGTCTTGGATGAGATCAAGATGGATGAAGTTTGTACCTTCAGACTCACAAAATTGGATGTATGATATTTCATGACTTTTTCTCACCTATTTATTTTCCTTGTTTAAGACAACATTCTGCCAGACCTAGCTATACAACAGCATAACACAGTACAAGTTTCAGTGCTGCAATATTAATGCTGCAGTAGAAATCTGAACTTACATGAATAGATTTTTTATTAATAATATATATTTTCCACTTATACCTTAGAAGTTTGAGTCACATCTTCCCCATTTTTCAGGGAAATGGTCACAATACCAAAGAATAAGGAAATTGCTCCGTTTACTAGGGATGTTCAGAAATTTCAGGACAACGTATTTGATCAGAAAATAGTATTTGCTTAAATCAGAAGTACAGCCAAGAAAAGATCTGGGTTTTATTTTTTAACATTGTTGTTCCCCTGTTGTTTATGCAGTCCATAGTTTGACCTATACCTATGGAACGCTTCACGAATTTGCGTGTCATATTTTTTCATGCTACAGCCCGCAACACCATCCTGGGCCTTGAAAAGCAGGTCCTTTGGAGGCACGGCACTCCCGAGAGAATTGAGTCAGACAATGGGACTCATTTAAAAAATAATCTTATTAAAACCTGGGCTAGAGAACATGGCATTGAATGGGTATATCATATCCCCTACCATGCACCAGCCACGGGTAAAGTGGAGAGGTACAATGGGCTGTTAAAAACCACCCTGAAGGCGTTGGGTGGAGGGTCCTTAAAAAACTGGGAGCAGCATTTAGCAAAAGCCACCTGGTTAGTTAACACTCGAGGTTCCACCAACTGAGCGGGTCCTGCTCAGTCCCAGCACCTTAATGTAGTAGATGGAGATAAAGTCCCAGTGGCCCATGTTAGAGGTTTGTTGGGAAAGACAGTATGGATCAACCCTGACTTGAGTACGGGCAAACCCATCCGTGGAGTTGTCTCTGCTCGAGGACTGGGTTGTACATGGTGGATAATGCAGAAAGATGGAACAATGCGATGTGTACCTCAGGGAGATCTGAATATGGGGTAAGATTGATATGTGCTGAATGTTACTACCATTGTCTGCGTGTTAGATCAGTTAGACATGAAACAGAAGGAAATGTGTAAGTGTCGAAGGTCTGAGCAATAAGACGGACGGAAATGTGTAAGTGTTAAAGGTCTGAGTAAGTGAGATGAAAGTTTTAATTGGATGGATATATGGGATAAGGGGTGGAATGTTCTGGGTTGAGCTGCCTCCTATCCCATATATCCATCCCATATCTTGGATATGTTGTTTTGTCTCGCAGCTGAATCTCGCCCTCTTGGGTGGGAGCCTGCAGTTCCTGCCTTCTTTTTCCTTCTTGGCTGTTTTTCGGCTCTGGCTTTAGCTAGCTCGGCTGCTTTTGCCTTCTTCGCTTCGCTTTACTTCGCTTTGCTCTCAATTAGAGACCCTGGTGTTCAATGCGGGCATACCTCTGTTGGGGAGAGAAGGCGCACTCCGCGAACCGAGTTGTGGGTCTTCTTGCGTGAAGCTGGGGAGGACATGAGGAGATAGGACGGAAAACCCACTGCTGCTCTGGCACAACGGGTGCGTAAATTGAAAGAAGGTAGGATTCAAAGAGGAAGTCCTACTAAACAGAGAGCAGCACCAGTTGTCTGCAGCTGGGACGATGATGATATGTCTGATCCCCTGGAGGGAACCTCTAGGACATATGTCCAAAGAAAGAAAGATAATCAGGCTTAGAGGGGCCCTGCCTCTAGCCAAGTAGAGGTTGGGGAGAATCGTGTGTTTTGGACTGTGTGGATTCGATGGCCTGGCACATCGGCGCCACAGAGACATGAGGCTTTGGTGGACGCTGGATCGCAATGTAATTTGGTGCCATCGGAACATGTGGGGGCAGAACCAATTTCCATTGCCGGGGTGACAGGGGGAGTACAAGAGTTGACTTTGTTGGAGGCAGAGGTGAGCCTGACTGGAAAGGACTGGCAGAGACACCTGATTGTGACCGGCCCAGAGGCCCCGTGTATTCTGGGCATAGATTTTCTTCGGAATGGGTATTTCAAAGACCCAAAGGGATTCAGATGGGCATTTGGAATAGCATCTGTAGAAACAGAGGGTGTTAAGCAACTGAACACCCTGTCTGGACTATCGGATGACCCATCTGCTGTGGGATTGTTGAAGGGAAGATCAGCAGGTGCCAGTCGCCACTTCTATAGTGCATCGGCGGCGGTATAGAACAGTTCGAGATGCAGTGATTCCCATCCACAAAATGATTCGTGAGTTGGAGAGCCAAGGGGTGGTCTGTAAAACCCGCTCACCCTTTAACAGCCCCATCTGGCCTGTGCGCAAGTCGGATGGAGAATGGAGGTTGACTGTGGACTACAGGGCATTGAATGAAGTGACTCCACCGCTGAGTGCTGCCGTGCCGGAGAGCAAAGCGAAGTAAAGCGAAGCGAAGAAGGCAAAAGCAGCCGAGCTAGCTAAAGCCAGAGCCGAAAAACAGCCAAGAAGGAAAAAGAAGGCAGGAACTGCAGGCTCCCGCCCAAGAGGGCGGGATTCAGCTGCGAGACATAACAACATATCCAAGATATGGGATGGATATATGGGATAGGAGGCAGCTCAACCCAGAACACAGCCAAAGAGCCTGGGACTGATGCAAGGTCAGCCCTTGTATTAAGGTATTACTATGCACACTGCCAGATATGTGGTCCATGTGACATAGTAGTCCTCCAAACAATCATAGGCATGTAGAATGATTTAGTTGGAAGGTGCCTCTGGAGATTATCTTGTCTGATTTTCTGGTCAAAGTGGGTTTCTCAGTGTCTTGTCCATGCCTGAAGATCTAGCATGGGTTCAGGGTTTGGGATGGTCTGGGGTAACAGTCAGCCAGCCCATTGAGAAGGCAGAAGAGTTTAGTGGTAGATACAAACCAATCATATCTGGTTGGTTCACTGTCAAAGACAGTCCCTGCATGATTTTGTTTACAAAGTCTGTTTGTCCAGCCAGCTAAGATCTTTTTATCTTCAATACTAAAAAAGTACTAGCTCAGAAAGTAACTCACCTCACCTCTCTTAGACATATATCTGATAACACTTTCAGCCTCACCTTGTCCTACTTTCCCCTGGAGATATCAAACTGATTTGGTTTGTGTGCCAGGAAAGGATAAACTCTGGGGAAGCTGCCTCTTCAGAACAGGTCCCTTAACATCTATGATTGGGTTTTCATTAATCAGTGCCACATCATTATCACTAGGAATAACAGTCCAGGAAATAAGTATGCACAGTTTCCAGAGAGGTCTCTGTTGAGCTCTATCTAACCCAGGACAAAATTCACCAGCCCAAATCCTGCAAACTTCCTGTCAACACATGAGAAAACATATTTTGCAACCTTTAGTGTCCAGTGACATTCTTGTGATTTAAAGACTGTTCTGAGAGTTGATTTTCCCAATGTAACCTTTTCCATTGCAGTAGACAAAAAGAAAAGTAATCTTGCCACCTATTTCAACTGCATTCTGATTTATTTCTTTTACAGTCTATTTCTTTCTGCAAAATGCCACTACTTAAACGGGATAAGGGAGAAAAAAAGTTTACAAATCAGCAAATTATCCAAAGGTAAAATTCTTTCTCTGTATAACTGAATTAACAAACATGTCATGAATACATGGTTTTGTTCTTATTGGACTATAAAAATGAAATCATGTATCTTTCAGTATTCAAAAACATACCATAAAAAACAAATTAAATGCATTTAGCACATTCCCCAAAGGGAAATTGTTCATGAGAATATCATCACAAGTTTGAATCAACAGATGGAACAGCATGATAACGTTAACATTGTCAGTAAAAACACTATATTGTCCTGACACGCTGAAGATACTAACACTGTAATAGGTTTATAAAGATGAAGAAAAAAAAAACCAAAAAAACCAAATTTTGCCATGCCCTTAAGTCTAAATATTCAGAGCATCAAGGGGTCTAAATGCTCTAGCAATCAAGGTACAGAGTTCAAAAGTTCTGCTCATCCATTTATTTTTTAAAATATCACAGCACTCAAAAATGTCTCTGAAATACTGAAATTGAATGCATTATTTATTTCCCAGTCCTTTTGTGTAACGTAGTCATTCATCCTTTACCCACTTTTCCCACAATGGAAGATTGAGTTGTGTAGGATTGCCGTGGGATTTTTTTGAAACTAAAAGTGTAATGAATTGTAGAAAGACTTTGAACAAACTCAGAGCAGAAATTCAGAAAAAAAGAGTCAGAGTGTGATTTTCAGGTCAATAAATTCCTAAATTGTTACTTGTTTGAAGCTGAAAAGTCAATACCAAGGGGAAGAAAATGCTCCATGCACTTATTCTTTACTCTCTTTTTATGCATCCCTAAGTTATTGATGTTCATGTGTTCTCAGTTGTATTGTTATCTTCTGATAACAGAATAATAGATGCCCTCTATTATTTGATTCAACAAAATGAAGTTTTGAGTCCTGCCTCTGGGTCACAGCAATCCCTTGCAGTGCTTCAGTCTGGGGTAGAGAAAGCCCTCCAGGAGAAAAGGACCTGGAGGTGTTGGTCAATAACCACCTCAATATGAACCAGGATTATGCCCAGGTGGCCAAGAAAGTCAATGGCATCCTAGCCTGGGTCAGGAATAGTGTGGCCATCAGGACCAGGGAAGTGAATTTCTTCCTGCACTTGGTGATCTTGGAGGTCTTCTCCAGCTTTAATGGTTCTATGATTCTATATTTCATGTTGTAATATCTCTATGTCCAGGTAAGGTTCTTTTATTATGTGTTGTTGGAAATTTAGAAGATCCATGAAACCAGAATAGTCAAATTCACTGGTAGTGATTTGGGACTTCAAAAGTTACCTAGAAGTAGTGTTGCCCAGAAGTGGAAATCCCAGACTTACTCTCAGATAGTCTAATCACTGCTATAGAATCTGAGTGGTATGGAGAAGTCAGATGGTAACATACCTGCTTTTTAAAGTACTGACCTTGCTCCTGGAACCATAGGCATTGCACAGATGCATTGCAGCTACATTTCTGTGAACTAGTTCAGGACTTGCTTTGTAGCATGGTCTGGACATGTTAAGGCTACAAAACAGGGCTATTGAATGCTAACTGTCTGTGGAAATTATTCCTGGTTTGTATTAACCCTGATCCATCCCCAAGCATGGCTTGAGGAAAAATAGGCAGTCCTGGCCAGAGAGACACTGAGGCCGGTCCAAAAATGTGATGGTGCAGGCAGCCAGCTCCAGTGACTGCACCTGCACTCTGGGACCAGTGCTCCAGAAATGTTTGTAGACATCTGCACCTCTGCCACATTTGGTAGGGAGGGAAGTATACAGGCTTGTCCTAAGGCAGTGCACTAAGAACAGTTCCAAAACCAAATTCCGTTTGAAAAATACAGCTTTTGCATATCGACCTTTTCATATGCCCTACATGTAGGAATGATCACATGCCAAACTTTTTATTTTCTTTTGCTGCAGTTAAGCAGTTTGTGACTATCAATTATAATGAAACAGAAGAAGGTGAGCTAGATAAATGAATATGCATTGTTACAGAGATTGAACTATACTGTGGTTGCTACACTGATTCTGTAGGTTAAATTGCTTGATAGCACTTTACAACTAATGATTAATGATAGTAGTCTTTTACAAGATTTCATTTGTGGAAGCATTAGAGGCTGTTGTGTGTTAGTGATACTCTAAGTTGTTTCTGCAATGCAGCGGCTGAGAGTTCTTACAGGAAACATCTCAATAATTTCCTTTGTTCAGTGCTACTAGTGCAGAATAATTGTTCTGTGAGTAGTTCCAAATAACCTTCAATCCTTGATTTGCCATTGTGCTCTCAGACAAATTGATTACAAGATATAATGTATTTAACTACATGTGCCTTTATAATTTAACAAGCAGTTAAATAATTTTTATTCATAATAACTTATGTATAATTTTTTTCATAATTCAACAAGTAGCGTATAGTTTCTGGTTCCTACCTGCAAGGGAGAATGCCAGCAAAGGGGCAGGGGAACTGTTATGGTTCATTCTTGTGCATTGGCAATGCAGCTGTGGGTGAGCATATTTGTTGCTATGCAGCCTCATCAAGGAAAGGATAAAGAACTCCAGTTCACATGGAAGCTGTCCCTAAAAGTCAAAGGAAGCAGAGGACGATAGACTTTAAAGCATACACATGATTGTGGTGGATCAGACTCAGGGATATATCACCAGCTTTGAGCTCACACACATTTTTCAAATGCAGTCACCTTAAGAAGGTTATACTGCAAAGATTCAAAATGTCAGCTTTTTCATAATTCTTGGAATTTTAAAGACAAGTCAAATATCCTTCCTAATGTACATGGCTGACCAAATTTGAATGATATTCAAAATACAACACTTTATAAAACATTTTAAAACATACACCCAACAGGACTGCGGAATCTATATGACTGACAATAAACTATACTAAAAGAAACTAAAAAGAAATATCCTACTTGAGAATAGGGAAGGGAGGAAAAAAAAGATCCTGTACAATCTGGACTTACTCTTGGACCAAACACCAAATTCAGTTACATCAAAGAACAGCCTGCGTTGTGACAACAGGTTTTGAGGGACACGATTTCAACAAAGATCTCATTTGAGCTGTGAGCTGTTTTGCAGTTAATTCAATCAACTGTGTTTGCCTCTCTAGGCTGCTCCATCTAGTTGGAAAGGAGCAATTATCCAAAAGTATGGCCAGAAAATAAGAAGGAACAGACTGTGTTTATTTCTTATTTTACTAGAGAAATTATGGTTTTCTTAGCATCAGCAAGATTCTGTACTTACCCTTCAGGTGTGATTAAATAGAATTTGTTTGCAGACACTGACAACATTGCAGTCCAGAGGCATTCCCCACTGCCATGAGCAGAAGCAGCTACCATGTCAGGTTCAAAGAGATGTTCTGATACAGTGCTCAACATGTCTGTGCTGCAGTCAGCACTGGGGATGTACCTATGCATAAGCATGTCTGAACTGGTTTTGCTCTGGTGTGTACTGATAGTAATTGAAGTAAAAATGAAGTAAGAAGTGTTTTAAGATAGCTTAGAAACCTGAATAGATACTCAGGGTCCCCTGTTATCCTCAGTTAGTCTTTTTAGAGTATATCTATCACAGTAACTGTGATCTTCTGTAGATAAAATTGTCTAAGACATTAGTATTCCTCTCAAAATTCAATATTTTTTGTGTGGGGGAAGACAAGTTGCCAAAATTTGCGTGTTTAAACATTGAATCAAAGTACACAAAGGTAATACTCTAATGTAGCTGGCAATTTTTGAATGTCACCATAACATATTTGTTTTTTAACAGCTGCAAAGTTCTTGTGAAATGCAAGTTTGCAAATACTCCCAAGGCTGTTTCCTAAAAGCTGACTTTACATTTTCCCTGGTATCCAATTGTATAGCCCTAAAGGATGTTTGCTGAGCAAAAATCTAAAGTGCATTCACGCTCTGCATAATAAAGCTGCCTATTCACTGCAGAATAATATTCTGGTTGTGCATCTCAGTGTTTTCTAGAAGAGGAAGCAATGAACTGAAAGCCTGGTAATCAACAAGGAACTGAACCTTGGAGTTCTGCATTCATCTGCTGCCAGTGACACAGTAATTATGATTAGAATGGGATATCTCTGCAGCAGGAATAACCATAGACTCAACTCAAGACGGGGATGTTTTGCAGCTACATATGAAATCAGTATAGACTAATATATATTCTTTCTCCTGAAAGATGTATAAAATTCTCAGCTCCTAAATATCATAGAATATCTTATTGACCAGAGCTACCTATTAAGTAGTTTGTTCCATTTTGGTAAAAAATGGGCGTTAAAGTCACAATAAATGATCTCCTTTAATAACTGTCTCCAGTCCTCTTCCTCCTTGGCACTGCTGTCTCCTCTCCCTATGAACCATATTGTCTGTGGAAAGCTATGAGCGTAGGTCCTCCTTCCATCCAGAAATCCCTATCACTGATTATGCAGCAAAACTACAGACACTGCCTTCAATCAGCTATGTTTGGCAATACAACTCTGATCTGACCCTGAGCAAAGCCAGGTATTTCATCTATATTATGAAGACGTTTCATTGTTCTTAGGTGTTTGAAATGCGGCACCTGTGTTAAGCAAAGAGAGACAAATACTCTTTCTGAAATCCAAAATGAACTGGAGACTACTGAAAGTTGCCATTGACTCCCACATGACAAAGATCACACTCTATGACTATCATTTCTTGTTCAACATCAATAGTGTGCTTTGCTCTGCGAGGTAAAAAAGCTCTTGGAAATCTGCAGACTTCATTGATTTCAGTGGATATTGGTATTTGACAGTGAGGACTGGATATGTACTCTGGGGAGGGAGGTTCAGAAAAAAAACCCAGCAGAAATGCTTTCAGTTTGAATAAAAAACCCAGAATTTTAAATGAAGAATAAAAGGTCTAGAAAGAAGACAAGGTTTGTATGATTCTTTAAAAAAAAAAAAAAATCGTTGTCTAAGGGAAATTGAAGGTAATAACAAAGAAGATGGTACAAAAGAATATTATAGTCATTAAGAGAAAAAACTACTGTCATTAGTAATGACTTCAAATGAAGGAAAACAAAACTAAGAGAGTTCCAGATCTTCTACTCTATTATTCATAGCTAATTTGAAAAATGGATATTTTGTAGCTTCCTATGACTCACAAACACAATTTTGTATGTTTTCAAAAAAAGAAATGATACCTGAACAATATTTATCCTAGTCTAGTCAATTCTCAATGACAGAAAAGCAAAAAACCAATATGTAATAAACCATAAAGCCAGATGATTATTCTAGGAAAATACAATGCAAGAATTAAACACAAATGCTTGTACTAGATGATTTTTACAGTAACTTGCACAACATGTAGTAATTAAGTATGTACTTCATTAGCAAGTCCATTTGAAATATTATTGAAGTGGCTACATTTTCAGCTTTGATCCCATCTCCCTGTATGTATTCAGCTGTCACATTTTTAATGAAATCTTATTTCTTTAATTGTGCTTTGGTTCACATTGATTTTTCCAGGTCTTTTATTGTTACTATATTGCAGTTTTCTTAATATGCTAAGTATTGTACTGTTACAAAACATTATGCAAATATAAAGACATACATCATTATTACTACAAAACCCTTTTTCTTCCAGATGGTTTAAGGAAAACTACTGGCTTTTTTGTTTGTTTAGGTTTTTTTGTTTTTGAAGAAAAACCATTTGACATTTAAAATTGATCTGCAGTAAAATGGGAACCAATATTGTCATCATCAGTGTTGGATAAATTTGTGAAAGAATTCTGTTACACTGAAAGGTAAGTAAAAATTTTAAGTATAGAAATAATTTTGCACTTTATATATATATATATTAATATAGTCAGTGAGGGTCGGTGATGCTGTTTTTTTCAGTAAACCTTGTTCTACTCGGCATCTTTAAAGCACTGATATCCTGCTTATTGCATTGTCATTTATATTCTTGCAAAATGAACACAACTGGAAGAGCCTCACACCTGAATTGAAGTCACAGGACATTTTCACATAAGTGAAGCTTGAAGCACGGAGCACTGCCATAAAAATGTGTGTAATATGAATTCCTTCTGGGACAACTCTGACAATATACCAGGTGGATGTGCAGAAGTAGATGAATATTTCTCAGTGCCCACTGCTCAGTTCTGTGCAGAAGAAGTAAGGCATCTCATAGGCTTAGGGAGTTCTTTGCCACAGGATTTGAATGTTCAGCTGACACATGTGAGAGAGGTGAGGGTGAAAGTACAGATCTTGGTTGTTTGTTCTGTCTGAACAGGCTTCCTCTGCAGGCGGGCTCTGCCTTCCAGTTACAGCTGGAACAACATGAAAAACTTTGGCATTGTGTCTGTAACTTTGTAAAGCCAGAGCAGGATTCAGGACCCTGCTGCTCTAGGTAAAAAAAAAAAAAAAAAAAAAAAAAGTTCTGGTAAAAAAAAAGCACTAACTTCCTCACAGTGTTGGGCAGTCAAGGCCCTGAGAGGTGTAGGAAATCATCTCCAGGACAAAAGACATCAATAAGAACATGGTGAGAAGCATGAGAAGTGGTGGTCACCATACACCTTGCGAAAAGTTTAGTGGGGTTGAGGATAAAAATGGTTTTCACCAAAATTTTAAGAAGGAGTAACAGTCATGTGGAAGGCAATAGCTCTCTTTCAGACTTTCTTGCTCTCTCACTTCTGTTTGAATTACAGATCTCCTTAGAACCCATATTTCCATACTGGGGGCAAGTGACTTAGCACTCCCAGCACCAGGTGGTTCCAATTGTTGAAAATTTTGAAAAAGAGAGATGTGCTACATGTTGCATTTCCTATGTTTTGAAAGGATCAGCCAGCTCCTAGGCAAGAGACAGTTTCTGCACACACAGAATAGAGAGAAAACAGTTAAATGGAAGGATGTTGTTGCTTGCAGTAGCATCCAAGTAAAACCTATGTCAGAAGAACAGAGAGTTCTGTAACATCCCTGATACAGGAAAGGTCTTGATCTGTGTATTTGCAAATTTGAGTACAAAAGGCTCCAAATCTTGACTAGGATTTTGCATGTCAGTATGAAGGCAAGAATTTGTACCTGCAATCTAACTGCTAAATACACTACAAAGCTTTGTCCTGGCTGCTGCAAAAGCAGATCTTGGCTGCTGATACTGAAGAGACAAAACATTTCAAGCTGCAAATGTACTGACAGATTTATACAGAAGTTCATACGTGTTGCTTTAGTCTTATTGTTAGGTACTGTTCAGGTACTAACTAAAATGCAGTCCTGCATCTCTCTTCCTCTCAAAACTCTAGAATAAACATTTTCTTTCTTTTTCCCAATAGCCCAAAGTTCTGAACCAGTGTTTGTACAAACCTCCTAGTGCCTGAGGAGATTTTAAGCTATATTATAAGTCTAAATAATAGTTTTGGACAGCATCAGTAAGTTTTATGTGAATTTATAGAAATGGATGTTCTCCCAGGGGCAATGTTTTAGATGTCATAAATCAGAAAATGTCCCTGGAGTCAAGCTCTGCTTTGCATTCTTTGCCCCAGGCAGAATTTTTAGTATCAAACTCTCTCTTATATACTAACATTTTTTGTAAACTGCTGAAAAAAAAATACTCCAGTGGAATTCTGCATGCATAAAGCAATCTTCTGGCACAACATTGGTGAATCTTCCATGTCATGCCTTGACATAGAAAGAACAATTTAAATATCCATTCAAAGTTAAGGTTGGTGCCTCTGACTGATGACATCACTAAACCAAAACTTGCTGAAAGGTGGGAAGGCACATTGGTGAAGTTTTGTCATCTAATTACTTTGTTTTCTGTGACTTTTTAAGCATCTTTGGCCATGTTCAGAGATGATTTGATTATCCTTGGTGAACCCTTCAGAAATCTCTCTGCACCTATTGTGCATGTGCAAATTATGTATATTCAGTGCATATGGGATATTAAAAATCACAATATTTAATGTTGTGTTGATTTAGACATTGAGTAACATCCTGCTTCCTGGCCCTATCAGGCAAAGTGATCACCTGAGCAGGCAAGTTGTTATAAAATAGGGGATACACCTGAGATGTTGCTGTTAGACATCTACAATAATCTTTCATCTGCAAAAGTAGAGTCATTAATCTGCATGGATGGTGAAAGTGGCATAAAAGTGAGGCAACAGTTATAGGTTGGCCATTAGTTTATGTCAGGGAACTAGGAACAGGGAGAATATGTTTGTTCTTCAAATTTATTCCAGTTTATTCCTTAGTGATCAGAAGAATGAAGTTAATACAAACCAAGATGATTAACTGCTCTTGATTAATTTCACCTCATTTTACCTTCCTTACAGTTAAGCACCTGATCTAAGCTCTCTGCTTAGTTGAGAAGTCATTCAGATGGATAAAAATGTACTCTTTTATAAGGAAGGGTGTTAGGCAGCTAAAATGAACACTAGGATTTCCATTTCTGTCCACTGGACAGAGGAAAAGGCTAAACAATTCCATAGTTTAAATACATTCATTTCCAGATACTAATGCTCACTGAGATTAATTTACTCTAAGTGGAGAATAGTTTTTGTTAGCAGTTTCAGAGGAGGTTCATACTTTCCACAATTATATAGTCTGCACAGCGTGAATATGAGACATAAAGACTAATAAAATCTTATTCAGAGTGGAACTTCCTGCTCACAGTGCTTTGACATGAAATAACTCTGACAAAATACAAAAGGAATATTTTCTGTTTTAAAAATTCGCTCTGACGCTTCACTGGGAGTTTGCAACTGATCTCTAATCAGACAGCTCTCATTCTGAGATATAGTGCCAGATATTACTTGAGTAATAGTAATAATACTTGAGCTAATTAGGATATTTTCCTACTAGCATTTACAAAAAATGATTATTCATTGATTTCATTGGCATTTTCCTTTGATGACCCTGTAGTATAAGAAAATATTTTTAAAATCATTAAAGAATTTTTCCAACAGAGTGATGAAAAAATTGAAGCCATTTTTTTTAAGTCTTTTTTTTAAAATCCCTGATTGTTTACAGTTTTATTTTATGAGGACCATGAATACACATTCATACAACACTTTTTGTATTAAAACATGTGAAGGCTGAATCACATTTGGCAGTCACAGTCTCCTTTTGCCACAGGGATCTCAAAGGTTTGCTAAATTGCAATGAATGTGTGTTGCATGGTGCTGCACAAAGCTCACATGCACTGCAGCATTTACATTTCTTCTATTGTCACAGCAAATCCTGAAGGACAAGTCTGGCTGATACTGCATTAACATATTCAATGACAAAATGTGCAGATGGGCTTTGTGCTTTCAGCCAGCAGCCTGAAGTCCTGTGGCCCTTGAATGGCAGCGCATTACTGAAGAGAACATGGAGTGGAGAATGTCCAGGTTGTTCAGGATGCACACAGTGTCTGATGCTCACTGCCCTTCCTCTGGGTGACTGTGCATGTACAAACTAGCTGAGTAAAATAGCTAAACTTAGCTGGAAAAAAAAAAATAAATCCAGACTTCCAATTTTTGTGCAACCAGGATAATTTTTGGAAAGAATGGCTGTGATTTCAGTATGCACTGGTTCTGAATTAAATATATGTTTGTTCCTAAAAGTGGGAACAAATGTAGTGGCTGATTATTTACATTTCTTGCCACTTTTGTTTTTCAATTATCTAGGAGTTGCTTTTTCTTCGGGTTTGTTTTCCGGAAGCAATGCTGAATGCAATATACACACTTTCTCTTTAATGATTTCAATTTAGTCTCTGATATCATTGCCTGATATCATTTTTATAATCACAAATACAGCATACATACACATGAAACTGCTTGTGACAAGTTTATAACAGGACACATTAAATTTTTATGTTTTCTTATTGTCTGTGCCTGTTTGTCTTTCACTGTCATACTGTAGTGTGCATTAGTGGGAAAAGCACTTCACCTGGGTCCTTCAAATGGATCAAAGACATTCTCCTTGCTGGGAAAACTTATTATAAAACTACAGACAAGGGTTTTTTCAATTTTTTTCTTTGTCAAAGGCAGGAAACCAGACCTTTCACTGATTTTGTCCTATAGTTCCTTGTTTCCACATTGTGCTCAATAATATTTTGGCACAAAAAGATGCACTTAAACAGGGGACACCAGCTTTCAGAGAGTCCTTAGCCAGCCCATAGTAAGACCAAGCAGCCACACTACTTGTTCACAGTATGGTTCACTAATGGTTTCAGTTATGGTAAAATAAATCCTTTTAAGTAAGCAAAACAACATCAAGTACCATTATAGTAAGATATCTCAGGAATCAATGGTGTTTCCGCCTGAGTTTATAAGTTCATGGCTCCCTAAGCCAACTAGAAAGAGCTGATGTGGGTGAAAATTTGACAGAAAAATTTTCACTGCTATTTATTGCTTGGAATGCAATTTCCAGTGGCACAGATAGACACAAATCCAGCACTTGGATAGAATTGCACCAAATAGCCTATGGTGAGAATGAGAGCCCATTTATTTGCCATTGCCTTGCATGTACATAACGTGCTTTTCTTGGAAAAGTCATAACATGCAATTTACCAGTGGAGTGACAGCTAAGACTAACATTTTCTGCAGACTAAAAGGGGACAAAAACCATTTCCACTGACTGCTTTCTAGCTGTGCTCTTTATCTGGCAGTTTTGTATGTTTAGTTATACTTTAAAAACTCTTGAAATGTTTAGCCGATGTAAGTTACAATTAAGCTGCAATATTTCAGTTTCAAAGCAAAGGCCAAGTTTTAGCTCAAAAAGGAAACAAAATCTCATACATTACCAAAAAACCTAACAAAACAAAGCAAAAAAGCCCAAACCAACAAATGTTTTCCTTCCATCATGGAAATAAAAAGTGAATTAAGAGTCTCTGACAACTTGTACATCTACTTTTGAGCTGATGCAGTCTTAAATCGCTGAGTTATTGACCTCTGAAAAATGGACTCTGTAATGGAAATACTGACAGACTATAAACTATAGCTATGCTACTGGGAATGGAGGAGAGGGGGTAAGGAAAGTACCTTAATTGCCAGTACATAAATATTGATCCACTATTACCTTGACAGATCAAACCCAACAAATCAAAGACAAACATGTAATTTCAAAATCCTGAAGCTACAACCAAGGTATTGGAAATCACATGAGGTGTCTTTTACCTTTCTTTTATTTTTCTTGTCACACCCTTGTGTCTTTCCTTAAATGCTTAAGTGGAATATACAGAGTTGCCAAATTTAAAAGCAACTAAGGTCCTTCAAAAGTTATATTTGTCCCTCCCTGAACTGGATGCCTCTGGCTCCATGGAAGAGGGAAAAAAACGTGCACCTCCTAGGAAGGAATAAACCTAAAAGAAAGAAATGAGTAAAAGAAACAATTGAAAGATGAGAAGAAGAGGGCAAGGGGAGATCTTGTGGGGTAAACAATGGAGTGATTGAGAAGTTCAGAACAATGAAGTGATTGAGAAGTTCAGATAAATGCAGTGATGGAGGTGAATTACAGAGATTTGGGCTCATGCACAGAGAACAAAATGGAGTTGGAAATGACAGAACTGAACTGTTATTTCCTACTGTGTTCTATGAATGAACAAGAACACTTAAATGGATAGACCCTTTCTAGCATAAGAAAAAGTTGGCTTCCTAATATTGAGGACAATACTGCTTTATTCTTGAAATCTATAATCCAAATTTAAACAATTGGATGGAAAGGCATCTGTGCTTTGTGAATGCAAATACTGGAAATATGCAACCCCAACGTGAATAACATCACTTATGATCAGGACGTGTTTTAAAATTAGTCATGAAAACATAGTGCAAAGTGACGAAATGTTGTTAGACTGACAAATAATTTTTCAGAATAAAAAAACATTTTGTAAGTGTTCATTATTTACTGAGGGACCTTGATTCCAATCTTGGGAATAACCATAAAAAAAATCAAGCTCTGACTTGTAAAACATGTTATTTGACTTGTAATAGATTTCTTTTGTGCCATCTAAGTCTGCTGTAAAGTACAAAGTAATACAGTAATTAATTTAGTCCCTTGATATCCTATGCAGTCAAAACCTGCAGAGTTTATGAATGTGTCATCTTAGAACAACACACATCTCAACAGTCATATGAATGTTCATAAGTGCTAAAGGCCTATGTCCAATGCACATTACAAACTCAGGACACAATACCTAAGTTTGGATGGCAGTGCAAGAAACTTGAAGGGAATTTGGGCTGGATGAAATGAAGAGCCTTGCATTAGGTTCGTCCTCTTTGGCAAAATTTCTGCAGAACACTCAAGTCAGTTGGAATCTAATACAAATGAGTGCTTTTTAAATGTCTGCAGTTTTCTGAAAAGTCTTTCTAGTGAGTGGATTTTTGTTTTCTTGTTCAAAGACATCATTGTGTTGTATATGACATAATGTTGAAGTTGAAATAGTGGTAATAATCCTTGGAAAGTGAGCACTTGCATTAAGCTTGACAACATGAATGAATTTCACAAACTTTTTTCTGAGAAATATGCTATTTCTTAATATAGGTTCCCTGCTCACAAAGATAATGTGCAGTTGGAAGGTCAATGAATCACAAATGTAATTTAAATGGACAAATATCTTACATTAAAAAAAAAAAAGATAATGTCTCTGGACTCTTAAAGAATGAATGTTTATATATTAGCCTAAATACTAGAAATTAAAATGAGCTCCTCATCTGTGTTCAACACAGCAGTGTCAATGTACCACCAGTGCAAAGTCACAAGATTCAAAATGTTGGAAATCTGAATTCTTCATAGTGAAACAGAGCCTAAACCACACATTTGCTTCATAAAAACGCATCTCCAGTTTTAGATTAGTTCTAGTAGAAAGGGTCTTGGAGGTCCTGGTGGACAACTTGCCCCATGTGAGTGAGAAGGGGCTGCTGCAACCAGGAAAGCCAACAGGGTGCTGGGACACAACAAGAAGGATATCACCAGCAGAGATAAAAAAAGTCATTATCTCACTCTGCTCTGTGCTTGTCACATCCCACCTGGAATACTGTGTTCAGGTATGGTCCCCACTGCACAAAAAGAGATGTGGACAGGCAGGAGAGGGCCCAGAGGTGTTCGAAGGGAGCCTGATACATGAGGAGAGACTGAGCGAACTGAGTTAGTTCAGCCTTGAGAAGAGAAGGCTTAGGGGAACTCATCACCATGCTCCAGAGTTTAAAGGGTGGCTATAAATAAGATGAAGCTTACATTTTTACAAAAAGTCAAATAGAAAAGATGAGGCCTAATAATACAAGATACTTCTGGGGAGATTCCAATTTCCAACAAGAGGAAATTTTTTTTACAATGAGCACGATTAACCATTGGAATAAACTCCCCAGGAAAGTTGGCGCATTCCCCAGCATTGGATATTTTTAATATTCATCTTGACAGGGTTCTAGGCCATCTTTTCTTGACCATGCTTTTTCCAAGGAATGTTGGATCAGATGATCCTTGAGGTCCCTTCCAATGTCCCTTCCAAATCATATTCTATGATTCTAGTGTATTACTTAACTGATGTTTTGATACTGAGACCTGCTCCAAAAAAACCTCCTCTGTCTGACAGCTCTTCCCAACATCCACAAAGCACCTCAACATCCAATTAGGCAGCTCTAGCAAAGATGTCAGCATCTGTTCATTTTATTACTTGTTAGGAGGAATTGTCTCTTTTGAACTCTTTCTGTTGTTTGACTATTCATTTCAGAAAGTTCATATAGCCCTGAAAAATCAACAAGGTTTGTATTAAGTTACAGAAGAAAGAAAATTTATCATTAAAGCACTGTTGGGGAAGATGAATCAGGGAAACCTTATAAATATGATTGCTTAGCAAAGATTTTGAAAATATGAAACCTATAATCAAAATAGAAATGAAAGCTTACTTTGAGTTGTAGGATACTGAGTCTTAGTTACTATATAACCTAAAAACAATACCCTATCTTGTTGAAGGAAAATCCCTTTTGATTGAACAATACCTTTCTGCTGGCTAAGGGTTCCAAAGGCCAATGTAGTAAAACAGAAGTCTAAAGAATAGTTTTTAGAGTTCAAAATATAACACAGTATGGTAATATAGTAGTTCTTATAGGCTGTATGTAGATTCTATAAGATTTTGTGTCTTGTGTTGGTTGGTCACTGTAAATTAGAATATTCATCACAAAAGGAGATATAATGTATTGAAACAAGGACCTCTCGCTCTTAACTCTTAACTCTCTTAACTCTTAACTCTCTTACCTCTTCCTCCTCTCCTTCCCGCTGCTCTTACCTCTTACCTCTTAGCTTTTAACTCTTACCTCTCCTCTTAACTCTTATCTCTTACCCTTCCTCTTCCCCCTACTCTTGCTCTCTCTTGCTCTCTTCCCGCTGCCACCTTGCTCTCTTGCTCCCTTCTCTCTTACCTCTCACCCTGCTGTTCTTTCCCCATCTCTCTTTGGGACTTCGCTTCAGCCGAGGCCTTTTACCCACAGCCCTTGCAATAAAACCACATGTTCTGGAATATACAGGTTGGCAGAATTCCTTGTCCCAGCTGCCCACGGATTCGTCTACAAAGCACAATTTCTCTTGAAAAGGTGGTGGATTAAACTACATTATTCTTGCCCAATGGCTTCAGGTTTGATGACATTCTGTCAGAAAAACAGAAATAAAATAAAAGAACAATTTCATAAACATCAGAATTACTAAATTACATTACATATCTTGATAACTCAGCATTTTTATTTTTTTATGCCATTTCATATTGTATCAGTGGTATCTAGGAATACTGAGAAGGTGATGAAAAAGTTAGAATGGACTGGATGAAGGGAATTGAAATATGCATTTGTTGCTCAATAGGAAGGTCACAGGGTAAAGTAAAGACATTAGGAAGATTGTGAGAGTTAAATTTTGTAAATGTATTTGACATAAGAAGAAAATTAAAATAATAAGCAAAATTAGGTGACATGAAAACAATTTTAGACTATTTAGTATTGAATAAGAGAATACAAATTTCTGTTCTATGAAAATACAGTGTTTTCAATAAGAATCCTTTATTTTTAACCTTGCCTTCCCCTACCAAAGGAGAAAGGAAATGCTTCATTCATTGTGTTTGCAATGCTTTGGGGCTTGCTACAGGATTACATGTGATTTATCTTCATGTTATAAAATGATAATTTTTGTAATATCCCTTACTTGTAAAAGCAGTGTTTTAATAAATAAAAATGAATACATAAAACAGTGGCATGAAAACTCTTTCAACTTAACAATTTAAATGATCTCCAAAAATCAGCAGAATTAAGCTTTTCTTCTAAAACATAACATGTTTCTTATGAAAAAATTTTGAGAAGAAATGTATCTTTTGGCAAAATCTATCCTGATTTAAAAAGGTATATATGTGGTCTCTGATTTCAGCAGAAGAAATGGTGCTCTGTGAATGTCAGAGTAGTGATGGCTGATGTTGTTCTTCTTAGCTTTGTGGATTTGTATGAAGTGAAAGGAAAGAAATAGAAAACAAGGGAATTTCCATTGTCACTATCTGTGGAAGTGTTTCAAAGTTTAGATGTGAAATTTAAAGACTTGGTTTAGTGGTGGACTTGACAGTATCAGGTTAATGGTTGGACTCAGTGATATTAAAGGTTTTTTCCAATCTAAACAGTGTTATTATTACAACTCCAGTTGAAATTTTAAAGACTCTTACTTTGTTCAAATCTGCTAGTTCTGCAGCTGTGATTGGGAAGCTTCAATAAGTGGAACTGAACAGTGCAGTTAGAAAAAAGAGTGAAATAGGGTCAGTTTTCATCACAGGACTAGAGTTCATCCTTCAAGTAAAAGTACATACAGGTTTTGCCACTGGAAATCTACAAAACTGTGAGCAAAAAGCCCTTCTCTAGATCATCCATGGTTTTATCCCTGTATTTGTTTGGAGTTTTTAAAATCCTCCAAAAGAGCCCATGCCTCAATACTTCCAAAGAACCCATAGTTACAGTGAAAATGAAGAAATTTCAGGTAATTCATCACAAATGTCATTCTCCTCCTCTCCCTCCTCTCCCCATCTCCACAGTAATTCTTTGCTATATTATTACTGTTCTTTCTAGTGTCATCAGAACCTTCCTCAGTTGGAAAAGTCTGATGAAAAAATAGATTTTGTAGCATGCCATGAAGATTATTTCATTCACAGTACTTGATTCCATAGATAGAAGCAAATTCTAAGGGAGCAGAATTCCTGTGAGAAAATTTCTGCCATACACATCAGAGCTGTTGCACAAGTACTTTTACTGACACAGTTCTCATATGACTCAATTTATCAAATATCCAACAGGAAGTGTTCATAGGAAAGCACAGTTTTGTCCACATAAGAGATGAAGTATTGCCCTGTCACTGAATTCATTACTCACTGACTCCTAATCACCATCCCACCTAGGATGTGGTTTTGAGTCGTTTGGCTTTGATGTCCTCTGTTAAAAAACATCTTCAACCCTTAACAGTTCAAAAAATGTATGAAAATTTGAAAGACATGTTGAATGATGAGAAGTCATTTCCTGATGGTGATACCTGTATCTGAACTTGGAAAATACAATTTTTTCTACTTTTGAAATGAGTTGTTAACAATTTTATATTTTCACCTAGTGTTGTTTTCAAGATAAAATAGATTACTTCTAGTTACCAAAAAGGGACTTCTTCATGTACCTCTCTTGTGAGACGAAGCAGAACTAATCAATTGAGTATAATAACAACAGAGACAGATTTATCAGTTCATTTAACTCTGCTGGAAAGGCTTGTGGTTAGGACAGAAAAGTTTAAAAATAAAAAAGTATATTATGTCTATGTTTTCAACTAGATTAGAGATGAAAATGTTTCTGCCAATATATTGACCTGTGAAGTGAGGAGTCCAATTCATTGTGTACATATCTAGCTCTTGATTCATTACAGCTATATAACAAGGGCTTGCTGACTCCTCTTGTAGTCAGCTGCAAGGGTATTTCCTCTGAAGAACTCATTGAGCCATGCAACTTTGTGCTGTCTGAGACATGGTTTCCCTCTTATGAAACTCATGAGAATATTTCCATTGTTATTAGTCCATATTTCCATAGTTAATTAGAGTTAAATCAGCTCCTTAAATCAGGGAAAAGAGAGTGCAATAGCCTGCTTTGAGCCTCAAAGTGAATTCTACATGTATAAATTATGCAGATTACTGCATAACCACTCTCAGATCATGTTACACCTTTGGCTGGATAAGGAAATCTGAATATGATGTATTCAAGACTAGTGATTCATGGGTGGAGTACTATCAAGAGTTAAATGTTTTGTAAAGTGGAACAGTGGTAGAGAATTCTTTCTAGATCTGTGACCAGAGGTAGCATAGTCAGACCATAATTACTATAGTGTCCTGAGTCCCAAGACTGGGTAACTACTTGTAAATTGCTGTTAGGAATGGCCTTAAAAATTGTGCCTACTTAAAATTGTACCTAAGTGTCACTTTAGAGACTATCAAAATATATCAAAATGTTGCAGAAACTGCTCTGCAAGTGTAAAAATGCAACACCCAAATTGCTGCTCTTGCACCTCTGCCCATTGTCTGTTTAATTTATTAACTGAGATGCATTAGAGGAGCCATAGGACCTGTCTGTATGGGCAGCTGTAGGAAAAATCTCTGCCCTCATTTTAGAGTCTGAAAGTCCCCACAGATGCTGTGTTAGTGTGACACTGTGATGCTTCCCGCAGCAGCTTGGATGCAGCACTGAACTAATGTGGCCACACTTCTCCAGACACGAATCAGTTTTGCCTGTTGTGGAGCTCAGACAAAGCAAGTCCAGGATCACTTATCTTTGTTCACAGTGGGTACATCCCTAAAGGCAGAAGAACATGGTGTAAAATGTCTGTGCCTGTGATGTTATTAGGAGTGGGGATGTTTATACCTGAAGCAAGAACAGACACAGCTGAATTGATGTTCAAAGTTGCTTGTTCACCCAGCTCTGTTCAGTGGATCTATTTCTGTTTGTTGCTGGTGTGACTGAGATCAGGCATTATCTGCACAGGGCTGGGAACTGAAAGAAATGTGTAAAACTCTGGCAGAGACTAAGGGTCACCCTAAATTATGATGGGGTATTACCAAATCAATTAATCATAAGCAGAGTTCATTTCTGAACAACAGCACTTTATTTAAATTTCATTAAAAACACAAGAAGTTCCAAATTTAATCTCTATTCTCCTTAAACTCCTATGACTGTTAAATGGCATTCTTGGATTACAGTCCTCTACTTCCCTTATTCAGGTGACTTGCTTCAAGATTGGTTGTGGATAGGAATTGATTTCCTTGAAAAAGAGTAATTTAAAATAAAATTTAAAAAAGAAACCAGAATAAAAAGGTAATATTTAATCTAAAGGTAGAAATACATGCAAAGATTCAAAGATTTGTAATATTCTTATTCCACTCAACTTTAGTTGGAGTTAAGTAAGAAAATATCTATGCATATATATTTGTTCAAGTGACTCTGCTGGGTGATGTATTCATCTGCTGTAGGGTGTGTTCTCTACAGAAATTCGAGCATTGAATTTCAGAGCATGATTTTGCATTAATTGTAAAAGAGTGCCCTCCACTCAAGATAGTTTCTTAGGCTTGGCACCTAAATTCCCTTAAAAGATTCCACTCTTCTTCCAGGCAAGTATGAGTCTGAAAATTGAAGGGAAAGGACACTTACAGATTTTCTGTGTTAGCAATTTAGGATTTAGGATTCAAGAGGAAACAGTCTGCAGTTCTCAGATCATGCATACAAAGGCAGTTCTGCTTTTGCTGAGCCCAGGTGATACACAGCAACGGGGAAAAAGAATATTCTCTTGGTCCATGTACTTCCACACAGCTTTCAAAACCAGCAGTAGTAAGAGTGTAACTCTCATTAGGAAGGAAAAAATTTCAGTGGTCTAAAAACCAAGTCAGCTCCTCAGTCAGAGTTAATTGACAATGCTAAACAGAAGTCAATACTCAGTTGATTAGAAGCATCTGATTCACCATTTAATGTGGAAAAGAAGAAAGACAGTGGATTACTGGATAAGTTTAGTATAGAATATAGTATAGAAGGCAGTATAGAATGTCTCTTTCCTGAAATACAGATGGCTGGGTAAGAATTCTGGACCTTTATGCAGTGTCATGATGTCTAATAATGGCCTGACATACCTTTAGCCAACTAAACAACACTGGAGTGTTATTTAGAGATGAAACAAGTATATTCAGCATGGTGATGCTTTTTAAGCCCTCTTCCATTTGCCATGACAGACTCTTCTGTCTTCTGTATGTGTGTTAACTTTTGATTTTCTAACCAAAACCAGTTTTGTTTAGCAAAAGCTTCAACACTACTAGACTTTACTCTGCCACATATTAAAATCTATAGGAGTGTCGTCACCTGCAGCCAAGGGGGAGCTTTGGTAGGGGTTCATAAAAATGCCCAAAGGCACCAAGACACTATGCCTTGCTTCTGCTTCTGTCCTGAGGATAATTTCTCAAGTGTTCTTGAGGGAGCATTTAACTTTAGTAGGTGGTTACAAAGAATTACGACTGTGTGGTAGATTTAGGAACCACATACAGAATCAAAGTATTTGAATGTCCCATAAAATAAAGAATAAAACTCTTATAAAATTATGTGGGCATAAAAATAACCCTAGCCTAAAGATTTTATTGTTAACTGTATGTAGGGGGTTGACCCTGGCTGGATTCCAAGCATTCACGAAAGCACCAACCACCCACTATCACTCCCCTCTGCAACTGTAAGGGAAGAGAAAATATAGGGATTCATGAACTGAGATAAGGACTGGGAGAGATCACTCACCAAATGCCATCATAGGCCAAACAGACTCAGCTTGGGGATATTAACTGAATTTATTAGTAATGAAATCAGAGCAGGATAATGAGAAATAGAATAAATCTTAAAACCAGCTTTCCGCCCCTCCCTCCTGCCCAAGCTCTACCTCTTCTCCTCCAGGAGGGCAGATGGGGAATGGGGCTTCTGGTCAGTTCATCACACTTTGATTCTGCTGCTGGTCAGGGAGAGAGTCCCTCCCACAGGAGACTGTTCTGCACAAACTTCTCCAATGCAGATCCATCTCACAAGCAGCAATTTTCCATGAACTGCTGCAATGTGGGTAATTTTTCCACAGGATACAGTCCTTCAGGAACAGACTGCTCCACTGTGGATCCCCCACAGGGTCACAAGTCCTACCAGGAAACCTACTCCTCTCTTAGGGTGGGCTCCTCTTTCTGTGGGTCTGCAGGTCTCTGCCAGGGACCTGCTCTATCATGGGTTTTCCATGGGATCACAGCCCTCTCCAGCATCCACCTGCTCCTGCTGGGATCCTCATGGGATAGAGATGAATCTCTGCACCACTATGCTACTCCACGGGCTGCAGGGCTACAGCTGCCTCACCATGGGCTTCAGGGGAACCTCTGCCCTTGTGCCTGGAGCTCCTCTTGCACCTCCTTCTTCCCTGACCTTGGTGTCTTCAGGATTATTGCTCTCACATGTTCTCACTGCTCTTCTCTGGCCGCAATTACTTATGCCACTGACTTTTGTTTTTTCTTAAAGATGTTAGAGCTGTGACCACCCTCACTGATGGCCTCAGCCTTGACCAGCAGCACATCCATCTTTGAGCCAGATGGGATTGGCTCTGTCAGACATGGGGAAGCTTCTGGCACCTTCTGACAGAAGCCACCCCTGTAGCCCCTGGTACCAAAATCTGGCTATACAAACCCAGCACACTGCATTGCACCGTTCTTGTTGGTAAGTGTGAGCTGTAGGTTAAAGATGATTCTCTTCTAGCAGGAAATAGAACCTCACATAAAATACATGACAATATACTAGTGTACTATATAGGTGCATACATATACAATTATACTTATTATATAAAATTCAAATAAAAATATAATTGCTTGAAATATAATAATTGCATTTAGAAATGGTGCATTATGGCTGTGGTACATCTTTACTTTAAACTAACCTTCTCTTGAAATTGATGAAGGGTTAATGTTTTTGCAGGATTTTAAGGAATTATTTGAGCCAATTAATGAGCTGATACTCACCATGTGTTTATGTCCACTTATCCTTTGTGCTATATTAAGCTTGAAAGCAATAATAAAATAAAAAATTATGGTAATAAAATATGATGCCAGAGTGAAACATAAGATTAAGTCTATATTTAGAATTTATTAATGTGACAAAAAGGTCAAATTAAATATGCTGGACAGTTTTAGAGGGATATTCTGCAAGACATTCAAGTCAATTTTAAGCAAGTCCATTAATTTCTCCAGTAAAAATATTCTATGACATGCTCTGTACCCTGCCAATCCACTGAATGGTAATTTAGGATCAGACTAGGGACCTATTTTAAACACTGATTATGCATCCTATATGGGATAAAATATATAATAGTACTAAAGACAAAAACTATAATCCGGGTTTTATCATTTGTTTTCCCCAGATGCTTGCACTCTCAGCCCATTAAATATCAACTTCTTCTTGCAAAGCAAAATAGCTGAAGCAGATGGTAGTCATATTGAAAACCGGCCAGGTATATTCTCCATGTAGGTAGAAAATAAATTTTTTATCTTCTTCAGGCTGATGAACCATGAAAACCATGACAGTATGAAACCTCCCTAAAGAATAAAAAATAATCCCAAATGGATGGGTTAACCAGTGATCCACTGAATACAAGGGAGAATGTCCTTACTCTCTCTTGCCGAAGCAGAGTAGCTATGATGTCTTTTTTGGAAGGTAAAACTTGGAAATCTAAGTATGAGAAAAGATTGGGTATCTCAATCCCTTGTTGGCACCTGCTTTTCTGTACAGCAGAGTTAGTTTTTATATTCATAATATGGTACATAATGAACCCTCTTATGAAATTCCATAAACATATTTGATTGAGCAGATACTTCCATCTAAATATGAAGGTTGCATAACAACGTCACCTCATAGAATCACTTTATATATTACTTATTATCTACTTCATTTATATAGTAGAGTCTGAATCTCTATACTTTACAAAGATAATGACTTTTTTTCCTGGAACATTCATCCTGGCCTCCAGTAAACTTTTCCAGAGGGCTGTAGTCACCCCGAGAGTCTCTGGTATTTCTCTTGGCTACTCTTCTCTAAGTATCTTGGTTATTCTATGGTGTCCTAAATTGCACCACACATTTTTTTGAGAACTTAAGAAGTTTCCTTTATTCCTTCTTAACTTTTTTTCTTTTTTTTTTTTTTTTTTTTTTTTTTTTTTTTTTTTTTTTTTAATAAGCTGGTAATACCTAGTAAATTCCTGTACAGGAGCTGCTAGAGTAGAGTGTAAATTAAGGATGTTCAGAATATCACAAAGTTGCTATAAAACCTTTTTTGTCATTCGTTCTCTTGGTGAGAGATGAGAGGGAGAATCTCAAAATGAGGATGTAGGATTTTTCTTGTCTTATTTAATGAAAAGAACATGAACACACTTTACTAGCTAGTGAAAAAAAATCCTCACTGAGTTCATTTGTTAAGATTAAAGCTGGAAGCAACATGTAAAACACCTGAACCACTTCTCTGCCAAGACATTTTTATCAAACAATCTATTGTCTGTACAGCTTAATACCCTCAGCTCTGTGCACACACCTTCTCCTAGTGATTAATTTTTAAGAGGGCACTCACTCTTTGGTTACTAAGTGTTATGATGTAGTTTTTTTAAGAAACAATACACTAAACATTTCAAGTAGGGCAAAGAATTTGTTGCTACATTAAAACTCAGACAAGAGAGAACATTTCATCACTGTTACCTTCAGATAGTTCTTTTCTCAAAATAAAGCATTAGTTTCTCTACAGGCTCCTGGAGGATCCCAGCCATGCAGAATGCACAGATTCACTCTGCTCCAGCAGGAAGGACACAGCCCTGTAGTTGAGCTGTGGCTCTGCTGTAAGTGCCCTCTTGGCTCCAGCCCCAGCAGTGCTGTACCAGCTGAGCTCTTGGGACTGCCCTCATGGAAAACTCATTAGGTTTGCCATTCCCTATTCCATTCTTTCTCAGGGGACTGAATGCATGATTGCTGGAGAGTCAGTTAAAGGGCAAAGCCATAGACCTTCTAGCCTGATATTTACAGGCCAATGCCAAGCTCAGGCAATCAGGAACCTCCCTTAGCCACCCAACAGAATAGAAAAAGCTTTTTTTGAAAAACTCAGTCAAGCAACATTCTATTGCATCTTTACATCCAGCTATGCACGTGTGTGTGTGTGTAAGATCACAGAATATTTTAAGTTGAGAGGGACTTACAAGGATCTTCAAGTCCAACTCTGAAGCAAATGGCCCACATAGAGATTGAAGCCACAACCTTGGCATGATTAGCACCCTGCTCTAACCAGCTGAGCTGTCTATGTGTAAATAGCTTCAGGCTACACAACCCTACATTAACTCTAAATGTGCAAAAATAATTTAAACTTTTACACTGGCATTTTTATTTTTGTATTTGGAAGAACAACCAATGTCTGGCTCCTCATCTTCCAATGAGAGGTAATTTGTTGTCTGTTGTGTGGGGGGAAGATAAACACCTATATTAGGTTTTTTTGACAATGCCACTAATTATGACTAAGCTATAAGCTGAGGTGGCACAAAGAATTGCTCCAGCACACATGTAAAACTGCTGAGTGCAGTGCTTCAGAGATCTCTGATGTCTGCTTTCTCTACTCCATTGTGACATACTAAAATGAAAAGTAACTTGTCCCTCACACTGATCTGCTGGAAAGCTGGACAATGAATTATTGTTGTAACATTCTGTATTACAGCCCTGCAGTGCTTGAAATCTAGTTATTGTCTGTACACACTTGTCTAGTACATGCACATTTAACTTGTGATTTTTATGCCTTTTATTTGTTGAAGGAGACCACTACATGAAGGGAGAAAGATGCTTTTTCCTCATTTGCAGTGAGATAAAAAATGTTCCCAGCCCACATCATCATGATAAAGCACACTTCAAATCTCTTTCCTTCACTTTTTTTAAACAAAACCCTTCAAAATATGCCAGGACTTTTTCAGAGTCACTTTCTGTATCTTACAGATTTTGCATTATTGGCAACATCAACTCTCTCTGTCTTGCAGATATTGGAGAGCAATGGGAAACTTGTTTTTGACTTTAGATTCAGTAGTTTGAATTTTGTTTTATTGTAGTCTCTTGTATTGTGTAAAGGTTCATGTTTTGATTTAGATTTAGTTCTAGTTAAAATCCATCAATAAGTAATGTATTTATACTGATTGCTGTATCTCAAAGCATTCAGAATACTGCAGTAATATAAATTCTGTTATATTCAAAATGAAGATGTCAGCTTTGTCCATTCATAGTGAATGGTCATGGATTTCTTTTCAAGAGTTTTTATTTGATACATGGCAAGAAATCTTTGAAGTCTCCAGCCCATGGCTGCTTATGCCCATGGAAGGAAATGGCATAGTTCCCAGGGGTAGGATGGGACCAGGAACGACAGAACTGCTTTATTCTTGTGCTCCAGTATTCTATTTATCACATGCAGCTGGGAGAGGATGGAATCAGAAGAGGTGGTGGAAGAGACAAGGGGTCTATGGCTTATTGTTGTGGTGGAGTAATATCTAAGCATGACGGAATATTTGTAAAGCTTCTCCTCAGTTACCAAGAGAGCTGGATGCATAGCTTTCCTCCCATGCATTATATTTTATAAGTGAGTCACAGTGTAGCTCCTTAGTGACATCTTGCTAACACAGATATTAACTGTAGCAAGTTTTTCATGAATTCACATCTTTCGAGAACTAGGTTTTAATCCATCATGTCAATTTTGGTTCCTCCAAAGCACTTGGGACACTCCAAATTGCAAAGGATGAGATGACAGGCAAACCTTGACTCACAGAGCTCCCCCACAGCAGACTGAATATTGATCCAGCCTCGCTCCCAGTCTGCCACTGAGAACTGGGGTTACCAGATACATAAATGCTTGTCTATACACGAACCACAAATATATATCTATCCAGAGTTGGGCACAAATTGATACTGACTTCATGTAATAATGAAAAGAGAAAAGTAAAATGTAGACATTACTCACACAGCAATATTCATACATTTTTAACTTTAGGGTTGATGAAGATCTCTTGAGAACTGAGGGCAGCTCTGGGACAGAAATTGTGAAGGTCTTTACACGCATCCAGAGGAGGGTAATAAAGCACCTAAAGTGAAAGGGTTGGAAGGAATGTCCTCTGAGGAGCAGCTGAAGGCTGAGTTTGTCCAGTCTGGAGAAAAGGAGGCTGAGGTATGATCTCATTTCTCTATAAAACTTCCTCAGGAGGGCAGGCAGCGAGGGTGGAGTTAGTTCCTCTCCCTGGCATCCAGGCACTGGACATATGGGATTGGTTCTAAGCTGGAAGGTTTAGCCTGGGCATTAGGGAACATCTCCTTACAATAGTGTATCAAACACCAGGAGGTTTCCTAGAAAGATGGCCAATGCCACAAGCCTGTTCAAGAAACTTTTGGACAATACCCTTTAGAAGATGCTTTAACTTTTGGTAACTCCTGAAGTGCTCATGCAATTGGACTAGATTGTTTTAGGTCCCTTACAACCAAAACAGTCTATTCTATTTGTTTGTTTGTTTGTTTGTTTGTCTTGATTTTTTTTTTTCTGAAGAGAAATGTACGGAATACAATGAATCACAGTTTGGACATTGGCAAAGAGCTTTCACTGACAAACAATAAATATAATTCTGAATGAGAAAAATGAGTGATTGGTGTATACAGAGTTGGATCAATTAGATGGACAAAAAAAACCCTTCTATTTTGAGACATGATACAGTAGGAATGCTAAACACAGTAATAGCCCATATTCCTGTAAGGCAGAATTTATAGCTGCTTATGGTTATTGAGTGAAAATGGATATGGAGGGTCAGATTGATCTCCTGTAACTTTATTTCCCTGAAGTTACAACTCTGGTCTGTTAGTGTTAGATCTCTAGTCTGTTAGTCATTTGCACTACTTCTGTTTTCAGGTTGTAAGAGAAGAAATAACACAGGGCATCTGAATGCAATTCTCATGACCTGATGTGTACACAACCCTAGGTTGAGACAGAATTCCTCCACAGATAATGCCCCATCTTAGATTATGTGAGAGCAGGAGAATAATCTACTTAATCTTAAATTCCATTCAAAATTAATCTGAATCCAATTCTGACATACTGTCCAGAAAAACTTTGTGTGGAATATCTTATTCTTCAGATCTCTTTCACAGAGTTGTTAAAATATGTAAAGATGGCAAAAAATTTACTCATGTAATGACATCTTTCAAAGGAAAAAATGGACATTTTTATTTTGGATTCATGAACTAATTGGTACAAAGTCTTGCTGTCTTGAGGGAAAAAAAATCTAAACCAAAACATAGACTGTGGACCAATTCCAGCTTCCACTTGCATTACTCTAGTGTGGATGAAAGCAGGAGTTATTTTGGCTTCTCAGAGTTTGATGAGATCTGGAATTAGTCCCTACATGACCAGAATTTGTCTAAATTAAAATACTTGAAAATTGATAGTTTTAGACACATTTCAATCTATATTTCTCAACTATCCTAATATATACACATATACTTCTTTCTTAATGCAGCTTCTCATTTGATGATGCTAAATTTATAGATTTTGCAGATATTATTGCAGCTGGAATGAAAATTAGGCTTTCCCCCCATTCTCACATTAGAGTTTCATTTATGGTCAAATAAGTGAAGTTTAAGTTGCTAAAAGTGATCTAAATAACTGACATATCTGATCCAACTCTAGTTCACTGAACTCAGGTTCATTAACATAGCTATAGTACTATTGTAGAAGTTTGACAAGTAGTTTGACAACCTTAGAAGTAAGGTTCTTGATTCCAAGGTGCCTGGTGGAACTCCATATGGTCTTTAAAGGAAACACTGAAATCAGGTATTAGTTCATTGAAAATTTACCAGTCTTTCCTCTTGTAGCATCCTTGTGTGTTTCAGTGAGACTGTTCACTCAGTCACCTAGGTTATATTGGGAATTATTATCAGTTTAAGATTTTTGCATCATACTCCAGGGGGACTGTCAATCTGCTTATCAAGAAAAGTAATCATAACTAATAAATTACATTATTTTAATAAGTAAATTAATAATTTGGAAATTGTGGTTCAGCTTTGGAAATAAACTGATTTAATTAATTTCTTCATCATCACTGGTCGATGGTAATTCATGCCAATTCTTTGCATTTGATAAAAGAATGCATAGTTTCAGGTTCCAGAAAATTTAACTTAGCAAAATACATGATTTACAGTGAGAAATTGTCATGGCAAACTTAACTGAGTCGTTTCACTGCCACTGGCTGCGACTTTCAATTTAAATTCTCTCCATATAGAGAGCACTACATGTCTGGTATTAAAAAAAGCCCATATTAAAAACCAGTGACCCTTAGGGTTTATATATCTAAGAAAAACTAAAAAAAAAAACCAAAAAAAAACCCCCAAAAAACCACCACCAAAAACAAAGAAACAAACAAAACCACAAAAACAATATTAACAAAAACAACAACAAAAATAAATCATTATTGGAAAAAAATATTTGTTTTTTATGTGATGGACTGTTGAACTGATGTGATGCCCTGAACATGGCCTGGGGGTTTTCCTGGATACAGTTCATTTTCATTTGCTTATGTTCTTTGTTACAGTGAATCATGTCAAAATACGTGGATCTCTGACATTAGCAGGATGAGCTACAATAGGAAGCATGTGAATCTTCTGGAGCAGCTAATCATCCCTAGTCTTACTCTGGAAGGGCCAGGAATTAGCAGGAGAGGTCCATCATCTGAGCAAAATTGTCCCTTCTCTAGCTAAGAGGCAGTGAGAAATTAATTGTTATCACATTAAAATCGCTGGGGATGAGAGAGGACAAAGCTCCATTTTAAAATTATTTAATTATCACAACACCTTAAAGGATGTTTATTTTTGTAGGCCAATTTAGGCAATAAGCCATGGTTTTTAAAATATAAGAATATCAGTATAACATTTCATACACAGTAATCAGTCAATAACATGCAACATAAGCAAGTAGACTTGGCCAGATGAGATATTACAATACCATATCCAGGAGAAGACTAAAATTCACAAAATTTTTAAACTGCCTTAACACTGTGTAGTTCAGTGTTGACATAACTTTGAGAATGTAGCTACTTCTCTGTAAATGTTTAGCCTCCTGCATAACAAACACAGAGCTTCAATTTAAAGATTCTCAAAACAAGCAATTTTTATTTATGGCAGCACTTAGGCTGTCTCTAAAACTAAATTCAGCTCAGTACCAGAAGATCCCATAGATACTTGCACCATTGAAACCAAATTGTTCCTTTCCTCTGAAGCAGTCCCTAAAGTTGATAAATATATTGCAATAGAGGGGAATTTTTTTGTTTGCTTTTTTTGGTTGGTAAAACTTCTCCAGAAAATCAGACAGGAAATTAAATCTGGAAATATGGGAAGAACTGGATCAACACTATGCCACCAGCTCTAAATGAAGAACAGCTACACATTCAACTTTAATAATCCTGAAACACAGCATTTTGGTTTTAAGTTTTAAAACCTAACTTTTTTTAGATTTATTAAGTGTTATTCAGGGAAAAGAGGTGGTAAAAAAAAGTCTTTACCCCTCCCCCCCAAATCAATTCAATGATTAAGGTAGATAATTTCCAAATTTCAAATTATTTCATAAAAGATACAAATCCTTTCACAATTCAGCCTTTGTGATATAATTTCCTCTACCCCAGCAAATAAGATAAATCCAGCAGGGCATCCTTCCTATTTTATAAATATATTAATAAGGACTGCACTTATGCTGGATCTAAATTACAGAATTTCAACACAGTGCTGAATATCTGTGTGGATATTTTGATACTGTGCTGCTTTTGACTGGGATAGAGTTAAATTTTTTCATGGTAACTTGTATGGGCTTATGTTTGGGATCTGTGATTAAAATAGTGATGATTTCACAGGGATATTTTATTTATTGATTCCTGAGTTGTGCTTAGACAGCATCAAGATCTTTTCTGCTCCTAAAATTGATCCACCATCAAGGAGGTTGGGGATATGCAAAAACTTGGGAGGAAAACAATCTTAATTAACTTTGAGTAAATATGATCATAAAGATTTAGATTCAAAATCTAAATTTATTGTTTCATACATGTGTAGCTTAGAAGAATTACTCCTCAAGGTTAACTTTTTTTATTGGTTCAGCTAAAGGAACGGTGCTGAAGGAGACAAGTTAAGAGAATATACTTACCTAAAATGGACCAATGTTTTAAGGAGATAAAGATCACTCCCAGTATTGCTATGAACAACAGTTGCAGCCACTTAATTTTTTTGTCAAAATTCATGAATAAATTTGATTTTAAATACTCAGGTTGAAGACTATTATTTCCTTCTAATCTATACTGTGAATACTCTGTGCAGATTCTCTCTTTATGAATGACTTACACCATCTGAGGGCTACCTGGAGATGGAAAGGAAGAATTTTACTTACATACATTTAGGTAAGAAAAGAAATCAATTTAAATTTTCCTCAGAGGAAAGAAATGGAAATACAGGAAACCTTTCTTGCCTCCTGACTATCAGAAATACTGAAAAGAGTCCTAGGAAACCAGTATGAATGCTAAATATAACCTTGCTTAATTATCCAGTAGTTCCAATTTTCAGTAATGAGTTATACAGCATTATCCAGGAGTTACCAAAATAACACATTTTCCATACTCCATTGTGGGGAAATTTTCAGGAAAACACAGTTCACCTTATTTGCAGTTCCTGTGTTTTGTAAGTTTCCAAGTGAATGTCAGTCATCTGCCAATCAAATCCTTGCTGAGACACTTGGAAAAGCAAAAACCCTAATGGCAATGCCCTTCACCACTTCATACAGAAATGTCAGCTTAGCAGACAAGAGATCTTGTAGTCATTATTCCACACGTCATTCAAGAAAAAAAAGGAAAAGAATGGATAAAGTATTTCAATGCCACTGCCTGTATTTATGTTTGTTAGCTTTGACATTCTGTCATACTTCAAGCTTTAATAGCACACTTGTCCTCCACGCAGTGCTTTATATATGAGATAAAGAACAATATTCCATTGTTGCAGTAAGAGGAGAGAAAGGACAGGGAAGTGATTTGCTGGAGGCCATTTCTCACATCACAAGAAGTGAAGAGAAGTGCCCCTATTTACCCAAACGCTGACCTTTAACCAGTCTTTCCCACTGTAAAACATGACTCACTCTGCTGTTCTACTCCATCACTCAACTGATCTTGCTGAAGTCAAATGTAAGGCTCCCATTGCCTGCAGGAAAAAGATAAACCACAAAAAACCCCAAACAAAAAAAACCACCAAAACCAACCAAACAATCAGTCAAACCAGCAAAAAGCCCAAGCAAACCCCCAGACTTTTTATATCTTTCTTAAGTTGCCACCTGGATTCATCTTTGAATTTTCTTAGCTTTTTCTTCTTTTTGAAGTTTATGAGACTTTTAAAAACTTTTTTCCTTCACAACAATATACTGAATAAAATTGCTAACTATAGCTTAATTTTACACTGAAAAAGAATTTCTGTAGAATTCTGATTATTTGCAGATGATCTAACAGGAAGATCTAGCAGAACAGAGAACTGAAGTAGAGCTCACCAGTGGTTATATGTTTCTAACCACTGAAACATATTTTTAAATAAATTTCACTTCAGTTAGCAGAGCTTTTTTTTTTTTTTTTTTTTTTTTTTTTTTTTTTTTTTTTTTAATAGAAGTTTAGCATTTCCATGCTGACTACTGGATTTAAAATTTATTTATTTGTTTATTTATTTACTGTTTAAATGTCTGGAAGACATCCAGAAACAGTCAGAAATCTTGAGACCACAAGTTGAAACTACTGACTTCACTTCATGACATTCTTGACCTGTGGCCTTCCCCAAAATAAAAACATTCTTTCAAGTCTTCTCTGTGATGCAGACTGCCTTAGATGGCACTGAGAATATGCAACTGGTAGATTGTATTGACATTGGTAAATAATAATACTCTTCTTGGTAATGCTCAATTTTATGTCAAATGCTGATGGTACTTAACTGCAGTTAGGGAGGTTCAGATTTTATATCAGAAAAAGATTTTCCACGGAGAGGGCTTTGCAGTCCAGGAAAAGTTCTCCCACAGAGTCTATGGAGTCTTAATCTTTGGAAGATTTTAAAGATTTAGCTAGAGCAGAGCCTTGGCTGGCCTGATCTAGTGTGGAATGGTTCTGCTTCAAGAGGAAGGCTGAGCTATATGACCTCTATTTCTATGATTCCATTACAAATAATTTATTTTATAGATATTTGTGCTTGCTTTCGTTTAAAATGTCAGAATGTTCTTGTTCTGTAAAAAGGCAATAATTGGGCACCTTCAGTTGTGAGTCTTACAGTGTGTGTCAAATTAGGGTTCCTCAAAAAGTGAGCAATCAATTCAGCATTCTTAAAAGAATAGTGAGGAATTTCCCTGAAAATATGAACCTTAAATACACAAAAATAACAGACTTTAATTTGGGAAGCAAATTTACTTAAAATCTGCATTATAGTTCTTGCTGATTTCTCTGAAAGCATCCACTGCCACTCAACATGGCCACACAGGCCATAGAATTGGCCCTCTGAGGACACTGGGGAAGCATATTTATTAATTAGCTGAGAATGGAGCTGTGCTATCTGATGAATCACCGATGGACTGTAGAACACACAAAAAAAGCCTTCCAGTGCAGCAGGGCTTGCAGAAATGAGGGGCCTACCTATGTGTGCAGCACTCAACCAGCCAGCCAGGGTTAGACTGGAGCTTTGCTTGTCCCAAAGGCATAAAAATACTTATCCATTTGTTTTAAGAGGTAACTGTATTTTTTGATCCTTGTATATGTTGAAAATGTAATTCTGGCAATGTAGAAGTAACATATAATTATTTTAATTTTCAAAAATTTTTTTTTTTTGTGTTTTATTAGATCCCACTGATGGCCCAGTTGTACACATCTAGATTCTACAAGCAATGTCTCTTAATTAATTCTGTCTACAACCTGTTCCCATAAAACCTTATCAGGCAGGGTTTATTTATGGGAGCATGGTTAAATAGTAATGTTTACTGGTCGCTGGCACTGCAATTACTTTTCAAAATATCCTTGAAGCAGGTTTGACTGATATTGGAAAGCACCTGGTAAACCATTCTTACTTAGCAGATATAAATAGCAGTTTAATTTGAGATCCCTGAGTCACACTCCATAACATTTAACAAACCAAAACAAACTCTTGGTCCAAGCCAAATAGTGAGTTAAAGTATTGCAGCATCTAACTTTTATTTTCCTTTCTTGCAGTGAAATGAGTTGCAAATTTGCCTGCAGAATGAGAACTGAATTGCAGTTCAGCTCATCACATAGGGTGAAAACTGACGATATAAAAGTCCTTTATAAAAGGCCAGGAAACACCTACCAGCTGCAGATGAGCACTGGGAACAAGGATCTGTCTGCACTACTTGTGTCCTAATGTTCAGGTGTTTGACATATGCCCTGAGGTAAAAAAACAGACAACTGAGACTATTAGCAACATTAAGACAAGTTAAATTCTCCATGGCAAAAAAAAATTCTCAGTTATTACCTACTAGTGGAATTTTATGACTATGGTTGTATAGATAATGTTGGCATGAAATTCTCATTTAATTATATTATGCCATCTTTGCAGCAACACTGGGGTCAGAGAATTCAAATTTTGTTTTTTTTACGCAAGTAACTGAAGACTGAAGCAGGGAGAAATGGAGGTTTTCATGCACAGAACCCCCTTGTTTGTGTTCTTTAACAGCAAACTGAGTCTCAGAGCCATATGAAATTAATTTACCTCTATATTACAGTGCATTTAACCCTGATGTTACTGCTTCTATTGTTTGCTTAATATCATACAATCTAATTTATCTTTAACTACATACAGGGAAGAAAAAAAAAATCTATGCTGAGATTAAGGATAGGTGCTGAAGGACAGAAACTGCAACGACACTACAGATGTGGAGATTCAGCCTTGTGCACTGAGTTAAGGTAAAATGTTAAAGAGACTTTTCCAAGCTTTGTGCTTCCCTTTGGGTCTCCAGTGGATGCCTTTGTCTCCCTGTGTCCTTGGACTTTGGGTCTTTGTCTGCTCATCATTGAACCCAGAGTAGCTTTAACTAACTATATTTAGGAAGTGGTGCTCAGACACTCACCTTCCATGGTACCTTTGTACATCTGAACATGCCTACATAGGCATTGAGTACTTTATAACTAGACAGGAATTGCATAGTTAGGAGGATCTGGGGAAAATGGCAGGAAATCAGAACTCCCAGCTCCCAGGCTTTAACTGGGAAATCTAAGCACTGCTCTGACACAGCTGGTTTGTTTTTATTCTCTCTCTTCCCATGCTGGTAATTTTGAGCAGATGTGTTTGAAGTTACTCTCCTGTCAAGATGCAGAAGATCTGGGCTTGCTCTCCACCCTGCCCCAGAAATTTGGACTATTATCCATTTTGTATTTGACTTTTGTAGACAAGATCAATCTTCATCATCTCTATAATCTCTGTTTCTACCTCTTAGGCCTATTGCTAATTGCTGAGATATCAGTTAGTTCTGGTATAGTCAGTTATATGTTATAAAACTTCTTTGCAAGGTAGTGCTGAAAGTAGTTTTCTTTGATTTACTTCTAAATTTAGGCAGATATTCAGAAGATTCATTGTAGGGTGCAGTTTTGGACTTGAGCTCCCTAAGCATTACTTCAGATGCTGAATTTGCTTTTATCCCTGACCCAAGTGACCTAACCAGAGTTGTTGAGGAAAGCCTGAAGGATGATTCCCTGTGTGCACAGACAGAGCTGGCAGGTCAGCCCAGGCCTCAGTGCTCTGCTGCTGTCTGACCCACAGCAGCTCTAAATTCAGCAGCCTGTGGGTACCGTGCAGTCTTCAACCCTACACCATTTTGTCTTTCTAAATAAATAAAGTCTTTTGTTCTTTATAAGAGTAATGCCAACTACTCGGTCACTTCGCTGAGCTTCTTTGTCTGTATCTTTAAATTAGTCAAGGCTTTATATGACACTATCAAATATTTCTTGTGATAATGGAAAGCTAAAAGTGAGAAGGCAAATTAACAGTGAAGTAATTACACAACTATATCTTGGAATAATGACTTTTACATATGCAGAGAGTTGCTCCTAAGGATATTTTTTAAATTAACATCTGATAACTTTTTATCATCCTGATACTTGAATTTGCTGCATGACTTCCAGGACAAATTCAGGCAGAAAATTCTTTAAAAAAGGATATCAGATTTTTGTTAAGGAGGAAAGGTTTTACTTTAAGAAAGTCATGAAGTAAATATGCAAAAAAAACCTTTCTTAATAAATAACTATTTTTAAGATGCCTAATAGCATAGTATGAGTGGCTTAATAAAACTGCTCAGACAGGTTTGACATTTACAGGGATTTTCTGTGAAGTGACACAAAAATAACTGTCTGAACTAAGACCATGAACAAAATACATTTGCACATCTTTGCACCTGCAACCTAACCATGTGTAAGAACACATAAAAATAAATTATCTCCTATGATTTATTCGAAAAAAAAGAAATTAGATACTAATTTCTTCCACAGACCTAGTGCTTAAATTCAAACCAGCGAAAAAATAGGATATTAATGTATAAAATATATCTTTAAATGTTCTCAGCTTTTATCATACTTGTATTTTAAAATGTGAGACAGGTGAGGTTTATGGAGTTGAACTGATATCTGGATGTTCAGACTGTCTGGGAACTGTTCAGCATCATTACATGGGGCTTTCCATATGCAAAGACCCCAGAGTGCTTTCCAAAATGTGGAGCTGATGCAACTTCCACCATTCACCAAGGGCCCCCTCTCAGCCTTGAGAGCTGAACCAGGATTCCAGGAGGGAACAGTAGCACAATGGCCAAGATGGATACTTGGGAAGGGAAAATGGCCAAGAGCATCAGGGCACCACTTCTTAGGGCTAAAAGATCTCAGATGTCTCAGAAGAGCACAACAGACCTTGGTATGCTGAGGTAGCACCAGCAATAAAACCAGTCCTGTGTTTTACATGTCTGTGAGACAAATCTGACAGAAATAGATGATTATTTTTTTCAGCCCTCTGAGGAACACTCTAATTTTCTCCATGAAATGAAGTGTGGCCTGCATCAAGGTGTATCATTCAGCCAAGCCTTAAGTTTTTTATCATATCAAAACTACTTGTAAAGCCCCCATGTAAAGTGCTGAATAAAAATGAACCATACCAACACCTTAAAGGGTTACCTTTTAACCTTCTGTCCACAATAAAATTTACCATGAAAGATGTTTTATGCAGTTCCTAAATAGGTCAGCTATTTCTGGTTTCCAGTCTGTGTGTTTGGATCTATATTTACCTTTGGCTTTATACAAGACAGTCAAAAATTTTTGTACTGAAACTGCATTTTTTTCATTTAAATTACCATGACATATATAGTTACATGTCTAAGAACCCCATGACCCAGAATGTGGTATACTTTTTATTAAAGAATATGTAACTACCTTAACTAAGAAATTAAAAAAAATTACTAATAATTGTCCTGCAGACATCGTAAATAGTAGGTTACTGGCAAATATGCTTTTCACATTCCTGAACCTCTCACAACATAGATAGTTCTCCACTCCACAATTTTCCAAGAGACTGAAACTTAAAAACTGAAAAAATATTCACATCAAGACAGAAGAAAAATCCCGACTTCTCGCATTGGTATTATGATACAGATCTCAAAAGCAAGGTAACAAGGCAGGAAAAAAGATAAGAAAAAGATAACTTAAAATAATAGTTTATTTTTTAACAATCTTAATTTTTAATGGGTTGTTGGAATTTGTTTCTGTGGTTAATTTTTGATTAATTCTTTGGCAAAGTTTTTTCTTAACAACAACAAAAGTTAATATAGTGGATACTTTCTGCAAGTTATTCTTTATCCTCTAAGATGTCAAAAATTTTTTATTTAAAATGCTGCTGATATATCGGTCAAAAAGAGAACACACCTGTCCATCATTTTCAGTGTTTAGCAGAACTCTCTGGAGTGTCAGAGATCTATCCTCGTCTGACATCAGAGATATGAAAGTCAGAATTAAAAGACGAGACATGGAACATTTTTAGAATGGGCCTAAGTACAGGAAAGATAGACTGCTATATAAAATGCAGGAAAATGGAGGACACTGGTTTGTCATTTGATATAATCTTTTTCATCTGTATTGGCATTTTGAAGACTGAGGCTGCTTATCCTGGGTTTAGTTGTGGAGATTGCACATTGAAAGGGAAAAATACACACAGATTGAACAGCACAGCTCTACAGATCTTGTTTGGTTTATTCTTTTCTTCATATTTAATGATTTATGTCATTGTCTGATAGTGAGTGAAGGCTTACTAATGAAATTAAAGTATATGAAATCCAAGAAAATTGCACTAAAATTCCTAAAACTGAACTACTCATGTATCAACTTCATATTTAATCTACTTCAGTGGAACAACAGCTTGAAAATGTGGAAGAATTCTCAAAAATAGCCTATTATGGAAATTTTTAATCCAATAATTCAATAGAGCAATGAAATCTTGAGCATCAACATAAATTATATTGATAGACCACTGAATGTTTGCCTTTTGAAATCACATGATGGTTGTTGAATTCACACATTTCAGAGTTAATCAGCAGTATTTTTAACATGTGCAATATTACCCTACTGATTAAAAAAGAACTTTAAAAATTTCAGATATATTAATTCCTTAATTACCCCACTTTCTCAGTCCTCTGTGGTCTGTGGGTAGCTAACAGGAGACTGTCCCTCAGCTGTCAAAATGCTTGTTTTGTGAGGTTCTTGTGCTAAAGGATGAAGGGCTTGAATAAAAAGGCTGGCTTTGGTTTCCTTCCCAGTTTTCTATCAAGTTTATTCCCCTGGATATATATTCCAGTGCCTGTGAACAAAGACAGAATTTTGAGGTTCTGATGAATACTTCCTGTGTGAAGACCTGCAAGTTGCGTGTGAAATTCATCACATTGCAGGAATGCAGTTACATTTCAGTGCCATTAAAATTTGGTTTAATTCTTATTCTAATTAATTTTTTAAATATATTTTATATTTTCAGATTTCAATACTAATTTGTACAGTATGTGAGTACAGGGTGGAATTTTGTTTTGCTTTGGCTTTTAGGTTAGAAGAGGACTTTGGGGTTTTGTTTTAGTACTTTTTTTGCTTGTTTGTTCCAATATATGTATTGATTCTGATTTCATCTTTTTGCCTTCAGCTGTTTCCAGAATAGCTCCGTCTTGCTTCTCTTTCATATTCCTGGAGAATTTATCAAAATACCATATTTTTGTTACTGGTCAAGAAAAACAGGTGGAAGCACACTGAATTTTGAAATCTATTGGTTCCTTTGAGACTCTTCCTCTAACTTCAGTATTCATCCTGAAGTCTAGAAAACAGAAGACCAAAAGTTGGTCCTGATCTTTTTCCAATATATGATGATTTATTTCTATTATAATTAGTATTAAATTTTATTTTCTTGCCCTATATGGTCATAAAGTTCTTGGCCTAAAGAGCTCATCGTGTTCTGGAATCTTTCTGAGCTCTGTTAGGATGACAAAGTATGAAACTGAATTATTCATTATACTACAGTGATATCTTTATTGAACACTTTGTTTTACTAAACTTTATTTTCACCCTTTGAAGGGAAATTGGGCTGGGGTGAGAAGAAATCTTTTAGAATTTACATAGCCCTGAGTAATAGTGTTAAAAGATTATTTTTTCCTCTATGATAGCAGAGTTCAGCAGCACAAAACAAAAATACATTATAAGAGACCTCCATGAGTGCCAAAAACCACTTTTGCAAATAAAATCCATGAAAGACTCTGATATTTTTGTGAACTGAAAGACACACAGATATTTTCTTAATATATTACACATTGACTTATAGCAGGTAGCTAGCACTGTCACCAGGCTTCACGGAAAATGACTGAACAGGAGAATTTCCTTCTGCCTCAAGCTAGTGGAAGACAATAAGTGCTAATTAAATTTTACCTGACCCTTTAGTTCCTATGGATTTGGTCTAGTGCAGATGTCTTAAACCTTTGGGATACTGAAACCAAGACCTATTTACAAGGAGAACAGGGGTTAAGGAGAAAAATTGCATGAGTTCCAAATATTTTTGCCCAACTTTATTTTTGAAAAATCAACTGGCAAACACCATTGGGAGAAATCTGTAAATTAATCTTTTGTTGAAGATTTACTAAAGTTTAACTGCACTAAAGATTTATTAAAATTTTACTATAATAAAGATTTACTGAAATTTTACTAAAGACACAGGGCACACAAGATCAGGCAAGACATGATTTTAATCATCATCATCATATTTTCCATAGAGTTCTTTCCTGAAAAGTTTGTCTGTTTTGTTTATTATCCAAGAAAAAGAATTTTTTTTTACTTTAAAATTCATTCATCCAATTTCCTTAATGGCACAAAATAAAGCAAAATTGTTCTGCAGACATCGGAATATGTTAAAAGGATTTTACATACTTTAAAGTCCATTATTTAGTCAGGATGCCATTCTTGGACACAAAATAGAGTTTTACAGAAAATAAAAGTCACCTCGACTTTTGCATCGCTGGTGGGCAGGATACAAATTAACCAGGACATTACAGTCCTTTAATAAGTTAATGATTTTTGTTGTTTTACTGGAAAATAGGTGGCAGTTTTCATCCAGCTTCATGCATACTTTGTCCATTAAATGAGATAGAGAAATACCCAGGACTAAAAATGCACTGCTTTCGCATGATTTTCAGCCTTTTCACTTGTATTAATTACCAGGATCAAAAGGGATCTACCATTGTGCTTTAATTAAAAACAGTAATTATCATGGTTTTAACTAAAAAATTTTTTGAAAAAAATGGGGTTCATAGCTTCTTACTTACTAGTTTCAACTAAAAAGTATTTAGAAGAGAAATGGATATTTCCCACTGACATTTGAGAAACTATTTTATTTATTTTAAATTTAAAAGGTGATTTTATTCTCTTTTGAAGCAATTTTTTTGTTTGTTTTTTTAGTAAGCAGGAGGGCTGTAATTCAGCTGAAATTAAATAATGTCTTTGTACTTAATTTTTATTGTTGTGCAAAACTGAGTTTATGAAGGCCACTTTTTCCTTTTGGTTTAGTAATTTTATGGCAAGTGTCATTGTTCCCTTCCCTTCCGCTGAAAAAACTGTGTTTACTGACTACCCTGAACTCTTCCTAAAAATATTTTTCCACCTTTCTTGACTGCAATAAATTTAGGGCATACTATCTACCTTAAACTGCCATAAAAGCCCTGCAATGGTTAACCTAGGTCCTGGTGTGTGAGACCTCAGCAGCCAGGTGTCAGACTGAAAGGAATAAACTTCATCTGCATGAGGTAAACAACCCTGTTAGAGCACAGCCATAAATCTCGGTGGAAGACCTCCCCCATGAAAGGTATCGAAGAGTCCCACTCCATCAGCTTTCCTTAGAGCACACAGCAATCCATCTCAGCTCTGCAGTGTCAGGAGAGAAAGCAAAGCAGGAAGGGGAGGCTCAGTCAGTAAAAAGTCTCTCCTGAAAGCCTACTCACCCCTGGCCTCGTGAGAGTGATGGCAGGGTTCCCATCAACCTCATCTGTGCTGGGGAAGTGTTTGAAAAATGCTCACTTGTTCAACACTGTGGAGCTGCATTTATCCCGGAACAGGTTCAGTACTGGCACATTCATTACAGCTGGAACTTGCTTCTGCACTGAAATTGCTGCACTTCATTATGATTAAATGAGGGCTGCTCCCCTATCATTGATTCAATTTAATCAAATTTAAGCAAGTGTAACTTGCTCTTCTGTACGAGAAAGGTGGAAGGCACACTACAATAAGGGACCTTTCTTCTGATACACCTACCTTTTGTTTGTGTATCAAGACAGGCAGGGAATGGAACTGAAATTTAATCTTTTGTTAATACATGCTAGCTTTCAGGAAAGTATTTATACCAATAGAAAACTGTGATGCCAGGATTGATTAAAAAAGGGAGCAATTGGGCACATACCTCATTAGTTTTTAAGCTTGATGAAGGCTAAATTGCAAGCTGGCTCTAATGTATCTGCAAAGAACTCCTTTAGATATTCATATGATCTAACTGGGACTTTTTTATGTTCACAGTCAGGCCTTTTCTATCCCAACGATTGGATGGAAAACCTGCTTCAGGAATGGTGGGAATTCTTAAAGTCTACAGAGTTTGTAAATTCAGCGGTCTGAATTCTGTGCAGTGTTCTGGCTGCCCATGGGCACACAGTGCTGTGTGTGAACTGCTGCCTTCCCAGGGGAGGAGGCGCAAGAGGAAGTTCAGTAGCAATGGAAAGAATTCATCACAGTGCAGACAGCCTGTGACACCCACTTAGTCCCCAAAACAAATCTCCTGTGGTGTATATACTTGCAGTCAGATGACTTTTGGAATAACATGAGACTTAATGTCACACAGGCAAAAAAGCAAAAGAAAAAGTTTTAGCAAAATAAACAATATCCATAATGGCTACAGGCAGGGAAAAAAACGATCTTAGATGCCTTGTGAGCTCTTGAGGCACCCTCTTGGGACTAGCTGACCCTAAAAAGCAAAAATTTTATAAATGAAATTGCATTTGCAGTAAATGGAAGCATCTTATTAGGTGGAATCCGGGCATTATTCAGATTATTAGGAATTATGTCATGAGTGGTGCTTTCAGGAATATTCTCTATCCTGCAACAAATGCATGAAGGTAACCACAGAAAGAAACATCTGTTCTGTTAAACATACCTTTTAAATTATATTTGCCTCAAGAAACATTTTATTTAAATGAGACTAAATACCAAATATATTTTAAAAAATTGAAACAAAGAAGATCAATTTTTAAGTAAAAATTTTGCAATATTCGTCTCATAGCTCTGAAATACTGACCCAAATAGGGGCAAATTAGGATTTTTTTGGCGGTGACTAAGAGAAGTGGTGACCTTGGTCTTAAATCAATCAAGGCAGATGGTTAAAATGATCACTGCTCACTTTAAAACCCTAGGGCTATAATTCTGACAGTTTATTTCCAAGAACACTAATATGTCCTTATAGATTTCCCTGTCACGGCTGAAAGCTAACAGTTAGGACTAGAAATCAGAAGAAGATATCTCAATATTTTAATTAAACCATCAGAGACAGTCAACTGCTCCCAAGCATTTTATACTGATCGACTGACTGCATGATTAATTGCTTTAGTTTTCTACCTGCAAAATGAAAACTGCTAAAAAGATACTAATGCATGTTTACCCTTGTAGCCCAACTTAATATTTGTCATAAACCATTTATGGATCTGTTGAATTTGTCTGCAATAAATGCTGAACTAACAGATTAAAAGCTGCATTTTCTATTTTTGTTTAATACAGGACAACTAGTTAAATTTCATGATTCCCTAATGTATTTCTTGCTTTGTTCATTGATATTATGATATTTTGGTACCTTTCTATTGAGTTCTTATGTATTGTCAAATGTATGTGCAAATTTATGGAGTGTTTGAAAAAGAAAAACCAATACAACTCCACATCAGAAAAACTAGTTAATGTTTTCCATTTAGTGTCCTCAATTTTTGTGTATCATTCAGCTGTCAAAAAGACTAATATCTACATACAAAACCAACAACAGCAGAATCAGGATGCTATGATTCACATTGCTATGAAACCTTAGACAGGAGAAGGAGTAAATCATAAATATGATTAATGGTATGACCTTAGTTTTAACCTTGAGTGTCAAACTGATGCTTATTTCCCATTCATTCTGTTGAAAGTCAAAACCAAAATACAGGAGATACATCAAAAAAGATATTTTAAAGATATATAAAATAGCTGTTTGGAGCTGTGTGTCATGCCAAAACACTGAACTACATTATAGCTAGGAAAGGGGAAATCTGCATTTTTTTTTTTTTTACAGAGAAATTACCATAGATCATCCTGTCTTTTTTTCAAATTTTAAAATAGTTTTTCACCTTCTGTTTGCATATATGTAGCTTTTTCTATGAATGCAGATATACAGATATAATTAATAATGTAGTTTTGTACTTTCTTACAAAACCAGTATGCATACCTTATGAAAAGTGAAGTTAATGTAAATTTTAAGGGACTGAACTTATGACAATTTGACTAAAGATACAGGCTTACTGTTGTTACTTAAAAATTAGTATAGCTTGTTATTAGAATCCCGGTTCCATGAAAGAGACAATGAAATAGAGCAATGTGCAAAAGAAAATAATTTTGAACAACATGGCTGATGTGAATTAGAATTTTTTTTTTCAGAAAAAGAGAAAAGAAATAGATACAGCAGGTCACATAGATAAGGTTCACCCTCACTGTGCTTGTTCTCTCCACTTTCATTCTCTCTTAGGCTACTAAAGGATGAAGATGACTTAATGGCTTTTGTAGAGCAGGTAATTATACTGTTAAAATGGACCACATATAAGAGTTTAACAGAAATCTGTAGAAGGAATTCCAGGAATTTCCAAAAGTGATGACCAGCCCTGGTGACTTCTGCCAGTATTTGCTCATGAGTCATTGAAGAAATTCTCTGGGCATATTTGTAAGACAACAGAAAACAAGAAAATACCAGATCAGATTTTGGTTACATTGTGTATTTATAATAGGAATTACTCCCCTAAAATTTAGTGTTTGCTCAGTGCTTTCTAGATATTTCAAACAATTTTTTTTTTCAGAATACATTAAATCAATTTTAATTGTTTAAGTGACTGTTCAGGAAATGAACATGCACTCTTTTATTTCAAGGGGCAATTTGATGGTGGCTAAGATTTTCTTAATATTGGTTGGGTGATAGAGAAACTTGTGCTGCAAAATAGAACAGATTTGGTAGATATGCTAAACTTTAGTACCCTAAAAGGAATAAAAAAAAAATTAAAAAAGAAATGCTGAGTGATCCTAGCTTTGTTCTCAGAAAGATGACCATCTCATCACAGCTAGTGATTAATTGATACCAAACAATGAAATCAAGGTCATGGTGAGTTACTATTAAGCATTAATTCAATACTTAGCATTATGAACACATCTATATTTAACTTGTTCTCTATTTGCTTTAGATAAATGTCTTTAGTCCTTTCTATAGCTCTCCCTTGAGATATGTATTAGTTGAAAAGTTATTTACAGATCAAGATAAAAATTCTACAGTAGGGGGAAATATAGCAAATTTATATCCTATCTTAAGAAAGGAGAAGAGAAATATTAATGAAAATCTTTAACAAAATCTTCTTAAACAAACTACCAACATATGAGCCCATTTGATCACATGCTACAGAGAGTATAAGACACCAAATGAATGGACAGTTTAAGGCTAATTTCACTCTTTTTATTATTTCATGAAATAAAAAAAAAAATAATTGTTTGTCTAAATGAAAGAAATTTGTCTTTTTGGTCAGTAGTTATACTTCGTGTTGACCACAGAAATAGGTGTTATCTAGGAAAATAATCTGCTGGGGGGTAATGATGCACTGAGATCAGTGGACCAAAAAATTGGGCAAGTGCTCTGATTCTTGAGAAGAATTCTGTACGGATTTCACAGTAAAAAACATCTTCAAGAAAAAAGTAATCTGAAAACAAAAATGTACTTTTAAAAAAATTTTTTATGAAGTCTTATGCACTTGCTTTTTAAGTCTAAATTAACAATCTAAAAGCAGTAAAAAAAGAGTGCAATTATGCTTTCGAGTTATTTTTTTAAAACCGGTTATTATATTGCTTCATTATTTGAAGTAAATTCTCATAAATTCTGAACACTTTCTGTGCCAAATACAAAAGCACCATTTTTTTCTCTGTGAAACTAAACTAAAACTAATTAAATTCATGTTGGAAAGCAAAGTCTATAAAGCTAAGTAATTGGATGAAAAATCAGGGGCTGATGAGTGATGAATCCCTTCTTGCATTAGTGCCCATTTTGTGGCTTGGAGACCCTTTCTTATTCAATATTGTGAGTTTATTGGAATGTTCAGTTTGGTAAGGAGGTTTTAAAATATTGCTTCATATATTGACTGAAAATACCAAATAGATATTTAGCATAAGTTAGTTACTCAGTGCAATCTTTGAGTGATATTTGAATAGCTGAATTTTTAAAAACTACAACTTTAGCATCTGGGAGTACAAACTTCAAATGGAATTAGCTCCTCCATAAATTAATTTTGCATACCTTCATGAGAAAAACCTCTCTAACTAATGGTAGTTAATGTCAAAGTCTCCCAGAAAAACTTGGATTATTCACAGATACTTTAATAAACCAGTTTTATTCACTTTTATTTTTCCATATCCTTGCTGTGATTATTTTTGTGCTTCCTTCACCATTTCTAAGTTTTTCAAAAGAAAGTGTGTCATTTAAATTCCAAGAGATAAAATGCAATTAGAGAACAGAATTAATCAGAAACTCTGTGTTTCAGTGTCAAAATTGATTGTTGCCTCCCTGGTTTTTCATGCTTGGGTTTCTTATTTGGCTTTGGGATTTTGTTTAGTTTGTTTTTTCTTCCATGCTTGGAGATTTATTTTGTCTGCTAGACATCAATCGTATTTATCTCCAGTTCAGAATTTATGTGGTTTTTTTCCATAGGCATAGGCTACAGATAACTGAATGTTTATTCACTTGAATGAAAACATAACAATTGGCTCAATCAGAAAGTTTGCAGTGTTTTTTGTACTATCTTGCAATTGTGACTGTAGTATTGCCCTATGTCTCTGTGATGGACAGATGGAACTCTAGTTTTCTATCTATCATGCCTCTGAATAACTTAAGGGAGTTTTTGGACCAGATAAATCAGGCAATTATCTGAAGGTGCTGATAAATTACTGAATTTCTGAGGCAGACACCGTGGTGAACACTTCTCTAATACCATCCAAATTCTGAGGATCGTCACTGTGGGAACTATCTCACCTCGTGAGTTATATGAGTGTTTGGTTGTTCAAAATTCAAATCCCAAGAGTAGATATTAAACCAGCAGAATTTGCCTCCTTGGAAGTCAGAAGATGTATCAGTTTGTGTCTGCATAGATGTTCAATGAGTATTGCTGAAAATTAAGTAGTGGAGGTTCTCTTTTGACTGATTTGAACCCTACAGCTGTTTTTTCTGTCATTTGAACTGAAACCTATGGCAAAGCATCTGGTTGCAGTTGTGTATCCAGTCCTTACAGGTGAGAAATTTCCTGCCATTTTAATTAGAACTTATAGAGGCCATAAATCCTGTAATTTAAGGGATGCTTGGCATTGTAAGAACACTGCTGTGTGTTTTTTTTTTTTATTTTTTTAAATAAGAACCATGGTCATCTCTCCATTGTAAGCAATTACTAGTGAAGTTAGAGCTTGTGATTCCAGAACTCCCAAGACCTGGAAACTGGAATGCATAAGATGGAAAAATATATACCACCTCAGCTGAAAATTGAAGACTCATGCCATTCACTCAGCCCCCCTCTGTCACCCACGACACCACTGGCATAGGGACAAGAATCAAAATACCACATGTAGGTTGAGATAAGAGCAGCTTAATAATTGAAAACCATGAAAAATACAACAATAATGGTTAGTACTAATAAAAAAGGAAAAGAAAACCTGACAAAAAAGTCATGTGCAATGTAATTGTTCACCACCTGCTGACCGATGCCAGACTTTCCTTTCCAAACTGAGATCAACCACACTTCTGAGTAATTCCCCATCTATAAACCAGACATGAGGTTCTGTGGTGTGGAATATCCCTTTGCTCACTTTGGTTCACCTGTCCTGGCTATGCTCCCTCCCAGTTTCTTTTGTGCACCTCCTTACTGGCAGGGCATGAGACAAAAAAACAAAACCAAAAACAAACCCAAACCCACAAAAAACCCCCCAAAAAACAAAACAAAACAAAAAACCAGAACAAAACAACTCCCCAAAAAACCAAACCAAAAAACCAAACGAGAAAACCAAACCAAACCAAACAACCTAAAAAACTCCAAAACAAAACAAAAACCCAACCCCCCCCCAAAACCAACCAACCAATCAACCAACCAAAAAAAAAAAAAACCCAAAACAAACAACAACAACAACAAACAGTCCTTGACTTAGGATGAACATGACTTAAAAAAACTCAAAGCATCAGTGTTTTGTCCACGCCATTCTCATTGCAAAGCCAAAAGCACAGCATTGTACCTGCGACTTAAAAGAAATATCTCTATCCTTGCTAAAACCAGGACAATCTAAAGGAAGAGTTAACTAATGCATTTTTTCTAACAGATGAACCTTTTCTTTTTCATGAAAAAAATGCAATGAATAGAAATGCATCTTCCATATCTGAGCTGTTTATCCAGCAGATGACTATCATCATCATGTGAAAGGTTTTATTCAAAACTAACCCAAATTTCCATCTTCTTTGAGATTATTTTTTACATAGCAAAGCCTCAAATAAAAATATGGTAATGCCTTTCTATACAGAACGATTACGTTTTACTCCTACATAAATGTCCCATTAATTTTCTGTCTTTTCTAATATACTCTGTAGTTCATGTAAAAAAGTTGATTATTGTAAACTTATTATCAGACTGTGATCCACAAATCCACACATGGGTTCTGTCTTAGACCATCTCTCTTGTATCTCCAGGATTATTTTCCAATACAAAGAAAAAAGTCATGTCACTGATTTATCTGATATGATTTTTTCTTTGCGAATAAACTTTATACCTTATCAATTTCTTCTAGGTGATTTTTAATGTATTGTTTATTTTTACTTTTTTTTCAGGACAAGAAGTCATACTGAAATATTGCTAATCTCCTTGCTTATACTTTTAAAATTAGGCACCGAATTCACATTTTCTTGGATTCCAAAACCACATTTATTGTCTAGGAACTTCTAAGACAATCATTAAAATCCTAGAGATCTGCTTATTTTGTTTTATTATTGCTTGCATAGTTTAACCAGGGAGGAAATTAAGTCACAGTTGTCAGAGCACACTTAGCATGGACTGTGGTGAGATTTCACACGAAAAGATGTAAATGGTTGAGATAACACCCAAGAAAGAAGACTAGTATCCTGCTTGGTTTTTTCTTCCCTCAGTTCTTTTACATAGTAGAAGAAGATCAGTAAAACCTTGTATTTCTCCATGAAGCTTGTAGTTGTTCTAAACTTGTCATTTTAAAGTCAGTTTCTAGGCTGACATCAGAGTGGAAGATAAAAGTATAATCTTTCATATAGTGAAAGTGTCATAAAGAAGGCTCTTTCTTTCCAGAACTTCATAAAAAAATGTTGATACTTTAAGTTCCTTAAGATTATTTTAAGTAATAGATTTATTTATTGATAAATTAGATTGCATCTGCAATTGTAAAAGATATATATAAATCAGGTGCATTAATGAGAACAAAATAGGAGCAAGGAAGCGCATTACTATCCTTACAAACAAAAATATGTCATATGTTGTATTAACCACAGAATTCTGTTTCTAGGCTACTAAAGAACATTACCTATTCCAATAATGTATAAAATGGAAAGAAATTGGATGTGTGGCTTATGCTTACCATTAGCCTTTTTCATTTTACCACTAAGCTTTTTATGGTTCCTTATTCTTGGCCAGGATTTCAGGTTGTTGCTTAAATCAGTAAGAAATAATACAAGTTATTTGATTTTTATTTGTTTGTTTATTTAGTATTGTATTTGGACCAGAATAGGCTGAGGTTATTTCCTGTCTATATTTAAAGACAGATTTTTGCCTGTTCATCTTTATCAAGCAATTACACACAGACCAGACAGGTGCAGATCTTCCATTAAAATTGCATTGGGCACTGAAATTGGGATTTTCCAGACACCAAAGCAAGCTCAGTAACATTCACAGTGTAATGAAATTAGGTGACCTTTGTGTTTGCATTCTCTAGGTGGGTGCACCTGGGACTTGCATGGTTGAGCAGACTTTGCTGTGGAGGCACTTTTGCTGTTTCAGCGTTGAGTCTGCAGCAGTTGTAAGGACTGTAAAGCTTCTTCATAACCTCAGCAAAAACTGCAAGATGGTTTCTGTTCCTTCCTTCACGCTCTGCTGAAAATCCTCTTGCCAGCTGAGTCCTGCTCAGTATTGTCCCAATTACTTCACAGAAATATAAAATCTTAGAGTGGTTAGAAGGGCCTTAAAAATCATCCTGTTCCAATCCCACTGCCATGGGCAGAGACACCTTCCACTAGACCAGGTAACTCAGAGTCCCATCCAGCCTGGCCTTGGACACTTCCAGGGATGGGGCACCCACAGCTTCTCCGAGCAACCTGTGCCAGGGTCTCACCACCCTCAAATTTCTTCCTGCAATCTAAACCTGCTCTCCTTCAGTTTAAAGCCATTATCTTTCTGTCTTTCTTGTAGGTTCCCTTCAGGTGCTGAAAGGATCCCTTCACGTATTGGAATAGTTCCATTAAATAATTGGAAGATCTTATTTATTTTCATTCTGAAGTTTTTCAGGGTCTTTCAAGTATTTTTTCTTTTGATTAGTGCTGTGTATCAGATGCCATCAGGTCCAGGCAAGATGACAAGATTTAACAGGAGTCTGTGCCATTCAATATGGCAATATATAAATTGCAGTAGGGCCAGAAACAAATATGAAAAACACAGAAACCTGCAAAGTAAAACCAGTAAAATTATTCGAGGATTGAATTTATAGGGATTAAAAGATCATGGTTTAGGAAAAGGAGTACTTTTGACAATCAATTAACTTCTCTCTAAACTTTGGGTCTCTAAAGGCTGGTCTGATCCTTGCCTTCTTCCATAAGAAATTCTTTAGATTTGAATTTATTCTGTGGTTCATTTCACTGGGTTTACAGTGGTTAATATGGGAAAAAAACCCCAAATTTCTCTTTGAATAAGAGAAGATAGTGAAATGTTGTAGAGCAAAGGAACTGAAAGCTTTCACCTAAAAGTTGATGTATGACAGAGTTGTAAGGAAATATTTCTTAAATTGTGTTGGATCTATTCGCATTAAAATCTCTCACATGGGATTTGATATTCTGTGCAAAAAAAGATGAATAATGCTTGAAATCCTTGATTCTGCTAGGATGTCACTGGACCAATCACAATAGAAATGCATGGAAGAAGACTGTCCTTGCCCTCACAGATCTGATTTGATCCCCCATGGTCACCTCCCTACTTTTGATCTGACTGACTTCAGAGTCACTGCTTTCTAATATCTATTCAATAGATATGGCTGTACTGTCTTCCTACACACATTCCCTTCAATTTGCTTAGATGGAAGTACATTTTGATTAATTGGACCCAATTTACTGAATAATCCAGACTGCACTGTCTGGTTGTCTTTTGTCAGTACTTCAGTCTTTCATGGTCCTTCTTTAATTTATGATCTGTGGTTTTGTGATTATTTGCTGAACATATGGAACAACCCCCAGTCAGTAATAGTCTTTCTAGGATCCCAAAGGAAACATTTTTATTTTGAAATTTCTTTATTAATATAATCTCTATATCTCTTATCATCTATATATCTCTTATTGTTTAACTCTGTTCACTGGAGACTTAATTCACATTAAACAATTTATCAAGTTGTGGATGAATCATCCCATCAAAGATTTAATTTAAAGAAATATTAGTTCTTCTGGATTAATTTTTACTACATTTTATATTTCTCCACCATGAAGTGACATGGTCCAAAATGAGTGAAGTAGTAGAGGTTGCAGCACACATTCCAGGGATTTTCTTGAGGACAGTTTTAATGCACACTGAAACCCCAGGAAGTTCCAGTGTACTGTGGGTACAGTAGGTGTGCAGCAGGAAGCAGGCCCAGGAATTGTCTAGTAACACCAGTAAGGAATCCAGTTTGTGCACAGCTGTGAGATGAGAATCATAAAATGAGGCTGGATGCTGATTTGCTTCAAAGATTAAATCCTGACCTTATCAAAGAAGCTAACATAGACGTTCCCCTCTTAACAACACTAGCAAAATCAACTGGAAATGGCTATTTGACACCAGTCTCTATGTAATCCTGCCAGCTATCAATTATTAATTCTTCATAGATGAAATCCATTTTCCCTTTTCCTCATGTTTGATGTCAGGTTTATAACTAGCCAGGTTATGCTGCTTAACTCTTTTAACTTAACTGCAAAACACCTGCACATGTGGAGTCTTTGTTATATTCCAAAACCATGCGGATTATCAAAATTAAACATCAAAGTTGAGAGATTCTCAGTCAGTCTCAGTTAGAGCTTTTGCATATAATGTATATTGTGTATAATTTGAAGATAGTTTACATGTAGGAGATTATATTTCATATGTTGGTAATATCCTGGAAAATTTTGTAAGTATTACAAATTTAATAACATCCTTTTTCTATCTAATTCTTTATTCCTCTAAAACAGAAAAAGAGGAAATTTTCTCCTTTTAGTAACCCAAGAATCTTGACCAGTTTCTCTAATAAAATGTAGTAAGTATTAGAAGGGGTTTTTTCCTTCTTCAGTTCATTCTCCATTCTACTTTAGACACAGCAGTGTGAATTCCTCTGGATTTTTCATTGATGCCTTCATCTTGTCTGTAGATAATTTATTCTGACTGCCTCTTACCAAGTGTTTTTATGTCACTAATATATTATATGCATGAGCATTTCTAATTTTCATTTTTATTTCCTTTTCCCAAGATGTTTGCATTTTATGTATATTTTCTTCATTTTAGGAACTTTGACACTTTTACCTCTCAAAATGAAATTCCCCTAAAGAGTCACACATTTACATGCCCATCCTTTCCCTCTCACTGAATTTTACTTGTAATACTCACTAGTTTTTAAAGTTCTTTGATGACGAGTTTCATTAAATATTGGGATTGTCTGTGTGTTGTGGTTTAAAAACAAACCAAGTAAGAGGCTCTAAGTCAGAAATAAAATTTAATGAGAAGAAAAGGAAAATAAAATAGAATAAAATAAAATAAATACAAAAAGAAAAACCAGTGACAGAGTCAGAATACAACCTGATCAGGGTGATGGAAACAGTCCAGACGAGGTGGTCTTTTTGAAACAGAAATCTTGTAGAAAGGTCTGGTAGCTCCGGTCCTCTGGGAATCCAGTGGGAGAGGGCTGCTTCTACTGTCCCAAATCCCAGCTTATATCCAGGTGAGAATGCTTGGCTCTTCCCCATGGGCGGAGCATCTCACAATGGGATGATGAGTCATGGAAGAGAGCCTTAATGGCCCATTAAAGAGAGAGATAACGCCCGGAGGGAGTTATCTCTGAGTCATGCAAAAGGCATTGATGGGCCATTAACTGAAGATGGTGATAGAATACACCCTAAACTACAACCCAGGACACTGTGTTTCCAAGAAAAAATAATAATACATTTTAATGAGATTTTCTTTTTTATTTCCACTGTATTTCAAATAGGAACTGGACTACAACTTTTTGCCAGTTTGAAGAAGATATATTTTAAAGAGGATGCCTGACCTATGCTGGATTAAAGCTGCTGGTTTAGGGCTAATAGATGATGCCTAGCTGGTAATCTCCAGCCCTGGTTCCTTGTCTCTTTAGTTTTCAGCTTTCAAAAGCAAAAGAACCAGATGGTGCAGAGTGGAGGTAGACACTGCATGCATTTAACACCAGTTTTTCTGCACGTACATTTAGATGAATTTTAATCTTCATAATCATTGTAAAGGATCTTTTGTAGGCTCACTAATGTTTATTGAATATGTATCCATGTCCTGGGAAAAAGTTTGGGTCACCTTGGCCCTTCCACAGAATTTGGACTCTGAACCAGTATACAGAAAAAACCAAAACAGACAAAACTTCATATTTTTGGGTTAAGTACATATCCTTGTTAATGTCTGCTGATGAAAGTATGTTATTTTTGGGAGGCCTGTAGCTGTCTGGGTACACCACCCCAGAGATTTTACTTTGTTCATGACATGATTCCTCGTGAATGAAGTATTTGAAAATTCAAACTTGACTGCAGAGACATTTGTACAGTTTTCAATTTGCATCATTTCTCCAGACAGCTCATTTCTTGCCTCGCTGGTGTCACCTCTGTGAGACGTCTCATCAAAATGAAGAACAAAGCCCAGGCTAGGTACTTGTGCTACATTTACAGTGAGAAGTATACACAAGGGGAAACTCATCCCATGTTTTTGTGCTCACCCTCCCTTTCCAGGACATGTTCACTTTATGCATTTATCAGTATCTGGACAACTGTTAGGTGTTCAGGAAGAAAACCCAAACAAAATTAAACAACAAAAAATCCTCACCCAGAAAGCCACAAGACCCTCAAAGAGCTGAAGCACACATTACTGATTTTTTGGCTAGTTCAGATGTCTCGAGGCAAGATAATTGTCCCAGAATGAATAACTAATAAATTCACCGCATCACAAATTCTTGAGTTTAAAGCAATTATAAAATCATCATTTAATTAATCAAATTGTGAAATTTCATGTACAGTTATAAATGTTTCAAGAAGAAATCTCCAAATTCATTATTCGGCAGATTCAAGGGCCAAGGATAGGTACAATTTGGCCTAAAAAAACTTTGGCTGGCAAAATGAGCAAGAAAGTAAACAAATATGCTGGTCTTGGCTTTGGGAGTTATAGGCACATTTTAAATAGAATTGCCTCTAAACACAGCTGCAGAACTGAATCTCTGATGCAATAAAGACGTCTGGTTTATGGCAGACATCCATCAGCACTGCTCTGATGGCTCAATCCGTTAGAATCACAGAATGACAATAACTTCTTTGTGTATTACAAATAAATCATGGCTATCACTCAACGTCTTTAGAAAAATTGTAGTTCATCTGGTCTAAGTTTTGCTCGAGAAATATAAAGCTGTTGGAGTTAGAGAGTGTGCAGAATTAATGGAGAAAAATGTTGAAGATTTTATCTGTTTCCTCCATCAATGTGTTTATTTCACTCAAGGGACTTAACCACATGCATTTGGAAAATTAAAGTCAGAAAACTGACACTTTAATAATTTTCTCCTCCCACACTCAGACTCATCAACAAGGCAATGAACTGTATGTGTAGAAGCTTTTTAAACGGAGTAAAAAACCCTGAAAAACAAAAAACTGAAAACTTTAGGCAAGATCTTTTTACTGGTGTTCCAATCCAAGCAATCACATTCTAAGAGTTGTAGACATGACATTTTCAAGACGTGTACATGGTTTTTTAACTACATTTATATAATTGCACATATAAAAAGGAATATTTGGCCATACAGTTTTATTTTAAATGTCTGTGTCCATAGTTATTCTTTGAAACAATTAAAGTGAAGTTTACAGGGCTGTCTCTATGTCTAAAAGTATGAAACTGCATGTGGACCCACATTGTTCTTTTCATTCTCTCTTCACATGTATCCTCCCAAGGTAAAAGCATGAAAAGAAGTGAAATAAGTGTGATGTATATTGAAGTATTTATTAGTATATGCGTATGCTTATATATGTATATGTCCATAGACATAAAGTTGTTCCTGTGTGAACTTGCTGACACATAAGAACATGTGGGCATGTGCCATTTTTCAGTAGAAATTTAATTTATTCTGCATATTAAAACAAATATAGAGTTTTTAATTTGGTCAAAAGAGCATTCTGTATAATACACAAGGAAAGTTTAAGCTGAATTAGATGACTGGAAAGACTTGTCTCTCATCTCAAAGAACGTGATGTCCAAGAAGAATTGAATAATATCTTGAGAGACCTTTGTTTGAGCCTTTTTTCTTGAAAACATGCCTATGCCCATTAGATGTTATTTTGTATATGATGAAACTTTTAATAACTGATATTATAGTAACAAAAATTAATTGAAGGAAGGTCAATAAGACTAATTTTTTTTTTAAATCCAAAGTTGGGACTAGATTTTCTGTTACACATTGCCAACATTTCTTTATGTTACAAATTTGTTACTTTCACCACAATTTTCAGCCAAAATAATTTCTCAGTCTGGTATAGTTTAGTGCTGGCTGGGAGGTCAGTGTGAGTCTGTTCACAAGTTCTCAGGAGCTGCCAGGAAACAGTTTGGATCACCATTCCACACGCTGAAAGCTTTCACATCCAAGCAGCACTCACAGCTGGGTAAGTGTGGCTGGTTTCCAGATTATTGCACTCTGTTCTCACAGAAGCTGGGATGAGCTGAAAGATACCAGCTTGGTACTGTCAGCATGTTCTAATGTGTGTATGTTTCCAGCAGTTCTGGAAAACTGACTTAATCAGTTAAATCTACTTAAAACTAGAATCCACAAAAATGATCACTATATTTCTGTTATGATTCTAGTTGCAAATTAGCTCCCATTTCCCAAAAAAGGCAATTAGAGTTTTACGAGAATCAAATTCTCAGAGGTTTTACTTAGTGGTGAAATAAACCCAGCAAAAAATAAAGTTATCTTCTCTTAGAGCTGTAGCACCTTAGTCACTCTTGATTACTGCAAATTTTTTTTGCTTAGGTTCCTGGACGCAGTGAGCCCAGTTCTGCCATCCTGATCCCAGAAAACCCTGATGCTGCAAGTCAAGCTTCAGCTGCTGGGCTTTTCCCCAGAGGACACCAGGGTGGGCTGGGTGTGTCAGCCAGGGCAGAGCACCGCAGCTGCAGCATGGTGAGCCCCTGAGCAAAGTGCAAGCCATGCACTAACACTTGAGTAAATTAAACACAGCTCACGTAGTCAAGTAAGAATGATACAGACAGGTTATGCAGTTGTGGGTCCCTTTTGTGTAAGGTCATGAAAAAGCATCAGCTGATGTTTTGTTTGCTTCAACACTCTGGTTGCAGAATTCAATCACATTGCACATCTTTTTTAGGCTTAATTCTAGAAAGAAGCTTGAGCCTGCAAGAAGCAAAGATGAATCATTACTCTTAGTTTTAGGTGCTACTAAGTCCTTGTAAGTCCTGATAAGGCATTTGTCCTGGTTGACATATCTCCCCCTCATCACACTAGGTCTCATCCTCTTTTCTTCCTCCCCCATGTTTCTTTTGCTAAGTTATGGCTTCAGTCTCTACTGCCAGGGATAATTATTTGTAACCATCTTCCTCAGGAAAAGAGTAATGTACATCTGTGAGTTCAAAGTGGAAAAATGCCATCTTTGAATATTTTGAAGATGCATGGTGTGGGCCTGAGAGATTTTAGCCTGCTAGCAGCTGCTAACTTTTTCCCAAGGTAAAATTTCTCAAGAAAGATTTTTCTCAAAACAGTCTTGGCAAACAACTATCCTTCTCAAAACAATCTTTCTCCAGGTGGTGTTTTGCTGATTCTCTAGTTAACCAAAGGGATTAGAGAGGTGTCATTCCTATTCACCAACCATGATAAGTCTGTATTGGAACACCTTATAAAAGGTAGTAAGAATTAGAGAGTAAAGCTTTTTTCTATGCTCTTTGCCTTCTGAAATATTTGGAGTTTTTCATCTTTCTTTTGTGTCCTACAGTGACAGCATGGTGGTAAGGAGTGGCTTTTGCCAAAGGAAGCTACCCAGAGGCCCTTCCAACATGGCCAATTCCAGGGATGGGGCATCCATAGCCTCCCAGGGAAATCAGTTCCAGATCCTCACCATCCTCTGTGCAGGACTATGTCTCATTCTGGCAGGATTCTGTCTCATTTCATCTGATGCTTGTCACTAAATGTCTGTCAGTATTAAAAAAAGAAATGCTTTCCTCATGCTTTTAAAGGAAATACCAAAGAAGTTTGTGATTATCTGTTGTTCAGAAATATATAAAAGGAACAATTTAGTTTTGCCTTATGAAGTTTAGTGCTGAATAAGAATGAGATCAATACCTTAGTGATTATTGTGCAAACAAAAACTTATTAAATAGCCATTTTTTGGCATGCTCTCCACTCAAAGTCTTCCAAAAGGACATAAATACATGAAAATTAATAGGCTCCGTTGGCTGACACCTACACACACACACACAAAAAGCCTTTTCAGGTTGTTCAAAAGCATTAAAAAAATCATGTTTGAAAAGGCCAGTTTTCTGATTAATATATATAACTGAACTTAAAGGCCTTTAGTAGTTCATGTCTGCATGCATTTTTTTGCAGTTTTGTTTACCTCAAGGAATAGCTCAATATTACTGAGACTCCATCTTCAGAAATCAGGGCTGAGATCTGGTGAATTACTTAGATGAATCTTCAATGACTGATCAGCATATGTAAAACAACAATAATGAATTGAGATTGTCCTTCTGCAGACCGATCTTTTGATTGAATCTCATGCTTTTGGAAAAGTGGCTGCAGTGCCATCTGCTGTTCTCCTAATGGGCAAAATACTGACTCTTATACTCGGAGCTGGTTATCCCAGTGTAGGAAGAAAATATTGCTAAAGCTCAAGACAACTAAAGCTAAAGAAACTAAGAAAGATAAATAGAATTCTATGATGGTGTAGAATAAAAGTAGGAAGGATTAAGAGAAACACAAATTGTGGCCTTTTTCTCTGTAATGAGAGTATGAACAGGAGAATCACAGCAGGATCTTAAAACTGATGTTCATACTGAACACAACTCTTTACCTAATCCTGGTCACTTCAGGCCTCTCTTAAGTATGTAGGAGTTTCTGAACTTCCTCCATTCAAATTCCATGTTGAATGTGCTGATTTAGGCTGGGATGGATTTAATTTTCTCTCTACTGGCTAGTATGAAGCTTTTTTTTTTTTTTTTTGTGATTTGTGCTGAAAACAGAGTGGATAACACAGACAATTTCATTAGCAGTGAGCAGCACTTACATGGAGTTAAAGCCTTTTCTACTCCTGATCCCAGCAGTGAGGGGGCTGGGGGTGCACAAGGAATTGGGCTGGGACACCTCTGGGACAACTGACCCCAACTGACCTAGGGATATCCCAGACCATGAGGTGCCATGATCAGCATATAGAGCTGGGGAAGAAGAGGATGCAAGGATGGAATGTTTGGAGAGATGGTGTTTGTCTTCCCAAGCCACTGTTACACATGATAGGGCCATGTGTTCCTGGGGATCGCTGAACAGCTGACCATGGGAAATGGTGAATGAATTCCTTAGTTTACTTTGCTTGCATATGCAGCTTTTGCTTCACCTATTAAACTGTCTGTATCTCAACAAATGAATTTTCTCACTTTCACCCTCCCAGTTCTCTCCCCCATCCCTCTATGGGAAAACAAACAAGCAGCTACAGGAGACTGAGGTGACAGCTGGGGCTAAACCACATTAAACAGAAAAGGAAATTAGCCCCACAGAGTAGTTTTGGAGTATCAGGGAAAAGTCCAGGTGAAAGAAAGGATCACCATGATAGACTGTTTGAGGGAAGACCTGAAAGTACCAGAACAAAGTGAAAACACTGCAATGTTCATTTTTCCATTACTAGACGCCAAAATTGCAGTTTAGTTGTCATCTTGGGTGAGACTTGGAGATGGATATCTGATGGAGATCTGATTTTAGGTGGATAGGAACAGACCTCAGGGTAGGCAGTGTTACTATGGGAGCAAATGGAATATAGGGATATGACCTAGGCTATTTGCAGCTAACTAGAGAGTTGGATGATTGTCTTGAACATTTTTAGGGCGTAGCATAAGCTTAAGTTCACTCACTTGGTATTTCTTGAAGAAACCACATCATCACTGCCAGAGTATGAATTGTATAACGTAGATGGGAGATGACTGTGCCCCCAGAAGAAATCTTATTAAAATTATTAAATTGTGCATTTTTTTCTCAATATATTCTCTACCTTTTTATTAATTATATATATATTAGGAGTTTATATTGGTGTATATTTCCTGGATTTTGTAGTTTCTATTTGTGGATTTTAATGGTCTTGCCAGGGTTATGAAAGCCTTGGCAGGGAGACTTGATAAATTATTTTCTTGCTATTGCTGGCATAGTCTAACTTAGGAAGATTAATTTAATCATGATGGTGACATCTGGCAATTTTGTAAAACAGAGCTCATTAGAAGTAACTTATTTTTTAAATCTGACTGTTCGTTAAGTATGAGCAATTACTCCTCTTTAAATCTTTTTAGCACATTCATAACCAAGATTTGCAATATCATTGTAATAATTTATCATTAAGTGATGTTGCATGCACCTGAACATATATACACTATATATGTACCTTGACACATTAGTATTTTTTGTTTGAGAAGTTAAAGCACACTAAGAAACTAATTTAACTGCAAATATTATACATAATTTCTTGCATTCTGTTTTTCAAGATTATTAAGATCAGTATTATATATTATTTGGATAGACTAATATTTCAAACATCTTTCACCTAGTTCCATATTAAAACAAGATAATCTCAATTCTGTCACAAATTAAAAATAATGATCGTATTCACATTAAAAAAAAAAAAAAAAGGCAGTTGCACAGTTGGTGCCATTTATGTGCCATAAAATATTAACTAATGTGTTGTGAAAGAAAATTAGTAAGATACACTTTTAAAAACTGGAAGCTTTCAAAGTGAGGATTATGCCACTGTTACTTCAATTTTCTTTTATAAATTAAATACTTTGGGTTTTTAACATGCTGAAATCAAATATGAGGTCTGCCTATCCCTGGCAATTAGCAGAACTTCAGCTTTCTCAGAACTTGAGATCACTCATCAAACTTTCTGAATGTCCTTATGGATTCTTCACCATGCTGTCTTGCCATCATGGAAGAAGTTTGAGCAACAGCATAGCCAACCTTCTTTCTTCAAATATACAGCCATGCAATTGGTACTAAAGAAATAGATAGTGGAAGTGCTGCTTGTATCCAATCCCACCCTTCCTAATACTGATGATTTTTGCACAGGATCTACCCTAATACCAGCTGCAAGTTCAGATAATTAAAGGTTATATTCTGCATCCAGCACAAGGTGGATCTAAAAGAAGCTCTCTGGATATCACACTGTCTCTCTTGTCACCAGCTGTGCAGGTTTCAGCTGAGGAATCACCAATGCATTGAGGTAAGATGTCTGTTTAAACAGACTTCTTCTTGGCTATTTGTGTGAGAATTGCACAACATGGTTTAGTTTGTTGTGAAAGAAAGAATTCTAGAAAAGCAAGGTGGTTGATAGATTCTCTGAATCATACAAACCAGACTGGAACCTCCAGAGGTCTCTAGATCAATACCCTGCTTAAAGCAAGGAAAACACTCAATTCACCAGTTTACTCAGGGCTGTGCCCAGTGAGATCTTGGAAAGCTCCAAGGATGGAGACTGCACACTCCCTGGGCAGCCTGATCCACTGCCTGACTGCACTCACAGGGAAAAAGTTATCCCTTATTTACAGTCAGAACCTGCCTTGGTTCAGTTTATGCCTATTGTTTTTAATTTTTCCACCACAAGCTTTTAGGTCCGTTTATTTCCTCTGAAGAAAGAATATGTATGTCCCTAGGCAAGTGTTAAGGACAAATATTTCAGACATATGAAGCTCTTTCCCAAGTGTAATTTCAGCTTCCCATAGAGTTTCTGAGTATGTATGGATTCTCAAGTTTTACCTTTGAATTGCTCTATAGATTAGGATTAGGATATTGAGGAGACAGCCCAAAAGGCTGAGGGGAAGATCCAACAGAGCTCTGTTACAGTGGCAGAAGTGAGACTTTTAAAACAAGGTTGAAGCAAATTTGTGAGGAACTTTCTTGGATACAGCCCCAGAAAGCAGAATGCAGAAAGACTGGCAACTGTAGTTTTTAGTATTGTCTCCCAAAAGCACAGGATGAGCTTTGGCAAGCTTGATATGTCTAATACTTAACAACAAACATGGTCACAAAGAAGCCCCTCTGATAGTTCATCAAAATCATGGTTTTGACTGGAACTCTCAAACAAAGGAAACAATTTCATTTGTTTACCTATACAATTATTTGCATAAACTTAAAATCCTAACTCTATTGTATCTTTTATTTTATATTATGCTACAACCTAAATATTGGAATTGAACAAAATTATTTAAAAGATAAGAAAAATTATTTTCAGGTTCTTAATAAGATAATAATTCATTCAATAATAATTATTATCTTTATTATCTTTATAAGATAATAATTCACTCTGAGGTCAGCAATCTCCACGATTCAATTGAATGTAGCATTTTATTTATATTGACCCAAATTAATCTATATAGGCAATGTTTCTCTTTTATTTAAAGTTTTTATCAATTTTTAGCTTGAAGATCTAAAAAAACTTAGCAGACTCAAACCAGACTGTGATCATTGTGCCAAGGGTAATATTAGAAGACAGATATTTGCAAATTCACAGATTTATTGCCCTTGAATAGGAGAGCCTTTTTGAGAAACACGTGTGCAGCACCTGAGAATTCTTGCATGTCATAGTCAGGATTCTGATGGCTGCCCATCTTCAGCTTTCTCCAAGGAGGAGCTTCTGTCATCATGACTTCCCCAGCATCTACAGTAGAGATCTGTAGACATAGGAAGAGCTCCTGGGATATATCTTTTTTTCAGTCCTTCTAACCCAAAATGGCTTATGAGTGTATAATGGGGGTCATCATTTATCCACCAATGATAAAATCCATGCTTCATATTCCAGTACCTCATACTGGGTTGCCTTGAAAAGTGTACAAGAGAAAGGGTACTGTGAAATTCTGCACATGAAAACTCAAGCCCTCCAAAATAACTTCTCCAAGCGGGTACATAACTTTCACAGCATGCCAATAGCTAACTGGAAAATAAAAATTCCCTATTACATTTTAAAATATGCTAAGAATTCTTAAATGCACAACCTCTTCAAAACAATTGAACTCTAGTTCCCATCTCACCCCTTTTCTTGTTGAAAGAATATGGAAAAAGGCTGCATAAAATAAAAATTAACTGAAAAGTCTGTGCTATCTTATTTTTCAACACATAAAGTAAAAAAAAAATTATCAATTTGAGTGAAATACACCACTCTGGTGAAAAGCTGCAACTCTTTCAGAATGTATTTATAAATAGTTTTGGTATTGTTTTGTTTTGGTTGGTTTTGGTTTTTTTGTTCTGGTGGGGTTTTTTTTTGGGTTTGTTTGTTTGTTTTTTGGGGTTGTTTTGGTTTTGTTATTTTTGTTTAGGTTTTAGCAGCTTTTCTATGTAGGAAAATAATTTCTGAACAGCTGAATTTATAAATGATTTCTGGCATGGTAGTGAGACTTTTTATCAACTTTCCTATAAGATTAGTGTGTTATCTATATGCCAACATGAACCAATGGATTAAATTTATCAAAAACAATGTTATCTCTGTAATTTAAGGTGCTTCCCATAATGGTATCTAACCATCAGAGAGCAACTGGATGTATCACTGAATGCGCTGCAAGAAAAGTAGAAAATAAAAGACCACAGGTAGTCCTCCATTTGTCCAGCTATGTTACAGGACATTTCTTATCTTTCTCTCTCTTATTACACAGTTTTATTTGGCAGTGATTAAAAGTGGCTAGTGGAAAAGTGTCATTAATGAAGCTTCGTAATTTGTCAAGGAAATAAGAAAGTCCCAAGGATTTCTTCACAAAGAATCATTATTCTATAAAAAAACCCTGATTTTTTTTTTTGAGTAATCCTCAGAGATGTACAACAACCAGAGCCATGGCAGTCTTTTAAAGGACATTATTAACACAGCCAGGAACATCTTAGGCTCTGTGGCTCTTTGCAGCTGTGATTTAGGGATTGATGCACTGCTCTCCTACCAGTTTTAAAATGTGTGAGACAAAGGACAAAAATAAATGTGTTTTTAGGCAGTATTCTGCTAAAGGAGGTTGGGTATGATAGTAGAAATGGCACAAATCCCGTGGTAAAAGGTGAAATCTTATAATTCTCAGATCTCCTTTACAACAGTTTTAGACATATGTTCATATGTAAATATGGAGACACTCAATACACAAACAGCTTGCAGGACTACACTCCACAAAATGTGTATCAGGTAGATTTGCTTATGCAGTTGAAGGACAAGCCGTATTTTTCAGTAGAACACAAATTTCTCATCTTCTCACACACCCTCAAAAAACTTATCACTGACTCAGCTTGTCAAAATAAAATTCTTGTTAAAAATCTGGCAACACCTTTATGCCTCCACAGCAGTGATTTGACTGAATGCTTCAATTTACTGCTTAATCTCCAGTGTCCTATTTGATATATGGCTTGTAGTTAGCAGCAGTTTATTCATATTGTTCTGGATTGCTTCTCAAAGCCCTTCTCCCTCACTCCAGAAAATCTTTCTTTTTAATTTTGCTTTGAGCACAGATGTCATCTTGCATTTGATGTTGAACAATACATGTTCTTTAGGTCACACTTTATCAGCTAAAAGAAGATGTAATTGTCTTAATACAGCCTATAGTTCTTAGAGCTGGTAAAATTAGTATCAAAAAACATAATTAACTTTTATACTTTAGCTTGACTGAATACAAACCCATGAAATCTAGTGACTATACAAAAATGTGCATCAAGAAATTCCATATAACATATCTTCTGTAGATTAAGAAGCCCCCTGCTCATCACTGGGCTTGAAGAGAATCTGAAAGGCAAAACATGCTGTCCAAAAGTCGTAAGAGTAACATATCAGAAAACCTAAAACCAGGAGAGCTGGTCATATGTGTATTTTCCTTCCTTCCTTTCCAGGCAGTTGTCCTTCACTAATTTCACTGCTTAGCTCGAATTTAATTTATACTCCTAGAGAGCCTTCTGCACTCACTACTTGTGCAGAATGAAGATTTCTCTTTATGCACTGCAGAGACCATAGATACTTTTAAATTATGCTCTTATCATCAGTGTAAATCAGCCTGTAGATTACCACAGCCTGTAAATTTTGTTTGGATATTATTTTAGGATTAACTACCTCCAAGGTTGCATCTTTATTTAGGTTTTGTGTATATAGTCACTAGAGAAATATTTCCTTACATTGAAAATCAGTATTTTTTACATACTTCAGAAAGAGGAAATTAATATAAACAAAAGTTTTTAATGCCACCATAATTTCCAGAGATTTCCTGAGAAGAAAGGTACCATTAACTTCCAAAATACCCTTCCCATAACTATATCTCAAAAAGAGCTGTGAGAGGTACAGAAACCGGAAATTATTACCTGAAGAGCTACAGATCTGAAGAGCTATAATTATGACTAGAATAATATATAATTATATATAATCAAATTATGATTAGAATCATATATCTAAAAAGTGTTCTACGTGTCCTACGAATGTCACATTTTCTCCTACTGCTTAAGGAAATCATAATTTTTCACTCTGTCTCCTAAATCTCTCAGTCCAGGATTTTCTCAAAAACAAAACAAACCAAACCAAAACAAAACGAAAACCAAACCAAACCAAACCAAAACAAAAAACCAACCAAACAAACACAAAAACCAACAAAAACACAAAACAAACGAACAAAAAAACCCCCAAAACAAAAGCCAAAACCAAAACCAAAACCAAAAAGAACTAGAAAATGTTCAGGGAATGTATTTTTTTGCGTTCTGGTTGATTGATCAGTTCATTGGTTTTGGGCTGGTGGTGGGTTCTTTAGTTTCGTTGGAATTTTTCCTTCCCATCAGTAATTCAGTAGAAAGCAAAACTTTGTGTTATAAAATCAGATTGACCATTTAAGAAGAAACCTCACCTCATAGCTGTGAATGCTGAATTCCTTTTCAGCAGTGAGGGGCTGCCCTGTGCTAGCAGCCACCCCAAGGAAATGTCCTGCACATGGGACCACAGGAGACCTAGCTCTAATTTGAACTTCCCCAGTGAAGGAACTGACTTTACCCTACATAACTCCCATAACAAATAAGTGTGTGGTTTCACATGTCTTGGCTCACCTGTGAAAACTTCTCCATTTCACTGCAAAGAAGGAAAATAATGATGCTTCAAAGAATTGGAAAGCCATTTTCTTACAGAGTTGCTTTAAGAATGGATTTTTTCTTAATGACTTTTTAATAATCTTTGGATCAAAACTTCAATTTATATGGAAATATAAATGCAGATATTGTGGGTTTTTTTTATAACTTCATCACAATATTTCTCCAGTTGACATAGATATGCTTGTATATACATACATATATATATATATATATATATATATATATATATATATATATGCACCCATCCTTTTGCAATATGAGGTGGTGGTTTAGCATGAATGCGAAGAGATTTTTTTTCCCAAGGAAGTTCTAGCATGGATTGTGATTGACAGCTTGGCTGACAAATGGGAGTGTTTCTACTCCTCTGGAAACTCAGTCTTGAATCACAAGTCCCAAGTGACTCGTTCTTTCCTTTTCCAGCTGAAAAGAGTCTAACATCAACTCGTGAGTCGGGGTTTGGGCTGGGCCCCCCAGGGCCAGGCCTGCCGGGCCTCAGGGGGGGCCCTGCCTGTGGGACAGTGGTTGAGGCTGGCTGTGTCCCCTCTGTCCCCTCCTGGCTCCTCCAATGGGGAGAGGAAGAGAACTGCAGATTTCAGATTGGTGGTGTTGGCCCTGTGCCAGAAGCCTCCAGTCTGAAGGAGGAGAGACTTTTTGAGAACTTTTCTCTGGAGCTCCAGGGAGCTGATCCAAGTTTGAGTTGCTTTAGATCTGACCAGGGGTGGAGGAGGGTCATCCATCAGCGTTCCTAAGCATGCTCTCTCTCTCTCCCCCTTTCTCCCCGCTCCCCGTCACTTGTGGCCTTGAAGTTCTGTGAGTCCGCTGGAGAGAAAAAAAGACTCTGGGCAAAGACTTTAACCCTTTTCCCTCCTCCATGGAAGACAGAGTGATTTGAAATGTAGAGAGACAAAGTCAGTAAAAGAACTGAGAAAGACTATTGGGAGATGTGATGGAGGAAGTGGACATTTTTGACTGGACTTCTCTAGATGTGAAGTATGGGGAAATGGACTCTTTTTGTAATATCCTAATGCTGCTTGGGGGAATGCAAGTTCTACCCAAAGGGTTCTGTATATTGATATACATGGGTTTAAATTGAGAATTTTGATTAGAATATATCCCTGGGTCCTGGAAAAGAACAAAGAAGTCTCTATTTCTTTTGAGATAGAGGCAATTTTAGAGATGGAAGAGAATCCCTGTTTTGTACTAGAAAAGCATTCTTAAAACGATACCCCAAACATGTGGAAGCCCATAAACAGCTTGGGAAACTGTTATATGGATGAGACTGCACAGAATCTGCAGAAATTCTGGGTGGTTGCAGATCTGTGAAAGCCACCAGAGCTTTTTCTTGTGGCGTGTTCTCCATAACCCTAGAGAGGCTACTCTCCCAAGGGGATGTAGAATTGTGTTTAAATGGTGGCAACTGACTGAAAAATCATAGTTTTCTCTCTGTGGTGAGTGGGAAAGTGAACAGTTTGGGGAAGGGGGAAGGTGTTTGAATGTCTCATTTTTTTTTCTTTTTTCTCTTTTTCTTTAGTGTATATTAATAAAATCTATCTGTTTTTACTTAAGTTGTGCCTATTTCTCCTTTTTCTCCCAAAGTCATATCTCCCAGTTGATAAAGGAAATTTGGCGAATGTGAAACCACCACATAAATGGTGCATTGGCTGGGAAACCAAATTGAAACCACAACATAGACCTTCCAAACTCACTGTAAATTGGATAATAATGAAAGACTGCAATTTTAGATCTTTGCACTACTGAGAGTAGCAAAAGAGGATCCCAAAGAGATTTTCTTATATTTTTATTAACCAATCTATCTACTCATTGGCTAATAGTCCACTTGGGCAACCGACTCTATAATTTTCAGGAATCATCCAAAGAACAGGCACTGGGGAGGGTAAAAAAAAGGATATTTTAAAGATTGACACAAAGAGGAAATTCCCTGAATTTTAGGAAGTAAATTGAAGCAACAGTGGTGAGGGTTACTAGAGAGAAAAATTATTTTTGTATTTATTTTTGTAATGTTTACTCCTATATTCCACTGAGTCCAGAGATTATGTATAGGCATTTTTTGTCTGTTTGTTTGTTTGGTTAGTTTTTTAATTCAAGCTTCACCCTCAAGGAATATTTTAATATGACCTAAAAATCTTCTTTTACCCCTTCAAGTAATTTTTTTGCAAAAATTCTTATGAGAGTCAACCCTCATTTAAGGGCAAAATACTTTCCTTGAGTTTAACGTCCAGTGTTGTTTATCCATGACATAACTTCTTAGTACCTGAAATATATAAAGAGTATTCTTCTGATTAACTTTTCTATGAGAATATATTTTTAAGATATACATGTTTTATGGATGTTAGTATTAGACCACCATCAAAATTTTCTCTGATGAGTAAAGTTTCCAAGACTAAACCACATCTTGCTCAGGAAAAGAATAAAGATTTTTTTTTTCTTTCTTTCTGTTTGCTTTCCAAGAAAAACTCTTTAAAAGGGGGGAAATGGGAGAAATAGATATGAAATTGATAACTAGCTGTATGGCTAAATTTCAGTGTTGTTTCTCATTTAATCATAGAGCAGCTGCAGGTTAGACATGAACAGTTATTGCCTTGTGCATGTTTTGGAGAGTATCCATATGAAGACAAATGAAGATTTATTAATCTATTTCCACTTCAGCTACTGCTACAAATCAAGACCTCTTACTGTTGACTGAAAGCATTTCATTTATGGTGAGCAGGAAAACAAATTATCTTAATCCTCTACAGATAAAACACTTGAAGATATAGTTTCATCATACTCGATACTAATCATAGACAACATACGTGTGCAGTCTACACTTAAGTTACTTCATACAGGTAAAAAACTATTTGAGGTTTCCCTACTGCTAAATTGACACAAATATATATTGCTTCAAAAAACATAAAATCTGAGTTCTTTTACTCTTTTATTTTTAAGAAAATGTGTAAAGAAGAAAAAAAATTATTCTGGATAAGTCATTGTAAATCTGAAGGTTTGATCATTCTGTTTGATTACTTAGATGAGCTAAATTCTGAGCTGGTTTTCAGCTAGGACAGAATTTTTTCACAGTAGCCATGAGAGGACAGAGCCTGGAGCTATGTGGTCCTGTCCAGGCAGTTATTCTATAACACTCTGATCATATCTGGGGGGTAGAAATAATTCTCAGTTCAGGAAAGAAGGTGGGTGTGGTGCTGGATCTAGGAAAAGCGGAATCTTGGCTGTTCCATTCGCCATTTTTTGTTCATTTCTTGGGGTCACGCTGCTTTGTGTTGGTCAGTGAGTATTTTTTGCATGTAAATTGCCTTCTTTTTTTAGCTTTTGTTATTAATATTGTTGCTGTTACTGTTTGCTTTCTTATCTCATTGCTGTTTCCAGAAAACTGTTCTTATCTCAATCTGTGATCTCTGCCTTTTGTCTCTGTCACCCGAGGGGGAGACCGGAGCAGCTTGTGGTTTGGAGTGCTGGTCCTAAACCACTGGAAACACAAATAATATTTTTCCACATTAAGATCTCTAAATGTTCAGATGCTGCATAAGTAATTTGAGTAATAAATTCTAGAATGAATTGAAAAGAATGGATGAATGTTTTAGGTAAGACCAGATAAAATTTTTGTAACAAATGTGAAGTTCTCTGGTTGTAAAGAAATAAATTCCATCTTCTCATGCTTTTAATTAAAAGCCATTTAAATGATTTTTGGTATTTGTATAGAAAATTCTGAAATGACAGAAAGCATTAGAAATAAAGCATTCTTTAGTCAAACAATTTACACTACTTGTGGGACTTGCTCTGACATTGCATAAACAGGGCTTACTTCAGTGTAAGCTGTCAAACTTCTTGTTAGAGCATCTGCAACAGGAGCTGGTGATGGCTGCTCATCCGCAGAGCAGGGACAGCAACAGAAAGGCTGGAGGTTTCCTTGCATAGCACCAAAGTGCATAACCCTCAGCCACTTCAACTCATTTTATTAAATTTATGTTCAGCATTTGATACAATTTATAATAGGGGCCCTCTCAGCACTGTGACTGGATTGTTTTCAGCCTCATTAAATGGGAGAGTTTTGTCAGGCAAAGTCACCTAATAAAAATTGCCATGAAGACGTTAAGCAGGTGTCATTATGTGACAAAAAGGACACCAGTCATATTAAGCTCTTTTTTTCCACTTAAATTATTCACAGAAGGATTATTCACACCCATATTTCAGTATTTTCCATCATCAGCACAATGTTGCATTATCCTTTATGCACATTGCTTGACTCTATTCTACTTTGAGAAGCATTTGAGCTTATGATTAGAATTTTATTTTATGATCACGATAAAAGGGCAAGAAAGTATGCAGAAGAGAGACATCAAGCAGTTGGAAGAGAAAATTGGAGAGAAGGAACATGAACACATAGCAATGTATAATTCAAAATCATTGCTCAAGCTGATGATGCTTATGATAAAGTATAGTGTAATAGCTCAGTAAGATAAATATAATAATGTAATAATTCAGAAGACCTGAGCAGGGAGATCATCAGCTCTTAACTTGACATGTTAATAAACCTAATTGTATTCACTGTACTATTCATCATGTTAATGACTACATCCTGAACAGCCTTGATAGGCATCTGTACACTGCCCAGATGTCCACACGTGAAGGGTGTCTCTGTCTCAAAACCCAGTCTCGGACAGCAGTCGTGTGTTGATAACTAAGGGAGAGTAGGAACAGAGCAAGAACAGACAGTGTTTCCTCCTAAGAGTCTCCAGTCCCAGAATCTTTCAGCTCAGGTCAACTCTGAATTTAAGACCTTATACAAAGGCATCAAGATGAAAAAATTAGACTAATTACAGTAGTATTGCTGAGGCCTATGGAGAATTTAACTCTCCATTTCATTCTCAGATTTCATTGAAGGTGATTTAGTGAGAAATTATTCATTGCTGACTAATTAGATAACTTTTTTTTTTTTTTTTTTTTTTTTTTTTTTTTTTGGTAGGTCATGATCCTGTAAGTTATTTGAAGGTCAGCTTATGTTTAAAAGCCTATTTTACAGTCCTCTCCTTTGAGAAAGGTATAGTTTAAAGCATGTTTCTGATTCAGTTCAGAGAATTAATTCGGGTTTTTTTTTCCTTTACAGAATAATTATAGAAATATAAGCTTTAAAAGTAAAAAGTACTTGTCTTTTTGAGTTTTGGCACGTGTGACACTTATTCCTTCACACATCTGCATGCAGTGAGAGATCACTCAGTCAGCAAACAGTAAGCACTGTTTGAAACAGAAAGATGAAATGTTAAACTGTGTGCCAGAAGATTAGAAGCAACTTTTCTATCTCTATAAAACATTTCTAGTGCATTTCAGTGCCAGTTACAAACTGTATGATATTATTTGGTTAAGTATTGCATCTTTAGTTTTACTTCTGCAGACACAAAGAATTTAAAGCCATCCAAAATGCATCCTCATACACAGCTTACAGACCTAATAAACCCATAATTTCCAGGGAACATCTTGTACCTTAGCATTAACTGAAGTGCTTGTAGTGATCCTTTGAGGGGTGAGACATAAACTTCATGTCATCACCCTGGCACAAAACAGCTGAAAATAGAAATATCTGTCCTCCTCAAAAAGACAAAGCCATTCAGTCAGCCATGTAGGAGTGTAACCAATATGTAGATATAGAGATGAGACACTGGATTTTTTTTTACTTCATTTTCTGCTTTTCTGCCTTGATAGCCATGTTTTATGTATTTCTATATCTCTGTTGTGTCAGGGGTCTGATCAGGGGCCTCTGATCCTCACTCCATGAAGAAGCTGAGAATGTTTCCAGTCACAGGAAGCAGCAGAAATCTATGTCTTCCCTTATTTTATTCTATTATTATATTCTTCCTTCACTGTCTTCTTAGTAAAATCTTCTCTACTTGTATTTCTTTAGTCTTTTGAACACTGCTTTGTGATAAAAGCAATTAAACGGCAGCCTCATTTGGATCCACTTTTTATTGTGATGCTTTTTCTTCTCAAGTACCAATCAGAGGCAGAGAGCAGCTGTTACCTTTATTCTGCAATAGCTGCCAGCCAGCACTCCCATCTCCACTATAGAAGGACAACTTATTTGCCTCCAGGCATTTCATCCTAATGACAAAAATTCAATTCCATACACTCTCTCTCATATTTTGTGTGGTATCTAACTCAGTAAGACTACAATCTCAGATGAGCTTTGAAGGTGTTCTTGCAATTAAATAATAAATACAACTTGCTCTCTAGTGCAAATTTTGCCCAGAGCAACCACATGCCAAGATGGAACCGTAGCCCCTGCCCTGAAGGTTTCACTGTCAAAAGATATAAAGCAGTCACAGAAAAGAGGTGACAGAGAACTTGACTAGAAAACTGAACTGTTGTGTTTCTTTGGGTTTCGGGTTTGTGGGGTTTTTTGTTTAGTTGGTTGGTTTTGGTTTTTGGTTTATTTTTGGTTGTGTGTGTGTGTGGTTTTTCTGCTTGTTTGGTTTTGTTTGCTTTTTTTGTTTGGTTTTTTTGTTTGTTTAAACTTTGATATGTAAATTTCCTGTTTTGTCCCTGCCCTCAGTACATCTAATCTAATTGACCTGAGTAAAATTTCTCAAGTGTAGTAATTATGTATCTAATGGTCACATGGGATATAATACGTTCTCTTCATAGGTAATTTTCTTTGACATTTTTGGAATTGTGCTTTCTACAGTTACAGAATTAATGAAGAAGAGAAAAAGAACACACTGAAATATTTAGATTGCTAATTCCATAGGGTTGGGATAGATTTTATGATTATACAATAAGATCCTAGTTTATGATGAGAATTACTATGATATACTGTAATTTCCCTAAAACTCATATATGCTGTAGAATTTAAGATGTAACCAATATACCAAGAAATGCATTTTCAGTGCTGCAATATGAATGAGTCGAATTCTCATGCTGCATTTCCAAATTCATAATAACAAAATTCTGCTAACAAAATGCAACACAATTTTCTTTAGCCAGATAATGCTTTCCACTTTATAAATCAAGTGACAGCTGGAGGCAACAGTACATTCCAGAGAAAATGAAATTGCCATACTTAAATGTTCTCATAAGGAGCTGCTCTTTACCTATAATGCCTAGACTATATCTGTAAACAGTGACAACTTAATTAAAAAAGGCTGGAGTTGAAGCCCATTTCAAACTTATATCTGTCCTGTCTGTGTAATGGTCAATACAGATTTTACATACAAAAAGGTTTTCAGAACGTGAATCCAAGTCTCAGAGAATGCCGTAGAAATGTAGCTTTGTCCCCTCCCTATAGTGCTTTCCTCTCTGCTCTTGTAGTGCATTTTCCCTCAGAAGATGTGATCACCCTTGCTACTTTATACTCTTTCTCTGCTGTGCTCTTTCTCTACTGTGCTGCTGACTCATGTTCACTCACAGTCTGCCAGGATCCACAGGCAACTGTGCTCAGAGAGGAGAGGGAATACATGAGAGGAGCAACTGTGCAGACACCCAGGTCAGTCTGTTTCAGATACACACACACAGAATCACACCCAAGTGTGAGCATTTTCTGTTTTATTTATTTCAGTCATGCCTTTGTAATTGCTCGCTTCCCTTGGAAGAAAAGATTGAGAGGAAAACATAGTATCTTTTTTTCCATTAAAAAACCTTTTTTAAAAATGACAGCACTTCTCTTGCAAATAAGGATTTTTTAAAGTGTGCAGAGCACAGATGTTGAAAAATGCATTTCATTGTATTTTAGGTACTGCACAAATCTCCAAGGCAAGGAAAAGCACAACTCTATCATATTGTCTTTGAAATTAGAAAAATGATACATTGACTATTTCACAATAAATGTTTTGTAACTTAATTTTGAAATATGAGCTAAGTTGTCTGTGGATATAATCTAGGATAAATACAAGGATCAAAATGAAGAAATTATTCTTCACAGCAATAAAGCATCACAAAATGACTAATTATTGTTAAACTTTTAAACTTCATAACTACCCTGTTCTCCTCCATTACAGAAATTCTTTTACTAACTTTATACTAAGAATGGCTTGTCTTTTTCATTTCATACTAAAAATTGCTTTATTTTCATATTGCTTTGACTCCACCTAGTAGAAAATATCTCTCAAATTGTAATTATGATGACAGTGTTTGCCACTTCTTTGCCCAGGTAGGAGGGCATGCAGAATGTTGAATGTACAAACTTTTAGATTTATCCTCAAGGTTAGGAACAGATCCTAAATGCTTCAGTTAAACTGAAGGATCCCCTAATTATTCACAGTAAGGCATAATTCAATCATTAGGAAGATATTCTATAGCACATTACAAGTTGTCTTTGGAAGTCGTTTTAGAATAGTATATGAAATAATCAGCCAATATGAATTGCTTTCTTTTCTGCTGTATCTGTTATGAAGCCTCTCAATTGTATTTTTTCTGTGCAGCAGAATTGGTTCAGAAAGCAAAAGAAAAGTTATTTTCTAACTTCTTTGAAAGAGTTTATAATCTTCACAAGCATATCCTCATCTAGACAGTTATAGGCAATAAGAGTAACATGCAAAAGCAGAGCTTGAGTGCTCTGCAGTGGGTCCAGTTAAAGGACCTAAAATCATGAAATCCAAACAAAAAAAAAATGCAGGAAAAAAGGTCAGTTTTGGCTTCTACTTACTCAGTGTAGTCTCCTTGTAAGAAATTTTTCTCACATGTTGTACCTGACTGCCACTGTGTCTTACATGGTTAAACCTCCATTGTTTAGTGGCCTTCTCACCAGAGCATCACACACAGCTCTGATCTAAACCTGTTTATCCATGTGGTTCAGTCTCTGTGGAGTCCAATTTGATTCTATACACTGACAAATCCAAGAGTGTAGTACAGTTAAAAACTCTCCCAATTTTGTTAGATTTTATAGACATTGAAAATATTTTTTTTCTCTCTCCCTTACACTTTCTAAAAATCTGATGCTTCAGAAACACAGTGTTGCCCAAACAACATTATCTGGCATTTAATTTCTTTCGCACAATTTTAATTTTAAAACACAAGAATTGCTGATTCATTTTGAACATTACCTGTCTACATTTATTGCTTTAATTAAAAACAGGAAGAAAAATGCCAAGGCAATTTTCTTTTGGGCTCTAACCTATTCATGACACATAGGTAGTAAATTACTTTTATCTTCTACTATAAAAAAAAATTGTGTCAAAGTATATCACCTGAACAGCATTCAAAGAGAGAGTTAATTATTTTGAAATAGTCCCTCTGCATAGGAGGGCAATGATCTGTCACCAGTTTTCCCCTCATTGTTTCCCCTGCATTGTAAGGGAAGACTGAAATATTTGTTCCACACTGATACTCGAATTCAAAAGGCAACATTACTAATGAAGTAGATAGACTGGTAGCATGGCTTAATTTGTGAAACAAATTTTGCAGATAGATCACAATAAATGTCAACTTTCTAGGCGTCTTATAAGTCACTGAAGGAATATGCTTATAGAAAACCAATTGCTTTCTATGAAATAGAAAAAACATCACTTTTATAAATGCAAATTAATGATTTTCTTGTAAATAGAATTCAAATAAAATCTTTCCAGTGTAGGAGGCTTCATAAGAAAACCCATTTTGCAACTGCATTAGAAGGCCCAAACAGAGTGCTGGTGAGAGGTGGGAAATGAACAAACCTGCCAAACCCTGTCTTTTATCACAAGGGTGACACAACTCCTGCAATATCTCACTTCTTAAAAGATGGTTCTATATCTATAGAGAAACCACATTTTAGTACTATATCAGCTAAAAATAAAATATTCTACTTGCAAAATGAGAAGTTGTGTCCCATGTCAGTTTTATTATTTCAAGTAACTATTAGAAGTTTGGAGGCATCCTAAAATCTTGCTTTGGTGAGCAAACAGATGAAAATATACTTTCCTAGTTAGCCTCAATTCAAACTAATTTCCTGTCTCAAGGTAACTAGCATTTCAGACAGTCCCATTCATGATATTTTGCCCACAGATCATTGGATTTGAACTTTGCTTTAAAGATCACTGCTTCAAAATATAAAACACTGTCTGAAGCTCCAAGAAAAAAAAATCACAGCCCTTTACACAATGACATTCAATTCATTCCAATATAGCTAGCATGGATCTGGAGGCTTTCATATCTACTGTCCTGACCAAAATGTATCCTGGAAACTGAAAATTGACTTGTAACTCAGACTGAGCAGCTCACTGACTGCTGACAGTATTCTTCTGTCTCAGAATTTCTTGGTACAACAATCTACCTATCTAAGATGTCTGAAAAGATTTTCTTTATTTATAGCCAGTGTCAAAGCTGCTGTCATTTAGTGGCCTTTGCAATTTCTCCATGCTATTGTATCTGTCATATCTCCCTTTGTTCCCTCAGAATACCTACTGCTTTTTTTGCTGTTTCAGTCATTCCTTGAATGCTACAGCAGTGGTTATGGTTTTGCAGCATTTTATCACAAAATGCTCATATTTCCCAGAACTTGCTTTCAATGCCCGGTATTTTTTTTTTTTTTTTCGGTGGACTGCAAAAGACTTCAAAATAATTAGAATTAACACATGGGCAAGAGTTATGGAGAGAAAAGAACAGGTCCTCTGGAGGGACTGCAGCTGCAGAAAGGGAGGGAAATAACGAACCATGGGAAGGCTGGACGTTTGAAAGGAAGCTTAGAGATTGAAGGCAGAACAGAGTCTGGATTTACTCTGAATTGCTTATCTTGATTTGCTGCCTCATAGCTGTGGTTTTGAATGAGAATTTAAATTATATGTTGAAAATTAAGTCACAAGAGCTTGAAATTTATCTGTAGGCTGATATTCAACCACCAGGATGTGCCCTTAATGATTTTTCAATCTTCTCCTGCTGGGCTTGAAGAAGGTACTAACAGCAGAAGAAGCATCATATCTTATCATGTTCTTCCTTCTTCTGCCTGTTCTTGTTATAAATGCTACAGCAATCTCTGCCTCAGACAGTGAATTACCTCAGTGACATCCAGGATGTCAAAGTTTTTGTTCAAAGTCAAAAGTACACACTGTTCCTAAATGTCAACCAGTAGCCAAGTTCTGCTTTTTACCTTCAAAATTTCTCTGTTTAAATGCACATGGAACAAATACGCACTACTAGGAATAGAAAACTGATGTGCCAATATGAATCTACATCCCAAAAATGACTTGTCTGAAAAGCTGGAGCCAAATCCATCCTCAGGAAGAATTCTAGTGGGGATATATGAAGGAATGGTTCTTCTTTCTGTATTATAGGCACTAAATAATATTGCTGATTACTCTGACACACTCTGGCCTTCTAATGACAGTGATTTGTGCTCACCTCAGAAAACTGTCGTTGGTCTAAGACTGAAGACTTTGATTCTTTAAATTTGAAAATCTGTTCTGAGAGGTTTTATTCACAATTTGAGAAAAGCCTTGCAGTCCTAGCAAGGAAAACAAGGTGCATGAGAAAAAGGCACTCAAAACTTCATTAATCTTTTCTTAATTGAACTTTCTCAGCCAAACCCACACAAAATTCAGTCTCCATTAATATTATACTGTTGCTTGACTGATTCCACTTAAGTGTCTAATTTTATTTTATCTTTACTTCATTTATTGCTTTTTCCCTGATGCAAAATCATCTTTCAGCTTTCAATTTCATTTGTAATCTCTTACCAGAAACCACACTCTATTCCTACTCCTAAAGACTAGTGCTGTCTAATGCTACCCTACAGAAGTAAAAGTCAGTGAAGTTGCTCTTGGTTTTCTGTATCGGTGTGATTGAGAACAGACTGAACCAAAGTCCCTACTGCCTTCTATTTTCAAACACTTTACTAATGCCCTAGCTAAGAAGTGAAATCACAGGTAAAAGGGGACTAAATCTCTGACCTGTACAAGCTGATTGGTCTGAGATCCCTGTAAATTAAAAACACTGCTTAGCATATGACCTGCATGCCCCTCCCCTGCATATGCCTGGCCATAAGAACAAATAACTAGTTTTAAAATCTGCGAGGTTCAAAAACTAAGAGGTTTGGGCAGGGAATGAGAGAGGGAATTCTGTTTTGCACAAAAAAAAGAGTCAATGATTTTTGACACATTTTATAAGAGTAATGAGCAGAAAATCTGCCATTGTCTCAGAGTACTTAATGTATTTTGATCTTCCATATCCACTTAACCCATACTCCAGTTTATCTTTCTATTTTTCTTTTACTATAACGTCTTCCTTATATGTGGCAAGCTCTGAGGGTATATTTCCATCTATGAAAGCAAAGGGAGATTTCCTCACAGAAACCATTTTGGTCAAAATTCCTTTCTTCAAGCTCACCTCGGTTAAATTAAGGTATAACTTTACAAACGCATACCACCCTGAGAAATTATGCAAATTTTAGACTCAGGTTCACTGCTGATTCAGGTTTGGGATATTGTGAGAGTAGCTGACCTGTCTTCTCACATGCCAAGAAACAGGTAAGAGTTAGCACTGCACACCAGTACACTTTTGCTGCCAACTCATTTCCCTTAGAAATTGTACCAGATCACATCCAAACATTTTTTGTCCTCTCACACTGTTTGGCAGACAGCTGCCAAAAAACATTGCAAAACTGGCCAGGAAGCAGTTTTTGAAGGTATTGAATGTTTTATATCCAGATTAAACTTTGAAACTTGAATATTTTTCACCATGATACCCTGGTGGAACATGTCACTCACAGAAGAGTGAGTAAATTATAACCTGAGAGAAGAGAGCATTCTCTCTTCTCACAGTTTCCTAGTGCTATTTGAAAGAGGGTGAGTACCCATTAACACAGACTGGACACAATGACTTAAACTGCATTTAAGACAGCACTGAACTAAGTGCTCAGCTAAGGGCCAGAAATATTTCTATGTGCAGTTCTATCAAGTAACTGTAATGGAATCAAGGAGACAATCAATGTCTGACACAGAAGATCCAAAGTTATATCACAATATATTCTCTAAATGTCTTAATTTGTCTAAGATGGGAAATTATTCTTTTTACCTTAAGGATGTCAAATTGCTTATGAACACAGCAACTTCTGCCACATTTGAAGACATCCAGGTATTATAATTTTTTTTTTTTCATAGAATTTTGCCCAATCTTGTGACAAAAGTCAGAACAATGAATCATACCAGGATTTCATAAAAGTCCCTCAATACAACTTCAGATAGTAATTGAATTCTTATTTTCACTCTTCTCAGCATTACATTTAAATTAAGCAATCTGTCGTGATACAATCAGTTCAAAGCATCAGACATTCTGCTTTTAGGAATTGCATCTATCCAGATTAAACTCTATAATACCACCCAGATTTTTTCTTTTTGTACAGTGTCAATTTTTTCAAATTAAGCCTTTCTGAGCAGCAAAAAGGCATTCCTAGATGTGTAGAAAACACCACATGTTTTCTGGATGCTGTCAAAAGCTTGGTGATTAATTATTTTATGCACTGAATCTCAGACTAGCTTTCTGGTACCACTTAATTACAAATAGATTTCTCTTAAACTTGCTTCTGTTTTCCTCTGCTGATGCCAGTTTTCATCTACGGTTTTAACTGGCAATTCCAGCCATTTCATAATAGCATCAATCCACCTCAGGGTATCCTTGTTCTACTTCTCTTTTGATACTTTTCCACTTGGGTCTCAGAAGGATACTCAAGTAACCTCATCCCTTTATTTTCTCTGGGAGCATGATAAAAGGTGCTGGAGCCAATGTTTCTCCATTTTCCCATTGCTTGCCTTGTCCTTTTTCACTAAGCTTTAAGAGCCAGGTCTAATTATTATGTTAATGTAGTTATTAAAGGAGAAAAGAACTTTACTAAAGGTATCTGAAAGGATTTTATCCTGTTTGCTTTAAAAATGACAATCATTAATTCTAATTGCCATAAAATTACATTGCTGGAAATTGCAGTCAAATAATTCTTTAATTAAGAGCCATAAAGCCTCCTCATAGAGCTCAGAGAAAATTGCAATCACTCATTTTCTTCTTTCTGATACATTATATTGCAATTTAGCAGATAATTTTTGGCCATAGAACCAGTTAATTTAAATACAATTAAATCAGGCAGATGCTGTATAGTTAGGGTTTTACAAAAGCAAAATTTACTCTACCAAAGTCATGCACCTCAGAATGATTATTAAATGTTTGAAGCATACAACCTTACAGACTTAGTAGTTAATTGCAGCATGTTTGCTCTGTACTTGAGGGGGTGATATTTGATTTGTGACTGCTAACTGAGGTAAACATCCTGTCTAATTTTTTATCCTTGTGATAAGTGAAGTCCTACTGAGCAACCAAGAAATATTAATGAATATCTATGAGCTTTTTTTCTTCCCACGTTGTTTCAGCACATGCACATTAGTCTGAAGATTAATGTCTAAATCACAATTCAACCCATAATTTTCAGCATCTGTGAGAAAAGATGCCAACAGTCACCAGAGTGAGCTGCTGACAGAAGTACACACTCCATGGAGGATGCATAGAAGGGGAGGAAGAAGCATGAATAAATGTAACTCTAACTAAATATTGGCACAAAGGCCAGAAGCGGCATTCACCTTCTGCTCTGTGATCCTCCTTTTCCCAGAAGTTTACAGGTATAACTCCAGCAGGACACAGCCATCTCCTCAATGCTCATATGTGGGTAAATATTGGCATTGCAAACACACAGGGTATGTTAGAAGACAAATTTTTCTTTCTGTATTTTCTTTTTATTTCTGACAACCAGCCTCAATTTTTTGCCCATGTCCTTAGATTGATGATAAGCTGTGAGCCATGCAAAGCTACAGACCCTTGAAAAATAGTTTACAAAGACAAGACAACCCTCATTTCTCTCAGGTACTCCTAGGTTTACGTTACAGCCTCCCTGATGTCTCAAGTTTCGTGTTCCACTTCAAGTTAACCAATTGAAATGATCTGGACTCAAAACAGTAATTTATAATCCTTGTCTGTTCTTATACATAGCACTTGGGTGTCTGAAATGTATTTGAACATCTACAGATGAGAGAGAAGCAGTTTCACAAATACAAATCAGATTTTACTAACAGTGATTTAGCTAATAAGCAAGAACCAGTCTGTTAAAGAGCCTGATTTAGTGAAAGGGGAAAAAAAAGAAAAAGCTGTTGGCAGTATTTCTGTCATCCTCTCTTCATGCTGAGACCTTAGGGTGGTTGTGTTTTTTTTTTTTTTTTTTTTTTTTTTTTTTTTTTTTTTTTTTTTTTTTTTTTTTTCCAAGAAACAGTAATCTGGAAAAGTCAGTAACATGGAACTGTTAAATTGATGCTGGAACTTGGCTTAACTGGAGAGGGCTGCTGTACAAGGACCTGCTATTGTCACCTCTAAAGGTAAATGGTTTTCTGAAGAGAATTACCCTTCCCTGAACCAGGACCAACAGCTACTTCTAAATAAGTTGCACAATATGAGGTAATACAGCAACAATCTGGCTTTCAGTATTTTTTAACGTTCACAAATGTGCTACTTTTAGTAATTTGGGGCTTTTTTGTTTTGTTTTGGTTTTAGAAGCACATGAGATTTTAAAATTTGCTTCTTGCTGTTGTCATTGACAGAGAAATGGCTGCTCTAATTAAATGTCTGAAACTGAGAACTGCTGCAAAACACATACAAGTGGGCTGCTGATGACCATGTTGTTAAAATTCTGGTAGCAAATTCAGCTGGATGTCAGCTGGCACCAAAGACATAACTCATTCATCAGACTCCATTCTGCAGTGGCTATAAGAAGTGAAAACATAATGTAAATATCTGGAAATATAGAAGGACAGTGGAAAAAGTATCTGCTTTCTTATTCCAGAAACACCTACAGAGTAAGTGTGGTGGGATAGTTATGCCTGCCATGGACAGATGAGTTATGTCCTGAAGACTTCAAAGAAATTCCCCCTCTGCTTCAGAAACTTTGGGAACAGACACATTCATCTGACTGTTTAAATAAAGGTGAAGGCTGGAGAGGCGAGTTACCACTCCATTGAACTCATGTCTCCTTGGCTTCATCAGAGCAGGAAAGGAGAACACACAACTCTAGGACTCCCCAGCCCACGGTTTTATTCCTTGATAAATTCTTCTATCAAGTACCACATGGGGTTTTTTTAGGTAATCTATCAAAGCTATGTTTGACTTTGGACTTTATCTGAGAAAAACTAGCAAAGTCTATTCAGCCAGGTGAATATATCATCTAAAGTGACCAATACTAGCAGCTAGTGAAGGAGTGTTACTTTCTGTCTCATAAGGCTGAAATGAAAATATGTGATGTGAAAGGAGACTATGTTATGTAAAAAGGAGACTCAAACCATTCTTTTAGTTATCACAATGTCTTAACTAACCCTTTTGGGTGAGAATCCTCACCTTTTTACTCCCTCTGCATCTCTCTTACTTTCTGTATGTCTGTCTGCCCCTACCTATAGGAACACACCTCTTACAAAGTCAGCACTAGACTAAATTCTTTCTTCCTCAGTGAGGTGGAATAAAGTTAGACAGTATTGGTTGGTACTGATTGTGTGTCTGAAAAATAGACGTTTTCTACTTCTTCAAAATATATTTCTATACAGCTGAAAAGTGCAATGAAATTCAACTTCAGGTGCTTCAAATTCTATGAGAAATAAGGAGTGATTTTATCACAGCACTAGTGAGGTTTTGTTTCTACAAGGCTTGCACAGGACTTCCTCCATCTACTGTGTGGTAGCTTTATTAGTTCAGGAGAATTCTCATCTAAGAGTGATGAGTATCAGCCCACGAAGCTGCCACACTCTCAAAATCCTCTCAGCAGAGTCAGTGGAAATTCACTGCTGCACATCAAAACAATCTGGCCTGAGGGAACTGGGTAACTTGCTGGCATATCTTGCCTTTTAAGATAATTAAAAATCACACGTCTGGGAATCCATTAATGACACGACTGAGATCCCAAAGGACTGAAATCATTATGTGTATGAATCATGCTCTGTCATCCTCAGTTTTGGCAATCATTGATAAAACTCTTTGGATCTTCGGAAGATTAAGTCCACAATATGAATCTCTTTAGTCATGATCTGCTTCCTGATTGTGTTGCAAGGAAGGGCTTTTGTGCACTGAACCAAGCACTGAGAAAATTTTCAAATGACTGACTACTTTGTACCTTGGGAGGAAGCTAAAGACTAGATTGATTTACATCTTTTTGACACAAATTAGCTTTTCTCTGCCTTTGGATATCTAGAAAGAGATCCTTAGGGTTAAAGTAACTGCACATACAGAGCTAGAGAGTAAGTTAAAGAAAGGTGAAAGGAGAAAAACAATTAAAATCTAGTAGAGAACAAAAGAGAAAAGGAAAAGGAAAAAGAGAAGCAGAGGGAAAGAATCTACCCTTAGTAAACTGGACCTGGTTCTGAAAAAGCAGATGAAAGCTAAGACAAGGATTAGGAGAATAGCTCAAGATCAGTACTTCAAAACGTCCTCTAGACATTATTTTAGGAAGGGCAAATTGAAAAAAAATGTCTTTCTCCCAAGTGAGAGATGCTCTGCACTGCTTTCTAAAGAATTTGGTTTACTAGCTCATAGCTATATCACAGCAAATGAAATGGATAGGAACAAGAACACTGTAAAACTCAGAACTGTGGTCTTCCAATGCCCACCAGTAACACAGACAATATATCCAAACAGTTCCTCACTAGCCATGTGCACTGCAAATTGCAGTTCCTGATCCCAAATTAGTCGAATGAGCTCTGACTGTATATAAATGTTCTTCTACTGGTTAGTAGGCATATAATCTTATTTTTTGAGAAAATAAAAATAAATTAAAATATCAGAGTTTACGTGAGAAATTTATTGGCCATTTCTATGCAATAGGTATGCTGGTGGCACAACAGTGGCAGAAGGGTCAGTATTAGTCTCAAATAGCAGTGATAGTGCCCAAACTGAGCTTGGCACATGCAGCACCTGCAGCAGGACCTCAGCTCATGTTACCACACTGCAGAACCACAGAGAACCATTGTCTCCCTTCTGCATGAGCAGGGAGCCAAAGGGCATACCAATGGGTTCCAGGATGGACATGCAGGGTTTTTTTCTGGCATGGAGAAAATGCACACAAGTAAAAATAATCTCAATAACAGGGAATAAAGAATTGACAATAAAGTTCAAAATATTTACTTCGTGTTTTAACTCTAGTAGGCTACTAGGGGCTCCCCACAGCCTTTTGCTCACTCCTCAGAATGAGATAGGGGAGAGAATCAGAGTGGTAAAAGTGAGAAGACAGGTGGGTTGAGATAAAATATTATAATAATTACATAACCCCAGAAATATTGTTAATAAATGAAAAAGAAAATAACAAAAAGGAGAAGTAAACTCCAAGAAAAATAAATTATACAAATGAAAAATAATTGCTCACCAATGACTGAGTGATGTCCAATCTTTTCCTGAGCAGCAGCCCGTGGCCCACATTCCCCTTGGTTTAAATGCTGAGCAGGACTCTGTATGGTCTGGGATATCCCCTGGATGAGTTGTGGTCAGCTGTCTCTGCTGTGTCCCCTCTCAGCTGTTTGTGCACCCTCAGCCTCACTTTTGGTGGGGTGAGCAGTAGAAAAGACATTGGTTCTGTGCAACCCCTCTTGCAATAATTAAAATATGAGTGTGTTATCAATAATGCCATCATCCTCAATCCAAAACATAGCAGTGTGCCAGGTACTATGAAGAAAATTAACTCTATTCTGGCCAGAACCAGGACAAGGAGTCTTAAAATATTCTCCCAAAGTAAACCAAGATGCATTCTCCTCGGAATCAAAAAATACAGAATAGGGATTTAGTACCTCTTCTGTCAGCCTGAGCCTATGTGTCCTTTAATTTAATGAAATAAAGCATAAATACAATGTTAGTAGGGTTTTCGTATGAAATGTTGAATTAGATTTCTTCACAGAGCTTAATATCTTTCTTGGCTTTCTACTCACAACTTAATGGCTACAATTAAACACTTTCTTCAGTCAGGCACATTGGCATGGCCAGAATGAAGCAGAATACTGTAAAACCTTCAAGCATACAAATAGCTTGTTTAAAAATCCTTACATTGCTCGAGCTCTGGGGTCATGGCTGTGTTGTGTTGCCCTCTCCTGTCACTATTATGTCCTTACAGCAGTATCGACTACTGACTAAACACAAGATTATGAAAATTCACATCCAATTGCATAACAGCAAACCATCACTCTAAAATTTTTCTGGGGCTGTACAGCTTTTTCAAAAGACATTTTGAAAGCTCTCCTTGCTTGCTTCTCTAATGCCTTGCATAGTAAATTAATTTAAGCTATGGCTCTCTGTATGGCTTTATGTTTCTGTATTTTGAAAGAAAGGGGTATAAAGTCTATGACATATTTCAGGATAAGACCTTCTAGATAAAATCATGAACCTATAGAAACAAGAAAAACTTCTGATGGCTCCAAGGAGCTCAGACTTTTACTTTCTGGCACTAAGGAGTGATGCCTACCAGCACTTAAACCCAGCTTGAAATAACTTATTGGCAATTGTTTATAGTCACGTTGCTGAGGGTGGATTACACAATCCAGTAAAGCGTATCAAATTTTAATGAGCAAGTTTTCAAGCATATTAAATTTGTTGCACAGCTCCAGGAGTACCATAAATGGTGACTTGTTGTTACTACTGGAATTCAGATTTTGCATCCCAAAAAGTCCACACTTCGGCCATTGGCTAAAACTGACTGAGACAACTATTTCCCAGGCAGTCTTTGGACAAGAAAATTCCTTCCCTCTCCTTAACTATTGGTATTGCTGTCTCTTATCAAAGATGTTAAAGTGGAAAATGTCAAAATCACTGCCTAGAATGCAACGAATTCAGGAAAATTATTTCAGTTTTCAGAGAGTGGGTTGTTTATCTTTAATGTAGTTCTGTGGAGAATGTATACACTTTAGACCCATAAAGTGTATATTGAAGTGTCCACTGAATTGCTGACTCTGTAGAAATGCTCGTTTTGAAAGAAGATCACATCATAAAGGCTGTGTGTTTAATGAAGAGCACATGAACAATGAACTCAACAGGGCTAAGAGAAACATGAAAAGAACAGGATATTCTTAATTTTTAATTTTTGAAAATCCTGCAAAGGGATCCATGGACTATAAACCCCTCAAAAATATTTAAGAAATTAAGTGGGAGTAAATAGATTTACATACTTACACAGTGTGAAACAGCCTTTGCCTCTTAATGTCTTTCTGGACATTGTCTCTGTGTCTTTCAAATCCCAATTTCTGAATCTTGTTAATACTTTCCCACTGTGGAATAGAGAAGACTTCATGTTTTACCTGGTTTTCTCTCATAGGTGTGACTATTTTGTGTTCAGAAACAAAACTACGGTTTATAAAATAGGTGTTTTTATATCTGAAATAGAAGATTCTTTCTCAGTGTGTGTGCAGGGGTCTGTAGTGTCAACATGAACTTAGCTCTTTAGAGGGGGCTCTCAGATGATTTCTGGTCTCAATGGGCACATATTGACTTCACTTACACTGTGGAAAAATCAAAAAATTCAGTGAAATTTCTGTGGCCTTGTTTTCCACCTACTAAGCTATGGGTACAGGAAACCAGGAAAACATTCCTCTTGCTCCTGTTTGCTTCCTATTGTAGAAAGCATCTAAGAGTTTGCCATCCTGCATCAATATGATAAAATGTTTTGGGAAAATGAAGCAATATCAGAGCTGAAGTCTGAATGCACTGTATTTTTTTCTTTATTTTTCCTTTATTTTTGGTATTCAGAATTTGAATCTTTTGCAATGAAACTCTGTAATGTTTATTCTAATTTTTTTTAGCATGTTCTTCAACCAATATGTTTTTGAGTTCATTCCAAGAAAAAGATGGGCCAGTTTCTCTAAATGGTGATATCTGAAATCCTGAGGAAACCTTTTGTTTTCCCCCCACAAAGTGAAGCCATGACTAAATTGTTGAAAACTATCAAAATACTTCAATATGAAAACAGTGGGACATAAGCATTACGTCTGTAAAATTTCCAGTTTGCGGGCTGAGTTGGAGCAGCACCTGAAGGGTCACATTGTAATGCACAGTTTTGTCACGGGATTTTCTCTTTCATTAGGACAGGTTTTGCTTACACATGAACTGACCAGTTCCACCAGCAGAGCAGTGGTGGAGTTACTAATGTAATGTACCTTGAGGTGAGGCCTTGGGAAGGCTGACCTGAAACAGAGACTGGACTGAGCTAGAGAATAAAGTAGATATTTATTGAAACGCCTTTAGGGCTCATCTTGGGCAGGACAGGAGCCTGACCAGGGCTACACCCAGGGTGGATTAAGAATGGTCACAAAATAGACAACTGCTCATGAGGTCTTACACTTTAATAAGTTTTAGTCTATTTGCATATTGGGGTTTAATTGTCCAGTTACAGCTTCAGGTTGTGAGGTCTCATCCTTCTTGTTTCTTTCCTCAGTCCACCATTGTTTGTGCTTTTGGGCCTGAAAATTGTCCTTGGTCCTCAGCAGGAAAAGGATTTGTTTTTTCTACCTACTCTGTGAGGGGAGCTTACCAGCACTTAATATGAGGCTCAGAACTACACCCCTGGGCAGCACAGAACCTGAAAAACTTGAAAGCTAAAACTTAAGGCATCAGAGATGTCCCTGTTCTGATTCCTGAATGACCTCCTCAAATGCAGATGTTCCAGGCCCGGGAACACCACTAGATGGGGATGTTTTCTCACGTTCGCCTCATCCTCTGAGGGGCTGAATTTTCTTACTGTAACTATACTCATTTTTGATGACTGCACATTAAAAAGCGCAAAATGAGTTCAAGTAACTTTCATATATAAACAAGTATTATGGGCTTGAAATATTTGCACATGGCAACGAACACAAGGATTGATGAGGTCTAGTGTCTGGTTGTTTAAAATTGGGGGAATGAACAGAGAGTGTTGTACAAGCAGGCAAAAAAGATTGGAAGAATACCTGAGGCCCCCGTATTTTTGTGTAACAAAATGAATTAGTACTTATTTAGCTTTTATTATATGGTGGAAAACATCTTTTAGCGATGTATCTTATCTGCAAAGCAATTTTCATCTCCAGAGTATTTAAGCACATTCATCCCCAAGGAAAAGACAAGATATGGGGAGTCGGTCATTGCTGAAGTGACAGTGACAGCTTCTACCCTCATCAGTACTCAGTATAATGGCAAAGAAAGGGATTGATTTAGATTCAGCTGAATAGCTTAAACAAATGAGGAGGTTTAAACACAAACCATTCTATGATTCCACGATCTAGCAAGACCTGCTACTCAAGTGAAGCTGGAGAAAAATGGATCACTGATGAGTTTCAAAAACTTGCTAAAAGTGGATTTTAAGGTGAATTTTCAGTCAAAACAATGTTATTTAATAACACATTTTTTCCCCAAGTCTAATATTTCCTACATATAATTCTTAATAAATATTGGATGAAATAAAGATTTTTTTTTTAAAAAAAAGTACTTTTCTTTTTCTTTTCCTTTTCCTAAAAAATTCATTGCTGATATTCAAAACTAAATTATGATTCCTAAAGTCATAGAATCATCATGGAATCATCCCGGAATCATCATAAAATGGTTTGGATTGAAAGAGACCTTAAGGATCATTCAGTTTCAACCTCCTTGCCATGGTTATGGATACCTTCCACTAAACCAGGTTGCTCCAAGACCCAGCCAACCTGGCCTTGAGCACTTCCAAGGATGGGGCATCCACAACTTCTCTGGGCAATGTCTGCCAGGGCCTCATCACCCTCAAAAAGAAGAACTTCTTCCTAATCTCTACTCTAGATCTGCCCTCTGCCTGTGTGAAGAAATTTCCCCTTTTCCTGTTACTACATATGATATCACCAAATTGTTGTATTTAATTTCTGAATAATTTTGATTAAACACATAGGTTTTCACATGTATCTACTTTCTCTTTTAATTTCTGTATCTCTCGGGGAATAATTGCAGTGCAAAGCGTTTTGTTCCTTTTGCCCCATTCTTTGATTCTGCTGTGACTGCTACTGCCCACAGAGCACTTGGGTAATAAATAGTGATGACAGCCTCAGACAGTCTGAAGAGCTCAGGAACACAGACTGTTTTCTAATACCTGTAGGACAAGTTGGGCCAGGGGATGTTTAGATTAAATATTGGGAAAAAAAGTATTTACTGAAGAGGTTGTGAAGCACTGGAATAGGGTACCCAGTGAAGTGGTGAAGTCACCATCCCTAGAGATGTGACAATTAGGGACAAGGCTTAGTGGTGACCATGGGAGTGCCAGGGTAAGAACTGGACTCTATTATCTTAAAGGTCTTTTCCAACCTAAATGGTTCTCTGATTCTCTGATTCTTTGCTCCTGGCTACAACAACATTACTTTGGTTATTGGTACAGTCACCCTGGCCACACATTCCCACTCAAATTGTCTGCAAATGCATCACAAGGGGCACATGGGCAGACCAGGAACACAATGAAATTTTTTTTAAACCTCAGCATAACTCGTATAAAAAGGGAATTGATTTCTTAAGGCTTTGTTTTGTTATGACTTTTTTTCTATTCACATATAAGTGATCTAAAACTGAATTAATGTTGTGGAATAAGCATTCTCATAGAAGGTCCATGAAAGCTTTACTCCCCAAAAGCTGGTTTAGCCATTCATATTACAGAATATATCAAAATGTAAACAGATCCTAAAGATTTGAAGTTTCTATTTAGTAAACAGAAAGATAAATAGACAATTGCTGATAATTCGTGTTCTGAGTAACTGCGTTTGTACCTTTGTGTTAATAGGCAGAAAACAGAGAATAAGGTATTACCTCTACTCTCGGCAGTTCTTTACTATTTCTTCTAAACCTCTTAACATAAATGTACATCCCAGACATCTCTGTCAAGGACTTTTTATGCCAATAATGAGAATTAAGGGTGTGTATATAACCCCAGTTGGAGAAACCATCTGCAAAATATTGATGGCTCAGAAGAAATTTGGAAGCTCAGACTGCATCTGTTTGAATACACAGAAAAAGGCTTTATTCAACTGCAGAGGTAAAAAGTAGTATTTTCCAATGTAATTAGGTGATTTAGACCTGCTTTTACTGACATTCAAACTCTAGAAACTCTAATTACTGGACTTGGTTAACTTTACTTTTTAAATTCCCTCATTCTCACAGTGACATTTTTCTTGTATATTCTGCTCTACAAAAATTCTAAAAGAGAAAACCTAAACAGAAAAGAAATATGAACTATGCATGCAGTCATTTGTAATTTTTCTGAATTCAGTTAAAAACTGAACTACAAAAACTTACTTTTAATGTATTGTACTAAATCAAAGATTCCTGCTGAGTCAGAAGGCATGCAGTTTATAAATCAGACTGTAAACATGGATAAGTAAATCTGGGCAATATATAAAACTCTGGAGTTAGCACATTTGAAACAGAAGCTTTAAAAGTAAACCTTTATAAATCAACTCTTTAAGTTAAAGAGAAAACAATGATTTTTCTTGTCCTATGCACCGGTGAAAGCTACTCCCCAAGCAACTTGTGTAGATCAAGGCTTTGTTTTTAATGCAGATTGATCTATTTATGTCCAGAGAAACTACAAACCAATGTTAAGCAAGAAACATTAAAAATCTAAGTACCAATTCAGAAAAATTTTGACACCAAATATTTTAACAGTTGGAAAATTTAAAAGAATGTTTGCATAGACAGAAGGTAAGGCATGACCACACAGTAAAGGACAGTCAGCAAGGGGACTTCATCTGCTATAAATTATGGAAAATTTAATTAGAGAAAAGCCATTAAGCCTAAAGTGAGCATTTCCTACCAGTTCATACAAAGCAGCTTTTAAAACTTATTAAACTTTCAATATCAAGACCTAAACATTCATGCCTGGTTGGGAAACTTTTTTGTAATTTTTTATATTTAAGCACACGTTTGTATGGTGAGTTAAGCTCTGGCTTTGCAAGGTCTGGTATGGCTTTTATTTCTTTACAGTTGAGGCAGATTTTCAGGGACTGTGCTGGCAAATGAGGTGTTAGTGTTCAGATGGACTATAAAAGAACATTTTACACATGGCCATAACATTACTTTGTAAATGATTTTGTTCTCCAAATTTAATAACCTTTCTGGAACTCTCAGTTCCTCAAGGTCAGAAATTTCTCCTTCCATATTTCCAAATATTATTAGAGTCAATATCTAATGAGGACATTTATGTAGTGAATAAGGTGGAATAATGATAAAATTATATAGTTACTAATAGGTAGCAGAGAAAGACTTATTACTTTAGAAGGCTCTTTTTCTTTATATTTTATAGTGAGAAGCTGGACAAAAGTGTGTCTTTTTAATTTGAATTTCACTTCCAGGATTGACTCTGTCATTCTAAGATTTGTAATGTCTACAAGTATATACATATCTATGTGCATACATGTGTGTGTATATATATTTATGTACAGCTGGCTACACCAGGCCGTACATTAACAGAGCAATCTGTTGAAACACAAACTTTCCAATTCTATTTATGTTATACATCCAACTTTATCTTCACTGTGAATTACAGCCTTTCTGCAATTTCCAGATGTAACTCCTTTCTTTCTTTCAAGGCTAGTAATGAACCAGGTCTAAGCTTCCTTTAAGACTGCATTTTCATCAAGGACCCGCCAAGGCTGTTCCTGTCAGAGCCCAGGCACATAATGGAGCCACGAGGAGCCATAGGAGAGCAGAGGACAGAGCACACTCATGTGAGTGTATCTGGCTGCTGCATGAACTTTCAGGGAAGATTAATTGATTCTGGAATCTGTCTGACTTTTGGGAAAAAAAAAAAAAAATCCCTGAACCTGCAATCCTTTCCTCTTTGATAAAAGTTTTGCTACAAGCAGCTCTACGTGCACAATATAAATCACATATCCACTATACTTCTTATTTTTTTAAATTCTATTCCAACAGAGAATTCTATATCCTAGTAAGGAAGAAGAGCAAGTGTCCAAGAAACCCTTTAGAGGCTTTGCTATTGCCCTGTTTTATTTAGAAGTTTCTGAGTAGAGTTTCTGAGTATGCCCTGTATATATGGGCACTTATAAAAAGTTTTATGTAGTCAGAATTTAATGGTGTGCATTTGAACTTTATGTAAAGTTTGATATGTAAATTACATTTGAAGGCATATCAGACAGAATTTAATGTGTGTCTTTAATTATTCAGTGGTTCCATACTGTAGACATTTACTTAATTATTCTTAAACTGAAGTATGTGAAATAGAGGTTTTGGAATAAGGGTAAACTGTGAAATATGAAGCTACACTTTAAAATTGTAAAAACAGAAATAGTATTTTTTTTTCCTCTGAAATTGTTATTTTCAGTCTCTGCTAAAGAACTGTATATCCTGTGTAGAAGTCAGCCTAGCACAAGGCTCCTGAATTGAAAAAAAATTCCCTCATGGCATATCCAGCTCACTGCTCCTCTTTGGAAATCAGGTCACAAAATATCAGCTGATTATTTTAAATTGCTGATTCTTTCAGCAGATCAGATGTTGAGCTATCCAGCTGATACCAAGATTGTGTCAATTCACTTGTGGATAAAGGAAGGGCAATTCTGAATAATGACAAAGAATTTCAAAGACAGTGCTTTGGCACAAAGGTATGTCAGAAAATTAGTGAAATCAAATGAATACATTTTGCTAATTATGATTTCATTGAAATACTAGGAATTCTCTATGACACCCAAGGTTAGTGCCTATTTTGGTGAGCATACATGTGCTAGTGGTTTGTTCCTTCACTTGTAGCTGACCTGCCTTTACTGGCTAAATTGAACAGAACTAGCTCACCTGTGGGCATGAAATCAATCACAACTAAATATTAGATGCTTTCCCCACAGTGCCTGAGTGTTTTGCTATTCCTAAAATTCTTCTTTTTTTCCTTACAATTACTTTATATATGTAATTTTGTGTTTTTTTCTTTGGACCATGGGCTGTGTTTATTTGTGTCATTAAAAATATGCATAGCACAGTATATTTTAGGTCTGATGGAGGATTTTGGACCCCTTTCTCACACAACTTGTGTTCTCACTCTTACTTGTCTCCAGCTGTACTGGCTGGGCTCTTTCGTGATCAATAAATGGTAGATGAGGAGTGGAAAGGTGAAACCAAGACAAAGCAGCAGCATTATACAAAATCTTCGTATCAGGCTGGTGAAAAAAAAAGGCAAATCCACATATTGGAGGAGTGTACATGATGTGTCTGCAGCATCTTTCTCATTGAGAAACCCTTTTGTTTTTCCTTCATTATTAACAGGATCCAACTTTTTATCTGTAGATGTGGTCCAAGACGTACTTTGGAACATATGAGAAAAATCACCTTTAAAAATGACTTGGTATTTAAACCATGTGCTTCCTGTGGAGCTGAACTACAAAGGACTTTTTTTGGCCATAAATTGGTTTTGCACCTTAGAAAAATGTTAATGCCAAAATCGATTGCTGCACCTAAAAAATTAGTGTGTTAAGTCATGATAAGTTTGTAATTTCATGATGAGAAGATAATCTATGAAGAACATATAGCAAAGTGTTTCTGAGGAATAGAAAGGTTCTGTTGAAATGGTTAATTCCTATTTTTCTCAGGATGAACGAGAATTTGAAAGAAAGAATTCTTCTCATACAGATTTGAGGATCACAGTCTGGCTTGAGATTTAGAGGATCAAACCTAGAAAGGAGCCCCTTCCTCTCATCAGCTTTCACCCAAAAACTGCTTCAAATTCCTCAATTCAATGTGAAAGCAAGGAAAAGACATGGAAAGAAGAAGAGAGAAAAAAGAACTTTATAAATCTAGTGAGAATTGCAATATACCAGAGGTCTCATGTAAACATTGCTGCCATAAAATTTCTATTTGTGTTATTTTATAGACTTAGCAGATATACCTGGTAGCCAGATTTCTGGGTGTTTTTCTGAGTTGAAAATTCAAACATTTTGAAGTCCTGCTCTCATCACCTGATATTCAAAATCTGTGGATGCTATTGAGACCAGACAAATGTATAATGTACCTCTGGGGGGAAAAAAAAAAACAACCAGCTGACATTTGACCCAGGTTCTTCTGCTAGTTAATTATATTTGTGAGGACCAATCTGTTTCAATGAAAATCAATGGGAAACAACACTGTAGACACAGGTTAAGCTCTTCTAATAATTTTTAGCAGCAGAATAACAATACAGGGTATACAGTTCCTATCAATTTTGGAAGCTAAGACAGAGTATAAAGTATTATAATGAAATAAGACACAAAAAGATACTTCATATGCTAATTCTTCCCCCTTTTCCTTCAGCACAAAGAGAAGGTGCCAAGAATAAGTAGTGGAGATCATAAGACATTCAGGTTTCTGAAAGTATACTATTTTGAAAGAATACTTGTAACAGTCAAATGGAAAGCAACCAGACAAGCTTCCTGTAGGAGACTGGCATAGTGATGGTGGCAAACACAGATGAAACATAATTTTGTTTAGTTGTCAGTCATCCTGAAGGTCTTGTCTTCCAAAATGAAACTTTTCCTGTCAAAATGTCAATAAACTAAGATGCTTTCCGTGAATGCACCTACATTGTCGATTGCCTCTGACACTTATTTGGTGCCAGGCATCACAATGTTTAGATGTGGCAGCTTAAGCAGGCATAATATGTGGTCTTTTTGATAATTTTGCTTTTCATAATTGCTAATCCAGATGTGTGCAGTGAGGGAAAATGGGAGATGATCACAACCTCTTCACTATAAATTGGCTAACATGGGACATATAATGCTGGGTGGTAGTGCTCATTTTGTACTGCATTTTTATTAAAAACCATCTTTTTGGTGGGTCTTCTGCCAAAATTCAAGATATGATTCCTATGGGCCAAGTTCTGTTCTGTTGGTAAGCAGGGGAAGTTTAGACATCAGGGCTACAGAAGAAGCTGTGCAAGAGTGTGAATTGAGTAGGAAGCCAAGGTGGGACTGTGGAGGCAGTGACTTGCTTATCATCTCAGAAACTAAAGTGGATGTCTTCTGAATCTGAATATGGTCTTACAAATTTTTTGTGTTTTCTGTTATCTTGGAATCCAGAACAACAGGATAAATCTGTTTTAATTTACTGATGATGCTAAAGGACATTGAACTCAACTAAACGGGATATAGAATGAAAAAGTATGGAAGGACAAAATGCATCAGTGTGATGCACATACTGTATAATATATATTTCTTTTTAATAGGGATGAAGAAATCTCAGAAGATGTCAATAAATATCATTAAAAATTTTGGATTATTATCCTGATCTTATCTGAATCTTAAGACTGAGCTGGAAATCTCACAAGAATGGGCTTTCTCACAGTATTTCAGAAAGTTCCAGACATTGTAAATACTTATGGTATGTCAACAATTCTTGTTTCAGCCCTGGCTTTAGCTTGGTGATATAAAGAGGCACAATGTGAAAATTAAGGGGAGGGTGGGAAAGAAAAGTTAACCTTTTAAATGTTAAGAATTCTAATATATAAAGCTAAGGGAGGCTGTAGCTGAAGACTCCATTCCAAAGATGAACATAGTTAATGAAAGAGGAGTTATTTAATAGAGTAATAAAAACCTGAAACCTGACCAAACCAAACCAAAAACAAAAAGAGGGTAGTTTAAAAAAATGTAAAATTTAAGAGGAGGATGAGTGAACGGAAAAGAAGTTCCTGATAACATTTTCTCTTTAGTGGAAGATTTGTGTCCCAAAGGAAATAACAAAGGTTCTATAGATTAAGACTTCCAGGGCATAAACCCAAATCCTTAGAAGATAAGAAGGATCCCATGATATGTAAATGCAATACCTACTGGTATTTCAGTAAGTCAGTGTGGCTTAGTACTAGAGAAACTGGACAGATGGCTTCCTTTAGAACAGACATAATTATATTGCATATTTCTTCTGCAACTTTTAGCAATAAAAGGTATGATTTTAATGGTTTCCATTCTCACCCTTGCCTGGAGTCACTGACAGCACTTTTGAGCTGACGGTTTTGTATTTTGTTCTAGTGGAATATACTTACCTAATTCATAGGTTCTAGTTAGAAACTGATTAAAATTTGAGCACAAGAAAGGTGGAAAAAGCATTTTCCCAAATTTTTAACACAGAATTGGACAGGGTTCAGGAGGAGAGATTATGAGGTGTTCAGTTTAAGACCTCTGAAATACTGTGGCTTTGACCTCTGCTCTGATCTGTGATTTGTGATCCTCTGATCCCACGGAGGTGAAGAGCCCAGCAAGATTTACACTGCCATCCAGAAGAGCTCAGACCAAGATGAATCTGGGTTTGCCAATGTAAACAGATGCAATGGTTATCATTAAAATGGTGCAGATGTCTGTAAATATTGCTTCAAACACATGCTTTTCTTGACGCTTTGAAAAGCTTATTTCTGATCAGTTAACTGTGTGAAAGACAGCACACAATTTCAGTAGTTTATTTCCTTCAACCTTTTGAAGATCCTGTGGATAGGTAATAGCTCAATAGCACATGTGGTTGTGTTATCCAAGGATATTCATCCAGTTAAAGGCATAGCTGACTGGCAGCCGATTTACTGTTCTTGTTTCTCCATCACGCAACTCAACTCTATCTCATCATAAGTCAAATGAATTGTTTGTGGTGTGCTCAGCAGATGAACCAGCACCAGGGATCCTGCAGCTGCTTTGTATTTGACATACAGGTACAGCATGTTTGTGTGTAATTGCCAGCCAGCCTGCCAGCCAGCAATGGATTTTTGGTGGGCTTCAGACAGATGTTTCACAGTTAGCTGCCCACATTTCCTCCCAGGTCATTCTTATCTGCTGTGTGGAACTAGGAGGGGCACAGATACCCTTAAGATACTCTACCTACTTTGAATATGGTCTTATGATATGAAAACTTACAACCCAAGGAGCCATATTGAGAAAGGCTCTGTGTCCTATATCATGCCCTGCTGGAACTTTAGCATTCAGAAGATGCAGTAAGTGATGGCTAATAAAGGTAGGAATAAATGTTTTCCTTTAAAACATTCATTCCATTCCAAAGAAAGATCTGCTTGCACATCAAGTAAAACCCTTTTATTAAAAAAAAAAAAAAAAAAAAAAAAAAAAAAAGGCATCTTCTTGATAAATCTGATAATAGTCTAATTCTCAATAAGGTTACAGAGAGAACATAATGGGATAGCCTAGGTTAACAAAGGCCTGGATAGATTATACTGCCAATTTTATATTGTCTTATTATTGTACTGAACTTTCTATTCTCAAGTAGAAAACCTAGAGTAAGATAGAAGTAGTTTTTTCTTACATATCTTTAAATATCTAAAAGCATTTATTCTCATCTCTTCTAGATTAAAAAACTAAGTCCTTTTCTATAATCCACAAGAGAGAAAAGAACTTTTAAAGTGAGTTTCACCCCATCTATATCAGACATTTCCTGTATATCAGATATATGAAAATATCCATTCACAGATATCATTTAGGAAGAAGTTGAGGTTAGGGAAAGCAACAAATCTTTCAAGTATCTAAGGATTCCCATCAAGTGTCTTTTGACACAGTGCCTAACTCAGCAGGTGGAGAGAATGGATGTCTCAGAGCATTATTCTGTTGAGTTTCATACAAGCCTCAGGTTTGTTCTGCCCCTTGGTCGCTGTAATTTTTCACTGACTTAAAATAAGTATTGCTGCAGTGTAGAAGCAGAGTCACAGAACAACAATTATAAATCACACTCCAACTGTTCAAAACCAAAGATGTGTAGAGGTTTTTTCCAAATACAGTCTCTTTAAAAAAACTTTTCCTGATTCTTGCTTTTGCAAATAACTTATAGAATAAAAGGAATCATACCTTTGTGACATGTTCTGCCACAATAAATTCTCATGCTTCTGGTTTTCCTGTTCTTCCCAGGAACTGATTTTCCCTGAAGTTGAATTGGGATAAAGACTATTTTTTAAATTTGTCTTATGCAAGAGTTTTTGGAGCATCAAAGTCAGTAGGACAGAAACACACAATTTCTGTACATTAAGAAATTCCTTTCAACCAAAATCACTCTATGATTCTATATTTTCCACAGTGCTACAGATCATTACCAGTATTTGCAAACAGGAATTATTTGTTCAGAGCTAAAGTAAACTTCAGATTGATGCTCGTTCTCTGACAGCAGGTCATTTTCACCTTGCTTTTTATTAAAACTCTCAGACAGAATTTTTGTCTCTTTCTTCCTTCTATTGTCTATTTGGAAATCTGTCAGCAATTGGAAAGACTTCCAAATGGAACATGATGGTCATGCAATCAACCATTAATGCAGTGCTTAGCATATCTTTGGTATGACCTTGTATTTGTTGGCCTGTTTTAGATCATGCATCACTTGGCTGAGCAACATTTCAGAGAAGTTCAAAATAGTTTTTATTGAGGGTTGCTGCATCAGAGTGATGCAAACTGGTTGAGAAAAAAAAATTGCAATATTCTTTATTTTTAAAAATCTAAAAATGGCCTGTGAGATGAATACTTCTACATCTCTAAAATAAGATGCATATATTTATCTTTAAAATGTGAAATTGAATTGCTTTATATCTTATTAATTGAGGTGCCACCTTTATTCATGCTGTAAGTTCATTACCCTTGTGCATAAGTGAAGGAACCCTCAGAAATTCCTAATCCTGTAGCATCAGTAACCAATATAGTGATGACATAAATATCAAGGCACCTACAGGACTTCCTGAACTGAGACTGGTAGTAAAGTAAAGGATTATCTGTTACTCTCTACAAATCAGTTTTGACTTGTGCTGAAAATAAATGTCTGGAACTTTACATTTCTTCTACTGACACTGTACGTTGTATTTATTTACTACGCTATAGAACTCTGTAATTCCTATAGAAAATGAAACTTCAGAAAAACAGCAGCAGCCAGTAAAATCCAGAAAGGAAAACCAATTAATGTAAATTATATGGTTCTATAACTGTAACTACAGCATTTTAGTGGGCAGGCTTCCAGTTTGGAAGGCAAATCAAAATGCCTTTTGCAAGGATTTGCTTTTATTAGTGCAAGAATAGAGGCACATCTCAATGCAACTAATGCCAGCCCACCATTTTGACAAAATCAAGGTAAGACACATCGGATTTGTTACTAAATTTTATGAAAAAGGTTACCAGAATACTTTTATTTACCTCACAGTCCTTAATGCCCACTTTTACTGCAGGGTTGTATGTATATTTTAATTAATCAAAGTAAAAATTCATAATTTTTATCATGGAAGACAAGGCCTGAATTATTGCTTGAAAACGACATTAAATAGCCATTAAATGTACTTATTTCTTAACATTGTCTAAGTAGTCTAAGTAGCAGTATCATCAAGAAGCAAATGCTGCATTAGACTGACAATATGCACAATATGACTACTGTTACAGTAGTTTAAATGGAATTCCAGTAGGTTAAAGTTTCCTCCAATACCTCTGGTTTCTTATGTTATAATTTCAACAATATACCTTAAGAGACTTTTTAAAAACCATCCTCATGGACCAATTCATCTGCAATTTGCTATACTTGGTAGGTTTAAAAGCCCCCATATGTTTAAGCTGTAAGAAAAAAAAAATCCTGGACACATCAATAAAAAGGTAATATAATTCAAAACAGCTGCATGTAACATGCCATTACACAAACTGATACCACATTTTACCCCCGTTTTGTGTTATTATCCTACATTAATCTTCAATTCTGACTGTAAATGTTTTATCCTGAGAGCAAATAAAGAATAAAATTAATTGCATTAGAGAATAAAGGCATTTCTAACTCTAAAAAACCATTATAACTACTGTACTATTATTTTATCAAATCCTATTACTTGCATTCTAAATTACTGTGCTGGTATTGGAAGTATGCTATCCAATAAATATTATGATTGTATATTTACATTTTGATATCATTATTTATGTTGTGTGATGATGTATCAGTTATATAGCTAGGAAAAACATTGTAAATAATTTCAATCAAATATTTGGTGTTCAAAAGATTGATGTTAGCCATTCAAATTATAGAATCTTTCTTAAATTATTAGTTCTTAAAATTATCTCTCTGCAACATGACCTATGATTTATTCAAAGAGTTATGGGTTAATCACTTGACTTATAGAGAGTACTATTTTAACTTTTTGATTTGTCTTTTCCATGATTATTCTACCACAAAATTGTACACTATGTCTTTGGGAAAGACCTCATCATGTTCCCATGCAAATCATCTGCAAAATTACTATTGGCCTCAGTGCTTCAGAATTATACCAATTTATTCCTTAAACAAAATTTCTCTCTTGAACAAATGAAGTGTGGCTTCTGGACAGAAACTAGTTTTTCATAGATCTTCGACTGCACAAATACTCAAGAACAGTGAATGAAAAAAAGCTCAAACACTCTGAATTTATTTTTGTTGCTGATCACAATTTTTCCCTATCGAAGTAATTTGAATTGTTTCTATAACTAATTATCACATCAAAGCAGGAGCTGACTATTCAATACAACCACATTTTTATGGCAATCGTGAGTTTTTATCACTGCATTTTCTTAGATTAGCATCCCCTTATGCTGGCAATGATGAGGACTCAAACATGCAATTTGCTCATGAAGGTTGAATTTCTTGTAATTACTCATTCTACTGGCTCTGGTGAGCTTGATTAGGAGGTGGCATACCTGTCCCCTAAGGACCCACAGTGCAAAGCTGGTGAGGGACTCTCTTTCAAGAAACAATGTTAATCAAAGACCAAGTTATTCTGCCGTCTGCTCAATCTTCCATTTAGACATCCCTTCCCAGCAGAAGCTGAGCTCTCATGAACATCACAATGGGCTTTGTTTAACCATGAGGTCTTCAAATCTTCAGTGCTCTGGGGTAATGCTTGTATCCCTCAAGCCCTGTGTCTCATGAGGTGTCCTCACAGTGCACCAGGTTTCATCCTACTGGTGATCCCACATCAGACACAGGGAGAAAGGTGAGATATTGCTCCAAATCTGGATTTTCCCTCCACCCGTATCCCCAGCTGAAATAGCCACCTTTCCCTTGTTTCTAACTCAATGCAAATCTCCTTTCCAGTGAAACACAGGCATATGGTCTCAGCATGAACCAAGCTGTAAATGTCCTTGAGATGCAGGATGGAGTTGAAGATGATTTGTATATTATCCCACAGTGGTCTGTGAGCAAAAGGTTCAATGTTTTTCTGCTCCTCTCATGTCCACCGATATCGAGGAAATGTTTCTACCTCCACTGCCCAACAAAACATGGCAGGAAAAGTCTTCATTCTGTCAAATATTTGGTTATATGCCAGAAGAAAAACTACTTGTACCTGGAATACTATTCATAGCAGACTGTCTGTTGATTTTTGCTATAACACTGAAAAACAAATTTAAATAAAAATTTACTTTTTTTTTTTTTTTTTTTTTTAAAAAACCTCAATCCATTTAAATAAATGCATAGTTATTTTTTCTCTAAAAGCTGTACTTAACATTTGGAGTGGAAAGGCTTTGTGCACATCTGTATATAACGAACACTAAAGGAAAAGAGTCCAGCAACTTTAAATCATAGTATAGGCAAACCTTGCACTCAAGTTAATCACACACTGGCACAGAGACACGTCCTTTTGTTCTCTGCACTCACATTCCAATATGGATCCTGTATGGATTTTGCTCACAAGAAATATTAAAGCTGTAAACTTTTTTTCCCCTCCACATTCCTACAGCCCCATAAATAGGGTGGCAAGTAAAAGAAGTGTATGTCAGAAATACTCCAGCTGTTCCCCACGCTCAGTGCTCATTCCTTTTCCAGCATACTCTTCACCCAATTCCCTTTATACAAGACATGCAATAAAAATAACAGCTAAAGTGAAGAAAATTTCTCACAGACACTTTCATGTCTTCAGTTCACACTCTTCTTACTGCTACAGCCTCCCATAGTCCTTTTCTAATTGACCTGTGAAATGCACACTGTGCTGGTGTCCGAAGATTTACCCTCTTTCAAACACTGCCCAGCTGCCAGTCTTTCTTCTGGCCCTCACAACCCACTGAGGTCTGGTTTTAAGTGTTCAGCTGCTCTTGCCAATGTTGTTCACATCTTTTTAACTCAGTTAGATCTATGAGCTTTCCAGTCTTGGTTTCCCACACCCCTGATAAGTGTGTTTTCAACCAGTCACCCCCTGTTTTTCTGCCTGTCTCCTCCTCTTCCTCAGCATTTATTCAAAATGAAAAATGTCCAGAACAAGGAGTGCCAGTTGACAAATATTTATTTAAAATTCATGCAGAGAGAGGTTTAACCTAAACTTCTGCTTCCTAAGGTGTCTGTCTTCCATTTCTACACACTTTTGAAAGAGTTCCAGTGAAGCACATGAGTACTCTGCTCTTGAGTATTCCAGCTAACAGTTCTCTTTTTCACCCTCAGTAAAGACAAGACTCACAAGCTCAGGTCGCACATTTGTACATAGAGTACCTTGTGTAGTTATTGACCAACACGAGGGGGAAAAACAGCTGTGGAAACACAGTTAATATAAAAAGAGGGGCTGGATCTATCAGCGCCAGACTTCTGGACTACTCTCTCTTCTGTAATCTGGCAGCTTTTAGACACCCAGGCAACTGGTGCAGTGTGCTGGGCTCTGCTGAACAAACCCTCTGCCTGGTCCAGATGCTGCACCTCTCTGCTTCTTCAAGAATCTGCTCTCAGGAAACATATATACATGGATTTATCCTGTGGATTCTTCTCCTGAGCCAAGGTTATAAAGATTCCCTGCCTTGAAGGGAGCCTGAAGGCCTGGCCTGGAATAAGAGCTGACCAGGATCCAAGGATGTGACTCGAGCTGTCAGAAGAAGAGGATCCTCCTCAGGCCTGTGTGAATAGAAATGGTGTAGGAAGGTATTTTGCAGCTAAAAACTATTCTTAATCACTCATTCAGAGGGAAAACTATGAGTTGGCCCAGCAACCATGAAAGCTGCTGCAGTTGTCCAAGACAAACACTTTTCTTCACTGGCTACTCTGGGCTGTGGGTAAAGGATAGAATCCAGTGGCCAGCTTTGGAAGACTTGCATTCACAGTGGTACTTCAGAATCCACTGGCAGCACTAAACAGAGTTTCAGTTTAGGGACACAGGGACTGAGGTGGTGGCTGTCGAAGACCTCAGCTAATTCTTCCATTGCAAATCCTGTCCATCACTGGCCATCACAGAAACCCATTAAACTGAGACTTCCAGCACTGACTTTATAGCCTAATCGAACACTTTATGCTGACTCTAATTGAAGATTTATGTCTGTCTATCTGGATAGCCCACAGAACTGACGTGAATAAAAAACTCTAAACAATAAACACACCACTCCCTAAAATGTATGTGCAAATGAAAAGCAAATACAGGGAGTTTTTCTAAACCTTTTCCTCAGACACATGCTTGTTTAGAGGTGCTCCTGTTGCTTGGCATCCATTCTGTCTCTGAACTAGCCCATGAATGAGCTGGACTTGAAGTATTCCAGAGAAGTCCTTGCAGGCCTCTTCCTAGGGATGTGAGAGAGAGGATGAAAAAGAGTGGACAAAATTCAAATATTTTGAACTTGGTTTGCTTCAAGTATAAGTGATAATGTCATCATGCTCCTCTCAAGGCCTCATGATTAAGTCATTCCCATAGCCTTTATCCTCTGGAAAGTCAAGGAGAAATCAACAGAAGTTGATCAAGTCAACCTAAGAAGCAAGTCAACCCAATCAGTGCTTTGCCTATAAATGAGCCAGTCTGGAATAAGATATCATTAATGTTGATCTAGAACATTAAGATGACCAGAGGGACTGTTCTCTATCTAAAGAGAGAGTAAGGGGTGACGAAGACCAAAGGAAGACAACACCAAGGGTACCTGTTTGGAAAAACAATGGTCTTTCAAGGACATTGTTTCCTTAGCCCCTCAGGTATCCTATGTACCATGTTACACAACAATCTGAAAAGCAGTTATGTCCCAATGTAGCATAGGGATGAAGACACAGAGTATTTCTGTATTGTGTGTCATGTCACTCCTCCTTGTCGTCAGGTTTCACAACTATTATTAGTGTTACTAGTGCAGTCCTTGATACTCCATTCTATAAAGAGAGGGAGAAACAAAACCCACTATGGGACAGTACTACAGATAGTTCTATAGAGCAATCATGGAAAATGTGGAAGACTGAGCAGACAGTTTAATGCTGGATTGGGTTATGTTCTGGTGCAGTGCTCCTCGGGTAAAGGAACTCATGTGTGTGATCCTTCTAACCTGCATTTTGGTGGTATGTCAAGAGGTTGCATAAGGAGCCAGATGATTTTGATTTTTCTGCCCAACTTTTCCATTTGCCTTCAGCTGAGCTCAGTGTTTCCCCCAAATGCTCCATGTGCCAGGGTAAGTTAGGCAGGTGGTGATCATGGCCCCCCAGTGCTGCAAGCAGGTACTAAATTAGAACAGACTTCTTTCCTCTGCCAGGTCAATGTTCTCCAGCCATGAGGCCAGCTGGCGCCATCCTGCCACAGCCATACTCTTAAATATGCTGTCCAAAGAGAGTGGCTGCATCCAAACTGCTTATGCAGGATTCTTTCTGGGCCAGGTTTAACTCCCACACAATGTCCAGGAATAGTTCTGGAAAACTTTAGTTGACTTGCAACAAAGTTTGAAAAATTTAGCCATATGGGTGAACCAGGTACCATGCGCCTAATTTGGTAAAGGCAACACGAACTGGTGCTGGGATCAGAGTGGTGTCAGTGCTCACTTATTCTCCCAGCTCTCCCAATTAGCAGAGAAACACTATTCTACCATTTTTTAAATTAGGACCTGAGGCCAAGAAGCCAGTACTGATATACACAAATATAAGGGTTGAAGGAAGAGCTCTTGTTTTGCTTCTTATTATGCTATTTATTCTCTCAAGGGCCCTATATCCCTTTCATTTCATTTTGAGCAGAAACAATTTAAAAGTTTTTCTCATGCCTGTACTTTCTGCAGTGCTATTGAGAGTTCAGCCTTCATTCCCACCAACATTTTCATGACTTCTCACATCTCATAATGTGTGCAATATCTCAGTTAAAATCTCCTTATAATCTTTTAGATTTCTTCATGAGTCTGTCCTCTACTGACAAGCAATATCAGTGTTGGATAGGAAAGCAGTGTATTGAGATATTTCTTGTCCCTGACACATATCATCCTTCATCTTGAGAGGGTTGATTTTTCTTATTGTCCTATCATCATGGACATTTTTTCAAGGATCAGTAAACTCTTTTTTAGATTAAGACAGGGTGTGTGTCTGTGGCAATAATTCCCAAACAATAATGCAAATCATATTAATTTTATTTCATTGTTATATTGGTCATTCACTTTAAAAAGCATAGCATACTTTATTTACAAATAAAACTTTTCTTTAAAATACCTGTTGTTCCTGTTGCTATATTTTCCTTTGTTTACAGTTATTAAACTGCTCTTATCTCAAGCCACATATTTTATTTTTTAACTCTCCATCCCACTGGGGTGGGATGGAAGTGAGCAAGCTGCTGTGTGGTGCTTTGTTGCCATCGAGGCTTAAAACAGAACAGTCCTACATGAAAGACACAAAAAGGAAAAGGAGAAATAAAAACATACAAAAGGTTAAAAATTATTAGAAAGCACAGGAAGAAAATTCTTTTTTTTTCACATTCCCGTTGTTCATTACTCCTACTAATTTGTCTTTTTCTAAGATACTCAAAGTTACAATAAGAAAGGCTAGATATATATTCCTTTCTTTGCAGGTCATTTGTATTTTTCATGTATATCCAAGACAGTAATTTCTGAATGTACGATTGAAAATTCACATTTTTCTCTCTTAGAGGTTACTGGGAGTTTAACATGGTGTAAAATAGAAAAATCAACTCTAACTCATGTTCTCTTCACCTCACTCCACCCTCTTAAAAGAAAAAAAAGTATCAGGATAAAGCAAGTTTAGTTTGACATCTCAGCTGGTTTGTTATTGCCTATTTTAAATTTGGGGGAAAATGCTGAATTCACAGGCTTTGATAAAACAGTCATTTATTTCCCTGTCAGATATAATGAAAGTCAAATGAAATAGTCAGTTACAAACATACACAAAAGTATACTCTAAAGCTCAACATGACCACTCACATCAGAGACAGCCTGAATAGCGGCAAAGTCACGTAAAGCTATTGAAAAAAAGTACTCTAATTTACAACAGATTTCTGTTTTCACCAACAGCTGAGGACATATCAGTGATTAACTTACAGACTGGATGCTCTTGGGTCTGACAGACTTCAAACTTGTTACAGTATCTGGAAAACATGTCAGATACTACCTGCCCTGTCATTCCCCGAAGGGTCTGGCCAGCTACACATTGTGGTTGCATCAAAAACATTGAAACTTCCTGAAAGAGCCGAAGAGCTTGCTCTTGACAGGGTAGTCAAGGCAAGAAGAGTAAAAATGCAGAATAGCAAATGTCCTGTCAGAAATTTATTTTGATAAAGAGAAAAAGTTGCACACAGAAAAAAATAATTCCATAATTTTTATAATTCCATAAACTTCTGGCAAACTCACTGTAATGGTGAACGTTAACTGCACTACATAATAATAATAATGGGAATGCCGGAATTGTTGTAGGACAGTGTATCCATGCAGCCCACATAATGTGATGACAGCCATTTTAGGATATGTATATGTATGTTTATCTATGTCTTTATTTCTAACATACATGTATGTGTACATATATATGTATATATGCATGCACGTATGTATGTATGTATGGTAGAATCTTCCACCAGTTATGAAATGAAAAAAACTGAATGCAAAGATTTAAGTACAATGTAATGAACAAATCTACTATTTGACAACCAGTATCTTAACTTTTAAAATTAATTAAAACCTTCCTTAATAAGCTCTTTTTTTTTTTTTTTTTTTTTTTTTTTTTTAAACCAGTGATCTTTTTAAGGAAAACCACTCAACATTTCCATTTGGATGCAACTTCATTATGCAGCCTTAATCTTTTCTCTTGGGCAAACATAATCCAAAATGACTTGTGAGAAAGGCTCACAATATTAGGCAGAGCAACAAAAGCCCCAAGATTTAGGTTGCAGAAGATTTCACTGATAATAGCATCTTTGGTATTTGGTAATGAAAAAAAATCTGAGGCATAAATCACTGACTTTGTCAACATCTAGTACAGCCTGATGATTGCAAGAAAAGATAAAAACTCTGATAAATGCTTTGTTATTTGTAAATGTAGTAGGCATGGTTAGCAGTTCTTTAATTAAAGATTTACTGCTCTCAGTCCCAGGCCTTTTGCCCTTCTCTCCAGAGATGCAGATGCATCTAAAATCCATATAAAGTCAAACATCTCTGCCTGGTTTTAAATTTAACATTGCTGCCTAATCAGGCTGTAGGTCGTTGCCAGATAGTGGGTTACATCCACATTTGCTGAGCCTTTACTTAAAATAAAAATAAAGTGATAAAGCTTTCCTTAATTACAAAGAATCAGTACTCATTAAAATAGTTATATTTAGAACTGGGAAAAATGTTAGAATCAATTACTGTCCTAAATTGCTTATTATAAATAGTAGAGTCAAATTTCTTTCCAGATAGACAGTAAACCACAGGCAACTGTATATATCATCATACAGCACCCTTAGAAAGGAGTAAATTTTATCATTTAGTACCAAGGAGCTGGGAGGGAGGATCACATTTTGAGTTCTGCCATTTATTTCCTGTGTGATTACAGACATGTGAATTCACCTTGTCCTTGAGACAAATGCAATTTCTCAGTAATAGTTAGTTGGTTTGGAGTGCCAGGGGATCAGGACTGCAGAGTATCTAAGACCTCTGGATCTCACACAGAGGTGGCTCCTTTGGAGCTTGTGCTCCCCAAGGCCTCTGAGCAGCTCTCAGGAGTGTTTCCCCACTACAGTCAAAGCTATTGAGATCTTCCTCAGAAAACCTGCAGGTTTCTTTTGGAAGCTCAAAAATCATCCTACTAGACTTCTAATTATCCAGGCACAGATGTCAAGAAGATCTGTGAGCAGTTTTGATCCCATTTTCCACTCCTGGGAACAGAGAATTTTTGTTAAGAATTTCACCCATAGCACAATACACGTCCAAACCTGAACAGCCGTAGGAACTTTGCTGTGGTTCCAGCTTTCTATTAGTGCAACAGATCAAACACCTGAATGCAGTTGCTCCAAGTGTAGATAGAACAGTTTCTAATTGCCATGGCATTTCAGATACACCAGCACAAAGCCTGTTGCTCAAGACAGCCCATGACAAATCTACCTCTAAGCTCAAACCAGAGACTTGACATGGATCTAGCTGGTGTCATTCCATTTTATCTTGCCTTTAAAGAAGCCTTGACTCAAGAGGACCTTCTTCTTTTCATTGTGTCTTGCCCTACTTATCTCTTCAGAAATGCTTGCCACTTGCAGTGCTCAGAGCCCAAGTCTCAATATTTCCCCTTGAAGGCTGGTCTTCAGCTGAAGCGTCCTCTTGCTCTCTTTTGAGGGATGATAGTGCTCCTCAGTTCACAGCAGGAGTCAGAATTTATCTTAGAAGTTGCTTAAATAGTTGATTCCTCTTTTCAAAAAACAAGCTGTCAGTCTCTTCATACTTTTCAGGTCCTGCTGGGATGCATGACCTCTACAGTCTCATTTCCTGCCCACCATGGTCAAGTGAAAATATTAAAGTTAAAGGCTCTACTAGAGGATAGTTGTAAGACTGTACAGTAGAATCCTAAAACCATGAAGTGCTTTGGGTTGGATCACCATGTTCCAACCCCTCTGCCTTGAACTGGCTGCTCAAAGCCCCATCCAAACTGGCCTTGAACAGTGGTTAGGGCATCCCCAAATGCTCTGAGCAATTTGGTTCAGAGCCTCACCACCCTCCCAGTAGAGAATGTCTTCCTAAAAGTACTCAGACTAAAGAAATGCATATCTTACATATCTATAGTAAGATAAAAACATAGGTTTTATACATATGCATTGTATAACCTATATAATAAAATATGTAAATGAATTTAGTCCTATCTCTAAATCTAAGTCTCTAAATCTTAATTTCAAACAAAATCCTCTCCAAAGTGTCAGTGCTGCTCTCCAAATAGAAAGGCTCTTGGATTTCAATTCAACTCTGTTCTGTGGTATTAATCTATTGGGTTGTCCAGGACAAATTCTGAAATTAAGAAATTTGCTTGATATACATTAATTTTGTTTCAGTTATTTCAAAATATAGAAACTGTCCCAGAAAGATGTTTTGTGTGGAAGTGCGTTGGTTTGAAGAGGATGGGGGGAACTCAGGGGAGAAGAAGGATATTTTTCTTCAACTAGATTACTTGGTAAGTTTACAAAAACTGTTTATGCTTAGCAATGTAGCAAAAGGGTAACCATGCCAACAAATTGAAAGTTGTGGTAAATGTGACAGAAACGATCTGTCATTGTAGCCAGTAAAAATTACATTTTAATTTCTTAATCTGCTCAATATGGTAGAAAATGAATATTCTAATTGGAAAAGTAAAGTGTAAAAGACAAGATAAAGAGTGATACTTTGAAGCTGTCCTCAGCTGTTCATGAAAGTCCTGTCACCACGCTTGCCACAGGCAATGCTGGAATAACCCAGAAAAGCTGTATTATGATGTTAGCAAGAAAGCATGCTCTGATGCCTAAGAAAACTTCTGCCTGTCTGAAACTATTTTTTGCAATAGTGTTCAGAAATCAACTGATTAAGGGTAACAATTACAAAACTGGACTTTTAAACCTTCAGTTTAATTTGATGGTCAATACCATGTACACTCTTGTCCCAGAAGTTTTGCTCAGTATAATGGTTTAGCTGGGTTGAGGTAAAGATAGTTTAATAGGAAAAGCAAAAGCCACACACCCACACAAAGAAAACCAAAGAACTAATTCAGTGCTTTCCAAGGTCAAGAAGGTGTTCAGCCATCTTCAGGACATCAGCAGGGTCCCATCACACATAACTCAGGTGACTCAGGAAGACAAAATCCTTCACTCCAAACATCTCCTCTTCCTCCTCCTTGCCCCCACTAAATGTACTAAGCATTATGCCCTATGGTGTGGATTATCCCTTTGGTCACTTTGGGTCACCTGTCCCAGCTGTGTCTCCTCCCACCATCTCAGGCATCCTCGACTTCCTCCCCAGCATAGCAGTACAAAAATCAGAAAAGGCCTTGGCTCTGTGCAAGCCTTGCTCAGCAATAACAAAAACATCTCTGTGTTATCAATCCCGTGTTCCACAACACAACTCCTTACCAGCCACAATTAACTCAACCCCAGCCAACAGCAGCATGGTCAGGCAAGTCATGACCAAGCCAGTGAGAATTTTCTATGAAATTCTGAACTGTGGATTTTTTTGCCTTCCCTGAGGAGCTGGAGAGCTCTGTCTCCTTCTTCACTAACTTTCAATCTGGGGGCCTGAAGTGTCACGTTTTTATTAATTGCTAGTGTATCTAGATCAGTTCCTTTGCCATCAGGAAGATCTGCTCAGGTTTTACCTTAATACAATTTCTTGATGAACCTAGGTTTTCTTCCATTAATTAGAAAATTACCTAAATAATTTTTAAAAAGCCTTATTCCTAGATTAGGATGTTCTTCATATCTTTAATGTACACAGAATTATTTCTTGTGTCAGGACACAGTGGGGCTGATTTCAGTGGTAGCAAATGTCAACAAGCTGAACTCAGATTCTGCAGAACAGCCATATTCTAGCAGTGAGAAGAGAGAAAGAACAAAGACATCCAGAACTAGATGGGATTAAACAATTATTTGTTCCACAGCACTTGAGCCAGCTTTGTTCGTGATTCATTACCAACCAGTCCTATGAGTGTTGGTTATGAATCTTCATTCTGCCTCCTGAACATACACTAGCCAAATGCAAATATCAAAATCTGTTTCCACCTCTGATATCTTCATTAAGCCCTGGTGTGCTTTTGCACAGTTGTCTATGACCACTATGACCACTATGTTGTTTTCTAAGTCTGGTTTCTCACTGTCTGGAAGAATCCCAAATTCAGCTCCTTGTAAACCAGGTTTCTACCAGAATCACCCACAAGGTATTTTTCCACGTGGGTTTATCACTTTAGCACACATAGTGAGATTATCAACAGATACATCTGTTTTAGGAGTGTGGTCTGAATGCTGAATTTCCCACTCTCGTTGAAAGGCCAAAGGCCACCAAGACATCCTGTATACTCACATGCAGTATTGCAGAGTGTAGGGGCATTTCCTGCATTTACAGGTGGGAATATATATGCAGATCTAACAAATGGTTGGACATAGGGGCAATACTTTCCAGAAGCTTGCAGACAGTGAGAGATGACATGCATTCATTTCTGCTTTGATGGGAATGGAAATTTCTACCTGCAACACAAGTAGGTTTCTATTTTACTTAAGGCACCAACTCATTTAAGACTAGATTTAGAAATGAAAAACATTTTTGTTGCTGCTCAAATCTGCTTTAAAAAAGAGGTGTGTGGAAAGGAGGAGGAAGAAGAAGTGAACAGTCAGCTCCAAGTACAGTGATAGCTGTCCCTGAAATATTCAGATGTAAGTTTATTCACCTTAGGTCACATCTAATCTGCAGTGGGAGTTTAATCTTCTTTTGACTTGACATCAGTATGAAACCAAAACTATGCAGTCACTTCAGGTTCAGTGGTTCAAAATCAGTTTTCCACTAATAAACTCCCTGAAGTTTTAGGAAACTCTGGAGACTTCTGTTCAGGCTCATTCTTAGCTTGAACACAGAGGTGGGTTCAGCTTCAATTCAATCAATTTATCCAGAGTTACATTAGAATCTGACAGTTAAAATTGTGCAGATTCATTAACAGAGAAAAGAATGGTCAGTGATTCAGAGGAGGAGAAAGCAAAATATCTGGCTTTCCAACTGAGCTACATTAAGATCTAATAAACACTGCCAAGAAGGTATCCAGATTTCTAATCAAAATAAATCTGAGGATTACTCTGTTCTACAATGTTTTAAAGGAAATAAGTCCTTTCAATTCCAAGTCCACATTAAAGCAGTGTTTTGTGCTGCAGGTCAGTGCCCTTTAGTCTAACAGGACACCCCCTTAGTATCTTCCCAAGCTGCAGAATGCTGCCCAGGGACACTGACAGCTTCTGGCATTGGCAGAGACAGCAGCTGTGGGTTCCCTTGGAACAGATCCAGCTGAGGGGCACGTATAATCCCCTGCCTCTCCTCCAGAACACAATGCCTTGGGCCTCCACAGAGCAGGATGTTACTTCATGTTTATATTTAATAACCTCCTCCCTTCCAGCCTCCAAGAAGGGAGGTCTTGGGACTAGCACATTATCCGATAGCTCAGGAGAGTTGGATTTAATTTGCTTGATTCACTACAGGCTTTCTGTTTGACCTGGGGCTAATCCCTTTGGACGAAGGCCACAAGGGGATTTAGGTAGAACCCAGATCCTCGCCAGTCTTGCTTATCCAATACCTAATTTTCTGCTGGTTGGCATGTGCAAAATTGCCTCAGCCCTGATTAGAGCCAGGCAATTTTTATGGAAGAATTCTTTGTTTGCTCAAAAATGCACTTTCGTGTTGATGGAAACTATCTGCAAATTTGTACCAGATTTGACCAATTGTCTCAGCCAAAAAAAAAATATTGGATATGTCAAGATGATTTGTTTGAACATTTTTAAGGAAAATATTTTTGAAGCTGTTCCATTTTGAATAAATAATCAAATATTCAGTGGAGTAAAACTGGAGTCTGATTCACCCTCATCTTAGGTAAGAACCCCCAAGAGTCCATTTGTTGCTTATTGGCAGTGACATCTAAAGGGGGGAAAAAAGGAATAACTTATAGGAGACCAAACGTTTCTAACAGTTACTGACTCAGATTTCTCTATGAATAAGAAAAAAATTAATATTTTGTTTTATGGTCAAGGAGACAGAATTTGTTAAAACTGACAACACCTTCCATGCAAAAGCCTAAAGAGTCAGTCCATTAACCAAAAATGTGGTGCTCTTTCATGTCTACAAGATGATCTAGGGGCATAATTTCCAGTTAAAAATCCAACATAGAGTTTAACATCTAACTGTATTTTAGAGACAAGATTTTTATGGGCAGAGGCCTGATTTTTCTCCCAGCATTTCTTATTAGCAATTTATGCTCTTCACTTGAATAAGTTCATTAGATTGTGATTGTTCAGATAATTTAATTTCAAGTCATGCTTTTTTCTTCACTCTTATACACAGTATGGGTGCTACATGAGGTAGAAATTCCATTGGATGGACTGAATGTGAAAAGTACTAGTGGTTTGTGCCATCTTTTTAGATCTTTATGAAGTTAATTATTTTCTTTAGTGCTAATTTTGCAGATAATTCTTCCTCATCACCCAAAGACTCTGTATGCTTTCACAAGGGTAAAGGATAGTACTGAGGTTTTGACTGCTTGCATATTTTAAGCACAACTTATTTGCCCACACTTAGGTGTCTGAGGGTGATTGAGATGATGACCAGGCATATCTTCCTGACTTCTAGCTTCTCTTGGGAAGAATATGGGCTTTCTGTGGGAATTGCACATCTGCCATCCCTATAGACATGCTGCATTCCCAAGTATGTCTCAAATGTAACTGAACTGAACCCAAAAACCTTCAGGGTTTTTCTTCACTTGGATCCTGGCATTCAAAGAAAAGGTTCTTGCTAGGACTGTGTAACTTCTAAAATAAAAATAATACCCCTAAATGCTCTGGAGGTCTGCAAACAATCTATGTGTTGAACAGTCTAAGCTCTGTTCATCAAATTGTTTTAACTCATTGTAAAAACCAGAAGTTCATTGCTTTATTCTGAAGAGTCTAAAAGGTGATAAAAGGTCACAGAGAAGGGAAAGGAGGAGGAAAGCCAAATTATTGCCTTCAGTTTATCCGAAAGTTTGGGGATGATTCCTGGGCAGATGCTTAGGAGTTTTCTTCTCTTCCTCATAGCCAGTTCCCACACCATTATCAGTTCAGAAATTTTACCGTGCAGGATCATGTTTAGAATATGCGTATCTGTTATTCTAACAACTATATTTCTTAAACTGACAAATAAGATGAAGATTTAGCCTAAAATTGAAACTTTCTGTAGTTCAGCAGAAACTGAGAAATTAATTATGTTAAACATAAACCCTTTATATTCTTAAATCCATCATAATTTCATTCTTTTGATTTTTTTTTTAATGGCTGAAGCTGTAGGATTCCTTTATGTTTAATCATGTCCACAATTTTAGAATACATGGATGCATGTATCCACATATGTGAGTATGGGGGCGTGTGGGTATGTGTATGAGTACATGTGAGGCCCCTCCTCTCTTCTAAAGCATGGTGTGCCCAATCATAGAAAGATAGAGCTCTGGAAATTTCAGAACTTGACTTCCAGTCCCTGTCTCTGAGTGATTTATATTCTAATCTTGTCTCCAGCACATGGATTCAATGAAGTGCGAGATGCTCTGCCTATAAAAATGTAGGATTAAAAATATATAGTATACATTTTTCCACTTGTTAATAAAGTTCAACAGGCATCTGTGCACAGAACATACAATAGTCAGGCTGCTTATGTGCAAATGTGGTCTCAGTGACTTCTGTAAGCTCATAAACTTCATTTATCTACACCCTGTAAGCTATTTTCAGTGAATGTCTCATTCTGAATGAACCCACTACAGGCTGGTTTTCTGTAGCTGACAAATTCATAATTTCTTTTCTAATTTTAAAAGCATTCAAAACTCCATAAGTTTATCATAGCTTTCTGACTTAAGATAAGGCCTGATGGATACATTTTTTCCACCAAGTAGTAACAATCCTTAAGAATTCAGTTAACTTGCTTTGAATTCACTGAATCATTTCGTTTGTCATAACACAGTCTTTTATGACCTTTTGTGTATAAATAGAGAAAATTAATTGCTTCTGGCAACATCAAAGTGTTGTTTCACTATATATTTAATCATTAGCTTTAAATGCTCCCAAACTAATGTTCCAAGACATTGCAAAGAGGTAATAAGTTCAAAGCAATACAAAACATAAAGCAGGACTCTAGAGTGAGTTGAAAAGATTTTCTTTAAATATATAAGAGCTTTCAAACCCATTGTACAAAACTTGGAGGAATTTTGGCCAGAACTAAAAGAAGAGCTTTACTCCCATATTTGAATGAATTACCAGATCTGCTAGATACTGTATGCCCTTCTGAACTCTAGCAATCTGTCTCCAAGAAATAAAAAGTACAGAAATAATTTTAATTGATTCTGATATACGTCAGAATTTATGCTTGTGGCCTATTAATAAAGCCGATGAATAACTCGTGCTCAATATGAAAACTCACAAAACTCATGAATTCCGTACTATCATTTATAGCAGAAACTTAGAATAGGAAGTTTCCCTATAGAAATGTTCAGATTCCTTTTGTTTTCCTTTGCACAAAGGATTAGGTCCAATTGCTTAGGGAAACACACATTTCACTAAAATGTTTTATTTTGAAAGAGTTGCTTCCCCAAACCATGAAAGTAGCCCTCAAAATATCCCTGCACTTGGATTCCAGGCACTTTGTCTTGGAGAAAAGCCTTTGTCCTGGGGAGAGCCACAACAAGTGTGATGCAGTTACAAGTCATTTAAAAATTATAACAGTACAACACAGGTGTGTATAGGAAAGTCTTATAAACTTTGAGAAGATTTAATGCCTGCAACAAAGCCCATTGTAACCACGTCTTTCCTACGTGGGATTTGGATCATGACCATAATATTGTTCCACATTGCCTTCAATCTTTATCCATAATTGGCAAACTGAGAGCAGCAAGATCCAGGCTGTCACTTATTCCAGTTTCCAATGCAGAGCTGCACTTGCACGAGTTTCAAGCCGAAAACATTTAATGCTGTTGTATAAAATGGAAATTTGTGAGTGCCTGTGAGTGCCAGCACTGGGCTGAGCACGAGTGCACTCTGCACATGCACGCCGTGGGTGTCTGTCAGCACTCTGCCAAGGGCACCAAGGCACCAGCAGAGCACAGCACCAGGAGCTCAGGCAGCAGAGCTCTGACCTTTTCTCTAACATGGCCTTGCAGTGTGACAGTGAGCAGTGTCTGAACCTCAGATTCCTCTAAGCAGAAGGTGCCATTGCAGGCATTTATCCTTCTTGCAGCAATAGCGACAAAGATGCAGCTGTCTACTAGTAAATATGGGTATCTATAGCATCCAGTTGTGTGGAGGTGTAAAATCATATTCATTAATGCAGCCTCATAACATGAAAAAGGTATTTCCATAGATTTTTTTTAAAAACCATGATCATTGAGTAATCACAACTTTTTTGAAATTGGAGGCTTGTGTTCACCACTCCAAATACCTCTACATGGTGGCCAGATACAGGAAAAGGTGACGACAGCCAGGTGCTGGTTTACAGACAGTCTCTAGTAGTCAACAGCCTTGCTCAACTCCATCCAGGGATACTGGCTTACACTGAACCCTGAAAACATGGGACACTGTTCCCCTGTGCAATTTTCACAAATGCTGCTTACCTTTTGGAAGCTGAATAGCACCTGCTCTTTCACTAGTCATTGTTTGGAGGTGCAGAGGAGAATAAATAATTTGTTTAATTTGGCTTTTAGCTCTTTTATCTTTTATGCATAATGAATACATACCATAAACCTTCTAAAATAGAATATTATTAATAAAATGCTAATCAGGAGCTAAAGAAAATTCCCTTTCCCTTGGCTTAGTCAGTTCAGTTCATACTGTTTTAAATCAAGAAATAACTCTAAAGCTAAAATGTTCTCTATATAAATCTGCAGAAGATCATCTGAGATAGACAGCACCACATATGTTTATAGTTGAAAATCTGGCAGCCAGAAGATGTAACAACTGATGGTCAAGATGTTCTGGTTCAGAGTTGGAAAGTAAATAATTCCTGAGAGGAAGGATTCTACAGTTCTGGGCAGCTGATCCGGTAATAAAATAAATAAGCAATAAAATCCACTTCCTGTTTTGAGAGTTCACATTTCATACTGGCAAAATTCTCCTATTAAATTCGATTTCATGCTTCCATAAATAAACCTGGCACCTTTTTAAACACTTTTCCATCTGTTTTACAACTAGAAGTGTATTATTTAATGCACTCTTGGGATTCACACCAATGGGAAAAGGACTACTTGTATAGAACACAACATTTTAGTTGGAGAGAGTACAGAAAAATAATCACTAACTTCCCTAAATTCTAAAACAATTGTAACAGGACTCTGATGTAATCATTTTTATCAGGCAGGAGAAAGAGGCTTTTTTCTTTTGTGCATAAATGTTATTTTTATTCAACATGAAATGTATTTTGAAGCAGAACAGAATATCTACTTTTTTGCTTATGAAGAGACACTTCTAAAATAGGGAAAATAGCTTCTAACAGTGTAAAGAAACAATTAAGTGAGATAATCCTAGAAACTTTCAGTCAGAAGTTGTGTCTATTGACAAAAGAGATCTAATGAGAATGTAAGTATTATTCTTTAATTCTTTGACCATTTGCATGTATGGATCCTGAATCACTGTGCAAAAGCTCCATTATCTTTATTTCATATGTGATAATATATAAATTTCAGATAATAAAATGAAAATACGAAACTGTTTGCCCCAGTCATAAGCAAGCCAGACACTGAGACACAGGCAAGGGCACTAGGTGCTTCAGTCTCCTGCACCTCCATCTAGGATTACCTCTAAGGACAATTTAAAGGCTTTTTTCTGCTGTTCTTGATCTTGGACTGAGATGCAGTGATGGAATAAAGTGAAAGCACTTGAACTGCATGCCTCTGTTCAGTACTCACTGATTTTTCTTCTGTTTCCAGTATATAATTCAGAAGATATGTGGCTTAGCTTCTTATTTTAAAGTGTGAAAGGCAGCAATGTCAGCGCTTAGGGCAAGAAACCTCTTAACCTCCCCAGCACTCCAATAAACACCAAAACACCTACTGAGCCCACAAAGCTCCCACACACAGAATTTCCACAACATTGGCAGAGACAAAGTAGAAGTCTTTAAGCCATAGTAGAAATTAACACTGCCTGATAGTCCTTAGGAAAATGTATAGGGTGTGAAAAAGGGAAAAACTCTCTCATCATAGATGGATCGTTGCTTTGTTCTTGACACTGCGCTTTAATCAAAGCCTTTCACATACAGTGGTGATCACTTTCCTTTCAACAGCAAACAATAACAACTGATACAATGCTCACAACAAAAGGCAGCACCTCTGCTGGCACCTAAAGAACTCAGACTGAATATTGTGGAAATGATAAATAGTATTTTTGTGTTCCATCTGACCTTGTGTCCTCTGCAGAGGAAGGATACACACAGGGAAAGAGCATCCACAGCAGGACAAAGACTTACAGGTGAGAATCCTGTGTCTCCAGTGACTTGTCCAAAACCAGGAATTTGTTTGTTAGTTGCTATTCTTTGCCTTCATTCATGAAAAATGAAAATGTCAATCCCATTTCATTACTTTCTTTCTTGGGTGCCCATGAGTACAGATACAACTCAAATATACCTGTAGTTAGACCCACCCCAAATAGTAGCATAAGCCAGAGAAAGCAGGCAAGGATCCTCAGCCCTAACATGTGCTGTGGATATTCTCATCAGTCAAAGGCCCTAATCCATGAGCTATAGGCTTTGAACAGCTTTGACCTCTTTTGGTCAGACATCTGTAGAGAGGCCCCTTGAAGTTTCAAATATGATGCATATCCTCAACATGCTGGATCCAGATGATGTTCTGATTTCTGCACTGTGGAGAAATTTTACCTTTTTAAGCAATAGTTGGAAAATTCATTTAATACTGAATTTCTGATTTGGCCTCCACATTGTCCTTGTTGCTGGGGCAGATTTACTAGGGGATCAAAGGAACAAGAGGCAACAGTACCCCTTGATTATATGTGCACTCATAAATTAACCAGTTCCAGAGAGCATTCCTGGGTACTGGAAGTCAGTCAGTCATATATACTGTTAAATTGTTAGCAGAGTCCTTGGCATGGTTTTGACCCAGGTCAGTGAACACACTCCCAGACAATTCCTAAGTGTGGAAGTTACAGTGGGCCAGGAAGCCCTCTGAAGAGTGACTTTGGATGCCACCACACTGTTCTGGAGTGTAAGAGTGCTCAGCAGAATGGTTATGGACTGTTTCATGCTAGTTATTTCCATTGGCAGGGGATAACACTGAAGTGAATTTAACAGTCACGCAACCCTTACAATTTCTGCTTTATGCATGTCAGTATTAGGATCAAACAACAAAAGCATTGCTTGGAATGGCTGCATCCAGTTGCATCCAAAAATGACTTTCAACTTCAGAACAGGAGAAATGTTTAGCACCTCCGTCAGAAACACCGACAGGAAGAATGAGTGCACTCTCATCCAGTTTTGCCATGACACCATGTGTGATGTGGTCCACATGCTGGAGGGAAGGGATGCCACCCAGAGGGACCTTGGCAGGCTTGAGAGGTGAGTCTCTGCAAACCTCACAAAGTTCACCAAGGCCAAATACAAAGTCCTGCATGTGGGTCATGCCAAGTACAAGCACAAGTACAGGTACAGGCTGATCAGAGAATGTGGAGCAGTCCTGGGGTGAAGGGCTTGGGGGTGTCGATGGATGAGATGCTCTACACAACCTGACCACATCTATTTGCAACCCAGAAAGAAAACTGTGTCCTGGGCTGCATCCAAAGCAGCCTGGGCAGCAAGTAGAGGCAGACGATTCTGACCTTCTACTCTGCTCTGGTGAGACCTCACTTGGAATTCTGTGTCCAGCTCTGGGGCAGCCAACATAAGTAGGATGTGGACCTGTTGGAGTGAGTCCAGAGGAGGTCATGAAGATGATCAGAGGGCTGGAAAACCTCTCCTGTGAAGACAGGCTGAGAGAGCTGGAGCTACTCAGCCTGGAGAAGAAAAACCTGTGGAGACCCTTCATAGCAGCCTTCCAGTAAGTAAAAAAGAATTATACGATGGGTACAAACCTTTTAGTTGGATCTGTAGCAGTAAGAAGATGGTTAATGGATTCAAATTGAGATAAAGGTGATTTAGATTAGATATAAGGAAGAACTTTTTTTAAAAGGAAGGTGGTAAACCACTGAAAGGTTGCCAAGAGAAGTTCTGGATTCCCTGTCCCTGCAAGCGTTCAAGGCCAGAGGGGATGGGTCTCTGATCAGCCTGGTCTAGTGTAAAGTGTCCCTGCCCATGGCAGGTAGGTGCATTAGAAGGAGATGATCTTTAAGGTCTGTTCCAACCCAAACCATTCAATTATGCTATGAAATAGACTTTGGTCTTTTTTTTAAATTTCCCCTATTGCTCCTGCTATTCGGGTATTCCTTTTCTAAAGTGTAAATATCTGGTTAGAATAAAAATACACAGAATTCAAAAACTTTTGGCCTACTTTATTTCAAAGAAGCAGATTTGTCCTTTCTTATTGCTTAAAGGCAGCATGAAATTTTAAGCTAGCATTTCCCATTAATATTTCCTTTTTTGTTGTTTAGGGACTAACAAGAGCCCCAAAGTATTTCCTGCATTCACAGCTTGTAACCACTGCCTAGGGATTTCAAGCAAATAAATCTTTTTCACTTTTCACAAGCAGAAATTGCCTTGTCATGATCCCAATAATCGACTCATTGATTCATACAATTTCCCTGGGTTTTGATGCAATGTACTAAAGTGCCTTGGGTTTCGTGAATGTGTGTGTATGTATGTGAAGGTACACATATGTATGTGAATATAAACACAGAAAACAGGATGATATACCTCAGTAGAAGCTGCTGGGCCAGCCACCAGACTGGCAGTCTTAGAAGCAAATAGTGTGTCAGTGCACCTGGAATAAAGCTTTGAACTTCAGTTCAACAGTGCTTGGCTCTCTACTCCCACTGCTCCTGTTGCAAAGCAGTTCTAGGATCTAACTGCTGTAACAGATAAGAATCTTCTGATTTCCAGATTGAGTCTATTCAGGGACCAATTTATACCTTTCTGTTGTTGTGCCAGAATCATCTTTTTGTTTAAATCACTGTTCTTTTCCTGTGGTATTTATCTCTCTGATGTATTTATAGAATGTAATCATATCGCTTCTTGATTTTGATTTGCTAGCAAGACAAATTAAATAAACCCACAGTTCTCTGACCATAGCTCCTGTCTTTTTCTGCACCCACCTTTCCTAAATACAAGTTATCAGAATTGCATGCAAGACCAAAAAGTAACCTCCTATTAGTACTTTGTAAAACATTAATAATCTCTTACTTATCTCTGCAGAATTTTGATAGCAATCTTGCAAAGAATTCATATTGTGAAATTCATCATCATGTTAGCAATTTCCAGCTGATTAGGTCTTCATATAAAGATATAAACAGACACATCCTAATGCAATTTTAATGTTGTTGAAGCCCAGCCCAATCCCACAATACTCAATATCACCCAGTTCCTCCATATTCACCACTTTCTAATTCCGTACTTCTTACAGGTTTCAGGGAAGATCTTTTGTATTAATACCAAAACAGCAAAGCAATTTTTTCCCAGTCTGGATTTCCCCTCATGCGAGTGGCTCTAGTGGCCCTTCTGGCCAAATCCTAATAATTTTTGCAGTTCTATTACTGAACCCATCTTCTCTGGCCTTGCTGGTAATCCCTCAGTGGCCACCACATTAGAAGTTTTTATCAATGTCCAGAAAGTTTATATTTGTCTCATTTCCTCTGTCTGGATTTTTTTTTTTTTTTTTTTTTTTAAGAAAATGGATGGTTAGTTTGTCATTATCTGCATTGGATAAACTCTTTCAGTAACTGATCCCCATGCCTTTAATAATTCTTTTATTCCAATCTTTTAAAAAAGGTATCAGATTGCTGAACTAAAATCTAGGTGATCTCTAGTTCTTCAGACCATTTTCTTATTTCAACTTCTTTACTGTATGTGTGATGTGTCTCCAAATATTAGGGACCAAATAGGTGTTATGTGTTTATTAAAAATAGCTGCAGCAGCACTTGAAATTTTGTTTGCCAGTTTCCTTTTGGGATTGTACTTATTTTCCACTTTTTACCTCTTGGAGTACATTAGACATCTCAAATTGTGTTTCTACTTTTATTCTGCTGGTTTCCATTCGTATTCATTAAAAAATGTGTCCTTGTTTTTTTTCTCTATATCCAAAATCTTTGCTTATATCTTCAAAATCTGAGCCAGAGCATAATGCAGTTTTTGGTCTATACTTAATTTATTCTTCATTTCTACTCTGTCACCACTACCTTCTGCCCTGACTTATTTTTCCAGTCTTGTTCTTTTTATTCACATGGCTGAAGAGTCTTCTTCTATGTGCTTTAATATTCTTTTCAAAGTCCAACTCAGCTTGAGTCTTTGTTATTCTCACTTTATCTACACATTTTTTGGCTTCTAAGGCAGTTTTCTTTGTTGATCAGTTCTTTATCCCTTAATCAATGCAGGCACTCTGCTTATTTCTAATATTCTTTTTTTTTTATATCTGGTCAGATCTGAAATCTCTTCCTGCAAATTTCATTTTCTTTTTTTTTCTCTCTGAGACAGACTTGTGATAATTTTTCACCCCTGACTTTAAGGCTTCTTCTACATTTAAGTATCAAATTCAAGTCCAGCGGAATTACCTGTTTAGCTTCTACTGTTTATAATAATTTTCCATTTGGATATTAATGTTTATTAAATAAATTTTGATTTAATTTTAACTCATTACTTCATGGTAACTCAGGTCAAGTGTCATTCTCCATGAACAACAGCTCACTTCTGGGTTCTTTGATGCTTATCAACATCAAAACCAGTGGTTAGATGGTTAAGAAGAAGGCTAAGAAGGAAGATATTTGCCCCTGCTATTTTTTCTGTACTTTTGACCTAAGCCTGACTTACTGTCTGGTCACTGGTATTTTTTATGGTATTTATTTTATGCTTGTAGAGACTGCTGTGATCTGTCTTTGTGTTTCAGACCCAACAGGCACAATCTGACATTATCAATTATTGCCAAGCTCTCTTTGCCTTCAGAATATGTTGGACACATCCAAACTCTTTGTGAGGCACTTCTGTGTCCATGCAAATTCCTAAACTGAGAAATTCTCCTACCCTGCTGATTATTTCTGGCCAGAATCAAGTTGGGCTCCAGTTCATGACACTTTAATTGGTTGGTACACCAATTTAAGAGTACAGTGAGCTCATGTCCACAGCTGAGCATTGTTTAATTTACAAGGTAGCTTATTTTTTTTGTCATCCCAGCACTCACAGACAACGAGTGGGAAGTGGGAGGAAAATTTCAACTTCCCTGTTTGCCTGTCAGAAAGGCAGTGCCAACATGAGTTCCCACTTCCAAGTATGCCAATTTTTCATTGAGCAATGAGACGGTGACCTTGAAAAGATCCAAATGCTGTTGCTGCAGGAAGAGTATCAGGCTCTCTGACGTGGCAAGGCTTACCTCAACAACGGGATCCAGACTCCTCACCTTTGAAGTTGGACAGACACCATATGGAGAAGGAAACAACCACTTTACCAGTGGGTTTAGCATAAATTTGGTGAGGAATGGAATTTCAGTTCCTTGAGGGAGATATTTAGAAACAATAACACCATAAGCATTTAAAAATGTTGAAAAATTCATTTATTATTGGATTCTTGCCAGGAAATTTACCTTCAATTAATTTGACATTATTCCACAATGCAAAATTGAAACTTCTCAATTCAGCTTAGGCGAATGGTCATCTACCTTGAAATGAGGATGATCTCTAAAAAAGGGTATTTTTCCTTCCTTTTTTTTAAAAAAAATCTAATGCTCCAGAACAAGCTAAGGGGAAAACATTGCAGTAATGTTTTGTGTTCTGTCTGAGTAGCATAGATGTATTTTTCAGAGAGCCTCAATATGTTTAAACTTAGCTTGTTCAGTTGTTTGATATTTACTTTTCCTTGAATGTGAGAATGTAGATTTTGACATAGTACATCATGCTATGTGTCAAACCATGGTCAAATGTCTCTGAGAAGCCATGACAATTAATAGAAAATTCTGAAAATTGTACAGGTTATGAATAATGGATAAGCTTAAAGGTTTTTCATGAGAACCAGACACATTTTTATAAACCATTTCATTACATGAATAACATATTAACTTCACAGAAATAAATATCACTTCCTGAAATAGAATCTCAACAAAATAAAAATACAAAGCTTAGCAGATATTTTATTCATAGTTTATAATTCTGAAGTTTTCCTTACACTTTGAACTGTTCCACTGCATTTACAAGATCATATGTTCCTTGAAAGTAGAAAAATACAATTATGAGATTCAAAATGTTTAAAATATAGACCAAGACATAAGGTTGATAGGAGAGGGAAATACCCTTCTGCTGTGATATCAATAGTAGGCATCCCTAATATATTGGATAAAGAGTATTCATCATCTAGGTAAGGGACATAAAAAGGAATTAATCAGAAGAGACAACTAAAATGTTATCATGCTTGTGAGAAAGACAGGATTGGTATGTCCTGAAGCTCTTTTATTAAAAGAATATTGGAACTGTTTTTACAAACATGATCTTAATAATTGTCTATATGTAATTTTCATTGTCTCCTATTTCCTTCCAGTAGCAATATTATCTCTACCAATGCAGCTCGGATCTGAGTGAGAATTACTTTATATCACCTGGGGCTTATGAATTCACAGGGATGTCTTCTTCAGAAAGAGGAAGCAGACACCAGCTTTGATCTAACAGATTGTTCCAGGTTCTGAAGAAATAAACACTCTTCTGTTTGTGGAGTTTCACATTCATGTTTCAAATATGATCTCCTGGCTACAAGTTCCTGTACAGAATCAGAAACCTGCAGCAATTTATAACGCATTCTTATGAAATACTAGATGCAATGGTAATGTGATGCTTGCAGTAGGTTGCACAGTGCCACATAAATTGCTTTACAATGATCTGGAGAGAGAAATTATATCTGTAAGAAATAAAAGCCCATAAAATCAAAAACTGAAAGAAGAATGGTCACAGAAGATTTTGTTAATATGACTGATCTGGGGAAAATACTGTAGGTTAGTTTTTTCTGTGTTTGCATTGCATTTAGTCTTAAACTGCTATGCAGTTACACTGTTGTGCAATTGAAAAAGGTTTAAGCTCCAGGACTAGATGTGGGTACTCTAAGTGACAACACTAATGACCATCTGCAGACATACACTGTAATATTTCCCAAAATTAATTCCTGTTTCTATTCTAGTAAGTGCAGTTGACCTAGAGTACTGAAAAAAGTCAGTTTAAAAAGTTCTTTTGATAGAGAATCTATACAATTCCTATATATCCAGAAAATTACGTGAAAGTATATTAGAACAAATGTACCTATTAATCACCTCTTTCTGAACCTACACATTTCTCCTGTTTTTCCTTGAAGGTCGTGAAATTTCAAAGGCAAAGGGAAAATCAACATATTCAGACTAATCAAGACCTGATCTTCCGTGAAATACCCTCACTCTCTTTTATTTTTTCTAATGCTCTGCAAAGCATCCACCTTCTGAAGAATACCAAAGGTGAGACAGACTTAAGAAAATTAATTCCCTTGTTTATATGCATTCAGATTGGTGAAAAAAAAAAAAAAAAAAAAGGCAAAAAAACCCAAGAAGATATCTGTAAGGTACTTAAATGTTCACAACTGGTGTAAATCACAGATGACATGGGACCCCTATGTATGATGTAAGCATCACGCTTGCATCAGACGTCTAAATCCTGAATTGTTTTTGAAAGAAACAGAATGGAAAAGAGATATTCAAAGAGTATTGGTGATTCAAAATGTTTCCATAAATTTATCTTCTGAGGCATCAAACATATAAATAATATTTTTTTGAACTGGATAAATTTTAGGGACCATAAGTGCAGCTGCTTTTCTAATAAAAAGGAATCTAAAATTGCTATCCAGGTAGTATTTGCAAGAAAATATGTCCTATTAATATCATACATACATCTGTAGATATTTTATTAACAGAAGAAACTGCTGTCCAAGACTCAGATTCTTTCTCAAACAGCTCAAGTAAAGAGCAAGTTCTGCTTTGACAGCCAACAGAAAGTGGACGGTGTATAATGTGCCCTCTGAGACAATGTGGCACAAAAGTTTTAAATTCTAAACAGACAGCTGATGAATTTTAAAAGCCTTATGTTTTTCCAGGACATGTATCTTGTCTGGTATTCTCAACAGGAATGGTACATGTTGCTTCTGGGAATGGCACCACAGCTGGGCTTGCTCTAATAGTTTCCTACTTCCGTTGAAATTAGTTTACTTTTGTTCATATTTAATAAAATTTGTTTTTCCCCTCCCCCTCTTGAGTTCTTTTTCTTCTGTTGTTTTTTCTAACTTGTCTCCAGATCTTCCTACTCTGGTCTCATATCTTTCAGCTCTTATTTCTCTCATTTAATAATTTGCGTTGTTCTGCAGGTTAGTTTCCCTCTCTACATCATTCATTATATCAAATCCTCCTCTTCATTTCTGATAACCTTGATATTTCAATCATCTGCTTCCTTCAGTTTCCCCAGCTGTTCTAACAATGCCACCTATAATGTTTCCTAATGCTGCTCATTGTCATACTTAGGACCTAATTTTTCTTACAGCCTGGAAATCTTATGTTTTCTATTTGTCTCTGATCTGAGTGTTATTTAACTTGTCACTGCAACAAGAGTAAGACTTTTGTCTACAAAAGTTGCTTGGCTTTAGATAATCTTATTTGATGTTTCTCAATTACAAGCTTTTTAATGGTTAGTGCTGTGATATCACTAATTTGATGATTGGCACAACATAGAGCTTTTTAAATTAAAAGGAGCTGTACAAATAAACTTAGCCTTTTCACTTCTACCTCATGACTACATATATCTTTCATATTATGCTATCTAGTTCCTATTTATTAACTCAGCTGAATTGAATGGGCATACTGAGTTTTAAAATATTATCTAATGCAATTTAATTCCATTTTGTAAGAGCTTCAAATATATCATGAAATGGTTTGATACTTGATTTTTAGTTTGTTGTCTTCATATTTAAATAGAATAGTGCCAGTAGTTTTTCCCTTAGTTATGGTCTCTACATAAAAAAAATTATTTTTGCCACTTCTTCTTTCATCACCAATGTTTTATTTAAAAAAAAAATCTTTATTTTGTAAACTGTGAAACATAGGGGATAAACTTAAGTAGTTTTCTCATTTGCATTTCTATGATTCATGTGCTTCCTATGTGGTACTGGAACTTCCCCAAGTAGAAGAATCAGACTATGAATCAGAAGAAGCAGCTGTGATGTCATATTTTCCAATAATCCTGTAGGAGTGCAAAAAGAGGAAGCAATAGAACCATGTTCTGGAATTGTGACCCCCAGCTGTCATTGACAAAGGCACCATGATGAGATGATGTGATCTTTAGCAAGAAAGCACAGATCAATGTACTACATGATGGTGACAAAAAGTTATTTTCTCAACAAACCAGTTAAACATTATGGGGCAATGTGAAAATATATGTACATGTGTGTTTGTGTATATACATATACATATATGTGTGTGTACATATACATACATATATATAATTTCCTGGTTTTGATATTTCTTCTTATCAGATTATCGTTTTTCATGAAAATGACAAAAAAAAAAAAAAAAAACAACAACCCCCCCCCCCCCAAAAAAAAACACCAAAAAAACCAAAAACCAAACAAAACAAAAGGGCAAGGAGACAATGATAGAGTGGTGAGGCACTAGCACAGGCTGCCCAGAGAAGCTGTGGATGCTCCATCCCTGGAAGTGTTCTAGGTCAGTTTGGATGGAGCTCTGATCAGCCTGGTCTAGTGGAAGGTGTCCCAGCCACGGCAGGTGAGTTGGAAGTAGATGACCTTTAAGGTCTGTTCCAACTCAGATCATTTTATTATGCTATTAAATAAAAACCAAAACCAAAATCAAACCAACCAAACAACCAAAAAAAAAAAAAAAAAAAACAAAAAAACCACCAACAAACCCTAAAACCCTCACCAAAAAAACCCTAAAAGACCATCCCCCCAAAAACAGCCCAATACAACCAAACAGGCAAGCAAACACAACAAAAAACTCCAATAAACAACCCAAATTAAAACCCCAACTGTTTGCTAAGCTAGTCAAAATGAAGATCTAGCTTGAAAAAAACATAAGATATTTTATGCTCATAGTATTATTAAAGCAAAGAAGGGAAAAAGGCATAAGGAAAAAAGGCATAAGAAATTTGAAATGGCATTATACTGCAGAAGATTCTTGGCAACCTCAGCTGTAGGTATTGCTAACTGTGTAACCTGTTAATATACAATCCTGGCAGGGGCACAGACTTAATGTATATAAAAAGGTTTAAATTATATTAAAAATGGCACAAAGAACTGGAGAAAAACATGGCTGACAGACAGTACCTAACAAAAGGTTTCCACAGAGACACGTCATGAGCTATTCATATCGAAATAACAAATTCAACTAGCCTTCTAATTATTTTAGCATTAGAATTGGGTTTAAGCTAGCCAAGCAAAAGAACTCTGTAATGGTACAAGGCTAGATAATAAAACAAGAATTCTAAGTTATCTAAATAATTTCCCTCCAAAGTTATTTACCCAGATCCTCTCCTAGCAAAACTCAATTGGCTCCAGAAGGGCTGCACCAGAGAAAAATTCATTCCGGGATGTTTTTTGCAATGTGAAATTCAGCTCACCCATTTTTCTGTGTTTTCATTTAATCTGAAAAGTAATGACACATAGCAAATTTCCTTCTGCTGAGGAGAAATTCACCGGCACTCAGAGCTGGGTCCTGGCCTGCCAGAGACTCTCAGATTGAGAAGGTTCATCCACCTGCTGCTGCCCCAGCCCTGGCAGAACCCTCTGGTTTTGTTCTCCATCAGCATCCTGCCCTGTTGTGTGTGAGCCCCCCTGGTAACCTCTGGCATTGCCAGCACTGTGAAACACAGCAATCTCACTGCTGAGATATCTTCTGTTCCTGTGCTGATTGCATTGTTTTCTTTTGCTATTAAATAACAGCAAAAATCCATTTTTTTTTTAAATTTTGCACAACTACTGTAATTCCAGCACTACTCTAACTACCTCACGAGTCAGGCAGACAAGCAGTTCATAATAAATAATGTTATAAACAGCCAGGGATGAGAACTGCCTGGATGTGTGATACAAGGTTCTACCCAGATGCTGCCTAAAGAAATTGCAAATATTTTACAAAACATATCAGACTGGGGAGAAGCGACACACTTACACACAAGCTCACATGATACACACAGCACTTTGAAAGGCCTTCATCTGACACCTGAGAATATATGACACGAGGAATTGAGTTGCAAATAGCTGCTTATGAATAAAACCTTTCATCTTTTCTAAGATTCAGGACTGCATAGAATTATAACATTTTAGGAACTGTCTTATCAGAGATACCAGAAAATTCTGTATTTATTTTTCTGATAAGTCCATAGTTTAAAGAAGATGAAATAACCATTTTGAATAGTGATTTCCCATTAAGCATTTTTCTCTGAATTTTCATTTAAGTAGAAGGATTCTAAAAAAGAAGCTCCTTCTTTCACAGTTTTGGAACATTTCTTTGGATTTTGACTTGTCAGCAAGAAACATGAGTGTAAATACATATGGTTTTTTTTAAATTTTTGACATGACAAAAGAGTGTAATTTATTATTCCTTGGTATTTGCATGGTGATGGGATACCTGTCACTAAAAATATAAAGTAAGAAACATCACCCTTCTTCAAAGTTAATCAGCATTAAGCGAGGACACAAATAATGATGCTTCTTTTGCCTTTTTTTTTTTTTCTTTTTTTTTTTGTTTTTTTTTTTTTTTATTTTCGATGTGGCTATTTTCAGAGTATGTAATTCATTCATACATACAAATTTATTCAAAGGAAGAATTTTCTGATATAATTGCTTGTTTATATTCTTATTGCAGGTCTTTGTATGGGTCCATAAACATTTTAAATGCAACTGTAAGAGCATTCAAGTTGTTTGAGACTTCATGCATATTTTGTCTTGGAGTAGTTCCAACACTTTTGGAAGAGTTTAGTGAATATAGAGTGAAAATGCATGCCCAGAATCCCAGACCAACAAACAGAAAATGCTCATATTTTCTAGATTTCATAAATTATATATGGCATTATTTCACATTTCTACAGTTCTAGTCTTCCAGAGTCTCCAAACACCCTCGTATAAAGGGAAAATTCTGCTGCTACAAAAGCATCATTTAAAATTTTACAGTGTTTAAACTATAAATACTTCCACCAGATGTCAGCAATGCACTCTCTAAGCTCCAGCTGTCAGAGGCCTCAAGCTTTCCTGGCCTTACAGAAATCGTGTAACACACTGCCCTGTATCTGAAAAACCTGAAAAAAATGAAATAACCATCATTGCTTCTGCAGAGACTCATGATGTTATTAAGCTTGTCCAGCTAATAATGTGGTTCTTTACTTAGTTTCTTCAGGGAAGGAAGTTCTATTACACATTGGACCACTAACATATTAATTGGTTTTTTTTTCCCAATCTGCAAAAACTGACTTTCTTACTCTTATTATCTCTGTGAATGTTTTCCTCTATTAGACTATCAACAAAAAATGCATTTGTTTTTGTTTGTTTGCATGCTTGTTTTTGTTTTATTTTTTTGTGAGGAAGAAGAAATAATGAATCTATTTTGGACCCAACTGCTGTAGTAATTTTAGGGCAAACCATAAGTACACTACACCATGGGGAATGGTAAAAGCACTGGGGTCAGTAGAAGAAGCTGTCTTCATGGCTGCTTCTTCTCCCGGAGTTCAGGCATCCAGCTACAACATCCAAACCAAACAGAGAACACTGTCAGGCTCTGGTTTGGTTTCATAGGGATAACTTTGCTGTTACTTATTAACTTAAGCCTCTTAAAGTTCACTTAGATACAACAACAGAAAGCTGCAGAATGACCTCTACTGAGGCAGAAATGTGTATGTCGTGCCAAAGCAGACATGATGGTTTTTACACTATAATGTCCCTGGCAATAATCTCACAGGTTTCAGAACACTGCTTTTTGTTTTCCAATGGTTTCTAGAAATTGTTTCACAAATTCTTTGGGAATAGCACTGATCTGACTGAAGTAGAACTTTCAGATTTGGCCAAAACCGTGTAGAAAAGATTCCTCATGTCAGGGATAAAATTTCTGTTAAAAACCACAAAAAAGAAAGCCTCACTTCTGAGTGAGCAGGGAAGCCTGGGAATTCATTTAGCTCATGATCAGCCTGACTCGTACTGGACTTTTAACAGTCCATGGGAGTCTCCTGATTGTTGAACTAGAGATTAAGATCTGGAACCATAAAACCATTTAAGCACTGAGTCATAAGAATGATATACCAGATTATCTTTGTGTATTGAGCTTTAGAGGCTTTCTCTGGATCAGTAAATAATAAGTATACAAATTGAAGCAGCTATACCAAGGGAAAAGAAAAAAAAGAAATAAGACATAAAGTTAGAGCTCATCCCCAGCAAGTGGAGGGTGTAAGTGAATACTTCGGTCACCAAGTTAATAGGAGTGTTTTTGTTCTCTCTTTTTTTAGTAAAACCTCAAAAGCTGTTGGGTTTGTGCCAATGTACAAGTGAAAAAAATGTTGGAGGTTATGGGAAAACTGATTCTTGCCCAATTCTAATTATAGGTCTGTCTGGTAGCACTCCATGTTATTCAGGTTGTTTGATATGTGCATTATAAAATGAAATTTTCAGCTGCTTATAACTATGCCAGAACATTAACCATTTGGACTGAAATATCCCATGACTTTGCCTGCCTCAGGCTGATATTTTGGCAACTGCCAATCAAATCATTCAGTGAGTTGAAGGAAAAAGTCAAAAAGTGTGGGGCTTTTAATGTTAATAACTTCTGCTCACTGTTTTGTTTAAGTAGCCTCTTTATGCTCTGTATGTGGGAAGTCAGAACCTGTAGAAGTTAATGTGCATCTGTTTAGTACATGCTGAGATCTGAAGATGAAACTACACTTTCCTGAATTTTGAGCTCTTGAAAAAAGATATTAACAACAGTTCCCATGATCTCCAAACCAGCTCCATGGTCACAATGCTTACCAGTCATGCTTGAAAATTTCAGCTTTACTGTATAAAGGCAATCCTACATACCACCATTTAGAAATATATTGAAATGTGTCAGTGAAAATGGTTTCTCCACTTAGTTTCCTTGCCTAGTAAGGAACAAAAATGGCATTTAACCTTTCCCTGTCACTTCAGATCCTTGTGTCTGTTTCCACATGGAGCACCAACCTCTAAAATTGTCAAAGCCACATTGAATTGATCAAAGGCAATCAAGGAGAGAGAGACATTGGATTGTGAATCATAAGATTAAAAAAAAAAAACAAAAAAAAAATCAAAACAACAGAATAAGATGGTTGCAAAGGATTATGACAACATGATACTGGAGAAACTGGGAGGAGTTGGTGGGAAATGTAGCTTGAATTAACATAGAAAACAGACTGAAATACGATTAAAGGAATTGAAAATAGCCAGGCAGATGGTAGGGAACAATCAAAGATTAAGGGAAGGTGTGAGAAAGCAGAGAGGAGGTCGCAGACTAGAAAAACAGGAAGCTGAGCTTTAGCCTTTAAAGAGGTTACTATAGGAGAAACCTGGGTTCTACTGGGCAAGAACAGAGGGGAAAACCAAAGTGATTAGATTAGATAGGATCACTGAACAGTGTTTTTTTTTGTCCTGGACCTGGTCTTGTCTGAACTGTTTTTGGAGGAAGAGTTCATCCTATATTGGCATAAAGGCAGAATCAATGAAGCAGTTTGGGAGTTACATCTCAATACTCAGAATTTCACAGTGTTTCAATTCTTTAAAAAAAATAGAGGAGCAGTTACTGATCACCTGTGAGTTATTTACCTTGTCATCACCTCAACTGAGAGCAGAGAAAGGGGAAAATCTATTTGTAGAAAAAAATACTCAAATGCTTTAACAAGTCCACTCTGTGTAAAAACTCATTCCATTCCAGAGCTTCCAATGCCTTAAAGAATGGAGAAAATACCTTTATTAGCTACACAGAAAATACCTTTATTAGCTACACAGGACTTGTCTGGCCAGAGCAGTCCTGAAACTGAATGAAGGAACTCAGTGAGAAAAATGTACCATTAACTGTGTCATTAAAGACCTTCTCCAGATGTGAACAAACACAGCTGAGAGCAGGTTGGGCAAACAGTCTGAATTTTAGTCTTTCACTAGTTTTTGAACAGTTTTCTGTTACTTGTTTGTGTTCAATACACATTAGTGGAGATAGATTTATTCAAGCTCTTAAACAGTTTAAATTCAAGCTACTGTATCCAAGTCCAAACCTTGACTCAGTTTTTGTTTTCTCTCCACTCAGTCAAATCTCCCTCTAACTTTAGTAGGATTAGGCTGGGTAAGGATTTAGCAAAACTCATCAACAACTTCATGATTTGGCTCAGAGCTCAGTGAAAAATGAACTCTTTAAAAGGACTGTCATGGAACTTACATAAATTTACCAAGTCAAAGTACGGAATATTCAGTGATTCATGGCAGTGTGGTTTTTATTAGAGCTCCTCTGAAACACAGCGGGCTTGCTTAGCAAGGGTTCATGCAAACATTTTCTTTGGTTTCAAGCTGCAAAGGTTCACACGCTCCAAGTTTCACTTTAAGTTTGGGTTTGAGTGTTGGAAATGCCCTACTTTCACTTAAATTTTGTATCCAAACCATAGTAAAATAAATCTGGCATGAATGTGAACCAAATTCAGGCTGGCAAAAGTCCACCCAAAGCTGTGAATGCAGTTTAGATGTTTGGTGTCCTAAATGGCTTTTTGTTGTTCTTGACTGTACTGCTACATCATGTTGATATTCACCTTCCTTCTATTGCTCCCCAGATTGCACAGCACCTTCGTGAAACTGCATAATAGTATGGAATTAATATCAAAGCCATGAGGAAGATAGAAGGATACTATTAAAATTTGAAGGTCTGCACTAGCAACAGGTTTCAAAAGAAACATTTAAGAGTTTTTCCAGTGGTTTAACTCCATCTTATCTCCTGTCATAAACAATATGATGTTATTATGCTGCATTACCTAAACTGTCTCTTTGCCTACCACACTCTTACTACGTTACACTTCTCCACAAGCATCTATGAATTTATCTTACTGACCACACCTGAGTTCCCAAATAAAACACCTTTTTGCTGCATCTCTGTCAGGTACCTCATATATAAAGACCATCACTTACTAAGTTGCTCAGTGCCATTTCATCCCTTCCTTTTTTGATCCCTTACATACTTTTTTTCCCCTTGTTTCTTCATCCATCTCTAGAGGTTCACAATGTCCTATTTTTGTGGCTGTCCCAATATATAATTAATTATTAAGGTCCTTCTTTTCCAATATTTTTTCTGTGAATTAAATATTTCACCTCTCTTCTCCTACTGTTTTCCTAGTTTCTCAAATATGCTTTTCAATTTGATCTTGCTGAATGTAAGCATCCTGCTGTGCTTTCACCTCTCCACCTCTCCAGGAAAGCCAGGGAAAATTAAACTGGCTTGGGAATGGTTCTGATTTGATTGGAAAGATTTTTTTTAAACAGTTATAGACACAGCGAAGACATTCACTGACATTTGCTGGAAGAAGGACAGTACCAATATGACTTGAAAAATAAAAGAAATGTAACAAGTACTTTCCAACAAAGATGAGCTAAGCTGGACAGCAATATATGCTCAATGAACTTTATAGCAGGAGACATCTATTTTAGATATCGGGTTGCTGTTAACAGTTAGTTTAGAACTAATTGATCATACCTTCACTGTGAGCACCAATTTTGAATATACAGACAGTTATTTCAGAAAAATTCTGACATTTAAGATTTTCTTGCTAGATTTATTTCCATCTTGAGGTAGAAGTCAGTGTGTATTAAATCTGAAGCTAATTTATTAGATCAGCAGAACTAAGAGGCACAGAGAGAAGTTTAGGTAGTAAAATGCTTTACAGACATTGATTAGGATAAAATCCAGCTTACCAACTTAGATACCAATTTTTCCTTTCTCGGTGTCATGACAAAGAGGGTAATGATACCAGATATATTCCTGTCTCTGTTTTCAGCCTCCCTCCCCTGACTGTTCTGACAGTTCTCAAACCATCACTGATCAGCCCTTTACCAGTGCAAGGTTTTCAATTGATCTGTGAGTTCTGAGGTGATCTAGTACTTTTTAATACCTTCTTTTTTCCTGAAACATAGAGTGGCATTTTCTCTCTTGTGGCTGAAGGAATTACAAAAGCACAGAGCTTGCCATCTCTCACTGAAAAATATAGCCAGGAGCCTGATATGTTTGCCCCATGCATGGTCTGATACCACCCAAATGGGTTTGGCCATCCAGCTGCCATTACAGAAGGTTTCTCTTAGGCCTAAGGTCATAATAGCCAGATCCATAGTAGCATCTTCACTGTGTCTGAGGGTGTGCATACAAATATCTTCAGGGTCAATGTCAAGAGGATGGGGCCTGACCCTCTTCAGGAGTGCCAGGGAACAGGATAAGGGCAATAAGGGAAATGGGCAGAGCTGAAACACAGGAAGTTCTCTCTGAGAGAGTATGGATTTTTTTTTTTTTTTTTTTTTTTTTTTTTTTTTTTTTTTTTACTTTGGGGTAGACAAAACTCAGGAACAAGCTCTGGCCCAGAGAGATTGTGGAGTGCCCTTCTCTGGATATATTCAGAACCCACCTGGACACAACCCTGTGCAGCCTGCTCTAGGCAAACCTGCTTGAACAGAGGGGTTGGACTAGATGATCTCCAGAGTTCTTTTACAACCCTTATCCATTGTGTGATACTGTAATATAAAAGACCAGCAGACTTGAACTTAAGTCACTTCTAACCTGTAGCTATGGATAGGCTATTTTTTTCTTGTCTTTTGAAAGTAGTTGCTACTTTGAATAAGCAAGAACAATTAGGTGGAGTTTCTTGCCACACTTGGTATAACAGGAATATTAGTAGATAAGATTTGAAGTCTGATATATGTATTTTTAATGGGGACAGTGATACTATGAGAAGGACTCACGGATTAATGAATTCTGTGCCACAGGGTTTGTAGCCAAGTTTTAATTCAAGTAAGTGAAATAATTCAGGTGTTTAAAGCAAGGCCTGATAGAGTAAAAGGACTTAGATACAGACTCAAAATATACTACACAACATTGCAGTGACTAAGAAACACTGCAGAGAGGGATTTTTCTAAAATACTATCTCTTCCCTTAACAGCTTTGGTCATAACACTTCTGTAAAAATCTTTCTAGGACTGCCTCATTCTTTGAATATATTTAAGTACAGCTTATAGAAAACAAAGGGCTCTTCTTAGCAAAAAATCCTCTTTGGAGGAGAGAGGCCTGGTGTGAAAATTTCACATGTTTTCTCCTTACATGGGAATAAATTAAAAACAGGGTGAAGGTACAGGATCAGTCTGTTCATTTGTTACAGTTGAAAATACCAAGCTCTGCAGAAATGAGAGATGTTGCTGGAGTGATCCTGACTCTGAATTTTTTCTTCTGAAATAGAAGAGCCACGGACTCCACTTCCAAGGAATATGGGCTAGGTTGAAAATATTTATCAAGGGATATACCAAGCCAATAACCCAACCTTCAGAGGAACAACCACCTATCTGTGATATCACTGTGATACCAAGTCAAGTTTTCCTTGTACATGTTTTCTATTTGCCCTAAGAATCCTTTGAGTTATTTAATATGTGCTGGTACAACTTCTGAAAAGAAAGGCAAAGGGCACCTCAGAATCTGACATGGCTTGGTAGTTAGTGCAATCATGGGATTAGGATGTATGTTTGAACCCAAGAGATCTGAGAAGAACTTTATACCTTGTTTTCCTGCTTGTGCCACAGCTACCTCTGAGGTAGGATTCCAAACCTGGATCCAGCATCTTAGGGTTTGTGTTGCTGTGCTGTGCCTTGCATCTGGTGGTGTGATTTTGTTATTTTGGCTGTTAAGGGTTCCTGCCCTAATCTTTGAATTCCAAATAGCTTCAAGTAGGAGGTAAGTGCCTCGTTACTCACCTTGGTCAAGACAGTAACTCTGAGTATGCCAGTAGTAGAAATATATGTTCCCAAGTAACTGCTGGCAAAAAGAAAGATCTCTATCAGCCTAATCCAGTGCATGGATTTTTTGTATCAATCACACTCTGGTATTCAAGTTTCTAAATCCCATCTAAACTTCCCTCTAAATTCCTATTTTCTCTTGTTCACCAAGTCAAAGTTACAAGTCCCTGAGTATCAGAGCATTTCATAACCTCAAAAGTTTCACGTTGCTGGGAAGCTGAGAACCACTATATTCTCAGTTTAACAGATGGGAGATTAAGACATAGGCCTTGACTAGCTTCAACAAAATTATGCAAAGTTCCTATGGTGGTGCAGGCAATTAACCTTCTCATACCCATCCTCCTTGCTTTCTCCTAAAGTATGTAAGTGTTTGGGAGGTGAAAAAAAAAGTCTTACTCAATAGAAGAGCATGAGAAATGAGAATGGGTAAAAGGGCATTATTTGATTAAATGAGTGAGCAGGATAGCTGATACAGAATACCTGCACATGAACTTCAGGCTGGCTTGTATTCTGTGTCCTTTGCCTTCAGAAGGCTCCAGTTTAACATGCAAATTGGCTCCAGGATTGAACAAAACAAACACTAGTGCCAGTTTTTGTTCAAGGTAATGTATTCCATCTGCTTCATAAGAAACTAAACAATTTTCTGGACCACTCCAGGTACACAATCATATAGTATACAGTAATAAATCATTCCTAAAGAAAGCAATAAATGTAGCTGAGAGCTCAAACTTTTACAGAAAGCCACCATATTGTTACACTACAGATTAGAGGGTTGCTGTCATAATTTAGCAATCTGGTTGAAAAGCACCAATGCCTGGTGCTTTTTTTCTCCCAGCCACCTGAGGAATGTGTGTGGTCACTCTGGCTCCATAAACTGTTAGTAAAATAAACTCTTAATCCCTGGGTTCAAAGGGTAGTGTGAATGAACTGCTTCCAGGAGACACCCATCAAGGTCCATTGATTAGATGTAGCACTTAAGATGGCGATGATTTGAACTGGGTCCACTGAGAAGCTGCCTGAATCTGGATTGAATCTCTTGCCTCTAATGACAGTGCTGCAGGGCTGCATGCCAGCAGTCTCCCTGGTCATTCCCTTGCAACTCCCAGCACCTCTGGCACTCTACCATTTACTAATAGATGAAGTGGAGCAAGGGCAAAATAACAAACAAGTAACAAGAGGAAAAACCTTCAATTTCCCAATGGGTGTATTCATACATCAGTTGAACCTGCAGTTCTGAAATTAATATGGGCTTGGGGATCTTTGTACACATTGTAATGCTGGAACTGGCTCCACTTTTGACCAACCATCTCCTCATCAAAAACTTAATTCAGAAACTATGATGTTCCACTTAGCTTGATTTTTTTTTCCTGAATTTGAACAGGCTTAAGAGAATAAGGCAAAAAACTGAACCCAAAATTTTGAGTCATTTCGTTCTAAGTGTTTCTTCCCAGGTCCATGTGCAGATCAGTTATGAGAACAGATAGTTCCTTTCACTTCCAAGCTAACTGGTATAACCACATACAGATGCTGCCCCTAGATATCTGCTTTAATGCCTTCTCTCAAAAGTTGAAAGAATAAAATCCCAGCTGTATGTAAGGGTCATGATGAGGGGAGACACCAGCAGGTCTGTTCTCCATCAGAGAGACTTTCTAAAATGAAGACTCAAATGCTAGATGTGGACCTGATTTATTCATCCTTTACTCTTTCTTTCCCACAAATGGGTGGAGTGGTCTGTTTGGCTGGTGTATGCACAGTCAGAATTCCAGTCTTCCTGTCTGCACATCACCATCTTTGTAGATGATGTGAAAAACTTGCACTGGTTAGACTAGTACAATAACGTGTGTCATTAATCTCAGCTACTCTGCCTCAAATAGGTGAGAACATCCTCCATTTGTACTGAAGTATTATTCAATTGTTGGAGACAAAACGGGACCCCTCTTATTCTACATTATTCTATTATTCTGCTACTAAAATATCAATGTGCCTGTGGAAAAATAATAATAGGTCTGATTTTATTTTTTAATTTGAAAGGTCGAAACTCAAAAGAAATATTTTTTTCTCCCCCAAATCATCAGTCATTAGAGGAAAGAAGCCATATATATATAGACATACCACACAAAACCATAGATATTCTTAAGGTGAAAACTTAATTTTATTTTGTTTAAGAGTGCTGAGAACATTTATCCTGACTCTTGTAGCCAGCATTAGTATTCCAAAGAAAGGACAGATCCTAAATGGAGAGATACAATTTTCTTCTTCTGTTGAGTACATAGAAGTGGATGCAGTTGCCATCTGTTTAATAGCCTGGTAGCTCTTTCCTCACATAACTTGCAGCACATGTTATGTAACAGCTTCACCCACTTGTGGAAAGAGGTGGTCTTTTACCAGCATTTGAGTCTTCATTTTGAGAGAGTCTCTCTGATGTAAAATGGGTTGGCTGGTATCTCCCCCCCCCCCCATGCCCATTGCACAGAGTTGGGATTTTTTCCTTTAACTCTGAGGAGTAAATTTGAAGTAGGTGAGTATTAAAACTCTTCTCTTTTATAAAACTCTCCCACAAATTTTTAACACATTACTTGTCTTATATTTTCACACCAAGGTGCTGGTGGTACCAGATTTGCCACATTGAGGCTAACAGAACTGCAGCAGCCTCATAAGAAAAGTATTTTTTCATCCTGTTTCCACCATTTTCCCAGTCCTCCTATAAGACTGAATCTTTTCAAATGCTTGCATAAAATCTAACTATTCCCTGAAAGACATGGTGCATTCACTCACAGATCTAAGCAGGTTTGCAGTTTAGGTGTTTGTGCTGCCATTTTTCTGTGTCTTACAGGCTCTCATTGTGTGCTATTGACTTTTCTAATAAGGGAAAGTATTAGTGTCATTCTTGTATCTTCCATATATTCTTCCAAAACCATTTCTGGAGCATTTTTAATTGCTATAATTTTGTAAAATATTTAAGTCCCAACAAGTGACTGCTTTCTAAAAATAACAAAATTATTTTGCAAGTAAATTCCTAAGGTAACATCTCTAAAATAGTTTTAGCAGGTCAGAAGCCTAATTTATTTTTCTAATTCTTGATAATGTACTCTTCCTGCTCCAGTAGCCTGAATGTTTCAGCTAGCAAGGTCAATAAGCAGAGAGTACATGACACTGGCAGCAATGTCAGAGCTTTTATAGAATCATTTAAGTTGGAAAAAGCCTTTAAGATCATCAAGACCAGTGATGAACCAAACATTGCCAAGTTCACCACTAGATCATGTTGCCAAGTGCCCCAGGCGTGATGATGCAATCACTTCCCTGGGAAGTCTCTTCTATGCTTAACAAACCTTTCACTGAAGAATTTTTTCCTAAAATTCAATCTAAATCTCCCATAGTGAAACTTGAAGCCACTTTCTAAAGTCTTCTTTTGTTAGCTGGGAGAAGAGGCCTATCCCCACCTGGCAACAACCAGCTTTCAGGGAGCTGTAGAAAGCAATAAGGGAAACTCTGAGGCTTCTCTTCTTCAGGGTAAACACTCTCAGCTCCCTCTGCCACTCCTCATAGGGCTTGTGCTCCAGACCCTTCACCAACCTTGTAGCCTTTCTCTGGACATGCTTCAAGACCTCAATCAATGTCTTTCTTCATGTGAGGGGCCCAGAACCGGACTCAAGGTGTGGTTTTCCCAGTGCCAAGTACAGAGAGAGAATCACGGCCCTGGTCCTGCTGACCACTCTATTGCTGATACAGGTCAGGATCCTGATGGCCTTCTTGGCCACCTGGGCACACTCTGGTTCATGCTCAGGTGCTCTCAACCAGTATCCCCAGATCCTTTTGTTTCTGTCCACTTTCCAGCCACTCTTCCCCAGCCTGTAGCACTGCAGGGGTTGTTGTGACCCCGGGGCAGGGCCTGGCTCTTGGCCTTGTTGAACCTCCTACAATTGTCCCTCAGCATCAGTCCAGCCTGTCCTGATCCCTCTGCAGAGCCTTCCTGCCCTCCAGCAGATCAACACTCCCAATTTGGTGTCATCTGCCAACTGACTGAGGGTGATTGATTCCCCTCATCTGGATCCACAGCTCTGAGCACTGGGAATGCACTACTCATGTGTGGCTGCCAACTGGGTGTAACTCCATTCACCACCACTCTCTGGATAGGGCTGTCCAGCCTATTTTTTACCCAGTGCACAGTGCACCCAGAAGCCAGTTTTTTCCAGATAAGCACTGTGGCTCTTTATGTCTTGCCATGAAAACCATTGGCTGAAATACCGTCTTCACAAGAAAACCTGATATTAAGGTATCACTGGAGTCAGTAACTGCCACTCAGAATCTCTCCCACATAAAAGGGAAATTTAATCAGTATTTGTACCAAGTACTGCAGTGAAAAAATTATCCAGTTTTAAAGAATTCTGCCTGTTTACACACTGTAGTTTGTGTTTTAAATATATATGTCTGCCTAACTTCTTCATGAGGTGGCAGGAACATTCTATGAGAATACAGAGGTGGCTAGCTGCATGGAGAACTGCACATTTTTCTGTCTAAATCCATCCTTGTAAGTGGGTGTAAAATGATACCATTATGATCTGGTTAAATTTAATTCTGCAATTTGCCAGTCACCACATTTTGTGTTTGCTTCTCTGCCTTGTCTACAGGGTATACACATTAAAACCCCATTAATGCTGTAGGCACAGCATTGGAAGAGAAGCATGTTATTTAATCTGGTGAGGAATATTTGATCTCTGCTTTTAGTTCTGGTAGTGGTAGTCCCAAATTTGAATGGCCTGAGAGGTTTTGAAGAATTACATTTTTGTGGGGAAAAGTTTTCAAATAACATATGCCCAGGTCTTGTGTTTAAGTGTGTCCTAGGAATTTTTAAGCCCTGTGGCTAGATGGAATCAATGGGCACAAATCTCCTAAACCACTGCAGCATTTTTCAAACATTCTAGTGCATCCCTGAATTTCACTACATGGTCAGGAATAAGATGTGTATTTAGACTAGATCTCTAACCACCCTGTGTGTATCTTCCACACTCATAGACTGATTTGTTTTCTCCTAATGCAATATAAGACTCTTCTTCCAGGTCAGCAAACCTCTTACCATTTCTAGCTCTGTTTCTGGGATCCAGGCAGCTTCTGTGTATATAACTGGTGTTACTTAGACAAAGAAGGCCTTAAGTGCCTTTTCCTCAGCCTTTGTCATTATTTTCCCTCTGCATCCAAAACAGGATGGAGATTCTTCTTAGCCCTCCTTTTGTTGTTAATGTATTTATAGGAACTTGTTATTGAAAAAAACCCGAAAAGAAAGAAGAGAAACAACACCCCCCACCCTGTCTCACCCAACACACAGAATTTGAAAATCAAAGAATAAAAGACTTTTCAGGATGCTAAAACCCTCTTACCACTGGTGAGTGTTGCTCACTAAAGAAACCCAGATGAAGCCACCAACTCACCTCTGTGAGGTACTATGGATTCATACTCCCACTGCAGAGAAATCTTGACCTACATTTAGCACTCTGTTTACTCTCTTTCCTTTAATGACTGCTCTGTGGTCACCATGGGGAAATATCTTATCACAAGAAGGCAGAAATTGTGTAAATATGATGGTGTTTTGGTTTCTCATCATTGTCAGCTCAAAACAAAAAAAAAATAGAGAGAGAAAAGATAGCACCATTTCATTCTATTCATATACTGGGGAATAAAACTTCAGTTCAGGTAAAGTAGTAAAACCAGCGAGGTTTTTCTGACTTGCCCCAGTTGAGAATTTTTTCCAGTGTATTTATATGTAAAATCACACAAACGTTATGTGGCTGGGGTTATATATGAAAATCAATATTAAATTCATCATCTTTAGCTGCTACAGACCACAGTGAACACTTGCTCTCTAATGGTTAAATGCCCTTTGGATCTGAAGCCTTTTGATTTATTGGAAGAAACCTGCTGGGCAGAACATACTGTGGAGCTGATTAATGTCAGCTTCTGTCATCAGTTTCCACTTAGATTCTTGGCCAGCTCTGACATCTCCTCCCTCAAGGATCCAGAAGAATTTGAGGACTGATCCAAGAGCTTTACTGGCATGGGATTTGCAGAATGTGGTGCTTGCAAAATAAGGAAGATGAATGGAAGTAAAATTCCATGTTCTCTACTGGACTTGTTTCTTTAACTCATTTCTCTGGAGAAAGAGACCAATGCCAGGACCACACCAGCAAGGGAAACAAATCAATAGCATGTTCACTGGTTTTGTTACAGATGTCTTGCATTTCCTTTGCTGCTTTATATGCTCCCTTGTAGCCTGTCAAACTGGAAAATGACTGCAGTGAGAATGCAGAGCTACCATAGCTGTCTAGATTTACACTCACCATTGTACAGGAAAACTTATGGACCCTGAACCAGTTGGTAGTGCTCACCATTTTAGAGAGGATAAGCCCTTATCTGAACAGGGCTAATAAAAAGTGGCAGCCACTGTGATTTGCAGGTTGATCACTCATGAGTAGCCTGAGCTTTTAAAACAGTAGAACACGAACACTTTCCGTCCTCTGCTCTGAGCCTCCCTTGGGAATAATGCCTGCTTATGGCAGATAATTTCCTTGTCTTCATTTTGACACATTTCCCTGGAAGTTTCTTCTTTGGAGAAAATGACTCTAACATTTCTTCTGAGCATAGCATTCTCTTGGTGCTCATCACACATATGGATACTTCTTCTATAGGAATCACTCACTGCTGTAAAAAACCTATGGTGCTGTACCCATTGCTGAGCACATTCTCACTGGAGGTATGACTGAACGGTCAAATGATGAAATATTAAAAACAAAGTATTATGAGATTGTAGGAAACTTAGGAAAATGAGCTGTCCTAGAAGTCAGATTTAAACTTCCAAGAAACCAAAATACAATCCTAATAATTTTAAAATAAGATTTCCTGTCCTGCACCCCTCTAATGACAACCTGATTTGTCAGAAATTGTGTCATCTGGATTAAGAATATTCACAGAGAATCACACAGAATCACTAGGTTGGAAGAGACCTCCAATATTACACTTCACCTGTTTAATATTTTATTTGGAGCAATCTGCACTGATAAAACCAGTCTCATGTGTTCAGTCCTTTTTCCTCCTCCACTCTTCATGGTGAATTTGGTGCTTTCCAAGCACCTCTTTTCTACAAGCTATAGAAGAGAAATTGCATAGTGCTGGAAGCCTTTATTTACTTCCTTGCTTTCATTTAAACTCCATTCCCCATCCCTTCTTTCACATTCCTTTACCACCACTTCCATGCTTGGGTGACAAAGGAAAGTTACAAAAAGAAGGAAGTGAGGCCTTTTTTTCTTAGGAATAAACTAAAGAGGTTTATAGGCTTATATGATGCTACACAATAAAGCAGATAATTTTTAAATGCAGCTGTGGAATTTTGCTGATGGACTATTATTATTTTCTAATGAGGAATATTTTCAGCAAGGAGAAAACTACAGGTCTATAAAGAAAAAAAATAAATAAACCTGAATGCCACACAAAAAAAGACCTTTCCAAAGGCAAATGAAGTCCATGCATAGATTGCCACTGACTTTAATGGACTTTGAATCAGTTCCAAAGTTATCTCAAATTTCCAAAGTAACTCAACTTTTAAAAACCAGTGTTTATTACTCAGTTTTCTAGGATAGTCATTTAAGTCTATAAAATCCAGCCTTTTTCAGGGTTGTCAGTCTCAGGGAAAACCTGTTGGGAAAAGTTCATTGAATGCAGGATGGTAAGATTTAAATAATTTAGATTTGTGAAACAGAATTTTTGATGAAATACTGCTGAACTGACCAAGACTACTATGACTAAAATTAGCCGATGACATGGAGATTGGCAGAGTAATGATTAATGGCAGAATGTTCTGGACCAATTAAGAAACTGGACAAATCAAACAAAGTATTTAAACAAAATATATCAGTATGCTCAAACATGAAGCTATGCATTGAAGAACAAGGAATGGCAGATTTGCCATTGTATTTCCTGGAAAGAAATTAGTCCAGTAACATTGTCCTGATGAAAATCAATAGAGTATAAACTTCCACATGGCTAATGTGGCTGTTATATCTCTATAGCATAAAGTGCTTCTATTTTTCTATGTAGCTCAGGTGACTCAATGCAGAGATTAAAGGAATTGGGTTTTGCTGGCTATCAGTAAGATGAGAAGTTAACTTGATTACAGTGCAAGATTGGGAAAGAAACGTCAAATTATAATCACCAGGAAAAGCTAGTTTATTAACCTCAAGAACGGGCTTGTCAATGGAGCCAGATCAGTCTAACCCAGAAACAGGACGGACACATGTTTACAATGAGGTAATAAACAAATGAAAAGAAACACCAAGAAAAGTGGCAGATTTTCTATTTCTTGATGGCCTAAGAGCACAAAGCTGTAAAGGACACTATAGTTGAAGACTTGTCCTTTAGCTCAGTATCAACAGAAAGCCAAATAACTTCTTAGGTACAGGAAGTGAAGGTGGATAGGTCCATTTTGCCTTATTTATGAAATCTGTCAAGTAAGAACTGACAGTCATAACTAAAAAAACCCTAGGTAGACCTTTGTCAATGTGGTTAAAACGGTCCAAAAGGCAGCAGAAAAAAGTTTCTGTTGAACTATGAAAAGTTCTAGTATGTGTACCACATTAGTGAAAAGGACCAAGTGCTCATTCTTGTTTCCATTTACTCTGACACTGCATCTACCATTGGTTTTGTTGCGTGTAGTAATAACCCCTTAATCATTACCAGCAAAAACTCCAAATCTAATTTTCTCCATACAGTTTTCCTTCAGTCAATTATTAACAGCTGGATCCTGGGCTTTTAATTATGCTGAAGCTAATGACTGCCTAACAAAGCTCTAATATCCAGCACTGCTCAACTGATGAGACAGAGACAAAGTAGCCGTTCTCTTTATGAGGTGTTATTTGCTTGACATGTTTGCATGACTGGTTCTGATGTTCACAGCTGATCTTCCAGGGTGCTGCATAATTGAGGTTTTAAATTATTTTAAATTATTAGAATACCCCTGAGAGACCCCAAGCCATTTATCTAGCCAAAAGCAGAATTCTCCCTAAGAGTCCTGTCAAAATGGCATCTTCATCACGCACAGAAAATGCACTACACCTATACATTTTAAACTCTTAATTGTAATAATGACTCTGGCACCAAACCTTTCTGGAGGATTGATGGCTAGCTGAGGCTAATGGCTCTCAGCTGAATTTCAAGCCACAGCTTCTCCCAAACAATCATTAATCTTCAGAAAATGTCCTGTGCTTCCATCAGGAGTGTTTAAATATCTCTGCATTTTTAACTAGCTTATCTACAGCATGTTTCTGAAATCAGCTGCATAAAAATGTGAATTTTTCTGACCAAGCTTAAATGTCATTAATTAATTTTCACATGGTTATTTTCCTGGAGTCCTGCCCCAATGGGAGTCCTCACCTCACCAAAGTTCTCAGTGACGTGGCTAAAGGCTGTCCTCTTATTAAACTCTAAATATCAAACTTGATAAAAACGTGAAGCAGGATTTTCTGTTTTACTCAACATTGCCCCACCCTAACTATCACGGAAGTTGCTGATCTTTCTAAATTATCACTTATTTTAGGTCCCCATCTAACCCATTGCTTGTTGTCTCCTGGAGATCTGTATTGTGTTGTTAATTTGCTCACAAGTTTTCCTCTGAAGTGAATCAATCATCCTGGGAAAAAAATATCTCATGCAGTTTTTGAAATGGTTAGCTTTGGAAGCCATTTCCAAAGTCATGATGAGGAAGTCCCATTAGATTTGGCTCTGCTCATCTCACATAGTCCTGTAACACATTCTACCAGGTTTTACAACCTCACACATGCCCTCACCCCATAGTTCAGTTCACACAATTCACTCTTTCCGTTTCATGCTAAGAAAACACAATTCTGTCAGGCTGTAACACAGTCCTCACTATTCCTGACACTGTGAACTAAACTAAGAACCATACACAAAAAAGATTGTTATGATTTGAGGTTACCAGGGGATTTCATGGGGCCCAGCAGAGGTCCAGGACCAATCACTCTACATTGCACTGGTGCAGACAATCTGAGCTGACTCTGAGCAGCACAGACACAAACCACCCTTCACCACTTGGACTGGGGGCCAGAAATCAGTCCTGGTATTGAATGCACTTAGCAGTGCAGCCAATAATAACATTTCCTGGGAATAAAGCGAGACCATTGCTGAACCGTTTGCAAAAATTGTCCTATCACCATTTTCACCATAAATCATTGACTGTCACACCAAACCTTCAGCAGTCAGAGAGTTATGCAGGGCTCTTGCTGGACTGATCTTTTTAAAGACAGTTCAGAAAAGTCACCAAGATTTTTTTCTTCATTCTTCCTTCAAAAGCCAAGGTTTGCTTTATTTGTCATGGTCTTCAGGAGCACTTAGGTAAAGGATTTAAGGGGTCTAAAAGGCCACAAAGCAGTAAATTTTCAAACTGAAATGCTCCTGACAAGCAAGTTTGAACATGGAAAAGAATCAGACACAACAATAACCTAAGAGAGGCTTTTGAATAAAAATAATGTTGAACAAATGCAAATGTTAGACATTTCCTAAGAGTTTCCAAAATAACATTTGTTTACACAGCTTTTCAAGAAAAGAGATTTGATAAGAGTGGAAAATTTACTAACCTTTCCAAATACTTGCACGGGCTTGGTTGTTGGTTTCTGTTTCAAGATTCTTTACTACAAAAATGTGTAGAGGATTTACTTAAATAAGAACAGGTATGAGTCTTATGCATATAAAAATGTGGCAGAAATAAGCATCATGTTTGAGTTTATCAATGTACTCTTGAGCCCAAATACCATCCTACTGCCTTCCATTTCCCACCAGGACTATGACATGTGCAAAGAGCAATAAACCATAGACTCCCATCAGTTGTGCTAGCATAGAATTTCCCTTAGTAGTTTAATTATAAAAGCATATGGGAGACCTCAGAATTTTTCTGAAACCAGATCCCAGGAAACCTGATAGTGTACTTTCCTACCCATACATTAATTCACCCTTCAAAAATTTAGAGCCAAAAGCAATCTCAAAGACCAATTTTTAGTCAACAACCAGTGAGTGCTGTTAGAACTAGACAGAGTCACATAAGGGTATTTTGTAGAAAAAAATAAGACAATAAATACCATCTCTTCACTGTGAGAAAAATGTAAGCTATCATCTTCTAAAGATGGTGTTTTTCATGGACTATTACATAGAAAGGAGAAGGAAATGAGCACTGCTCTGGGTAGCCCAGCACTTTGATGTCCTGCTCTCAGTGCCCTGGTGAGTGGAGCCGTATCAAGCTCAGGCTATTCAGGTGAGTGCTGCAATCACAGGACAGATGATTCTCAGAGTTGAGGATGTTTTCAGCAGAATCTTTAACCTTGGTTCCTCTAACTGTCCCCATGAAAGGATTCTGTTTTGACAAACAAATGCTTTCCAACACAAAACATTTTACTGAACAATTCCCACTTAGCTTTACTAAATTAATAATTTGCCTCTGTAAAACACTGTAGCATGGGAAAAATGATATTCCCATTGGTGACAAGGCTTTAAAATACAAATAGGTAGATTTTTCTTCAGTTGTTAATGTGTGATTCCTTGCAGAGTTAACACGAAGGACAGAATATTCTGGAATATGCCTTTAACTCTCAAACATCCAAATTATATTCTACGGCTAAGGAAAACTACTTGCAGGTATATCCATTTTTTTAAAAAAAATCTTAATATATTGTCCAAAATTAAAGGTGTGTTATGGACATTTAAGCATTTGGTTCTTAGCTCAAAACACATTGAAAGAAAGATAAATTTGTTTAACTACAGAATGGTCAATTTTAAGAGGATTACCTGTATCAGAAAGAGTAATCCATGGTTTACAACAGTAATATTATTTTTTAAAGCTGGTGGATGGAGCAGCTGCTTTGTAAAGTTATTAATTTCCTGAAAAGAATACTGAATGCTTAGTGATCAGAATGCAAGTCAGGATGTAATTATACAATCACGTATGTGCATCTTTTATACATTAATTCTGCAGAGAACTTCCCTGCCTTTAAAAATGATCAGTATTTTTTTCTGTTTTGTGGACCCAAAACAGTACCCAGAGACACAAAAATGAACTCTGTATCTGTTAGAAAGGGGCCCAAAAAAACTTATTTTAAGGACAGGCTGATTCTTAGTGGAGTCCCAAGTACAGGGGGCAGCCACCACACCTGAGGACACAGTTATTCTCCCATGGAAAAAGATGGAAGTTTTTGAATGGGAGACCCCTGGATGTCTCAGGAAATAAAGTTGTTTCCACACCTGTCTGAATGGCAGACTTAGGCCTGGTTCTTCCCTCAGATCATGGACTGGCTACACTTGCTTATCCCTGTAGGCTCTCATTTAGTGCCTGCACTTATCAATGCTTTTATTTGGTATGTTTTTGTTCTTGGAGCTCATATGTGTGCAGGGTTTACTCTATACCTGGATTTCCCTGGAGGCATTTAACTTCTTTTCTGCTCAAAAAATTAATCTGAGAGGTATCTCAAGCTTCTGAGCCTTGCTTGAATCCTCCTGTTAATCAAATCTCCTGTACTGGTAGGATTCTACCTCAGATCACACGCAAGACATTCAAATGTGTGCTTTTTTTTTTTTTTTTTTTTTTTGGGAGGGGGTGTGGTGGTGGTATAGTAAACCCAATTACATCAGACTTTTTGTGTATCCATGTATTGTCTGGGAACCACATGAGCATTATTTCTGGGCAGAAAATGCTGGAGATTAATTTGGTAACTCTGCTAACCTAAACTGTAATCCAGAGCTAAGGAAGGATACAAGTCTCCAGCCTATTTGGAACTGAAGAAAGAAATCTGTCCTATGCTTTCTGTTGAGATCTCCATTCAACCTGATGATAAAAAGTTTTAGTGAAAATAACTCACTTTGCTTTACCTTCTGACCTATTAACAATCATGGCTCTCCTTTTCACAAGCGGTGCATTTGGAGGAAACTGGAGACAGACAAGAGGAGACAGGAATGCAAACTGGCTTAATAATTCTGGGGTCAAAAGAAATAAAGTCCCCAAAACTCTTTCTTTGCAGTGCTGCTTAAAAACAGAACAGGTGTATTCTTTACTGTGGAGAAGGAGCAATGAGAGCAATTGGGACCCTTTTGGGGCAAAATGACAGAGAAGAAGAGACTTTTTGCAAGGACCTGCAGTGAAAGGGCAAGGAGGAGTGGCTTTAAACTGAAAGAGGGCAGATTGATATTAGATGGTAGAAGGAAATTCTTTACTGTGAAGCTGGTGAGGAACCGGAACAAGTTGCCCAAAGAAGTCATGTATCCACGACCCTGGAAGTGTTCAAGGCCAGGTTGGATTGACCTCTAAAGAACCTGGGCAAGTGAAAATGGCCCTGCCTGTGGAAAGAGAGTTGGAGCTAGATAGTCTTTAAGGTGCATTCCAACTTAGACCATTCTGTGATATGATCCTACAACTTGGAGATAGACACAGAACATGTCATGCTCACATACAAGAGCCTCAAGGTCCTTGTTCAGAACAAAACTTCACACTCTCCAGGAGTTTAAATATTTTTTAAAGCATTAAGAGATTTATAGATTGTTTCATGTATGCTTTTTGGATTGCAGTGTCATCTTAGGCCAAGGAGCCTATCTAGGCTAACTTTTCAAAAAGTCTTTATGGTTTGTATGGTATGGACTTCTGTTTAAATAGATAGGGAAAAAAAGTGTTAATTGAAGCTGCATTTCTGTTAAAAATGGTGGGTTTGAATCAGGCAATCAGTTAGAGCAAGCACTCACTCCCTAGCCCAATTTAGCCCATTCAACCACAAACCCTGAGCAGCTTTGGCCAGATTCCCCAGCGTGTTCCAACTCCTGTGAGTTACTGGAACCATTCAAAGGCACTGGACTTCAGCCAGAAGAGTCCAACTGAGAGCTCCTCACAGTGTGAGAGCACTCAGTGCACACAAAGGCAGCACAGATGCTTCCTTGGTTCGTGTGCTGCCACCCCATGCTCCTGCCTCATTCGGTCCTGGCACAGGGACAATGTCACAGGGAGGGAGAGAGCACTGCTGGCTGTGCTCATCTGACATGCAGGCCTGCAAAATTCAGCATAGCAGGAGGAAACCAGAGCAACACAGGAGTGCTCATACAAAGCCAAAGAGTAGGGAGCTCTGCTTGAGATCCCCATGACAGCATTCATTCACCAAAATCATGCTGAGCTGGAGCACAGGAAAACAGAACCCTCATATTTTAGTCCAATCACCAAAGAAACTCAAATTTTGTATACTAGTGTGGGGTTTTATCTTAGTCCCTACAACCACACTACCAGTAAATTACCTAAATTACCTTCAGAGAGAAGGCTGCGGCAGAAGAAACGAGGTGGGCATAATCCACCTCATGGTCTGAGACACCTCAGTGTAAACATCTCTATGGACATCCTCTTGATATCATCAGTGGAGACATTTGAGATTCCAGGAAAGGTTCAGTTCCTTACACATTAGTGTCTGGTACGATTTCATATGCCCTAACCTTTCCCACTGGCTTCCAGCTCCAGTTGCTGAATATGTAGTTCTCCTGTATGACCCATATCATATCTGCCAGCTCTATGAGTTTATGGGATTTTCTCAAATGGCATTTATATTTATGCAACTGAACTGATCCTTGGGGCTCTTTAACTTGAACTAGACCCCAATGATATATTTAAGTGTTTGAAATTGACCCTTGCCTGAGATGACCAAATGGATTTTCCTGTATTTAATGGGATGGTTCCAGAGGAAACATTGAACATTAGTTTTTGTAAGTATTTTTGATTTCCCTGGGTTTCATAGAGAACATCTACACTGCCCATTCATATATCTCAGCAGATTCTGATGTCTATAAGACAGTTTTAACTGTGACACAGTCATTGCAAAGCACTTTGTCAGAGAAAAGACCACTGTGCCTATGCCTGCAGTAACACCATTTGCTTTTCAGGATGAATAGTTTCATGCTACAGAAGTGTTGAAGTACTGCAGAATCCCACAAAAAAAGGCTTTGTGTGAAAAAATTGAGTACATCTACAGTGGTTCAGGATGGAAATGGGGAATTGGAAGAGCAAAACACCTTTCTTACAAGGAATCAGGCTGGGATGGAGAATATTTATTGTATTCATATCAACTGAATGAAACAAGTTGGCACTTGACACTTCTGTTTCCAATTTGAAAAACAGAATGTATGTCTTCCCACAAAGTTTATAAGGCCATTAAATGTTCTTTAACACCATGTCCACAGCTACCAATGGAAAAATTCCTGGATCAGAGGGACATTTCTATAACAAGAATGAAATTTATTGTAAGTCTGGCAGTAAAGCTTCTCTAGTAATCTAACTTGTCAGCCTCTTAGGCCTGCAATGCTCAAGTCTACTTAGATGAAAAGATACATGAACAGTCTTTGCGTGTAAAATGAGATTGGAAAAGTGAAAAAATATTTAGCATAATTAGTAGAGTTAAAGAAGGAGAGATTTGAAGGACAGAATTTTTGATGGCAAGAAATTATTGCTAAAATGATAATGAATATCTTCAAAATACTGCTTTTCCTCTCTTTAATGCCTTTGGGGATGTTGCTGGAGACTTTTCAGAGGATTTTTCTCTAACATTGTATTAATTTGGGGCTTTTTGTTGTTCTTGTAAAAATGCACATATCCAAGAATTCTTTTCAGGTCTAAGAATCAAAGTTGAAATTTAAGCAAAATCAAATTTTTATGCCTTTGCATGCCTCTGAAAGGAAGTTGGGGCTGCAGTACGAACCCTCAATACCTTTAGAGCCATTAACCTCTTCATGAGGAAGATGAGTTTCTCAGAGTTTGGAGCTGTGTTTCACTGTGGATCTGAGCCAGTAGCTGAAGGGAGGCATGAGCCGTGCCACGTGGGTTTTGAAATGCATGGCCTCAAAGAGTGTGTGAGCATTTTCATTCAGAGGGATCCACAGTTCCTATGTTCCCAGTACTATTAGACACCAGCTTTTTAAACAATACAGTTTCATGCACTTATCAAAGACAGGACTATAATTAATTGATAAGTAATAAAAAAAAAAACAAAAACAAAAACAAAAAAGTTCTTGTCCTCCTTATTCCAGGACACTTGTATTTTCTTAACTTATGCTACCCTTGATCATCTGTGATCTGGTCCCCTCATCAGCTCCTCCTCCCACCCTTCCCACATCCCAGGACCTCATTTCATCCTCCTTGGGGTCAAGAGCCCCTATCCCAGCAGAGCTGCAGAAGCACTGCCACTTTCCAGCTGCCACCAGACAGTGCTTCTGGATGGAGGGAGAGATGGCACAGGCAGACAGCTCCTGCCCTGCTGCCCCAGCCACTATGAGTCCCCAGCCTATGGAGCCCCTGACTCTGCTCTGGCCTCACACACAGGTGAACAACTGGAGTCACAAGCCAGACCAAGTCACACAACCAGAGGGTTTTTTTTAAAAATGGAGTCTGTGATACCTGGTGTTGTCCTGAGAGTTAGTAATTTCCTGTGTTCAGTATTAATGGGATTGGCTCCTTAATCCTTCAAAGCGTTAAATGTACCAAATATTTTGACTGTGGCAAGTATTAGTATTAATAAATGGCAGGGAACAGTGGGTTTCCTGTGTACTTGTGCCCCTCTGATGCTGTACACATAACATGTGGCTCCTAATACCAAAGATGGTGTAATCCTTCACTTGTCAGCACCACACTAAAGGTCAGTCTGGTTTTTCTCACTTTGCAAACTTCCATCTGTCAAGGGATGCTTAATTCACAGCCTATTCTCACATCTACCCCGAGGCCGTCTAAATTCAAAAACAGACATTTGTTTATCATGTTCTGCTTAAAAAAAAACCAACCAAAAAGGAGAATTTTTCAGGCCATTGGTTTCTCACAGGAAAAGAATTAGAGAAATTGGTTGGCATAAAACCTAAAAGGGTAATGTAGTCTTTTGTTTGATTATAAAAGCTGGTGCTTCCATAATCTGAATTTAGCATTCCTTTTTTCAGAAATTATAGGGCATCACTGATATTCTCCATCAGATGATATCTTGCTCTCCAGCTCATTTTTTATCATCTTATTATCATCATGCATTAAGGCAGTTCAACCAAAAAACAGGCAACAAAATTGGGCCATATAAGGCAGTCTATATGCATACACATAGGCATAGAAAAATGTGTATTTTAACAAAATTGTCATTGGCAATGAAATAAAGAATGCTACTTCTTTAATGCAGCTCTCCATCATGAACACAGATTTTGATCACAAGAAGCTGGCAGTGGCTGACTGCTGACTTCTTGCTCCAATGCCTTGCTGTACTTTGTGGTCTCTGTTACAAGGCATATTCACTTACATTAGCAATTTGAGTTTAAATACGAAGTTATCAGATATTTTAAAAACTTGTTATAGAGACAATGATAATTGGATTACCTAGGCTCAAAGAGGCTAAGGCAAAGAAAAATGTCTATAAGGCAAAGAAAAATGTCTATATTACCACTACCACTGTTTAATGTGAGAGATCAGATTTGAACATCCTGAAAATTCCCAGATATGTGGGCTGTGGACAGGCTGATGGCTCTTACTCATCAAGCTAAAAGAGCCTCTGTATCATTGTAATATACTAAGTACATATTAGTCACAATCATTTTTTCTTAGATAAATTTTCAAAAATTAGCAGAAATCTGTAAATTGTTATGTTCTTCATGATTTAATTCTATTTTCCTCAAGATATATGAGGCCTGAAGACATATCCTAGTCCACACTGGGTGGTCACTGTGAGTAAACTATGTCCTGCAGCAAAGAAAAATTATCAAAAACCACTAAAGTACAGGGTATTACAATAAAATTTCTGAAGAATTCCCTCAAGTAGCTACTGGCAGAAGATAGCAAAGCTCCACGAAAGCTAGGAAAATCTATGTCAAATATTCCTTGCGAAAACAGTGTACATGGTTTTTCATATGTGGCCTCTCCTCTGTAGCTTCTGAGCTAAAATATTCATTACTTCTCAAGTGAGTTGACCAGGAGGTGTCCCCTGGCCATTTTATGACACCCAGAGCAAAGCCAGGCTCTGACAGCTCAGTACAGTAGAAAATTGGCAAAACTTGTAGAAGTTGAAACAGTACAGCAGCATTGACTCCTGAGCTGCCCTCAGAATGCTTGACTTTGGACTTACAGAAGGCACCCTGGATGCTACAGCCTAAACAGAAACTGGGTGATTGTAAACCTGAAAAGCAAAATAAAGCCCTCTTTAGCAAACCTACCAGTAAAATGAGCCATTCATAGGAAATGTTACTGGCACAGAAATGGGGCAAAGTTCCTTTTGCAGAAGTTCATCTGAATCCTTGTTCTCTGTGCCAGTTATCATGTTCAAATCTCTACCATGTCCTCACAAACACATAGAGTTATGTATGAAACAACACCCTGTACAGCAGCAGGCCCTCTTTTACATTATGATCTATCAAGAAAAATCTTGTGCTTCTACTTTTTATAGTCACTATGACTTGACCCAGCTGAGAAGAAAGGAAAACACAGTGACACTGCCAAGAAATATACTGAGTTGCAGTCATCATCAGAGACTTCCATTAATCATGGGCAGAACTGCAGCAAAATAAGGAACATCTTTTTTAGGTTCTCTTTGTTTAAATCGCCTAGGAGATTTACAGCTCTGATGTATATCATGAACCTAGAGGATATATTTTTAAGGGCTCACTCACCCCATCTGAAATTGAGCAAACATGTAAAAATAAATAAAATAAAGCTGGCCTATGTTAAGTGTAAATGCTACAACAGAGTAAGCTGTGTGCTAAAGATTTTTCTTTTTAAAATAAAAGCCAGCCCCCTTCTCTCCTTCCATTGTTTGCACTATCTTCTAAAGTTAGAAACAAAATACTCTCTCTGCTGACTACATCCTTCTCACTTGGCAGAAGCTGGTATTTCTGCCTTCACATTGGAGTGCTACCAAATAAGCCCATTTCATATTTCTTTGCATTCACACTGGAATCATTAGGAGTAAAGCTGCCTGAGTTCCTGCATTCGTGTGACAATGCCACTCTCAAACACAGGACTGGAGTCCTTTCTGCTGGGCTACATCACCATGGAAGAATGAACCTGTATCTGCCAACCTGCTGCACCCCTTGTGCCTTCTCAGCTCTTGGGAGGCAGCTTCCATGCTGACGCTCCTCTGAGCCTTCCTGGAAATGTCATGGACCCCAAAAGTGCAGGCAATTTGAGTCCCGTGTGCTGCACATCTCCTTAGCCCATATTTGTTCATTTCTTGCACCAAAAACTCTGGTGTGGAAGATTGTACTGAGACAATTTCTGTGTAAATGTATCTACCAGTATGGCATTACCAGCCCTGAAAACTGAGATGGAGCTAAAGGAAATTATAGCAGCTGAATGATTGAGCTAGTGTTTTAGCTCTTTAAAGGTTAAATTAATTTCTGAGATGATAATCATAAGGGTTGTATTGTTTTCATGCACTTCATGCACTCAAAAGTGCTGGTGAAATTTGCTAGAGTAACATTTTATCCCAGTGTGTTGCAAATTATTACAATATGAAAAGAAGCTGAATCTTCCCCCTGCATCTCTAAATTCTGACCTCAATGTAACTTATTTCAAAAATACTCTTATTATGCATTTTTCTTTATGTATAATCTTGCAATGCAGGGATAGTGTTGATTTTTTTTCCTTATAAATAATGATTTGTCAAATTTGAAGCTTTGCAAGGATATGTTTACTATTTCTAAGTAATTTTCATTGGCAGGCTTTACAAATGTCAAGAGTGAATTTTGCATTCAAATCCAGTAAAAAGTATATGAGATCTATATTAAAAAAGCCAGTGGCTCAATTCAAGACAAGAATTTTTTCTTTAATTCTACCAATGTAGTAGAATTGCAATGCTATCAATTATTCTGGTATCTCTCATTAGGACATAAAAAAAGTACATGTCTTGGGTTTATTTCTCAATTAGATTAAAAATGAATGTCAAAACCTTGATTTTTTTTTAACTGAAATAACATTCTTGTTTTCTGTCCAGCTATGTTTTTAAAAGCCAGCTTTATAAAACCAACAAAAATCTTCATTGCTTCCTAAAGTTAAACAGCAAGCAAGACTTATCTCTTAGAAACACATTACAGAAAGGTGTTGTATTATGCAACTTAGCCATGATGTTGAAAGAAGTTAAGCTTTCTTTTTTGGATAAAATTACCAAATGTTTGAAAACATTACTTTGAAAGCTGACAGAAAAAATTAATATTCCTTTTTTACCAGTGCCTAAAAACCTGCAGCCCCAAGAAAAGTCCCTATATCCAACCAATTCAATTCTGGATACATACCCTAATATTGCAGAGACAAACCCCAATACTGCATTAGCAGTGACAAAATTAGGGCACTGCTCTGCTTCAACTAAATTCTTCCAAGGCCCTGAAAAGATACAAAAGAATGAAGTTGAATGTATACACAGCTGAGGAAAAATGTATTTGTATCACTTTATAGTCAATACTTACATTTTTCAAGGGATAATAATTATAGGACTGTTAAACAGTACATTTCCATGACTAAAAAAGAAACCAAACAAACCCTCACACTAAGAAAAACACTTAAAATGAAACCAAACAAAAACAAAGAAAAAGCATTTCCTAAAACCTTTTTTTTTTCTCTTTCAAGTATCTTTCCCCTAGTATTACATGCCACTGATGTTCTGTTGTGGTTCCTTTTCAGAAAAATTGGGAAATAAGTCAAAGACTCGTTTCCTGAGGCAGCAGTGACCGTATTAGACTTCTGTTTATTTGCTTCTTCAGTTGGTTTCATCCCAGTCTTTTATCTCTGAACAAGAAACCAACTCAAATAGTAACATGAAATGCATTTACATGCATTTTTATGCTCTCAATGAAGGAATAGAATGAAAATCTTATTTTTGTCACATCAAGTAGTGAAATAGTGTGTATGCACTGGTAGAGATGTTGGGCAGCTCGATCACTGGTCACAAGCAGTAGTTCTTCGCATTTTGCATTCCAAAAAATAGACTTATGTTCAGTCACTCGCCCAGGACAATGCAAATGTTCAGAAAGCACCTGCAAAGAATAAGCAGAATTACAGAGAGGAGGACTCCCTGGCTTCCAGCCAAGAAGGCTGTGAAAGCACCAATGTATTTTTTATTGAATCTAAATTTCTATTCAGAAGAAAACTTAGATTCCCCAATGGAGGAAGAAAACTCTGGTTTTAGACTCACGAAACCTGAATCCATCCCTCATTTTGCACCAAATTAATGTAGACAAGCTCCTTTTGTGGGAGCGACATCTGAATGGTGAGAATGAAATGCAATTTAAAGCCTGGGATCTGCTCTTTATTAATCATTTGTTTGAATCTTAGTTGCACTCAAGGGCCCTACTGAGGATCATGCCCTGTTCTGAAGGCTCAGTGCAGAATGCATCACCCAAGACAGCCCAGGTCCTGAAGAGAGCTGGAAAGAGGAACTGCCAAAGGGAACAAGAGCAGGCCATGTGGTCAGGGTCTTGGGAGGCTAAGTGTTTGCCAGTTACAAGTTTGTGTCATTTCTCAGTAAAAAATGGGGGCTGTGTTTTTTCATGGATTTCCTACAAGATATCTGCCTAAGTGGATTCTGTGGGGGAGAGCCTCTGGGCAATTAAAGCTCAAAGACTGGTTTTGAGGGTTGGGGTTTTTTTTCTGTTTTTGAGAAAGAAAGAAAACTCCACATGACCTCCAATTAGGTTTGAGCAAAACTGAAACAGGTTTCAGAACCGAAACACTGCCTCAAAGTGATTTACATCTGCTCAGTGGGAACCAAAGGAGGAAGGAAATACTAGCAGTACCATCTTCCAAGACATGTCTGGTCCTGTTAATATTTGTTGAGTTGTGGTATAGTTAAAAAGTTCCAATACTGTGAAAAATGATGTGGCAGAATGTGTTAGCAATTAACAGCATATACCACAGCAATGGAAAGCTCTTAGTGCTTCGTACTATCCACATTGAGATGTGGTCAAAGGAGAGAAACTAGGTTTCATTTTGGCTGTAAGGCAAAACACAAGTAATCTAAAATGAAAGGAAAGAAATATGGTCCACAATAGCTATTCCCTGTGGAGGACCTGATTTCTGCATGGACTATTGTTTAGAAATAAAATGTTAACACAAAGTCACGGTGACTAACTTTTATTGAACTTATTAAAAGAGCAAAACATTATCTTGTTGGAAGTATGTGTAACTGTGTATTTTTAAGTCCAAATGTCCAATGAACATGAGTCAGCTTCTCATCATGCAATTAGCTTTAAGAGTGTGAGAGAGCAAGAAGATAACGAATGCTGTTTGCATCAATATTCATATTTCTTATATCCTCTCATAAGATGGGAATGACAGTCACTGCTCTTTGGAAGATAAAGCAGAGGAACATTTCTCCAGGAATTGAAAATTGAAGAAAACATCACCTATGCTCCACAAAAAATGGCAATAGGTACAGAGCTCTGCAAGTAAAGTCAGTAAGCATAAGAATATCTTATGGGTACTTAGAAGATTCAAGGCTGCAAGAAACTTAAAATTAAGGTGAAATTTGGTGATGATGAAAAAGTCTGGATGCACTGATGCAGGAGAGTCTTATCACCAATAGATGAAACTGTCTCAGGTTTATTAAATTGCTTACTTCAGGGTTTAGAATTGCTCCTAGATAAGAACATCATTTTATGTCAGCTGAGTACACAACTACATCCTTACAAATTGTTGCTTCTCCTTTAAAACACTCCCCACTACTGCCCATCATCGCATTTCTGTTTCCAGGATTTATCTCTGAAAAAAGAAATCTTCATACACAAAGACTGAAAACTTCAGAGAGTATATCCAGAGATCTTTACTGGAAAGGCAATTGTTCAAGTTTAGAAACATGACAGGCTGTAAGAAATCCCATCTAACTTCAAAGAGGTTTAAGTGTAGACCTGTGGATGCATGGCCATCTTCTAAACTGCTCTTACAGAACATAGATTGAAGGAAATCTGGTATTTTTGACATTTACCTGAAGGTTGAACCCCCATGTCTGCAGCTGACAAACTCAGACACCTACACATAGAAAGCAGAATGCACATGTTCCAAAGCCATGCACATAGCTTTCATGGTACAGGGAATAAGTTATCTCTGTCCCCGCTACGCCCTAAGTTTTATCAACATCTACAACCTCATCAGAGCCATGTATATCTCTTGACCGTTGTGTATGTTTAAAATACAGAGGTTTTTAAATATGCTCATTCCTATATGAGCATATTTAAATAAATATGTTCATTCCTATCTCAGTCCTTCTTTGTTCCTGGTTTTCATTTTTTGTTTGTTTGTTTTTCTCATGCTACATTTGTTGAAAGAAGACGTGAAAAATAGTTAACATAGAATCTGAGTGGGAAATTTGAATGAACCCCCTAATGTTGCAGCACTACAGGAAGAGAAATATATAAACTATTTTTTTATCAGCAAAACTGTACCCACACTAGGGGTTTAACTAACATACATTTTGTTAATTTCTATGTCAATAGTGTCAAATTGGTACTAAAGTTGGACAGAAAACAAGAATTTTATTTTGCCAAAAAGCCATGGTTTCAGAAAACATTTTCAGTCTGTACTGGGACAAAACTGAGATCGCTTCAGAAAAATCTGCAGTAAAAATGCATGTGAAAAATTCTTTTCCCTTAGTATCTTATAACTCCCCCATGTGCTCACAGGGACTACTGTATTGCAGCTGTAGTAGTAATGAAATTGCCCAGGGACTGCTTTCTGACCTGAGGCCAGCTCGCAGGGCTTGTGTTGACACAGTTAATTGCTTTTACCCCCAAAAAACATGCTGACTGCATCTATACTGGCTCAAACTATCCCCTCAGCTGTGCTGGGACACTTTTGGGAGAGAGGCAGATAGCCCAGGCCAAACTATTGCCAAGGACCATGCTAACAATTTAATTGTACAGACAACCATCTGCCCGTGCTCAGGTTTGTGCTGGCTCTGTTTCACATACTGAAATAAGATTGCTCAGGAGACCATACTGAAGTCCTTGCTCTTGTTCTTCTATGCCAAAGGAGTTTTCCATGCCATTAGCTATTTTGAGAAGGGATTTTCTCTGCCTGGTTTTGATGAGAAATTCCAGCCTCAGCTTGCAAAAGAGTCCTGACAAAAAATTTAATGGAAACACATGCACTGGTGTAAAAAGTTAAGATGAATCTGCATTTTTCTTCAAAAAAATTCATTCTGTTGACAAATTCCACTGGTTCAGTGACTGATTTAAGACATGGATTATTCATCTGTACTTCAGACCTTGAATGTATCTGGCTGGTTTTCCAAGGCCATAGTTGTTAATGCAATTCACTCCATAGCAATTACATTGTGGTTTTATCTACGTAAGAGCTGGATTAAACAATCTTGCAGATATCAAAGTGTATAACAATTCATTTTTTTCCTTCTCTTTTTTCATTTTCTTTCTGACTGTGGTGGCTTTGCTCACTCTTAACGCAGTTGATAGATACAGTGTATTTGGAGACTAAATGCACATCTGCTTTGTCCTATTCTAATTCCTAGGAAAAGTACCTCCTTGAGCATTCATCAATGCAAGAACCAAGTATTTGAATAATGATAGAACAAATAAACAAAGGGATTTGATGGGACTGAAATTTCATTTGCATTTTATTAAATTTTCCTCAGATCTTATTTTGCCACTGCATATACTGACACACTTTTCCTTCTCCTTTCTTGTTTATTAAACAAGTCATTACTTCAGTAAAGAGAAGCATGTCCACTTAATTCCTGCTCACTTCAGAACCTGCTTTCACACCATGGAAAAATGAATAGGGAAATCTTGAGCATGTTTGAAGTGGTTTTAAAATTCTTCCCTTCTTTATAAGACAAGTTATGTTTATCAGTAGCTTTAACTTTAGGGAATCTACAAAGGGACTGGTTTGTCAGCAGAAGACTTATAAGTCTCCCTAACAGTATCAAAGACATTAGGGGTCTCTCAATGGTAGGATACTAGAGTTGCACACTAAAGATAGCAGACACATGCTTCATGGAAGTAGCACTACTGAAATATAAACAAGCCCCCTTCATCCAGACATTTTTGGTTATGTTTACAGATTAAATCTCAGGATGTGTATATTAGATGTTCTTGTTTCAGGATATTAATGGCAAAATGAACCTGTTTTTGATGTTTAAGTCACATTAATGTCTGATGGACTGTTAAAATGTTAAAGGGTACACCAGACATGCTGTAGTATGTGACATATGTTAGTCATACCATACTAGCCAGGAATTTGGATTTGTTTATAATGAACATAAATTGACTGAATTTAACCCCCCTCTACCTCCCCCAACAGTTAAATCACATTAGGTTCCATTTCCTCCAAAAGACAGTCTTGAAAAATTAGATGAAACTTGAAAAGCAGTTGTATTCAGATTTCAACAGTAGTACATAAAAAGTAACCTGCTTAGCAATAGGAATTTATGTGACCTATAGACAAATAATTTGATATCAGATCACTCTAAGGTAGCTGCTTGCTCTTCAAGTTTTGTGCAAGAAAATAACCATCCTAACTCTTGAACCACCATCAGAATAATTGTAATCCTTACAATAAATAATTTTCATCCTGGATACATTTGTGCTCAGAGTTATTTAATTTTATAAAAATCTTGAGCATGAACATTTTCAGAACATAAGTTCTGAAGACTCAGACATGCAGCGAGAAAGACCAAAAGAAGCAGGATAATCGATCTCAGATTTTAGACATTTCACAATCACTAAGGTGTCTCATTGTTTCCTTATTCTTCCCACTGTGACTATCCCATATTTTTAACTTTTATACTAGCATCATAAACTCTTTTGGAGAGAGGTAGTACCATCGTATTTGCTTCTGTGATTGATTTTCAGTGCATGACCAGATCACTCTGACATTGAAAGCTGAATTTACCTTTTTTAAAAAAGCATTGTTTATTTGGATGTGAGTACATGCATTGCAGGTGGAGGGAAGGAATGCTTGTTTGCTTCTTTTTTGTTAGTATGGCAGGTTTTGGACTAATTGGAGCAAAATAAAACTTAAATAGTTGTTAAAAGCAAGGAGCTGCAGATACACTGGGATCTGTAGCAGTAGGAGCCTTTTTCACCAAGCTCAGCTGCCAGAGGACCTGGCAGGAGGTGTCTGGGTGTCCCTCTGCAGAGCCCAGCTGTAGTCAGGGTGACATCTCAGCCTAGGAGCCAACCAGCCACCAATACACAGCAATCAATACACAGCAATCCATACAGTCAATATCCTGTGTCAACACACACCCAGGAGGAGAGAATGTGGTGACCTGGACAGAAGCAAAAAGAAAAGATGTCTAAGTGCTAAGAAACAATTTGGGTCTGAATTCTGCTAAGGAGGGAAGCAGTGGAGACAGTGGCTGAAAAGTGTGGTTGGTCCTACAGCACCGTCAGCATTCAAACAAAACACTGCTGAGAAATGCTTTAAAATATTGCCAGTGAGTTGAACTCGTAGACTCTGGGAAAAATCAGGCAGTGAAAATGCTTTTCTCTCCAAATTCTCTGTCTTTTCTGTAAATACACCCCTTTCCTCATGCCAGGCAGCACAGCAGAGGTGTCACAGACATCAAAGACATTTCTGCTGGCTTTACAACAACCAGAGTCCATCTTCTCAGAGGAAATATTCAGAAGGACCCTCCAGATGGTACACATCATTTTCCACTGCTGTAAAGTGAGCTATGAAGCAGAACAAAATGAACTCAATAGGCTGAGGGATCTGGCTCCTTATAGCAAATTTGTATTTGAAGACACTGCTACACAGACTGATGCTAATAAATGAACAGACCAAACCTGATGTCTCTGAATCTACAGCTCTGAAGAAATACTTCCTTTCTGGTTTCTTGAACATGACCTTCATGGAGGAAAATGAAAGCAACCATGAACTTAAACCACTCAGGCATTTTAATGCTAAAAACTGACACAGCTGTACTTTCAGAGACAGCATAACTTTATTGTATGTTCTCTGATCACGTAAAAATTTTCAGGGTGACCCAATAGATACCACCAATTTCTCCACAGATTCACTGGAAGAAAAGAGGGTTTTTTACAGGGTATTCATACAGTTTTGGAATTGGATCATAAGTCCTGGCTCAGCAAGGGTGAAGTCCTCCCTAAGGAACAGTGAATCTCTTTTCTTTTCAGCTTTTTAAGAGGTCCATGACTGACACACTCTTGGTGGAATATCAACAGTAAATCATATCTATGTAGAAAATGATTTTTCAGAGGCTTTTCAGGTTTGGTTTTAGGCCAGCTAGACACAACTTTAGAAAATTTCAAAATTATCTGGAAGAGAAAGTTTTAAGAAAAATATCTCAACTAACTGAAATGTCTCTGAGAGAAACATTTGATTATGGTTGACTTTTTAATTGTACTGAGAACACAAAATGAAACACATCATAAGAACATTAAACATGCAAAACTATTTTGAAAGGAAATATTAGATGCCAGGGGCCAAAATTATAAAATAGGATATTTTGGCAATGTCAGAATATTCCTATCTGCCAAAATTTAATTTCAGCAAATTTAATAGGACTGTGCAAAGCATTTTCATTTCAGAACATCTGCATTTTTAAATTTGACTTTTTTTTTTCTGGCCAGCAGTAGCATAATAGAGATTCTAAGAATATATGATTAATCCACCTGTACCTGCACATCTTCCTAGTGAAGAGTAAGAGAATATTGTTAAAATTGGTTTCTATTTTGAGAGGCACTGAAAGAAGTTTCAATTAAATGTGAAAAAGTTCTATTTAGATGAAATTACAATAGTCAAGGAATTATAAAATGAGTTCTTATAAGGATGTAAGAGTTTGACAGACACAAGAGTTGACTCAATGAGTTCTGTTTTTAATCTTGGCATCAAAAATGGGACTGATGCCGCCTTAGTTTAGTTATTCAAACATTATTTCAGGGCTATCTTTGTCTATAGTTACTGAGAGGAGAGAGGTACTTCCAATGGAAGATTAATCCCAACCAAAAATAGGTGCCTAAGGTACATGAGATAAGTTTCCTTCTGTAAATTTATGCAGCCTGGGTGAGGTGTCTGCAGAATACTGTCACATTTTGGCACAGAATTCCAGTTTTTGCAAAAACTTGATAATACTAGAAAAGTGAGATGAAAAAATACCTTTCAAGAAAATGAAAACAATTCATAATAAGTGTTTTTCTAACTCTTGATATTTCTTAGGACATCACTTGTAAAACCTCTGCTCAGAGTGATGTCCCACTCTTCTCCCCCTGTGATAAGAGAAAGAAAATGGAAAGAAAAGAGATTTAAAGCAGACTCTCCTCAGAACAGCTCTCGCTGCCTCCACACAGCAGCAGTGGAGGGAGCCCTGGAGATGCTCTCAGGCCCCAGGCTGTGCTGGTGGATGTGCAGCCAGAGCTCAGGCTTCAGCTGGTGGGTACCGAGCTGCTCCCTGTGTAGTGGTTTGCTCTGTACGTGTAACAAGGCAGAGAGGATCCTGCATTCACTTTACACATGACAAGAAAAGATGTGGAAACAAAGAACTTCTGTTTCCTCTGCTTTAGTTTACAGAGGAATTGCAACCAAAAGACCAGCCATTGTGAGAGCAAATCTTATAACACAGTGTGTTTTTCCCCAAAGGACCGTCCTAGTTCTTCATTATCTGTTAAGCAGAGTCCTTTGACATGTCTAGGACAGGATTTAGGCATAAATGGTTGTCAAATGGCTCTCAGTCTTGTGGTATGCTGTAGGTCTTATGGGAGTAGAGTGGAAAACTTGTCTTTAAACGAATCTGAGCAGAGCTTCGAGAGGCTGTATGGATCTCAAATTTGTCTTCAGGGTATACAACAGTTTGTAAGACTGCTACTTTTTTGTGACATAGCTTTTATGGGGGTAGAGCCAGAATATTAAGCTCATTACTTCCAGATGGAAAGGTTGGACAAGACAAAAATCCTTGGCTTTGGGACCATGGACAGAGTGGTGTGATATGGACATGACATATTGAAGTAATCTAGATAGAAGATACAATGTTAGCCAAGGTTGTCAGTAGGATACTTTTTAAAACATTATATGGTTTGTAACAAGGTATTGTGTATCCTTCAAAACCCTCCAGATTGAAATCCTGGAAAGACAGTGGGGAAAATTGTGATTATTTTGCTTAAGTTACTAGAGTTCATTTTATATATATTAAGAGCTTGGCATCATTTGCTTGCAAGAAATTTCAGGCCAGCAATTTATACCGTATGAGCAATGTACATCATGCTAGCAGCACTTAAATGAGTCCAGGTGCTCATTTGTAACTTGGGATCCTGTGTGTTCTTATTCGTGGGCTGTACACCGACAATAGCAAAGTGCCTCGAACGGGAATGCGGCTCAGCTATGTCCCAGGAGCCACACATCTGTTCTCAGACCTTCCCGCAGGAAATCCTCACGGCTGCTCTGAGGCTTTTCCACCAGGGGGCACGAAAAGCCCATCGTATTAATCACTCTTCCACCCTCCTTTGCTTTGGATGTTTTGCCAAGGAAGATTGCTTAAAGCCCTCTTAGCAGGCAGGAACCTCATTGTACATATTCAAAATATACATTAGCTAAGTGAGAAGCAGGAACAAAGGGAGACACATCACAAGGGCTTGAGCAGATCTGCACACTGGACACAGATATTTCATGTTATTTTTATTGTTCGGATGAGCTGTAAGTCTGCTCTTCAATACTATGGGAAGAATGCTTGTTCATACACATTGGACATTTATGCTTTCTCTGACTTTAGAGAACATATATCTAAAATTTTTTCACTGTAGCATTTAAAACAAACTAATACTATGAATTTTTTTTTTCCTTTCGTGTGCTTTCTCAGGTCCAATGATGAGCATGGAAGTCTTTGTCATAGACTTGGATATATCAGAGGTGACTAAATTCCTAAGAAGTTTTTCAAGACCACTTTAGAGACATATAAGATTTATTCCTGTGCCATTCACTGCTATTATCCAAATGCACTTAAGAAAATGCTTCACCTTACTCTTATGAATACAGCCTCTCACTCCTTAGACTTTGAAGGTAACTTGTCTCCATTAATGAAATTAGTAACTCAGTCACTTTATCTAACAGGATTCATTCAGTAAGCTCTTAAAATTCACTCTATTGCCTGTTCTGTATGCAAAATAAAGCAAATACAAATAGGGAGCTTTTGGCTCTAAAGGGAAGCTTTGAAAAATATACATGTTATGATGCAAAAGGGAACTGTGAAATTTGGGGAAACAAAAGGTTTATATAAAAGGTAAACAGGTCAATGTGTTAGCCTGTTTCCCTTCAATGCTTGTAGGGCTCCTTCTTATCCATATACTTCACCCTTATCCCTTGTTCAGTGTTCTCTATTCCACACTCATTGTTGAGAGAGGACTGTTGGGGAAACTGTAGTGAAAAACTGACAATACCTTTCCCACATGCACTAACCTTTACAGAAGGTCTCATGAATAGATCCAATAAGACCCTGAGAAGCACAGAGGTGCAATCAATGTCTGCAGTCAGCACACTGTGCCACAGCTCAAATAATGCACAGGGAATTTTCCAGGGCTGTGGATTAAAATATTAATCACAAATAGTGTAATTTTTTTTTCCTTTTAAGTCTTTGTTACTCCACTCTTTAAATACTGAGCACATTTAAAACAAAACAAAACAAAACAAAAAACCAACCACAAAAAAAATCAAAAAAAAAAAAAACCCCGTAAGGGCAGAAGGGCTTCATTTTTAAAGAAAGCAGTAATAAACAGACTCATGTGGAGTCCTGGGAAGATCAGAGGATGCTATGGCAGTAAGTAATAGCCATTCCACTTTCAGTAACTATTCGCTCTGAAAGTTTTTCAGATGACATATTTTCTAGAAAGGCTTTAATGCACTTCTTAAAATCTGGAATTCTCTTATACCTAATTGGCTTCTATTCACATTAACTCACACTATTCCAGCCCTTGTAGAGTTACAGAACTGGGTAACAAATAAAAAAGCAAAAAAAATGGACTGATTAACTTAATTCAGATAGGATTGATTTATATAACAGTCTTTATCAGGCCAAATTTCCTGATGTCTTGTCAGGTTAAAATAAAGTCAAATAGCTTGTTCCCAAACAAACTATATCTTTGCAACAGGGGCTGAACCTGCATTTAAAAACAGAATAAGATGGATGCTTCTCTCATTCATGTAAACTCAGAGGTTAATCACAGTTCAACCTCTTAAAACTATTCTAGATTTTTTTTGAAAAAGAAAAAAACACCAACCATGGCATATGACCTTATTAGGGGATAATAGACCATAGAATCACAGACCAGAGAATAAATGAACCTATGGACAGACTTAATTATTTAAATTTCAGAGACAGGAAAACTCTTCAATCATACTGAAAGAAATAAAATGAGACATAGTAATAGAGACTAAAATAGATGTGATCAATATCTCTCATAAGCAGAAAAAAAAGACTGTAAGAACAGTAGAGTAAAAATTCTTACTAGGAAGAGCTGAAAGATTCACAGACATTGTTATCCATCAGGTCAAATTAAAAACATATTTGCTGTATTTATCACCTCAAATTTTGAATTTAAAATGATTAACTACAAAGAAAAGAAAACTGACAACAGTGGTCTTTATTCTGCATATTGTCATGGGAAAAAAAAATAGAAATTGAGGGAAATGCAGACTTTGAAGGTAGTGGAAAACATGCAAGAAGAGGGCTGAGGATGTCAAGACAGTAAATTCATGATGGGAATTCAGAAGCTGTGTAATGGTCCGTGGGGCAAATAACTCTGAACTCTGAAGGTTCTTCTATGCATATTTTGGGCACAAAACCCTTCAAAATGAAAACCCCTCATCAGGGTTCCCCACAGCCATGGGGCTCTGCCCTTGGATGGGTATGAAGCTATGTGTCTGGGAAGAAAACCACTGCAAAGGAGCCAATGCACACCACATTTTATGCTTCAGTGAAGCACAGAGCAAAACTTGGCAGACATTTTTCTTGGAGGACCATCATTTACCTCTAAACTGCAGGAGTGAGAGAATAGCAATGCACTGCCAAGGACAGAAGAAAGAGATGGAGCTTCACTGAGCTGTGAAAAGAGATGGTCTGTCCACAGGCAGGAAACCTGTGCTTCTTCAGTTTGTGTGATATCACTGTCTCAGTTCTCTGGAACAACATCTGTGTATCTGGACACTGCCTGATGCTTACATGACACCAATTTTGGCTGCACTGCGAAACACTGACACAAAATCACATTATAACATTCTTACATTCCTGTAATTTATAGACAGCAAAATTTTAAGAAGGAATAAGTGGAAAATTAACTGGGACTGGTAGTTCTTCCAAAAATAAGCATGAAGGACCCAGATGGGACACAGACAGGATGAGTGACCACAAGTACTAAGCTGATTCCCTGGCCTTTGTAGTCCTACTGTAGAGGCAGTTCTGGCGGAGCAGTCTAATCCCCAGGGAAGCTGTTCCTCTGAAGGATGGACATGTCAACCACAAGTGAGAAGTTTTCCAGGGGATTCACTGAAATTGTGCTGTGTCTAATGCCCAAGGTCTAATGGGATGATAATAATGGCCCCCTTGACCCAGAAGATTATGGCTCAATGGTACTTTGGAACAGAAAAATACAGTAGCCAGGAGATTTAGAAGACATAATTTTGACCAAAGTGATTTCAGACAAACATCAGTGAAAAAGGATTCCCCTCTATGAGCAGATACATCAAATTAAAGGACACAGTTACTTACAGGAAACAGAAAGAGTCTTTCAAGACTTAAAACTTGGGAAAAGCATCAGCTACAGACAGATTTCCTGCAGCTTTTTAAAATACATTTTTGCAACAGCTGCCTCAAGTTCTGTGGAAATATTCCAGAAGGGAATCCTGTCCCATGACAGAAGGACTGCTTTGATCACACTGATTATAAAAGCAGATACAGAAGGTCACAATGACAGAAACTTTCTAATTTATTTTTCTGAATGTGGAACCTAACATATTAACTGACACTTAAGCTACTTGCATATGTGAAATTGTTCCTATTCTCACCCAAAAGAATGAAACAACTTTGATGAAATGCAACTTCCAGCCATCAGTACTCAGAATAGGCTTTCCTTTAGGGCATCATACACAGCTAACAGTAAGATCAACCGCCTTTACTTTGCTTAGAAGGCAGAAGATATAGGCAGAGTATTCTAGGTTAATAATATTTTGAGGAAAGTTTAAAAATTAACCTTGATATTTCTGAATTGTTTTAAACTTCCTCACTCCTGATAGCAAACACTGATTACTGAAATATTTTGTTCTAAATCTTGAGAATCCACATTTTCCCCTTAATGCTACATTTTCATGTGCTTTATATGGCTCTTTTGCTCATGCCAAACCCATTGACAACAAAATATATTCTTTTAAGGGAGATTCTTTGCTGGAATATTTTTGAATGTCATAAACCTAACATTTTTCACCCTAATGATGTGCCCCATACCTTAAGCTTCATACACTTCCATGCAGGATGAAACAAACCATGGCAAATGGAGCTATCCAAGGGACTGAAGAGCAAAGTATTTTATTTATTTTCAACTGACTTTACACAGACACAGCAGTTTGTGAATCCTGTCCAAAGCAGTTTCTGAGTTATGACCATGCTGCATATTAAGGAGGAAAAAGAGATGTCTGAAAGATCCTTTTATCATTGCTACAGCATATGGAAAGCTAGAGTGAATATCCATCCTTGGCTATCCTACTTACATTACAGGTTTATTACTGCTTGCATTCCTGTTTTGTGCGAGAGCTGTGAGACTATGTACAGCATGGACTAATACAGGATGAGGGAGACAAAGGATATTCTGCTATTGCTATTTGTACTTCACAAGCTGGCAACAGCAAAAAGGGTCCATTTTTCAAAGCTGTCAGAAATCTGGAGGCAACAACACTTAGGTGCTTCATGTTTACATGCTTGCTTGGTTGCTATGTGAGTTTTCTTAGGAAGCTAAATCCTCCACTGGCAAACAAATAAACACTTTGTTCCTAATCCTGATAAAGAAGCTCAAGGGTCAAAGGAAAAAAAAGGGGAGTACTGTGTCTTGGTTACAGTTCTTCTTCACAGACAGGGAGCAAGAGAGGGCAAACTCCCCCTCTTTCTTATCTCTTCTCTTGGGTTTTTGGGAAGTAGGTTTCTGTGCTGAGTCTGAGGGCTATGGGTGGGCAGTGAACCAAATGATATGTTTCCCACACTGACACCAGTTAAGACACATGGTTATTCTTGGTTCTTTATTTTTTGATCCAAGCAGGATGCAAATAGCCAGGAGTCCCTGTACCCTTCAGGGTAAACCAACTGACCATGTCAGTCCTGGCATCTTCTGCCTGCACACATCCAGACATCACATCTAAGCCTCTCCTAGGTATGATCCACCAATGAAGATTGAGCAGAAGTTGGAAACCACGAGAGGGAGCAATTCCCAAGACTGCCTGCTCCAACAGTATCCACAGCAGGTCAGAGGGCAGCTGACCCCTCCCTCCCATGCTACCTCCTGCTCATTGTCCGTGACCATCCAGAAGGCAGCCCTTCTCCTCGAGGCATGCACACCTCTTGCCACTCAGAACTGGCAAGTGATGTGGTAGAACACTGTCACTTTGGGGATAGCCTTGGCTATGATCAGCATTCCCATATGCTTTTCCCTTTTCGAATCTGCTGCTATGCCCCTTTTGGTAAAAGGACTTGGATTCATAAGTAATTTAGGAGCTTTAACATGTTTCTCCCAAAGTAACTGGCCCGAGGTCGCAGAGGAAATCTGTAGCAGAACTGGGAAATAAATCAAGATCTGAGTCCCAGTCCGGAACCTCAGACACAAAACTACCATTTTTCATTGGAGGCTTAAATATGTGATGAGTTCTTTTATAATCATATAGTTTCCTTTCCAATGCCTAAAGTTTTCTTGCTACAATCATTAAACTACTAGCTGTCCACTTTTAACAGTTCTGCAGGAATTCTTTCATGTCAGTAATGTTTGATAATAGGCCACATATGAGATTCCAAACTTACTTTTTCCATTATTAACCTTTCATTTACTGATATTTCCTTCAGTATGTTTGTTCTTATACCCTTCTGCACCATATGTTTATAATCATCTGAAACTTCTGAGTAATCCCATTATTTTTCTATTCTCTCACACATCATAAATGTGGGCTGAGTTCCAGAATAATTTATGCAGGATTAAAACACGGAATTGGCTTCAATGCTTCATCAATGATGTCTTTAGAGTTTATCTCCCAAATTTGCGTCCTTTTCAGGGCTAAAAGCCTGGGAGATGGAGATCACAAACACACAGTCACACACACACTCACACACATCTTAAATACCAAAGTAAGTGAAAGAAGATGAAAAAACAGGATTTTTCAAGAAAAAAAATACCTCATTCAAAACATATTGAAATCCAGAAGAAGACTTCCTTCCACTTCACTGTGCATCACACTAGCTCTCTATGTCTAGCAGGGAACCCTGAAATAATTATTGTGCTGATGAAGTGTAGGATTGTAGAAAAGTTTTTCCAAAGGGCAGGCACAAGCAGTGAGTGTATGACAAGAAATAGTTGAGTATGTGACAGGAGAAATAGTAACTGAGAAAAATCTGGAAGCCTAAAGAGAACAAGATTCAGTCTATAAACCGAATGTGTGAGGCAGCAGCTAACACCTTGCTGAGTCCATTGGTTTTAATTAGCCTTTTTTCCTTCACCTCAAAGGAGAAAAAACATCACAAGTTCTTCCTTCAGAGAGTAGTGCCTGAAACTCCCAGTGAATGAGCTGGTTTGACTGTTCCATTGTTCAAATTCGACAGCAGGCCAAAGGAGTCCCAAAGGCTGTGTGACCAAAGTCACTGAAGGCTTTGAGGTGATGAGAGCACTGCAAGTGCAGATGGGGCCACGGGGTGAAGCAGGGACCCCAAAGCCAACAGAGGGAGGAGCAAGTTCTGAAGATGAGGGAGGACAGGGATCATCAGGAGCAGCACTTGCTGGAGGCAGCTTTTGGCAGCTGATTCAGGACTTACAGTCAATTTTAACAACCATTCTACCAAACCTACTGAACCATCTCCAGCTGTAGAGCTGTGGCTTCAGGCCATGGGCCAAACATCCATCATGAAGACAGATGTGTTCCCTTCAGCATGCAGCCTTTGTTCCAGTAGATGAGGTAGGCTTTTGGTAAGGCAGAGGACATAAATGTAGCATGAAAACCCTAGGTTCCTTGAGACAAGTGCAAGCTTCTGCTTCTAAAGAGAAAACCTGATGTTACCCAGAAACTTCCTCTATTCCAATTTATTTATTATTTTTTCTAAACTCCCACAACCGGCATTGGGATTTTTGATGGTAGGTATTAGGCTGAAACAAAAATAATTTTAGGAGATCTTGGGTGAAAACAGAAGTTATTTAAGTTATGAAAACTCAGTTCTTGGCCTATTCTAAAAAGCTGACTTGTTCACTGAACCCTAGTGATTTTCACATGCTTTTGGATATGGGAGAAGAACTGACAATTGTGATCAAGGACAGGTGAAGGAGCAGGTTTGGGGTGTAGAGGGAGACCAGGATCTCTCTTTGGTGCAAATTGACTTGCATTTATGTTAAATTGTGGCAATGACTTTCTGGGATGGGACTCAAAAACTGAAAAAAAATAAAAGATTGACATATAGAAATAACTGAAACAAGTGGAAAAGGCTTGAGTGGGAAGGACAGTAAAAACCAGTTCTACTTGAGACAAAGGACAGAAGAATCTCTGGCCACAAGGTCAAAATCTTCTCTATAGGTCAGGCTGCATCTTAACAGTGGGACATGCTGTGTCTCTTGTATTTCAAGAGAATCCTAATGAGAGAGAAAATGAGTTTCCAAAGGAAGGTCTTTCAGGAAAATTCTTCAGTTACTTGTAGCATGCTAAAAGGTGTGATGCAAACAGATAAAGGAGATGCATACAGCTTGAGATAACTGGAATATGCTTAGTATTGGTCCTAAACTCATTCCAGATGAGAGAGGTATCTTATGAGAAAGAATACTTTTATTTTGCAATGAAAGAACATATAGTAGTCACTTCACATGACAGCTGTAAATTCCACTTTGCTTCATTTTGTAACTTCTGAGGGCAGGACATCAAAACCAAAAACCTTTTAGCCCAGTCTACATCTGTATATTTTTTGTATCTGATGGGAAATTGTCTGTCCATACGTTTATTACATGTTACTTATGGGCCTTTCCAAGTCTGGACTGAAAATTTCACAGCACACTGCTGAAGACACTTCACCCCTTGTGGTGCCCTTCTGGGCAGTGGAACTGAGTGTTACCTGATGGGAAGGGGTTGTGCTGCAGCATTAGGATGAGAGGCAGTGACAAGGTGCCGCAGAAAGTCCGGATAACAAGGATTAATCAGGCAGCTCCAGAAGGATTCGTAATGATCTGATGCACAGTGCTAGGGCTGCAACAGCTCATTCCTCTATTTTAAAAGAAAATGAGGTCTCCAGTTCTCTGCAGAGAGAGGAACAACATCTGTATGAAGAAATTAAATGGACCTAGGACTGTGATTTCTCCCTGAGGCCATCTGGCATGGCATGGCTAACACTCATACCCTTCCAAAACAAACACATGGCTGGTCCTCAACCTCTACCACCTGAATTGTGCCCAGGCATTATCCTGGTTGGTGTTTGATGCCTAAAACATTACCAGAGAGTCAATTTAACTCTATGGATAACTGGGTGACAGTAGTAGGTCTGTATCCAGGCCTCATTTAGTCTGCTGTTAAAGTCACTGCCAATTAATCTTGCCTTCTCTTTGGTTACTGCTTGATAGTCTACCTTCCTTGGCAAAATATTTCCTGAATAACAACAATAATAACAACCATAACAATAAAGAATTAATACCTAAATATTTATTTGGAGAAGGTCAAGAGGGTACTAGAACACACACCTAGACAAAGCAGGTAAGATGACACTGTCTGGATGATGTCAGTATTCTGACTTGGAGAACTGGCATGATTTTCAACCATTTACTGCTCATACGCTCCTTTTAAATGAGTGATTTTCCTGGGGGTGAGTTAGATTGCATTAAAGGACAGTAAACTGTACCCTTATTTCCAAGAGTGAATAAAAAACTTTCTAGTTCTTGAAAATTAAGCATTTTTAAAATTATGTTTTTAATAGCTTCAAACAATTACTATTATATGCAAACTAAAATTACGGCAATGAATAATCTTTTTTTTTTTGAAAGCCAAAAGTGCAAAGTTGCAAAAAATAGTGAATACATACTGTGAGCACTATAAATTAAAAGGAAAAAAGGGGGCAAATGCTATGATTCGAACTTATCAGTGACAGTGTAATGCAGACAGCTCCCACAACCCTGAACATTACAGACTACAGCTGTTGGTGGCTGTGGGTTTTCTGCCTGATGACCTTTCAGGAATCTGAAGAGCTGGAAACTCTTCAGTTTATTGTTGCAGCAATAAACTCATATTTGTGTTGGAGGGGTCTGAGATGGGCACTGCTGTGGTCAGTGCCTTGTGAGAAACTGTGGTTTGGGATCTTGAGGACCTTACATTTCCAGTCTGATAGTTCTTTGGAGGTCTGGGGATCCAGACACAGAGCCACTTGAGGCTGCAGGATGGGAGAGAGTGGGAGGGAAGCTTCAGGACAGCATGTTTTCTGTAAGAGCTGCTTGTCTGCTCAGAATCTCATTAATCTCCCCATCCTTTCCCATTGACTCCTGGGTCATTGCAAGGTTTCTCTGTCGACTTCCCACTCATGGAACCACAGTCCTCTGCCAGGTCCTGGGCTGCATTTTCACATTGAGCTGCACTTCTGAAAATTTGTGATTTCTCCAACTATTTCATCACCCTCGGATTTTGCACCCTCGGATTTGATAAGAAAAATATACCTGAAAGCTGCTTTGTTAAATCCTGCTCATAGTTCAAAAATTAACCAAGAGTTTGTTTGTCCTCCAGTTTCTATCACAGATAGACAATTCCCATATTAAAATGTCATCCTCATAATCTCTCATCAGCCTCAAGGGAGCTGAAGGCAATAAGTCCTTTCCAACCTGTGTTCATGTGCCTGAAACTCCTGTTGCAATGAACAATTTTTTCTCATTCCAAAGGTCTTTGCACCCAAATGCTTCAAGTCATTGGCTTGATATTTTGCTTGTAGGTTTCTGTCACAAAAACAGTGGGTTTACAAGCTTAGACACTAGGTTTGTTTTTATGTATAAAAAATGAGGGCAGGACTATTTCACAAAATAGGGAATCAGGCACTAGATATTCTGTGAATGCAAGTGTTCTGGTCACTGACATCTCTGCAGCTGTAATTCAGTTTTAATATTGGAGAATTTTTTCATTGATCTAGGGGCTCAGGGAGCAGGAAAAATGATTGCTTAGGAGGTCTAAGGGGAGTAAAACCCCTTAGTCACCTGCTCTTTTGAGACGGTGGGAAAATTCAGCCATTTATTCTGGAATAAGTGAAAAAGATATGTGTTAACTGACCTTACATGTTTGTTTTCTAAACTTTTCAGGTACATGGCTTCTGATGAAATACATGAAGTTTGGAAATTGCTGCTAGGTCCATTTCCAGTTAATATGACTTGAATATACTGTTAGCTACTACCTGTGATACAATGAAAACACATTCCATGACCTTGCACTAATGGGTACTACAGGATGGACTTTAAAAGTTTCTCCAAGGTACCTTAAAAGCGGTTCAGTTCAAACCAATGGAATGATTTTAAATGTTCTTCATAAAGTCATTTATTCCGAGTTTCCAACACACATAACGAAGAACATCAGACACAGTGACCTGTGTTGGCTCTGGAGCTTTGGAGGGAAGCAGGGGGTTGGAGGCAGAAGATCCTGCAGCAGGGGGAGCATGAAGGGACAAATTCTGGGTGGTGTAGTAGGAGAGCTGTAAAAGCCACTGGGTACTGCAGGGTAGTTAGAACACATCCCAAACAGAGTGCACAAATAAAGAGGGATATAGGGAGGGTTGTAAGCAGGGTTAGTAGGGCTGAATTATGACAACGTTTCTGATATTGTAGTCAAGAATTTGTAAGGTTTCCCTGAGTATACACAGAGCAGGGGCATGGTAGGTGTGACTGGTCCCAGCCACAGTCCTGCCATTCATGAGTCTGTAACTGGTTTTCTGGGAAGTCATGGTGTTAATTCTGGATTTCTGGACTAATTCCAGTGAGAAACATCTGTGTTTCAACCTATCTGCAGCTAATATTTAACAGTGAATTTCACAGGAATTTGAATTTATAATCAAATATTTACAAGTCACAGACGTTACGTAATAGTGCTTGCACAGTAGTAAGTAATGAAGATAGCAGGAACAGGCTGGGACAGTCTGGGCAGGCTGTTTGAAAGCAGCAGTGATAGTCTGTGAAACTGAACTTGGTCTTAATCTTATACTATGACAACAACCATGGACATGCTGATGACATTTCTGTGCTGTCGCCAGGGCGCATTCTTGTCAAAATGCCATTGTTGCCTGTTGGAGTAGCCCATGCTCTGACAATCTAGGATAAAACCAGGCAATGCCATTCTTCACTGGGATTGTGGAGCTTGCCAGAATGAGACTCAGAGCTGCATTTTTTGAGCTTCAGTTGACAGAGAAAAATAACAGAGCACAGAAATTATGTATGGAAGGAGTACACCTGACAGCTCCAACATTACATAGTTTCATACAGAAACCCCTGTCTGTGATAAGGTTTTGTTTGGAATAGCAAGGAGGTGTTTTCTCTTCAGTAGTGTGAACTATATAAAAACTGTCTGGATGCAACATTCTTCCCTATCTTGTTTTGCATAATATGTGATGAGTGTCATGTGTATTTTTTTCCCTGTTCTCTAACTGTTTGCCTTGTCCCACAGGTGCTCCATACAATGGCAAGATACACTTAATTAAAATAAAAAGCATTTTTCTACTCTAGGTCCTAGACTAACCTCAGTATAATGACAGAATATATATGAACGTGTACCCAGATCCTATAGATTGAAATATTTTAAAGACAGAGATTTACCCTTCCTGCCTACCAGACAAAAGTTTTGTGAAAACAGAGAACAGACTAAAATAATTTTCATCTTTCTTTGAACTGTGTAATGCCCAGAACCATGTTCTACTTTTTGTGACTGCAGCACTCTTCACACTCTGACATTTCCCCATCTCTCTTCTGGAGCAATGTGTGTTTTCAACTCACCCTCCATCATCGCTTTCTCCAGCTGTTCCAGACATGGAAACAAGTCTTTGTGACTTCAGAACTAGTATTTTGGACCTAGTAAGAGACCATCAATGGTTTGCAATGAGAGAGGAGGATCATATTTGCTCAGTCACCATTTCTGCAGGGTTTTGGCTGCTGAGCTGCCTCTGGTAGCACATGGTGACAAAGGCTAGATGAACTTTAAAAGGCATTCCTGTGGACAAACTGGGATTAGAGTACAGTCTAATTTTTTTGCCCTCACTATGGACAAGGGTGTTGTGCCTGAGTCTTAGAAAAGGGGCTGTGGAAAAATTTTCTTGTAAACATTTTAGGATGACTTTAATTCCTCATTGTGGCTTCTTCAATGGATCAGAATTACATAAAGCCATTTTTCCTTGTACATTTCTTATGATGACTGTGGCTGTGTCTGTACTAGCAGGGGAATCTGAACAGCTGCTCATTTTTAATGTTTAGAGCAGTCTCTGATCTTGCCAAACAAACCTCAGCCACTGTGCAAAGTTTAGCAAGGACAAAAAACTGTTTATGGTAGGCAGTTTGGATGTACCTGCCATGCTTTAGAGGCTATGGGAGTTCCATACAACAGACATAACCAGGCAGGGGCTCAGAAAGAGAGGATGTGCTGTAGCCATGCTTAGTCCAAAGACACCTGGCCTCTAGTAGAGGATCTTAACAGGGTTCAGTTTAAAGTGAAAGATAATGTGCGCAGCACTTTAAACTTGAGCTGTTTCTCTACATCCAGTTATCAGGACAGATGTGGCCCACAGGGTCATGCAGAAAAAATTGCAGGAGATTGAAACCAAACAATCCCAGTGATGCCCTGGCCAGCAGATGCCCCTCAGAGCTGGGTGGTTTGAGCTTTCATTTCATGTTTTCTGTTCTCCACCTCTGACCACAATCACATTTGGTTGTCTGGGTTCTTATCAGGTACTGAAAGTTAATTTGGTCCTGGATAAAAAAGGGAATGTAAGTAATGGAATACCAGCAGTCCTGTTACATCATCAAAGTATTATGATACTGATAAAAGACAATGATCTATACCATGTATGACCCATGACTAGAGTTTTTTTATAGGCCAGTTTATAAACAAAACCATCTAAAAATAATTTTAGAATTTGGCCTGCGAAAAAATTAATACAGATTTGGAGCTAGTTCATTAATTTTGTCCTTGCATAAATGAGTTTGTGGTGTAGGGTATGACTAGGGGTCTTCTGTAATATCACAATGAAAATAACAGTAGTGTCACTTCAGGGCATTCCTGAAGACAACAGGAAGTTTTTAATGGAGGAAGACAGTCAAGGAAAATGTGGATATGTGCTCTGTTATGCAGAAAATTTCTCACCTCAAAAAACCTCATGGCAGCAATTTTTTTTTTAAAAAAGCCCCCCCAAAAAGCATCCCACCAAAGCCAACCCAAAACCTCAAGACAAACTGGAAAGTACTGGAAGTATTGAGAACTAAAACAGAAGGCTGAGGAATAAAATACCATTATCTAAAGCATCACTTTGTAGCACTGCAGCACCTCTGAGGTGTGGTGGAAGTAAAAGTAAGTAAACCAATCATGTTTTTCATCGAGATTGGTTTTATTGTATTTTAGTTCAGAATTTCAGGGAAAAAGAAATAATTTGTAGAAATCTTTGGACTGTTATGTCATCTGCACATGCTTGTATTATTATTAGAAATGGGACATCAGTAGCAATTACTATATATATATATTAATCCATTCAATGCCTAGATAAAAGCTATCAGAGGAAAAAAAATTAATGTTTTTTATCATAATAACAAGAGGACTATAGAGAGAAATAAATTTTTCCCTTAGTAATGCTCCAGCAAGGAGATGTGTGAGCAGGCTGGTGGGACCTCACAGGCAAACCAGAGTGTCACTCTCAGCTGAGCAGCAGGAGGACAAGGATGACTCAGAGGGAAGGACATCAGTGTGCACATCCGTCCACAGCTGTTTTACTTTTTTTCTCTGCTGGCCAGAAGACTTCACAATTTCTACAGCCTTGAAATTATTATGTATTTTACAATTTATCTAATGTGCAAGGTTGAGGATTGATGATAGAGGAAACCATGTACCCATGGAAAAGTCTCTTTTGGAAGGCTTTCAGGATCCTCTGCTCACTCTGCTCTAGACACCAATATCTTGGAAACTGTACAGTGGCAGTTTGCCTTACATCACTTGAGGACGTTGGGCATTCTTGTGGCAACAAAGATGGAAAAGCCCCATTGCTTTATGGGGGATTGTCACAATAAGATCAGTAAGAGAAATGATAATAAAATTGTTGTGACTGTATAAAACAATCCCTTCTTTATATCATGCCCACCAGAAGGCTCCAGCCATGATGTATTTATCTGCTGGCATATCTCTGTGGGTGCATAACTTTTATCATCTCAGTGTAAAAATAGAAGACAGGTCAAGTAATAGGTATCCTAGCTTGTCCAACATCACAAATGGAGAGAAAAATCCTAAAACAAAAGCTTGAATCAGCTAAGTTCATCCTGAATTACATTTATAGTATTTATAAATGCTTCACCTTTGTGTTAATGAAGTCTGTATGAATATTCTCCAGGTGCCTCAGTTTTGGTCCTCAGCTCCCAGCTGCCTCAGTTTTGGCAGCACTGTGAAACCCAGTGGTTAAATCATCTCTGTGCCCTGAATGAAGGTACAAATTAAAGACTCTCCCACTCCACCCCTCTCAGCCTGCACCCTATGGAATGGGGTTCAGGCAAAGCTTGGCAGTTCCATGTCTTTTATCCCACACCACTCTCTGTCCTGCTTGTGGAGCACCTGAGAGGTGTCTCCCATCCTTAGAACACCTCTGGGTTTGTGTAGGACTTGTGTGGGAGGGTGGATGGAGGGGTTGGAAAGACAGCTACCTCTGCTCAGACAGCATACAGGCAAAACCAGCTACACCAGCTGAAAAGTCAGCACAAAGGCCTTGCTCTGGCTGGGCTATATTTAGGTTCATCTGGATCATATGAAGTATTCACTGCTGTCCAAGACTCCCTTTCTCCCACTCAGTGATGCTACAGGGCCAGATTTGATCCCTCCAAAAAATCTATGGAGAAGAAAGAGCAGTGACAACCTTGATCCAAAACAATTGCTGTAACTAATGTGTTGTCAGTAGTGACAAATGAGGAGGAAATGTTATTTTTTCAGCTGTGAAAAAAGAGAACAGTCTAGATTCATTGTTGAGCTGAGCACTGGCTCCTGAGCTCCAAAGCAGCATTTAGCAATATGAATCCTAAGAAGGAGGGATGCTTTGGTCCCAGAGGAGTGGGATTTTATCCACATCCTTCCTTATTTACCTGTTTTCTGTCATCTGTATCAGTCAGTTTTCTATTAATTAACTTGGATTTGACAAGTCATTTTGATACTATGCTTCAGAATGGGAGCAGAACTGCCTTTCCCAGTAGTTCAGGTTACTGTTTTTCTGCAAAACCATCTTCTTTCACTGAGCAGGAACCTTTCCTGTCTCTCTATAAATACTTTTTGCCACCATCCTAGACTATATGAATTAAGGATTCTGTATGATTGTGGTTGGAGCTTGGGAAGATGAACATGGATTTAGCAGACAGAATGACTGCGGAGTAAGTCAGAGAGAAAACAACTTTTCTAGTCCAGTCAGACATTGCTTGTTTCCCCATGACACGGAAATACATTACTAGCTACCAGTAATGCAGAAAAAAAAAGGAGCAGAAAGAAAGCACTGAGCAGAAGAAATTGTTTTAAAAAATCCCCAACTAAACCCAAAACCTCCTGCTCGCTGGGCACTGGCAGGTCATACAGTTTACTACATTGCTGCTCTGATATCTGATAAAGTGCAAATGGATTGAAGCATAGGAAGGTGTTCCATAACATAAATATTTTCTGAAGCAGGAACTCTAGATGCTGCTAATAGACTGAGACTTGTGTAACTCTCCTGCAAGTTTCTAGAAACTTGGATACTCTATAACTTTTTTGTAATACACCATATTTCCATAATGCAAAGTGCTCAGAAATAGCAATTAATGCTGTGATTTGTATTTACACAGCGGAGAGCATTAGAAATATGGGTGAGGTTGACAAGATTGGTAGGTGAACTGCTTTTCCAGTATCTATAAAGCTGGGATATTTGGCAGTAGGTAGGAATGAATATTCCATATTGAAGATTTAAAACTTTCCGTAATTCTTACACATATAAGTTGCAATTTTGACACCTGCCTTGTAAAGTGCAAGTGTAAGGAATGGACTCACAGGCATAATCATCTTCCATATACTTTTTTGAACATTCATACAGCTTTTCCAAATAATTACTCTTTGAATTTTATACATTGTTATACCAGGTGGCACACTGCAGTGGAATAAACTGCATAGTACCTTGTTATGTAATGGGAAAGCACGCAATACCTGGCGACACATCCAATAAAATCTACACCTATCACCTCCTCCTTATGAGTGGGTTGTTTACTACACTTTATGGGTTGGATTTGTGCTTTCTGTCTGCAGGTTTCATGAGCTCTTTCTTCATTGTGCAAACTAATTTGCAGCATTCCCTCATGCCAAGACACTTGTATATGGTTTTATCAGGAGTGACAGTGATTTATTCAAAGAAAAAATTCTGTCACATTTCATAGTGAGTTTGGCAATCATTTCTTTTCCAAACTTGCCATATCCTTCAAGAAAGAGGAATTAGGTTTAAGAGGCTCTGCAGCTGTTTGGCATCTGATATTCAGAGCTTATTATTATTAGTGATTTGTGATCTCTAACCAGTCAGATCATTCCTTTCTCTAAACATTTTTACTTTATTTTTTTTCACAGGGAATGTAAAACTTTCCTCCTTTAAAGTCCAATGAAGGGAGGTGAAGACATTTATTTTTCAAATGTAATAAAATGAACTTTATATTATTATTTCAATGACTGATTAAAAATATTATTTATACCATACGAGTGCTTCCATGTATATTATAGGGTGTTTCATTTGTGCTCCAGCTGAGATAGAACAGTTCCCTTTCACCTAACAGTCCTAGAGAATGACCCCAAATTATTCACAACCTTATGCAATGTAAACAGAAGTACCTCTGAGTAACATATACATTTATGGTCTTTCATTCCATGGAAAAAAGAGATTTGTGCTTGCAAAGATTTTGAGAAGCTCTGTGGCTTGTTTTAAGCAGGAGTCAAATAACTGAGCATGGTGATTTGTTGGTGTTACAGTCCATGAATCTGTAATGGGTACATATATAATCTATACACAACGACACGCCCCACTCCAGTGGCTCCAGTGGCAGCAAACCCACTGGAACTGGTGGGGGATTTAGCCCAACATCCCCTTTCTCTCCAGAAACAGGAGAATTTTTCTCCAGAAGCAGGAGAATTCTAGAACAGGCTGAATTCTTACTAATTGAATTGTCCTGGGCAGCTTCTGAATAAGCCTGCCCATGGATTTTGTTAATGCAAATCAACGAGTTTCTCCTGGTTTTGCAGAACAAGCCCCATGTGCTGAGCTGTGCCTGGCCCTGAACTGGCCGAGATCCATGGTGGGAAACCTGGTCATGGCACTGAAGGTCAACAAAAGTCAGCCAGCTCTGCTTTCCAAGGAAACATTTGTACAGATCTCCAGCACCAGAGGGCAGTGCCATCAACTGTGTTACCTGAAATTACACTTCATTCAGACTCTTTTTTTCCCTTAATACAGATCTGAAGTAATATTTCCATTGTCACATGTTTCCTTGGAGCCTGTTTATGCTGGAGCCTTGGGTTGGTACTGGGGCCATATACTTGGGCCAACAATTTGCCACAGTCTGCATATGGGTGATAATAATTGCTGCAGATAATTGCTTATTTTGCCTTTTAATACATCTTTCATCTGGAAATCCTTCAAGAACTATAGCATTTTTACTAAAGTATGAAAAGGCTCCTGAGGAGTGTTAATTTAATTATTCTGCACGTGAATAAATGTGGCAAACCCTAGGGTTATGAAGCAGTCTCAAATTCTAGTTGCCTACCATAGTCACTAGAAAATATCATGTGAAAGACAACGGGTTAAACTTAAAAAATCTTATTAGAAAGTATTTTGGTTGCATTTACCTAATTCTTCTGAGTACAGTAAGCTTTCACTGAAGACATTTGTTTTGTTGTTTCCGTATGCCCCAAGCAATAATTGTTGTGTTTAAAATCCTCATGGAAATCCGTGCTAAACCCATAATTTTTCTATCTCATTTTCTGGCTTCCCACCTTCTTTTCCAGGACTCTCTGTTCTGCAAAATGCAGAGGAGCTTCCAAGATGACTCTTGCACTCAGAGATACTCACGGCACTCCCAGGTTGTCGCCAGTGGGCTTTTGCCAGTTATCCCAGCCCACAGACCTGGCACAGCACACACAGAGCTCTTGGCCAGGAACCCAGAGCCATTCCCAAAGCAGAAAATTAGTCCTTAAAAATACCACTCTGGCCACTACAGCTGAGGAACAGCTTCAGTGCTATACTTGTAAGAAGCAATTCTCATTTCCATGGCTAAAACTCATTAGACTACAGCAGGAATAGGGTTTGTATCAAGTGTTCAAAGACAGCCTAGAGTGACTATTAGATATGGTCTGGGAATCCAGCAAACAATTTCTACTACTGGCATGTGAGTATTCATGAAAAAAAACCAATCTGAGTTTTCTGTTCTTTCAGTTCCTGTGTTTGTCCAAAATGGGTGATTATATGGATGACATTTATAAAGCACCTTGAGACCTGCAGAGTACTAGTCTAACAGCTGGGTGTTATTATTACTCTGCTCAGTTGACGTTTTATACCATAACCATAGCAATTCTATATCTGAATGACTTCCAAAGGTAAAAATAAATAATGTGGTTATTTTACATAATTTCTCCCATAAAGGGAGATGTGTATTTCTTTTAGCTCAGACCTAAAAAATATTAGCAAAATCCAGATTGGAAGGATAAGGAGAAAAGAAAGAACAAGGAAAAAGGTTGGATTTGGACTAAAAAGCGAGATTTCCCTATCTCCCATTGGAATTAATTTTAGTATTCAGACATAAATATTACCTTACATAAATGAATTTCATTGATTGAAAGGTTTCCAGAGAAAGGAAGTTTTAACAGTGGTTAATATCTTGATGGGAGGAGAGTCCATTATATACGTTTATCTCTGTAGGCAAAAAGAAACAGCGAGGTTTATCTTTTATGCATCATGAGCAAATGTTTAACCCTGTGGGGAAGGTTTCAAAGGCTAAAAGAAATAGTTGGTAAGAAGGCTTGAAATTTGACCTAGGAGAGCTGCAAAACTTTTTCCTCCCATATGCTGAAAAACAGCTACAAAGGTTTACCTGAGACTACAAATCAGTGCTTTGGCAGGTTTTCAACACCATTTCAGAGAAAGTAACCTGCAGTTCTATGTTTATTCTGTTGTCCTGTATTTCCTTGGTGTCAGTTTTAAAGATTCTGAAAATTATGTCATAGAGTCATCTCCACTTGTAGATCTATCAGGGTTAAAAAAAACAAGGTAATGATGTCAACAGTGATTTCTCTCTGTTGTACCTTCACAGCTCCCTTGCCCACCAAATCCTATGAGAATTCATGATGTTACAAACACAGCTCTGCAAAAAACCATTGAAATAAGGATGAAGAACTAAGCCACGGTAGCTATTTCAATTGCTATTCTATATGCTAAAAGTATTCTTCCCAGGGAGTGATTTGAGCTCACGGGTGCAGCATGGTCACACCCAGTGTCCAGAGCACACTCACCATACACACACGACAGCACTTCCCACTGGATCTCCTCTGTCCCTATGCAATATCTCTGTGGTAGTGAGATGTGATTATTTTATCAGTTCATGGTGTTAAAAATAATCTCTATGCTGTCCTGCAGTCCACTAGAATAGCGTTTTTATGGCATGAGACAGACATTATGTGCTGCTTACCCTGGCATATCACAGTGTATGGGGATACAGTCTGGAGAGGGTTACAGGGCTATGTATAGATCCAAGCCAGGTACATTTATCTGTTCTACCTACTAGCAGTCTGGAAGTGAAATTTCCCCAAAAAAGACACCTGATGTTTTCTAAAGAAACTAACTAACCCATTCACTTCTGGAAGCCAGAAGTGAACTGCATTGCATCTGTGCAGGGTGGACTACCATGGGACCATGATGGATGGAGGAAGTGGAGACATAGTCATTTGAGAGTACAGACATATCTAGATGAAAAAAGATGTGTACTCACTAGCTGAGTGAAGTTAAAAATGCACTTAAGTCTGGGTTCTGTAGAGGAGTCCATAGAGACAACATAGTGCCCTAAAGCAGCCAGTGAGACTGTCCCAAAGAATCTGTGGAAACACAGGAACTCCAGCTAAAAGACAGAATGATTCCAAGCACCCACTCTTTTGTTTGTTCTTCTATGCATGCGACTGTTTTTTGCTTATTACCACTGATGTCTTAAGCATCAAATACCAAGAACTGTGTCTCCACAAACAGTTGTTTTGGAAGATTAAATAAATGTGGTCAGTTCTGTCTATGAAAAGATCTTCTGATGTGCAGCTACAGCAGTGAGCAGGAATCTACAGCTGTGAGCAGAGGAGCAGAAAGGGAAAATCCAGATTTTATAGATTTATTTCTTCAGAGCAAATTCCTCGATTAAGCATTGCAGTCAGCTCTGTGCAAGTCACACTATGTGAGTGAAGGCTGAAGTGCTGATTCTTGCTTGGAGTTACTCTAAAGCCAATTGTCACTTCTGTCACTTTAGTACACTAGCTTCTCTCAGCTGTCCTACATGGGCAGTGAGATAAATCCAACAAGATTCATCCAGTCCAGAGCAAAATGGCTTGGTCAGTGGGCTGAGGCCAATTGCATGAGGTTTAACAAGGTAAATCCTGAACTTGGGTCACAAAAACCCCTGCAGTGCTACAGGATGGAGAGGAGTGACTGGAAAGCTGCCCAGAGGAGAAGGATTTGAGGGTGCTGGTCAACAGCAGCTGAACATGAGCCAGTCTGTGCCCAGGTGGCCAAGAAGGCCAGTGGCCTGTATCAGCAATTGTGTGGCCAACAGGAACAGTCTGTTGTCCTGCCTATAAATCTCATCTCCACAATAGACAGAGCCTCCATCTGAATGGACTACTTATTTGGGCATCATCAGGGGTTATCTTTTACAGGTTTTGACACCCAAGATCATCCTGGTTAAGACACTTAATTCCAAAAAATATTTAGTAGTCATTAAAGCAGTATACATGACGGACTAAGTTATTGAGGGTCAGCTGAAATTCAGTTTCTCTCTTCAGCATTTCCTCCTGACAGAGCTGATGTTTTACCACTCTGGGAGCTTACTCTTCTGTGCTCAAATCTTGTGATTGACTGTGCAGAGAAACTGGATAGATAACTTTTTTCTTCTGATTCCTGTAGCCTGGGACATATCTGAATGTAAGGATTTGCAACACTGGAGTTTGTTCATGCAGCTGAGAGTAGCAGCCTGATATTCACTCCAGTCACAGGTCATCAGTCTACGGAGCATCTACTGTGAAGTTGTGGTGGGCTGGCTTAGCTGGCCACCAGGTGTCCAACTACTCACTCTATAAATTAAAAACAAGGAAGGAAATTTAAGGAAGCACCACCTCTGAGCTGGCTCTAGCAACAGCTTTAGTGTTAAACAGCAACACACTGAATGTGGCAAGACAGAAATGAAAGTGTAAGTGAGCTGGTGCTGGGATATGTACACCTTGACTTGTGATTCTACAGGATTGATGTCCAAATACCTCTTGAGATGTAGCCTTGATGTAATGTTGTTGGGTTGTATTTATTTTTTCACTATGCCCACCAAGCGGCCTGTAGGATGTGTGTGACTATCGGGACAAATCAGTCATCCAGAGATCTTGCCTTGCTCACCTTTTTATTTTTGACATTAAGAAATTTCAAGCAGGCATTTGACTATATATGTATTTTATATTCATAATGTTTCAAGGAAACATGGGATTTACAACATACACATGCTAAACTTTCTTTATCTAATGAATAAGGAAAACAATATTTCCCCTATGTGGCCTACTTAGCAGTAAGGTCTCTGCTCAGCCAGTGTAGTGGAATTGTACTTATCAAGTAAAATTGTAAAGCAGCAATCTAAACAGCAGGTTCTTCCAAACAGTAATGCCACAATTAGCAGAAGTGTTTCTCCATTCCCCTACAACATAGCTGCTTGTGAAGCCCACTTATAATAATGACATCTGATGACTTGCAGGCCAAACACAAACCAGTTATTCCACACTTTTACAAGAAGTAGAAGGTAATTATTTTGGGAATTTTTATTAAGAGACCCAGAAGCTGTAGTAGTTTATGCTTCTACTGACACAGATATATCTGAGGCATCAAAAATGGTGGATAAAGGAGCAGTTCAGTTTACATTTTCTTTCTACTCTGCTACTGCACAGAGCTGGAGAGAGCTGAGTCCCACTGTTCCTACAAAGTGATATTATCCTTACAGCTACTTGTGTCAGCCAAGCCATATGGACCATGCATTTGAAGAATGACCTTGGTTTGGGTTATATTTTCACAAAATTTTAAAAACAACAGGATCATTTCCTCTTGTTTATCTATTCTCTTGTTCAAATAAAAGAAGATGAAGTAATATGAAACATGTCAAGTTTTGTTATCAGTTGGACTAACTTACATAGGCATAGAACTATTCTAAGTATTTAGAGCCTTTAATTAGTATGTTTTCAGGAACGGACATTTCTAATCTCCTCAGACTTTCAAGCAGATGTTTCTGAATTAAAATCATCCTATTTCAAAAGACATCACTGATCTTATTATAATATTTAAATAATGCAATCCTTTTGATTGTGGTATTGTGACATACCTCAGACATCTTCATTGTTTGAGCTCTTTTCTTCAGAGCCCCAATGAAATGTGATATTTTGTTGGCACTGAATCAAGTGGTTATGCTAGGCACTGCTCTATGTTATGTAGTGTTTATTAAAATCTACCCTATAAACAATTTAAATCTATTATTATTACACCAGGATGCCTTTAAATTAACTTGTGCAGACAGAAAAACTACAAACTCTGACCTGCTTCAGCAGTTTGCCTGTGAAAGCAAGAGCAATTTTTCAAATATTATATATAAAAGATAAAAATCTAAATTTTATATTACCTGTTCCAGAAATTACATTTGACTGGAGGAAATATTCAATTAGAATAGGATGTGTGACCAGAGAGAGGGTACCAGGTGCATGGCAAAGGGCCTGGGCAGTTCACCTTGGTTTTACTCCAGCTCACATCTAACCTATACATACAACAGCAAAAACTATTACAGATCTGAGACTCCCCCGTCACTGCTGCTGTCAATGTTTAAAAGAACTGTTGCCACAACTCTGCTAAAAAGGAAGTGCCATTCCTGAGCTGCCATTTGCATGTCTCCATTTTCCGTAGGAAGCAAATCTATTTTCCGAGTAAGAAGAGAAGCAAAACAGTTAAAAAGAAAAATGTTTATGTTTATTTGCTACTATCTCTTGATAAGAATTAAAATTCTTATGTGATAATAAATACATGAGAGGACAAGTTTAATCTGAAGTAACGTTAATTTTCTCCCAAGTAGTCTGAGCCCTAATTCCATAAATACATATATTTTGGTCAGCCTCAGAAGGATTTAGACATGTATTGAGTACTGTGCTGGAAAAGGCTGCTATCCTGAATCTCTTGGATACTTTTTATTATGTTTTATTTAGCAGCATTACCAAAGCTGTAGAATTCAGATCTTAAGGCTAGAATGGGCAGAATGTGCACATACTAAATTTAGTCAAAGGTAGAATTTCACTGCAGTAGACTAGACAACAGCTTGAAAATAGAAAATTGTGTCCTAGGATATGAAGGGAGTAATATCTGTCCTCTGTCACATGTATTTGTGTTTGCCAATGTATTTTATACAAAATGCATAATTAGTCACTCAAAGCACATGGAACATTACATTTTTACCTTCTCCCTGCCTTCTTAAAATGCAAAAGAAAAGTATGAATGCATTCTTTCTGCGACCTCTAAAATTTAGAAATACAAGAAAGAGGCAATTTTATTGGAAAACAAGTCTATCTGTCTACCAAGAAGTTAAACAGAAAACTTCCTTTATTCAAAATGCTCATTGGTCCAGTCTTTAATAACAACATATTTTAAGCAGTCTGATAAACATCCTTTAGTTTGAAAATCTCCCAGCCACCAGTTATTCCTCAAAACCATTCATTTATCAATTTTTCTAGGCAACAGAAGATCCACATTTCTTGTCAGTGAAAATATAAAAACATATCTTGAGCAACATTTAAAAAAATCCCCAAACCACAGACAATTCTACAAGTTGGGGTTTTTAGCTGGTTACCATCAGAGGCTGATTATCGTTATCAATAAACTTGGCAAAATGATCTGAAATTATTTCATTTCTTCCTTGAAATCTCACTGGGTCCTTTGCTAACATCAAACTCAGGATGAATTTTTAGGGAGTAATGAAAAGGAATTTCGTAATTTATGAACAGAGAGTGGCTCCATCCTTGAAACATATGTACAAACACATGGCCATGCCCCAGTGCAAATTTCAAGCAAACACTATGTTTCACAAGAAACAGCGAGTTTGCTCATTTCTAGAGAACTGGCAGCCACTCTGACTTGCTGAAAGATCCAAAAAACATAATTTAAGTACTGTATTTAAAGTTAATCTGGCTAACAAAAACCAGGGATAAACTTTCCTAGACTAAAATTGTAAATTAGATGCAAATTGACAATAGGAGTAGAACTTTAATGAAGTACAGTATTCCTCACTGCTGAGGAAGTTAATTTGATAGTTAATGACATTCATTTACACATGGGTTCATTTGCTGACTTCCTCCAGTGCAATGGCACTAGCTACCCTGTTGGCAGTTAGTAATCAGGAAGGAGGGTTTTTTAAAAAAAAAAAAACAAACCCTCATGTAAGAGAATTAAGAACAAACAAAGGAGAACAGAAAGGAAAATCAATGTGACTGGCATTTTGAATGTCCCTCTGTGAGCAGTGGAAAGTTTTAAGCAGAAAGACTGACTTGAGTGAGTATTTCTCTGATTCACTTCTCTAAAGGATGGTTTCCGGGATGTTCTAAGGGTACCCAGTGGTCTGCCTGGTGGGATGCCAGTGGGCACATGGGGTCTGTGAAGCACCCTCAGCCCTGTGGAGTAGGTTTACCAACTTGTAGGGGTGGAGGAACAAAGAGAGGAATCCAACCTCTAGAGTCATAAAACCCCAGGCTTTTCCCAAGTTAGCCCAATCATGACCTGTCCATTACATTTTTCTTCCAGCCATTCTCTATAAGCCCTAACAATGCATTCAACAAAGCTGTGACCAAGCCCTTTGTCTCTCTTGGCAATGATCAAATCAATAGCACACCAAATAAATTAGTCAGTCAACAATGCAAATGGATTTCTCACTATATTAATGGCTTTACTATTGTCTGTGCCCTACTTTATGCTGTTTCAATCATCTTCAGCAGTGAAGCTCCAATTTGCTCAGCTGCTTGGCTTCCATACCAGAAAAGAAACATAGAATTTATTAATATCTCTGTGAACTACATGGGATTTTGGACTGTTTTCTATGCTATATTATTTATTGTACATAGGGTGAACAGAAACCTACTGGAACAGAGTTTGCAGCTGAGGAGAATTTAGTTTTTTACAGATGGTAACTTCGATGTTTTGTAATTTTTTGATTTGAAGAAAACAAAGGGAAGATTGAGAGGGAGAAAAAAAAAACAAAAATGAGAAAGAGAAATACTTCTATTGGAGTATTATGAAAACATTTGCCATGCATATTTTGTTTCAAAATATATTAACTGTAGTCTACCAGGATCAGATAAACTACAGCATAAAAAGAGCACATTTGTTTTCTCTGTACTCAGCAGGATTATTCACATTTGTTGTTTCATCAGATATTATTAATATAATAAATTGCACATGTTACATGTTTGCCAACATTCCTAAATTAGTCTTCAAAGAAACATCTAAATGATCTTCCACTATAAAGGGAAGAAAATACTGAATGTACACTGCGTTAACAATAACCAAGTGGCATCATAAATATCTGCATGCACATTCATTTTTGCTGACCCAATCTGCCCAGAGGTTGTTCACTGCCAGGGATCTCCAAATCTAAACTAGACCAACAGTGATATATTTGCTCAGGAAGCCTTTGTTTTAAGTAATCTCATCTCTTTGATCAGCCGTAAAAGAACAAATCTAAATTCAATGGTGGCAGAACAAACTTCAGCAAACAAAGACTTGCCAGATTGGCAGGTGTTGAGAAATATTAGACTGCAGTTGTAGTGTTTTACTCCCTTACAGGGTGATGAAAGAAAACACTGTATGTGTCACTGAAGGTGATGATAATAAATGCAATAATGAATCCCCACTGTATGTCTGCAACAGGCTTTTCCCTGATTCATGCCAAATCAGCTATCACTTCAAATTATTTCTGAACACAGGTGTTTCTGAGGTAAGAACAATTTGTACTTTTTTGATACTCACCCAAATGAATATTAAAGATGGTTTATAAGTGAGAAAAAAGTCAAGACTGCTATTCATGTTTGCTGATAGATCTGCCTTGAGTGGCTTAGAGTTATGATATCTGCCATCACCTCCACTCTCCACAAAGAGTAACTGTCCTGTATCAAGTGTGACTGAACAGAGCATGAACTGGGTCCCAAACTACCACAATTTACACACACTCTACAGCCTAAACTGGTGACAGCCTCTGAAAATGAGAGTCTCATAATCACAATTTGAACATGCTGTTCTCAGCACTCCATGCTTCACTCGTACTTGTCTCTTGGAGACAATTAAACCAATTGCAAAGGCCTTCCACGGCTTTCACCCAGCCAGGTGCATGCACAAACATACTAATGTTTGAATTTTGAAAAATCAGGATAGAAAGTTTTATTTCATGTACAATTTTTCTGTAAGAGCAAGAGAAAATGAATTAAAAATCTGTTTATCATTTGTAGAGACATCTGTGGACAGCAAAGAGAGAAAGAACTCTGCAGACCTGAGATATTCTAGAAACACATGGTTTTATTGCAAGGGTTGTGGGTAAAGAGGGCCTGCCTTCAGCCACCAGCCTCGGCTGAAGGGAAGCCCTAAAGAAAGAGGGAGAGAGATGGGGGGGTTATGAGGTAAGAGAGGTAAAAAGCTACGAAGGGTAAGAGAGGTAAGAAGAGTGCCAGGGTCAGGGTGGTAGGAGAGAGGGAGGTACAAGAGGAAGAGGAGGAAGAAGAGTGAGAAGAGAAGAGGGATGAGGACCTTGTTCCAACACATTTTATCTCCTTTTGTGTTGAATATTCTAATTTACGTTGACCAACTGGCTCAAGATACAAAACTTACAAATTTTGCATGCAACCTATGAGAACTGCTAAATTACCATCTCATCCTATATTCTACACTCTAAAGACTACTCTTCTTATCTACTTTTTCCTTGATGCCTTGGCAGAGTGGAGACAGACTGCATTCTTGGGTCCTTTTGTTTTCTGTCCTTCAACCTATCTCCAGTTAATCACCATCTTCCTGCCTGCCATGCCTATATCTCAAAGCTGGCCTCATTTCTATTTCACTCACAGATTTTATATCTCCAGTATTTCTTACCAGAAAATCATATCCATAAGCCCTTCTGTCTCATCTTTCCCAACAATCATATCCATGCTAATATATCATATTCATGGGTAATTTAACAACAACAACAAAACACCTTTCTGTGATTTAGATGCTAACTATCACAGATAGGACTCGTTTCCACAGGAGTAGGAGTTGTGAAAAAAAGTGAAGCTATGAAAAAGTTATTTCGTCTAAGTGTTGTCATGAGAAGCTGGACTTGGACTCCTAATTGTCGAAGTACCCTTTCTGTCAGCTGTGAAGTGGAGAGAGGGAAAGCCTACCAAAGAAACTGTTCAAAAACAGGCATCTGATGAAAATGGGGTGAAGAAAAATCAGGAGATCTCTAGATTGAGAATATCTCCATCTAGCTGAGGTGTCCAGTTGAATCTATATTTCTGTCTTCTAGATTCTTAAAACAAAAAAGAAAAATCTGTCTTTGTTTTATACTTTCACTGAAGCTAAAAGTATAAGTGATGCCTTGAGGGTAACTGGACCATTTTAGGCTATTTACTGAACAAAAAAATTCCAAGAAATGTTCCTAGAGATGAGCCCTTGAACATACACACCATGGGATTGTTATTTTTCATCCCTGGCATGGTTTTGGCCTCTGTCAGCATTTTCCCAAATGATTTCCAAACATCAACTCAGTACTAGAAATTGACAGGAAGCAATACCAAAAAGTAGTTTGGATGTTGACATCCTGTAGTGAAAGATAAAAAGCATTCAAGAGTAGTGATGCAAACTGTGATATTCCAGCCAGCTTCAGCGCCAAGGGGTTACCCAAGGCACATCTAAATTAGTGATAGCATTAGAGGAACTGAAGGAAAGCACTGAGAAGCACTAAGATTGCATGTAAATGGACACACAGTGGAGTATTACATCCAGTTCTCGTTTCCTTGTTTCACAAAAGATGTGAAACATTGGCTGGGATGTGGAGGAGAGCCACAGAAATTATTGGAAACCTTGGAAAAGGGCCTTGCAATAAGAGAATAAAGGGGTTCAGTCTGTTGAATTTAATAAAAACATCCAGCAATGATTTCAGTGATTACAGTGTGCAAGCATCAGCACAGGGAGAAAATACTGAGCAGTAACAGCAGCACTCTCATCTCACACAGAACAGGATAATGAGAGGTGATTGCTGGAAGTGAAAGCCAGACAAATTCAGGCAAAACTCAAAACACACATTTTTAAGAGGGTGGGCTGCACTTCCAAAGGAAGCGATGGATTGTCCCAACTACTGATGGCTTTAGATCTTGACTGGACACCGTTCTAGAAGATAAGCCTTAGCCAAACACAGATTGCTGGACTAACTGGGTTAAATTAAATGTCTTGTGTTATTCAGGAAGTCAGACCAAGTAATCTAAGGGCCTTTTCTGGCTTTAAAAAATCTATGGATCTTTAAAATGAAATGGCATAACTCTGAATTCTAGTCCAAGAATAACACATTTTGATAAAATAAGGTTTCCATAGTCCAGTGCTGTGATAGTGGATGCAATTCCAAGGGATCAGATTATCATTATAAAACTGGAAATGAATAAAGCATGATGACATGGTGATGTTAATAATACCAATTCCCTGTGTGTTTATAGGATCAGTTCATAGAAATTGCAGCAAAGTCAGAGGAATTTGCACACCATAAAATTATTAAGAGAAAATATAGTTCAGCTTTTTAGACAAGTCTCTGGATGTCATGAATATAAATTGAAAAATCACTTTTATCTGGTAATATTTGAAGGAAGAAGGGCATTTTTTGGCTATGCTTATTGCACTCCATTAAGGAGTTACAGGGCACAAACCCAAGTACTGAAATTCAATCATCCACACTGTTCAATAGTTCTGGCAGTTCCTGGCATAATTTTGGCTCTGGCCAACTAATACTTTACAAAATAACTTCTTGCATCATTCAGGAGTCAGCATGGGCCAAGGACACTCCTAGCAAGAAGTTTGGATGCACCTACCCATCTTCTGGGAGAGAACAGAATATGGTAACATGAACATTGTCCCACTATCCCTTTCAGCCTGTGATTAAGGAAACAATTTATTCTGGCAATAAATGTCCAGTAATACAGATACAGCCAGTGAGTTCAAAGTGTCAGCTGCTCTGCAGGGAAAAAAACCTGATGTCTCAATTCCTTCCCTATCTTCTACCAAAATATTTACACAAGATGTATTTTAATTTCACATGAGTTATATTGATCTATCTCTGAGGAAAATCAGCAATTAAGAAGAAACTTCTCAACTGTAAATGGAACTATTTAAAGTGACGTATCAAGGCAAATAAAAAGCCAGAAGTGACTAGAAATAAGGTACATTTAATACTTATATTTTAGAACTTTAGACCAGAGAGCTGAATTTCAATCCAAAATAAGAAACCTATTATGTACACAGTTAGGCATTGTGGAAAAATCACTCAGAATACATTGAAAAGGGAGATGTTACATTATCTAGAGCATAGAAGAGCATCAGAACACCCACCTCTCCCTAGAATTTAAATACAAGATACAAGAGAATACTTCTGTTTACTCAGAGCTCAGGATTTGCTTCTTGAGGCATAACCCCCTGGTTATTTTACTTTCAGATATGGCCATTCAAGGCTCTTTCTTTTGTGTTACAGCAAGAGGAACCAGACTAATATTAATATAATAATGAAGTAGCTTCATCTGTTGCCTTATAAATGGGAATATCTTGATCTGGAGACAATTTGACTGAGGTTAACAGCTGGGAGAATTTCTTAACCAAAAAGCTACTGGTTACATTATACAACTGTCCTGCTAAAAAAAAAAAAAAAAAAAAAAAAAAATATCCTTACAGGAGAAAATATTATTACCATCAGGGCAACGATACCAACCTGGGGCTGGATGCTCAGCTATAGTCCCATCTGAACTATGTGCCAGTGTTGAATTAAATGGGCTAAAGCCCAAGTAGATCTGGAGTGAATAAAACCATGAAGAGAATGAAAGGGAAACATCAAACTCAAGGAAAAGACTTAATGTAGGTAAAGGCACAATGAATTTGGCACATCCCTTCCCATAAAGCTGTTCTAATTTTAAACAACCTATTGTACTGTGCTGTTGATAGCCTTGTGTGAGCCATGTAGGGTTCAGCCAACTCAGCTGCATGATCAGTAAAGAGACAATGCTACCACACACAGGGTTATTTGGATTAGTGAATACCATACGCCAGTAAATCATCTGCCAGATGGCATCGGAAGAAAGCTGCAACTCTCTCACTTTCATTTCCACAGCAGCAAACAATGTTCCGTGTTTGAAATAAACTCTTCCAGATGAGTCAAAGATAAACTTTGTGGTGCTTTTTTTCTTGGTCTTCTCTTTGACTTCAGCTTTTTTCTTAAAAAAAAAAAAAAAAAAAAAAAAAATTAACAAAAAAACCAGAAAAAAACCTCAATCTACTCTGATTGAGTTACATTAATGAAAAATCCCAGTTTAGACCACCGCAGTACAAAGCTGTCCCTCTAGGCAGCATCAAAATTCCATGCTATTTACTGAACAAAAGGCAAAAATGAAATACAATATTTTCATTCATCAACTTCTGTCAACAGAACCCCTAAAAATGAACACCTACCACATTAAGCTATTTCCTGTCATTTTATGGGTTTTCCACAGTAAAGAACTGTCCTGCTTTGTTGAAACATGGATGTTTTCATATTTTATGCAGTTTTAACCCTTTAAAAACAGTAGCAAGTATCTAAAATCAAATAAATAGAACCGTTCCAAAAACCCAAATGCAGAAGCAACATAACTTTAATCAAAGTTTTTCAATTTCTTTTGAGTTTTCAAGTTGCCTCTTTTGCTGCTACAGATGAGCTTGTTATTTCTTAGTCTATTCTGCTGCTCCAAGACTCCAGTCTTATCTATGCTGATACAATTATTTCATAATACATCTTGCTATATAAAAGAAGATTTTTTTAAAAATTTTCCCCTCATAGAAAAAAATTATGGACAAAAAACCTCCATAAAGCAATCTTACCTTTTTCTTGTATCTGTGGTGACTCCTCTGAGACACATCTAGGACTCTGAAGATTCTGAGGAGGGCAGACTGAAGGAAAATGAAGCTCTACTCTTCCCAAGTATTTTCAAAACCAGGTGAGCTGTGAACTAGAACTATCAATAATTTTTACTGGACCTGTAGGATCTCAGCCCTTCAGAGTAACAAATGGGTTGGTTGTACTGAAGCAATTTTCAATTTACTATGCTTTGCTCATGGGATACAGTGTTGCATATAGAGGCCTTCAGGGAAGCCTGAAATACCTATCCATGAACACTGGAGAAGGCATTTCTGTCTGTAAATAAGAGTACATAAATGATACCAAAACCACTTGTTGCAGTGCCTTTTGGTTCTGAGCCCCCAGGTGTGTCATTTGTCATTTTGCAGATGCTGTTTGTGGTGCCTTTCTTGAAGCATCTAGAAGGACCATGGCATTGGCTTGTCTCCAGGGCAGACAGCCTTTGAAGAGGGGATGGTCATGGTGACTTAATAGGGACAGGACACCGACCTGCTGCTGGGGAAGGTTGCAACAGGGCTTAGATAAACTTGAATAACATCAGTCATCATCCAACTGCATTCCAGGTTGCAAACTGGCAGATTTCCTCACAACTGCAACAATGGGTTGACATTTCTTTGGAGAAAAAATACACATTTCTGGAGAATGTTGCAGGATATTTAATATATGCATATGCATAGCACTGCTACTGCCACCACTAGCCCACCCTCATAATTCCACAATTTGAGAAAGAATCATCATCCTACTGGCTATAAGGGTCCTACTGCCCAAGCCTAAAAGCTGGGAGATTCAAGATCAGTAAAAGCATTTAGATGTCTGACTTCCAGTAATTTTAGTGGGATCATGATTCTAGATTGCTTGTTTTGCCCAAGGAGCAGACAGAGAAAAGCTCAGCACCCTGATAAAATGATTCAAGCATGTGATGGCCTCCTGAGTCTTTCATGGCAAATAAACTATAGATATTTTCCAGATTAACTAAGTTCCTTTCACATTACCTGAAGTGACCATTCTTAAATGTGGAGGGAAAGGGCTCTAAACCTCGTTTGGTGGTCATTGTGCCAGGCTTCCCCCCAAAAATGTGATTAGGAAAACATTCCTTTCTCCATGTTACACAGGACATTTGGAATTAATTAACTTTTCTAATTAATTTCTCTGATCTGAATCCAGTTACGACAGGTGTGAGGCTGTGAGTGGTAGCTAAAGCTGTAAGTAAAAAGTCTAGAGGGAGCTTGTCATTTTCTGTTATGAGAAATAACAGCACCATTCTGGGACAGATCAAAAATTATAATTCAACTGTGGAGGCCTCCTGGGTTGTTTTGCAAGTCAATTACTCTCTAAATGATTAGTTTGGAAAAAGTTATGTGAAAAAGGGAACAGGCCTTCCATTTTAAAGTTATTTGTATGACTCTTGCAAGTTGTTTATTTTGTTTATAGCCTTAGGTGAAAAGAAATTAAGTCTGTTTGAAGTGGGCAGTATCCACATTTTTTACCTAAAGCATAATCATGCCGCACATTCACAGGGCTCAGGCTTTGGAGCCTATGAAGCATTCCCTCAGTAGCAAGCTTAGGCAAACCAGGCAACTGCTGAAAAGAGGAGAGTTAAAATACTTCTGGTTTTATTGCATCATGGAAAAACTGATCATTTATCTCATTAAGATGGAGAATTTTTACTGGAGAACCCCCACTGGGTTTATAACCTTGCCTGCTGTGTTGACTGGAGTAACTGAAAGAGCAGAGTTGTCTCTTTGCCTGGGGATTGATGTTGGCCTTTGTGGCAAGGTAAGGAAGGTAAATTGGTGACAGATTCAGAGTTCTTTTTAAAAAGTAAGTAGGTCTCCCTTGGCTTAAACAGATGGGGCATATAAAATAAATACATGCAACTTCAATTTAGTTTGCTTGCAGAAACCTCAGCCATGATACCTACATGTGTGTAGGGAGAGCTGGCTGATAGCTAGGGCCTGCAACTTAGGGGAAAAAAAAAATTCTTTCTTAAATTATTGGTCTGTCCATGAGGTAAGTTGGTTATTAAAGGTATTTTCAAAAGCACCACAGCCAAAGGTGAAATCATAGTGAAGTAGTTAGAAAGTGCCTCTTCTTAAGATACTTGAAGTCTGTTTCTCTTGACCATTACACAGAGGTGTTTCCTCCCCTCAGCTATCTGTGTTCTCTAGCTGCAAAAGCAGACATTGTATACCTGGATGTGGCTTTAAGCAGCTGAGCTCAACACTGAGCCTAAGCCTGACCACTCTGTCCCCAGCCCAACGCCTCACCATGGACCAGAGCATCACAGGGGCAGGTGACACTCCTGTGCTAACAACCCACTTCATATACCTCAGCTCCTTGGTAAATCACTGACAGTTCTTCCTGTCTATCCTTTAAACTGAGAGATTAAATTGCACCTACACACGTGTCTGCACACAACACAGACACACACACCATCCGTCAACATGCCGATTCTAAACCAAGCCTTTTGGAACGCAGTGTGAGATGTTGTTGTCATATAAAATGTGACCACTCAGAAGTGGGGCCACTTGGAAACGTTGCTGATACTGGCCAGAAGCCTCACTGGGGACAGTCTGCAAATAGTCCAAGTTAAGCCCTGCCATGGCTGTCCCCCTTCCACGTACAGCAGGCCAGATGCAGTCTCCCTGGGAAAAACAAAAGGGCAGGGAACATGTTCTCAGGAGTCACTGTGCCCTAGTTACATCCCAGCCCCAAATCCCTGGGCCACAGGTATGGAGTGCTGGCCCAACGCTGCTCATGGACTCAAAATCCAGCACTCAAATTCTAACCATTTACCCAAGAAAATCATAGGTACATTTTGCGTTTGAGAAAAGCCTTTTAACATTTACGTTTACCAGAAACTTCAGCAAGATTTTAAACTCAGCTGTGGCCTTCTTGACTGTATCTACCTACGTGGATGTAATTAGTTATTTCCAGATCTGTAATGCACTTGCCAGCAATGTTGTCAGTGTCTGTACCTGTCAATGAAAGCTGCATTTCCACGGGCTTTGCCTGATATCCCTGGTCACTGCTTTCCTCTTTCACACTTATTTTAAAAGCTTTGATTCTTCATAGGAAGTAAGTTTGATTTGAGGATGGGGTGGTCAAATGGTGGTGATGGTGAAAGAAGGCAACTGGAACGCAACATTTTCAGATGCGTGCTTCTGATATAAATTGGTTATATAATAGTAATACAGAGTATTTGTGTGCCACATCATTCTGAAGGCACCACTATGTGAAAGTGTTGATCTTCTCTTAGTGTACTACTAGCTCCAATAGGAGACATTCAGCCTGCAGTCCTCAAATCATACACACACACCTGAGTTTACTGGGCAAGAGGAGAGGAGAGGAGAGGAGAGGAGAGGAGAGGAGAGGAGAGGAGAGGAGAGGAGAGGAGAGGAGAGGAGAGGAGAGGAGAGGAGAGGAGAGGAGAGGAGAGGAGAGGAGAGGAGAGGAGAGGAGAGGAGAGGAGAGGAGAGGAGAGGAGAGGAGAGGAGAGGAGAGGAGAGGAGAGGAGAGGAGAGGAGAGGAGAGGAGAGGAGAGGAGAGGAGAGGAGAGGAGAGGACAGGACAGGACAGGACAGGACAGGACAGGACAGGACAGGACAGGACAGGACAGGACAGGACTTCCTTAGCCAAAATGTTTGGTTCTAACCTAGACTGAGTCAGCATCACTGTTGAAACAAGGACTCTTCTTTGGTTTTGCACTTGGCTTTTGTAGATCTGTTGACCTGTGAGGTCTCTAGTTCCTGGATGCTACTAGACTAACAAAGGAATCACATAAAGAAACAGGAACTTTAAGGGAATAATCAAAGCTTTCTAGTCCACAGCAGTTAAATGATTCAACATTCAAAGTACCAAATTTTACTTATTTCAGATGTTGAAAAAAGCCTACTTTTCTCTAAGTCCCCAAGAATCAATTCTTTCAAATTGTTTTCAGGTAATATTCATCTATTATTATTCCATCAAGGGTCTACTAAGAACTAGTCTACTCTGGAAGGAGGCTGTAATTTAGTTATGATTACAGGAATGTAATCCCTTTCTGACAACGGCTCTTATTTCAACGCTTCAAAAGAACAAAAACTAGTACATGGTAGATGTATGAAGTGTGACCTATTACACACAACTAGGACCTCCTATTCTGCATTCTGTATTTCAGTACAAACCCACCTTTGCCGTTTTGAAGGCAAGTACACATCCTGTGCAGGCCATTCAGTCTGAAAATTACATGTATTACATCTACATATCTCTGCTCTTCAGGCAGTTTCAGTGCAGTTCTTTACTGCAGTATTTTGAGGCTAATCATCCTCTCCATTGCCTACCTCTGCATCCAAGACTTTCCCTGCAAGAGGTGTAACACATTTCAGCAGAGGAACAACGCAGTAGTGCTTCTTTAGAATTTCTACAACTGTATTGAAACAAAAAACCAAGTGTGGCTCAGCTTCTCTGTAACTCTTTACAGAGATGTTAATGAACTCTTCATTCTTCACCTACCAGCTAAACTTGCTGCTTGCAGCCATTTACAAGTGTTTAAAATTAAAACATGCAATGCATCGCTGAAGATCAAAGCAGGACTTCTTCAAGTGTGTAGCACAACTCCCTCTGCATCAGCGAACTTTGTTCAACCCTCACAGTGTGCTCTGACAACACACCCACCTCTACACCTTGCCTTACAGGGAGTACTGCAAAGTTCAACCTGTTAATACGATTTTATAAACCTGCTCTGCTTTGTACCTTGCCTTCTGATTTTCTGGAATGCTTTTTCTTTTCTGCTTTCTGCCCCACCCAAGTCACTTGCCCAGTATAGACTCGTGCTAGGGAATGGGAAGGCAAGATCAAGCCCACTTCCCTGTGCAAAAGCAAAAGTAGGCTGAGAGTCAGAATAAACAATCAAAGAATTTTAAAAATTTAGTAGGTCACCACCTGAAGTGCAGAACTGATGTATTTATCACTAAGGAACTATGGAGCACATAATTTATTATTGATCTTTGATCATTTGATCCATAATTTATTATTGATCCTTCCTTTGAGTAACATAGATCATTCTAAACCATTTTCCATATTTATATTATATATCCTAACTACTAGAACTTTTTAATAATGTAGACTGAATCAAAAAGGCATAAATGTCAATATGAAATCATAAGTTATATGAATTTAAAAAAAAATAAATCAGTACAGACTCATGCAATACTCATGAATTTCACTGGAACCCATTTTATTTCTACCAACCCCACCCCACAGGCTCTCTAAACCAACACATTGGGTTCATCTCCTGCTTTAAGACAAGGCTACTCTATCAAGGCTGCTGGTTTCTGATACATCTCCCACAATGAAAGAATGAATGCTATGTCTTCTTTTTAAAAGATTTTATTAAAGAATATTCAGTCAACTGTATGAGACATTTATGGAACCTCATTACTTAGTTAAAGTGCCATCAGTCAAGCCAAACACACTGAGCAGCTTATTCTCTTCGGTCTAATTTGCATGAGGTCTTACACAGTTCATGCCATGCAAAGCCCTGTCAAGACCATTACACATTTTGCAACTACCCTTTTAATGAAACCCAAGGTTTCATGAAACAGCAAGTTCAACACACACGAAAATAAAAAAACAACTTGCATAACCAAGTGTACTTACAAGCTGAACAGCAGCAACATCACTAAAAATAGCTGACTTTGTGCTTCACAGAAAAACTGCACATGGCTCAACGAGTTTGTTCACTGAACCACTGGGGCTGACAAGCCTTTGAAAGGCACTCAGAGGCCTCAACAATTACAGTGCAAGATATCAGGAAAACTCTTTATTCCATTTGTCATGTTGATGGCTCAAGAAAAGATGACTATTATTAAGATTTATTTTCAGATAATTTTTTACAGAAGTGTTTCACCATCAGTACCCTGCATTGTCCAGCCAGACTACAAGTAACGACAAATATGTGTATATATTGCAAAACATACTTCTGCTTAATTTTTATTTGTTAAACACGAGTTTCTGAGCAGAAATTATATTCACACCCACAAATCTTCAGATTTTTTTCCTGAATGTCTGTGTCTATTGAAGATTGTCTTTCGTTTCAAAACAGAGTTCCAACATAAATCACTCTTTCATTTCATACTTACTGAGCAAAATAAAGTGAGAATTTCACTGTTGCCAAAATGCACTGCATAGCTATCTGCATTCTTTTCTGCAGACACTCCCTGGCACTTACTTCAGTAAGCCAACCATCACTTCACTGATATCCCACAATTTTCTTGCAACCAAGTCATCCATGGCTTTGGGCAGAAGCTCTTCCTCTTTGCAGTCTCCAAAATACTTTCCTGACACGCCTTCGACATCAGGAGAAGAGGCCAAATAAATAGATGTCTGGGCTCCTTCCAGAGGCGATTTGAAGAAAGCCCACGACACCAAGTTGAACAGAGGTTTGGCCAGCAAAGGAATATTCACATGTCTGCCTAGATTTGTTCTGACAATCCCAGGATGGAGGGAGTTGACGGTGACTCCTGTCCCTTCCAAACGACGGGCCAGCTCCCTGGCAAATAATATGTTAGCCAGTTTACTTCGGCTGTAACAAAAGCTTTTATTGTAGCTTATTTCACTGTTCAAGTCTTCAAAGTTGATCTCTCCATATTTGTAAAGCTTTGAGGAGACTACAACAATCCTGCTTGGGGCAGAATTTTTGAGGAGGCCCAGAAGAAGGTTGGTGAGCAAGAAGTGACCCAAGTGGTTTACCCCAAATTGCATCTCAAAACCATCCTCCGTCTTCATGTACGGACACTGGAATATCCCTGCATTATTTATCAGAACATCAAGTCTTGACTCTTCCTTTAAAGAGGAAAGAAAAAGAAACTGTTTTAGAACTCCTACGTAAAACATTATTATGCTTCAATTTCTCATTGGGCATCATTAAAAAAGAAATGATTTTATTTCTACTTTTCTGAATTGTAACTTTCTGACATTCTCTTAAAGCATTGCTGGAAAAAAAAACACCTTCAAGCTGAACTACCACTAAACTGTGCATTCAACCCCAGCAGGATTCAAATACCTGAGAGCAGGTCCGTATCAACTTCTAATGCAGGCAAAGAACACAATCATAAGCTTCTCCAAGAGCAGCTTTTTCCACAACAATTCACTGATAAATTACCTTTGTGATACATTTTTTCTCTTTAAAAAGCAACCTGTCTTCTACACTGCAAGAGGACACACATTAATTTATGGCAAATCTCTGCTACAGCAGAGGGATCTAGTGTAGAGAAGAAATACAAGCATGGAACACAAAGGTGTTAGCACAAGGAATTAACCTCAGGGTTGAGGAGCAACTATTACACTGTAGAGCCATCATCTCACTAGGATGATATGAAAAACTCTGCTAAATAATGTTTTCATTATTTTAAACTTGTATTACTTTAAAACCAGTACACATCACTCTGCTGCTGGATGAGAACTATGGAGCAGGACTCATGGAAAACTAACACTCACATTTCACATAATTTGAGTCCAACAGGTCTACTCAGGAACTAAGGAAGAGAGGCTCTATGAGCTACTCGGCACATGAGATTTGATTGATCAGTATTCTGGTTCAGGTTAGTAAAAATCAGATGAAATGTATGTTACACTCTCCAGGATAAGAAAACGTAAGTAATTAACAGAGAAGTGGCATTGGTAATTTAGATATAAGCATCATGCACTTCATGCTCCAGAACTCACTTAAAACTTAAGAGCTCTCCAACTTACCCAAAACTGAAATAATGAAAAACCCCAAAAAACCAAATTAAAGTAAACTGCATAAATAAGCTCTGAATTCAACACTCCTACCCACCTCTGACAAAAGACTGTGAAAGCACAATTTATGCTTGTATGAATCAGAGGCAAAGGTATTAATTTTCTCTAAGAGTATTGGGAGTTTTCATTGCTTTTAATTCGTTAAAGCCAATGCAGGAACTGGAAGACAAGCAGAGACAATCTTGCACCATTTTGATGATAAAAATAGAGAACCTCATAAATTCTGCACCATTTCCCTTTTATTTCGCTGCCATTAGGAGCAAAGATACAAAGAGCAAACCCCAAATCTGCACTTGGCATTCAGTTAAAGGTGCTGGCATCTGATCACTCAAAACTTCAAGTACTTCAATCTCAGACTGATTTCCATGGAACTTGTGGCTGCTCAGTGTTTCATAAAATTGGGTCCCAAAGGCATGATCCAAAGAGCACCAAACTCACTTCTCTTCACCCAAAGGGACACAATGCTCAGTCACTATCACTAAATCAGGACAGGAGTGAAGAAGTACTGACTGCAGATCTGCTCACTGAAGTGACCTTTCTTCTTCAGAGAAAAAACATCTGACGGAGAATTTATTTGGCAAGACCTAACACTTCAAGAAGCAAGACCTCCACATGTCCTATTCTGTGAAATTCCTACAGGTAATAACCCAGAGTGATGTGATCAATGCCAAGCAGGCAGCTACACCCAAGTGCAGTAGAGTGCACAGAACATTGCTTTGACAGGCTGTGCTACTCCTTGCAGCCTCTAAGCTCACTTTCACTTTCTCCAATTTCCCATGGAACCCTCCAACATCTCAGTCTTTAATGTTTCTTCAGTGAGACTAAGGAGTGAGAGATATAATCACTTTCCTTCATGTAAAGTAAAGCTCCCGCAAATAAGGCTAAGCAGTGCGAGTGCACTCCTGTGGAGTGTCTCCCCATCCTACCAATTTACATCTTCATTTATGCCAAACAATAAACCACAGGAACCCTCAAACAAATCCCAAAATCACAGCTCCAAAAAAGTCTCACAGGTAGGGAAGGTAAATAGCATAAACTTGGGTGGAAAAGCCCTTGCAAGTATCTCTTGAGCTTGCATCCCTTGTCATTCAGGTGCATTCAAGTTATAATACAGGCATCAGCAATACTCTGAAGATGTCATATTCTCTTTTCCTTTATCTATTTCTCACTCAAGAGCTATTCTGATACTTTATACTATAAAAGATATAATTCTTAGAAGTTAAACAGTATGGGTGTTTTTTTTGGTGTGTGCTAATTACACAAATTTTATATCCTTTCATGTATGCAGGCTTCCCACAACAAGAACGCAAGTTCAGACCTTATCACTGGATTTGTACATATATAGACTACAAAGTACCCCACTAGAGAACTTTAAACTTGACATTTAACTTTGTTGTAAGAGAAGAAAAAAGGGACTATATTGCTTTATTTTCAAGCTGCTTTTTTCAGAGTCTGAGCATCTTTTAAGTACTTAACAAACACATCTCTGAGCAGCAGCAGAACTTACTAAGCCTGGCCTCTCATGACTTCATGTCTCATGACTTAAGTAGCCAGATGCGGTGAGATCAAAGTCCCAAAAGATGCTTTTTGTGGGAACGAAATAATACCTCCAACAGTGCTTTCCTCTATTCTACAGACCTAGTGGCATTTCAGGCAAAGCAACTGGATGTGCCCATTCTCATTGAACTCAGGTTTTCAGGGAATTTGCAAAAACTTTATATATTCAAAAATGTCTATTCTGCTGGTGGTGGGTGAGAGATTTAAATCCTTGGGGGGGCTGCAACCTAACGAGGCAGCAGAAGGATGTCTGGAGCATGTCAGCAGTGCACCTGTCAGTTTTTATTTTTCTGGTAGTAAAGCTAAGCAATAGCACTAATTTCAACCAACAAAGGTTAAGCTAGTTAATTCAGAAAGAAAGGAAGAAAAATCATTTATCTCGCACAGAAACAAGCATTTCTTTTCCAGAACAGAAAAGATCTAGAATATTTTAAACCAAAATAGATCGAATTATCACTGAGTTCACGCTTCCCGGAGCTTATTTACAGCCAATTTGCTTACACCCTCCTCCCAAACCCTGCGGTGACCTCAGCGACTTCCCCAGCCCGCCGAGCCGGCTGCTGGCAGGCGAACTGCTGGCCCAACCCACACGGTAACCGGGGCACGGAGCGCAGGGGCCGCGCCAGCACCGCCCGGCCCGTGCCCGCCGTGCCCTCTGCGGGCCCCGGGCAGCGCGGCGACCCGCGGGCCCGGCCGTACCTGCAGGACGCGGTGGCAGAAGGCGCGCACGGAGCGCAGCGATGCCAGGTCCAGCTCGCGGACCACCAGCTCGCCCGCGCCGTCCGCCCGCTCGCCCACCTCGGCCCGGATCTCGCGGGCCGCCCGCTCGGCCCGCTCCCGGTCGCGGCAGCCCATGATGACCCGGGCCCGCATCCGCAGCAGCTCGGCCGCCGCCGCCCGGCCCAGCCCGCTGTTGGCGCCGGTGATGATGACGGTCTTGCCCCGCATGGAGCCCCCGCGCACGGGCAGCGCCGCGCCCCGCAGCCAGCGCCAGGCGGCCACCAGCAGCCCCGCGCCCAGCACCAGGGCCGGCAGCGCCGCCGCCATGCCGGGCCGGGCCGCGCGGGGCCTGCTGGGGCTTGTGGTCCCGGAGCGGCCCGGGAGCCTGCGCGGTGTGCCGGGCGGTGCTGGGCGGTGCCGGGCGGTGTCAGCTGCGCTGGGCGGTGTGCCGGGCGGTGTCCGCTGCGCTGGGCGGTGTCTGCTGCGCTGGGCGGTGTGCCGGGCGGTGCCTGCTGTGCCAGGCGGTGTGCCGGGCGGTGTGCTGGGCGGTGTCCGCTGTGCCGGGCGGTGTCCGCTGTGCCGGCAGTGTGCTGGGCGGTGTCCGCTGTGCCGGGCGGTGCCTGCTGTGCCGGGCTGTGCCGGGCGGTGCGGTGTGACCCGCCGGGCCCGGCGGTGTCCCTGCTGGCTCGGACGGTGTGCCCGCAGCACGGCGCTGACCGGAGAGGACGGGGCGTGGCTGCGACACGTGAGGGCTCTGCTGCCCTTCCGTGGGACCACCACAGCGTTGGCCGGAGAGAAACCTAATGGAATTTAACAGGGGCAGGTACAGGGTCCTGCACCTGATGGGGAATAACCCCAAGTACCAGCACAGCTTGGGGGCTGATGGAACCTCTTGGGCTGTTGGCACTGAAGCGAAGGGCGGCCCCTCAGCTCTGCCAACTTAGTTTTGAATCCTTAACCCAAAATATGTTTTCAGCTATCGACTTCATGCCGTGTTTCCAGGCACTGATACTGATCCCAGATCTTGATGATCCCGATCAGGGCAACAGGAACCCGTTCAGGGAGTCAGGAGTGGCCACTGCAGTTCCCCCTCTCAAAATGCTCTCCACACTAGCCATGGAGGAGTCAGCAGTAGGAATGTACAGAGAGAGAATTAAAAGGTAACCTGCTGATGTGTTGGAGAGGGCACTGCCTCGAGGATGCTGCCTGTGTTTGTCAATGTCAGTCCAGCCTTCAGTGCAAGGAGCTTTGTGCTCAGGAGCTCATGGTGATCAGAAGCTGCTCATGTAGGCAGGAATGATGTGTGCATCCAGATGTTGGTACCAGATACTCAGCATGATAACTAGAAATTATTTCTTCTGACATTGACCTGCTCCACCCCTCTATTGCACTCAAGGTTGTGTTTAGCAATGCTGCAGGCCAGTGCAGCTAACAGGATCGGGAAGAGGAGGCTGAGGATCCTCCTCAGTAAGTAGGATCCTCTGAATCCCAGAGCCTGCATTCCAACATGCTTTCTGGACTGTGACCAGTTCTGAATCCTCAGAACAGATCACAGTCCAGAATGCATGTTGAAAGACATGTGAGAATGATCATCTCCAATTTTTTGGTCTGAAATACAATATTTTGGCTCCTCCAGATGACATGCTAGGCTGGAGGTTGAAAGGTTACCTTAAAGATGGGAAGGAACTGGGAACATGGGTTTATGTCTTGGTAAGTGGTGGGAAATATCTAACACCCTCTGTGAATATGTTCTGTAAAAAACAAAAATCTGGTCACCTTCAGAATCTTATTTTTTGCATTTTTATCCACAGGGATTGGTTGCAGTTGGAGACATTCGTATTTGTCTTATTGTCTTTCCTGGACTCTTACATGGTGCAGGAACCTGAAAGCTAAGGGAACAAGAACTGGGTTTCCCTGACTGAGTTCTGTTTCCACACAGAATTCATCTCTGTTATTATTAATCCTCTTCCAGATTTTGTCTAGGATGACAGTTTCTTTTTCATGAGTCTGTCTTCCAGTGTTGTAAACAGGCTGATAAAGGACAGTTCTCTTTATTCCCCTACTGAAAAATATTTCTGTTGTTTTAATCGTGACTGGCTTAGGAGTTACAAGGGCATAAACTCATGGTAGCCTGATAAGCGTGAGAAACAAGACTTTTTTTGTTGAGTTTTGTGGTTGTTGTTGTTTGCTTGTTTGTTTTGTTTTGTGGACTGGAATGCTATTAAGAGACAATTCCCTTCTATGTCTACAAAAATAGAAAACTTTCCCTCAGCTCCCATCCCACTTCACAGAATTTTCTTGAAAAAGATTATTTCTGTCCGCTAGCCAAGCTGTGCCTTGAAGCAGAAGAAAATAATTTTAACAGGCAGAGGCTGCTTGGCCAGCCTGATTCTCTCCAAACATCCAGATTAGTCTGGAAGGTACTTGCATGAACTAGTGAGGCTCCACTCCCCCACCATGCTGCCAGCTGGGTATGCAGAGAAGCAGCCATTGAGCCTGGGACAGCTGCCTGACAATTAAAAGACAGTGTATGATGCGAAACATCTAAGGACATTTTGCTTAACTAATTTAAGAAAAATGATTGTGGGCCTTAACATCAGCTTCTGAACTTTGATGTCAATTTGATACTTAAGAATGTAAGTTCTATGTAAATTTGTGCACACTTTTCACACATGACTGAGTGCTGTCAGGAGGACACTGCAAGAGGGTGTCCTCTAGTACTCTATGTGGACAGATCAAAAAAAGACTTGAAGCTCCTTTGTCCTGGCCAGTAGGTTTCATTCCTGCAGTAGGTGGATGGTTCATTGGAAATAAAGGTAAATATAATAGACCACATGACTCAGCTTCCAATTTATGCACTTACTCTAATTTATTCATTTACTATGATTTGCCTGCTTACCCTGTCAGGTATGAGACTCACCTCTGCACTCCTATAGGGATTAAGGATCCCATTAACCTTTTCATTATCAAGATGTAATTACTCAGTGAGAGTCAAATGCTGGTTTTATTTCCTGCACCCAACCTCTACAGCTCTAACAATGCATGAATGAAAAACAACTGATACATGTTCTGCTTCAAAAAGGCAGGACTGGTTCTGAAATTTGCAGCCATGCTTTTGTGGTAAAGGTACACACACAATTTATATTCCATAGCTAAGGAATATTTTTGAATTCCTTGTGGACTCTGAGCTCTCACATAAAAACATCTGCTAATAACATTTTTCATAATCTCCATTTGGTGAGGTAACTCTATCCCATCCTGGCAGACAATGACCAGGTCTCAGTTAATTCACGTCTTCCTCACCTCCTGGCTGGGCTGGGAAACGTGATACGTTTTGGGCACCAAGCCTTTAGCGCATACAAAGCTCCAAGTACACCAGAAATCTGCAGAGCATCCCATCAACATCACATACTGGTGTGAACACCTGAAAACCTTTCCAGTGGTCTCTATTCGTGTTTCATGCAGGATCAAGGCTTTTGCCTGTGCTTCCAAAGAACTTTGTGGCTTGGACCCAGAACATTAAAATGATTGCCTGTGTTCCTGGGAGGGAAACCATAATTGATGCAGTGGAGCTTTCTGCAGTAACAGGACAGTTCATTTGGAGAGAGGAGACCAAATTTTCAGAGGCTAACATGAGATTCTGGGCCGAATTCCCCCAGGAACTACAAATTATGACAAGTTTGATTCACCATTTCTACTCCCGCTGCAAAGCACATTCTTTTGGTTAGGTCTCTTCTGGTATGAATATATGACAACAATAAATAATAAAAACAGGACAGTTGTTCCACTAGGGACAGAAAGAGAACAACCACCTGACAGATGTTAGTGGTGTCATTTGGATATCACTTAGTTACATGGATAACAATGAAGTACAGGAATTTAGCATAAAAGAACAGACCTATGGTGTAAATATGAAGTCATGTAGCAACAGGCACCTGTCCCATGGAAACTCATTGGAAGTAGCCAAACTGAGTTCATGCAGATCACAGAACAGCTGTAAATCTTAAGGGAATCCAGTTGAGGAGGAAAAAGTTCCACCAACTACTTTCCAGCATTATTTTCAGGTAGATTATCTGTTGTTATGGTGTGCTCTAAAGCTTCAGCCTTTGTCCCAGCCAAGATACTCACAGCATCTCAGCCTTCTTCCCAGCTCTGTGAACTATGCTGGGTCAAGGTGAGACCTCTTAGATTTCACTGAAAGTGCTCACGTCTGGTTCTAAACATCAAGAACATTCTGATTACACAAATTCTACCTATGAAATTATGCTAAAACCTCTATATAGAAAAATGACAATGTTCTGTAAAGCCAGCTTTATTAAGATAAGAAAACAATATAGAAAAATGCACTTAAACACGAGCAAATGCACTAGTATTTTACTAGAAGCCAAAGCCATGTGGTGACAGACCTACTGAACACATATTTAACCAGCAAACAGGTAAACAGTTACATGTAAACTGTGCTTTTGAGAACTTCAGAAATAACCGTCAAGAACCAGCATTGCAGCATAAATTTTCTTATAAATAACATGTCAACAGTTTTTTAGATAAAATATAACTGTTCTGTTTCTCAAGATGTGTCTCAAGCTATAAAAACAGTACAATCTCCTAATTTCAAAACCAGTGTTAGATACAGAAGGTAAAAAAATCTAAGCTGCTTAAGAATTATATTAAAATATCTCTATTAAAAACTTACCAATATTAAAAATACTTCCTTTAAAGGCTGTTCTAGCCAGAAGTTAAATCTTTAAACACAGTGCTCACAATACACAAATATAGAGGTTTTCAGATGTAACTATTGGTAGATTAGAGGCTGGCTGAGTTAAGAACCTTATCCTTAATGACACCCTTCAGTCATGTAGATTTGCTGTACTTCTGAGCAATGCCATAGGGAACATGTGCAGCTGTGGTGCCCAATTTCTGTGCTCCTTCGATGTGGTACATCTGGTCATCAAAGAAAATGTGAGGGCGTATTTTTGCCAGGATGGGTCCTTTAGGTGCTCCTGCTAGGAAAAGTGCCTCATCAATCTCCAGGCCCCAGCTACGGAGCGTCTTCAGCACTCTGGCTCCAGAGCTCGCTGCACTTCTGGCTGTGACTAGGTAGGTCCTTATAGGACAATTTAATCGTTCATTTCTTGCATAGAACTTCTTCTGGAGTTTTCCCAGGTCTTCCAGAAAACCCTTCAAAGGACCCTGAGTATGAAATACCAGAAGCATATGTAGTATATGTCCACAGTTCCCCAAATCATTCTTTTGCTTTCTTCCAAACTGCCAGTTACACCCAGAATTCCTTTTCCTAGTGCTGTGCTGCTCCACAAATTCTACATGTAACATCTCCACATGGGTCTGTACCCTCACTAGGAATTCATACATTAGAAAAAAGTTAAAACTAAATTCATACATTAGAAAAAAGTTAAAAGTAACACTGTAGGATCAGTGGGAAAATAATTCTCACTAAGAGAATATAGGATCAGTGGGAAAATAATTCTCACTGAGGCTTACAAGGTCTTTCACAATATTAACTTAACTGTAGTCTTTAATAAAATTTTCATTGAAAACACTGCATTCTTTTTACAATAACCACGAGCTGTAATTCTTTTTCCTGCACAAAAAAGCAGAAGACCTAATTACAAAGCCATCAATTAACGTTTCCTGACTAACAACTACACTTCACCCTAATTAATAGAAACATGAAAGTTTTGTTCAAATTGCAATATATTGCACTGTCCAGTACTTTCATAAATAAAGTTTTATTCTGAATTTGTACTATTTTTAATGATAGCAGAATTGGTCTTTCAGTTTAAGCTAATGTTAAAATATTTGTGTTTTTAGACAAATGGCATAGTTCTGCTTGGGAATAAGCAGATATCCTGTTTTAATGACCAGAATATCTGAGTGTTTAAAGTTACCATTATTTACAGTCTGATAAAAAATAATCAAGGAAATCAGTACTACCATTTCTTTTTTTAATGATATAATTAAATGACAACTGTAAGTCACTGTCTTACATGTGCAGTTCTCTCAGAGAAATGAGAGGGGACTGCAGTGGTGGCCTAGTACAAGGATGGCAATGGTCCCCTCTTTTATGTGAAATATACATTTTAAAGATTATCCTCAAAAAAAAGAAATATATAGGGCCATCACTTTCACAAAGAAAACATTGACCCTGGGGAACCTGAAGAAATACAGCAGCAATGAGTCATCAGATCTTCTGGAAACTCCCTTTAAACAAGAAATTCAAGAAATGCAAACCTGTGCAAGAGGTTTATTTTCATTCAGCTGTTCATGTTCAAAAAATCTATCTAATCCTTGCTCTTTGAAAATCTGTTCTGATTCATCAGAAAAGATAACAGCATCCCCATCAAAAGCCACCCTCAGCTGTGTGTCCGAGTACACAACATCTTTGTTGGCAGTGAACATCGTAGCTGATGCAATGCCTGAAAATAGATCAGAGACCCTCAGTTAGCATGTCCTGCAAAGTCAGTCATGAAAACATCAGCAGTTTGGTCCCAACAACTTATTGGTGGTGACCCTTATATATGGTGAGCTAATTAGAAATGGCTAACAGCTAATTAGAGATGGCTGTTCTGTAACACAAATGCATGGAAGCTGTCCCACTGCCAAAACTTCTTGGACATGCTTCCTTCCACTTTCATATGAGACTACATAAAAAGGGTCCCCAAGCTGTGCAGCAAAGGAGAGAAAAGCAGGAAATCACAAGGATGCTACTCAGTCAAAATATTTGTTACTTTTTAACTCCTTACAGGACACAGAAGTTGCTTTTTTAAGTTGTATCAAAAAGATGATGCTATTCAAACAGAAGTTTTATAGAAGTTGGAGTCTTGTTTCTTTTTGAAGGGGAGAAGACAAAGGTGTACAAAAGGGAGGATACAAAATGCATTTGATGAAGCAGCACTACTTTCTGTGAAAGACACACAATATATAATCTTTTAACAAGCTCAACAGATAACAAAAGATATCAACAGATAGCAGAAGAAAGTCAATTCAAACCTGCTTCTATAGCTTCCTGCACTTTGTCACAATCTGCTGAGAGGTACAGGTTTGTGAGGTACGCAGTCAGGTAACCAACGGGGCTCTCTCCTCCCGTCATACAGAAACGTTCAATTGTTAAGCCTAAAGTAAGAACAGCACAAGGTGTGGCTCTGCCTTGACACTACAAACCTGTGAAAGGAACCATTGAAAAGGTACACTAACCTAGTTTACAGTAAACTTAAAAAATATATGTTCATTGTAACTTCAACAAGTTACACAAATTCAAACAATTACAATGTTTGATTAGCCCATCCTCATTGAGAATTTAGGGGGAAAAAAATCTCTCTAAGACAGTAGAGTAACTGCTGTGAAAATATGTGGGTAGGGTGCATACAAATACCAAATATCAAAATGTTTAAGGACTTCTCAGAAGTTATGGTTCACACTTGACAAATCTAGAGCACTGGGCCAAATTCCATCTAATAGTATTTCACTTATGCTGACACCCAATAACTAATGTCAAAGAAGCTGCTTTTCCCAAAGTCAGAAAAGGAAGAATAAAATTAATTCATGTTATTAAGTAACAGCTGGCAATTCTGCACATCTGTAATTATTTTATTTACCATAGTGATTTATGCTGTTTATGAGCCTCACTCCCACTTGGGCATGGTTATTAGTCATCAGGACAATATCAAACCGTTCTTCATCATCAGGGTACAGCTCAAGAAGCCGGGCATTGACATGTTCCAGGGCCTGCAGGTGAAAAATGTGGGAGTCAACAGACAAGTGGAATGTGCCTCCTTTCTTAGTCACTGTAGTTTTAGTGATAGGATTGTCTTGAAGAAGAGTAATGAGAACAAAATCACATCCTGTCAACATGATTAGCTTGAGTTTCTAATTGCAGCAATGAATGAGACAGATTTTGATTTGAGATCTCTTCGAAGATAATTTGCCAATATCTTATACCCACAGTCTGGCATTGTCATTTCCTTGACCTTTCATCTGCTTATCTTTCTCTGTATCCATCTGTTCTCCTATTTAGAACTTCATCTTGACCCTTGAATGGACTTCTTTGGGATTACAGCAACAAAATCAATTATGAGTCATCAAATGAATGCAAGATGGTGTGATTTTTATTAAGGTGCTTTAAAAAGTCAGGCCAGTTGTTCAGAACTAAAACAGAGATTTCATAATTAAATTCTGGAAATCTCACTTTAAACAGCTATGTTATTGGGGGACTGTGCATAGGAAAATTCTAAGTTAGAGCCCGATGTAAGGCCTAGAAAAAAAATCTTAGTATGGGTTCATAATTCACTTCTATTGTTAATACTCTACTACACTGAAAATTTCTTAAATTATGAGAGAATAAGGGTAAGTGGAGGAGGGGATTCCATTTTTTCACTCAGTGTCTTTATACTTTGCAGTCGAAGGACACCATGGCCTGTGATTACAAATCTTAAGTGCCACAAGCATACAATATAACACTTTTAAGTTACTATCATAAACATTTCAATAAGGGAATCAAAGAAAAATATATTATTTCTTTTTTGCTTTCTTTGTCTCCAAGTAGAAAGGATGACTCAACAAAGCCACAGTTCTCTAGCCTAATGATTCCTGTGACTAAGCAGTATAAAGAATTCAAACAAAAATAGCATATCAGAAGGGAACAGAGGTCAAGGTGCATTTAGCTGGGCATAACTAACAGCTCTGATTTCCAAAGTATGAGCAGTTAAAGAGTCAAATCTTGCTTATACTCTAAGTAAATTTGACACTGAACTCTAATCTTAAAAACTGACTGTGTTAGCAGGGCTGCTACATGCAGGAAAAGATGCAGTAAATTCCCAAGTGAGTCTGCCTCCACTGGTGTACACAGTGAATTATTCTATGGCCACACTTTTATGTTAGAAACACCTTTACAGTGCTTGTGCCATTAATGCTACTAATATGTTATATTTACAGTAGCATAGGAATTGACATAAGTAATTTTTCCACTATGTATGTTCATAAAATTATTAATGAAGAAAATGTTTTAAATTCCTGAGACCAAAACTAAAGTAATGAAAATCTACTTTTAAAATCTGAAATGTTCTGCTACAACTTGGATGTCAGCAAGTATGGTTTCTAATTATGATTTCACTAATTTTCTAAAATTGTTGTGGTAAAGCTCATCAAACAATTCTCAGCGGACACAAAATTAACTGTGTGTAGACAGTGCTTTTCAGGACAGTCCTACTAAAACCTGTGCTCTTCAAAAACATATATATTATCAGGTTTTTTCACTTTTCTGTAATTTTACTTGCTTCCCATGCTGCAGGCTGTTCTCCTTGGCCATTTTTCTTTTCTTGTGCAATGAAAGCAAAATATTCCATTTCAGCTTCTCTTAAACCCTGACACAGAAACAGCAAGTCCATTTCTTTTGCTGGTCCTCAAGAACTATTTCCGGGGTGACAACAAAAGCAAGGAAAAATTAAAGATTAAAAAAAATTAAAATCAATACTGTTTGGGTGGGGGTTTTGTGCGTGTGTGGGGGGCTTGTTTTAGTTTCTTGGGTTTTTTTGGTTTGGATTTTTTGCGGGGCGGGGGTGGTGGGGGGAAGTGAATTGGTTTATTTGGTTTGTTTTGGGGAGGAGGTTGTGACAAACTTGAAACAATTTGGGGCCTATCTTGACTGAAATAGTCTGAAAAGGAAAGGAGCATCATACGCCCCATACCCTACGGAGAAAGCAGGTCGCTCCTTAGCCACACCTGGGATGTGGAGCCGCGAGCGGGGACACAAAGCGGGATGCTGCGGGTACCACTCCGGCCCCGGTGACGCGAGCAGTACGTGCTCTGCCGCAGGCGTTCGGCATTAGCGCCGGCGGGAGGGGAGGGCAGGGGAGGAGGACAGGGAATGGGACAGGGAAGAGAAGCCGCGGCCGCGGGACCAGGGCGCGCAGAGAGATGCGGGAGATGCTTCCGGGCTGCCCCACCGCGACGAGCTCGGCGTTGGGAGAGCAACTTCCCAAAACATTCCCCGAGGCAGGGTTATCTCCGCTGAAGGAGGCTTCGGGCTCCTCCTCTTCCCCAAATTTGGCCTCGCAGCATCCTCCGCGCCCAGCCGCACCCCACACCCTTCGCCCGCCCCGCCGGGCCACCCGCTCCGGGCCGCCCTCCCGGCTACCTTGACGAAGTAGAACGCAGGTCCGGGCTTGAGGATGACGTTCTCGTTGTTCTGCTGGTACTCCACGTACTTCTCCAGCCCATGTTCTTCGTAGATCTTCCGCTCCTCCACCAGGTTGAAGAGTGCTCGGGAGGACACGGCCACCGTGATGGCGTTCTGGGGCTTGGGCTGCGGAGGGAGCGCAGGGTAGAGCCGGCCCGCAGTCCCCGGGCCCCCCGCCTCCCCCCGGAGCTCCGGAGCCCCGGCCCGCCCGCACTCACCGGCCGGACCCTCTGGGTAACCACATTGTCGTAGAAAGCCTTGGCCGCCGCCCAGTCTTGCTCGGCTTCCTGCTGCGGGTCCCCCGCCGCCTGGGCGGGCTGCGGCTCCTCCGAGCCGGAGCCGCTCATGGCTCCCGGCGCTGCGGGCGCCGTGGCGGACAACCGGGAAGCGGCGGCAGCACCGCGCCCCTGCCCCGCCCCGGCCTGCCCGGCCCCCGGCGCTGCCGCTGCCCGGCGCTGTGCTCGCCGGGGAACGCGGCCCTCAGCGCTCCGGCCCTGCCCCGGGCCGGCCCCGACCCCGAGCAGCGAGGCTGCGACACCCCCGGACCCGCAGAGCCCGAGGCGCGGCCCGCCCCGTCTCCTGTCATCGTGCGGTGAGCGGGGGCCGGGGCATTCCCAGGACATCTTACATAATATGTTCTAGTGATGGAAATGGGCTCGGGGTCTGTGACCTTGGGTCCTTTGTGCCACACCTTCAACAAACAGCAGTTTGGGCTGTGGTGTTGAGAGTGTGTTCACACCCACAAAAACTTGTTCTGGCCTGCGGTTGGGATGGTCCTAAAATCCAGAGTCCCGCACAGAGCTATGGGCAGCATCTAATAGTCATACAGCTGTCTGAAATGGTCCTGTCTGCCTCTGCAGATCACCATCTGAACCACAGCAAAGGTTTCCACACTGATAAGCCACAGGAGAGAGTGGAAAGTGAAAAAGGAATCGGATTTTCTCCTAAGCCACTACAGGATCTGGCACAGCAGACGCATACTGATATCTGTGTCATAGCACATGTGATCACCATCCAAAGGACCTTTAACATTTTGAATGAGGACTCTAAATATTGATTCCAATCTGATTGTCAGATCTTTCTGACTCCATCCAGTCTCCAAAAAGAAAAAGGATGATTTTGTTACTTTTGCCTCTTCTTTTATTTATATGGCTTCCCAGTGAAAGGAGGCTTATGTGATTATACCGTCTGTCATTTCCCAGTGATGTTCAACTGGGAAATAAATGTAACAGAAGGATGAAGATCTCAAAGAGATTAAAATTGTTAAAATGTTTCATGAGAATCAACAGTAGCATGCAGTTTGTTGCCCTGCTGGTGAAAACACTCTATCTGCTTGTTCCTCTGCTGTGTAGTAACAAACAAATACTGTCTGGCTGATCTGCCATGTCCAAATCTGCCACATTGCCTGATGCCCAGCTAACCAGGGAGGGATCTGGAAGTGGGGAACTGGTGGAAATGCGGAGGTTAGAGGAAATGGGAGTTGATCATACCGGGGAAGGGAGCTGGAAACGAGGTAAAAGGAGATGTACTGAGAGCAGTGCATTGAGGAAACAAATGCAAAAAGACAAACTAGGGTCATTGTAGTGGCTGTTGTCATGGGAAGCTGCAAAAGCATAACTTAAATCTGAACAAACCTGATTTTAGTAGCTCTGTTACTGACAGATATTCTTTTTCTCCTTGAATTTTATACTGAATATTTCTCTTTGAGTGTGTTTCCATGTCTGAGCTCAGACCTGTAGCATGTCATATGCCACTGAAAATACCTGCTCCTCACATGTATTGTGATCAGGCTGAGCAGCCAGGCTGGCCTGGGAAAAGGGTTCAAGTCACAAAACAGCAACTCCTGGACCCAGTCACCACCACATCCTGCTCAGAGACTTCAGCATCAGTCTTGAGAAGATGATCTCCAAGAAGAGACTGTTCCTAGTTAAATTGTTGGGTACATTGCCCATGGAGAAGAGGGGAAAGGAACAGGAGGAATCAGGAAGCATTTATTTTGTGGTTACAAAACAGAACTGTCCTCTCTGTGTGAACATGGGACAATACCTTTACAGAGCTATGCCCAGGTTGACTTCTTGTCGTTCTGTGTTCTCCACCACCCTGCATCTACTTGGGAGCAAACTCAGAGCTCCTTAATAACATTCTTGATTTTTATTTTTGTTACCCTCTTTCCTGTCCACTGAAGAAAAGAATCATCACACAGAGAAGACTCCTTTTAACCTATGCAAGGCATCTGAAAACTTAAAAGATGATAATCTGGTACTGGGCCCAAGCAGTGCTGTTGATGTGCTGCTGCTGAAAGCAGTGTTATGGTAACAGAAATCCTTTGCTTGCCAGATGCACATGGTATCTCTACATAGCACTCAGCTGTGTGAACATATGCACTGAGCTGCCATGTCTCTGTTCTGTGCTTGGCTGCCTGCTGCTGACATACCCTCCATTTCCTCTTTTGCTGGAGATTGTGAGCTGAGGGCCTGACATGAAAGCCTTCCAGCTTCAGCACCTTATAAATGAAATCTTGACTTCCCAAATGCAGAGTGTAGCAGCCTTATCTACATCGAAAACATCTAGTAATGCCCATGGGGTTCCAGGAAAGAGCTATGTCTTGCTTTCACTAAACCTCCTGGGGAGTCTGAGAAATAGGAATGTATCCAAAACTAAATGGCTTTGTGGTTTCTGAGCTAAGCTAGAAAGGAAAGGGAAGGAAAGGAATTTTCTGTTATCATGCATTAATTTGTAGGGCATTTATATTAAAAAAAATTGTGTTTCTATCTTTGTGTGTATATTTTTATAGTTAGTCACGCACAGTCTCTGAAGTCTGTTACAAGTATTCAAATAAAAAGAAAGTCCCCCTGCCTGAGCTGCTGATATTTTTTCTGTGTTCAGAACAACCACTCAAAATGATTTATATGTTCTTGTTCAAGAAGGAGCTCAAAGTGCATTACTGAAAATAAAAAAATGTAGTTTTTTTTTTCTTTTAATGCCTACTTCTATTTGGAAAGACATTAAATATTTCCAAATATTTAAAATAATGAGAGAAAAATTAGAAGATTTTTTTTAATGGAATAATTTATCTCTAAATGTACAGGTCCCAGTATGTATTGTGCCTAATTATATCACAAACATATAGGCTCCAGAGCCTAACTCTCCCAAAGTCATGCCAGGGTCACTTCAGACTGCAATTGCACTGACTTTCACTTCATATATGCATTGTAATTTTTAATGCTGAGAGCCCAAGACCCGTAGCATAAGTGTGGTGTTCCCAGAAGGAAGGAACCTGAGAATGGCTTTGATCTAGGTCAACCTGGCATGGCAAAATGTGTGACAACCCTGCCACATTACATCTGACCAGCCAGATAAATAATTTGTAAAATCCTCCTGTTTGTAGATAGTATAAGCACCTCTAATACAATCCTAGTATTGAGGACCTGATTCTATAAAACAGTTAAGAGCTGATTCTCTACATGTGTGCCTATATTTCTGCATGATTTCTACATGAAGTCCTCAGTGTGGATCTCGGGCAGTCTATATTCCTCTGTTTGCTGCATGCTGTTATCAAATCTAGTCTAACACAGGCAGAAATAAAAAAAAAAAAAAAACTATTGTGCCAAAGATGTGCATGATGAAGCTGCATCATGCCTAGAAGGCACATTTATTTATGCTGAAGAAACCTTTAGTATTGCACCATAGTATTCACTTTCCTTTTTCATCTCATGATGCTTTCTTTTGGTCCCTCTTCAGCAGTATTTTTCTTTTTGTCCCACTTCCCACCCTCTGTGTTGTGCAGGCAAACAAGAATGCAAAAACCTGTGGCATCACATTACAATCTATGGCAATTGCCTTGTGTCTTCTCCTGGCATTGCTTTGCTACAGTTTCAATAACATGTTCATTTGCAACCGCCACATAAATTCCCTAATGACACAGATCTTTTGTTCTTAGATGATCTATTCCACCTCCATCATTCTGAGCATGACTCATTCTGACATTCATGAGACAGGTGACAAGGAAAGCTAAATGCAACACAAATGCAAAGGAATGCTCAATAAGATTTGCTGGGCCATGATCCTCTTCCTTAAAATAATCCAGTTTAATAATTGCAATACAAGTTTCGCTTGCCCTATTACTGAAGTTTCCTATTCTTTAATCTTCTCAGAAGGAAATCAGCATTTAAGTTTTATCTTTAGCTTAACTAAGTTTTATCTTTTGCTTTTGGGAGGTTTCTTCTCTTTAAAGGACTTAATATAATTTTTCCTAGGAAAATACAATTATAACCAAACTTTTAGAACTGAGGTCTCTTTCAACTATTTTGAACAACAATCTTTTACCTATCTTTACCACAAGAAAGGCTTGTCACATAACAGCAATATGTAAAAACAAATGAAGAAGAATTCTGAAATTCAGATAAAATATTATTTTTACCTAGATGCTAACTACAAAAGTAGAAAAAAGTGTCTTGTCTCCAAAGCTGAATATGCCCCATTTATATTTTGCCACAGGCAGAATTGGGAAGCAGTCAGTGAGCAAGCAATCCTGGCCATCTTTTCAAGCATGTATACTATGACAAATAGGACAAAAATGAAGTCTGTTGAAAATCTGTGGTTGGAGAAGGCTCTACAAAAGGGACATATGTTGTCAAAAATAACCATAGTGGGTGTTTTTCTGAGTTAGGAACAAATCTATAATAAAGTTATTACTTTTGTATAAATAAAAAAAAAAAAGACAAATGACAATAACCATATCAATAATAATAGGTTCAGCTTTTCAGGATTTGACTTTCTTGCACTTGTTGACTGGAATCACTATATAGGCACTTAGAGAACAGAAAGGGAAAAAAAGAGAAAAAGATGAGTGGAGTAAGTTTTGCCCCTGTTTCAAGCTTAAACAGAAGAATGTCTGCATTACAAAACAACCACACGTTAGATGGTGTGTATGCAAATGCTTTGGTGTTCCAAGATCCTACTGAATAAAAAGTACAGTATCATGAAAAATTTTGGATTCAGTTCTCTATAATAGAGACAGTTGTTTGAGCATTTTTCATTATGCACTAATTATCTCTTTAATAATGGAAAGCAATGTAGGGTCTAGTCACGCAAACAGTTCCACACAGGGACATGTCTGTGCAAGACTGAGACCTAAATGTTGAAACCCTAGAGATTCATTTTACCATAACAAATGGCATTAAACTATTTTAAGATTCACTCTGGTAATTACATGCTCTATTTTGTATTAAATACCAATGGTTTAGTTGTGCTATCATTCACTAGGGTTCACGTTAAGTATTAAATTCAGTTGAAATCTTGAATGAGAACATCATGTTAAAAAAGATTCTTCGATTTTTTTTTGTGTGGTTGTGCAAAAATACCATAAAGATATCACTTAATCTCCACTAAACTGTGCTAAGTTATAGTTTTTAAAAATGGAAAGAACAAGCAAGTCTATTAGATGTGTTTGTCCTCCTCCTGCTCTGGGGTGTACAGAGAAACCCATTCAAGCAAACTGTGGTTTCCCACCCCTTTTCTGAATGGAGGATGGTATCAAACAATGTGTGTGCCAGAGTGACACTGATGGGACTGCTGGACATCCCTGATGGGACAGCACAGCAACCCCATGGGCTTTGGACAGCAAGAGCAATGACAGAGCAAGAGCTATCAGAGCAAAATCATCCACTGACTGTACTGCAGCACTGACACCATTAACACATCAGGAAAAACAGATCCACTCTATTCCAAAACCAGAACTTCTGCCTTCCCTCTTTTCACTTTTTGCATACATACCAAGTCTCATTTGAGCCTTATCCTACAGAGCAGACTGGGCAAAAGGAATTTTGTTTACAGAGCCAGCCATCCTGCTGCTTGTCCTCGAGAACAAAGGTTTTTGTTTGTCTCTTTTGGAATCTGAAAAAAAAAAAAAAAAAAAAAAAAAGGAAAAAACCTAAAAATACACTTTCTACAACCTCCTAGGCAATGAGGAATAGGAATATAGTCATAAAAAGTACAAATTGCTCCAAGCAGGGGTGTGGGACACTGATTTTACCTACTAATAAAGGAGACAAAGTTTAATTGCAGCAAGAGTGCTTTTTACTGCACAGTTACCACCCAGGTCCAAAAAGAGGATTGTAAGTCATTGGTGTAGCACTCCTGATGGGGAAAGAGGAGTGAGAAGTGTAAATAAAAGAGGAAATTTAGGGTTTTTCTAAGATATGGCCTCAAACCTGTCAGCAACTTGCACACAACATCTCTGTTACTTGAGTTATGATGTGATTCTCTTTTGCAGAGAATACGTATTCCATTTCTGGTTCAAGTCACCTCCCTCCTTTTGGCAAGTTAAGCTTTTGGGAGAAAACAGGTAAGGACTTAAAGCAATGATAATGTGTTATTGTTTGTGTTGTGCTAGTTTCCAAGGGCCTCAGAAAGCATTGGGGAGCTGTTGTGTTTGCTGCTGTAGGAACACACAGGAAGGTGCTCCCCATATGACACCCCTCCTCCCTTCTCAAATCCTCTCAGTAGAAGGGAGATTATTTTTGCAGACCTCTCCAAGCTCAAGCATTAAGTGTGAGGCTCCCACAGTTGCCCTTCTCCACATGCTTTCCCACAGCTGTGCTGCTGGGTCATGCATTTGCAGTGCACTGTTTCAGTCCCTCTCCTGCACTTGGCGCCCACAGAGCCAAGAAAACTGGGCTGACCTTGTTGGTGTGATGGCTGGTGGGAATTTCCTGACGCAGAGGGTCTTGAGCTGAAGTTATGGGACTCAGCTGCAGCTGAAGGTAAGAGCCACACTCAAAATCTTCTCATGCTGTGTCTTGTCCTTTTGTTTTAGTGACTTGAATGTTCCTCAGACACATTCATCAATCCTTACTGTGCTTGCATCAGGGTAGAGAACACTTCAGTAGCCTGTTTTTAGTTCCCTTGAAAGTGACTTTCAAGTTGTATTATTTATTATTAAAACACTATTTACATTTCTCTGTTTTCAATATTTCTCTTGAGAGTGTGGAAAGATAACAGCAATGACAAGAGCAACATCAGTAATAACAAAAGTACTGTTTCTAATCAGAGGCTTCTACAATTTAATAGCAAGTATCTACATCACAAAATCATTTCAAATGGTGCTATACCTCATTTTAAGTGGTGCTGTAAAATCACAGAACAAAAAGACACTCAATGAGATTTCAGTAGGTCATAGACCTTATAAATGGGTTATCAACTTCAGCTCCTGACTTTGAAGAAAACACATTAACTGTCATGCTTTATTCTTATTTTCCTTCCTGTAGAGAAATTTCCAGGTTGGATGTATTCAATATATTCTTTCTCTGCAAAGGGAAAAAAAAAAAAAAAAAAAAAAAGTATGTGTAGAGGACATTTCATTATACCGAAGGCTTAACTTGCACCCTCTTTTCTTTCACACAGAGAGCCTCGGTTGACTGGACTGCTGAGGTCAATGCCTTTGGCAAATGTGTGTGTGTAATGCTGGCACAGTGTGGGGGAATGAATCCAGACCTCTGAATCTTAGACTTTTCAACAAGATTAATGTGAAGTCTCTCCAAAGGTGCTGCAAGTCTTTGCCTGGCAAGCCCTGTGGAGGGCTCCAAAGCTAGAAACTACAGACTTACCAAAGGATGGAGAGCTTGTGAGAACTACAGTCAAGGATTCCCCAAGGATCTTCACCCAAGGGTCTTCAAAGTAGTTGTGCTGGGTATTGGTGTGTCAATGTGGCAGCTGTAAAGAGGACAGGACAACCAGCAAGTGTCTGTGCAGCCAAGGCTGGCCCAGTGCTGCTGTGCCTGTTCCTGGCAGTGTCAGTTCAGGTTTACTCATGAGCTGTAGCAACTGACATTGTCAGCCTGTTGCTGTGTAAGCACAACTCAACAAGTATGTTCTGTTCATCTGAAATACATATTCTGTCATTTTCCTGGGCTTGTATGTTATTACTGTGTGAAATTTGGTGGCCTGAGGGAGGTTATACAAGTTGATAGGAAGGTTGTTTGTGTATTTAAACTCAGTGAATCACTGGGGGATCAGATTGAGTGTAGTATTTGGAGAGACCCTGACAGATCCCAGTGGCCTGTTCAGATTTGTCGCTTCTCTGGTGACAGTTCTAGCCACTGCCAGCTTTTGGTTTTAATTGAAGTGCATTGAATTTTTTTTTTGTGACCTGAAGCCATGTCCTTTTTTTTTGCCCTGTCTGCTCACAGAGACACAGAGGATTAATGTAAATCAGGATTTGCATGATGATGGGATGCAACTGTTGAGTCAGAAATCTGAACTGGTCCTGAATTCACCCTCTAACCACATTATTGCAATACCCACTGCTGGTAAATTAATGCAATTTTTCTTTCTTTCTAGTTTTGACTTAAAACTTTGAATACTGCTTAGTATCTTCACCCAAGGGTCTTCAAAGTAGTTATGTTGGGTGTTGGTGTGTCACTGTGGCAGCACTAAAGAACACAGGGGAACTAGCAAGTGTCTGTACAGCTGACTTGATTACTAGTTGTTTGATAAAAAACTATCCATATCTCTGTCTGTAGATATTGCTTCTCTAATATCCTTCCCATTTATGTTAATCAAGTAAAAATAACATGACTTCTTATCCAGGCAGGAGGAGTGTGATGAAATATGTTGTTTAGCAAATCCAGAAGTAAGCAGTGCTTATCACTACTGGTACCATTTGTTCTCCTGTCTGGATTCATTCATTCCTACTGAAGAGACACAGTTCCTGTTGATACTTGTATCTCAAATAATATCACAGATATTTGTACATGGTATTTCTCACTGTCTTCTTTAATTGGTTAGTAATATTTGTCCTTACACATGACCTTCTTCTGCATCTTTTAAATAAGTTCTATGGTCAAAATCCAGTCTTTCCCGCCAGTAGTGAGATATTTTCATCAGGAGAAATGTCAAATGAGCCACAGCAGACCTCCAGTGACAGGGGTTACATACAGCCCACACAGAAGATAAATCTTTAACACTTAATAGACCATCCCAGAAATGGAAAATGGCATAGAGGTAACTGGGTTTGTTTTGTTGGCTGCAAACCCTTTAGAAAGGGAAAAGTTGCACTATGATAATTTTTTTTTCTTTTTCTGGTCCTGTAAGAATTGTTTAAGTTAAAAACCCTTTGTAAAGTCCCTTAGATCTCCAGTTCATCTGAATTTCATCAAATTTTTAATCCTTGTCTGTCATGAATGTCAAAAACGTACCACTGGGAGCAGGAAAAAAAATTAAATCCTGCAGTTCTAATTTACCTCACTATAACAGCATCTGAATAGTTCATAAACATAGGCCAAAAGGCCCTTGATACTTAACCATAGGTTTTGTTTATCTTTTGCTTTTGTTGGGGTTTTTGCAGGTGATTTTTTTGTTTGTTTTGTTTTTGTTTGGGTGGGGTTTTTTTGCCTGGTTTGTTGGTTTTGATTTTGGTTTGCTTTTTTAGTGTGAATTGCAGCACCTTGGCAGGAGGGTTTTCAGTATCTGGCTGAAAACGGATTATTCTCAGTGCAAGTTAATTTTCACTAACTCATGTATATCTGTCCTGAATGTGTGTAAACAGATTTTCCAAAGCCTCAACATTTGAAAAACTTAACTTCTAGAAGTATGAAAAAAGTTGCTTTAAAGTATTAATGTAACCCAAATGATATTTTCCCCTAGCTACATTCTATGAGGAAAAGACCAAGTTTTGCTAAATTAACTTTTCTTTGTGCAGGTTGAAATAATAATAGTAATAATAATAATAAATCTAATGTTACTCAGCCTAAGATATAGCATATAAACTGCATGTGTTGTACCAACCATGTATTCACTCAAAAATGGAAGAAATCTTTGCAGCTGAATAAAAAGCTGTGAAATAATTGGTAATCTAATTCTTGTAGGGTTATTATTGCCATGAAAAAGCTTCTAAATAGCAGACCATTCTCTGCATATGATTCTGAGGAAATATAAAAAAGGTAGATAGTCAAATAAGTTAAAGTAAAAAAATAGCGTAAATGGAATTTTTCAGAGGATTTAAATACCAGTTTTATAATATCTCAGAATTAAAATGATGGGTAATAATGCAAAATATGTGAAAACACCCATAAAGTTTTTCATACTAACCCTCCTTATACAAATAGATAATAATCTATAACGGGCCCATGTATTCCTGTAAGACACTCTGAGGCAGTTTTTTGTGAGTTGGTCTCATGTCTCATGTCTTACATCAGAAGAGAGTTCCAATCCTGTTACCATTTCGAAATACTTCCTGTTACCATTTGTATAATTGCACTGAGAATCAACATTCTTCACAGATTAAGCTATTAAAGAAAACAAAAACAAAAAAAAAAGCAAAAAAAGGAATAGGTAGTTCTTTTTATACTTAACAGACTTTTTCCAATTTGTCCTAAATGAACTTTAAAGAAGCATACAAATAAACCAAACAAATACAACCCACCCACACAAACTAGTCGAAATTCACCTGAAATAGCACAACTACATGTCTGACTCTTGGTATGGGGCTTCAGGCCAGCATCAAATGGAATTCTCTCCAGTAAATAAGCTATCCCATTCTACTGTAGCAAATGAAATGTAGTGCAAGCCACGCTACTCCTGATTTACATGGACTTGGTGGTAAAGCCCGGGCTGAACAGTTTAGAAGTGCTCCGTTTTGTGATGCTTCCATATTTTGTTGCTAATGACCACAGGAATACTCATTTGCTCCCATTTGCTAAAAACATAATTGGAATAGTCTTCTCAAGTTTGGGGAAGGAAGATTTCTGTGTTCAGGTGTCTGGAGACACCTTTGCCTATGCAGCCTCAGTATTTAATGATATCAGGGTTGATATGGAACAGGAGAAATGTGGAGCAATATTAATTTATTGCTAATAATATCTCCATAATTTAGAAAAAATAAGACTCTAGTATATGTACCCTTTCTCAATGTGTCCATGACATCTTTTTAGTACTGACTCTTGGAAAAAAATAAGGAGATAACAAGGTGGCTCTATGTGATTTTTTTGCTATGTTTCTTCCTAATCTCCTGACACTGAAATACATAATCTCAGTTTCCCACTTCAAGAGAAGCATTTTTTCTAACAGGACTTTTTACTCCTCCATAACAAAGATGATCAGAGCCCTGGCAGGGATGTGGTCTGTCCAAGTGCCAGTGGAGAAGCTCCAGCCTGATAGCAGACTCAAAGCTGCTGGTCTAATGGATGATGGTGGTGCCAGCCCGTGTGTCTTCTTGGAGATAGGAATGTCGATCTCACACCACAGCAGGATTTCTTCCCTTTGCAGCCGTCAGCAGTTGCTGCCAGGAGCAACAGTGGTGGCATTGATTCCAGCTGCTGCCCCAGCTGAATGCCAAGACACATAAACTGTGGGATGTTCTTAGCAACTCCTCCATGAGGTAGTAAGATAACATAAGAAACATAAGGAGATATTAAAGAGCAGATGATAAACCATTTTCAGGAAACAGCATTTCACCAGAAAAAGAGGCTGAACTTTATCAAAGGGAAAATGTCTCCCAGAGGACTTGCCAAAGTAAATCTCTTTGATGCAAATGGTTTAAGCAAAGACTTTCACCTTAATCTACTGTGTGGTGACCTGGTCTTCTGATACAGGGAATAATTATGGGTATTTTCAGAATTGCTATGGTATGCAAGCTCTCCAAACCTAAAATAAGTACTTACAGTATTGCCACTTCACCACTCTGATCTTAGTCACCTACATCTCTCTTAAATTTAATAATACCTAATGCCTTTAAACTTTGCTGCTTGGAAGGGCTTCAGTGCCTTGTGAAAGACAGATTTAGAAAATGCAATTCCTCATTAACAAGTTTTTTTAGCTTTACAGTTTTATTATTTTGCCTTTGCTAGCATCTAGTATAATGAATGACCCACAAAGAACTTGCCCAAAGGGTAGTACAAAATGGAGAGGAAAAGATGAGTGTGTAGCTGTTGAAATTAGTATTTTTTTTGCAGATTGATCTCTCTGCCAGTTTGTCACCCTGGACATTTTCAGTTTAGTTTATTTTTGTTACAGTAGAAGTGACAATGTAGTTTAATCTACCCTCTGAAAACAAGATCTATGCCTGTTTCATTTGAATTCTACTGTTCTTTCATTAAACATTTCTTCATCTTTGCAGAGCCAAATTCTTACGATAATAAATCAGAGACACCTAAAGTTCTTGCCAAGTCAAATATCTACAGTTTCTGGCAATTATGTAATTTCCAGATTTGCTACAATGGCTCTTGCTGATAAGTCAATTGTCATAAAAAGAAATGTTCCAGACCAATCTTTATTAGGGTGTCCTTCACTGATCTGTGTAAAATAATCCCCCTCCTGCCCCACTCTCTTTTAGAAAAGAGAAACATAATTACAGCTTTTTCCCTTGCTTTGAATGACTCTTCATCATAACAATTTATATCTGGAAAATGTCACAAGAAAATGTGAAAAAGGTAAGTTTAAACCAAAGAAATCAGGCACTGCTGTTATTAATAGAGCAGCTCAAGAATGTTTCCCATGATGTGTTATAAGGGCTCTGTCTTATAATAAAATTTAACAGTGATGTATTTCCCTTGTTCTCAAGTTGATTCTGTATTAGAAGTCCAGACAAAAGTAATTTGTAGCAAAGGTCCCTGATCCAATGTCTGTACATGGAAAAGACTCAAAGGGCTTCCATGCCCATTTAAAAGCCCTTTAAAATGATTAATGGCTAAATGCATTACAAATTATCAAGTATTTCACACTGACAAAACAGAGGACTTGTCATGAGTTTTGGCCAATTTTTTCCCTTAGTATTTAGAGTAAAATATCTCATAAATAGAAATTTTGAGCCCCCCTTGAGAGTGGTGATATAGTAACAGCAGATAAAATAAAGCCCTGCACCTTTTGCCCTTATTTTTTGCCTTTTTTAGTGTAGTTATTTTATATTTAAATGGATGTTTGAAATCCTCCATTGCAAAGCATTCCCTGAATCTTTCACCATTTTGATGCCAAATGAGGAAGAACAAAATTAAATTCCCAGAACTCAGATGCAAGTTCCTGATTTCTTGTCAAACCTGGAAGTGATTCTGGCATCAACTCTGAAAAAGAAGGCTATTCCTTTCTGCACTTAAAATGTAATGATTTATTTTCCAACTCTCAATAGTTGTTCTCCTTGTGTGAATAGGCAAAACTAGTATATATAGAAATGGGACCTATCCTAACTAAAGAAGCTAGTCAGTCTCATCCCTATGCTGTATTTGAAATAAAGTCCTAAAATACTATTGTTGATTTTGCACAAGCAGAATTGGGGAGTATTAACATAAAACCAGACAAAGGCGAACACAAACCCCATATCTTTCAGCGGTAGTCAAAAAACAAAACTCTTATTGCACTTTACTTTACCTACAACTGCCGTTTGGCCCAGGTGGTGTTTTGCTCTCCTCAGCGCTGGTGACAGCAGCCACACAGGAGAGCAGAGATCTCGTGGCATGCAGAAGAGACAGGGCAGTTTATTTGTTCCCCTGGCTGTGCTGGCAGCCCCCAGGGCACTGCTCGCTTCACCTTGCAGGGCTCGCTGCTCATCACCAAGAGCTGGCAGCATCCCTTCCCGGGATCTGTTGCCTGCACCTCCGCCTGAGCTGCCACGCAGGAGCTCCCAGAGTCCAAAACCTGCTGACAGCTAAGAATATATCAAATTATATATTTGATATATTACACGCATTTAATGACAGTGTGTTTACACAACTTTATTAGGTCATATGTTTACTTTATGCTGAGAGCTGCTGCTTGTTAACAAATGTGATAAAACTGCTGGTCCTATGCCTGAGATCACTAGTATCTTTTTTGAATTTGCAAGAGGTTTGAAGAAAACATGGGGAGAGCAAGGACAGAATTGTCTTACCGTCTAAAAAACATTGTGGGGATCACAGTATGGAGGAGACTAATTAATCAAGCACAAGGCATGATCAGCCTGTGTAATATCACAGAAGAAAAATGTGGACCTCTGTATGTCTGTTTATCCATTACCATAGTATTTTCCAGTTTCTGTTTCTTTCTACAAAACATTGATTTTTCATCCATGCATGTTGTGCCTCTGTACTGTGCATATAATTCAACAACTCTTCTGAAGTTTGGCAGGTTTCCAACTGCCCTGTGTCATCTTTATGAAATTTGAAAACATTAGGGTTGTACAGATTATCTTTTGAAGTGATGATATGATTCATTATCCTGCAGCTCTCATTACCCACAAGGGGCTAAGAAATTTGTATCATATGCAAACTCAACTGTTTAGTGGTTTGGCCAAGGGCAATGCTAGGTTCAAAATTAAAACTGTTGAACCTCTCTCTTCCATCTTTTATGGTGCCTGCCCTCTCTTCAATAGTGAGATCTCTGTAAGATGCAAACAAACCACAAAAAAAAATTTGCTTTTAGGTATATATAGACATAAAGGAATGTCTCAGCCAATAGAAAAAAAAAAAAAAAGTCAGTATTCATTCAAACAAGCTGAAATTCATCACAATGCTATTTTGAGAATTGTATAAAATAATTCTTTTCAAGCTTTCCATGATACCAATGCCAACAAAATATTTCACCACCAATATCACTCCACCCTTTGCTAATAGCTGTAGATGAGAGCTCAGTGAGCTTTCAAGGCAAGGTTCTCTGACTGATCTCCCACCCTCTGGATAGTCAGGATTTTGTCTCTGGGTCTTTACCTCCTGGTGGCACTTGCTATATTCATGTCAGTAACTCTTTGTCTGCTGGCTGGGGGTCCTGGAAATCTTTGCCAGAAAAGTTTTCTTTCTTCCCAGTCTTGTTGAGATACTGGGCTGGACAGGCAGGTCCCTGCTAGTAAATAATGCCAGGCTGGGGAAGGACTCAGGCCTGAGCCCATGACTGCCTGTAGTGCTTTGCTGTCCTGGGCATGATGGAGCTGTGCCACACAGGGCTCTTTCCAACCAGACCCAGGCCTGCTGCAGGGATTTAGTGGGGCAAACTTCCAGGAAACTATGTTCTATATTGCTTTTGGAGGCAAGAAATGTTACCCTTGTGAACATGAGTTGTGCCCTGCCAGCAGTCTTCAGAATACAGGAATACCCCCCAAACTGGTGTTTATTGTAGATATGCCATAAAATTCCACTGAAGGCTACACCCTTCTGCTGTAGCCTTATGATTGGGAAACAGAGAAGCACATCCAGCCGAGGGAAAAGAACACATTCCATGGTCCCTCTTCAGCTCTTCTCACATCCAAGCGCTGGAGCACAGGAAGAATTCAAACAGTCTCAGCTGAGCTCACAGACATTAACTGGAGCATCAAGAAAGAGGTAAAAAATAGACTAGAAACAGGACACAAAATTAGCAGAGTGAATGTAGCAAGTATATTAACCCCTAATAATTCTGCCCTTTTAAATTTTTTTGAACAGGGAATACATATAAAAAAGACAATTTCCATGGTATTAGTACATCTCCCATCATTATATTCAAGTATTAACATATGGATTACAGTTAACATTAAAATTGCTCCTTTGGGACCCCTGAGACCCTTTGCACTTTGCTGAATTACAGGAATGCTTTCAGTGAAGTAGATTAGTTGATGTGAATAGGTGAAAATCTACTCAAATTTATGGCTAACACAAGCTGGATTTGATGGATGTGTGTGTGTGTGTGTGTGTGTGTGTGTGTGTGTGTGTGTGTAAGACTATATATCTGCAGTTATCCTAGAAAGTAAAAAATTAGGTTTACAGCACAGTTATCTTTTAGGTCTTTGGAACTGATATAAAATATCTCAGCAAAAGCAGCCTTATGGTTGCAGCAGAGCCAATACCTTACAGCTGTGATTGTGCTAGGAGAACTGCCATCAGTGTGGTAGTAAAAAAGAAACAGGCAGGAAATAAATTTCACATTCTGGCCAAATGTAACAGTATGGAAAAATGTTTATGTCCTGAATCAGGACAAAGCAGTCAAAAATCTAAAAACGTCATGAGCTATAAATCCAGAAGATATGGTTTTGGTTCAAATCAGCTGTAACATTTTGTTTTGGCAATTTAGAAGTACTTTGGTTGTTTTTAATATATACTTTGCAATTTAAGTTGCTTATATTTCTTCATGAAATGTAATTTTGAGACATAGAATGTTCATTCTTAAAGACAAAGTCTTCGTTACTTCAAAAAACATTTGCAAATGCTTTTCAATCCATTTCCCAAAACCAACATTTCCCCTTGAAAAAAATACTGTATGAAGTAATCAATATGTTCTAATTTGAGAAGCAGAACAAAAATGTTCACTGATGTATCCATTATGACAGCAATTTTCTTTGGTAAATGAGGCTTGGAACAATTCATATAAATTAGACTCATGTATGTGGGTATTGCAGGACTGGCAATGATAGTTTTATATGTTTTGATAGTTTTATAAACTCCATCTTCATTTGCTGCAATTGATTGTTTTTTTTTATTTTCTGATAGTATTGGGGATTCTTTTACCACACTCACAGATGTCAATGAGCAGAGCTACTCCCACCACTTAATAATGATTTTGGCTTGGTTTTAGGTTTGAGCTGGACAATTACAGCATCCTAAATACCATGAGAAAGTAGGGCAGATTGGAAATAAAAACTGGAATGGGAACTGTAAACATTTTTGCAAAGTTGTATCCCCTTTTTGTGGCCTGTAATATTTAAGAAAAATACATCTGAGGAGGCATTTTGACAGAACTTTCTGATATATGTTCACTTTGCTCCAGAGGATGACATATTCTCTCATTAATGCATGTGTAGAACACCCACAACTCTGCATGCAAGACATTCACCACTGTTCACAGCAGAACTAATATTAGCCGAACATAATGCCATGCATTTAACAGAGGATAAATGATTAACAAATGTGATAACAAAGGCTGACTCTGGACACAAAGTTTGGTTTCCTGCATGGTCGGTAGGGAGTGGTGGGCTCTCCTAGGGGACAATCCTAAGCAGAAATTTCCCACTGGGGGCTCTTTGGCCGAGCCAACACTACAGGACTGACAGGTCCTTGCAGGATCCTTGAAGATTCAGGTCATGCAGCACCATGGCCTCATTCCAGCACTTTGAGGGGGGAATAGGTGGGGGTTGTGTTTCTTTGTACATCAGTATTTCAGTCCAAAGGAGAAAAGGGTCCACGGGTACAGAGGATATCACATACCATTTCAGATTATACCCTGATGGAAAAAAGTTGTGGGGCAAACTGCAGAGCTCGTCTTTCCCACTGTATGGATGCACATGCTGGGATCAGGGCTGCACAGTGAAGTTCCCTCATGGTATTGCAGAGTAGCCTCTTGCTCTCCCGGACCTCTAACTCAGATACAGATCAAGTATAACATGAATTCCTATTTACTTCTGAAGGTATGCTCTGGAATTTCTGTCCTTCTAAACTCTGAAAATTATCAGCTAGGAATTAAGATATCTTTTTTTGTCATCTGGAATGAAATCTAAGCACCACTGAGCAATGTCTTGCCTCTTACTTTTGATAATGCATATCCTTTAAAATATGTTATCTCCTGAAAATAAATTATGGAATTATTTTTTATAGACCAGCTCTTTACTGCTGACTATGTCAAAATAAAGCTTCTCTAGAGACTGCAGATATTTATGACCATGAACAAATCAGTGCTGATCAAACTGCTTTGGTTGATATGGACGTTTTAGACCATTCCTTTTGTAACTATTTGGGAAACACTCATTTTTATACAAATACTAATAGGGTTTCTACAGTAATACTTAAACAGTGTTCTTATTCAGCTTGGTTTACCCCAACATAATTTTCTCTGTATGGTCTTTTTCTGCTGTGCTATAACAACTGTAAGAAAATGACTTTGCAAAAACGGGGAGAGAATCTTGAGGCCATTATGCTTTCTGATTCCAACTGTTATTTTATATACCTATAGAAATTATATGTTAGCTAAACCATCTGCTAAAGTCATGCACAAGCTGTTGTTTAACAGGGTCTGCAAATGATCAGATAGAGCCTCACAACCAGGTCACTCAGTTGTTACAAATGCATTTCAAATAGGATAATTTGACCAGCTGAAAGATATATAGAAATATTTTCTGAGGAGAAAAACACTAGAAACTCTTTGCCTGTTACTAGGTTTTAACCTTGAAAATATCTCTAGAAAGAGACTGGTGTCCAAACCACAAAATGCAGAGCTAGATTTTAAAATTCTTGAATTTAGGGGATCTGGTATGTAGTTTTAGTTTTACTCTGTGTTAAGGGGGAACTAATTCGTGAAATTTAGAGCTGCATCTGGGTTTGAGTTGGAAATTAATCCAAGAATGGCGTTATTTACTTCCAAGAGTTTTGGTTCAGACCCCATTTCTAATTATTGTCACAACTGAGAAAGCACTGATAGCTAATGCACGTCATTCAGAAACTCTGAAGTTTACTTCCACAGAAGTTTCACTTTACTCAATTGGAAGCAAATGTAGTGTTTGCAGCCAGACCGGGTTTGGGCATAAGTAAAACTGCTTACAGCTCTGCAGAATGCAAAATTGGATCTTTAAGGTTATCAGGTTATGGTTTTCAGGAGCAGTCAAAAGGACACCACTTGCCTTGGGCTTTGACTACGAGAAGCTGAGTTTATGTGACAATGTCTTTTTATCTCTGAAAACTTTCAATATTTTTGGTTAATTTCAGGAAGAACTACTAAACATAACAGACTTCTACAATTTTTTGTAGGGTCTCTGTGAGAGTCCTTTTTGAGGAGAAGGCTGGAATGTGACTGTCAAAGGAGTTGTCTTTATGAATAAAAACATGGTGATTGAAAGAGAGTATCAGTCATGGTTAACCCATTCTGAAGAAATAGAGAATCTATCCCTGAAATCCAAAGCCATAGGAAAACAGATTGAATTAGCTTTGTTTCTTTGAGGACCATTGTTTTGCTTTGATTTTGGCTTTTGGGTTTTGGGGTTTTTTAATATTTGTGTAACTAATATGTTGTGGGTTGAAGCGTATTCATTGCACACTTCATATGATATTTTGACCAGAGAAAACACTCCTAAAGCTGTACAGTGAAGTCCACTTCTTAGGACAGTTCATGACAGATAAGGAAGATAAATATTTATGAACATCTTCCTTGGACTCTGAACTTATACCTGAGGATGGTGCTGTCAGTTGAGTTATTTATAGAAATATGAATATATAAAATACAAGCATTTCCAAGAACAGCTGCTTTAATTAATTTTGATCTTTGAGAAAGGAGAATTGACTCATGTGAATGGCAAAGGGGATTCAGTTTTTGGGAGTAAATCTCTGAGTTTTGTGAAGCAAGTTGTTCTATCTTACCTACTAGAAATACCTTAGGAGATAAAAATGAAGGTGACATGTTTCAAAGAATGGTGAACATGGTTTAGCTCTTCCTTTTCTGAGGAAAACCTCCTTATCAGTTTAAAACCTAGCATACTTTAGGAAGAATGCTAAAGGAGTTTCCACAGTATATCAGATCCATTGTTGATATAGTGCAGTAGCCAGAACTCAACAGCAACCGGTGACCAGAAGGAGACACTTCAAGGGAAATGTGGTTCATCTCCTCTTTCCTCAAGGTCTCCTGGGATAGATCTGTTTTAACATAATAGCTAGAGAGAGGTTTATGACCAGATTAGTGAGGTTAAATAAGTCAATTTTATACCAATTCTGTGTAAAGGAAGAGAGGAAGTGGTGTATTTTTTAAAGGGCTTAATGCTGACCTGATGGTTATCCAGCCTGAGTCAATAGGGTTTATTTTACTGTTTAGCAATAGTGGAATCACAGTAAGATTGGGTTTTTTTGAAGGCTTAACCCCAGACAGTCCAACACTTAACATGCCTACTCATTGCCCACTACGGAGATTTCATTAAGGTTCCAGGATTCAAAGTTGGAAAAACTGCATAATATAAAAACTCTGATTAAGTGAAATTGCCTTTTTTCTATTAAAGCTGAAAAATAAAGACGATTCAAATAGAATTTTGAATTCTAACTCTCTGCACTTTATTTTATACATATCTGTGTTAAACATCAAAATAGCAGATGGATCTAATACTGGAAGGGGCCTATTTTCAGACATTCCCAAATTTCATAAAATCAGCCTCAGGATATTGCTGTTAATATGCCTGAGCGTTTGTCCAATTTGTCCTCAAACCTGAATTACAACCCTAACCTAGTTCTGGACACTATCAGCCCATTCCTAATTAAAAAATTGGACTTTTTAATCACAATAAATAGTTTTATCAGTTGTGATCCTTTGAGGCCAAATGTCCTTACAAAATAATAATTCTGTAGTCTTTTATGATCTCTCTTTTGTAGTCATCTAAAAGCACTTTATAAAAATTACTTCTGACATATCAGCAAAATACAAAGTTGATACCTTATTCTTTATGGAGAGGTTAGTTCCCAAAGATATTTGGAACCCAAAACACAAAGCTTGCCTGTTATACCTAAGATAAAATCCTGAAATCTAACCACTCTATTTCTGTGACGAGAAAAAAAGTTGTTTCACAACAGCTAATTTTCTAATATTTTTAGTTTTTCATTTTCTATGTTCCTGTGATTCTCCTAATAGCCATCTGGCAAATGTAAGGTGATGTGAATTTCAATCAATGAGCTTCTCAATGCTGAATTCCCAGTGTAGAAAATAAGGCTGTGTCAGGGTGACACGACTAAAACACAGGACACAGAGATTCATGTATCAACAACAGATTCCTGGGGTAACCATAGAAGTCACATTAACTGTTTGCATGTAGAATTTCTGGTGGTTTAGGGGACTAGTGGCTCTTTTTTATTTTTCCCCTGTCCAATCTTAGAATCTTTATGGACACAGCCGCCATTCATTAGAAATCATTATCACTGATCATTAGGCTTTGAGCTCAGCTTGAGCTTGTTGATACTACTAGAATGCAAATTTTAAGAAACACTGTAGGAATGCTATGCATTTATCTTGTATAGTAGATTAACTAATAGGAAGACTCATATTAAAGTTTTGAAGTATTTCCTGTCATCTTATGGAAGCCAAAATATGGTCACTAAAATGTCAAGTCAATTTGTGTCCTGCACTCTTTCTGCCAGAGCTTTAAGGAGCTTTTTTCTCACATAGCTTTAAGGAACAATCCCAGGAAATCCTACCAGCTCCATGCAGCACTCGCTGTGTAGCTGAGCACTGAGTGACCACTGGATGGCTACACTTCCCTTCAGCATCTCCTCGCCCTTGCTCCATCCTGTCATCCCAGTATTATGTGCTTATTATTAAGATGAACAGTGGAAGGATACACCCAGAAATCTGGAAGTATTCAAAGCCCAGGCTTCACTGTTCTCTTAGATGTACACTGTGGCCCATCAGCCTGAACACTGAGAAGTTACAGTGCTGTTGGAAAACACCATCAAAAGGCAAAAAAGGTGCAAGGGAGAAGGGGAGACACAGAGATGAGCTAGCAATAAAGTGAGCATATTCTGCACATTTATCTCCATGTGCTGGCCACTTCCCAACCTGAGAACTTCTGCTGGATATCCTACTAATTCACAGCTATTTCAGATTTTGATTCCCTTTCCTGTGCTGGTACCCATCAACAAGTCCCTTGCCATGTTCTTGGATGAACTCCTGGTTACTGATATGGAGCAGGGATTCTGACTTCTACCACCTGATGTCTCTCATCTCAGCCACATTAGAAAGATGATCTATTATATTAGAGAGGTCACGTGTGTGAAATCATCAGTGTAGCTTCACAGCATTCTCGTTTTCAGAGATGAAATGTTCCAAGCCAAACTCGTAACTGAAGGTCTATTTAGGTTCTCACCCAAGAGCTTTTGACACCAGGAGATTGCTGGTGCAATAGCAAGACAAATACTATGAAATGGATAAACAGCGCCAGTGTGACCAGCAGAGCAAGCAGTTCACCTGCAGCTCATCCCATGGTCCTGAGAATGGGAAGAGCATCAATTACTTTCATAATAAGTGTTGTAGACTACCATGAACAGCCCCATTGGAAATGGTAGCAGGGAAGCTTTGGGAACAGAGGAAATATTCAGATTGTTTCTCTGTTTATCCTGAAAAGTGACAGTCATGACTCTTTCTGCCTTATACCCTGTCTTTGTATCTTGGGAGGATGTTTTTTTCTATTATCTGAAACAACAAAGGGAAAATGAATGAATTATGCTTTATGTGAGAAAAAATAATTGCAGGTTTAGAGCAAGGCACTGCTGTAAACAGGAGGTATAGTAACTCAGAACTGACAGATGCTAAGTTTAAAAAGGAAAAAGAGAAAAAAAGATGTCAGTAAAAGTGAATGTGTCAATAATTATGCAGCATGAATGGATAGATGTGTCAAGAAAATATCCATGCACCACAGTGTCATTTCAACTACGGAAAAGGTCTTTTATTGTGGTTCAATAAAGACAGGACATCAGAAGGGAAGGAGAAAGCAAGTGGTGTGTGAGTAGAGCGAATGAAGTCAAAGAGCTAATTCTGGGTCTTGTATGGAAGGCAATTTCCAGTCTCTCAATGCAGCTGGAGTGAAAGAAAACATCTCAGTCTAAATATAGCATTGGCTGATTGCTATGTGCTGTGCAGTCATGCTGAAAGGTTTCTGTCCTGATGGCCATGTGAGTGGGAGGCTCTTTGCAACCAGGCACCAGCACTGTGCATTGCTGCGTGAGAGATTTCCTGCTGCAATGAGCCATTTATGCCAAGAGCTCACAATATTCAGAGGCTTTGATTCAAACTGGTCTCTGTAGTCTTGGCCATGTCTGCTCGTGGACTTTAAAGGACAAAGTTTAAGTGATTATTTGATTTAATGATTTAAAGCTTTTCTGTAGACTAAGTGTTCAGCAGCTCTCTGTTTATTCACCCATGTCCCAGTTTGTGGGGCATTATTAGCACACAGGGCCAGGCACAGATGGGTGTGCATGGCACAAGGGTGTCCTGGAAGGTCCCATGGCCCCACCTTATGTGAAATGTGCTGCCGTGGGGAAATACTCCAGAATGTGTGAATGGAAGAACAGGATTCAGCCTCTTGGATTCTGTAAATCTGGTCCTGTCCCTTAGGTGAAAATAAGGGCTATCTTCGGACAAGTGAATTAACTGAACAGAATCTTGAATCTTCTGTCTTGTCAAGTGGAGATAATGTACCCCTGTAAATGGCTTTAAGATATCTGGATGAAAAGTTCTACTTAAATACTGAATGTCATCTGATTATGCCAGGTGGAAATATTCACTTCTGTTTCTTCAATAAAATGGAAGAAGACAGAATCAGAAACTTGTCTTTTTTTTTTTTTTTTTTTTTTTTTTTGAGAACATTTACACACAGATATGCAGTATAGTGTTATTTCTTCTTTGGAATAGCATCTTCTGAAGGCAGGAGAGCTACTATTCCTTGCTTTCTCATTGACCTTCTTCACTTCTGCAATGATTAAAACTAGGGCTTGCTAAGAAAATGTCGAAGTTATTATTTTGTTGTTTTAATTTTGAACTTCTGAGTCTCCCAGGTTTAAACTGTAAGAGCAGTGCCCATATGATGCAGCTGCTTTCCATATGTGCTGGAGGGAGGAACGTGTGATTGTGAGGAATATGATGACATCCAAAACAATAAAACATTCATCCCAAGGTGAACGGGTGTATCAGTTATATATTTAGACATTCGCTTTTCCTGGCAGACTTAGAGCAGTTCAAAAGCACAAAACCATAAGAGGAGGAAGGATCATAAGGGTCTGTGAGGGAGACTGACAGGGATGGAGGAGAGGGCTCATCATGAGCTACAGTGATGAAAACAGTGGGAGGTACAGATGAAGTGGAACCACTCTGAGGTTCTCCTTCTTGCACATACTTATAGTAAGAATGGCTGGTTTCCAAACATTTTTTTTTTTTTTTTTAATCACCAGGGATATCTGTTTTGGTATTGATAGCATTTTACTCCCTTAAACCCCCTGTCTTTGTTCTCAATTTGTTTTTCTCTCTTCCATCCTGTGTCTCATTATCAGAGTCCAAAACTCCTCTAAAATTGGCACCAAGTTAAAATGATACTGACATAGATCAACCTAGTTTATCCTAACAGCCCAGTCTAAGATAATCCTATGATTTTGACTTATCATAATAGACCATTGTTAGATAAGTCTGTATCTTTGCCATATGTAAAGAAAAAACTCAGCATGGAACCAACCTATGCCTATGGTGCTGCTTCCCTTGGCAGGGGGGAGGCTTCTCCCTAGACAGCAAGAATCAAGTCCTGTTTGGTCCTTTCAAATTAAGCATCAGTGGATGTAAGCAGTGTACAGATATCCCTCTGAGGCACCATAGAACATGCACATCTGGGCTTTGGGAGAAAACAAGCATTTTCCATGAGAAGTAGAACCAATCCCCTTTCCAGCTTTTCTCTTCTGTTAACAATATCTACTGCTGCAGTAATGCTGAGCCTCTTCTGGTCAGCTTCTGCTGTGCACATCATGCCCAGCTGAATGAGACAGGGTTTTGGCTCCTTGAATGATTAATTCTTTTGGGAATGCAATACATCTAGATGTCTGAAATATGGAGATATTTTGAGATTCCAGGAGTATTTTTTCACTTTGCACTGTTATTCCAGCATGGTTACAATCACATCACTGTAAATATCTTTCATTTCTTTTAGGTTAAAGAGAACATCAATTAGAGGATCAGAAATTAAGAATTCATAAAAAATTCTGTAAAAGCAATTGATAAATAAGCAAATAAGCAATTGAAAGTATATAAAATAATAAATAGTTAAGACATAAGTTTAAGCACAAATATGGTCCTTTAAAATCATTAATATACATGCGAAGCAAAGTCACTGGTATTTTTTTAGATCATTCAAAACCCAACATATCCAATTAAATTTATTTTTTTAAAGGCGCTTAAATCTGTATCAATAGCTTTAAGAAAATAGAGAAGTATTACATGGAGATATTTCAAACAACGTCCAACTGGGAATACTTGTTGAATGTACAATATAATGTCAATGTGTGATGCAAGGCACGACTGGGTCTCTCTAGTCTACAGTAGCCCCTAGTGACTTTTCCCTTAAGAAACCAGAATCTGTAGTTGTGTCTGTTAATTGTAAAGGTAATTCCCAGGATTGGCCAACAACATGTATATTCTGTGATCAACACCTCTCCCATCTTCCTAGGAACCATCCCAGATAGCCTGATGAAAAGCCTGATGGTGACTTACTGTCTATACAGTGAATATACAAAAGGACTGGTCCCAACAGGTGGGAACTGAAGGGTCACCCACCAGGTGTGCCTGGGACAAGCCTGGAAGACATTTATACACTCTATAATTCACATATCAAAATGGAAATACATATTTGTATAAAGTTCCCAATACAATCAGACTTTCCTGGTGGTGTTTTCTTCAAGGCAGCAGGTTTATTATCTTCTTGATGCTTGCTAGATGCATGGTCTGATGTAGTTCATCAGCTGGACTGCTTTGTGCTTACAGGGCATTGTGGAACATATATTTACAGTGCCACTTTAAAACTCAATTGACTACTGCTTACCCTCAGAAATCACTGTAACCAAGATGCAAGTTTTAAAAGTCCGTAAAGATGTGTTTATGCTCCAATGCAGAGTTGTAGATTGACTTCTAGTGAAAGACTGAAGGAATCCTGGAGTAATAATGGTCTTTCTGTGATTGTTGAGGTGATCTCACCTGTAGCTAACGATGGTAACATGAACATGAGAGAGATGAGGATCAGTCATGCAGCAGAGCAGATCCAGCATCTAGTGAAAAGACGGAATTATTAGCAAGTGAATCTGTATGGAAAGAGGGGCACTTAAGCAAAGCATGATGACTTCATGGCATAAAAAGTAGGGCATGCTATAAAGATCATGGAGTTTATATTTTCTTTCCTGTTTTTAAATAATAATGGTTCAAACAATTGAGTTTTATGGCATTATATTTATAATTTACAATACCAATATATGTGAATTTATATATCTCACTACACTTAATCCTAGAGAGTATGGTCATATCATTTGATCTATGCCTTAATCTTAATGCAGAAGATCCAGCTGGCCAAGGGAAACTTTTGTATCCTCTCAGAGTGCTGTTTTGTCCCAAGGTTTCCAATGTGCAATGTCACAGAGGGAGGAGAAATGCATCAAACCAAACAATCCAAAACAACAACCCACTAGCTAAACAGAAAATGAGCAAACAAACAGAAGAACTTTTGAAGTCATTCATCAAGATGGAAAAATATATTTTCTGATTTCTTCAAACAACAAGCTGGCATTTGAGATTGAAATACATCCATTTACTGAATGCAGAGAATTTGATTCTCCTTGCCTACTGCAGCAACCCACAGCCCCCAAATTCTGTAAGAATGGAGATTTACTGAATCTACCCCATCAGAGAACCACAAATCCTTAATTTAGTGCCTATAAATTTAATCCCAGCAGCTGTCTGTGAACGCTCTGTAAAAAGTTACTGAAGTCTTCCAATTGATGAGAATGTGATCATCTCCCCTTAGCATCTGATCACAGGGCTGATTTGTGTAACCTGACCTTCCAGCTCATGAGCTTTTGGCAGAAGGCTGGTGTCAGCAGTTCTCACTCTCATCCCTGTGCTTGCATGGTGTGATACTTACCCACCAGAAACCAAACCCTCATTCAAGTCTTGTTAAAAAACAAGGGGAGCACAATACAGAAGGAAAAAAAAATCAAGCATTTGCTTGTAGTTTTCAGTGAGCTAAGCAAGAGAAAAGTAGAAATTTGCTTTAATTTGGAGCTTTTAAACCATCATAATGATGTGGTTAGAGGAGTTTCATAAACTTTTTCCTAAGTGAAATTCAGTGGGTGTGAACAGATGCTGTGAATACCTCAGTGAGTCCTGCCAGGGCTCCACCAAGAAACAGTACATCTCCCTGGAGCATGGCAGACTTTTCAAAAGCAGTAAATTGCAGATTTTGGTCCTTAAAGGACTTTGTTAATCAAAGCTTTACATCTGCAGATTTAAGCACTTATACAAGTTGAGCTTTTAGCTAATATTATTTAAATAGGGCTTGGAATGTTGTAGGCAGCCAAAATTAGTCTTTCCTCTTAACATATGGTATGGTATAACAGAACATATAAGCCTTTAATCTTGCTAAGTAGGAGAGAGAGAAAAATCAAACATTTTTTAAGTCAATAAGCAGCTGATAGCAATATTATATGCATGTGAAATACAGCAGCTAGTGTTGGAGAAGCTTTGTTTTGCAACTGCAAGGAAGAACTTTTTATTATGGATTGCTCAACAAAATCCAGGTATTTAAAAAAATCCCCAGAAATGAAAGCTTAACTTACTCATATGAGACCATTGATTCCTTTTAGTGCTCTGCAAACAAAAGTACATCTAAGTATGCCAAGCCATAAAAAAGTCACACAGATCCTGTGTGACAAACCATTATAGAGTAAACTCACAGTCATCAAAGGTTTTGTTCATAAAGTTAAGCACAGGCATTTAGTTTGCAGAGCCAGAACCAGAATTTCATTTTCTGTAAGTTGTTTATTCTTTGCCTTAGACAGAGATTTCATGAAGCAGACTGAAACTCCAAGGTTTCGTATTCAGCTTCAGGCCATTCTGATGTATTCGTTTGAATTCAAGATGAAGAAAATCTCTACAAAATTTTCTCTAATTTCTCTGAATTTTTATTTTGGGCACAGTAGATTGCATTCCTGATCTTGCAAACACTTTATGAATGTTCTTAATTTTGTACAACCCTTTGATCTGTGAAACCATAAAAGTTTACTCTTGTGTGTTAACATTTGAAGGACCAGACACATCAGAGTAGCAATATGTGTTTACTTTGAGAAATGAAAAGGAACAACAATACCAGAAGCTGGAGTATTTCACAATCTAAAACCAGACAAATTCTCCTTTGGGGCACATCTAGCAAATCTCAGTTCCCACGCTTTTCTCCAAAATAGCACATGAAGTTTAACTACTGAAGTAACTAGGTAGCTGCCTTAAATCAGAGCATATGCTTTGAATGGCGCTGCTAAATCTCTGCCTTTCTGAAGTACAGAACTCCAGGACTCTTTTTCTCCCACAGTGCAAAGGTGGAAAGACACATGGGGCTCCCCAGGTGTGCCTGCCTGGGACAAACATAGCTGTGAGGGGAAGGAACTTTAAGGGAGAAAAAGAAAGAAGAATTAAAAGGAATGAACTCCTCAACAGTGCAGCAACTGTGATTTATGTCATATAAGAAGGGACAATTCTGCAGCTGTTCGTCACTGTTGGGGCTGTGTCCTGCCTTGCCCTTCTTGCCAGAAGGGGGAGAGAGTGGCATTGTGTAATCAGGCTCGTGCTGGCGCCCTGCAATACCAACCCACTCCTACGTAGGAGAGAGCCAACAACACAGAGTAAAGCATGCATTTGCTTTGCTACATCTGTGAAAGACCTATAGATATCAGTCAAGGTGTGAATGGACTCTAAAGAAACCAAATGGATAGATATCGTTGCTCTTCCATGGCTAAAATCCCATTTGTTTAAATATCTGCCACTTGTTACTAAAGCTGTCCCAAATAAAAGATTGCACTTGGTAAAAGATAGAAGCAATGGTCTTAATTAAAACAGATTCTTAGAACATTTTGTTTGATAAACAAGTCTCAAGATAACTTTGCTCCTTAATGAGACAGCCCTGTTGATTTTGTATTAATCCGGCAGATTTTTGTCGCTTGGAAAAAAAAAATCCAACTATAAAGTCTTTTTATCTTTATTCCATTTTCCTCTGGCTTTATTAAAAAAAAAAAAAAAAATTCCTTATCTGCTGTGCAGCCTCTGCTCAGTCCTTGTCAGAGATATGTTTCTTCTTCTACTCTATCAGCATTAGTACATTTACTGAAATTATCTCTGTTGTCTAGAAAGCAGTTCCTTTGCTGGCTTTCGGCTTAAAAGAAAAACAAACAAAAAAAGCTTGCCAAACTTATTTTTAAACAATTCTTGGTATTTAATGAAGCATTCCCAGCTGTAAAGGATACAACACCACAGGTGAATTACAAAACTGACATTAAATCTGGGTTGCTCTCAGAAGTCTATTTTCGCCTCCTGACACAGTGGTCCCATCCTGACACTTCTGACTCCTCTCTGCCAAGCAGTAGCAGGCAACAAGCCTTTTGTGCTGACTTCTCTTTGGAAGATCAATCAGTAATGGTGAAACTGGGTATAATCCAAGAGTAACTGTGCTTCATTTACTGTCTTGGGCCAGAGGCAGTCAATCAACAAACATAATAAAAATTTCTTTCTGTGTTTTCCAGAAAAAAATTGACTGCTTTAAATCAGGGACCAAACCAGAGACTGAAGCCTACAGCTTTTCACATAGTACCTAACTTAAACCTCTTCTTTCTGTACAAAATTTGACGTATGCTAAAAACTAACTGTCCCGTGTTTAATCTTAGATATTTTCTGGCATGCCAAATCATGTGCAGCGCTGCCCCACACACAGAGGAATTCAGGAGCCCTATTTAATTATCCTTCTGCATAATGTTGTCTCTAAAATACATTTCTTTATGAAACATGTATTCTACCTCAGTCTCAGATTTCGCAGATCCTGCTGATGGTTAGCAGCCTGAAGAACAAAGCAAATTTTCAAATGTCAGAAGGGTTTTTTTGTGACAACATATTTGTGAGATTTGTGTGATGAGGGGGGATTACAGCACCACAATAATTTATAAGTACAATAAAAAGAAAAAGAAAAACCTTCTTTTCTCCTAAATAGAACAATGTTTCAAACTAGGAGGCATGAGGATGTAAAAATCCTTTTGGCCAGGAGTACTTTTCTCTGCAGGACATATATTATCATTTAAGCCTTATGTAGTGTCATTTAAGCCTTACAGGACATGGTGATATTTATACAGCAATTTTCCAATCCTATCTTGTGTTGTTACCAGATATTTCTCCTCTTCTCTTTTTTGTACTTGTGGAGGGATGGAATGAAATAAGGAGGAGGACACACTTCTAGAATGAGATAATTTTTTCCCACTGATTGAGAACAAAAAATGCTGAGCTGAGTTCTTTGACCCCTCCATCCTATCATGGCTGTCAAACATAAGATGAAGATGGAAAGAGTAAAGATGAGCCACCTCTGTCAGAACAGAGGAAATAAAAATAACCCAGGTTCAGAACACCATTTGGGAGAAAGGCATAGGGGGAAATGGATATTATTTATTCTCATTTTCATCTGCAAATGAAATCAAGTTCATTCCCAGAAGGAAGCTTGAAAATAAGTATTCTAAGACAATAACTTTCCTGGCTAGATAATCGAAAAGGATGAGAAAGATATTTCAGAGAACTGAGCTTTTCATGTATGGGTATGTCCATAAAAATGGGTGCAGACTGTATGTTGAATGGTCCAGATATGAACCATCTGTGACTTGGAAATTACTGAGCTGTCCTAGCACCCAGTTCTAGTGTAAATAGACACTAAAACATGCTAATGTGCTGTGTGCTGTCTGAAATGGAGATAGATTATGTCTGTCTTCTCAGAGAAAAGACAGAAAAAGGTCATCCCTTCCATACAGTTATGTGCAGCATTATCGTTAGCTCATAATACACATTAGCCAACTAAAAGGAAACATTTCCAGGAAAGTAATGGATCTGTTAGTTCCTCTGGTTCAGTAGCCAATTTTTCCTTTTGTTCCCATGATGATTAGTTCTCATAACATATGAGAAAAGTAATTCCCTTTGTCTAGAAACATTAAATAACCCTATCATTAGTAGTTCAACACTTGGCAATTTGTAAACTAGGTATTAACACTCCAAAATGAAGGATCAGTGGCTACCTAAGACATTGCAACAAGATTGCATGGCCAGATGTGACTTTTAAATACTGAAGGGAGAAAGAGAGCTTTTTTTGTTTTGTAAATTTAATATTTTTCTGGTAACAATTTTAGCAAATTCTCCGCTTTTTAGTGACAGCTCTGGATTGTTTTCTCACCATCTTTGCATACAATTAAGATGCTTCTGCCTCCCAAACAAACAGTGACCATTTTGAACTACAGGCAAATCCGTGTTTGGTGACACGCTCATAAAACCATCAAGGAACTTAGATTCCATCCAGCAGCTGATGTCCACGAGCCAGCTCATAATACCTTTACTAAGAATTGTATATATAACAACTTATTGATTTCTTTTTACTGGCGCCTGGCCCCAGAAATGGTGTCAACGGCATGGCAAGAGAAAAAAAGATGAGTTGAGAGCTCTGCTTCTGAAGATGGGGTTACATGAACCTGACTCCATATAGGGTAGTGGGGACAGCAACAGTATCTAATTTTCTGTAATTTTCTGAGGAAGACGGAGGAGCAGGCCAGCTGGCAGCTCCTGAGGACCACAGAGAGCAGGAAAAGGGCCAACTGGAGCAGATAGGCTGAAGGCTTGGGAGGTGCTTGGAGAGAGACCGTGGGAATGGGCAGAGGGAAGGCTGCAGAGGTAGGTGGGAACTGTATTCCAGAGCTTTGGTTGATGTGAGTAAGGAGCTTGCTTCTGACTTGATAAGACATATCAGACATGCTGGTGGAGGGATTTGGGAGCAGAGGGACAGGAGGGAAAGGAGAATTTAGCTATGACTTTAATGAGTGGAAAAGCTAGAGTTGAGAAAATCACAGAGCCAGCATAAAGAAGCAGCCAAGAACTGAACCTGAGCTGTACTGGAAGGAATTGGTAGAATTTTGAATAGCAAAAAGGAATAATTGACTCCATTTAATGACAGGGCTCATATCAGAAATTGGTATGTCAATTTTTATATGGAGGCACATATTTTGCTGTCTAGCTGCACACCAATAAACATAGAAGTGGTAATTTCACAAGTTCTGTTTTAAATCATAGTCCTCCGAGTTATTGTCATGTGAAACCTGATCTGTACTATAATTAATGAAAGTTTAGAGCAGTTTAGCTAAGGAAACATGGAATTCGAACATGTATAATTAGAAATTGATTACTTTAAAAGCCAGTATATTATCATAAAATATATTATGAAAGCAAATGTAGGGGGTGTCTTACACAACAGATCAAGTGACCATAATAATCTCTTCTGGCTTTAGTATGCAGAAAATTTATAGAGGGAGATCTAAATTGATACACTGAAGGCTTTGTTCTGTTCAGGATTGGCTTCTTAGATGATTTAAGGAGATCCATGGGCAGAGCCAAGTTCAAAGACAGATGTAAAAGACTGAGGTGTGAAGTGGTTCTCTTCGGTGCCATAGAAAGGCCTTACATAAAACAGCTGTCCTTTGGTAATGCAAGGTGTGTCTCACCTGCCTCAGTCACCTGTGCCTGCTCTAGAGGAAATCCCATTCATCACTCTGTTGTGCCTAAAATTAGGGAGATTGAGTCTCTCAGTAGATGCCTTGAAAGACACTACATTTTCCCCAGCTGACTGCACAGGAAATGTAGAAAGTCTCTTTAAAGTGACTTCCCTGCTATATATTGTTATCTGGATGCTTTGCTGAAGGGTCTGCCATGAAAATCTTACTCAGCCATCCCACTAATGTCCTATCCATGGAGACAGCTGGAAGTAGCATTTTGTCTTAGGCCTGGCATTTTTGAAATACTTGTTAAACTACCTCAGATATTATTAGATGAGTGCTAAGGAAATTTGGGAATAATTCCAATTCAACAAAAGTAGCTTTCCAAAAATCTGTACATTTTGGACACTCACAAGGGGATCAATTAAGGAACCTAGTGAGATATTTGCAGTGCCAGAAGACGTCAGTTTTTTTGAGATTCAGGAGCCCAGTATGCATGAAATATCTTTTTTTTTAGAAGTAAGAGCAGAATCACATATCCAAGCTGCTGAATTATTAATATTTTTAAAATGTATAACATTATCTTGTAATGAATCTGGCCTTTGTGTTCTGTAGTCTATATTGAAAAACTCACCCCCTTATTTTTTTAAGTTTTGGCCTATCTTCACAAAGTTCACTAATAACCTGAGCACAGTTTGATGGCTGTGTTTTTCCATGAATCACAGCTAGAAGATCTCTTCTTATGCTTTATGAAACATAAAGTCAAAACAGAATAGGAGAGGGAGTAAAATTTAAGGTCAGACAAGCAATGTGCAACAGGGCTAAGAACTGAAGCCAGACAACCTTGTGCTTTCACTGCAAGGTCTTTCTCCTCCTCCAGCCCTTTTAAGCAGAAATGCTTAACACCTTGGTGCTTTCAGCAGGTTTCCATACTAGGCACGTCTCTGGAGGTCAGAGGAGGGTGGGAAAATCTCTCTTTGTCAGTGCGTGGGAGGGCCCTGACAGCTGCAGGCGGAGCTGGGGCCCATCTGAACCAATTTGGCAGCGCTTGCTGTGCTCTGGCCTCTGGAGATGATGACCTGGAATGCAAAGCCTCCTGCTTTGTGTGGTCTTGTGCCTGTACATGGTGCACAAGCCTAATGCTAGTCTTTCTAGAAGGTAAGTTATAAAAATTATTCAGGTATGTAAAAATCTAAATTAAAACCCATGAGCTCTGCACAATCCATAAATATCTCAGTCTAATTTCTGGGATGAAAGTTGGAAATCAAGAGAAGAAACTACAAAATGAAGGGAAGAACTATCTTACTACTGCAAATTACTCTGAAAATAGTAAATATATCTTTGCTGTAACTTTGAAAAAGGAAAGTTTTGGCCTGGTCTCTACTGTGGTATTATCTCAGACTAAGAAAGAAGGTGATGAATTTGTTGGGATACTCACTGGAGAAACTGCTTGATTGCAATCTGGCCTGCTGCTTTAGGAAAATAAAATTGAGTTCTCATCAGGCAACAAGCCTGTATAAGTTAATAGGCTTTAATAATAGCACCTCATTACATTTTTATAAAACTGCCTGGGAAATGAATGCTGGAAATACAAAGGAAAGCTCTAAGGGATCACAGTTATAAAGCAAAGATAACAATATTACAGCATTTCAAAATAATGCATGTACTATACTGGATACCACACAGAATTCAGTGACTGGGATTTAGGCCAAGTAAGCTTTTTTGAATGGATGTCCAAAGCAGATGGGAGACCTGACTCATGCTTTGGAATAGAAAAATGATTTCTGGGACAAGGTGTTTGGGAAGCCTGATAGCAGTCAGAAAATTAGGGGGTACTAGCCTCTGTGAATGCTGATGTATGGTAACAATATTGTGGTCACTATTACAAAAGTCACATTTGCCAGCAAATAATACTAATGATAGTCATACTTTTTGTATCCAAGGCACACCACTTCTTTCCCATGGATTTTTATTACCTCTGTGCAGTAACTGTTGACAAACATTTACATTTTTGAAAAATGATGAGCACTGTGTTTGTGAACTTGGAGGCATCGCTGTTCCCAACAACTGGTCATTAATCAAAGCTGTGGTGAAGAAACTCAGACTCAGTGGAGGTAAGAGTAACAAGAGAATACTTTTTGAATGGATGCATGAGAAAACAGCACACACTGCAGAAAGTAATGCTTTTATCAGTGAGGTCACTCACATTGCCTGGAGTAAGGCTCTTATTTAGGGGTTTTATGTGGGAGCCAGGGCTCCCAAGACTGACTGATGGAAGAAAGCACCTCTGGAGGATGACGCAGAATATCTGAGTTGTACTGCAATTAGGATATTAATTTAAATAGCTTCTTCTTTCCTTTTGTTAAACTTAGAACCACAGCAGGTGCCTAAATTAAGGGATTAGAATTAGTCAAGACAAATTATATTCCCTTTGCTCCAGTGTGTTCATTGCCATGAAATGTCTCTGGGGGCTGTGTGTGCTCTGTACTTCATGGGATTTTTTTACTATATCAGGGACACAATTCCTCTGATCCTGTGTCCTCACGGATAATACTATCTTTTAATTATTGTTTCAAATTTGTCAGATTGTCATGGTCAGTTGCTGACTAGAGAGGAAGCTTTCATGTGACACTCACTGACTCTTCTGGAATAGCAAAATATCTTATATTAATTTTATTTGAGGTGTTTCTTATGCGAGTTTTGATGACAACTCTGAACATGTGTGGCTAATTCTTGCCTGATAGAGTGTGGCTGTTTTGTTTTTGAGGAATGAAGTCATAAGAGATGGATTCAAACCAGACTGTGACACATTCCTTAGAGGTGGAAAGATGCTTCTTCCACCCCACAGAGGAGATCTGAGGGTGACACCAGAGCCTCGGCATTGAAACATTTCAGAAGGCAAGGTTCACATCTCTGACTTCAGCCAAGACTGAGTGTGAGTGCTCATTAAATATTAAGTAATAGTACAGTTCAGATCTGAATCCAAAGTTCTCATCTTGCACCATTCCAGCTAAGCTGGTTATGAATGGGAACATGGCTCAGAAACGCCTTTGAACTCTGGAGGAATTTTGGTTCTGGATCTAAAAGCTGAGTTCTGCAGTGTGTAGGAAGGGCTTTCAGTCAAAAGGGAAGCATGAAAGGAAATAATTCAGGATTATTTTTGTAACATATTCAAGTAAACAACAGAGAAAAAAAGTCAAGTAATCTGTGATTTGTATTCTAATTGCCAAAAATTATCTAAAAATACAAATTTAAAAAAATGAAACAGGCTTGTGTGAGCACTCTTGAACCACTATTTCACCAAAGTTTTAACTGTGGAAAAAAACCTTTATAACACCACCTGCTGTTCAGCTGGTTTTGACCTGACCCCTTTCTCCTTTTCTTGTTATTATAAACAGTGAGCTCTTTAAGTGAGAGCTGTTTAAAGGATAGGGGCTGTAAGTGTTCCTTCCTAGATCCCAGATGCAGTGGGAGACTGATGGGCTTTTTGATCTTTATTTTATGAGTGTCTGATAAATTGCCTCTGGCACCTGGCAACTGAAATTTCACTATCTGAAAACTAACCCTTATGTCAAACAATGTGGCCAGTCTCATACTCCAAGTTAAAGAGCTGCATGCATTTAAGTACAGGATGTTTTCCAACATTCAGTACAGTATGTGGTGAAGCCCTGCTGCACATATTATTATTAGACAGATCCTCAGCTGATGTAAATTGGCATAACCCCATATGATTAAAGGAGCTGAGCTGTTTTACATCAGCTGGCAACCTGGTCCAAAGTGCAACACACAGACTTTTGATTTAAAATAGTATTTTGTATGTGATTCTTCAAAGGTTGGTATGTTTCAGCTTTTTCAATATATTGCTCCGCAGCCTCTGCTTTTTGTTTCTGAGGCAAGTTTAAAAAAAAAAAAAAGTATTAAGATAAAAGATCATGGGTAATGTTCTCTGGTTTGCTTGTTTGTTGGCTGCTTTAGATGGAAACTGAGCTATCATGTATTTGAAATCAAAGTCTCAGATGGTGCTCTGGGTAATGACTACCAAACTGTGTTACTACTTGTGCCCTGGGGGAAGACACCCTGGTCCCCACTTTGCTTTTCATGTGTTCTGGCAAATGTTAGGAAAACTCATGACTCTTTTGTCAGAATTGGAAAGATCAGCAACAGATCTGCCTGAAATACTGGGATTTCTGTCTAGTAGTAATTCCAGCATTTCATATTTTTTCTCATCCTCTTTCGTAATAAGGATTTGTGAGGGAAAATAACAGAAATGGAGGAGAGGACTTATCATGAGGAATAATGATGAAAATAGTGAGAGACATATAGATGAATTTGAACCACTGTAAGGAAATAAGAGTAGAAGCAGAAATTCACATATTTAAATAAATCAGAACATGGTGTAGTCCTAAGTTCAGAGGTTATAGGACCTGTTCCATGCATGGGCAGCCAAAGGTGGCTCAGAGGTCTCTCCTGGGCTTGCAAGTGGGAGGAAGGCTTTCAATGCTCCCTTAATCAGTGGAGTCTGGAAATGTCAGCTGGGTAAGACAGAGCATTCAATTCAGATATAGCAAGGAACCATTTCCTGTGACGGGCATCCAAGTGTCATCCCAGTGTGACTGAATTTACAACCCAGCCCAGTGCACAGTCATAGTCGTTTTCTGTTGACCAAGACATACCCAAGTTTTAGGTTTCTCCAGAGAAGAACATGCCCTCACCTACCATATGTGCCTCTGCATTTTTTTGCTGCCATCCTCCACCATCCTGACATACTCAGCAGAAGGACTGGGCACTGACTTTGAAGGGATGATCTTTGTAAGAATTCAGCACCCAACATTGCAGTGCAGGTTAGATGGCTCCATGGGAGACATCCTGTTGGAGGATGACATCCCACCCAGAGTGCTAATAAGATGGTTCCTTTTACAGGAAAGCTCATGCTGGCAAATTGTCTTTGAAAACAATGCTGTTTTCTTAGAGCAGAGCATTCTGTGTTTCCCTGCAGGACAAGCAGCGTGGCTGGCAGGCTGCTGTGGGAGGGCTCCACATATCCGAGCTCTGGTGCAGGCTTTGCCTCCGGGCTTGTGTGGGGGTACAGACCAGCACCCCTGGAATTACTTTGCATCTCTTTCTGCCCCTAGCCTTGCCTATTAAAATGGGATCATGTTAAGCCTAGCACAAATTAAGCCTGGAGCTTAGAAGAGGCTGTTAGTTGCTACTGAAGCACAAATAAAAATAATCCATAATTCTTCCATAGAACATTTAAAGCAAACAGTCTGGGAAAGAAACAGCCACATTTTATTTCACTGAAAAATCACATAGGACAAAAGGAAATGCAGATGTTCTGACTGAACTGTCTTATGAGTTGTTGACTAGTTAATTAATCAAAGTTGTCTAGTGATTTATTGATTAACAGAACTTCTGCAGTCATGAACACGTCAAATTTCACAATGGAAAATTTAGCAATGGAAAAAGTCTGGTCTTTTAGTTCCTTCCTTAATCAAGACAGAGAATGGCATGAGAAATGAGGACATTTAATGTATTAAGCTTATGCCAGGCAATCTAATTATGTGATAGTATTGCTTAGACAATTTTGATTGTTTTTTCCATGCAGCTTTTTTTCAAGTGGAGAGATTTTTTTTCATATTTTAACATTGCTAGCAATACCCCCCATATAAGAGGTCCTGTAATGCCTTTAAGTACATACAGACAAAAGTATGCAGTGTTTCCTGTGATTGTAGTCACAGTCAGTAGTCTAATAAAGGATAAATCCTAAAGTAGTTACCTTTCCTGTAGTTGGAAAAGCACAGAAGTAAAATATATTTAAATTTTCTTGGAAAATTAAGACCTACCTTAACTATCAATGTTGCTTTCCTCCCTATGCATCCCTATGATAAATAGAACATAATAAGGGCTATTTTTGCAAACATTTTCCCCTCTGTAAAGTTTTCTATAAATATTTAATTAATTAGTGCAAAAAGCTAATCAAATATGTGCATTTGAATTGTTATTCAGAGGACACTGAGGTCTGTCACTATGCTCATATGTCCTGGAAGGCTAAGTTTCTCTGTCATAAAGGTGATGAGTAGGAGGCCAGTCCTGCATGATCATAAGATTCCCCTTTGTACTTGGTGAAGGTCAGATGTAAATGATTTCCAATGTGCAGGTGTATCACAGAGTCATTTGGGCTTTAAGGGACCTTCAGAATCACCCAGATCCAACCCTGCTGCCACTAGATCAGGCTGCTCAAATCCCCATTCGATATGGTTTTGAGCACTTCCAGAGATGGAGCATTCACAGCTCCCCTGGGCAACCTGTTCTGGTGCCTCACCACCCCCACAGTAAACAATTTCTTCCTGACATCTAATCTAAACCTGCTCTTTCAGTTTTAAGCCAGTACCTCTCATCATATCCCAACTGGCCTTTGTAAAAAATCCCTCTCCAGCTCCATTGTAGGCTCCTGTTCTTCAGGCTCCTCAGTAGTCCCAACTCACTCAGCCTGCCTTTGTAGGAGAGGTTTTGAAGTTCTCTAGTCATCTTTGTGACCTCCTCCGGACTTGCTCCAACAGGTCCATGTCCTTCTTCTGTTGGGAGCCCCACACCTGAGCATTTTACTCCAGGTGAGGTCTCACAAGATTAGCGTAAGGGGGTGGAAAATTCCTTTCCTTGACCTGCTAGACCTGCTGCTTTTGATGCAGCCCAGGACACAGAATCACAAAAATCACAGAATGGGTCAGGTTGGAAAGGGCCACAGTGGTCATCTGGTCCAACTTTCCTGCTCAAGCAGAGTCATTCCAGAGCACATGGCACAGGACTGTGTCCAGTTGGTTCTTGAATATCTCCAGTGAGGGAGACTCTACATCTTCTCTGGACAATCTGTTCCAGTGCTTGGCCACTTTGACAGAGATGCTTTCCAGCAGGTTGGCCCCCAGCCTGTAATGGTGCTTGCAGTTATTCTTCCTCGCATGCAGCTCCTTGCATTTGCCTTTCCTGCATTTCACATTGTTCTCTGCCCATCTCTTCAACCCGCCACGGTCCCTCTGAAGTGTAGCACAGTTGTCTGAGATATCTGCCACCCCTCCTGGCTTTGTGTCATCGGAGAAATTGCTGAGACAGCCTCTGCCCCTTTATCCAAGCAATTGATGAATGAGTTAAACAATGCTGGGCCCAGTATAAAATCTCCAGCTAGATACTGCACCACTGATTGTGGCCTTCTGGGATCTGCTGTTCAGCCTGTTCTCAATCCACCTTAATGCACCTCACTCCCCTTCTCAGTTTACCTATGAGGATGTCGTGAGAGGCAGTGTTGAAAATGCTGCTGAAACTGAGGTAGACCATATCCATTGCTCTTCCTTCATCCATCTAGGTGGTTGTTTCATCTTAGAAGGCAATTAGGTCAAGCATGATTTCACATTCAGTGAATCCATGATGATTGCTCCTGATCACTTTATCATCCATGTGCATAGAGATGACCTCCAGAATGAGGTGTTCCATCACCTTTCCAGGGATTAAGGTGAGATGGGCTGAAAGGTAGTTCCCTGGATCCTCCTGCTTGTGTTTTTTGAAGAGTGGGGTGACATTTGCTTTCTTTTGGTTCTCAGGCACTTCTCCTGTCTCCATGACCATACAGTTGGCTTTCTGGGTTGTGAATGTGCACTGCCAAGTCACACTGAGCTTTTTGTCCACCGTCACTCTCAAGTCCTTCTCCCCACAGCTGCTTCCAACCCATTTTCCACCCAGCCTGCATTTGTCCTTGAGATTGCCCTGACCGAGCTACAGGACCTTGCATTTGGCCTTGTTGAACTGAATGATGTTCACATGGACTCAACCCTCAAGCCTGTCAAGGTCCCTCTGAATGGTCTCTCATATAATATAAACATCTCTCAGGACAATTGCGCAGCAGATTGGGTAAGACATTCTGTATCATGAACGAATGTCCTTATCAAAAGATATGATGACCCTTTCAAAGGAGGTTTTCCTAATAGTGTCCCAGCGTCAGCAACCACTAGAAATCTGAGTTTCTGGTTTCATAACTTTTCTGCAATGCTAGGTCCATTTATTTTATTGCACTCAGTTGTTTCAAATTTATTGTATAATATTTCACAACATATTATTTTACATGCTGTTATTTATACAGGTAAGTCTGATTCCAGAAGAGGAAAGGTGATTTGAATTTGGCTTCATTATGTCTTCCTGGCTTCTGGAGCAGCCCACTGGAACAGCCCCCAGCTTCAAAAGTTAGAGTGGCCCTGATGCTACTCATTTTGACACAAGTGCTGAACTAATCTTTAGCTCAGTAGGTGCTGAGGGAATTCCATCAGATCATTTACAAACACCTGCACTTAATGAACTTAAAAAATGAGGTAATACCATTTTAATGACAGAAATTCTCAGATTCTTGAGCTGATAACTTTGTTTGAGAAGGCAGTTACCATTTTCCCAATGGGAAGAAAGAAAATATTTCTTTTCTGTTAATAGTAATATCTGGATATTCAATCCACAATTCAATTCAATCAATATATAATTTTTAATATAAATTTGAAATACCTATGATAAAAATATCTGAAGAGCTTTTTCTAATAAAAAAGTGAAGCACACATAAAAAAAAGGAGAAGAGTATCTTAAATATAAATGTTACAATATAGAAAATACGAGTAATCTGAAAGGATAGGACTATTTTTAGAATTATAGGGATACATCTTGTGCAGATATGTTCCTGTATTTCAAAGATAAAAATTCCACTTAAATTAGTAGGAAAGAATTAATGGAGTAAGTTGAGAAAATGTAACTTTACTAAGGAGTTGACTTTTCATGTTCCAACCATGACCATATTGTTGTATTCTTTTAAATGCTTGCACACTAAATAGAATTTTTAAAGTGATTTTTTAGGGACTTTTGCTCAGTAACTAGCTTGCTTTCTTTCAACCTGCATTGCATCTGTCTTTGCACACAAAATTCCTTCTAATGTCCACAGAAGCTCTATGAGAAGTACAGGTGTAGGATGCACGTTAATTATCTGAGGATTAAAAACCTACAGTGAAAAGAGAGAAATTTATTCTCTTCCAAAATCATAAGGGAGATTACTAATGAAGATTAAAGTTTGAAATGTACAATGAGCTACTCCTGTATCTGTGTTCTGTAACTTTGTGACACCTCAAGCCCCCACAGGATAATAGGCTCTTTCATCTGGTGACACACACTTTCCTCTGGGGACCACAGAGACCACAGTTCTCTCATCTATCTATTAACAACCAGCAGGGAAAATTTATATCTAAATAATGAAACAATGCATGCTCTTCAAGATCCTCTCCTCCTTTGTTCCCTGTTTCCCAGGAGTAATTTCCTCCAGTGCATTTTATTTGACTTACCCAAGCCTCACGAATCACTGTGGTCACTCAAGTCACTTGTCTTCCTGGGCTGCAGCCTGCCTAAAGCCAGCACTCAACACAGGCCTCAGTTAAATCTGCAAAGAGAAGTGGAGTGAATCAACGTCTTCCAACACTACAATTAATAATAGTTGCTATGTAAAAGATTGACATAGTGTTTAGTACACCTGTGGGTTGCAAGGGATCTACTCCAGCAGTGAAGATTGCACCCAGAGTTCACAGAATTTGGCTCTGATGTTTCATACATTCTGTAATGCATACTACAAAAAAGGGTGGGTTTTTTGCTCAAAAAAGTATTAGTTCCTTAATAGAAATGGGAAGCAAATGCAGCAGCTTCTTTTTGACACCAGCCTGCAGAACCCAGTCTGGGGCCACACTGCATCAATGTTGTGCAATGTTTGAGATGTGAGAAGGGGAATGATCTTGGCTTCAGTTGAGTTGTGCAGCCTGACTGAGCCCTGTTCCTGGTCCCAGCACACCCTGGGGAATGGAGGAGAGATCCAGCTGTTGTGATCTCCAGAGATATCTCCAGAGATAACTACCTAACTACCTACCTACCTGGGCATCTGAATGCTGCTTGGAAGAGCAGCACACAAAGACCATAGATAAGCAGAGGCTTCTCAGCTGCACAGGCATTCTGGTTTTTGTTCCTGAAGGACCTTCCTACCTGGTTTTTTCATGATTTTCTCACCTTCCTTTTCTTTATTTATTTCTCTTTTTTCCAGGGGAGCTGAAGAAAATGGAATAAGGCTGTGCAGTTCCCTGAGTGCTCCCCTTCTTCTCATTGGGTTTGTGCTGTAAGAGGATATGTCACCCTCTGCTCCTGAGCTGACACTGTGTTGAGCAGTGGCTTTGAAAACCAAGGTCCAGCAAGAACCCGAGGAAGTCCAGCCTTTGATCAGCCACACAGCACCATAGGTGATGTGTCATCACAGAGGCAGGGACTGCACATTTTAGTCAGGGGTTACCTTTAATCTCTAATTTGGCAAAACAAAACAAAATAAAGCAGAAATTCCCCTGAAGCAATTAATTTTTGCTTTTAATGCCAGAGAGCTTAAGTGTGGCAGTTTGGTGATGTGCTATGCAAATTAAAGCTGTGAAAAAACAAAGCTAGTTAAACACAGGTTTTTCTTTAGCAGGTAATTATTCTTAGCTGTTTCCACATGCCTCCTTACATCCACAAAACCCTGGTACATTACAATGAAAGACTTATTTCAGAACTCACACATGCACTATTTTGTTAGCAGTGGAAGCACAAGCAGAACATCTGGGTGCCAAGTTCAAGCAAAGTGCAAGATTTTTTTCTAAATTCAATGTTGGTGTGTCCCATCATGTAACTATGATATATGATAAAAGGAAAAATCACAGCCAAACCCAACCTTGTTCAAAGCAAGGTGCTAGTGAAAGGATGGGATGGAAAATAAGTACTAATGGATTAATGTTCCATGATAAATGCTTTATTATAAAAGCTAGCGAGTGATTAGATAATTCTTGCTTCCAAAAGCAGGGTTTAAATATTTCTGCTTGGCCAGAAACCAAAATAAATACATCACTTAACTATCTGGTTTATAAAAACATCTATATGAATAAAAATGTAATACAGATTTGGTTCCTTTTGTACAGTAGGTGTAATAAATAGCCAGCTACAGCAATGTGCTGCTTACTGTTTGGAGCTGTTACAATATATAAGAAAGCTGTTATAATATATAAAAAGAAATTAGATGCTTTAAAGGTACAGCCAGAATTCTCCTCCATACAACAGAGCTAAACTGTTACTAATTAAGACAGTTTTTAAAAGGTTCAACTGTAAATGTTCAGATAAATTAATTTTCCTCTGTAAAGAAAACAAAGATACAAACATAGAAAACCCCCGAATATTTAGATTCATAACATCTGTGCAAACACTTGAGCCACGATAATTTTCATTTCCACCAGCATAACAGATTTTGAACAGAGGTAGATTTGTCAAAAGGATATAAAGATAGTAGGTATAATTCCTTATAAGACATTGTTTCTGTAGATATGTTTATTAATTAATGTATCTCAAAAGACTTATGGGGGAAATTAATTTTATCCCTGTTTCACTAGGGAAGAAGTCACTTCACTAGTGAAGAAGGTATTCAGGAAAAAACCAGCTTATTCAGCACCCCCCAACAAATCAGACTGCACATTTCTCAGGTCTAATTTAGTACCATGTTTGTTTAAAGGATCATGATGGCACTAGTTGCCTTGGTTAAACTTGATGCAAATGCTTGGATAGACACTTGATACTTTCTGATTAAGGAAGTGTCTTTAGAGGGGCAGTGTCCTCAAATCATCTCTGGTGCCTTCTGTTCAGTTTTCTCAGAATAACCAATATAATTTCAAATAGCATCTAAAAAAATTCAATCTGAGAAGCCTGGCTGGACCTTGAGAGTTGGAAGGGAAATGGCAGACCCTATCACACGAGGTCTCCTCCTGTCTACAGTTACTGAAACATGGATAAAAAGGTTAGAAAAAATTGTCCAAATTCTGTTACAGATTCAGTCACAATCACAGTACATTGACTTAACAGGGAATGAACAAACACAGGAATGTGTGAACTATCGGGAGGAGGACACAGATGTTATTTTACTAGAACATCAAATTAAGAGTAAAGCAGAACAATGCAGAGAAATGGCCTCATGCTTTTTCCTTCTGTCAGCTTATGATCTGTCTGCACTCTGCTTCTTGTTGAACACCCTTGATTTTGTTCATGTCACTCTGGCTTGCTTGGGTTATTGAGGAATGCTCCAAGTGCCAAGGGAATATAAATGACGTGAACAACAGTCAAAGAAACCATGAGTTGATCATGTTTACAGTGAAATAACCCATTTTAAAGCATGACCTTGTGCTTCTTTAACATTACAACACTCCCAAATCTTAAGAGCTCAGTCTTGTCTCAATATGAAAGGCAAAGAGACCATTCTCTTAGTCCAGGAAGCCCAGGAAAAAGTGAGTGTTTATGCATTTTTCTTCTGGCTGTCTAGAATTCAATATTTAATAAATATATTTAGTTCATGGTGTCTGCTGACTGGGATGCTGGATGTGCTTATGGGTTGTTGCTCCATCTTCTGCAATCTCACCACCTCGTTCTGTGCACAGGATGAGAGAACAAGAGCATGAATAAACCTATTAAGTCCAATTTCCCTGGCCTTTGGAGAGATTGTCCTGGCCAGCAGTTTTGGGCTCAGGCAGACCAGCCCTAAACCTGAGCAAATATGGGGGTCCCCAGTCTGTGCTATCACAGCTGTGCTGCAAAGAGTCCTCAGATACTCCTCAAAATGCTTACTCAGGAATGTCTGCTCACACTACACTCACTCCAGTGTAAACACACCCATATAGCAGATGTAGAACATGCCCCCGACGGAGATAATGCAAAACCCAGCGATGGCTGGTGAATAAAGCAGCCTACATGCAGTCACTCTGCCCTGCACATTCGTACTAAGATGAAGGTCAGACTTCAGCTCGGTGCAAAGCTTGTGGAGTGTGCCAGCCGCACAAAGTACAATACAATAAACATCTGGGAGTGTTGCTTTCTTCTGCTGCTATCAGTCTTACGGATGTCAGTGGAGCAAAGAATTGGCCTGTTTTGTATTGCCCTACAGTAGTTTTACAAACAAGGTAGATTTATATAGCTTTGGAGTTAAGCTACTGCTACAAAAACAAGTCCTGTAGAAATGTTTGGTGTGAGAGTATTTATAGAGAGGCTATGTTGGTTTCTATTGTGTTAATGCTAAGGCTCTCTTAAAGTTATGCAGAGCATAATTCTTTCCCTAAGGGAGGGGTAAAAAATTATACTTTTATAGAAAGATCCCCAGTCCTAACATCAATGGCTTAAAAGAAACACCTTTATGAAAGTACTTGAATTAAGCTGTGCACTGAAAGTCAATAGAAGAAATTATATTGAATTGTCTTGTATGCAAGCTACTAGGAAATGCATCTGGTGAAGGTGTGCAGCACATCCATGAGTAAAGATACCTGATCACCGTTGCAGTTAACACACTGTTTCCCCAGAAGTTCAGCTGGGATTTGATTTTGTTGGGTGCTGAAACCTATTTCACAAAATTACCTGGTCACGCAACTCACATATAATTGAAATAGGAGCTGATTGCTTTGAATAACTTTGATGAAATGGACCCAATTTTTTTACCTACCAAACTTCACCATATTTTCAAAATATGTTTCTAATATTAAAATGTTGTTAAACACTGGAGGAAGAGCTGTTCTAATGAATGTTGTGCAACAGTTATTTAAACATTTTCATTGGAGCATGAAAAAAGTGTGCCGTGAGTAACCTGAAGAAGATGCAGGAAAATCCTTTTCCCTGTGTGGTGCAGAAGTGACTTGAGGGCTCCCAAATATCACTGTTGCCTTTTATATTGCTGAACTTCTTAAAAAGTAGAACAGAACTATCACATGTAAATTCATGTGATGTATATGTGGTGGGGAAGTTTCCTCCCTTCCCAATGATCTGTATGAACAGAGCAATAACATATTTCTCTGAGTGCAAAGTTTGGGGTCAGAACACTGGTTTTGTCAGAAGTCCCGGGACAGGTTTGCTTTTGAAAATGACCTTTCACCATAAAATTAAGTATTTCTAGTGCTTATAGAATGTGAGGCATTGGGGTGTATCCTGCAATATTTTGAATCAAAACTGACAGACGCTGGAGTGCATGTTATCATCCTTATTTGTCTGAGAGCCTGGGATGCGGTTGATACTGTGCCTGTGTCCTCATCCACAGGGAGGTTTGGATTTTCCAGTCTTGAAGTGGCAGAGATGAAGAGCAGCAGATGGGTGTGCTCACACAGGGTAACCGTGGGCTCCTATCTTAGGTAGGAGTCACACTTATACACCACGGGCAAAGGCAAGCTTTCTTCAAAGCACTGATCACAGTAAGAGCCTAAATAGGGTTTTCTAAACCACTTTTTGAGGTGCCTATCTCTTCTTAATGGCTATAAAGAGAGTGTAGGGTGACTGGCCTCTGAAATTAGTTGCTTCCATTGATATTGTGAATATCCACTGAGGGCCACCTGGAAAGGATTTGCTTCCTCCTCATCCTCTGAAGATTGACCCTGTTCACTCAGGCTATGCTCCTGAGTGAGCTTTTGCCCCTGCTTGAACTCAAATAGAGTGAAGGTTTGTTTATATCCAAACTGAATTAAAATTTCCATGTAGTACAGGGTAGGAGCTGTGTGAAAACTGCAGCTCTGCCTCCAGGGAGTCTTGGTTTACAGTGAACCTCTTGAACAAAGAAACATCAATTTTCTGTTTTTCCCCACTCCTCTTATTCCCCCACGATGAGCCAAAAGAATTCAGCCACTGTGGGGGTGGCTCACCGTCTGCTCTTGGGGCTTTTCACTCAAAGGAAGATGCTGACTCCTCACGAAGCTACTAGTGGGCTAAGTGTAAATCTGCTTTCCCACTCCAAGGATTTGCCTCTGACTATGCACAGAAATTTATAGTTTGTTTTTTAAAAAAATATTGCTCCCCATTACCCATGAAAGAGAAAGGCTTGTCGGAGCTCCACACCTCCCAGGCACAGTGCTATTGGTTGCCCTGCCAGCCCCGTGATGTAAATTACCTTTGCACTTTGTAATAGAGTCAGCACCATGACAGGAACTCACACATCACTCAGTTGGCCAAGGGTAATAAAGAGGAAAATCAAAAGGAGCATGAGTTCATGCTGGAGGTATGTGCAATCAAGGAGAGAGATTTATGACAAAAGCTGAGTTATAATATTATAGGGTATAAACAGCTTCTTACTGTTATATTTTCATAACATTCATACACCCCATGTTCCTTCAGCAAGTACGGTGTTAAGTTTGGGGGAGACTTAGCTGTGAATTTTTGCCTTCTTAAAAAGGTCTGGAAAAACAAACTTGCATTTACGTGGCATAAAAATCGTTGCTGAGGTTCAACCTACTGGTGTGGATAAGTACAAGGTAGCAGCCTCTGGCTAACAGGTATCAAAAGCAAGTTTTGAAAGCGTGGTGTGATGATTCTCATTTGTTGACAGAGGTTTAGCTTCTAAAAAACTCACTTGGTCTGTTCATCACACTGCAGAAACATCTATCATCAGTAGCCACTCAGGTGTTCACCAGTATTTACCAGAAGCAGTGCCAAGTACCTGGCACAGGGATGGCCTCAGTACAGACCGTACCCAATTCTTTCTCCTCAGAATATCACAACTATAACATTATCTGAACATCCTCTGGTACAGAGTAGAAATGGATGTGCTCTCCTGGGCTAAAGCGTTACCAGTTTCTGATTCAGATGCTGAGCAAGAGCCACTCTCTCAGGAGATGGCACACTGATGTCCTTGGTTCCCATGCTGGTGACTCCCCACAGAGCTGCTCCATCACCATCAGAGCCCCTGGGCATGGTCTGCAAGTCCCAGTGATGTGGGCCAGCATCCTCGGCATCCTCTTATCCCCTCCACTCACACTAATCTCTGCCTCCTAGGTGGACAAGTGGCTGGTGTGCAAGAGAATAAAGAAAATAAAGCATAACAAAAAGCTGAAACACAACAAAAAATCCATTTGTAACTTGGAATTAGCTCAGAACAGAATTTTAGAATAACTGAAATGCTGCAGAACCATATAACAAAAATAGACTATTTCAGTGTACTTTCTTTGTCTCTGTCTTTGCTACAAAGAGCAGATCTTTGCACTTGCTAGCACTGTATGATCTGAGTTTCCCTGAAAATTTGAAAAAAGGAACATTTCTGGTGTATGTGTTTCTTCTAGTGGTCTTTATGCCACTTGAGATCTCATGTAAGTAACCAACAAGAGGCCCAGGCACTGAGACCTCCTGCCCTCCAACCAAGTTGTAGCTGTGACCTCAGTCAAAGTCCCTAGGACTGGTGTATGCTGTCATGGTATGTCAGCCCTTCCTCTGGGATGCCTGTTTTTCACCTCATCTCACCCCACAAGTCCACTGCCTGTGGTGAGATATAGGGGGAGCCAGGTTTAGCCCCAAAGAAATCATCTCCTAGTTTGACAAGAGGGTAGAATTACAGAATCATAGAATCAATGAGGTGGGAAAAGACCTCTGAATGTATTGAGTCCAGCCTTTGACTGAATACCACCATGTCAACTAGACCATACCACTGGTTGCTGTGTCCAGTCTTTCCTTAAACACCTCCAGGGACAGTCAATGGAAAATGTGGAAAACATCAGCCCACTTTTTATATTAAAGCACAAAGGATGAAGCAGATGTTTTTAAGTAAACATGGACTCTTGTTATGCATTTCTGAGAAGTCAAGAGAAGCTTTTTCAGAAGCAGGAGTAGCCCACGAATTTAAAGGGGTTTTAAATACTGTACTTTCCCATAAAGCTATAAAATCCTGGCAGAAAGCTCAGCAGCCAATCAAGGAGGAATGAACCTGAGCATGTTATAACTCAGATTACCAATAAAAACGTCAGGCTGAAATCAGAAGTGGGTAGTTTTATAATCTTGAACTGAAAGTATTTTTTTAATTGCTTTCAAATGGGGAACTTAATAATATAATGAAATATATGTATAAAAAGCCCCAAAGTGCTACAATCTGCTTTACTATCTGACTTTGTCAAGCTGATTATTATTACAATAGGGGAAATGGTGGATTTGAATGTCTTTTCTCTGGCACTGCAGTTTCCCAGCTGTTTTATTGGGATTGCATTAAAACTGGACAAAATGTACTCTGCTGATTCCATAAAAACTAGTTGAGCATTAAGAGTTAATACCAGCATTTTAAAATCATTAAAACCAGCCTATAGCTGCAGATTAGTGTGGGGTGAGATGTGTTATTTGAAGCAGGTGTGATCTGTCAGGAGCAGTGTTTTGGCATTTTACAACCAGTGGGGCTACGTGCACAGCTGTAGACTGAAGAGAAATGGACCAGCATGGGTACAATGGGCGGCTTTGTATATATGTTGCTATTTTGCTAATGCACTTTTAGCATATATATAGATAAACAGTTCAAATATTGATTGGTATTTTGTGGTATTAATAGGCTCACTTTAATCTGGTTTAGTCTCTAAAGTATATTACATTGATCAGTGACCACTGATATATTTTCTTAGTGAGACTAAATTATGCTCTTTCCCAAAGGATATGTCTGTAAACAAAAGTTTCTGGAGGAATAGTTTGGATAGTGAAAGAGAGCTGAGTATGTGTCAGTCAGGTGTAAACTGCTGGAAATAACCTGTTACTTTTCATGGGCCAGCTTGTACAGATTGCTTCAGAATAGAGTTGGTTGGGAGCCAGTGATCAAACACTTCTTTTGTTGGAAAATGCCAGTATGGGGAAACAGAGGTATTTCATAGGAATGTGTCAGGTCTGATGAAGTTTTGATGAAATACAAACAGGGTCCTGCTGGAAGCCTACCATGTTTCTGCCAAACTGCACGGGCTGTCGTTGGACCAGAAATTGTTTATTCTTCTAAGGCTCATGTTGGTAGGGCTGCCTCAACCTCCACAGGTCCTGACCCTCCCTGGTGCTGGTGAGGCTGGGCAGTGTGGAAACCTTGGCTGAGGCTTAGAGGGTGTTCTTCCAAGAATTATTTGATCATGCAAATTTCAAGCCTCAAGTTTGAAACCTCAATTCAAATCTCAAAACAATTTCAAACCTCAAATCTTCATTATGACAAAACAATTTTTTACATGGATTTTCTTTTCCATGCAGTGTTTTTATATTTCTAATTTTCCAAAAGGCAGTGAAGTTTGAAATTACTTTAAGTAGAGGTGTCTTCCCAATAAAATTTTAACTTAATCTCATATAGCTGATGGCACAGAAATGCTACTGCAATACACGTGGATTACCCAGACTTTCGTATAAACTCCACAGATTTTGACAGCAACATGTTATTTGGGACAGGACATGTAGTGGTCTTCCACTGTTTAAAGTAGTAGAATCCTTAGTATTGTAGTAGAAAACTTCCCTGATACTACTCTTATAAAGAATGTTATTTACTATATTACAGAGCTAGTGAAAAATATTTTTTTTAGCTATGTGGCAAAAACAAAATATAATTGAAATATGTAAACTCTGTAAGTTTATGGAAATGTTGAGTTAAACACCATAAATACTGAGGAGTAAATTTTAAGAACAAATGGATTTCTGTGAGACTGACAGGTTATAGGTAATATGTAGATAGTGCTCTTTCCTTTGCTATAAATGTGAGAGTCTGTTTTTCTTCCCACCTATACTGATTTTTTTCCATTGTAATTCAATTCTATGCAGTGAAGCTACTAGTGATTTATACTAGTGCAAATAAGAATCAGAATTGGGAGCATTACTTTCAACCCAGCAGTGTCCATTTAACTGTCACAGTGGGTAAAGACAAGAGCTCTCAGAAAAGGTTATTTATCCTTATGGGAAGGGACAATAAAAACCACAGGGGATTTCCCTTCTGGCCTGGGTGGAATTTTAAGGGATGGAAGAAGGTAATTTTTATTCTACACTTTAATTATCCAGGACCTTTGATGTTAGTGGTAGATATCTGTATAAATCTCAAGGGCATGAAGTTAATGGAATTACATTAAGGGTGCATTTTCCTCAAGGAGAAATTCACACACTCTGCTTTGCAGCTAAGAGTGCTACAGGTCAACAAGGCTTTGCTAATTATTATAGATTATGTGAAACATGACTACTTAGACCACAGAAATATGTACTGTTCAATTATACATGTATAACCAAAAAGACAATATTATTCTGAATCTTTTTCCTATTGAACAAAATGCTACTAGACTCCAGCCAGGAGCACTGGTATGTTAGCTGGAGGACTGTGACTATAAAGCAAGGTCTTAAGAGTTTAATCCTCAATTTTGTACTTAAGTCTTGTACTATTTGCATTCTCTGTTACTGGGACATTCACATGATCCCTGGTGACTCCTGGGACACAAAATGTGTATCCTGTGCAGCCAAAGGAGTAACGCCAGCACTGTCACATAATAAATAAAAATGTAGAAGATGAAATGTTATAACATTCTGAAGGGGGTAGTAGTAAGTGAAGTCAAGCTAAGGAAGAATGTCTCCAGAAAGGTCTCTGAGGCAAGACCAAGGATTTTCAGTTCAAAATATCACAATGGGAATGCGAGGGTTTGGTTTCCATCATCTCTGGTGGTACAACAGAGGTGGGGAGGAACAAGGGGTAGAGATCAAAGAGGAGAGCTACCACCAACACTTTCAGTGTCTCCAGTGTATGAGTGGTCATTAAAAGCCAGCAATGGTCACATGAGGTTACATGATATTATAACCTCCCTTTTGGAAAGAGAAGCTATTCTGCGGCAAGGAAACTACTTTTCCTGAAGACTGGTCTCTATTTGGAAATTTTCCATGCCTGTGGGAGAGGCTTGTAGTTTGCTCTTATTGATGGTGAAGTTATGGTAAAATTTATTTAGAGAGAAAACTGTTCTAAAAGGGCAGCGGCAGAAAGAAAAATGTCTCTATGTACACAGTGGCTCAGTCTGCAAAAGCATTAATTTAAAGACTTCCTATGCTTTACTATCATTAACACATTGTAAACACATGAAACTAACTATTCATAAAATAGCATCCATTTCATGGTCCAGATTGCTCTCTTCTTGTGGGAAACCATGCAGGAAGAGCAGGGCAAGCCCCTGGGGAATAGGAAAAATTTCAATATCATTCCTTAAGGGAAGATAATATTTCTCTGGCCCATAAGCTAACAGCTCATTTGAATGTGAGAATTGGTATAGCTGCAAGACTGCCATAGGATCCAAAATCCAACCTTCTCCATGATTCTGCATCCCATCAGTACAGCAGGAGATAACTCTGGGGCTACAGCAGATCTTGTGCTTCTTAATCCTCAGCCTGATGCCCTTGCAGGTCTCACTCCAGACATTAAGCAGAAAGTCATACAACCTGCTGGAGAAAATTATAAGGTCTCAGATAAAATTACTTGATGAGGTCTGGGTTTCAAAGAGGACACAGATATGCATAAGATGAAGAAAGATATACACAGTGAGAGAAGATTTAAAAATGAACAAAGAGATTTGCCATGAGAAGTTGAAGAATTGAGTTTATTTCCTCTATCACATTAAAAAAAATGCAGTGTATATCTGTCTCTCAAATGTGACATGGGTTACTTTTGTTCCTTTTTCTGGGCTAGTGGATATATTAGGTTATAAGTCCATGGACAATGACAGATTATGAGTCAAAAATGATGGCAGTGTCAAGCTGAGGACGGATACTGACTCATCTCTCTAAATACAGCATCTCTTGGTTCCATTACATTTCCAACAGGAATTGTCATTTGCTAAGCATCTGCCAAGCATCTGCCGTGTTTCTCATTCTGCATTACTCTACATTTCTAGAAACCTGCTTCTAGGCACTGCTGCAATCCCTTCTCCTGTTTTCTCCTATGGGCATGAGCTCAACCAAAAGCTTGCTGAAAGCATGAAAAAGTTACTTTAACTACTCTGCTGAATTCTGGGTCAGGAGAGTGGAAGGGAAGAGAGTCCATCTCCCACCCCTGCATTCTCACACACACACCACGAATGCCATGGAGCCAGGCTGGAAAGAGCAGAGGATGGTGTCAGTTCCAGCCTTTCATTTCCAGTTAAAGATGTCTGTGCTACTGAGGATAGTCTGGTCCTTTGTAATGAGATATAAGCTTACAGGAGAACTAGACTAATTGTCCCAGCAAAGTTCTGAAAAAAATCATGTGGTAGCGAGTATAAACAAAAGATCTAACAGTCTCTTTCAATTGATGTTACTTGTATTGCACTTGAAATGTATACAGTGCTACATGAAGAAAAGCACATACCACCAGTGCGAGCAACTTCCAGCTCTGTAAGAAGTGGGAAACACATTTTTTTGCTCAAATGAGGTTTGACTTAAACTAGTGGCACTTTGTGCAGCTGTTAAATTGTATTTTGAACTGGCATTTGCAGACATCTTATCACATCCAGATTGAGGCAGAAATTGGACAAAGATGTGAATGGTCATTGCTCATCTGAAAGCTATTCCTGTATTCTCTGTAGAACTGTTGATATTTGAATTGGGAAAACACCTCTCTCTCTGTTATATTGTTTCACCCCTCCACCAGTGGCAGTTTTATCTTTTCAACTGCCTGTGCTCAGGCAGCAATGGTTGGAGTGTGGGGGGACCCACACTTTACCTGTCATCTTCTCCAGCATAAGGCTGACAATCTCAGACAGCCAGCATCACTTGCAGTGCAGCAGAAAGATAACCTACAAAACTCGGTAAAATGGTTGCATGAGATATGGATATGTATAAATCTCTCTCAACAAAGAAATGGCAAAGTGCAGCTGGGCAGAACGACCACCTTAGTCCTCCTTTACATCTCTTCCTGCAGAAGTTTTACCAACAAGAGGACCTACTGCTCCACTGAGCAGAGATGGGGCAGAAGCTTTGGGCTGTGTTTCTGCCTGTGACTGATGGACTCAGACTTGAAACCAGGCATGCAGATTCCCTGAGACCCAGTCACTGTGCCAATAAAACTGACCGGTGGAAGATATCTCCCTAGGACATGGTGAGGAGGAATAAATAGTTGAAAAGAGCATTGAAGTATTTAGCTGAAAGGTACTTGATACTGTCAAATTATTATTATATTCTTTATTCATTGATAAATAATTTAGACAGGCCTTGGGAAAATGTGGACATTTGAAAAGTGGCCAATAATATTCCTTACAAGAAAAGCAATGACTGTAAATTTGAACATGCTTTATATAGGCTACATCTGAAGAATGAAAATATATCTGTAGATAAAATTACTACATTTGTAGAGTATAAAAGTAGGATATAATCATAATCCCCCTTTGAGTAAAGCAGGAAAAAAAAAGAAAAAAAAGAAAAGAAAAAAAAATAAAAAAAGAAAAGAAAAAGAAAAAAGAAAAATGAAAAAAACAAACCAAAACAGTTGCTTTGCAAAGTTTCTAGATGCAGAGTTCAATAAAACCTTGATGTATGTAGGATGTATAAGCAGAACTGAGCTTGGATATATTAATCTCCAAAACCCTTTCTTTTGCAGCCAAAATATGCCTACATGGAGTAGATTAAAAATATTTATACAAGGCAAAATTCCAAGGCTAGTGAACATCCTGTTGCCAAAGACATTTTGCGGACAACAATATATCATTTTACCACATACAGTAGTTACTGCTTTCACAGTGAAAGAATATGATAACATAGATATATACACATGAAATTCAGAAATTATGTTTGTGCCCACAAGTTGACTGAAGTGTCTCATATGGTCATGCAGGAGACCAAATCCTCCAAGTGACTGCAGATGCCTTCTTTTCCATGCTCCCCAGGAAAAAGCTGTTGTTTAGACATGATGGATGTCTTTGGTTGCTAGCTATAGACTTGGAGTAAGTTGCCTGGCTGCATCACAGATTTTCTAAGTGAGGCAAGGCAGTCCTTTTAGACCTTCCCATCACCTTTAGAAACATTACTGAATATTACTAAGCCAGAGTTAAAGCTTCCTAAGCCCTTCACTGCAAGGCCATAGAAACCTATTCAGAGAAACAAATCAAAGAGGATAAGAATGATTCAGGCCAAACATCCTCACTGTCCAGAGTCCCATGTCTAGAGCAGGCTTTGAATTATTTCTATGCCATGATTATTGAATTATTTCTGTGCCTGATCTCCTCCAACCTGCTCCTGCTTCACTGCAATTAGTTCTGATATTTTATTTCTTACTGTTACATACCTCCACTTTTTTTTTTTTTTTTTCCAAGTCTGCCATGGATTCATCTCGTTTGGTAAAATCCTCTCTTGTAAAAAATGAAGCATGGGGACCATCTCCTCCAAGTTCAAATTCTTTGAGGGACATAATTGTATGCATTTCTCCAAGATCTTCCTCAGGCTGAAAACTCTAAGCCAAATCTCATGGGGTTTTTTGGTGGAAGTATTTCCACTTCAGTGTCCATCTTTATTTTCCTTGTCTCTCTCTTAGTAGGTTGCAACAGTCTCTTAGAGATGAGGGGATGAGGACACAATGATGAAACTATACATGAAACAAAGATTTCTATCACAAAATAATGTCAATTTTTTGGTGTGCTCCTTTTTTCTTTTGTAATTTTTCTTTTGTCATTTTTCTTTTGTCATTTTTATGTTTGTTTTTCTTTTTTCTCTTCAATATTCCCTTCCAGAAACACTTTTCTGTTTTTTATGCTACTTTGGTATAGGCCTTCTATGGGCTCAACCTCCCTCTGCTGGCTCCTGTCTATCTTCTTTTACTGTAGACAGAACTCAGGTAAACTGTGATCCTAGAGCATAAGTATTCCATGTTATATTTCTAAAATAAGGAGGAATTAATATGGACTTTTATTTCCCCCTTTTTTTTTTTTCCTCGAAAAACCCCAATGAATACTGTGAAAATTAACCTGAGACACAAAAACAGTATTCCAATAGAAAATGTAAAATATGATTACTTACATTAATTAGCAATACTCAATTTAATGAAGTGTGGTTATCTCCAGTTTTGGCAAAATTATCCTTTTGTTCTGCCAATTTTATTGAGAAAAATAAAAGCAAAGTACATGGAAAATACTAACAATAGATAGAGATGTTAAACATGCTCCAAAACTATGTATCTTGCCATTCTGCTTAACAAAAATAAAAATAAAAATAAAAAAATAAAGTAAACCAAAGACAATAAAAACTGTGTTTTCTAAATGATGCTGAAGAAAAACCAAAACAAAACTACTTTTGTTGGGCAATAAATGAAACAGTTTTCATCCTGGCACACTGACAGACCTAGTTATGACAAAGTTAACATAATTTTTCGCAGTACATTTTATAAAACAATTTATTTGCCTTGGTTTGATGTTCACTTTGAGTTTTTTGAAGAGGTTAGAGGTCTATAAAAAGAATGTAAGGAGATTCCTCTTCTTGGATATTTTTTTAATTTGAAAATGGGATATTTCTTTGATTAAAAGAAAAATAAATAATTATTCTTTCATACTCACTCTTAAATACTTTTCTTAGGTAAAATTGAATAATCATTCAAATCTTGAAATTTTAACTATTTGAAAAATGGTTTAAGAAGTCATTTCAATACAAAGAAATACGAAATGTCAAAATTTTTATTTCAAAGTGTGTACTCTCTTCAAATCGCTTAGAATTTTCAACACAAAATTGCAAAAAATAATTTGTTGTCCAGCCACTTGCACTTTGTCGGGATTTATTTAAATGTTTACTTTTTTTGTTTATTTGTTTAAAACTCTTGGGCTAGCAGCTGTAATCTGCTCTAATTATAATGCCCCATTGTACAATAATTAGTCCAATTTTTTAACTCTACAAACTATGAACATGAACCTCATATTAAACCAGAAACTAGAGCTAAAAACCTGACTTTATAAAATAAATGAGTATCAGGGATTATGCTGTTTTGTCACACAGAATAACAAACTAGCTAAATTAACTTTACTAGAGCCAATGTCCAAAATTATTTAAGTTACACCATGGTACACATCAGTGTCAAATATTATAGATGGTTGCACATTCCAAACCCACTTAATTTACAGTGAAGAAAGGCTGGACTCTGCTTTTTATCTTTACCAAGCTTTCAAGCAGAAAGAAATACCCAGGCCTCCCAAAACCTAAAACAGGAGCAATAAAGAACCAAAGAAAAGATGAGAACTTTTCCATTCCAAAACAAAGCTGCTATTGGCAGCTACATTGCAGGACATCCTGTTTTGATTTTTCTATTTCATCCATTCTTCATCTCAACTGTTTTTCAAACACTTTCAGTAAAGATCTTTAAACAATTGTGGAAATGTTTTCTCTTAATTTAGGGAAGAAAAAACAAACAAACAAACAAACAAAAACCTTTGAGATGGCTCAGAGCATTCTGAACCTAGTGCCACTAAGGTACCACCCTCACATAAGTGTACAAGGACCACGTGTTTACAGAGAAGTGATGTCCTGCATTGTGCTTGAGGTATCAGGGGTTTCCCTGCTCCCAGAATTTAGGCATCCTCTACATAGGCAAGTCCTGATCCTGCAGACACTTGTACATGTTAATTGTTCTGATGGACACAATCACTGACTCAAAGTTGTTCAAATGCATGAAGTCAGAGGCATGGAAGTGTAACTCAGAGTTAAACATAACCTCACTTTTTTTTTTCCATCAAACTCTTTTTTTCCCTGAGCCACACACTGTGGCAAATACTTGTTTACTTCTGTATTTCCCAAGACTTTTTCTCCCTTATTGTATGTTGCTTGGTAATGAGACTATTCTATGGTAATGATAAAAATATTTTGAATGCAATATGTATTAAGACTGTTGTTGATTGAAAATTACTTCAAGATATATATAAATTGTTTTTAGTTTTGTTTTACCTCCTTTTGCAATCTATATTCTATTAAAAAACATTTGGCTTTCCTTTTTTTTCTTTTTGAATAAAACAAGCCCATTCTTTTCTAATCTGGCAAATAAAACTTAATAAAATTATATTCTTTGATCTCTACCTAACAAAGAACTGTATATTGTTAAATGAAGTGGAACTGCAGCTACACAGTTTGCTGTGGACACACACTCCTGGAATCAATTATCTATAGATTTTAGAGGAGCACAGAATTTACAGACTTTTCAAATGGGAACTGATAATGAGCTGAAGGAAAAACACAGATGTTTCATAGTCGTGCAATGACAAGAAAGAGATCAATAAAACACTGTGAAGGAAAATTTTAAAGGAAATAATATTTCCAGATTAATATATAATATTTCATTGGGCACCACTGGAGGATATAATTTAATTATTTGGAGAGATAAATATGTACACCTTTTAAAATGGTTTCTATGAGAGTTACTCAATAGTATTGCAGTTTTAATACCTAAGTATTAAGTAACTTTTATGTATCACATATTATTAATAAAGTGGTGATATAATGTCCACTCATCTCACAGAAGAAAGTGCACTGCTAGAAAGTTTACCATAACCTGCAAGGGTGATGGAACTGCCAGTGTTGCAGCTGCTGCCAGAGCCATGTCTGTGCTTTGCTGGACAGTCAAAATGCACTACACACCATGGAGAAGGAAATACTTGTAAGTTTTCCAGCTTGCCATCAGCAGATGACTGCTCTGAGCGAAAGGATTATATGTGCAGGTCCAGCTGTGTAACCATTTGATGCCAGATACTTTCATATCCACATCCATGAACTGTTATCTGAACCTGAAAAATCAGAAAAAGAACTGCACAGCCTTCCTTTGCATTCAGTTGAGAAAGACAGGGTCCCCAAAGGGAGATTTTATCTCCCCAGTGATTCTAAAAACAGTGTAGAAGGTTGACTCAGATGCTGACAGTAATGCTGTGGATACCTACAGCAAGCCAACAAGTCTCATGGTACCTCTATGGGTGATTCAAGCCAGCTGAAAGTTCAGTTCAGCTCTAAATCAGCAGCACTAGTTATAGTTGCACACTGAATCTGCATCTGCCTCACTTGGGGTTGAGGTGTCAGGGAGAACGAGTTCACAACTTACCTCGAAGCTCTCCTAGATGCACCCCTGATATTTGGAGAAAGCATCCTAACAAGTCCTGGAGCTTTGATAACATACATGAATCATATGCTTTAAGAAAACAAAACCCCAAACAACAGCAAAGATCTATTTACCTTTCAGCTTCACCTCTACTTTGTCATTGTAGATAAATTGTCTTTAGAATTTTGGCTTAAAGCAGTGCTGCTCTTTGCTAAGGCATCCAGAGTGACACATAGGGACAAAACAAGACATGAAATAAGCTGTGAAGGATTATAATACCGGCAGGGAAAAGGTAAAAATCAGGAGCTGATATGAAGAAAGAGCACCACTGGACATAAAGTTTAGTGTGGACAAAAGTAAAACAAATAAAAGATTTATCAAGGAAAAGAGAACAGATATGGATTTAGGACAATGGGTCAGAAGGATGTTTCTAGCTGTCTCACTTTAGAAGGTGTCAGACAGATAGCTGAAACTTCTGAAGAGAAATCAAGGGATTTTTGTCCTCTTATCCTTTTCTTATGCTACTTTTTGCTACCTATTAATGTTTACATTTTATATAGGAAAAAAAATGAAGGTTAAGACCTTTCCTATCAATGTATTTCCTGTCCACAGTGCTCTGAATTAAAAATGTGGATTCTGTCTGATACCTGCTATCTTACATTATTTTTAGTCTTACATTTTCTCTTTTCATGTTAATATTTCAGATTATTCTTGGTCACATATTTAAATTTGGCAAAACTAAAAGACTATCTGGGGCAGGAACAAATAGAAAATACTGAGTACTTCATTCTAGATGTGATTGCTTTCTTCCTACAATGCACATCTCTTGGAACTGGGAGGGTCTAATTCCAGCTGTCACCTTTTCCATATTACCCTTAAATCTGAGAAACAAGAGCCCTGCAGTCACAAATTAGTTATAGATAAATGGAATTGCAGCACTGGCAAGTGTCCTGACCATGAGACCATAATGTCATCCTAGGAAATAATCATATCCACTTTCTCACTGGAGTGTGGGCTGCTGCAAAAATTGAGTGTTACCATGAAGAACAGGAAAAGCCCAGCTCTGTCTGTGGTTGTCCACCAATGAAGCAACTACTCAGGGTGTAAGTGTAACCAAAATTAAGGACGTATAATTCTTTCAACTGATACAGATGAATCAATGAATTCAGATGCCTACAAAGCCAGGCAGCTCTAGGAGCTAATTTGTTCTCTGGGTTTGAATAGATTTCAGGATTCCACCTGGGCACCACTCCTGAGGAAGTGGAAGCAGCAATTATCAAGAGAGGAAAAATCACAATGATGTTAAAGCCGTGGCTCCTGTTTACAGCCGAAGCATGTGCCAAGCACAGCTGCACTCAACATTTATCAGTGAAAAGGAGATCTCCAGCTGTCTTGTTGACAGGTACTAACCTTGCCTTGCTCTGCCACAATAATAGATTGTATTTATGATCAAAAATAAAGTATTCTATTATACTCCTGTAGTCACACATCCTATCTGCCCTGTACTCATCAGCATTTACATACACAGCCAGTAATTCAGTGTTTGTGCAACTGTGCAAACAATAATACTAGATAGCACTGTTTCTTTTAAGATCTTCTGTACAGATCTCTGGTTGAAACATAATCCTGACCTAACCATGCCCTCTTCTAGAAATGGGATGGTATTTGAAAATATGATGTACAGTGAAAGCCTGTGGAGCTGAGAACATTTAAGCTGAAGAGTTTGATCTTTGCACTCAGAGTTAAGCACCATTTAGACAGCCAAGTGGCTTAATTTTCAGAAGGGCAGACTGACTGCAAATGTGCTGGGTAATTAACATCCCAACAGTCCATTTAAGTAACTTAATAATGTTATCCCTGATTTACTGAGTAGACCCCTGGCTCGCAAATCAGAGACTAGGAGATCCCAGAGCATGTAACTCCCCCTCCAGCACTTCTCTTCATTAAGCAATGAGTCGAGTTTAAACCTCTACAGATATTTGGTGGATAGAACGAGTAACCCCTTGCAGCAGGTGGGGTCAAAACACAGGCACGCCCTCACCAGGGACTTCCTAAGTGATATCAGATCTGCCCACACCTTCATTCCCTGAGCAACTTCCCAGGTTTTGACTGTCTCACAGAGAGAGTAAAATCCTGCCTCAACCCAGTAGTGGCAGTAACATGAACTCCCCACAGGGACAAAATTTTTGATCACACACTCAGAAAGATCTATGTGAACAATCCCCCTTTTAATGTTATTTCGGTGTAAATTATGCACTACTCCTTTCCAGCCAACTTTTTTTTTTTTTTTTCTATCAGCAAAAGTTATTTGGTAAGGTTTTTGTTTTCATACTGGGTTTTGATTAAGGAGGAGGAAAAAAAGAGCTTCATTGCATTTTCACAGTATCTCTCGGCAGAGCAAGCACTCCTGTTTCTACTGTGGGATTTTGTTTTTCTCTACAGTATGTCTTGACAAATAGCCCTCTCTGATTACTGAGCTTGCACAAGATTTCATTATGGTTTTGATAACATGCCACAATCTTTAAGTTTCTGTTTGATATAAAGAGTCTGTCCCTGAACAGTAATCATGAGAGAGTGGGGAATATTGAGTGTTAGAGTTTCCATATTTTATGAGCTGCCAAAATAAATGATTTAGGGCAGAGAAGCCTGTATTAGTAGCAGATCTCCAGCTTCACTAAGGCAAGATACAGTGCTGACGAGTGGGCCAGTTTGTGGGAACTTATTTTTAGTTCCATTGTTATGACTTCAGTCTTCAGAGCCCAGATTCCCAGGTGGTATGAGTTGATCTGGTTGCATTGTCTTCTGTGCATCTGTGAGTTCTACACTCGTTTATGATTCTCCCCATAGCCCATGTCTGTCTAAGCATCTGGTGCTGATGAAACAAGTCTCTTCCGGACGTATCCAAAATTTTCATTTTACCACTGCCCAACATGAGCAGCGTTTTGATTATTTGCAGGGCTTCTTGGGATCTTTCTGTTCCCTGCTATGCTAATTCTATATTTGACTGTAGAAGTGGTATCAGTCAAAGGGGGAGTCAAGTTAGTTTTAAACTTTGGCTGGCTGCAAAAGAGGAGTAATACACCAGAGATCAAAGGGAAATATTTTCCAAGGATCTCTTCCAAGGGAACTCCTCTTGGATCAAAATATTCCAAGGGCCACACAGACTGAAAAAAATCTCTCCAGAGGCCAGAACTGCCCATTTTCAGAATCTCTGTATTAACAACTTCCAATTCTCTGTTTGAGCAAACTTCTCTGGTGGTTCCTGTTTCACTGTGTTGTTTATTATCTGTCTACTTGGGAAATCATATGTAGGTAGTGTTTCCCACCATGTTAATATTATCTTGCATGTATCTTAAAAAGTAATGCTTAACTGCTGCCAAGGCTGTGGGAAATTGTGTTTCTGGGAAGCTACTGATTTAGGGTAAATATCCTGGTGACATTTGTCCGGTCAGTGGAGTTTCACTAGTAGTGAGTTGAAATTATAAGATATCCCCTCAGCACACTCATATGTTTTGGGTTTTTTTTTCCTTTTAACAGAGAATTTCAATGGATCTATAATAAAAGAAAAGAACAGTGTAGTTTGTAGACATACCCAAATTCTGAGTAAAATGGGATTGAGCCAGTATATTGGACCTAAATTCCAGATTGTGACCAGACTTGTACTCTGCTACCTTCTCTCACAAAAGAGTGCCTGAAGGACTTCAGTTTGCTGAAATCAGTCCCTATTAGTCATGGTGATTCCCATTCTTTGCATTCTGAAATGATGAGCAAAGATCTTGCCAGGAAGGAAGGGAGGAAGGGAGGAAGGGATTTAGAGTGCTCATTGTCATTGCTGTAAAGGATATAAAATAATCAAGTGAAATCCATTGTCTGCTATGTATTGTCTTAAGCAGTAAGGGTTTAATAAGTCACATATCTTGGTGATCCACTTCACACTCCTGTGTCCTCCCATTATTTTCAAATTATGTTTTAAAAGATTTCTGCCTGTATTAAAAGAGTATACTGAGGTCATTTTTACATGGCTTCATATTCTGAGAAGAATTTTTTCTGAACTTTCATTTGACCTCCCTAATATGTTGAAGGGGAGGGGAAGAAAAATAGTGAATCAGAGGATCAAGGAAATAAGAGAACCTCTCTGGAGTTCCTCTAGAACAATATCTTGGTTAAAACAGGACCACAACAACAGTAGATCTGACCAGCTGAGGCCAAATCTAGCTGATTCCTGAAACCCTCTGAGGACAGACCTTCCACCCAGACGTGGGTTCCACTGCTATCCTATTGAACAAGTCCTGATGTTCAAGCTGAGCCTCCCAAGCTGCAGCACTATGCTCTTGCCCTTTGTTAAACCATCTCCTACTCCTGAGAGTAGTTTGGTCCCATTCCCTTTACAGCTTTCCTTCAAAGAGTTATAGCCTGCTGTTAAATCACCCCTTCGCCTCCACATCACTGCTGAAAGGCAGGGCATCTTCATCTGGCTTCCTCTGGCCACAGTCCTCCTAATGTGGTCCGTTATGCAGTTTTCTGTGCTTGTGATCAGAGCAGCCTTGTGTCCATTAGTCTGGTATTCACTAAATGCCAAATGTCCTTTTCAAAAAGGCTTCTGTTCAGACAGTTTACTCACTGACTTGTGCTTGTCCCAGGTATAAACCTTTGCATTTATTCTGGCTGAATTTTGTGAGATTTTGCTTAGATTGGTCTTCAAGTTTGTCAGGGTCTCTGACTTCAAACTCCAGCTGTAGAGTGTGTCAAACCCTGCCTTTTCTGCTTAATTAACTATTGTCTACAGATTTGACAAGGGTGGCTCCTGTCTTGTTATCCAGGTCATGGCAAAAGGTGATGAAGAGCACCAGTTCTACTATCAGCTACCAGAATGCTCTGCTTGTTGCTGGCTGCCAAATAGATACTGAGACACTAATTAGAATGAGGTGCCTTGGCCAGTATTCAACCCATCTTGAAGACAGTTTGTCGAGCCGGTATTTCCTCAGCCTACACATGAAAACACTGTGTGGGATGGTGTCAACAGTTTTACAGAAGTCAGAGTGTATTGTGTGTTATCTGCACAGACACTCATGTCTTCATCAAAAGCACTTGAGCTGGTGGTGTGTGATCTGCTGATGTTGACTGCTCCTGATTACCTTCCTGTCTTTCTAGCTGGAATGCTAATGTAGTGGTGGTGGTGGTGAGAGTGGAAAGCTCCTCTGATGGAGCAGGTTTCAGTCAAATGTTACACCAAAATATTTTACCACTCAGTGCAAATGGCTGTTCATTAAACCAGTGCAGGTTAGGGGGACACCAAAAACTTTGTCTCCTGAGAGTCTTCTTTCCCTTAGTAGAGCTTCACTGCTGCTGGAGGCTTTGTGTGTCTCGACTTGGAAAGCACATAAGTATGTGAGGATATAAGAACATTTATAACTTTATAAAAATATAGTTTTAGCAAATTTAGTTTGTTCTTGGCACCAAATTAAGCTTTTTCGTACAACACCTGTTTTTTTTTTGTATCATGACCTTTTCTCCTATGCTGTTTGTCATGTTCCTTGATAAACTATTTAAAGTATCATTGTTATTAAGTATCACTCCTGGACACAAGTCAGGATGAATAGCTCATTTCACATCTCCCACAGTTGTTGTTTTAGGGTTTCCATAAACTCAGCTAGACATCAATGTATCAGTTACATTTGGGCCATATGTTCAAGACTTTCTTTCAAGCATTAGGAATAGCATCTCGTATATTATAATGTAAAAAAATAAATATGAAAGACAAAATTAAAAGGATTTTGGGTTTAGTCAGACTGAAACCTTTCAATTGACCCCAAATTAATTTCATCTAGCCATTTCCCTTCAGAGAATTTTGAAATTTTCTGGTGGGGAAAAAAGCCAAGGTTTTAAATCCTTTGTGAAAAAGATTTTCCTTCCCTGCAGAGCTGTAAAACTCAAGTAACAAACATGTACATGTTTTATCCCTTCCTAAATCACATGTCAGCTTCCTGCAGGCGAATGCCAGCAGTTCCTGTCAAAGGTATAAGGTATAAAACTATTCTAGTAGGAGCTGAGCTTCAGAGACTTCCTGGCTAACATGGGGATTGTAAAAAAATCCAAAATAGATTGGGAAGGAAGGCTAAATTCAAGTGAAACATGGAAGCTCTGTTCCAAGATCAGAGGTGATTTTAAAGGGTCAGGATCCTCTGGATTGTTAGAATGGCCCTAGGCTTTTCTTTGGAGAGATATAGCTTGAAGAAGAGAGTGTTAAGGTAATAAAATTTATCCATTTATAGTATTCTTCAGCTGGAGCTTTCTGAAAACTTTGAGAAGAAGTATGTGTCCTCCCTGGAGCTCACACAAGAACTATGAGTGGAAAATGGATAAAGTGAGAAAGGATCATTTTTCAGGAAAACAATCCAAGCCATTTCAGAGAAGAAACTGAGGCCACAATAATAATAAATGACTAAATAATATCTATGCCAAGCTGTGTGAATATGTCCCTAGTTTAGATGAGTGTACGTCAGAAGACATGCAGAATGAGAAAGACTTGCTTTAGAATTAGTCCTTAAAATAGACAGAGATACTCTTAAAGTAAGTAAATGAAGGTTATATTCAGTGTTTCACTCACAGCAGATGCAAATAACAGATAAACACTTATCTGGTGTATCTTCTTGCCTGTGCTGGATTTTCCTTTGCAGATTCTTACCATTTTGATTTTTAGGAATTTAAAAATTCCAAAGAAGTGTACAGAGTGATGAATATTGTTTTTGAGACTATTCTATAAATAGTCTATAAAATATTTTTATCAGTGAGGCAACTTTTCCGATCTTAATACTAAAGAGCTCTTTAACCTAAAATATAGCATCTGCAGTAAATATAAACTGATTTTTTTTAAATACTATAAAATCTTATGTGACTTTATTTTTTTTAGCCTGTAGACCTGGAGTTATATCTCTTTCATCTGACATATACAAACGTCCAGCCTTGGTACCAAAGGTCAAGTAAGTTACCTATGTTGGCTGCAGAACAAGGTCATCCATGGGTGAAGTGGCTGAGCTTCTAGGAATCTGCACCCTGGCTTACCTCACAGCAACTTCACCAGTGACTTGAGCCCATTTCTGTGAGAAATTACTGGAGACCACTGAAATCAAAGGAAGAAATTAAATGCTTGTGTATACTCCTGCTTAACTTGCAGACTTTAAAATTATTTAAATTACTTTAATATAACTTTCCTTCTATCCATATCTAATTTTTCCTTTTATGTTATAACAATATTTAATAGCTAATATTTAATAGCAATTACATAAGTGTTATTTTTTTAATGTACTCTTCTATACACACTTTTTCTCTGGGTGAATATTCCTTTTTTTTCCACCTAGATTCTTGAAAAATCTTGCAGACTTCTGTGTGACCTCAGCACAGGGCACTATGAGCCTAATCAAGCTCCAGCCCTTGATGGTTTGCATCTTGGCAGTGCAACCCTGATGCTAACATCCATTTGGTTAGAATCAGCTACATAAAGTGGAGGGCACCGTTACTGGTAATTCGTGGAGTTGCATTAATGAAACAGTCTTTTCCAGAACTGCTGAATTTTTTCAAGCAGCAAAACTTCATAGAATCTTCAGAGTTGCAGAAGGAATGTTCTCACACCATGAAATGAGTAGCAAGGTTTAAAAGTTTGATAGTAACAAACTGGCAAATACAATTAATTGTTGATAAATGAACTATTATAAACCTACACAAAGCAGTGTTGATTACACCTATGAGATCAAATAATGTCTAGTCCTCTCAGACTTGCAGTGCAAGTTTAGGTCTTTCTCTTACAGACAGGAACTTGTCATCTGGTAATTTTCAAATAAAGACGAGATTACATGGAATCTGGTTTGAATAGGAACTATGGCCTGTATGTGGTCAAAGCCATCAAGATAATCAGGCTGTTTAGGAAAATGTTCAGAAGTCAGCAAATATAAGGTCTGAACATGAAGGTCTTCGTGGCCAATTAAAATACACATCTGTCACATTTAATTCCAACATAATCAAGGAAAAAGATTATTATCTTCCCAACTGAGGTGTTTTTAATATGTTTTGGGCACACATAGTATTTCCAATTCATTTCAGACTCATGTGATATCTAATCTACCTCATCTTTCCTAGGTTTCTGTCAGAATTGTTGAATTCTTGGTTAATTATCAGTATTTGTACGATTTTCTTCCCATATTATGACTTTTTTTCTCTTTCAGTTTTCTTGTCTTTTATTCTGTCAGGTTTCTCTAAACATTCTCTGCCCTTAAAAAAAATACCAGTCTTCCCAAACAACCCCTGAGTGCAGACCCATTTTAACAACGTGCGAAAACCCACTGACATTTAAGTGCCTTACTTGCTCTCAGCTGGACATGTGCTTAACAATGGTGCTGAACTCGGGTTTTAGTGCTAATCTCTAGAAAAATCCTTCTTCTCGGAGTCTTCCATGCTGGAAAAAGACATTTCTGCCTCCAAGTGCGCCTCGCCCCTCCTTCCTTGGCTCTGGTCAGAGGTTCCCTTCTCTGCAGCCTTGCTAACAGAGCTCGTGTTCCTGTCCCAGCATTGGGAAGTGCCTGTAGGAATAGTTCAGCCCAACACCAAATTCTGCTGATGCTGATGGTGGTAAACACCTCCACCAGAGCCACTGCCTGGACAGGGGCTGCCTCCCACATCCCAGCTTCCTTTCCTCAGGAACCATTGTAGAGGTGAAACTGGGAAAAAGCCCGAACGCTTCCAGAGCTCAATATAAAAGTGATTTAAGTGTGTGTGCCAGGAAACACTTCATTATGACTGTAGGTGTTACCCAAAGAGGGCTAGTGTGTTTAGCATTTTAGATTTTCTACCCTATAATACAGGACATGAGGTCTTTGCTGCACATGTTTAAGTCAGAAAAGGTGTTATAAGTAGGAAAATGGGGAAGGAATCAAAAAACAAAAAAGATTGCTCAGTGTGTTTGAGTTCATAAATAGCTTCTCCAAAGTAATACCTTCTAGAAGATGAATCAGAAAAATGATATTTGCTGTTCTGTAAGCCAGCAAAGCAAAAGCGATTCATTCACATTAGACATTTTTAGGATGGTCAGCAAACATCCTGATCCTATATACTCAGTATCACACAGCCATTGGCAGAAGCAAAATGGAAAAGTAGGGTTTGTTTATTTCGGGGACAACTCATTGTATTTTTTCCAACAGTTCTTCCTACTGTAAGTGAACCTGCATTTATTTAGGGCCAGGCACATCACTGTAAATTATCTCCCACAATGCTTGAGGTGGAGCAGATTAATATGGAAAGCTTTTATTTTTAAAATAAAAACAAATGGTCACAATAAACAACAAAAAGATCTCATTATAAACTAGAATGACGAATAAGTTGTACACTTAGGATCCCCTTCCAAGAAAGGAAGGTCAAATAGTTAAAAGAATTTTGAAACTTTGACTGTAATCTATGTGATTGCTCAATATTTCTCTCATCGGTTGTTATAAACATATATATAAGGATGAAAAGCTCATTTAAGGCAGGAAGGATAGGCTGCTGGAAATGGTGCAGCCTTTGAATTTAGGAGTAGTGCTGTCTAAATAACTAATCTTTCCTCTCTCTGTCTAAACTTAGGAAAAAATTGTTTCAGGTCAACCCAAAATGACTTTTTTTGTTAGTTTTGCCAGAACAAAAATGAAAGAAAAGGTATTTCAATTCTGATCAAATTAAACACACTGCTTGATTTAAAATACCTCATTTAGCTTGTAGTTTTTTTTTTTTATTTCAATTTTACATTAGATTCAAGTAGGCTTACTCTCAAAGTGTGTCAAAGTAAAAAATCTGAACATTCTTTTTTTTCCCTAAAACTGGGCAAAGAAAATCTTATTTCTACCTCCAAGTTTATTTCCAATTTATATAATATTTTAGCTTTATATCACAAATTCTCTTCATCAGGAAAGTCTTTTAGAATTTTTTGATGTCCTAGGAACATGGCAAAAATTAAATCTAATGACCAAGGTAGATAGTTCAACATTTTCAAAAGACAAGAAATTAGGCAGATATGTGTAATAAGTAATTAATAACCAGACCCAACAATATCTTTCAATTAAGAAGATTTTTTAAGTAACATGTTGATTTTGATTTGAAATGTGAATTCTCCAAAGTCACCAGCCTTTGAATGTCTGGGAGAGTTCTGCAGCCACAATGAATGAATGGAACACATTTATAACTGTAGAGGATGAGGTCTCCTTTCTTTTTTAGAGCTACCTCTGTTAAGTAAGCTCCTTGCATACATTTGATGTCACCTCTACCTTTCTGCCATTTTCATGATGAAAAGAGTTAGCAAATACAATAAATGTCTCTGAGAAACAGGCAGAGCTGTCCTGCCAACATGGTACTAATTTGTTTCCAATCTAGTGGCAAATTGTTCTCTTCTAAAAAAAAAAAAAAAAAAAAAAAAAAGAAAAAGAGAGAGAGAGAGAGGGAACATTTCTCTCAGGGAGAGAAGAGAGAAAAAAAAATTTTGCAGAAGGTGAATTTAGAGGTCCTGCCACAAATTCTGAACAAATTACAGGGAAGCAGAACCAGCTGGTGTAGGAATACTGCTGCAGCAAACACGGCTCCTGGCCTGGCTGGCCAGCACTCCGCAGTTCCCAGCTTTACTGTTGCAAAATACCTTGGCAAAATAATAGGCAGAATGTGTTGCATTTATTCAAGAAAAACAAGAGATGATCCAAGTTACTTTATGAGGGAATCTGAAGTAGACCCTGAGGTTTCTACGCCAGGTCACTCTGTGTGCTCAGAAAAGCTCAGCACAAGAAGTTTGCTAAAGGGAAGTTCATGTGGGGGTGTGGAAGGAAGAGTGGTCTGTAAGAAAGGCAGGCTACGACACAAATCTCATGGATACAGGAGCAACAGCATTTGGGCAGAGCTCACAGCTCTTGTCTGCTACAACACCAAAATCCAGCGACTGCATGTGGTGTAGCACAGGTGATGTCATTTAACCTTAGTTTTGGTTTTAATTCACTATTTCAAATTACCCATAAGAAGCAGCCTGGCCACCCTCTCCCTCTGAGAGAGGGAGTCCTTTTCCAGAGGGCATTCCCAAGGGTTGTAACCCTGCAGGTGCAGCTCTGAGGAGAAAACTCATCATTGTATGGAAGTGGCAAGGAGCTGGATGTATCCACTACTTATTCACTCTGTTCTCTGTGGACAACCTCTGAGCCTTTACACCTTTTCTTTGTCCATTAGGTGTTGCCTGTGTAAGTTTTGGAAGGACAGGTTAGCATTTGCTCATAATAACATCAGCATGACTGATTCCTAGCTTGGATGGAGCTCAGATTCTACCAAAATCTAATTCTTAAGTAATGATTTTTACTTTATATAGAACACAAAATGTAAATGAAGTGAAAGAAGGCAAGTGAGAGTGAAGGGGGAAGGTTGCAGTAGTGGAAGGATCTTTGTTGTAGCAGACCATTTAATACCTAAAATCTGGAACCACATGAATAACCATCTTTTTCAAGCTTAAATATTGAGTAATTAAGGATTCTTGGGAACTTCAGGTTTAAAAGAGGTGGCTTTCTAAGAAAGATGAAGTAGCTCAACCGGGAACTGCTGTCTCACTGCAGAACTTGTCTGCCAAGATGTTGTCACCTGTTATCTGTGGGGAAACAGATTAAATCCCCCAAATGATCCCTCATATTCCTCACATGTGTCTGTATACTACAGCTTCATTTACAAACAGTTAATGGGTAGTTAGCAATTTTTTCATAGGGTATCAATAAAAGGCTAATCAGTCCTTGTAGTAAGGGATCCTTTAACAGCTTCTATTGATGGACTGTCTCTGCCATGGCTTGTAAATGCTTTGTTTAAGGAGTCTTAGTATAAAGTGTTGCAATGACAACAATAATCTAAATGTGCAACCAATTCTGCCTCCTCTGCTGCCAGCAATGCTGATAATGAGCTAACAGAAGCACTGCTATTATTGCAATGAAGCATGCAGGGAGAAAAACCCTAAAGGCTTTTATTAGCAACACCAAGACATGCTGCTGTTTCAATCCAAACCAAAATGAATCACCTTTTCTATTTCTGGATTGGAACAGCCATTGCCTGCATTGCAATACATTGCACAGTATGGCATAAAAGTGCTGCCCCTACTATTAGTAAACTTCAAGTATTCCTAGAGTTTTAGCCAGGTAGTTTACTTATTCTATTTTATTTTAAAAAAATGGGATATATAAACTTGAGGACTTCAAATAAGACAACTTGACATACTCTTGTCTTTCTAAACATGTGCAATTGGAAAATTTGGAAAATTTGGAAAACTTGTGTATTTACAGCACTGGAAAATAAAATCCAGTGTGCCAGGTAAAAAAACAGTGGTGCCACGACAGCACCACTGGCAACCTCACTTCTACTTTGGAGTAGCTATTTCTTAAAAAATGGAGATTCTTATTCAGTATTTGACCTATATGTTGAGGCAGCAAGAAAGAAACTCAAGTAGAAGGATAAGACTGAGAAGTCTTGAATTTTCTTTTTGGAATATATTACTGATGTAAAATATCTGATTGGATCTTTTACTCATTTCATAAATGCTGTAAATGACACAGAGGTAATTCAAGTCTCTGTTTGCTATAAGTTTAGATTCAGAATGAAGATATAAGTACAACACTGTTTAAATGGTGTCTTGTGCATGCCCTTTTGAAAAAATCAGAAGCCATATTTAGCACAGTACCTCATGGTCACAGTTCCCCTTGGCTCACATGGAAGCTATTAATTGCCTGACACCTCTGAAAACCAGGTCTGAATTGTCTCCAACTGGGACTCAACAGATGAATAAATACATACAGTACCAAATAAGAAAGACCATGAAAACCTTGGCCTCTCAAAGAGAAAAACACAGTAGTTTATCCCCATGCCTCAGCTGTATACCTTAAAAACAAACTACAGAAATCTTAAAAACAAGACTGGGGTGGGCAGAGACCTTGCTGCTGGCTTTTTTGGTGCGGTTGAAATAGAGCCAACAGAGCAGCACAAGGAATCTTCAAGAAGCCAAAGTGTTATTAATTACTATTATATTTACGTGCTAATGCTGGTAATCTTAAGTAACTGTTTGTGAGAATGTTTCAGCCTGGCTGAATTCAGAAGTATTGTGTAGATGCAGTAACTGTCAAGAATATGAGCTGTGGAACAACAAAAGCCACCTGCATTGCTCATGAAGGTCTGGAACCAAAGTACCGGAAAGACGGGGTTACATGCCAAGAAAAGAAAAATCCATTCTGTATGTTCTACATATGGACCGAGGCATGAGGCCCATAAAGATGAAAAGCTGCCGCTAATTTTAGTGGGATGTTTCTATGACTAATGGGCCGTGTCAGTTATAAGTCCTCTGGACACACCACAGTGCCTGCTCGGAACTGAAGGAGAGCTGTTTGACTCCCAGATGGATACCCTGGAAAACTGGCATTCCCATGAACCATCGTGTACCTTTAAAATGATGCCATAGCAATGGTGATGAAAATAAAACACAGTCAGATCCTGTGCTTTCATGGCTGGAGGCAGCAATCAGCAGATCGTCACACTGCCAGAGCTGACTTCATTTGCTCTTTGGCAAATCTGTGCAGCAAATCTGAAACCCAGGTATTATTATTTTCAGTCAAAATTCCAGCAACTGACATCTCTTGCTACTTTTCAAGTAGCCCCTAGTGACTCACCAACACTAAAGGACTTTGCCATATTTGCAGGAGCACAGCCACTAAAAATAGTCAAGCATGTGCCTACAAGATGGCTTAGTCTGTGCAGGGTTATAAAACACACACTGGACATGTGATTTGCTTTGCTGTCGTATTTTCTGAGTTGTGAGCAGTAAGCTGCCAAAATAGAATTCATTTAGTGATTTTTTTTTCAGAGCTGTAAGCTTAAAACTGGTTTTTCTGTTCTTAATTTATGTCATAGAGTCTCAACAGCAATTTAATTTGAAGCCTCAGAGTGGGGGAAAGCCAGCTACTGATGTCTGCAGGCTGGTTGAATGTGTGCTGGCAGAGGGCTGGAGTCAGAAGCTGTGTTGGTAACTGCTTCAAAGAAATGGCTGCTCAATCCTCAGACAGTCTGAGCATTTTGCTTCAGCAGGTGACATAAGAACTGAGCAGAAATCTAAGTATGCAGATGTTGTACCTGAGAGTTATGTGGCCAACTTGGTATAAACAAACAACAAAATACTACTGCAGTGACTGAAAAAAACACAAGAACATTTTCGCCTTCAGAGAAATAGTTCAAGTCTTTCCAGGTTTATGCTTGAAAATGTGGAAAGGGGCTCAAACACTTTTAAATTTAGAAAATATGCAGCCAAAATTCTGTTTGAAAGAAGGTGACTGAAATTATTCATGTCTTCCTTCCTTCCCTTCCTTCCTTCCTTCCTCCCTTCCTTCCTTCCTTCCTTCCTTCCTTCCTTCCTTCCTTCCTTCCTTCCTTCCTTCCTTCCTTCCTTCCTCTGATTATAATGATATGTGGTGGGTTTTTTCTACCAAGTCATGAGCAGAAGGAGAAAATACCACTGTCACAGATGTACTCACATACTTCTAAAAACTGAGATGTCTGTCTAAAGAGTGTTAAGTCTTGCAATCATCTGACAGTTCACCAGTCTTTATCCACTGAAACAGAAACGATTTGTATTCCTGTGTATAGAGTTTGGAAACGGTTGCTTCCAAATTCACAAAATCTATTGACAAGAGAGCACTGTGATAATGTGCTCCCTTTGATTCCAGGCATTAATGCACCCTTTCTTACATATAATAATTTAGCAAGGCACATCAGAGTTTATTTTCAATGTTGTTTGTTAAATGTTATCATACAAATCAGTTTTGACTGGAGCTTTTCACAAAAAAAAACCACTGCCACTTGAGAATTTCAACTCAAACATCAGTATGAGAATTCTAGGAACAACAACCACAACAAAAACCAAACAAACACATTAACAAAAACAATGAACAATCAAAAACACCCCCCCCCCCCAAAAAAAAAAAAAACAACCAAAAAACCAACCAACAAAAAAAACCCCAGCAACAACAAAACCCTAAAAAAATCAATAAATCCAAATGCGATATGCTAAATAGAATCAATATACCAGGAGTGGATTTTTCTGCTACTCAAAAAAGTTCCTGGTGTTGCCCCTGTCCCTGCACCTGAGCAGCCACTGGGGCAGAAATTGCCCTCAGAAGCAGCACTATCAGCTGAGGCAAATTCCTGTGTTACTCTGGAAGTCAAGGAGCATTACCAATAAAAGATAGATGATGAACTAACCTACAGTTTTGAGCATCTAAAGGTTTCGTTGTTATGGTTATGTGTGCATCAGTTTACTTTTTCTCCATATTTTCATTCCAGTTCTTTTCTTCCACTTCGTGAAACTTCCTAACAGGCCAGAAATTCCTCAAAATGGCTCTTCCACATCAAAATCAGAGCAGTTGCTCTTTCTGCAAGCATCTCAGCACACCACAGTGTATTTTATCTGAGTTTTTTATGACTGTGGTTAGGGAAAAAAATTAAAACTAAGAAGATGTAATTTCAAACATCTACTAATTACAATGCCTCCATGACAGGGGGAATCCTATCAATGCCCATAGACTTATAAGGATCCAGCTGGAGATCCCACACAAGTTCAGGTTCCACTGGGAATTTATAATTCTCAGAACCATGCTCCTTCCTTTTTTGCCTTAGCTACAAAAGATGATCCCTCCTCAGCAAAGCCAGTCTTCTGCCTCATTTCCTTTCCTTCCAACATTTAGGAACTGCCAGATCCTGTGCCCCTAGGAGGTGGTCCTTAAAAACCAATCAACACTGATGGACTCCAGCCTCTTCAAATGCATTTGCTCAGGAGACCTTAGTCACTAATTCCCTGTGCAGTCTGGAGCCGGCTCTCCTTGTGTCCAGGGTGGGAGTTTTGCTGGCACTTCTCCTGTCAACACATTTTTAAACTCAAGCACTTCATAGTTGCTGTGGCCAAAACGGCCATGAATCACCACTTCACTTATGAGACCTTCTCTGTTAACAAGCTACAAATCAAGGAGGGCATCTTTCCTAGCCTCTTCCAAGCCAAAACATTCCAAGATTCCATAATTCCGTGGCCTTTGAAGAAAAAAACCCAAGGTCACTTGCTCAATTGCACTTCCTAGTTGGGGTAGAAGGACTCTCATAATTTTCTGTTTACTGTGTAGATACCTAAATTTGGAGTAGACATTCTGAATCCTCTTTATAAACAACAGAGATGAAAATAGTGCTGTTCAGAAGGGAACAATCAAATTTTAATATCTACCTGTCAGCTGAGTCACCTGGTACTCTAGAAGTATTTCCTCCCACCCACTGGGCACAATGGGAGTGCAGAGTAACCAGCCTTGCTGTAAACCTCCAGGCCTCAGGTGGCTGCCTGCAGCTTGACAGATGCTGGTACCTCACACCATGCCCAGTTGTGATGAGTGGGGAATAGAGAACATGGGAACTTCTGTTTTAATCTCTGCTTGCAAAACTTTGCTCCTGCTGCTGTTTCCTACACTGTGAAACATTTTTTTTCCCAATGTATCATGGGGATGAATTGCAGCCAATTCTTTACTTTGAGGACAGACACAGGGAAACCTAAGGAGCTACTGCTGAAGTCCCAAAGGCAGCCCATAGTTATTGGTTTAATTTTCATTTGAAGCCTTCACATTTGCAGTCAGATACAGAGTGCAGGTGGTTCACAAAATGCCATTTTCAGCATGCTGTGAGAAGACAAGAATGATATAATGGCTATTACTTGCTTCTATTTCTTATTTATTAATGTGCCTGACCCATGGGCTCTCTTCCTCCCACCATACCCAATTTATGTGCTTATAACGTATTCATGGAAACCCAAAGCGTATCATCTGCTGCCAGCCAGCCTACATTGAGTAAGTACAAAAAGGAGCCTACATTACAGTGTGGGAAGTGTGGTATCACAAATGTGTACAAAAGTAAGGGCTCACCTCATAATTCATGCATGAGAGAACAAATATGACATAGCTATGATTTTCATTGTTAATTTTTTGCAAGCACATTTTAATTGTTAACAGGCAGGAGCGGTGGCTATGTGTGGTCCCTCTCCCATCTTACACTTTTGGTGGTTGGAGGGTGTTGGTGAGGAATTTGAGCAGTTCTTGATGCTCTCGAATCACCCCATAAGCAGTCACAGAGATGGAGCTGTTAAAGGAGCTAAATTTGCCAGCTCCCTTCCAGCTGCAACCACAGACCTGATGTCTCTCAAGACAGCAACCCTGCCTCCTCAGGGCCAACGTACAGTGTCTGATCAGACCAGAGCCCACTTCACTGGTGTGTTATGACAAATCTCGTGGCTTATCAGCTATAAACCTGGTCCCACTTCTGTCAGCCAGGCAGTTGCCCACGGTGTCTTTGATGAAGATGATCGAAATAGACGTCGCTTATTAAAAAAGCTTGCTTTGATTCTGTTCTAAGTGTCTTGTATAGTGAGTTTTCCAATTAAACGTCAGAATCATAATGTACCAGTGTAATTGCAGTTACAGATGTTTCTGACTTTCAGAAAAGATTTCCTTATGTCTTGTAACACTGCATACTCAGTGTGAAAAACAAGCCCTTTAGTGGTTTTTTTTTTTTTTTTTTTTTTTTTTTTTTGTGCATGGGGGGCAGAAATGTCCTTCAGTTTCAGCTTAAGACTTTTTTGTTTGTTTGTTTTGCATTGAAGTTAAATCCTTTCAAGATTTTTTTTTTTTTAAGAGAAGAATATAGAATTAAAAATATATTTTCCCACTTACTTTTACAAGGCCAGTAATGATGGCTGGGAATTTTAATGGTATTTTTTAGCCTGGAGATAAAACTAAAAGCTAGAAAAAGAAGTTTTCTCTTCAGTAGTTACCTCTGATCTTTGAAGAGCTCAATTAGCTCTAACCTGACCAATAAGCACACAAATAGCTTTGAAAAAGCTCATAAGTTTTGGCTGTCACATTGAAATACACTTATGAACACATTCCTATGTCTTGTGGTTTTATGGTTTTCAGCAATAATCCTGCTGAATTCAGTTATATTTTTGTAAATTATACAAAAAATTAGCAAAATACTTTTCTTTCTCAATGTCAAAAAGATATAATAATCAGAATGTAATCTGATGTGATGTGGCAGTATGAAACCAGTCTTCCAGAAAATTGATTCCAGCAAGCAGTAGTCCTGGGAAGGGGTTCTACCCACCCCTCCATTCTCCAGCTGATGCCAAAGCCTTTTCAAGATTTAAATGAAGAAATTTCAAACACAGTGCTTTTTTTCCTTTTCACTTTTTTTCACTTCTCTCTTTCCTTTAAATGAAACTACACGCATCACTGAAAAGAAAATGACGAAAAGCAAAAGTAAAGAATATTTGGTGTCCCTGTTGCACACATCAGAGATTTTAATGGAAACTGCAAAAAAACCTTTCCCTTTTCAATTTTTGGTCAAGAGAGTGGTGAATACATTTAAAGCCCTGAACAGCAGCAGTCTGGCTTTAGGCCACATGCCCACAGGATTGTTCTGAATGAAAAACAAAGAACAAAAAAACAGTTAAAAGGAGAGATGAGTATTATCTGAAATACAGATGCCAGTGCACAAGCTGACTTCACACCTGAATTATCCTGACAGACATCCTCTCTCTGTGAAATCCAGAAACAGGATGTGACAAATGCTTGGCATGCATTGAAATGACTCAGAAACAACAATGTGGCCAGAGTTTGATGTTCCTACCTTGAGAGATTGTTTACAGAGGTATCACTGTTGAGAAGGCATCTTCTTCCATCTTGGTGGGAAAGCTTCCATTTAAATCACATTTAGTCCATGGTCTCTGTTTTTTAGGACTGAAAGGGAGAACTCGAGAGACAACAACGGTCTCCTGACTGAGGCTGAAGATACATAGTCACACAGATGTAACTGCTTTAAGCTGAGGTATTTTACTGAAGAGAAAACAAGGGCAAAGGTGTGTGAAGAGAGAGTTTACACATTCTTCCTTGAAGAAGTTCATCATGTTTATAAAAGAAAGGCAGAGATTTGTGGAGTGTGAGTCTTGGAGATTCTGTTTTATATGCTGATCCAAGTGTTTGCAGTTATGGCATATCTACGCACTTCGATTTCATCAGCATTCATAGAGCAGCTAGATATCATCCACAGGACTGGAAAACATAGTTGAGTGGAACCAGGACTGTTCCTTGACATAGCTCAGGGATGTTTTTGAAAGGCTGAAGTACTGTCATCATCTTCACATCTGAAATGCTGTCAACAGGTGGTTTACTATACATATATTTTCAGTGCTAGTGAAAGCAATTTGCACATCCACTGGAATGTATTGCCATATATATGAGAAATTATGTAAGGAAATCTGCGTGAGCAGCTTATACCTCATGTTTAAAACCATCTATAGAAGTCCTAATTAAGAAGTCCTATGTGCAATATTTTCACTTCTTATCATGCTTACTGGGAGTATTAGACATTTATTTGACAATGAGAAAATCAGAAATTTACAGAGTTAAGTACGACAGACTGGAATCTACATGCTTAATATTTTCTGTCTTATTTGGCCTGAGTTTTGGTTGAGCCATATTGATTCATAGTGAAAAAAATGAAGCAATGGTAGCTTGACATGAAGGCAGACCTCCTTACACATATTAACAAATAATTTGTATGAGAATATATTCTAGAGAAGTCTGGGTACCTCCTTTAAAACTAAGCCACTCCTTTAAAACTAATTTAAATTTTACTCCACTGAACCTGTGTGCAACAGAATCAGAATGGCATGAACAACATCATCAATGTCTGAATTTCCCTTTCATCTTCTTACTCTCTGGGAAACTCTGCCTTGCCCCCAGTTTGAGGACTCGTCTATGCTCTATAGCCACCAAATAGTGCTGAAGCTCAAAAATTACCAGATGCTAGCCAAGGACAGTGACGAAGGTGTCTGCTGTTATCTGTGGCAGGGGTTTTCTTCGGTCTGCAGGCAGGAAGCAAAGGAAAATGATAACCCAAGAGGCAGGGCCCTTGCAGACAGCATCTACTCCAACGCGGGCCTGCAAATGGAGTTCAGCTCACCTGGCCATCTCCACTGAACTCCGGATCTCTGCAGGGTTTCTGCAGTGCACAGTGGGGAGAACTGCAGTTACAGGGCGCGGTTCTCCTGTTCTGAGGGTGCCCGTCCATGAGAGCTCACGGCGGTCTCTCAGGGCCACAGCTGCTCTGGGGCAGGGCTGGAGCTCCGCGGCCGCCCCGCTCTTGGCGCCTGTCCTGCGGGAACAGCGCTGCAGCCCGCGAAGGAGCGCGGCGGGCTAACGGGGAAAATCCCGTCGGCTGAGCTTCCAGAGGCAGCTTCCTCCGCTGGTAGGCAGGAGGCGCCATTACACAGCTTGTGAGGGGGAAGGAGCGAGCCGGCGAGCGGGGCCAGGGGCGCTGTGGCTGCCAAGCCCCGGGCGGGACCCGCGGCCCGGCCCGGGGGCAGCACCGCCGGCAGCTCACACGCTGCGGCCGGCCAAGGAGCTCCAAGGAGCGGCTGTTTCCCAGCTCCCGGCCGCGGAGGAGCCGGCGGCCACAGCCCTCAGCAGCGCGGCCTCCCCCGCCGCCTGCCAGGTGCGCCCCGGCCGCGGCTCCCGGGCGAAGGACTGAGACCAGAAACCTACTACTGATCGTGGGAAACGCGTCTGAAAGCATCGATGTGCTACCTAATGTATGCTTGTGGTGTTTGAAGTCCTTTAGCGCAGGGGATAATTCTGATACTAGCACAGGTCTTGCCCCCGGCACAACGCAGCCGAATGCGGCGCAGCTGAGGCGGGGTGGGATTCTGTCCACTGCGCTCCAGCGGCTCTTCTGCCTCCTGGAAAACTTGTCTCTCTTTCCTATTCTTTCCTTTTCTCAGGTAAATGAATTAAATGGAAACTTGCCCTTTCCATCTCGAAATAAAAACAGCAGCAAAAAAGCTCTGACAAAAATAACAAGGAAACACACCACCGCCACAGTAAAACAAACACAACAACAAGAAAAACAAAACAAAAACTCCAAACCTGTGGTGTCTTCATTAAAACGTCAAAACCTTTTGGTTAGAAAATTTTGTAAATATATGTTTGAGGAGTTCTTTTTAAAAATTCATATAGTAGGTCTCAGGGAGGAGAAAGGAAGAACAGATGAGAAAAAGAAAAAAAAAAGAAAGAAAAAATATGAGGGGAAAAGAAAAAAGGCTGAATGGAGAAAAATAAAAAAGGAACAAAGAAAAAAGAAAAGAGAAAAAAAAGAAGCTGGTATTTCCTGCAAAACTCTGTTTAAAATGAGAAGTAATTTTCAGCTGAAAATACTTCAACAGCAGCAATAAAAAAAGTAACTTTAGCAAGTAGTTAAACCACACAAATAAATTTACTCATTTACTCACCTGCATGGCATGATTTCCTTCTCTGAGCAAAGTTTATGAACTGCTCATGTGTCAGTAGGATGGATTCCTGGTAAAGAACTGATTTATTTCAGTGAGTAGTCCTAACACAAATTGGGTATAAGATCAGAATAGGTGTCTGGCTTCAGTGATTCCTGATTTACATCATTAGCCTGCGGAACTGAACTCTGACATTTCTCCTTAAACATGCTTAGTATTAAATGAAACCGGCTTGTTTGACCTAATGTTGTTCGCTGCTCCACGGAGATAATATTAAACTCTGCCCTAACATGTATGTACATTAACCCTGATGATCCTAAAGGGAAACTGAACTTGTGTATGTATCAGAGGGCAGAATTTACTCCTGTACTTACAATAACCAGAAATTTCAATTATATGTCTGGCACATGATAGATTTTAAATTGATTTCTGAATAAAAGCAAGCACTTTACTGGCTTTAGCACTCAGCCAAGCCAATTGGAAAGAATGTGTAAACTTTACCTTTTGCCTACTCTATCTGCCTGTGCCTTGAGAGTTGCCTTTGCATAAACCTTACTTGGGTATTTGTTATCTACTCTACAGGCACACTGTGATCTTTATTTTCTTTTCAACCACAGCCACCATCGAGTCTAATAAGAACTGGCATTATGTTGAGTTTTTGTAAAATAATACTGGAGTTGAGGCTTATGTTTAGGGATGACTGTAAAAACCAGCCAAAGCTATGCACTGAAGAAGCTCAGGAAGGCACAACACGGATGAGAGGAGTTCAGGGGTGCAGGACAAGTCACCCCTTCGGCTGCCTGGTAGCAAAACTCTTTGGTGTGAAGGACTGGAGGACTTGCAGGGGGTATGTTTTGCTCAGTGAAGTTTCTCTCTGGCCGAAGGCTCAGAGCTCCTCGAGGGTTTAGGGAGGCTGCGGGCTCTCGGCTGGCCCCCGGAGGGAGCTGCAGGCTGCCGCAAGCTCCGCTGGCCGGGCTGGGCACCGGGCTGGGGACGGTGCGGGTAAACCACCGCTGCGACTAAACAGCCCGCGGTGGGAAAACAGCAGTGCAAAAACCGACGAGGAATTCAAGGTCTCTTTCCACCTACGGCTGAGAATGTGTTTGATAAGCAACACCTAAAACATGTTAGGAAGGAGACTGTTTGTTTGCTTGAGTGTGACTTTCTTGGCAGCAGGATTTCTCCCTAATTTATAACCATCATGTAAACTTCTGACTTCCAGATTCACACTGTGAAAATATTCAAGATGAACTAATCAGGGTGGAAATCTGAAATTGTTTCTGCATGGTTTATATCCCCCATCTGGCAGCACAGAACAAACACTAAGACTCTGATGGTGTTTACATGAGTTACCTTGTTGGAGGAAATGATTGTACTAAGAAAATTGTCCTTGTTTAAGAAATGTAACAACTTGTTGGCCTAAACAGGGCTTTATAGCTTTTAAATCTCCTTTTTTTTTTTTTTTTTTTTTTTTTTTTTTTTTTTTTTTTTTTTTTTTTTTTTTTTAATTGTATGCGCTTGAGGAGGGGGAAGCTAATAACTGTAAATTAGAGCTTTCATACCACATCTGTCTTTTAACTACGAGATGAATTTTGGTTAAATGTTCAAAAGTTACAGTTGGTCCTTTTGATTACTCTCTATCAAGAGTAGTATTGGGGAACATTCTGAGTAATCCTGATTATTATTTTTATTACCTATTAAGACATTCAGTGTGACTCTTTCCCTCCCTAAAAAAACTTGACTATCAGCAGTTGCAAGTGGCTGTGTAAATGCAGTGTGCTTGGTCAAAAACCATAAACGTGCTCTGTGATTTTCATTTTGCTGCACCCTTAAGTGGAGTTTCACTATAGCAAAGTTTATTATGGCCAGTTTTTGTGGTATTTGATTGGATTTGCAGTTTTGTCACTCACCAAGGTTTTCTTTTAGGAAGAGTTAGTAAATAGAATATTCTCTCTCTATATAGAGAGAATATATATAGTATAGCTTGACAAATACAAATAATGATAATAAGACAAATTTGTCTTTGTGAGCTATGAAGTTTTCAGCAACTTTGGAAGAGAAATTTTGTTTCAGTCATTGCCTTGCAGTACAGAATATTTTACATGTTTGTAGCAGAGTCTGAATCTGCATCCAGAAGTGTTGCAGAAAAAATATAAACACATAACATTATACCGTGAGAATTCGTAACCCTAAAAGGTAATTGTTTTCATTACAGAATGGTCATTTAAGTTAGAGTTGTTGCACAAAGTTATCGTGGGGAAGACAACATGTCTTTTGTTTAAACCTAAAATAAATGAGGTCTTATGTAGTGAACCGTTTAAATTTTTTGGCTCTAGTTTGTATTATTCTGTAGTTTTCAGTTTGCCTTCTAGTGATCACTGTGAATTAATGGGATATGACTCTGTCATGTGAGCTTTCCAAAAAATGATGGAATTACATTAAATTTATTTTACTATGAATTCCATCTATGTTCTCCCAGAAAAATTCCTGGACACAAATAATTTTAAAAACAACAAAACTGGCTTGTCTTTCAGGCTGAAAATTATTTTCCAAACACTTAAATTCATAATCAAAAAGTGGATTTTCTTTCATCCTAATATAAGGAGCCAAGAAAATGCATACTTTGCATTAAAATTTTGGCAGTTTTTATACAGTTATTTCTTAGTCCAAATCAAATTTATATGCTAAATGATTTACAATGAAATTGTTTTATGTTTCTTAGCTTGAAGTTTAAGATGATTTGAAGGAAAACAACATATCCAATATCCCAAAATGACTTTGCATTAAGGCCTGGTTACTAAATAAATTGTATATTTAATTTGGATTTTTTTTTTAACTTTTCTTTTTTTTTTTTTTAAATGAAATAAGTGTTCTGTGTTGGAAGGAGTTGCTGCTATATAAGGCAGTAAAAGAAGTAGATCCTATAGCAAAGCAAAAGTACCATTGACTCTTAAGGAAACAGAATTAAGGTCAAATTTTATAAAGAGAAAAGGGGAGATTTTAGACATACGAAAGAAAAACTTATTTCCTGAATGCATTGTAGTGCTAGAGAGATCCTAAGGGTGTTTGAACATGACAAACTTTAGGAACTGGGAGACGTGCAAGGACGTTGTGAGCATTTTAAATAAAACATATCCAGTTAATTTAAAAGATCAAGTTACGTATTACTCAATAGAATGCAAGGAAGTAAAAAGAAAAGATTTCATTTTGGAAGCACTTTTTGTCTTGTTCATAGCCTTACGTGATGAGTGCAGTTTTTTCTTTTTATCACTTTTTTTTTTTTTTTTACAGACAGCTGAATTGTGAAATTTCAAGGACTATTTTAAAATGCATAGTTCCCAAATAGATTTTAGATTTGTTGACATGATTGCTTTTATCATTACTTACAGAAAGTATAAATTCCAAAGGAAGAGAAAACCTGGAGAATGTTGTATAATATCTACAATAATATGGTAGAATGAGTGTTAATTTCAAATCCTTTATGTGATGAAAAAAAAATAAAAGAAAAAAGTGAAGGTAAACTGCTGTTTAACAGCTTCCCACTGTTATATAAACTTTCAAACAACCATGAAATGTAGGTCTCTGGACATCACTTAAAAGAACCACAAATAAACAGACGGTCGTACCACACTTCTGTTCCCTAATGCGTAGCTAAAAGGTTTAGCTAAGAACAGAAAGTGTCTAAAACTCCTTTTTGTTTATCTACTGCCATGTGTACCATAAACACAAATAAGCAAAGCAGGGCTGGAGAGGGGAGGTAGGATGCTGCCTGCCTGCGAATTAGGCACAGAGGAGGTAAAAAGCCTGTTAATGTCTCTGGAGGGTCATCTTACCTTTGTGTGTGCAGCAGGCTGGGACATTTATGGAGCAAAGAATCACCTACTTAAAATATAAGGATGCTGCACTTAACACTCCTGTGCCAGAACATCTCTGGGGACTTGTATATCTTTCATGGAAATTTGCTGAAGTGTAACTGTTTAGCAATTACTTGGGACTTAGAATAATGGTGTCCTTTTAACAGGGCAAAACACAAACAGGGAGGTTGTGTACCTAATGTACCTCCAGCCTGCAAGGCTTCATCCTTTTCAGACTTGCTGTGACCAGGACCAGAAATTTGTAGTGGTCCTAAATCATACAAAATTTCGCTGAAATTGAGAGTGGCCCTGTATAAGCTGGAATTTCCTCCTGTGAGGAAGTGTTGGCACCTCTATTGTTACTGCTGCTGCATTTGCCAAGCTGGGGAGAAAGGTCTGCTCCTGGGGAGAAACCCAGCTCTGGGTGATGCACAAACCCACTACCAGAAAAAATAATTATCTGTTAGCTGCACTGGTGTAAACTCAGAGTTATGGAAATTATCTAGAAGTATACACGGGCAGAAGGATGTATTTCCTCCAAAGATAATACTAGCTATACTCTTATCCTTTGGTACCAAAACAGTTTAAATAAAACAGTGCAAGTAAAACCTGGAAAGATATTTTTCTTTGAGTCTTGCTCCAAAACCGTTCTACCTTTTTCATATCCCTCATTAAAAAGAAATAAAATTCTCTCCTTTGGGGATTTAATTTTTACTTTTGTTTTAGCAAATAAAATGTTTAAGCAGCACAGTGATGGGCAACAGCATAAATCCAATAGTCCACTGAATGCAGCATGTTTAGGAGAAAAGTGGGGCCTCTAGTTCAGACAGAGTAATTAATATCTATTGGGGTATAGGCTTCCTTGAACTGTTCATTATGTGAAATCAGGTACTTATATGTGCAGCAATTAAGTTGATATATATGTGTGTATTATTTATTTATTTGTGTAATGTGTGTGTGATAAATTACCAGTATGTGGACATACTTTGAAACCTGTTCCTAATCTCAGTTCTGGTCATGTAACCTAAGAAGGAATGAAAATGTAGGCTCGAGCGATGATGGTTATACAACACCCCAACAAGAGCAAGATATAACACAAGTGTCATTACAGCCCAGGGCTGCACACAAAGTGTTCTGACCACTCACAGGTTTCATTCAGGTGGTAAAAAAATGTCTGTGTCTGTGTAGCAAGGATTAATCAAAGGATCCATATGCTCCCTTTGTTGCCATTTACGGGAACATTTCATGGCAGCAGCTCACTGGTGGCATTTCCAGAGCAATGTGGTAGGTGGGAGACTGTGCAAAGGGTTACAAGCTGTAGAATGAAGTCAACAGCCTGCAAGCAACCAAATAATAATGCAATTTGCAGAAGGAGTATGTACAGGAACAGAAAGGAAAAAATATATTCCCCATCTGGGCAGTTATTGAACATTTTTGACTGTGGAACACGCAAAGTGGGGTGGAGCAGAGATTTTCCTGGCTTGCCTTCCACATCAATCAGTTTGTTGGGAATTGTGCACAGCAAACACAGTTGTGCCACTCTGAAAAAGACAATGGATCAGAGAAACAGCAACAACAATTTTCCAAAATGACTGGTGGTTCTAGGGTCTCATTGGACATACTTTGAAGCTGTCACACTTTCAGGAAGCGCTGAAGCCCTATTCTCTGAAACTCAGGCCCTCTCAGTCAACTGAGGGCAAAACACATTGTGTTTAGGAAGGCTCTGAGTGAAGGGACATGAAAGCCTTCATCCGAGATAATTGTGTTCAGGGGATTTCTGTCACTGCAGTAAACAACTGTGGGAATTCAAATCTGCTGTTCTTATTACTGATGTAAGTTATTTTCAACCAAAATGGAGAAACAGCACATCACTGCAAAACAGCAAAAAAAGTTTAAATTATAGATACCTTTCACAAATTAAAAGCATTTCAAAGAATGTGCTGATCTCACATCTTTTCTGTAAGAAGCAATAACACACACAGCCACTTTTTATTCATGAACATGATTTTCAAATAACATATACAGGTTATACAGTATTGGAGATCTGCCACTGAAATGACTTTGTGTTGACTGTTGAATGGTAGTGAAAGGCTTAGGTCCAAAATGGTACTTTTTACTTCTCAAATACTCTACAGAGATTTTTGTGGGTTCTCAAGACTATAATGGAGTTTCACTTTCTTGAAATTCAAGATATTTTTTCTGATCAAAAACAGAAAAAAAAAAAAAAAAAAAAAAAAGAAAACCAAACTTAACCAACCCAAAAAGCCCTCTAAATCCTAAAACCAGTGTAAGAATATTCGTGTCTAATTTAGATGGCCATATTAGCCCAGGGGTAGCACTGGAGGTTGTTAGATTTTCAGCAGAAGTTTTTCTTCAAGGAAAAGTCAATTTTGTCAACCTTTTTTAGTTAAAAAAGAAGCCAGGAAAGAAAGAAATTATTCTAAGTATCAAGGTTTCTTTTAAAGAAGAAAAGCCCCAGTTGTCTGCTTTTTCTTTTTCTTCCTTTTTTTTTTTCTTTTTTTGAAACTGAAAGCAGTCAAACCCCAGTTTTATGATCAATGAAAAACTGAGAAAAAGGGAGAAATAGTTTATCTTTCAAAAATGTCATCAATACATTCAATTATTACTGGAAGCTAAAGCCTCTGAGTGCTTGAATATTTTTCTTTCCCTTTCTTTCCTTTTACATACTTTTGTGTGTGTGTGTGTGCATATCTGCCTTCACAAAGCTGTAAATTGTGATTAATCTCCCAATCTATCACCAGGATTGAATTACACTTTGTACTGTGCTGCAAGACTAATTAATTTAATAGTCTTATGTAAGTGCAGTCTAGATGTGGTGGTTTTGAGCCTTCTCACACATTTTCAGACTCCAAACTGAATCTGAAACTTTTTAGGTTCATGTTCTGGACAAGTCTGAGAACGTGCCAGCTCTGGCTGCTGTGGGTTGTGCACTCTCAGCTCTGCCAGACATTATTTGGGTTAGTCAAGCAGAAGGAAAAGCACACATGTTCCTTCCTCACCCATCCTCTCAATGCCATGTAAATGCCCCATTCCTAAGAAATCCTTTCTCAACTATATTGCTATAACTAACCTAAATAACTTTCCAGCTTGCTGTCTTTTCCTCATGGTCCAGACACCTTCAGTTCTTTGAGCTTTGAGAATGGTTGGGCCAGAAGCAGTAATAGCTCCTCTGGTCTATTATATCACTGTAGTTGTTTTATGCGCCAAAACTTAAAGGAGCTTAAAATAGCAGAGTGACTTGGGAAAGGTTCTTCCTCATCAACTCAGAGAAGTCACCAGAGAGGCAGAGGTAGAATTAAACTGAGCCCAGAGTATATTTTACTGTACTATTCCTATGCAAGCAGTGAAAAAGTCATAATATTGGACTAGTAAAATTCTTTACTTGAGGAAGGAATTAAATTCCTCTTTCCACGCAAAAACGTGCACATGCACATCTGACCTTATTTTTTGTAACACAGATGTATATTTTCTCCAATGTTCTGATATGCATTTCCAAAATGACAGGGCTGGTTTTGTACATATTCTGCTCTGTATTTTCTAACATTGCTGTTGGCTTTCTGCCCACGGTGGATGTCTATTTGCACTGCTCGTTTTGACTGTGTAACTTTTTTTTTTTTTTTCCTTCTAATTTACATAGCATGAGCTTTTACTCAGCTAGAAATCCTGGCCTGGGTTTTTCCACAGCCCTGAAACCCATGAAGCAAAGAGGAAGTTCATGAAGTGAAGACAAAAGCAGGACTTCCAGACAACACCAGCGGATTTCTTCACCTGCTGCACATAGGTTGAAGCTCAATACAATGAATTAGATTCTGAAGGTATCCTAAGCCATCTTGGAAAGACTCCTAATTTCTCTGAAAGCTTAATTAGCTCCCTTGCACTGTCAGGGTGAGACCACTGTCACCTAAAGCACTGGGATACCACTGCCTGGGTTATCTCAGCTGCATCAGTCAACAGCATTACAATTTTGACATTTGGGAGAAACCGTTGTAAGATTTTAATAAGAGCAGACACTTACCACCCCCAAGTAGCCAAATGGGCTAAAAATATCTCTTGTTTTGGTATTCCTAGGTTCCCTGAGGTTAGTGATATGTTTAATTTGCTGTCCATTTGAATACAGGAACTCCCTTGACAGATTCTTGACAGTGGAGAGTTTTGAGTAAAGTTCGAATCAAGTAACATTCCCACTCAATCCCCTTTTTTAGCTGTCCTCAGCAGTATACTGCTCATATTTTGTTCATAAAATGAGAGACCATAAAGATTCCAAGATCTGACAGGTTCTCTGTTGTTCTTAATTTTAAAAATAGAACGATTCCCCAATCATTTTTTTCCTATTAATTTATTTGGCTTAAGGCAAAAAAAAAAAAAACCCAAACAAACAACCCCTCTCAAAACAAAACATCAGTAAAACTCCAAACAAAACCCTACAAATTGAAGAATACTTTATAACACACATGAAGTTGTCTTTTTAAGATTCTCTAATTCTCTTACATTCCTTCCTCAAGTATGACTTCGTGTCCTTTGCTTAGAAAAATATTCAGAAGCCCATGGTGAATGACAACAGGCTGACTGTGGGAATTATGGCAGAATATGGGCCTTTATTGCTTGCTCCGTGTTAAGAGCTGTACTGGCAGCAGCCACACTGCTGAAGATGTAATGGGTTCTGAGACCAGCAGCTTCTGGGAGGTGAATGTAGGTCATTTGGACATCAACTTTGTTCTAGTAGATCACATATCGAACGTCTAGAGGAAGGGTTACATAGGAAAGAAAAAGTGCTATTTTAATTTGTATTAGACTTGCTTCCCTTGCATGAAATGCATCTTACCTTTTGTATGGAAAATGTATACCTCAAGCATTCTTTTCTCATTCCTACCTGGGATGTTCCAGAGCCACTTTTTCTACTAATGGTCCAGCTGATTAACCTTGTTAGTTAAAACATCCTTGTTAACTTTAGCAAAATGAAACCTTACTTTGTCAGTGGACTACAGGTCCAGGAAAGTGTCCTCAACATTGGTCTACAGGTACAATTTCTTTTGGGAAGGCTGAACAACAGAGAAGCAGGGTGGAGACAAACCCTCCCCACGTGGACACACAATTGCTCGAGAGGAAATGTGGGCGACAGACAGAGCCCAGTCTTTTCCAGCTAAACAGTTCTATGATTCCATATGACAGAGAAGAATTAACACAGAGCAGTGAAGATCTGGAGAGCAAAGGCCTGAGTAGTTCCTGAACTTAAAGCAAGGTTCAGCACTCTGACAAATGCCATCATGTCTTTATCAGGTGCTTTGCACAGCACTGCCCTGTGCTGTGTGCATGCACCTCAGAGCTCTGTGCTGCTCAGCCAGTGTGAGCCCTAGAGACAGGGTCTGCTTATGGTCTGGGAGTTCCTGGAGATATCTCAAACAATTGTGCAGCACTGGAGGATATTTGTGTAGAGGGTCTATGATGTCTACTGGTCAACCACTATTTGCAGTCAGGAATTTATGTGCAAGGTTTTGGTATTCCCACTGTTACTCTTATCCCCCAGTCAGCTACAAAACATTCTGAAGTTTTAACTGCTTTTAAAAGCCAACATCTTTCTAAATTCTTAAAGTGGAGCTTTACGAGGGGAGAAAACCCCTTCTGGATATTTCTGCTACTCTTTTCTTTCATGGATTTCCTTTTACTTGGAAAGGTTTCTGGGAAGAGGCATCAAGAAATACAGTGTTCCTGTGCTGTGATGTCTTAATCATACAGGCCAAGTTTATACTACAGGGCCAATAGTACAAGTGCCTGTTCTCTGACCGTAGGACCAGCTGTTATTGTCATGACATTTACATATTATTAAGTTTTCTTTATTTCCAAAATGCGAACTATTTCAATCTGCCTGTCCTGAGTGGTCATTCTCTCATATTAACTTCTGCACTGTGCCAGGAAATTGGGAAATTCTAGGTGATTTTAACAAAACCATATCACAGACCATTCTTACAGTTTAACCATGTAAAGGGCAGAGTTGCAGTGCCCAGAATATTCCCTGGCATAGTAATAAAACAGGACTATCATATCTATAACTGGCAATATGTTACCTTTGTGCTTGCAAGCCAGAATTTATTTTTGGAAGTTCTGTTCCTGTGTATTAGAATTACATTTGAGATAAAGACTAAAACAAGAAGGCAAATTAACTGACTGTTTATCCATCTTCAGTATTCACATATTCTGGGTCAGAAATTAGAGGCTGACCTTTCCATTATTTGAGGTTTGATTTATGTTCTGAAATTTAGTTGATCTGCACTATTTCATTTTTCATTTTAAAATAGACCCAAAGACCCTGACCCTCTTAAAAAGGAGGAACATTAGTTTGTGGTATTGCTGTACAAAAAGTAAACAGCCAGTTTTATGAGAAAAACATCTTTGGGATGCATAACTATCATATGCCAAAGACTTAATGTGGGATGCAGCGTGTGACAAAGATGTAAAATGAGGGACACACAAGAACTATTCATCCAGTAAATTTAAAATGTGGTGGGATCCAGTCCTGTAGTATAAATAAGCCTTGTTATAACCTCAAAATAATGATTCTTTATTTCTAATATAAATGGCTGTCAACAAAAATATTGTGGTATAACCACATTTGTGTGGAAAGCAGGAATCTGAGTCTAAAACTAGATGCTGGAAATGAATGTCTAAATATATGAGATATATTTATATATATATGTATATATATATATTACATATTTATTTTTTGTTATTGTTAATGAAAGTCTTAGTTTAGCAGTGGCAACTGATTCTTTTACTTATTTTATCACATATTTTCATCGACTCCTCACTAGTATAAACTGGATATCATTTTAAAATCAACCTGTCAAAGAGGAAATGAGGGACATGTGAGGCCATTCTGATTTCCACCAGTAGAGAGCTTGGACTTTCCTTATCCTTTTTTTTTTTTTCCTCTTTTTTTCTGTCTTTATGTTTTTTCTCTCCTTCTCATTTTAATACAAGGTAGCATTTAAAATTCCCAGTGGCAAAATGCAAATAAAAACTGGTAAACAAGGTATTTTATACAAAGCTTCTTTAACGGTTATTCAATGTTATGAATGCTACTGTACCTAGCTGCTTGACTAAAGGAGGTCAATCAACTGGAAGACTTATTTATGTGCCTGAAACCTTGCTGTAAATTGGAACTTGTAAGGAAGTGCTAATGCAGCCTCTGTTGTGAGATAAGAGTGAAAGTGTGGTTAGTCATGTAGCTAACAAGCAATTTCTGTTGCTGTTTTTACTAAATTTATGGATTAAAATCCATTAGATGTGATAGTAATGACCTGTTTCTAATCCAGATGGATTTTATAGTTGTTAGCACCTCTGACTTTAGTGAAACAATTCCAGGATCAATCTGATTCAAATGAGAAGAAAATCAGGCTGCAAATGCTGCAGTTCTAATGAAACCCTTTTCCCTGATCCTGTCTCTGACCTCCCATACTTTATCTTCCAGAGATCAGCTTTGTGGTGTTAATTATGGGGTAAGTAAGCAGTTACTTCCTAGAGCAAATCAGCAAAAGTCCAGGTTTGCTCTAGAGGTCCCAAAGATCAGGGCTCTGTGTTTCTTCAGGTTTCAATTTACCAGGCTCAAAACACTTAAAAGCACAAGGAGGAGAGGCTGGGGAGTGATCAGTTTACAAGTGACCTGGGAGTTCACAGTCTCCATCCCGTGAAATTACAGCCCATAGAACAGGTCTTGTGCAGACAAAACCGCAACAAATTAACTCTAGCATCTTTGCTGGGAGGAGAAAAACACCTCTGCTATATCGGCAATTCCCAAGTTGCCATTCACTGCAGCCCCAAACTCTTTCTTTCCAGGAGAAGTGTTTTGGACATGACATAAACACTGTTATTCTGCCAAGAAGGTGAACAGCATTTACAAGTGTGCCTTGGTTTGAGTCAAAACTCAAACCCAGCCCTTCCAGAAGTGACGAGCACCAAGGACGCGTCTTACATGGGTAGTTACACTGAACCTCATCACTCTCCATCTGTTACCACTCAACTAAATTCCCACCAAATTTTCATGGTCAGAAAATTCTTCTGTGACTGGTATGAATTTAATGACATGTAGAAGTAAGTGTTTGAAAGACTTAGTGTAGGGTGAGCAGCGTGTTTTGTCATCGCACATCACTGTGTGCTTGATGCCATCTTATAGGTGGGTCTGGGAATGTATACCTGTCTGCATTCTGTTGACCTACACCAAAACCATGAGTGTAATGACTGGACATATCTAGAGGAAATTGACTGAGACAGGTCAGAAGCATTGGCCTGTAACAAAAAGACTGTACTTAAAAATAAAAGAGTGTTATCTTCAAAAGTGGCAACATTTTTGTTAAGATTTTCAGAAAATGTTTTCTCAAGTCATAGTCATTTTTTGCTACCTCACATTTATTTTTGCTAATGTCAAGACTGAAAAATATTTTATGATTTTACTGTGAAATCTGCCAACTTTGCAGAACCAGGCAGCTTTAATTCTGGGGTTGAAAATTTACTATTAGTTCCAGCACTAAATCCCATTACTTCTTTTCAATAAACTTGTATTTGTAACTAGGGTGTGCTGCTGAAGTTAGACTGCAAGCCAAGATTCAAGGTGGTTAACTACATCTCTCCAAGAAAAGTACATTCAAAGGTGTGTATAATCTGTAATGAGGAATTTTAACAAAGACTTTGGAGATTAGAGGATGTTGCCATCTCTGAGATTAGCAGTTGTTTCTAGCCTTCACCTACCTGAGCAATATCCTTGGCAAGGTTCCAGAGGATAACTTATTAAAAAAACACCTAAATAACATTAGGAATATGTTTCAGTGGGGTTCTGTGCCAAAGATGAAATTTTGTCTGATGCTTCTTTGTGTTGGGGAGCAGAAATGAAACTAATTCTACTTAGAAAATCATTAAGGCCCAAAAGGACTCAGAAGAGCCTCATTATTGCTGCATTTCTCTGGAGGTACACCAGTCTGTAGAAGCAGTGAGGTGAGTTGAAGGCAGAGACGCACAAAGGAGAAATAAGTTGCCCTTTTATGCAGGTGTTGAGAACCAGAAATATCTTGGAAATATTGACCACAACTGTGTAGATGCAGTGAATGTGCTTATCTCAAATTAACTAATTATTAAACTAGATGATATTTTGTACCCCAGACATTTGAGCAGAGTGGTTTGACCACTCTGATACGTACGTTTTGTGACTTCTTAATATTTGTGCATATAGACACTAAAGAGTATGCATGTTCTCAAAAGTCCCAAAGCCACTGGAGGAGAGATTAGGGTTGTACTTTGGCCTGTAAAACAGCCCTCTGCTTCTGTAGAGGAAGCCTTTGTCTGCCTGTAGGAGAAATTTAGAGATGGGGTAGGGGAGAGAAACTTTGCTAATGAAACCAGAACAGAATATCTCTGATATGATGGTCATGCTGTGCCTGAGCTAATTATGGATAAGGCATAGATGGCAGAGTTCTCTTTGGACAGAGAGGAAGATCAAGGTTGCTTAGGAAATAAGTCCAATGGATGACACTACTGATATGTTTCAAACAAATGGAACAGTCAGAAAACTTAAGAGATCATATTCTTACTCTGCAATACTCTCAACACAGGCTTAAATCTATGTCCTAGTGGATACTGTGTGAGACCTGGTTAGCAGGCAATGGTGAACAGTCCTTCTTCCAGCTGAGGCACAGCCCTGCAGGAATCCGTCATGCTCCATGATGGCTTGAGAGGGCATTTCTGAAAACTCTGGCTTGTGCCCAGATTTTGGGAAATAGTTAGAGACACTTCCTCAAACCGCCCTTGATCATTTCAGCCTGCAAAATAGAGCTGAACATCATATGCTAGCTCACCTTGGATCTTAGGAGCCTTAACGACTTAAACCCCATATATTAAGGGAATTGCAACCTTGTTTTAGGGCTGTAAATTTTTTGCAGTGTCTGTAAGTTAGAGTTCAGATCCAGAATGCTGACCTGAGCATGACATGCAATATAAATGTATCCTATGATGGGTTTATAACATCCTGAAGTCTGTTGTGGTTGTGGGTCCAGACTGCAGACTTTTTAGCTGTATCCTAAGATTTCATTTTTACCAGCAAATTAAACAGGGCAGAGGCACAGACACTAAAACTCCATTATCTGTAATGTTAAATGGTGCCTTGCCTGATTTTGACTCAAGATAACTAGCACTCTCCCTGATGATTCCCAGGTGTGGTTTGAGGTTAATGTATGGGATAAAGATATTCCCCATGTTGAGTCTCAGTGTGGCCACCTTATTTTGGAGGTAAAGATAACCATATCATCCTAAATTAACTTCAGTGTCACAATATCATTTATTTTACTAGTAGAGATTCTCTTTAGAGGCTCTGAGAGGAACCCATTCTTACATGGCCTGGACCTCAAGCTGATGGAGAGGCAGTTGTGTAGTTTGGGAGAAGATAGAAAGCTTCTTCATGGAACGGTGCAAGGAGTGTTTCTATACATACGTGCCCAAATGCAAACTTTACACTGGAAATACATTGACAAAGATGTTTGCATGGGAAAGTCTAGACTGAGTTACTGCCTACTAACTTCTCAAGGCAAATTCTCTGAGTCATACCCAGAAGCTGATTGCAACGGTAGGTGTGTATTAAATTTTATTTTCTAATCAGTTGCAGAGCACATTCTCTTGATGGTACACTTTTCCCTGTAAAATCTTGAAAAGACTGAGCTGTGGTCTGCGCTTCAGCAAGAAAATACACCAAGGGACATGAAGAGGAAAGGAGTGAATGAAACAAATCAGTACCTCATAATCCATTATAAAATATCATATTTCTGCCTAATGTAGCCTGCAGGTATTATCACAATTTTGGATCCCCTGGCTGTTGCTACTAGAAACTCATCCCTCTCAACACTACTAGAAACTCACCTCTCTCAAACACTAAAATTGAAAAGAACAAATGTAATCTCCTTCAGAGAAATTATTATGATCGAAAAAACAGACAGAGAATAAAGTCTTGTGCTACTGGTGCTGTTTCTTCTCTAGCACCTCTAATTCAAGAGCTTGACTCTAAATCAGGATTGAAAATCTACTGAAATCTGAATATGTGCTCAGGCTGAGAGAAAGAATTTGAATGTACTGACACTTCAAAGACAAGCCCATTTTTTTTCAAAATGCTTACATGGCTTCAATTTTCATAATTTTTAACAGACCACTGCTATAATTACTTATGCAATTGGTTTGACAAATTTTTTATCTGCTTTACAGGTCTTCTTGACTTGTCCTTGCTTACAGTGTAATCATGTTTCGTCATAAACACGCAGAAAACAAAGGATCTTCTGTAAAATGTTCTTTCTTTAGTTTAGCAATTTTAATTTTTCTTTACATTGTATGAACATTCTCATTTGGCTGTGGAAAAAAGTCTTCTATATCTGTATTTTGACATGCAAATATTTAAAATAAAAATATTTCAAGGCAGCTGTCAGATACTTTATAAAAATATTAGTTCAGGTTACACATATTTAGAGCACTGAAAACACGGGATATGAGAACTGAATTGAGAAAGAACGTTTTAATTGTAAACTAGTGGTATAGAAATTTTAAACAATAGTAATGAGACCCAGGATATAGACATCTTGAATTCTGCAACCCCTATTAAGCAAAGTACAGCCAGACGCAACAGTTAAAAATATGTAACCACACAAGTTCCCCATTTGCCCTCTTTTATTTGCTCTGTGTTTTCAATTTGTAATGACAATTTTGTATCAGAACAATAAACCAAGGGGATCATCTTTCTTTTGCCAGCTGTGACCCAAATGACTAGATTTGACTGTCCCACGAATGGAAACTGACAAATGAGACTTCAAAAGACTTCCCATTGCCAAGTTTAACAAAATTCTGCTATCTTTTAACCAAATATTTATGTATTACATGACTGTGCTTTATTATATTTATGTATTACATGGCTGTGTCGTATTAAATTTAAGTTTCCTCTGATCAGTGATACTCTCTTTCAGTGTCATTTGTAATATTTGGTTTCAATTAATATACAGGGGATTGAAAGAAATGCACAAAACCTTGTTTATTTTCCAGCAGTTGATGGTAACTGATTAAATCATTGCACATGGCATGGTCTCCATCCCCTGTTTGCTGTACAAGGCAGCTGGCAAGCCGCACCTGTCAGCCTAGGAGAGAATCTCATAAAGCTGCCAGTAAAACAGTGTAGCTGAATACACATCTGCTAATAAATTCTTTTCATCATATCCTAATCAAACAGCATATGTAGTTTATGGCCTTGCTAATAAAGGGTTTGAAATATCTGCCTGTGAACTTGATTTTATCAATGTCAGCCGGCATGACCAGTTTTTATGTACTCTGCTGCTCAGTGGAAAGGTGTGTTTGAAACAGCCGGTGCACAAGGAAAGGGGAAGGAGCATAGGTTGTTATCATAAACAGTGGTCAAATCCAGCCTTTTCTTAATCCTCTTTGTACATTAATGGAAGTGCTTCACTGCCTGCTTTGCCAGTCGTTCTGCTCCTGTTTCCAGCTGCCATGTGCAGATACTTCCCCAGTGGTTCACAAGGGCAATGTTCTAATAATGTCTACAGTAATACAAAAAGTGCGAATGACAACTTGAATTTAAAGGTGTCCATGCCCACGTGTCTGGGTGGGTGACTGCAGTTTAAAATATCAAATAATGATTAACCCTTTTTAGTTAGTGTTTAAGATCCAGGATGTTAATGTGGTGTCTTGGCTTACGGCACTGGTTTGAAGATATTGAATAACATAATGTCTTTTCACAGGACTATCCATTGATAGTAATCAAGAGTGGTTACGACTAAAATAATTATAGTTGAAATGAGCATTTGTGAGACAGATTTTGCTGTTCAGATTGGAAAGACCTCATCCAGTGTGGCTCTCGTGACTGATTTTCCTACTGGAACAGTAGGATTTTCCTTTACATAAGCCACTGTTGTTTTAATGTGTCAGCTCGGTTTGCCACTTAACATATTTTTCCTCCTTGGTGTTTTTAAAGAGGTTTACAGCAAAAGTATATTTCATAGGTTAATCATCTTCTTGTGGAGTTGCTAACCCAACTGCACTAACTTCTGGAGTGCCCTCAGAAGCTGTACAAAAAAGAAGTGATTTCTTTTCCTTATCAGTCCCAATGATCTTGTGCAAGTGTCCAGCATAGTTTGTTCTTTGCTCTGGTTATTTATGCTATCCTACAGCTCAGCCAAATGTTTCACCATTAGATTTAATCTTCCATACTGATCTGGCAAAGTGTGTCCCTTAACATAGCTCCATGCATTTTTAGGGTTTCTGAAGATGTATATTACGTTGTGTAGCCAGCTGTTGCATTTTTCTGTTGTTAACTACAGACATGCACTACTTTTACTTTTACTCTTTATCTCTTATGCAATTCCATTGCTTTGTATAAGAGCAATGCGACTTTTATGTGTTCAAGTTGGTGTTCTTCTTCGGCGTCTTCCTAATCCTTATGAAAGACCTCCTAAAATGTGCGGTGAGTTTTGAAGGCAGGAGTTGGATGTAAGTGCACTTCATTGTTTCAGGACCCCCACTTTGCACCCTAGCCCATGCACCTGATGTCTTCTTTGTTACCTTTTCTTTGGCACCACTGAGTTGTGCAACATGGTGATATCCACTCTTGTTTATTTTCTTTTCCTGGGTATCCAACACTGTCCTTCTGGCCTGCACATCTTGCTCCTCTTTTGTGCATCTGGTATCCATGTGAACTACAATAAGTGGAAATTCCTCGGTATTCTTCAGGATATCCTTTGCTTTTTTAGTCACACAAATCTTTAAAAACTTTTAAAATATGAAAAGCAACCACACAGATGATTCAAATATGACTGTAATTTTTTTTTTGTGTCACCTTTCCTTCTTTTTTTGTGTCACCTTTCCTTCTTTTTTTGTTTCTTTCTCTTTATGGTACATTGACATCAGCAGGAAGTTTCACTCACCTTGCCTCATTGTTTTTGAATCTCTGGACTATAGATAAACCATAGGACTGTTATCTTCTTTGTATCTAGCTCTAAAGGACCTAAAGAGGAAGGAAAGAAAAAAAAAATCAAGACATTGGCAATGTCACAACACATCCTCTCTGAACTAGAAAACACCACTTTCCTGCCTTTGGAAAAAAACTTTGTGTGGAGAAAAAAACTGAGAAATACAAGTTCATAAATGTTATTGCTGCTTCAAAAGAAGAGACACCCCCACCTCCCTTACTACCATACTATTACATCCTGAGTGTATATACTTTTAGTGCAATTTCCACATGAAAGATTTTGTAATATCTTTAGAAATAAATGTATTTAATGTACACTATCAATATCTAGTTATTCTTTAAAAAAACCTGGTGTGCTTTATATGTCTGAGCTATTAACAGCCCCTTTGCCATTACATTAAGACTGACAGAGGATGTCAGCGGAGAGTTACTTAGTGTTTTCTGTAGTCTCAGCAAATTTTCCTCAAAAATCAGCCTTTGTCAGCAAGAATAATTCAGTCCCTCATAACAGTGTTTCATAGATCATCAAAAAATATTTTTGTTTATTCATGATGCTTAAAGCACTGACAGTTTTTATTTTCACATTTCTTTGAGCGAGGAAAGCACTGTTTCCTGAGGTCATTTGCAGCAGTCCAAAAGGACACATACCTGAAGTACCTGATAGAAGAGAGCTACCATGAATAGAAAGATGATTTTTGTTGCATAAGCAGCTGACTTAGGCATAGAAATAACCTTTTAAAGATGTAAATGTCCCATAGCAATCTCTCTGCCCCATCAACTATCTCCTGATCCTGTTTTTTAAGCTCAAGCAGATGTTTAACATATGATTTCCCTGCAGAAAAGCACCCAGCTGACGGGTTTAGAATTTAAGATTAAATCTGCACATCGTGGGTCCAGGAAGGACATTTTTATCACTCTGTCTCAGATGAGAGTCCTCTTCAGGCCGGTGTATATCTCATATAACAAAACAAGTTGTCCCTTCGTATTTTGGTACCTTAAATTAGAGAAGCTTTGGACAGGCCTAGAGGATTATACCTGACTAGGGAGATAGAGTTTCCTAGAAAAGCTTGAGCATAAACTGCGAAGCCTTTGACTTTAGTCTGAGCACAATCTCTAAGCAGTTTGTGGCATGTAGTGCATGCTCATGGCTTAAACATATCGACTGCAAAGACCTGGGTGTTTATGGAGAAGGTGGCATCAAAGAAACGATTCTGGGAATGACTACTTACACCCCAATTGGTGTTTATTGAGATGGGGAGATGCTTAACCAATCTCAAACACAAGGCTTCTCTTAAAGCCAGAACAATCTTGAACACAAGGCTTCTCTTTAAGCCAGAAATGAAGCCTGTGAATTCAGGCAATGTAATGTTGGTGATTTCCAACCAGCAATCTAAGGATTTCCACATAGGTTATAAGCAGTCAACAAAGAACTGAGGAAAATATTGAGTGTCAATTGTTTGGACAGAAGCCGAAGGAATGAATTTCAGCAATAATCTCTGAATGGGGAAAAGTTCTACTGGATAGCTGTAGTTTATTTCTTTTATACATCCTTATAGAATCATAAAACAGATTGCAGATTCCTATCTGATACAGGATAAATTCTCATTTTAGTGCTTGACTTTGGTGCAGAGACCATTTCCAGGCAGCAAAACATGACAAAAATGTACTCAATGGGTAAGAGATTGAAACAGGCCTTTTTAATTATTTAGGCTGTCACATAAAACGGCCAGTGGCCACTATTTAGAATGCTTTTAAATTTCATGACCAGGGGCTGTACAACGCATTTATCTCAAAACTGGGAATATAATTCCTCCTAAGCCAGTATTTGGCTGTAATACTTTAAGCAGATATGTGCAATTTTGTAATCAAAGCCAAACAAATATGAACTCTGACCAGAGGTATTCTGAAGTGGTTTCTATTTACAGCTTCTGAAAAGAGATTTCTACTATAACACTCATTTTACTTTTCTGCTTGTGAAATAATCAGCAGATAAAAGGCAAAGACTTCCAAAGAAGGGGGTAAATATATTTAATGAGTAAATATTGTATTATTAAAAGAAATGTGTCATACTTAGTTTCTGCACACGAAGCAAAACAGGCAGAACTGGACAGAGATCTTTTATTTAACTGTGAGATTTTTAACTTTTACAAACACAGAATGTGGTTTTGTGTCTGTCAGAATTTTCAGATGTATACAACAAGCTAATCTTTGCATAGAGAAAAACGTGGAAAAAGAATCCATTTTTATGTTTAGAAATCTGGGATGAAAAATGATAATATTGTAGCAGGTGAGTCTGGGAAGAACAGAAGAAGTGATCTTATCTCTCCATTTGACCCAAGAAAAGATCAAGTAGACCTAAACCATTCCTGGCATGTTTGTCTAACCTGTTCTTACAACCTGTCAACAAGAAAAACAGCACCAGTTGCCAGGCGAGCTATTCCAGGGCTTAACTCTTCTCACCGTCAGAAAGTTCTTTCCACTGTCTAACCTAATTGTCCCTTCCTGCAATTTAAACATACTGTTTTTCTTCCTCTTGTCAGGGGATCTGGAGAACAGACAATTCTGTTCCTCTTTGCAGCAACCTTTTAATTGCTTCAAGCCGCAGCCCTCTTCCCCAGGCTGCCTATGCCATGTATTGGGGCACCTCCAGGATCTGTTCTGGAGCTGGGAAATTAGGTGTCTTCTTGAACAACCTGTCGTTCAATTTTTAGATAGTCTGAGGACTGATCCCGTGATACAGTCGAACATTCAACATCTATCCACAAAACCTGGGGTTTCAACTTATACTCACCCTCTTGGACATTGCACAATTTTTTCTCCCACTGCATCCTTCTGCCCACAATCTACACCCATGTTGACACTGTGAAGAAAATAATAAATATGACAGATAGCAAAGCACACATTCTTCACATCTAGGGCAAGCAGAAAAGATATGCTCTCTCAAAAAATACTGAAATTTCAGTCCTAAAGTTGAGCCACTTGGGGGCAGGAGGAGATCTAGCCCTTGTGGCAGGGTAGCTCAGGCTACCCTGGGCTGAGGTGAGAAAGGACATGAGAGGAAAGAAAAGGACTGTGAGAATATCCTGAGCTGCTGACAGGGATGTGGCAGGGCAGCCACAGCTGTGAGCCTCCAGTGGGAAGAGAGCAATAGACAAACTTTGTTCAGATCATGTGAGGTCAGTGCTTTGGTTTGTGCCAAATCCGTGGGGCAAGTGCTAAGCCAGGGTTTGCTCCAAAGGGCTTCAGTGTGTGGACACAATCAGTTCACATTACCAGGAGTGCACAAATGCATAAGCCAACTGTTAGAAATTAGGAATGGAATAGGGGATTTTAAAGTGAGGGCTTGGTGTGCTGCTTTATAAATTCACAAAAACTGGAATAGTTGTGCACTCAATCACTCAAATAAAGCAGCAGCACTGAAAAAAGTTTTAACAAAGGCAGGCGTATGGATAAACTTCCTTCTGAAGGCTGAAGGAATGGGGATTCCCAGGTCCAGGAAAGCAATGATGGGGGGGAAGTCATAGAAAAGTTGATTCAGAGTGGAGTGATGCTGAGGAGGTCATAAGGCTTGGTTGTTTAGCAAGGAGCTAAAGCTCCTTCTAGGAGCTAGAAGGAAGGCATAAAACCAGGCAGGAAGCTCATTCACTTGGGGTGCAATTAAGTGGTGGAGTTCCTTGGCATAGGATGCTGTATATAGCAAAATTTAAGAGGATAAAAAGACAAATTAAAGCAAGAGAAACCTGCTGAACTTGGAAAGTCCCTAAAGTATGAGCACTTGTAGGTAATGCAGGTTTACTAGCTGCTTACCTTGTTATTATGGTAACATAATAACAATTGTTGTTAATTCTTGTCAAGGAATTCTTGTCCTGGCACTTGCTTTTTGTATTTGTCTTTGGGTTTAGGTGGGCTTTTTGTTAGATGCAGTACAACTACTTCAAGGTAGGAACACTCTGGATGTGAGTCATTCTGGGCCAGTGACTTTTCCAACAAGGAGATCAGAAAGCAATCAAAAAGGCCATAGGGACACTGCCACAAGGTTGTTGCTCCAACATTTGTCTGTTCCTACCACCCCTCCAACCCTTCCATCCTGCTGTTCTCACCATAGCCACCCGTGTCCCCAGCAGCACACTCTGCTAACAGCTGGCATTGCTCTTTGTCCTCGCTCAGCAACAGCTGTTTGTAGGTACCCTCATTTTTTTGACTGGCTTTGTGGTCCCTCATCTTTTTCAGAGATATTCTTAGGATTTCCCACATCCCCCTAAGGACAGAGTTCATGATCTCCATACTACTACATTATTTCTTGTACACAAAGACTAAACCTGTGCAGTCAGGAAGATGGTTCAGGGCCTGATTTCTGGACCTGAGGGCAGATAGCACAGCATAGGTCAGATCCATACATCTAGCTACTTTCTCTTGGCTGTATCCAAAGGATATGTTTAGATTTATATGCTCACCTTGAACTGGACTCAGCTGCCATATGGTGAAATGGTATCTGGCATGGGACCAAAGGTGTGGTAATGATTGAAGTATATTGACATCCACATTCCAGAGCTTAGGTTTTCTCTGGGGCAGTACCATGGCAGCATTTTAAAGTTGGAACTGGATTTCAGAAAAGAAAAGTATTTTTAAGTCTGATCATGATTCAAAAGGGAGTGCCACATACTTATGAGAAACCTCCAGAGATATCCCATTGTAGACAATTTGGTAGTAACAATTGCTCCAGATGAAAATTTTCTCTTTGACCATGGATAGTGTACAGTTCACATCTGTTCTAGATAGGATCTTAGGTCATGTTTCATCTTGGACTGTAAAGCCATCCTCTAGCAGTACACTGATTTAGGTAATGCTCCTCCCATTCTCTGCTTCATGTCTCTTACAAGGGAAAAGAAAATACACATGAAAAAATTTTGTCTGCTCAGTATGACTGCAATTATGGTTTTAGAGTTTGGCATAATATTTTTATATCTTTTCTATATAAAAAACAAATGGCAGCACATAGAAATATATTTTGAACTTTGATAGATGTTGAATTGTGTGTTAGCTCATTAATTACCTAACCAATAAATTTCTGAATTTTTATTAATTTTAAAATTGTATTTTGAGCAATCTTAAAAATATGATCTAAAAAAAAGACACACAGATTTTTTTTCCCCAATTGTCTCATAGCAAGGAAATAAATGAAGTGATTTTTGGGAGAAAAAATATTTTTGTTTTCAGTGCATTAATATTTTCATTATTTTCAGTAAAGCTAAATAGATTCTCCAAGTTACATACATATATATGTATAAAACACATTAATTATTGCACACGGCTAAGGTATAATGTCCAAGCTGAATCTTATTCTTTTCAGACATTCCACAAGTGCCTCTTCTAAGAGTTTAATCATTTTCATTGCTTGTCTGATGTTCTCATTTAAGTTAATAGTCTGTCGAGAAGTGTTATACACTTTTCAGTGTATGTAAGTTAAATGTGCTTTGGTATTAAAAGGTTTCTTAGCAAAAATAAAAACTTCAGTAATAACTATTTAATGAGAAAAGTTGGTCCAAGCATTGTACATATTAGCTGTTCTTAAATCACTACAGAAATGGGTTTGGATTGCAGCTTTTTGCTTCAATATAAGTTGGTGAGCAACCAAATTATAATCAACATCAATAAAGTGTACAGGCTGGAACAGTAAAAAACTGTTGAAACAAAATGGTTCATGTCAGTTGAAACAGGGAGACAGATTCCCATGTGGCTCATAAAGAAAAGGAAAATAGCCCTAATGAACAGTACAGTGAATCCAACCCTCTAGTCCTTCCTGAGGCAAATCTTCCCTTGATTCCAAGCCATGTTGTTTGTGTAAAAAGTTGACCAGGACTGGTGTGGGAGATTTTGCTTATTTCCAAACACAAACTCCTTCAATCTTCATGAGCCCTTTAACTATGTGTGTGTTCGTCTGCCTGCTCCCAGTGACTGAGGCTTGCTGTCCAGGAAGAGCTCTATTTCATTCTCAAGTTCTCTTCTGTTGTTGGAAATATTTATTCTACCTTGTTTTAATGTGGAGTTCAAAGCAAACAGGAAAACATCCCAAAATTCAGAATCACAGCAAGTTCTTATTTCACACTGGAGATCATTTTGTTCTGTGTCCTCCTGCTGGGGCAGGATTACTGTGTGGCAAGGAGATGTTGGGCCTTTAGCAAATACAGACATTCAACTCCTTGTCTTTAATTCCCTTTAGAAAATCTATTTTTGAAATGTAGAGAAAGCATAGTTTTATATTGTTTGGATTTGAATTACATCTCATGCTTAAAAGAAAGAGAAGACAAAATCTAAATAACTGTATGTAAAAAGCTACACATTAATCACAGAAGAAATATTGTAAACCTCTACCTCACCTAATCCAAGCAGAAATCCAGGCACTGCCTTTCATGTTGAACTAGATGCATTGCTCAGGAATCATCAGAGTGCCTTCCTGACACTCAGACACAAAACTTAGTCAGAATTCACCTAAGTAAATGCATGCTTTTTCACTGGAAATCTCTAATCAGAGATAGTTATTCAAACTTCCTTTATAGTCTCTTTTTGTTTCCCTTAGAACATCTCCTTTCTAGCAGAGAGAAAGAGGAACCTCTCAGGATTAATCACATACTAAGGCAGGCTTCTAAAACAGGTGAGATAAATCCAGCCCTCTACGTGTCTTTTGACTCTAAAGCAATCCTGCACAGGCTACCTGAGGTTCAGATATCTAAACTGTAGACAACTAACATTAAATGACTTGTATCCTACATAAAGCATTTAAGTGCAGAAGAAATCATTGGACAATTTAATATGTTAAGATGAGCAAAAATCTCTGACCAAAGAATAGCTTGTGTTTGGCTGAAGCACATCCTTCTGAATGTCTGCCAATATTATTATGAAGAGAAGGAGAATTCACTACTTTCCCTTGTAGATTCTTTCTCTGACTAATCTCCTTCACTGCTGACAAATGTGCCTTATTTCCAAACTAAACTTGTCTGGTTTTAGCCTGTATCTACTGATTCTCTTCAGGCCTTTTTACTTTGGTTTAAAAGTCCTTTAAATGTTCTGAGTTTTTCTAATGAATATATGTGCATACATATTCAAGCCACCCTTAAATCAGCTGTAATTGAAATAGATTGAGGATTTCCAGTGCCCCACTGTAAAGCATTTCTCCATCCTGAAATGATTTTTAAGGTCCTTTCTGCATATTTTTCAATTTTTTCAGCTTTCCCCCCCAAATATGGACCCCAGATGTGTATGCAATATTCTAGTATCAATCTCATCAATATTACGTACAGAGGCAAAACCGTCACCCTGCTTGTATTTGCTACCCAGTTTACACAACAAAAGGTTCATATATTTTCAGAATTACATTAGGAATTGCTTATCTCTAAAGATTCATTTTAGAACCGCTGATGAAGCTTGGCCACAGTACCTGGTTGGTTGAAATTGTCTCACCTGGCTAAATAAGCCAGCTAATTTTGTGTATCATTATTTGTTCTTCAACCAGTTTTTTCATCTGTCATTCACAACTATCTTCTGCTACTATTTTAGGAATATTTTATATTGCATGTGGTCAAGCTTCAGCCTTGAGAGCTGAGAGTAGGGGTAGAAGCATAACCCATGACTGGTTACTTAACCATATAAATTTATTGCTTTATCAGTTTTTTTTTTTTTTTTTTTTTTTTTTTTTTTTTTTTTTTTTTTTTTTTTTTTTTTTTTTGACTGGGATTGATGTCCAGCAACTGGCCTAATTCAAACTTTTTTTGTGTATTGGCTCAGAATTTGTACTTTCTTTAGTCTTCCAGAATTTCACCAGTGTTTCAACATTTATTCAAGGGCAAAAGTAGTGATTCATCTGACTCCTAAAGAAAATAAGGGCACTTGAATTCATGCTACCCAGCCTTCTGAATTTAAAAATATTTAACAGGCTTTGCCTAAATTCCTCCTTGCTACTTGAAGGACAAGAAAAATCCTCATCATCTTCATGTAAAGTGATTAAATGAACCTGTTTTTCTACAAGGCAATATTTACTGAAACCTTATCCTTCTCTATGCTTACTAACAGATTTAATATCCTTATCTAATGACGGAATTATATCACTTCTAGTGCTTTTGTTATCTTTAATAAAACTTTTAAAGTTATTGTTCTTTTTCGTGTAGACAGGAATTATTTTCCCATGCTTTTAGTTTCTCATATTAGTTATTTAATTTTGTTGATAATTTCTCATTTTTGTTGCTAACTGAATCTGCCTTTTTTTATTTTCACATTATGCATTGCTTTTATATTCACAGTTTCCACAAAATGATGGGATTTTAGCCAAAGTTTGTTCTTTCTTGATTGTGAAATTGTAGGGGTTTAGCCATTTAATAAACTCTTCTAAAAGAACATCCAAATTTCATTCAAAGTTCTCTGCTTACATTTCAGTTTCCAGGAATTTTGCTCATAACATTCCTCACCTTTTAGAAATTATGCCTTTTAAAAGCAGAAAATGTGCCATTTATTGAGAATTGACTTTCTTTACATTCTTAGAAGAGTGTAGATCATGATTGCTTGTCTCAAGGCTGTCACCATCCTTCAGTCTAGAGACCATTTTTTGGTCTCAAAGAATAGTTCATCTGTATTGACCACCAAAAGGATGTATTTCAGACAACAAAGAAAAGAATTATCATAGGCAACATCCTTAGATGAATAACCAGGTGTTAATTTTTTTAAGATTCCCATGTTTTTCAGCTGTTTGAACTGAAATTCCAATATTCTTGTTCCGAATTGGAGCTTATACATAGCAAGATGAATTATTTTGTTGGGTTGTATAAGATACTTTGGAAACAATTAAAATTATTGATAGTTTTGTCACCTGTCATAGAGCCCATCCTGAATAGATATTGAACAAACTAAACTGTTTTTTTCATTTAACTGCTTAGATTTAGTAACACAGAATAGCAACAATCCTTTATGCCTGATAAAGTGATAAGCTCTCTTAAAGCAACTAGAGCTGCAGTGAACCTTGGAAAACAAGCCCCCTACAGCTTGTAAGTTTTATTGCCATTTTCCAGGTGGGCTCATAAGGAAAAGGGAGGCCTTAAAATGATGGAAACAGCGAAAACACACTCAAGGGTATTTCAGAAATTTAAAAGCACAGCAGCCAATACAAATGTCATGCTATGGTGAAGATGCAAGGCAGAACAACAGCCTTGCATTTCACTGAAATATGAAATTTTAACTTTTACTGAGTGCATCTTTGAGGAGACATGACAAGCAGGGCAAGTGCAGAGACAGAGGTAGCAAGAATGCTAAAGAGGGAGGAAAGCATATGATTATTCAAAATTCAGTCCAGATTGCGGATTTGCTATCAGTTATGGAAGAAAACAAATTTGTAAATAGAAGAGACTTGGTTTATATAATGAAGCTGTGACTTTTCCATTCTCCATCTGAGAGGGAAGACAGTGAGTATTAAAAAATTGCAAAGGTTTTTTTACAGCAGGATATTCAGATATCCTTCTGCAGCTGCGACTCTTCCTGAGTATGAATTCCTATGGATAACCAGAATCCAGCCAGTAATTAAATCCCAGCCTCCAAGAGAAGATGTCCCACACAGGAACTGAACTGTAGGCATTCTCCACTGTTCTGTGTGTGTGATATCCACTGATAGTACAGAAAACCAAATGAGTATGCAATCTTCTTTCAGTTGAACTGCTTGTGCAATCCTCATTATCTAATATCTGGCTGCTACCCTGTCCTGAATGTTAGGTACTTATTTCCCACTAAAGATCCCAAAGTTATGCGGAAAGACCTGAGATATGGAGGGGTGAGCCTATTTCAGGTCTACATAAGAAATCTTCTTTTGAACAGAATTTGAGTCTTCTGAGTTGTGATTTCTTGTGCACAGGTCCAGTTTTAGCAAATATGGCAAGCTGCCCTGCTCTGCTCCAATTTTGTGACTAAACATGCAGCATTAAACCAAAACTTCCTGGCTATGGCAAGTTTCATATGTAGATCATCCTAGGAGGTTTCTGAAGGACCACACCTACCGTAGGGGCTTGGTAGTTATGCAAACAGCCTTGCTCCCTACTCAGGAGTGGAGTAAAGTGCAAAGAGGGTGGTTTAGATTTAGTTTAATGGTACCAAACCATGAGGTGCACAAGGCACAAGGTCTGACTTCATCCCCATGTTCATATGTGTATAGATCTCCTAAGGCAGACCTTTAGAGAACAAGAAGAAAAAAGAATGAAACATTCTAAAAAAAGGCAAAAAATCCAATGGAGGACAATCAATTTCTAAAAGAAAATATTTAAGAACATTTTCTCCCCGAAAGGTTTCAGTTTTCATGTACTCTGTTTCATTATGAGATCTGGAAGAAACTGACCAGAAAGAAAAGATAAACTGCAAAATGTGTTGTAGGCACAAAAAGTCACTGCACTTTGATGTGTTTTTTATGGTTCCCTCTAAGAGATTTTTGTGTGTAAATAATGTAGCTGAGATCACCCAGAGTAAAGTAAACCTTTTCCATCAGATGCTCTGATTTCCTTCAAGAGCTGTTTGTGTATGCATGTGTGTGTGTTCCATATAGCTGGGAATAGTCAATGATTTCAGACATATTGAAACAGCACTTGAGAATTTTTTCTGAGCCCCCCGGAGTGTTTGGTGCTTTGTAAAACAGAGGAAATCCTAACTGCTATTTCTAAAGAATTTTGTTGTATCTTCTAAATTATAGAAATGGAGAAACCCAGCTGCTTTAGGGACTGGGGAAAAGAGATACAACTTTGTTACCATCATAGAGTTATTCCCCATCTAATTCCAATGGGAATCAGATACAAATATGTCATGTTTGAAAGTGATGGGTTTTACATTTGGTTCAGCATCTTACCCTGACTCGGTCAGCTATATTGAAAGAGGAAAACCACAAATATCCAGAAGAGATGCTATTGCTGTTCCACTGGTCTCATTGGGCAGGGCTGTTTTGGCACACAGCCTCAGTTATATCAATTACCACAAAACTCAGAAGGTATTTGGCATCCTTCAATGAGTGGCAACGAAACATTGTTTTTTTGTGACCACTTCAGTCCACCAGCCACACTCTAATGATCCGGCACAAGCTTTTAGGAGCATTGACAATTCTACACTGCTCCTTCCTGACCTCTGTGGAATATTTGACACCACAAAGGGTTTGGCAATAAGTTATCAAGTGGTAATTCTTAGTGAATTGTTATGTTCCCCCAGCACAACCTATCTTTATTCCAGGAGTAAACTGTCATTTCCATTAATGTCAGTCAGAAATGTTGAGAATAGACCGATATTTTATATTTCATAGCTGACTTTCCTGAGATTCCAAAGTAATGTAGTCTGTCCTTGTTTGCAACAGGGCTAAGCGCTTGCTTGGATTAGTGTTGATTAGGTCTCTTGGTCTGAGGTTAGACCACAATTCTTTCACAAACGAAAATATTTTGGCCATTTTTCCCCACCCACAAAGGGCACTTTTTTGAAGAATGATTTTCTGGGTGGGTAGAGAACCTGTCATCCACCACTCTTCAACAGAACTGTCCCTGTTTGCCATCACCCCTTCTTTGTTCAAGTTAGTGCTGTCAGTTACATTAGTTGTTTTCTGAGCACTACTTTTAGCCAATAAAGGAAAACAAATAAACAAGTTGGAAGCATGCTAAGCAATCTCTTTCTTTTCTCTTCAGTAAAGCGTAATGGAAAAATTGTGAAAATAAAACTGTCATTTTTATGGACCTCAGGCCAGCATAGTTCTCAACTGCATAAGATTCTGTGGGATGTGGTTCCACATCCTTGTGGCTGCAGCCTGTCCTATTGCACGACCAACACAATATTCAGTTCCTTGACCAGAGAAGGTGACTGTGGACAACAGCATCAGCACCTGCTGTGGGAACCAGACACCATGAGCTTCTACTCTGTCAGTTGTGTTGGCAGCTTCTTGTACTTCTATGACTTCAAAGCCTGATTTGGGAGCAAAACATTTTGCCGTAGAACAGCATTTTTTCACTTTCTGATAGATTATAGGGTTCACACCCTCATTTGGAGTGGGAAGGGAACCTCCTCATGGAGCAATAAGGCAGACTGTAACCACAGAGTATCAAGACTCAATAAGTCATGATTTTGATCTCAGTTCAGAGTCTTTCTAAGGTGGTTGTTATAGGGCAGTTTCCACGGTGAATCACACATAGGACTGAAAAGTTTGAACTTGGTGCATCAGAAGAGTCAGCAGACATTTATATGGAACAAGAATGGATAAATGGTCTCCTCCTCTAATGTCTGACCAGTCTAACACCAGTTCTCTTGAAATATAGTGAAAGATACATTTATGGACTATTTTTGGTTGCACATGGCAGAGTCCTTTGAAAATGTTTTTTCTCTCAGATTCAAACAGTATCCTTTGACTAAGTTTGAAAATACAAGATATACTGACTTCATTGTAGAAACTCTTATAGCCTGCAGCTGGATGCCTGTGGTGAAAAAGCATTAACTGCTTTGGCACGTGCTAGGTGGATTGGGAGCTGTGAGAAATATTATCCAATCAAACATTTGCATCTGGTCAACTGACATCCCACAGTGCTATAGCTGAGCTAATAAACAAGACATTATCCTTATATTTGTCATTCACTACTATTAAAAATAATGAATTAATTAATTGCTCCTGATTAGCCAATTTGTGATCAGCAATGAAGGTAAAAATGAGAATATAAATGGTTATCATGTAATTTCATGCTTAGTTTTATATTATCATTTGGCAGAATGCTATGCACCAATTTAAAACAGCTGGTCCAAGTGAGCTAAACTAGTTTAATATCCGGGATATATCACCAAGGGGATTACTTATTAAATTATAGGAAGTGATATTAGATTTCAATAGTGGTTTATTATTCAAAATTGTTTTGCCTTACAACAAATTGTAGTTTTTGACCTCAAAGTTTGTATCTTTCATTTTAATATTGTGGTAGTTTATTAGAATCATAAATATTAAGATATTAAAGTTTATTATCCTAAAATTTCAGTGGAGACTCGTTGGGAACTATTATTCCCAAATGCTTTTTTGATGACAGTAAAATGTACTGTCAGCTAAGTGAAAACTTCTATTTAACAGTTCAGCTACAATGCTGTTCCTCTGTTACAAAAAATGACCACACCATTTCATTAGGAGCAAACTGCATCATTCCATCTTCATGTAGGGTAAGATCTCTGCCATTTTCAAAATAGTAGGTCCAAATTCCTACTTCCTACTAGGTTATTGCCATCGATTTTGATGTAATTGCTCCTGATTTGCACTGGTTTGAGAGAGATCAATAACAAATTCCAACCTTGTTGAGTAACAAAAAGAAAATATGGTTTCTGGTTTCCTCACTAAATTTACATAATTTTTTGCTGAATATGTATTCTGAAAGATAGGAAGGTAAGGAAAAATGCAGACCTAAATGAGTAAACTGACAAACTAAAAGGAATGGCTTTGTCTAAAGCTGAGTAATCTCTTGTGGGTCTCAACATTCCTGCAGCCAGTCCCGTACTTTGGTGCTCACTCTTGGACAGCAGCTGTACCGTACTCATTTACTTTGTGCTGAGTAGATTGCAGAACAACTTCTCAGTGAATCAGGTGAAAAATATTCAGTACGTTTGGCCAAACTCTTGTCTGCTCTGTGACTTGTTAGTCTTCCTGCACAGGATTCATCTGACTGGCTGGAGATGCCTATAACACAAGGGTTTTTTCTTTCTCAAGAATTCACCCTAAACTCCCCTTCCACAGATGAGACAAACAGGCATTTCTGGGATATGAGTCAGCTCACAGTCATTTAATATAGGCCAGAGGAATTGTGTTCCAAAATTGCTGACTTATTTTCATGGGCAGTGCAGGCGATCTATGGTGACTTGCTCACATAGAGTTATCTAAAATGTTGACATTAAAATTGTGTAAGCTGTATCTCACTGCAAGACCATAATCCATCCACTGGGTGAAAAAATGAAAACTACCTCCTTTCTCAGCTCTCAGGATATGCTCTCAAGACCGATAGTGATTTAGCAATATACTGGAGAATGTAATCACATATGATAGGCACAGCCAAGTTAATCTCTTCCCAGAAGGTAGGACAGCTTCTCTCTATGGTGCTGCTCTACACTGTGCAGAGGCATGGACTGTTCAGCAATAACAAATGACTCATGACACTGTGGGACATTGCTCAGTCTGCTCCCACTGGGATTATTTACTTATCAGCAGTTCTTCTGCAAAATTCAGTTCATAGCCTTGGTGGCTGCAGATGCCATATTCCAGAGGGGAAATGACATGACCACCCTGTAGACAGTAATTTTGGCCTTTGATCTCCTCTGCACTGAATTTATGGGCAATATTAAGATGGCCAGTTCTGGAAAAAGTTCCTCTGCATAATGTTACTGGATAAAATATAGTGATTTGTAGTGCACGCTTTGTCACACAGTGTGATGAGTGATGCAGTTGGACACAAAGTTGTATTTTCTTCCCCACCTTCCTTTAACCCCTCTGCTGAGGAGATGCTAAGAAGCAGACATGTCTCCATACTCACTCTTCCAAGTGAAATTTCTCTTCATTTCAGTAGGCACAGCAGAACTCTCTGGCCTTTCCTACTTTGCTTGGAGCACAAAACATTTCCACTGAGCACTGGTTTATGTATGCTGAAACTATGATTTTGATGTCTTTCTGGTAAGGGCAGACTGAAGGTTTGACTTGTCTTTTTAGCCAAGTACCACAGCAATAACTGATATTAATAAGGACAAGAAGTTGGGAGTGATTGTACTTTTTATCTGTGAAGCTTCACAGAACAGAGCAAGTGGAACAACTCCTTTGCTTATATTTTTAAAAGGTCAGATTCCAGGCCTGTTATTCATGGTTTATACTACTGAATAGAATCTTCTTCTGTACGAAATCTGAGTGATACTCACATATAACGTTGCATGCTAGCTGGGGCCCAAAACCCCTTCTGTCCACAGCCTCTTGCACTTGAAATGATTTGTACTTTATACTTGGGCTGTCTGGAACTATCCAACTAGTCTCAATGTAAAAAACCACCTAACTATGAAAGAATTTAAAGGCTGGATGTCTTCCAGTACCCACCTTTCAGTTTCCAAACTGGCTTGGAGCAGGGGAATTCTGTAGTTCTCCAGGAAATCATCAGTGAGCAGTTCAGTGCACTGCAAGAAGGACAGTTATGGAATTAGATTTGTGCAGTAAGGAATTACCTTAGGTGTGTGCAATAACAGTTAAGAAGAAACAGTGCTTTATGGCTAGAGGAAGGGGGTTCTGAGCACACTGTTTCTGGTGTTGGTCTTCTATGTGTCTGTCATGAAAACATATCCTCTGTGTGAATTTAGCTAAGAATTGGTGGGGTTTTAACAAATAAGAAACTTCTGAATTTTCTTACTTGCTTTGGTAATATGTTTGAAGCATGATTTCCTTTCTTTCATCCTCACAGTAACTCTCATAAAATATTCCTTTTTCTGCCTGTCCCTATCTTCCTATTCCTCAACCTGTGATTCATTGTCTGGGAGATCTGCTGGGAATATTGAGTCAGGTTCTCTTCTTCTTTAAGCCGGGATGACTTGCACTGCTACTGGATGCACTACTAGCACATATGGCGAAAACACCTGCTCCAAATTCTGAAGTTCCCTGAAACATCTCTGGCTTACACTTTGAACTGCTTTTCAACTAATCCCTTCCTTTAAAGAGGTAGGGAAGAAGACGACAGTGGTTCTTTGATGTTTTTAAACAGTACCACTGCTATGTTTTTTTCTGGCAATTACAGAAGCAGGGTTTTTTTTGTAGTGGATCCATAGCTTTGAAATACTTTGAGCATGGCTTTGTAGTAAATTTGAGCTCTGAATGTGCATTTCCATCACAAAACTATTAAATGTAATTGATCTTTATTTTTACATTTTTTTTCTTTTTTCCATGATTTTCATAATGTTTTAATTATAAGCCTGATGTATATCGTTACTACAATATGAGTAAAGATGAGGATATTAGAAGACATAGCAGAAGAGAACATACAATAAATGTGAGGCAGTGTGGAAAATTATCAGGATACACTTTTCATTAGATAAATGGCAATTATACTTTTATGCATGAACATGTATAAATGGCACTAAGGACTTCAAAAGACGATACTTCTGACAGCCAGCACTGCAGACTCAAGCTGAAACATGGGACACAAGCCTTGTTTTAGTTTTCACCCTTTCATCATAAGAACTAATAAAAATATTCCATAATCAGAGCCTAACTGGCATCTTCAATGACACAACGCAGAGGGGAATCCTTCTTGCTCTCCACATAGATTCACTGTCTTTCTGCTGCTGACAGCAGATATGATCTGAAGATATAGCTGACGCTTGATATGTCACATATTAGATTTGCATTGCCATCTTTCAGACAACTTTGAAAGGTGGGAGTTTCCAGCTAAACCCAAGAAAGCAAATCACCAAGATTTTGGTTCAGCTATTTGTTTCAGAATAGTCCAAATTTTCAGATCTGTATGTAATGGATTGCAAAGATTTGAATATAATTTTTCAATCCTCTTTCATTTTGAAGAGTTATTAAAATTGCAAAAAGCATCCAGTTCATTTATGCATTGTATTTGGAAATTCACATGGAGTCTGACACCATGGATATTTGTAAACAACTGAAAAAACCCCCTAGTGCTACATGATCTAATAAGGAGAAGAAAATTATCTATCCATGTACTCCCAGAATGCTGGGGCTTTCACCATCCAGGGAATTATACGTCAGAGGCATCACAGAAAAAAGATTGGTATGGAATTTTGCAGTTTTCCTCAAGTGCGGAATTATGAAAACATTGGGCAGAGGGTTTGACAGTTAACCTGTGGTATCTTCATATAAAAATGAGAGTTTCACCTGCTTTTCCTCTATAAGTCTTCTGCAAACAGGAAGCAAGGGTCTATTAGTTGCAGTCTGTGGGGAAACTGTCATTTTGACCACTGTCAGATTGTGAAGAAGGGCAAAAATCAGGAGCTCTTGCTGTATAAATAACCAGCTGAGATCTGAAACAGATTCACAGCCATCGAAGAGCAGCCACAGATGAAATCACATCTCACATGCTTGCTAGTGTAAGAAAGGGGAGCCTGGTAATTTTATACAGGCTTTCCCATCCTCCCCACTACTTGGCTTGCAAGATGTAATGAACTCTTTTTTCTTGTCAAGTATGCAGTTCCCTCCTTTGCAAAGGACATGAAATAAAGCATTGCTATGTTGTTTGAACTTAAAGCAGTAAAAAGATAGCAAACTTCACAATAACTAAGGTTGGTCATTCTGGCCTTGATTCAACAGTGCACTTAAATATGTGCTCAAGATCATCCCCATTAAGCAGAGCACTTAAGCACATTCTTAATTTTTAACATATGTATAAGTACTTTTCCGAGTAATGATAGATTTAAGCACATGCTTGTGTGTCATACTGGATTGGGGCTAAAATCAGCACATATTAGTTCTTTCCAACAAATCAAAGCATCTGTTTCAAAAATAACAATGGGTACTTCATAGCAAACAGCTGTCTTCATCTACAAAGTGTTTCAACTGAAGGCATGACTTGATGTGCATAATAAGACAAATACTTTTTAAGATGGACTCAAGTTTTCAGAAAGGTATTGGTCCTTTCTAAAGATGAAAAAAAAAATAAAAAAAGGTTGTTACATCTTTTGTGTCTGTAACTATTTATTTTTTTCTGTAATAAGAATAAGAATATATGGATCTGAGTGCAGGCTTCAGGAAAAAAAAGAGAAAAATATCACAGTTCAGATTTTATGTCACTTCAGTGCTGTATTTAGAACAGCTAGAATTTCAGTTTGCTAAAACATTTCCAAAGCTATGGCTATTTTCATTTTTCCATGGGCAAAGGTTTACATATTTTTAGTGTCAATTCACTTTAATAAATAGGCACCCTTTAAAAAGCCGTACAATAGAGAGACTAATAGTTGTAACCCAAATCATCTAGGGATTAAGGACTAATAATATAACACCACTCATCCCAAAGTATTCCTAAACACTGGAATGACTTTATAAAAAGATATCAGTCCTGAATCACTCACTCTTTCCCTTTTGGGGTAAGCCACAGTAATGATTTATCAAGGCATAGCATTACATTTAAGAACAGAAGGAGAAGGATATTATCGTTGACTACAACAAAAGAGAGAATTTTACGTACTGTAGACAGAATAATTGCCCAAATTGGAATTGGCCAGGGCAGAGGAAAAAAAATGGAGGAGGTGAACAGAAGGTCAAAATGAAGAAATGGGTGACTTCTAGAGAGCCATTTGTCACCTAAAGGGGAGAGGAGGAGGGGAGAAAGAAGCAGAGAAGAATTATGATTCTCTGTGGAAATCAAAGCAAAAAGTATGCATTCCTGCCTTGAACATTGTTGTTTGGTAATACAAGGTTGTGGGGAGTTTGACAGAGAGCCAGAAATAAGTTTCTTTTACCCAGAGAGACAAGACAGATATATCTGGGAAAGAGGCTTGGGAGCCCTGTAACATGCTGAACCTGAGCCAAATATTATTGGAAAGGACCTGAGAGAAAAGAGAAACTCCAGGCACGGCACTGGCTTTCTTTGTTAGAAAGATCAGATCTTTTTCTGTGTGATTTGAGATGTTATATATATGAGCGTGCATGTGTGTTTGTGCAGGGGGGAGGTATTTTGCTTTTACAGGAGCAGCACTTCACCAGAAGTGAGCTCATCTGAGTCTCTGGCCATCTCCAGACCTAGGGGTCAGCATAAATTTCTCTGTAAGCAGCTCAGGACATGTATTTGTTTGGCTTCAAAGCCCACAATGGCATCATGATGTTGATTGAAGACTACTGCTGCTACTGAACTATCCATATTCATGTATGTAGTGAAATCTCTTGCATGCACCTGACAGAGCATTGCAGAGCAAAGATCATTGAGTTGAAATACAAAGGTTAAACTATATTGTTAGAAGATTAAACAGAAGTTTCTCTTTGGGCAGAGAGGCCTGCTTTTTTGTCTGCTCAGGCAGATTCAGCAATTTAAAGCTCTATAACAATTATTCTGTAGGTTCATTGTTGTCATACAAAACAAAAAGGTAGAGATGGAAGATCTAAATGTTATGCACATTGCATATCTTGCAATCATGGCTATGTAGAACATATTTGAGTCCCTATTTACTGAAGATGAATAATTTATCATTCTAAGTAGACTAGGAATTTGGAAATCTAATTTTGCAAATTCTTCCATTCCAAAATATGCTTTCATTTTAATCCATTTGAAAGCAGCCATAACAAAAATGGTTTGAGTCAGTGAAATGTTGTGTTTTGATAACAGAGAGATATTTTGCTTCAACCTTTTTTATTACATCAGATAACATTCATTTAAAAATGAAAAATCATTTAAAATGAAACATTCCTTTCTGCTTGTTTCCAAATTCTTCTTAACCTTTTTTCCCCTCTAAATATAAATTAATCAGCTTGATATGGCCAAATATGAATCAAGAGTTTAATGAAACTTCACATACTGACATAAAAATGGGACTTTGGTATGAGAATAAAAGAACACCTCTTTTACTTAGCATGAGGAACCCTTGACAGAGGAAAAGTGAAGCCTTCTAGGACTGTGAGATAGCTATACAAACCTGTGGGCAGGAATACTGAAAAAGCTTGAACTTAAATCCTGTATCATTAGAATTATCTTATTTCCTTATCTGAGTAAGACATTTAAATGAAAAAAATTCACAAATTTTTCTCGACACTTTTAGTCTGAAGCATATGTAATATGCAAACATATAATAGATACTCTTGCTATTGTCACCTACTTCTAATTGTCATCACAAAACCGTGCAGCTCTGGCTTTTCTGACTTTTTTGCTCCTTTATTTCTAATCTCTGTCATTTTGCATGCTGCTGATCTCATGTGAACCCTTTGACTTCTAGTATGGCATTGTGTGTACTTGTAATTTGAGTGATTATTCTTTCAGCTGTTTAGCTCCATAGATATGCTTCTGAATAAAGGCCTGCTCTTACACCTACCAGCTTTGCTGATGTTTCTCCTAACATCCAGCATAACTTCATAAATAACTATCCTTATTTATCTCAAGCTTAAAATGCAGAAAGAGTATCTTGCACTAAAGAAATAAAAAGGCCACTGGGTTGGATAGGCAGGTTATAAAAATGCTTTCTATTATTTCAGTGAAGAAATCTCCCTAATCCTGTTATCTTCAAACTAAAGGCATATTTTTTAAGTTACAGCAACTCTGACTAAAGCATTTTGCTATAAGTGTCCTATAGACACATGTATTAAGAAGCTTGATGTGATCAATCTGCATAATTGTTCATCATGGCATGATGTATCCCAGGAATTTGTGCGAGCTTCATTCTCTACCTGTCTCTGGAATTCTTTTCTCCCTGAAAAAAGGAATGCAAATACGTTAGCCTCTGTGAAATAAATTCTTTTCAGAGATTGAAAAGTATTTTTCTTGCCAAGTGGTTTCCCTACCACCCCTGTTGTTTGTAGGAGATCTTATAAAAAAGAACACTTTGCTCATAGTGATCAAATGTCAGTGCCAAGCCTTTGTTATCAGAATGACAGCTAAGAGCATACATCCTACTCAGTCATTCATACTTAAAATCCTGACTTTTGACAGGTTTATTCACTGCACATTTGTTTTAAAAAATGCATCAGCTAGAACTTAATTTTTGTTGTGTTAACATTAACCTGGAGGTTTAGAATCCTGCCTGCATTACACGTACAGCAATGATGTGGTGACAGGGAGAAAGCCAGACATGTTGAATTTGTACCAAGACCTGTACAGCCAAACTTTGCAGTTCCCTGAAGCTGCATTAAATCTAACACAAATACACTGGACTGCAGTAACATCTTTTCTATTTATGCCTATTTCTATTTAATAGTGCTAGGATTTGGTCTGTGGATTTGAAGCCAACTTGCACAGCCTTGCTAATCCATGCTGTAAAAATATCTTATCATTGAAAACAGTGTGGTCATGGCAAAACCGTCCGGTGTGAACAGTTAGATTCCCAAAATGTGTATGCCAATTTTTTGGTTTGGTTTGGTTTTTTTTAGTATGGTATTTTTTTTTTTTTTAGTATGGACTGACAAAATATCCATTGAAATTTGCATTAGCAACTAAGAAAATCTGGTTCTTGCACCTTGGTCTGGGTCTTACCAGCAACTGATTAGCCACTAGAGTCATAATCTCAGAGGCCACCTGAGATCTTTCTCTTCAGTCTGTATTGATCCATGAGAACAATTTCAGCCTGCCATTAGCATTTCCAGGTCATCCAGGCATCTTTCTGCTTTATGAATTTAGTGATATAGTAGTGCAACTGCTACTGTTTCACCACAGTTCTCTTTGTAATGTATTTACTGTACATTTGTGACAGTTAATAGTCTCTCTATTAACACAAAATTGACATGGAAATCAAAAAGTAAGGAAAGAGATATAGGGCTGACAAGGGAAGAGAGGAAAGAGTACTGTAAGAAATTTGCCATGTTTTAGCTAAAATTTCTTGTAGAACAATTTTATGAGTAAAAAATATTTTTACAAATTATTACTACAACTCTGGATAAGATTTGGCATTGACATTGACATCAAAGAAGAGGGAAGAAAAGTAATGAAAATTTATATGGATTACATAAGATAACAATATATTATGACATTTTTAAGAAAATCTGAAAGGTCTGATTCTGATATAAAGACTTGGTTTTTAATTACTCAATTAATAATCTAGGTAATAGTTTTGGTAACAGTTTTATTTACCCTGTAAACTTTCCTTCATTGCAGACAGGACTTATTCTTAATATATTTAAAATGAGTCATCTATGCCTAAATCAGACATACATCAGTTCATCTGGCAAGTCTTCGGTACTTTTATTATGTTCTTGGTACTATACTATTTTACTATTAATATAATTAAAACTTTGAATACAGATAACATTTTTAAAGTTTCATGGGTTTTGTGCTTTCATTTGTTGAAGCTTCTCAAAGTGTTCACAAACATAAGATCAAGAAATTTTAGAGCATTCGTCCTATACTAACAAGCAAGATAGGTACTTGCAAGTGAGAAATGGCAAGTGAAATTCTTTACCTCTATGCCTATATTGTGAAATCTATATTGTTAACATTTCTTTAAAGTCTCACTACTGTAGGAAATTCAAATAACTTTAGAAAATAAAAAATGTGCATAAAAAAGTTGTAGAAAAATCTTCCCACTTTGAAAAAATCAGATCTTAAAATGAAATATATTATGGAAATACCTTTGCATTTTCCCTGATGGGTAATAGCAACATGCAACAGTGAGTATATCAAGGTTCTAAGCATTGGTTCCAACAAATGCAGGCTTGGAGATATCTAAGACAGCTAAGTAAATAGCTGAGTGAGAATAGAAGGAAAAACAAATGCATACAAATCTGTTTGTTTCAGAAGGAATGGGGTTTTTTTTCCTGGATGGTCCATTCCAGAAGTGGAAATATTTGAACTAAGTCATACTAGCAATGATCATAGCTCTAGCGTCTTTTCTGCAATTTATTATAAATTCTTTTTGGGAAAGGAAAAGTTTTGTGTATTTTTAAAAGTCAAAACATGGCTTTAAATATTCATATTTTCTGAAAGAAAGCATATTGCTTTTCTATTGAGTCATGCTATGGGAATAGAACCCAGACCATGCTGCTGGGATTCCTAAAAGAACTTTCAGTTGCTTGTGCATATTGTATAATCTGAGAATCAAGGGACTCAGCTGCAGTTAATTTTCATTTGCTGTTTGTATATAAATGCTTTTAGTACTTAAACTAAATTCAGATCAATTAAACTAATGTTGTTTGACATAATATTCCTTGTTCCAAAATCAATATCCCTTCATTTGACAGACTTATTCTTGAATTCAGGATGTTTATTATTCTTAAAGCTTACCTATAGACCTGGTTTTTGTCTTTGATGATGTAAACCAGTTCTTCCTCATGTACCATGAGCCAGAGTATAATGGGGTTCAAATTTCTCTGGTAAATATCTTTAATTGTAAGATCATGTCTGTTAACCTCTTACTGTAGTGCTAACTTCCTATCCTTTCTTTTGTCTTTGCTATTATTTCTTTAAGACCATATTCTCCCAAGGAAGATACCTTTTTTTTAATAGTACGCTGCTACTGAGGATGTCTATTTTCTGAGATTGTGCTATTTGGAGATCAATGGCCCTCCACCTGGTTTCAGAGAATGAAGCCTTCCAATCTCATTTCAATCAACAGATTCCCTAAAAGTCCATGGTCAGAAAATTTTTCTCCAGACTGAGACTGATGCTGTTGGTGTCACCGCTTAGAGACATAGGAGGAAGGAAAGGGAACTTCAGACATACACAAACTCTTTCAAGAGTTCGTTGTCTAACATTAAGGAAGGTGCAAAGTGCTGGTTTCACAGTGATCCAGGGCTGAAGTGAGCCATGGAGCCAAGGCAACTCTTGCTCTTCTCTGTATCACAAACCCATTCCCAGTTAGGAAAGCTCTTGCAGGGAAAATCTGTACCACCACTTTCTTATCCTCCCAACAAATAAAGCACAAATCACAGTTTGCCACTCAATTCTGTATTTCTGCAGATAATAATAACCTCCAAGAGCTTGTCTGCGGGATGTCTGGCTAAGGATTGAATGGAGTCTTTAAAATTTGGTCCACCAGCAGTATTTTTCTTATGCTTTAGTTCTGAGAGGACAGAGCAGGGCTCATGCCCTTCAGATCCTCTCTACCCTCCCACAGCAATACTTATAAATCTTGTGATTTTGTTGTGTCTGGCCCTTGTCCAAAAACAGACCTGTCGAATGAAAGGCAGCTTTGGGATAATTTATCAATGTAACAGTGGGAATAGTGGGCTGAACAGTAGTTTTTTGCTGTTACCAAGTGAAACCACCATGAGCAGTTACCTAATTGGAATAATATGGCACATGTTCCCATAATTGCTCTCCTTTGATAACTTCACTTAGGTCATGTTTTCTTACTTAATTATCATTAGAAAAATATCTAATGAAGGTAACAAGGACTAAGGGTTGCAAAAAGATGTGTGTAGGCAGCAGTGTGACATTTTCAGACACAAATATTTTCTTTACATTAATGGTAATAGAAATGATATAACTTGGCATCAACTGAAAATATAATCAACAGCTATGGTTCCCAGGTATTTATTATGACTGAAGGTCAGAGTGGAAGAGGGGTTATTAATGAGACTTAAGGCAAACTGTCTCAGTTGTGCTGCTGGAGGGCAGAGTCCTGACCTCGTCCTCCTCTGCAGCTCCCCAGATCTCCAGATGCAGATGAGAAATGAAAACCTACTGCTTCAGGTAGATTCTCTCAGACAGTCAAAAAAAAAAAAAGAAATGGGTATTGTTCCATGCTTAGAACAAGAATGAAGATAGCATGGCTGCTGATAAATTACATCATATTTCTGGGAGACATGTGAGAGAACATTACTATTCTAAGCAACACATGCAGAAAAACCCTCAAACTTTTCATCCTTCCACACTCTATTCTCTGGAGAACAGTTTAGGTTTTCTGACAGGGCATTTTGTCTATGAGTTTTTCTACTGTTTTTCTTGAGTAAAAATCTATAGTTTAACCTATGAGGTCTTTAAAAGTATATTTTAAGCTCAAAGATACACTGATGAATGTATTGGTATGTATTAGGCTGGTATCTCTCACCTTATCTCAGGTGCCTAACAGTTAGAGGTCTTAGTCTGACCTGAAGACCTCAGACTCACTTTATAGTCAGAAGAAAAAATGGGCATTCCCAGATTGCAATCCATCTTATTTGAGCTAAGTACACAAGACAGGTCAGATGAATTGTGGCCTGGATTTGCTTCCACTGAGTGTAACAGGAAGCCAGGGTAACTAGCAGAGGTTTAATGTTGAACTTTTGGATGTCTACATTAAGGTAGATGAATTGCACCCTGAAGTTATGCACGCTAATAAATTGAACAATAGAGGAGCATGCCCTGCCAGTTTGTTGCCAGGCAAACAAGTTTGGATGGCACCTGGCTGCTTTTGACCCAGGAGTGCTGCTGCTGTTCAAACCAGTCCTGGGGTGAGTTGAGGTCAGAGGTTGTTGTGAAGTTTGGATGTGGCTGCTTGGTGACTGGGGGCACAAGAATTCCATGCAATGGATGCAGGCCTTTCCATGCTGGTTAGCTGCAGTGCAGAGCACAGCTGGGAGAGCATTTCATTTTACAGTATGGACACAGGCTTAGTACCTACAGCAATCAACTCCTACCAAACCTATTTTACCAGCTCCAGAAGTCCCACTTTCCTACAGATCTCAGGGAAACCAATCTGTAAAAAGACATAGGGGTAGAAACCCCTTCCTCCAGTTTCCATGGGCCTCCAGAAGCCATAGAAATCTCTCTTCCTAAAGCAGGCAACGCTAATCTTACTGATAGAAAATAACAAAAAATGTAAGCAACTGTGTGACAACATCTAACTGAAACATTATGTTTTAAAGGCCATGATTCTGTTCCCACTGACTTCAAAGCTACAGGATTGGGCTTGAAATGTTTCTGATTTTTTTGTTGTTGTTGCTTTTTGCGGAAATGATAATGGCCAGAAGTGGAGTTATTTTTATTCTTTATGAGAAACAATAAATTAGACACCATACTTACTTTTCACTGGAAATTTTGAAACAATCAGTTCACGTCTGAAAAAAAAAAAAAAAAAAAAAAAAAAAAAAAAAGCCCTCTGCACTGAATTTTTTTTTCTTTTTTTTTTTTTTTTTTTTTCTCGCTATGGCCATGAACACTTTCAAAGCAGCAAGCAGCCTGACTCAGAACAGACAATGCAGAGTAACGCCAAGCTACTAAAATATCTTTCCTTACACATTTGAGGCCTGTACTTTCTTTGTATATTTTGTCAATGGGAAAGAAAACAGCTGTGTTCTTGAAATCCCTGCTTCTCTTTCTTGGTAGGTCAATCCTCTTTCATACATTGTGTTTGGCCCTGCTAGTGTCTGTGAGGAAACCTGTTTTTTGATTAATAATGTTTTGCTTTTTTTCTTCTAAACTTGCTTATTGGCAAGGTGTTTTTCATAACCAAGCTGGTAACAAGAATAAATTACACTAACTAAACAAAGCAGAGAGTAAAATAATAAATAATTATAATAAATAAATTATAAGAAATAATAAATAATAAGAACTAAAGACCATCACGCACAAAAATTCTTCAGCAGAAATAACTAAGACTTATAGCACCATCCTTTTTGCTTTATAAATTATCTGAAAAAACAATGTAAAATTCTGCTTGATACTCTGCTAGTAGAATCCTAGAATAATTTAGATGGAGATGGACCTCTAGAGGCTTCCAGCACAACCTAATAATAAAGGCAGTGTCAGCTATGGGATCTGACCACATTTTATCCAGATCTTAACAACTTCCAAGGACAGATATTTCATTACCTCCCTTGACAGTTCCACTGCTTCACTGTGCCCATGAGGACCAAGCTTTTCTTGTTTCAGTTTAGCTTAGCTCTTTCTCTCTTCACCATGTGCTACTTTGAAAGGCTTGGCTCTGCCATCTCTTCAAACCCTTGTTCAGGGTCAGCCAGTCCAGTGCAAACCTTAGTTTGGTGTTTGCACACTCAATGAGACTGCTCTCCTACATCTTCACCAGGTCACCAGGGAAAACACTGAACAGGACAGGCCCTGTGACAAATCCCTGAAGTACTCCACTAGTTACCAGCCTACAGACAGAGTATGACCCTTTAAACCATTATCCTCTAGGCCCAGATATTATATCAGATTTTAACCACCTAGTTATTCATCAGTACAGAGCATGGCATCCTAGCTGGAATGCTAAAACCCCAGCTAAAATCCAGGGACATCCAAAACTCTTACCTCATCTACTTACTTACTCTTCACTGAAGAAAACCAGGTTGTTAGGCATGAATTTTTTCAGTAAACCTGTGCTGATTTTACAAGTTACATCTTGTCCTTTACATGCCATGGATTCCAAGAAGACTTGCTTGGTGATTTTCCTAGGGACCAAAAGGAGACTCAGCAATTTGTAGTCCTTGGATGACCCTCTTGCACATAGCTGTAAAAATACCCACAATATTTGCTTTCCTATAATCTTTTGGGTCCTCCCCTTATCGCCATTTCAGAGATTAGAGGGAGTAATCTTGCTCTGACATTGCCTGTCACTCTCAGACACAGCCTATATGGTCCTAAGGACCACAGGGATTGAGCTCTCTTACCTGAGTACCTGATTGATCCTCATTCATTGCTTGTACCTCTCGTGCCTTCCTGTAACCACAAAACTCTGGGAAATTCTCCTGGTGAAGACTGAGACAAAGAAGGCTTTGATCCATCTCAGCCTTGTCCATGGCTGCTGTCCCTGAGGCACCTGCCCTGCTTAGCAACTGTGCCATATTTGGTTTTCATTCAGCCTTTTCTGTTAAAGGTTCAACTCTAAGTGAGCTTTGACTTACCTGACACCATTGCTGCATTCCTTGACAGCTTTGAAAATTTTCCTTTGTGGCACTCAGTCCCTGTTTCCATGTTGCCCATCTAGATGTCAGGCAGATAATTATTTCCCATTAGAAATGGAGTTTGTGATCTAAAGTCTTGTTTTCCTTACAAATGATGGAATTTCACAAAACAGGTTCTGTTGGAAAGATTTTGCCAAGAAATTTCATTACTGAAATGAAATGATAACATGGATATTTAATTATGGTGCTAATAGCTATGAAAATTACTTATTTATCCTAACATTCTTGATGGATCTAAAACCACATCAGGTAAAAGAATTTTTCAAGATAATTATGAGTAATTTTTACTACATAGAACTCAGGAAAGCTTTATATTTTTTGATGGCTCATTATTTAATATCAACAGTTTTGGTTGGAACAAATGATATGGTTTTGTTGCTAAAGACCAGACTGCAGTATTCACTGTCACAGTGACTAGCTTAAATTAAAAGGTCTTGTTTCACTTAGGTCAACATGATTCTTAAAAAAGTAGCATGAAAGTATTGGTAAATTCTCAATACAGTTGACAGCAAAGCTACTATTTCCCCTTCTTTCACTAGAAGGAAAATAAATATAAAAAGCATCAGTAGGATGTGTTTCATAGAGCAATTTGGCTCAGCAGCATGATGGCCCTTTTCTCCAGACACAAAAAGAAATGCTCTGAATTTAATTGATATTTAAATCTGATCATACTTTTCAAGAGCTTTTCAAGAATGTGAAAACACTGCATCCCATCTGAGTCCAAACTTGGGTTATTGAAGGTCTATATAAAAATTGGAAGTCATTTAGAACAAACTGTTCAGAGTTCTAAACCCATGACCTTTCCCTGATTGCCAGAAAGAAAATAATATGACGTTTTGAACTTCATGAAATATGATACCATTTTTTCCTCTGCAAATGTAAGAGGATCTCTCACTACAGAAACATAGTTGTAATCTCTCAGCAATTTCAGGGTATAATCATTGTACTCATTATAACTGGGGATATGTTAAATGCTTTTACTATAATCAAAGTAGGAAGAAACTTATAGCAAAGTTCATGAAAGCTCTAAAGTGCCATTTAAATGTTGCTTGCCTCACAGTGTTTTCCATGCTCTAAGTTTGCAGCATTATATTGTCTAGTAATCTTCTTACTTAGACAAATGCTTGTAGGCACGCCTAAATGGGTTTAAGTTGTAAAACCCACTTAATTGATGCTTATCCTATTTGGAGTTTTATAGTTCAAGTAATTTCTGACTTCTCTGGCACAAAAGATTTTTTTTTTTTTTTTTTAAGCCAGTTAGTCTTTCCTTTCAGGACTAAACCTGGTTTTGGTCTGGGTGCCAAAGGCCTGTACAGGAGTGTTAGCCAGTAGGCAGTATGGATCCAACGATTATGCTCCTGAGGTAAAGAAATGAGATTTGTGAACACAAACCATGTTGTGCCATGCCTCAAGGCCAAACCTGGGTTTTTATCAGGACTTCCTCACTAGTATGGACATCCTTTCTTTCCTTGTCCAAATAAATACTTATTCTTTAAGAGAGGGAAGCAATATCTAGTAGTAATTTACAGATAACAACAGAGAAATATTTTAGGAGACCTGAATGCAGAGATCTTATGAAAAATGAAAATGAAAAGATCACGAAAAGAAAAAATCCCTCCCTGCATAGCGTCTAACCCAGGTGGAACAGTACTGAGAAAAGGTAAATATTCGTTAAGTCTGCCCAAGGGAAAGTAAGTGTAGACAATACTCTTTAACAACTAGGAGAAACTTAGAAGTGGTCTAGAATAGTCCTAGAAGTGTTTTGTGAGACAGACTGTTAAATGGTCAGAGCTCAAGACATATTTGCATCTGTCCTTTCCACATGACAGTCATGACCTTCTCTCCCTCTTCCTGGCCTAGGTGACCTCCTATCCAGCTAGCTGGATTGTGACTGCTGTTCTTAAGTGTTTAACACTCCCATTTTGTCATTTAGAGAAGTCTTTATACTGAGGGCAGGGTTCTGCTCTCTGAAAAGGGTCATGGGTAGTAGCTGGGAAGTATTCTTAAATATTAATTTTAGCACCAAGAAGGATGGTAAAATAAGAAGAATCATCAGAAAGTTAGCAAAGTTAGCAAGTGCTCTAGTAAAAAACTAAGCCTTTCTATTTAAGCCAATTTTTGTCAATCCCTTCTTTATCTTTTAATAATTTAGTCATTCAAATAGGAAAAGCTAAGCTTGGAGAACAAACTCATTTAAATTTCTAGACATGAAGAGATCTGCCTGTCTCTTTTACATAATGTTTCATCTCACAATTCTTTGGCCAAGCTAGCTTTGTCCATACATTGGAAAACTCCCTCTTCAGTCTTTTTCTTCTGTACCTAAAGGGGCAGGTCATGCCAATAATGTTTTTTGACTCATCAACTCTGATACTGATATTCTGGGACAAGCCAAATTTCTGGTCTGAAGGGAGAATGCAATATTACAAAATAAGTATTTGTGACCAATGCATTAACAAAAAACACTCTGTGTTATAACATATAGAAAACTCACTGCAGCATACTAGGTCAGTCCATCTCTATTCAGGAAACTAGTTAACAACATGTTTAAATTATGTGTTTTCTTGGGATTCTTTTCTAAAAGAGAGACCCTTAAGTACTTTGTCTCAGGTGGGTTTTTAAAAGTAGTTTCAAAATACTATCCTAAGCCACAGCTGCCATGTCAATAGAACACTTTTTCTATAAGAAACTGAATCCAAGTGAATCCAGCTATACCTATTTAGGGAATGAATATATATATATATATATATATACACACACACACATTTTTGAAGTTGGTTATATATACACATACATTTTTAAAGTTGATAAGGGACTTTCTTGCATTCATCCATTCTAAATTTGCTTGTAAGTATATTAACATTCCACTCCTCATGTGTATTAGAAAAATATCTGCTTTGTTTGCAATGCTTAATGTTAGCACCAAGGTGAAGGACATGCAAAAGAGTGACACCACAGTTTTAAATATGATGTCAAAATTGGTAATTGCATGAAATTTCCTTGCACTAAAGGGACTGTCAGGTCAAATTAGGTCCCAGATTTTGTTTTGATAAAGAAAAGCCTGCAAAAGACTTCAAAATGAAACATTATCGTGATTATTTGTTCAACATTCCAATGGGAATTTTTTCCTTTATTTCCTCCCTTTTCGTTAAACAAGCATTGACCTACAGTATTCAAAATTCAAACATCACACTGTTCTGTGGACCACTGCTGGTCCATGAGAACCTAAATCTCTGAAATGAATTTAAAGAAATTGTAAAGCTTAACACAAGATTGGTTTTGCTCTCAAAGTTAAGAAAAAGGGGTAAATAAACAATATAAAAGGCAAGGCAAGGACATTCTCACATACAAAAGATAAATGAAAATAGATTTATTAGAGCCTGTTTGGAGAAAGATGGATTGACTCTTGTTTTTTAATGGCAAGTGATCTGTACTGAATATTCAACACAAAAAAAAAATTAGCAAACATTATGTTTGTGTTACAAAAATAATCTGCTTAAAAATAATATTTCTTAACTAGACACTGATCTAAACAAAATTATCTCAGGTTATAATAGGTTCCAAACTAAAATTCTGTCAGTAAATTAGGGTTGCAAAATGTAATGTTGTAAAAGTTTCACACTTTCAAACAGGTGAAATCGTCATGTGTGGAGGTTTGTAGCTAATATTTTATAACAAATGTTCTGCTCTATTCATGAAGGTTTTGTGGAAATACGTTTTGTTTAGATTGAGGGGAGAAGAAAACGATTTGGAGCTTCTGTGCATCTGCCTGAAAGCTGAATATTCTCAAAAAAAGATTAGTCTTTGGCTCCTTCTTTTTTTCCATAGAAACTTGTACAATGAAGAAAACTATGTAGTTAAAGCATTAAACCAATGAAGTTGGATAGGTTTAGGGATTTTTTAGCAATGTTGTAATTATCAGAAATAGATATTTCATAATTTCTTAAAAAATTTATAGATAATTTTATAAGTAATACTTTGGTAATAACAATAATAATAAACATAATATTTCTTTAGAGGTGTAAATAGGAATATGTATAGATATCCTTGAGACAGCAATATAGAGGGCATTTGAAATGGTGGTAAGTATCCTTGGTAATTAGATAGTTCATATCTCTGTTCTTGAACTGACTGCCATGATCTAGTTTTGGTCTCATTTGGGTTTGGTCTTCCAAATTATCTTAGATTTTATCATCTCTATGTTACTAATCATTATTGTGAAATGGGTAGGATATTAAATTTTAACATTCAATTCCTTCTTTCCAGATAGAAATAATGAGGTTTTAATATATAGCAGTTCTTAGTATTAGTATTTTACATGGGCCCAAGACTCAAAAATCCCAGAAGAATTTACAGAACATCAGATTATTTTCTTTTTGACTGGAAAAACTTTTTGTTTTATTCAAGATGTTGAGACAATAGTCATATTATTGAGACTTACTCTTCATAATATTGATGCAAAATGGAAACTTTTTTATGAAAGTATCTTGTCCTCACTGCATATTTACACACTGTTTAAAATACACTCTAAATACATATGTACAGAAATGTTTCATGTGAGCTGTATGAGGTCAGATTCATAAATATTCTTTTCAAAGACTTTCTGATGAAGAGTCCTTCTCCAGCCCCCTTCAGACACTGGAAAGTTGCTATCAGACGACTGTAGAAGCAGACTTAAAGGTGCCTCAAAAATCGAGGGAGAAAGATCACAGTTTTCATCCTTTGTCCTGCTTCAATAAACTAGAGTAACCGAAAAATAATTTGTTAATAAAATCAGACATATTTTCATTTCAAAATATAGAGGCATCTACAAGTTTGTATTACACTGTGAGTAAAGCAACTATGGTTACTCTGGTAACAAACCAGAATGAAAAATAACATCTGTACCTCAGAAGAAAAATGCAATTAAGTCTTTTTTGATTTTAATGAGAGACAAGGAAGTCTCTTTTATTAACCTTTTAACAATGCTGTCTTTGAATTTTCAAAGTAGTATTTTGCCTTGGTCTTGCATCAGCTTAAGTCTAAATTCTCAGTTTAAAAATTAATAACAAAAACCTCTTTAAACAGACTTGGAACTTATCCAGGGATTCAGAAGCAGTTTATTTCTTTTGAATAACATTAAAAGATGTTTTTATTTATAGCCTACCTACTGGTTCCAATCAGTCTGAAATGCTGGAGAAAAATAGGAGGAAATGATTGCCAAGAAGAAATTTGCACTGAATTCCCCAAGTTATTCAGTGAAAGGGTCATTTTTATTTTTATCCCTACTCCCATGTGTAGGACAGAGCTTCTGTCTTTCAAGGAGCAGACTGAAAGAGAGCAACTCTTTGCCTTTGGGTTTCCATGAGTCCAGAGAAGCAGTGATTTACCCCATGTTAACCTCTCAGTTCTCTCGTGTGTCCCTAATGGGTTACTCCCTGGCAGTCTGTCCTGTGGCCTTGGCACACATATTTTTCAAGTTGCACGACCAAGCCAAGCAAATTTGAATGCCTAAATTCAACTTAGCAGCTTAAAAGTCTTTTCCAAACCAAATCATTTTATGATCCAATGATTGCAGGAGTTCTTCCTCATCCAGTCTCTATTCTCAATCACCTATGATAGGTAAAAAGGGAATTTAGGTGGATTGGCACAACATGCCAATACTTTCAGTATCATGTTCAGAGGATGAACCTGACACTTTACAGCATAAATGTGACTTGTGAGATGTCCAGCAGCTCTGATGTACAAAATCTAGACTTGTTAGAGTCATGTTCCTAAGCAGCTTTGCTAAAATTGAATTCCTTTTTGTCATGCTGTTCATGGTAACTGTAGGCAATGTGAAACAATGCAAATATGCTCTAACCCTCACACCTTCCCCCTCTGTATGTACAGGTCAGGCTAAAAATCTGGGTTTGATTAAATTCAACATAATCTAAGTCTTGAGCAGAAGGGAAAGAACACCTTGACCTTTTTCTTTTGGTACAAAGCAGACACCAATATTGTTTTAAAACCAGTGAGGGTGTAGGGATTTTATAAAACATTAATATCTACAAGTAATTGTCCTGATCATGTTAGAGCCATTGAATTCCCATGTTTATACTGTGTATTTTTCCTCACTGTAAAACTGCAAAGGATTTCTCACATGCAACATGTTACTCAAACATTTCAGACTTAATCCAGCCTTACTTGTCATCTTTAACTCTTTTAATAGTCTTGCTCTCTTTGCTCCTCTTCTACCTATTTTTCCAGTTTTATGGTGTAAATTTCTGGAAGAGCTCAATGGGTTTTCTAGAAGACCAAGAGTTTTGAGCTTTGAGTCAATGTTTTAGTGGGACTGATTTTGCCATTTCAGCCTCTCAAAATAAAATCATGCTAATAAAGACTGAATGTGAAGTATGACAGGTGTATATTTAATGCCTTGTGAAATCACTTAAACACAACAGAAACATTTTAGCAGTGGTAGTGTATTTAAAGCAAGTTTTATATGTAGGGGTAAAACTTTTAAAACTTGCTGGTTAATAAATTCATTACCTCTAACAGAAACCTTTATGTTTGATAGACATTTCTTACTTTCAGGAGTGACATGACCTCTCTCCAGGCATTAAGCTCCTCCTGCAGCCTTGTGTTGACTTGATTTTACGGAGTCTTTGCATGTGTAGCAAAATCAGATCTTTAAAAAGAAAAAACCTCTGCAAACATCTTTCATGTATTTAATCTCGACCAATGTATCAACATTGCAGCAATCTCTGTTTAAAGAAAGACATAGAAAAACTTTAGTTTCCCGTAGATCATAACAGCCATACTTATGAGAAAAATAAAAAGATTGCTGACATTTGCAGTGTTTTGTTTAATATTTATTTGTTTGTTTAGGTTGGTTAGTTGGTGGGAATTTGCTGCAGCTCTCTGCCTTGTGGGTTTCAGTTATCTGAAGGGCTTACATTCTCACAAAGCTTTCTGTACACGGCAATTTGTCATCTATTGAGGAGGATTAAAGAGGGATCAGTTGCAAGAGAGTCTGCTGCTTATATTTACTCTATCTACATCAAAACGTCTTCCTACCTTAGTGAAATCACAGCCTAGTGCCTCAGCTATTTGTGGATCTGTAACAAGTTTACCTGATATTAGGAGCAGATTGAATACAAACCACAGGTTGGAGCCTTTTTGTCTTCAATATTTGCCCTTTCCGTGTTGTCAGGAATCACCCATTGATTTCAAGAGCACAAACATATCTCGATGGTGAGAGTTAACATCTTTTTCATGGTTGTTTACACACTCTGTCCAGTCCAAAAAGCCAGTTGCACTTTTCACCTTGGTCTACAAGTAGTCATGCAAACAAATGCCTCAAACCTGAGCAACACCCTTTTGTGTTAACCCTGTTTGCTTACCTCATGCTTCTGCTCCCTGTTCCAAGCTTGGTTATAGATTCATTTTTAGAGCTAAGACTGTGAGATCAAAGGGTCTGAAGGTACACTGAGAAAACATTAGTGAGTAAAGGTCTGGACTGACCTTTGTGCACATCCTCTGTTTTCTGATACTCAAATCTTTTGTGTGCAAGTATGTGTGTGCGTGTCTACCTATGTATACAGATAGTAAATATGAGTACCACAACACTCTTCAATGCATCTAAATATGAGACTAATTCAGGTGTTATCCACCTTCATGGTAAAAGAAAGTTGGAGAGGGAAAAGAAAGGTTCTACAAGGGCTTGAACCCATTATAAACCATTTTGTATTTGCAATTGGCAAATCAAAAGATAAGATAATATTTACTGTCCCAGAAAAAGAAAGATGTCCCTTTTTTTGGCTTAACTTCTAAGTCAGGACACATTATTGAGATGACAGCTCCCTTAATTTTATTGGCATGGGGCTGAGGGCTTTAATATTTTATTTTTAGGAAGCAGCTCATAAGCTAGTCTGGCATTAAGAGAGTTCACAGGTTTCAGGAGCATAGAACAAACTGTAGTTGTTAATATATTGTTAATGTTATTAAAACATATGTGAATGTTTGCATGATAGCTTTTGGAAATTTTGTATATAAAGATTTTTTTTCCCCAGGAAGCAAGTTGGCAGACAACATCTAGCCCACCTACAGATTTCATTATGAGAGAGAACAAAATTCTATTAATGGTGTCCCACTTTTTTCTTGTCTGGTGCCTAAACCTTCACAGCAGCATCCCAAGGAAAAGCATTACCAATAATGCTTTTAATTAATTAATTAATTAATTAAAGCTGTCCAGAAGTTAGGTGAGACAGTTGACACATGGGCCTGTCTCCTTAAAAGGGCATTTATCAAACAGTCATCTTCAACTCTGAGGTTGACTCCACAAAAGCAGACAATATGAGGAGACTTGAAAGGTCTCTTAAGCAAACATAGGTGGTGTAAAATGGGACTCAGCAGTGACATATTATGCAGCCAGCGAAAAAGCAATCATGCTGCATAACCTACTCTCTGTGGTGGTTCTCCATCACCACAACAGATGCCTGGAAGACCACCACAAGGTGTCCATGTTCTTTGTCAGTCTTTCTCAAAATTTCAGATCCAACGTTGCCAGTAAAGATGCAGACAAATCCTGATGTGCTGAATATTTGAAAGTGATATGATGTATGGTTTCCTCTTAAATCAAACCTATTCCCACCAGTTTGATTTCTACTTCTGTGATTTTGTTTTTTCTTGTCTAAGGAATCCATTGTGTGTCCAGAAATTGCCATTTCTGCCTGCTTTGGCCTTGGCAGCCTGGCATGTCCAAGCACACACCAGACAAAGCTACTTACAGGAACTGGCAAGAGAGGCAGTGGCTTAGGTTACATGCACACCTTTTGCTGTATGGATGTTATCCTGAGCCCTGGCTTTGCCTTGCTAGTGAAATAACATGGAGACTATTAAATGAGAAAGCATTTTGTGCTACCTCTGCCACTCAGCTTTTGAATAGACACCCAGCACTGGAAAACGTGCTCACAGCTGTGTTGCATTTCAGGTTGCTTCATGTCATGAGGCAGCAGGGTGTAGGTTTTCCTGGTGGCTTCAAAGGGTGCACTGAGCTGCCTAGTGACACCTGGGGCTTGTTAGGGTTTTCCTTCGGGCATTCCAGATGGAGCATTTCAGTGGTACTTTGGCGTGCACTCTGAGGCTGGGACTGGTGTGCCTACAACAGCAATTTACTTCAGGTCAGGAACAGGCTTCTGAAGTTAATCATCCAGTTAACCCCTCCAACTGCTTCTTGGATTACATCATGGAGTGGTCTTGAACTACAGGAAATCAATACTTTTTGGGTCAACAGAAACCAAAAGGTGTTTTTTGGCACTGAACCTAACCCGCAGCAAGTGATAATGGGCTGAAATTTACAGTATTAAACCAGATCAGTTTAAAACCAGGCTCCTGAAGTGTATATAAAGGAGTTATTGCATCCTCAACTCTAACTTAAAAGATATGCTACCATCAAACCTTTCTAGCATGAACAAAGATGTGTAGAAAGTTGGGAATTTGAACTCGAGATTGCTGCTGGAGGCACTTTGTAATGGTCAATATTTCATAAACAATGTAAGAAATCATGATTTGAGCTTTCACAAATAGAGAAAAATGTTTCTGTATAACCTCATTAAAAAAGTCAAGTGCTGCAACTATCCCATGTTGATTTTTGTGGTGGTTGTTATTACAGAAATGTGGTACTTCAGTGGAACTCAGTGATCCCATTGTGCAGAGTGGTGCACATGCACTGAATGACAAGATTTAATCCTTTTAGCTTCTAGTCTGAGTGTAAAGCTTTTGTTAGTCTATGCCTTGAAGCATGAGAATTTATTTTTTTTCCATACTTTATTCCTACCGGTGACATTTGTGCTGTGTTATTGCAGTGCATTGTTCATTCTTTTGGAGAATGTACTTGATGCTATGGCTCATTCATAATGCTGCTGTTCAAGTGATGACTTGCTTGAGTGCTAACATGATAAAGCATGCTCTGTCAATCTTAAGATCTTTAAACCTTTTGGTGACATATTTAAAAAAAAAACAACCAAAAACAAAACAAAATTGAACTGAATGTGATGCATGAATTCATTCCTCCTATGTTGTTATACCAAAGGCTAAATGAAGGTGAAGAGTCATCAATGCAAATAGGTCTGAATGCACATAACAAAATCTTTGTGCTGTGATCTCTTTTTGAGATAATGAATAATTTTAGTTTGCATGAAGAAAATGTCTCTATCACTCACAAGTTCCAAACCCACTGAGTTCTGCATGATTACTGTCACAGATCTTTGAAACCAGGCTAACTTTCACAATCTTTCTATTAGGCATAAGTGGGGAGTCTCATAAATTATGAGATCTTGTTATGTTCCAACGACTGCTATCCGAATCCCACCTACTAAGCGATGATAGAACCAGGCTTCAAGTTCCTTGCAGCTACTGAGAGCTCTTGATTTCTATTACAGATCTGTGTAGCTGACTTTGCCTTTTCACTCACTAATCTGGCTATAACTGAGGAGATCTCTCTTCGCAGTCATGTAAGACTTAGTGAAGAAGATCTGAGAGATACTGAAGATTTCTATATGGAACAATCATGCAAAACCCAGGAGAATATTTTAAAATATACTGAGTGACTTTGAACAAGTCCCTAGGCTGCATGATGTCCTTCACTTTTTCTATATTCTTTCTCTCATTCTTCCTCTCCCTTTTTCCTTTTTGTCCATTATCACTGTCCTTGCTGTCAGCAGTAATTAGAATTTGCTGTTGACTGATTTATAATTTCTGCACCTCAGAAAGGTAGTGCAGGCTAAAAATGGTAGCTCTCCCCATATTTTAACACTATTTTTTTCTCAATGAAAATCTCAGGTATCATAGGATTTAGATTTGTACCTCTCCCACAACAAAACCAAACAATTCCATAATTTTTTGGGGGGCTAGCTTTATGCTTCAGTCATATGAACTAATTTCAATTATTTAAGAGTATTTGATTTGATCTTCCTACTGGAAACTATGATCCCCAGGTAATAATCTAAAGTCTATAAAGAATAAGATTTCAGGGAGAAAAAAAGGGTCATAACAAGGGCATCTGCATGCATAGCCTATCAAGTTAGTATTACTCCACACATCAGGTTTTCAGGTACATCTCATATTCCAGTACCTCTAAAATCTTCTCAATATGAAATATAAATAAATGCTGGTATCTTCTGTAACAGGAGTTTTATTTTCTTAATATTACAATAGGAAAGGAAGCCAGCTGAAGACACTCATAAGCAAAATGGATACTTCCAATTCTTTTGAAAAAGAATGTTGTTCAGGAATGATGGCAACTTTAAACATATTGGTTTATGCTCATATCATTAGTCTCACAAAAGCATATGTACATATGTGCTAATCATGACCAGAATTTGCTGGTATGTTGTAGCTCTGGTTTCTTTGAGTTAGGGGACCCATATTTCTGTAACATAGCTGAAGATCCTTCCCTTAGAGTTTCAGAAATGGGAATAGACAAATAAGTTTTTTGGCTTTTAAAAGAAAAAAGAGTACTTGGAAGCAACATATGGTAACCTGGTGTAGAGGGGAAGCTGTGGTTGAAAATAAGTTTATCTCAAAAAAGGTAGTATGGAACTGAATGAGCCCTTACCGTGGGTAACATTTTAAATCATTAGAATTAAGCCCAGAAAAACCAAGAGAGGATTTCAATATATGCTCAAAGATACCATCTATATTATTAAAATATATATATAATGAGGAGGCAGAAGAGAGATACAATAGAAATGTCTTTTATTATTATTATATTTTAATTGCATTTTTCCATGGTAAATATTTTCAGTGACATTGTTGCAGTTTGCTTTGAGAACTTTTAGACATGCTTAACCTATAATATGCACACTATAAAATTAATTTAATGTTTTACTACATTTGCCTTTGAACATGGGTCCTCTTCATTTTTTATGGTTAAGTGAAATGTGGAATGCTAAATTCCAGAGTTGGCAGATGTATGCTTTAGTAGTTATTCATTTCTACACCACAGATTTTGTTTCAAAGGAATAATTTCTGAGCTGGATTGTATCCATTTTTCTGGGTGTTGTTCTACCCCCCAGACTTGAGTAGACAATCTTATTCTTGATGATTTCTTTAAAATACCAGAAACTACAACTTTATATATGGAAAATTAATTTTGTGAATTTTCTAAACAAACTTTGTATATATATATATATATATATATTCATAATATTCCATTGTTTTTCTGAATATATGGACTTCCAATATTTTGTCCTCAAAAAACCCACAAAATTTCATTTTTCTAATTCTGTGTTTTCCTGGCATTTTACCTTTCATTGCAGATGAAAAGTAGGTTTACTTCACCACATCTTTTGTAGCAGTACAGATTCTATATGTTTTTATAAAAGAAACACTTTTAAGAGGACTAGTCAATAAACATCATGCTGAGTCATGTATCTTTGATGCTGCACAGTTAATAAGTAAAGTGGGGCTTCCTGTTAAACTGTTTTTCTGGAATGGAAATCCCAATTAACTTAATGAGAGAAACAAAAACAGTCAATAAAGAGCATCTAACCCCATAACTATTTTATTTGATTTCTACTCTGTATAATTATTTTCTGTGGTGATTTTACTAAGGTTGTCATTAACTTATCTAATTCACCTGGGGAGTAGAAATTGAATAGATAAATAGAAATCTTCAACATGCTGAGTAATGGATGTTGCTGTCAAAGATTACATCATGAAATATAAGAACTGTAAAAATTGGCTGACATAATTCAGGTAAATAATGGAATGCAAGTGGCCAAACATGTTGAAAATAATTTTGAGGGAGACCATCACGCAAAACTTCAATAATTTAGGTCAGACTGTGGCACAACTAAATTTCCTTCCCAAGGTAGAGAGATGCATAAAGCAAGAAAGGCCCTGCCTATCATTTCTTCTTTCTAAAATGGCACAGGATGGAGTGCAGTTTCTATTTTGACCTTGAAAATTTCATGTATTTTAGAGGCCTTTGACTCCCAGTAGGTTTTAAAGGAAGCCTGTTAATGCAACATTCTGCAGTGGGAAGTTAGTGCTAGACTCTTACAGGTTGCAAAGACAAATAGCTGCTGTCCTATAGTAAATATTTTGGTTTTTTGAGAGGTGTTTATATGTTTCTTATGTTACTGTTGGTTTAGCTAGTAAATATTTCAATTGCTGTTATTTTATTTTTTTTTTTCTTCTTGTCTTAATTCCTGCTGAAATGGCTCATTTTTATGTATTCTAAACCCTTCAGTTTTCACTGAGGGAATATCTCCTCTTCAGCTGGGGGCTATTTATTTTGAAAATAATTATTTTTAAAAATAAATTTTGCAGAATAGTTTCTGACATTCTTCACAGAGATATATTTCATTTGATAGATTATTTCATTTATGCTGGACTTTTGAAATAGCAACTCTCTTCCTGTAGAAGGTAAAACTGAAGTCCTGTGTTGTTCCAACCTAGAGAAATGGCATCGTCTCTATTTCCTTCTCCTGCTCATGACCTTCCATATCTAGTACAAATTTTTCAAAATGAAGAAAAGTGATTGCCATTTTAGAACCTGTGTTTATTCTTCTGTCTTTTCTCTCTAAAGCACCACTGTTTATCTTAGCTGTATTGTGTTTTCAGAGAAGAACAACAGCCAGACATTTCAGAGATTGGTATCGTGCTGATAAATGGCCACAGACTGAGGAAAAGCTGCAGTAGAGCCATCATTTCTGTTTCACTCTGCAAGAAGGAACCACTCTGCATAGGAACCACTCTGGCACTAGGACAAAATTCACGGCTAGCACTAAGAAGACATAACATTTCCACCTCATTCAAGAGTATTCTCTTGGCCTCTGCTCTGCTGTCATTTGCTCACAGCATAACACCAATTTTCATGCACTTTAAGTAAGAGCTTTAAAAGTACCAGTGTTGGTATTCAGCCATCACTACCTGCATACACGTCAGCTTTTATAAAGCTGGAGTAAGAAGTTGACAGCTAATGCATGTCACTTTGACAGGTCTGTAGTAGAAACAGTTAAACTTTTGAAAGGGACAAATTGCTCTTTTGGTCCTAATAGTCTGGTCCTGCCAAACTGAATATATTTTGGCTGCTTCCTGCTCTTCTGTTACCACAAACCTGAGGAAATGTTCTCCTATGTCAGCACTACAAATAGTGTTTTTTCCCATTTTCTTTACCTTGTTACATCAGTAGATCATTAACTACTTAAACTTAGATATATTATTTTTCTAGATTCAAAATGATACATTATTAATGCATCATCTATGAAAATAACTTATTGCATCTTTCACTTTTTCAGTCTTTTACCTCTTTTTTCTGTTTTGCTTGTAAGTTTTTCTGAGCTGAGCTGTCTCCTAGTATACCTTTGCAGAGAATTTAGGGTAAAGGGGTCTTAAAGCTCAGTTTTCATTCTGTGAATTCTATGAATTAGAAAAAATAAGCACCAATATGACTTTACTACTCAGGAAATCTGAAGAGCTAATGTTTTATAAAAGTTTACCTGCGACAAGAGGGTTTGTTGCACATTTGAGGAAGCACTCATAAAGTGTTAAGCATAATCACAAAAGCCATTATAAAAACTTATCTATGTAGTTATTGCATTGATAAATCTTGCTTTTTCTCTCAGAGTTTCACAAGTTCTTCTTTATAATGTGAAATCACTTAGTTTATTTGCAAAAATCTAAATATTCTTCACCCCTTAAGTCCCCATACTAGTCCAGGAACAGTAACATTGATTAAAAGAAAATGAGGAAATGCCCTGGGAGAAATACCTTGTAGCAAGTGTGTATATGAAGTTACATCAGAATTATGTGTTTCACATGATTTGTACAAGCTATATATGACTTTTTCCCAAAAGACATCCATAAGGCAAGGCCCCTACATGGGCCAATGCAATGAAAGTCTGGTTTTTGCTGTAATTACACAGCAATATAAATATCACAATCTGTCTGGATTGGACAGAGCCAAGTAGGAAGGATGAAGCCCATGTAGGAGGGAGTCTGGAAACCCAGTCTTCATTTTCAGTACTGTTTCTACTGTCACACCTCATATCACCTTTCTGATGCTCTTATTTCTTCATTAGCTGCTGATTGTCTTGCCCTTGTTGATGGCAAACTCTGTGTGATAACATCCTCTCATTTGTTTAAGATGACTATGGAAATCAAGGAACTAATGATAACATAGATGGGGGGAAAAAAAGGACACATAATCACAGCAATACCTTAGGCAACAGAAACGCCTTTTCTGCAGTTGGTTTGCTTCTTATATCCACTGAAGGGAGAAGCCAAAGCTGCAGGGCACAAATGTATAAATACTGAGCAGGAAATTGTGTCATCATTCCTTCCCCCACAATAACAATGTGTTAGGCTGGGGCCAGCCCTTTGCCAGGCGTTTGTCTGGGGTTTTCCAGTAGCAGCAGCTCAGCCTAAGGCTTGTTCTTTGGCAGGCTGTCCTGATGCTCTTTGGCACTACCCTCTTGCTGGTTTGGTTGGCTTCTGTGCAATAGAAACAAGCTTAGAGTGAGCCAGCTGCTGAGGATCTGGCTTGTCTTTATTTCTGACATTTCCTCTGGTTTGAACAGAAAATGAAACACTAAATTGAGTTGGATTTCTAATACGGGCCTTGCATTGTGAGGGTCCATTGCCTGTGGGTAGCTTGAAGGCACTGCTCTGTTTTGAAGGGTAGGAGGGGTGAGGTCAACATGTGACATTGTCTCAGCGAAAGGGATGAGTGTTGTTCAGGGAGGTCAAATGATCAGATCTAAGCCCACACAACGGCTGAGACTTTCAGTTTTATTAAAGACACATCATTACAAGTGGTGATGCTTTTCTTTACTTGTCAGGGGCACTTAGTTGTTGCATCCATTAATCCTGATTGTGGAGTCAGGTATCCTGCCATCCTCATTCCTTTTCCTAATCTGTTCCTATGTGATGAGACTTTATAAAGCAGATCCTAGGCATAGCAAGGCAATTGTGAGGTTCAAATTATTCCTGGGGGTTCACAGAGTTCCTGCTCTCACTTAGCCTGGAGCTTAGGATCTTTCAGTATGGAAAGGGAAAAGCCTTATTTGTTCAGCGCCCTTGCTCAATCCCTACCACTCACAGTTTGCTCATGGACATAGCATTCCCCTACCAATTCTATTTTAATCCTTCTTCATATGGAAGAAGAAATTAAGTCACAGAAGGCACATTTACCTGTGGTAGCAAGGGTAGTCTATAAAACTGCTAGGAATTTCCAGCTGAACGCACCTATGCTGAACAGAGAGAGGAGATATGCTTTGGTTTGTGGGTTTTTTCATTCTTCTCCTTTTTAATGTTTATCCATAACACCAAGAAAAAGATCTGAAAAATGTTTTGAAGCAGACAGACAAAAAAAAAATACTTATCACATAAGAGCAGTAACACTGCATTTGTTAAATGCATTTAATAAAACTGAGATCTACTACTATTGTTCAAATCTACTGCTTAAAAATGTGCAGGTCAACAAAATTGACCTAACCTTGGTGAATTCTGTCTAAAGTGTTTGTAATTCAAAAGACATCAAAACATGCTGCTTAACTATTGGTTTTCTGTATTGTATTATGTATTTTTCATGCAGAAACTAAAAATATATGTGTCTGGCACTTAGTGATAGATACACATACACTGATTCATACGTGCACAAACTTGTTAGAATTAGGAAAAAATGTGCTAGAGGCCTTTCTTTTTAGGAAAAAAAAAAAAAAAGCTTTCATAAAAATCATTCTCCTTCAATGAAAAGAATTTTATTGCTTTGTATATGTGAGTGACAAGTGAAAAACAGTAATTCTCTTGATATTTTTTTTCCCTGGTTTAGCATGGAAAAGTTACCAAAGAGATCTCATTTAAAATCACATAATTCAATCTGCTCATGATTGCAGGAGACTGGTGTCAGGATAATTTTCTTCAGTTGATAACCCTTTCACCTTCAATTTTTTTTTCACTTCAGGCTGTCATGTCTTCTAGAAGTAAATGCATTTAACCTACTAATGCAAGATCAGTTTTAAACCCCTTCAAAAAAAACAAAAACAAAAACCAAACTAAACAAAAAAAACCCCCCCAAAAAACCCCCCAAAAAAAACAAACCCCCCCTCCCAAAAAAAACCCCCTTACTTTGCCATGCCGTATTTTGCATGTAGTTCTCCAGTTGGAGAAGTGCTTTTAGGCCATGGAAAAAACAACAACAACAACAACAACAACAACAACAACAACAAAAAAAAAAAAAAAAACAAAAAAAAAAAAAACAAACCCTTGAAAGCTCTTTCAGAAATGAAAATCATTCCTATTCATCTTGAAAAGAAGGGTGCATTTCTTTTGCTGCTCAAAACTGAATCTCTCTCAAGGTGCTTAGCTAACAGTTACAGATCTTATTGGTTGTTTTAATAGCCAAAGAAAAGCAGGCTCCCCTGATCAACAGTTCGGTGTGAATTTTTCAACACTACATACCTGGATCAGGTAAGTCTGTTCTTAAACCAGCTCTCTTAGGTGTCAGTATTGGATGTGGATGTTTTGAAGGTTTTGCATTTGGGGGAAATTCTTTGAGATCCAATAGCAGAAGCTGGATTTTGCTTTACACCTAAAACTTGTTCACAGTTGTAGCTCCTGGAATATGACTGCTGAAACTGAACTGGTGAATAAGATGGTGATTTAGGACCAGACTGCTCAATATTCACTTTCTTTGTAATGCTTTCAGCTTTCAGAAGTGTGTCTTCTGCTGCTTATAGCATCTTGCTGTGGAATATACAAGTAAATACCCTAGATAAGGGTTGTGGGGTTTTCCCCTCACTTTTGCCAAATAAACTAAAGCACACTACAGTGAGTGTGAATTCTTCGAGCATGGTTTTTGTATTTATGTGCCTGAAATATAATCTCATCTGATATTTAATCTAGTTTCATGTTATAAATCAGGAAATAATATATATGGGAAGACATAAAGTGATTTTGCAGTTGCTGGCACCCAGCCATTCAGCAGGCACTCAGAATCCACCTGGATTGCAGCATCACTGCAACATAGGAGTATCACTCAAATCTCTTACCCCAGGAAAGGGTATATAAATGAACACTATCTAAATGAATTTGATGTTTGTTTAGAGATAAGATATTAACTATGTATATACATGCGTCCACTAATACTAGATGCATCCCTTTGTGTCTTACAGTAGAGTTTCTGAACCTCAATATTTTTATTTCAGCAACCATTTCTTATATACAAATAGAAAAAATTTGAAATAGCCTCTCTTTCGAAGGCAGATTCATGTCCTTATCAGAATCAAATGTAGAAATACAGTAAACAACATTTTCTTTCTTCCAGTAAAAGAAAAAAATCCAAACCAAGACAAAACCCCAAAGCAACAAAATATCTCAGTGGAAGCATTTGGTGACAGTTAAGCTCCTGCAATCAACCAACAAATCCTCTCTGATTTTATCTGAAGGGTCAACATCAGATGCTCACCCTTCCTTTCAAGAAAATAAATTATTTCAAACTTCATCAAGCAGTGTAAAAGAAAAATGATCCTTGGAAAATAATGAAATCTTTTCAGAAAAGCCTGAATTGGAAAAAGGAAAAAAGTGAAAGAAAAGTTCCAGCAAAAGCCAAACCCATTCAACAGAAAAATCAAGTTATTAAAGTTACTTTTACATTGGTTTTAAATTTAATAAGAATCTTGCAATTAGATACCCACATTTGCGGATGTGTGGACCTGTCATCTATGATCTCCACTGGTCACTTTCCCCTCCCAGGAAATTGTGACATGAATATGTCATGGAAACAGAGGACCCTGGAGTCTAGGTTAAATTTAGACTTAAGGAGCATCATCTAACAGAGACCACGGCATGAGTGGCTTCAATAAAATTACCTGCTCATATTACACTGAAGTAGTCACTGATAATAGCATATGCAGATAGATACAGACAAAACTAGCACTTTTCCTCCAAGATTTTTGAAGAATGATACCTGTCCAAACTGAAATTCTCTTTAAATTCAGGACAATAGGAGTAAAAAAAATTAGCTGGTGAAACCTACATTGTATTTTATGGGCCCTTGATAATCCAATGGGAACCTCTAACAATTCACCCAGAGCTCGGTTATGCTCACACAGCTCTTCTTCCTTGTATGTGTTTTTACAAGGTTCAACAGCACATTTAGGCTCTTCCTACTTTTTTTTTTTTTTCTTTTTTTTTTTTTTTTTTCTTTTTTTTTTTTTTTTTCCCCAAGCAGTTTTTGGAAAAAAATGGTCTGTTGAAAGGGAAGTAAATGAAGAAATGGTGTCACATGAAGAGCAGTGCTGGGGAAAAATGTCCTGATTTGAAGTGGAAGTGTGGACAACACAGTTGGAAATGAAAGAGGAAGCAGTGCAGGCTGGTTCTGTTAAGTGAGAATATAAGGAAATGAAGTGATGTGAGATTTTTGGCAGTGACCTTGTTGTGAAGGGCTGTGAAGCTGAGTTCCTAGAGCCAACTTTTTCATGAATGGCTTTTAATTTCAGGTATCTGTGCTGAAAGAAAAAGAACACAACCAACCAAAAGCCCAATTTGGAAGGAGGCCCAGTTATTCAGAAAGCTTTGAGGATCAACCCCTCTAAGTTTGGAGATGGTTGTGTAATAACTGAGAAACCTCAAATTATTTTGCTCCCTGAGTTTAACTGGATGAATAGGACCTCTTGAGGCAATTTCACTATTTATGAATTGGCATTGGAAGATCTGGAAATTTTAGGTCTGAAAAATATTATCACCTAGGCCCTGGAATTTATTGTCTTCAAAGTACACTCTTTGACCAAAGAAAAAAGATTTTATAAGCCTAAAAATGTAATATTTCCTTTCTGATGCAGGTTTGACAGTGAGAGTCTTATCATTAGATAGAGTAGAGTAGATAAGATTTAGCTACCATCCCACATTCTCCAAATAGAGCCAGATGGTTTGAGGACTTAGTGAAAAAGCTCAGTCTTCAATCAAACAAAGCAGTTTGCATCTTTATTGTACCATTTGTTTAGTATGCTGACATGAGATGCCTAACATCCTTAAATACCAGTATTTAGGCAGCTGCTTAATTAAATTCTCAAGGCTGCATTTTGATGGGGGTAATTCATTTTAAATGAACAACAAAACATAAGTCCTTTCTTGCCCTCCTTTTCTCTTAAGAGATAATTCTCTGTTATCAGTTGCTTCTGGCTCACCACAAATAACACTGACAGCTTGAAATGAGTCACTGATCTCTACAACCCTCCTATCCCCTGCAAATTGGTCTCAAAATCTGATGAAAAGCAACATAGGTGTTTTATAATAGCTTCAAAAGAAAAAAAAAGAAAAAAAACATTTCTGAGTCCCTTGTATCACACTCAAGCACCAAAATCTATTCAGGAGCATACCCTTGTTTAGCAGTGGGAAGAGTTTTGTTGAACATATTTTTTCTGTTTGTTGTTTTGGTTTTTTTTTTAACATAATGGAACAGCAATATTACTTTACAAAAGGCTATTTTTTCTGAAAATTTTTAAATAACCTAAAACCAACAGTTTTGCTTTCTTTTACCTTATTAAAATCCATCTTGACTCTTTTTTATATCTAAATGGCCACTCTCATTCTTTAAGGGTGTCAGTGAAAACAAATCCATGTGCTGTGTGGAGTGTTTGCAGGACACAGTAAACACAGCAACAAGGAGATGCTCTGGCTCAACCTGAACTCTGATTCAGCTCAGAGAAAACTTTTTCCTCAGATAAAGATGTTCTTGTGCCCCTTATTGAGATATTCCTTTTTTCCTCTAGATGCTCCTGTTCATGTGTAACCTAAAATAAGAACCAATATGTCTATTTTTGCTTCCCATCTTGACGTTCTGGAGATGCCATTCTGTCCTATTTTCAGTGGACAAAGAAATGATAAGGGAGAGGAAACTGATAAAACTTAGCAATATATCTGCAATTCATTATATACATATGTTCATCTGTTTAATATCCATGTTTAGCAAATGTAAGAGGCACTCTCAAGTCAAATATGACTCTAGCATTAATAAAGCAGTTTGACAAACTTCAGGGGAATTGTCATAGAAATAAATATGTTCTCTAATTTTATTATTTGAACTTCTTAGAGATAGGACTGTCTTTCATTTAAATTTCATACAACTTGAACCACATTGTCAAATAATTAAAGTAATTATGATCTGTTGATGAGATGGAATTATTAATCACGATATTGATTGCAAACATTTAAAGATGACTTAGGTTTTCTAATAGGAGGTGCTCTACCCTGTAATACATTCAGCAAGATTATTCTTCATTTCCCATTGTGCTCTGTCCTGTGGTCACATCCCAGACAAAATTAGCTCCTACTGACTGCAGTGGCTTATCCAAGGAGCAACTAATCTTATCTGAATTTCACAAATACCTCAAATGGTAGCTTGTGACTTTGATTACTAGGAGAGTAGGCCTAATCAGATTCCTTTTCTTAAAACAGTGGTTCATTTAGATCCTTCACTTTGAGAGATCAAAGCTGTTTCTTCTCTCTATCTTCAGGGAAGCTCATTAGGAGGAGGTTGTCAGGGTTGTAATCACGCAACAGTTTTACTTCTGGGTTATAACACTTTTCCTTTCTTATCAGTCTGTGAGGTCCAAAGTGAGAGGAACAAAGTAGGTATCACTGACATAAGGTAGTTTTAATGCTTTCAGAAATCACTGTGTTTTACTGGCTATTTCATTAATTTCTTCATTCTGAAAGTATTTCGCAAATATGTCTCAACTATACAACCAGTTTGGAGGAGGTTTTATTTGGCTTCTAACATTTTTAAATCAGCAGCTATGTAAACAATTTACTTTCAAATTAAAATTTCATCAGTTTGATTGCATCATATAGCTGCTTGCACAAATTGATCTTAAGCATGATGTATCATTTACTAATGTTCTCATTCTTGTTTCCAAGTACATTTTAAAATAGAAAAACATCTTAAAATACGTTCCTTTTGTAGATTTCAAACACAGACTGTTACACTGTATGTTGTGCAGCTAGAACCTATTCAAGTTTAACTCTGCTATTGTCACTGTAAAGTTTAGTAATTTCGAATACATTGCATTTACTGTAAAATGCTCCATCCTGATCCCAGTATTATTTTTGGTGTCCCACAGCCTTAAATGCTTGAGGTATTTGACTATGGAGTTTTGGTCAGGGGACCACATTTAATGATAATACATTAATGATGATACCTGGTGCTTACTTGGTAATTAATAATTGAACAGGATACTTTATAAATAAAGCAATATTTATGACTTCAAGACTGCAAATACATCCTTCACTCTTGTATTAGAACCTCAGTAATTACAAATCTCATTCAGATAGTCAAAATGTAAGAGCAAGGCTTAAGTTACAAATAAACCATACCATGGTAGCATGAAATGCAAACATACTTTTTAGATTCTTCTAGTGAGCAATTATTGGAAAGTAATCTCTTTTCTCTAGCTGTTGAAAATTTTCTCTGAATCCAAAATATAAAAACTTAATAATGTGTTGTAGCTCTAAGTGCATTAAAAAAATAAATACTGGGATCTGCCTACATTGAGTAATTGATTGTGAAATGGTGGGACTGGAGCAGTTGCTGAATGAACTACTCATGAAGCCGAAAGCTGATGATCACATCTGATGTGCAAGCCAAATAAATAGAGAGCAATGTAATTTGAAAACAGTTACAGAGCTTCCAAGAACTGAGCCTGTGAGGCAGTACCTCCACCACACTGCTGTGTCTCTGGCCTGCCTGTGTTTGGGTCTGAGTCTTCCACTTCACTCAGAGCTCTCACTGCAGTGATGGAGTTTAATTTAGTGCCTTATACACCATTGTCATTATAGGTTTCTCCACATTCAGGCATTGCATATTGCACTGAGTTTCCCACCTTGCTTAGTGCAAGCTCTGCTGTTTCCTCCTCCATTCCTTTCATGAACTAATCAACGCAAAACACCATCTTGTCTCTCCCACCTGCCTCTGGAGTTCTCCTATTTCATCCTCTGCCACTGTCCCTTCAAATTCTTCCTTCCAGAGCTCTGCTATTGCCTACCAGCAGTAGCTCTTTCTCACCATCATTTCATCTGCTTGTCAGAGAGAAAGCTTGTGGTTCACAGAACTCTACTCTGTGTCACAGTTAGCTTCTAAGGGTGGCAATCTCACAGGCAGCATGTATTTTCATGTCATGGTCTGTTTACTCCACAGTGAGCTCTCTGGAATTAATCTATATTTGCTGAGTCTTCTGGTTCCTTACACCATATCAGACAATTCAAAAGTATTTTGTATCAAATTTAAATGAAGTAAATAAGAATGAATTTTAAAATATTATATGGATTGGAGTTTTTCTTAACTGAGCAGAGAATAGTGGAAAGAGTTCTTCTTCAGCTGTGTAGAAAAGGAACTGAAGAGGTTGTGATTTCTGTAAGTATTTGCTACATATAATTTACTTGGTCAGAAGGATGGAAGAAATTTTACTGATGCTCGTTCCAAAATCACACTTTCCCAGGGCATAGAAAGAACAGTGATTTTGTGCATTTGAAAAGACATTTACATACAAATACTATGAAAATGGACTATTTCCTGAAAATCATTTCAGTTTAAAGATGCATATTCTAGGATCAAGAACTATCTTGACATACAAATGGCACAAGGAATGAAGAGTGCTGCTTTAGCAAATTCCAGATGGTGATTTGTTGTATTGGTCTGTGATATTTTCAAAGCTAAATTTCTCTGAAGTGCCCAGCACTGAACACGTGTCCATATTCCTGCACAAAGCAATAACGAATGTTTGGCCAACTGGACTGTGTGATTGGCAGAACATTCAGACATTTCAGTTTGGAAAAGAAATGACACTCATGGAATGAAACTTCCAGCAGACTATTCCACTGCCACTGCTGAAAGGGAAAGATTTTCTAATTTTTCCTTTACATTAAAGTAAAATACGATACTATTTGAACATGGGCATGTTCATATAGACTTCTGATTTCTGAAATATTATCCTGTAAAATTATAGGAAAAAACATAACTGAATAATTTCTATAGATCTTCTTCAGCTTGTTCCAATGACGTTGTGAGATTACTTACAGTAATCAATTTTACATCAATACTTACTGGTTTCTACTCTAAAAATTCCTGCTGCTCTCCCACCTGTATTTGAGAAGTCCTTTTACAAAATCTACTAAGGCAAACAGCATTTATTTTACATGAGGCAATTCTGAAGCACTGTGTTTAATTCACATAAGTGGCCACCAGTATGAGTCGGAGCAAAACCATGAGACAAAGCAAAAGTAGGCTTCTCTACTTCTGCCAAGAACAGGAAGTGTGACAATGTTCCAAAACAAACTCTGTTATTAGGTCAAGATGTGAAAATGGAGCAGCAATTGATTCCTCTTCCCTGCATTTTACTGAATGTTGCAAAAAGTGATAGAACTGAAGAGAGAGCATATAGGCTTTCTTTATCATAAGAAAGAAACCAGGAATAAGTAAGATGTCTAGAGCTAGTGAGCCTTTATGGTCTTCTCTCATCAGTGTGAGATTGCTGTCAGATTGATGAGAGCATTTGTCTCACTTGGTGAATACCCCTAATAAGTGGTTTAGCTAAAGGAACCAGACCTGTCTGGGACAGAGAGGAAAATAAATGAGGGCTTCTCCAAGATCAGGAGGCCTAAATTTTTCTCATATAATCAAGAGACTAGCTCCAGTCCTAACCAAAATCTTGCCATTTCCCAGGAATTTTTTAAGATCTGACAAGGTCATTTTTACTGCATGACAACTTGGGATATTTTAGTTGAAATTCTATAATATTTTACAGTTGCAGTGTGTTTTCTCCCTAATGGCCTGTTCTGTTTCCTTCCTGCTTTGTTGGTTCAGCGTAAATTGTACCCTCCTCCCTAGGGGGAGTTGTGGTGATGTGTTTTTCTTTATTGTAAGTTTTCTACAATCCCTCTAATGATATGTGCTTGTTTTCCCTCATGTGGTTGATCTGCTCCAATGTTTTTTGCTCCCTTTCCCTGTTGTCAGTCACTCATTAAACCTGCCTACCCAGTTGCCAATCCTTCCTGCTTGATCCACCTCTTGTTCTAGAAAGATCCCTGTCAATCCTTGTTGTCCCAACCCCTTGCCTAAACTCCTCCTGGGATTCCCCTGTTATTCAACACACCGTAGTCTGAGTTCAGCTGTATCCACCTCCTTTGTGCCCCCCTTGGTTGTAATCTTGTAAACCTGTCCTTGAGCTCCTCCCTGCATGTCCCTGATTTGTTACTGAACTGTACCCACCCCTTGTTCCATCCCCACTTAAAAGTCAGTGCAAAGCTATATAAGTTGGCTTTTTTTGTCCCTGACGCTTTTGGGGTTTAAACTCCTTTGGAAAGCACACGGAAATCTCTTCCCTGTTCTTTGCCCTGCTCCTAGCCGCTGTACCACCGCCTGCTGCTGAGAGCAGAGGCAGCCCTGCTCTGCACCACTGCCCAGCCCACTTGTGGCCTGGAGGTGGCCACTCTTTACACAGGCTGGAATGAGGGGCTAGCTGGAGAGCTCTCCAGCCATGCCATTTTACAATAAAGATTATAGAAAGTGAAAAAATAAAACCACAATAAAATTTACATCCTGGGAAAAATAAAGCATTAGATATCCTAATCTTCAATCTACAGAAGGAGAAGAGAGAAATAATGGAGGTGTGTCCATCTCATCTGGAAATACTGTGATCCAACCAGAGACCTCCACCTTGGATATCAGACATTGTTTTTGCTCTGACAATTCTCTTGTAAGTGAGTATTTCTTGAGCCACAGTCATGGAGGAATGTATGAGCTGTTTTAGGGGCAGCTCTTGGACAAGCACCAGTGTATCTCCTACTCAAGTCATCCAGAACAGGAGCACAACTGAAAACCTCTTTTCAGCTTATATTTTGGGCAAAGATGAAGTGCATTTGGAATGAAGCAAACAGACATATCTGTTTAATATTAATAATAATTAATAAAGAAGTTAAAAATAAAGCAGTATGCTACATCAGATGGGTTACTCATCATAATCCTCACCATTTTAAATATAAACTCAAGCTGATCATTTCTAGATTCACTTTTAATTTCCCTGAAGTCTTCACAAGATGTTTTGACAATTGAGGCCCATTTTTTTTTCCTAATGGGACAGACTTTCAGAGTAATAAGATGCTCCTTTTATTTCCTAGTAAAAAAATATCATAATTATCTTCCTGAAATGAGCAAACACAGACTGTGAAGAGACCTGAACACAGTTTCTTTAGTTTGTTTTAGACCCATCGTAACCCATTCTGGCTTTATTGGATGCATACCGTCTGTACTTGGGAAGTTCTTGGGGACTTCTGGATTGGAAAAGATATTTTTATGGTTCTCTACATGTCTCCATTCCAGATCTTTTTGCCCACAACATCACTTTCAGAACTAGTTTGATCTCTTCTACTGACACTGCTTTATTCTCTGCAGATTCTCCCTGATGCCATGTACAGTAGCTTCTCTTTATGAGCCCAGTGAGGTGTTCCAAGGAGGCTTGACTTGACACATTAACACATCGTGCTGTACATTTGAAGGCGTTCAGTGCCACTGTCAGTGGCAAAGGAGAATGACTCATCGCTCAGCTTGACAATGTTCTTCATGTATGTGAAGCGGGAAATACTTGATTCATTGCAAACAGACAGTCTGTCCATGGAAATCTCCTTTCTCACCTCCAAAATGATGAAACTTTTTGAATTGTTATGAAGATGTAGAAAGAAGGGAAAGTATGGCTTTGTCTTTATGTTGTTTCAACTATATCTCTTTTTTTATTTCTTTTAATTTCACTGAAATACTTGATTCATTTACCTCCCAATGATACAGCTGGTATGAATATTGTTTATAACTTGTTTGCAACATTAAAAGTCTGAAAATATCCATTAGAGATATCATATGACTAAAAGCTGAATTAAAAGATGACAGGAATCTGGCAGTAAAACAATATATAATATTGGTTTAATTTTAAAGTGTATAGAATTACCTTATTGTTCCAAATACTCACTCGCTTTAACTAGCACTTATATTGTTCTAAGCAGCATAACGAATACGTAACATTCCACATATATTCATATTAGAACCTCCTGAGAAATTATGATCCGTATAAATACATACATATCCTTAATTTTTCTTTCCAAGTTATAATTGATGCCTTTAAATTACAAAAAAAGGGAAAAAGGCAAAAAGCCAAAAATACAGTATATTTGAACATTTTTCATAAATTATTTTACAACTGAAATTTTATAAAACAGATTATTTAATGAAAGATTGGAGTATATTAATATTTAAGTTTTATGGACATGAGAAAGATGGGGAAACAGGTGCAAAGAAAAGAAATTACTTGCCAACATCCCTTTGCAAAATAGAGGCAAAGCTATAAGTAGAATCCAGTGGGTTTTATTTATTGCAGTCCAATATCCTCTTTATTAAACCATACTACTCAAAATTAAAAGAAAGAATTAAATCACTAAAGATCGGTACCTTTTTTTTTTTTTTTTTTTTTTTTTTTTTTTTTTTTGGTTGATTTCAATGGTCTTATGCAAATCCTTTAGTGAGTGACTTCTGTGAGATGTAACAGCATGGACATTGGAGGGCAAAAAGTTCAATTTCTCTGGCCTGTGGATGGAGAACACATTCTATTTCACAGCTAACAGCAGAGACACAGGCATTACAATGTCTGCTGTTTTTCTGGAAGATTGCTAGATGTATTCATGACTCTGCCAATGGTGGATGGATGAGGCATAGTGGGTAGAAGAAAAATGAGTGTCAGGATGGACAACTGCGTGCTATCACCATTTTAGGCTTGAAGAAATTACCTTAGATGAGACAAAAACTTTAATATATTGTGTCATGATGAGAGCAACAAAGATGGGGAAAGAACAAGAGGGAATGTCCTATGAGGAGCAAGTCAGAACCAAATGTTTGTCTAGTTTGGAGAAAAGGGGCCTGAGAGGCAGTCCTATTGCTGTCTTCAGCTTCCTGAGGAGGGGAAGTTGAAAAGGCGGTGCTGAATTTCTCCCTGCCATCCAGGGATGGGAAAAGGTTCAAAGCTGCGTCTAGGAAGATTAATTGTTAATATTAGGAAGCATTTCTTTTCTGAGAGAGTGCTCAAACTCTTGAACAGACCTCTTAGACAGATGTTCAATGCCTCAAACCCATTGATGTTTAAAGGGCAAGTGGACAATGTAATTCTATTCTATTCTAGTCTAGTCTAGTCTAGTCTGGTCTAGTCTGGTTTAGTGTACTATATTCTATTCTGTGGTGTATTGTGCTTTTCTTCTGTAAAGATTTTTTTCAGTGAGGGAGTACAGGAGTGGAGGGTGTTCTTGGTAAGGACTTGTTCTGTTCTCAGGAGACAATTGATTGTGCCTGGCCATAGAGTGGACATGTCACATGTTCATATCTGCAGTAGCTCACTTTCCCCTCTGGTGAGGTATTCTGGTCACAACCCATGCTGTGGGCTTGTTTCTAAGAGTTCCCTTGGAAAGGAGAAAAAGGCCTGCATGGATCTCAGGAAAGGAAAAAACAGGTTTCTGATTAGGATGAGGAAAATATTGGGCTGCGAATACCTTCTGCCTACAGATGTGTTTGAGCTCTGAGACCACTGTGGTAAAAGCTTTTAATTTGTTACAGCAAAGGGAGGTGTTGTTCTTACTGCAATGCGAGTTGAGCCCACTGCTCAACCCCACTCTCACTGTTCTGATCATAACCAACTAGTTTCTGTTCACTGGTATTGGACTGATATCTTGGAAGGAATAATTTTTCTGGCATAGACATTCAGCAAGCTACAACTGAAAAAAAAAAAAATAAGAGAGACTATATACAAACTATGCTGATTTTGCAGAATCAGTTTCATGTCCTCACTCAACAATCCCTCAGAGAGGCAAAGGACCTTATCAACAATCTTCACAGATCTTTCCTTAAAGACTCTCTTAAACTTTGAAACAACCTCAGGAACAGAGTAGGAGTTTGTGTGCTGTCTGCAAGTGTGAAAGGTGAGAGAAGTAGTTAAGTATTTATTGGGGCCCAGTATCTGAACTTGTTACCTGCTTTTAACCACCACAGCTGGAGAGGACAAAATCATATACTCTTTTCTCACATCTTTCATGGGTCCATCATTTATTGTTGTTAAAAAACACATGAAGAATTTTGTATTATGATGTAATTTATGTAACTTGTCCAAAACAATATTAGATTTATTCCGTTTGCTATATGAAAGATATCATTAGAATGTAGCCCATTTGGCAAAACTTGTCTCATGGTTCCAGGCAAGGATTCAATCACCTGTTGCTAAGATACTTTAAAAATATTGTCTGTTTTTAAATGTTCCTTTTTAATTGAATAAACTGTTAGTTTGAAATATTGCTGCTGAGGTTAAAAAGGTTTAGAAAATTGTATAACTTTTTACTGGAAAGCAAGTTTTAAAAAGGCTTAAATACAACAGCTGCAGTTTTTATTTATTCTTTTCTTTAGGTAGACATTAAAAGTTCTACTGAAACAGTGACAACTTGAAGTTTTGGGAACTGAGTTATCACAGATAAAATTAAAGTTTTGGTTACGGGCACGTTTGAGCTGCAACTATCCATGTCAGCTCTGTAGAAATTATTTCCGGAAAATAAAACTGTTTGTAGGGGTTCTGAAAATGCACAGGAATGCTATGCTGACACAAATGCACCTTCTCTTCATGTAACAAGACTGAAAGTATAAAGGCATATAATTCCTCTCACTGTACACTTAGAATTATATGGCATGGTAATCGAACACCCTTTTTTTTGATTAATTAGTAATGTATCTCACTTTCATCAGAGAGATATTGTCAGGAACCAGAATTACATTGACTCATATTTGATTGCTATTTATCTATTGTGAAATTCAGACAACACAGAACAGTAGAAGTCCGCCTGCTGACGGGAATAATATTTATCTCATTTCAGTAAAATTTACAGGCAAAAGGAGTGTTCTGCTTGCCTAATAAAATTGCACTTACTTTGCTAACCCTTCTTGGTCCTGACACTCACAGGTAAACACTGAATAGGACTTTGGAGTCTGAAAAGAATTAAGGATCTATCTTTGAATTCATCTTTTGTGGTCTGTAAAGCAGAGGGAATATTTTATACTACCACTGTGACTGCTCTGCTGGAGAACTGAGTGATGCCCAACAATTTAAGTATGTAATTTTTATATTTCACTGAAGAATTTGCCACAGAACAATTTTGATGGAAGCAGAAGACAATAAATCTGCATTTTTGGCTAGGGGTAAGGAGGGCAAATTATGTTCCTTATACTTCACAGATCTGAGACAAAAGAAAAGAAAATTGCATCAATCAGGATTAGAGTTGCTAACAAGTTTTGATTTATCCCTCTACATGGGAAAGATCTGGTGTAAAACTTGGATCTAAATCTATGCTAAGCTCTCCTTCTCTCAAATCTGTTGCTTTAGAACCAATTCAGAAAAAGAAGATTAGATGTAATGCTTTTGATTTTTTTTTTTTTTTTTTTTTACATTCGATATTTAAAGTAAGTCTGGAAAATAATAAGAAAAAGCAAAACATTTTAAGTGCTGTTTTGTTGTTTGTTTTTTCCCCCGCCGGAAGTCTTCCCCTTTGTCTTTTTATTAGCCCTATGAATAATGGGCTCATTTAGCCTGGAAGATACTGCTGGTAGGTCATGAAATCCTGCATCCCAGCAGGATTGATGGCTTTACTCCTGAGCCATTCCCAAAGAGATGGGTGGCCCAGTCTTAAATACTGAAGTGATGGTGATTCCATGACCCCTGTTGGCAGCATGCACCACTTCCCTCAGGTTTATCTTGTTTTCCCTAGCATTTAACCCAGGTTTCCTCAATTGGATTTCAATTCCATCACATTTTGTTCTCTCTTTGAGGATGAATGTGAGCAATTCGCCATATGCTTTCATCAAACATCTCTGCACAAAATTCTTCATTATGAACTTACGAATTCAGGTCAGGGTTGCTGGAAATTTATGTAGGCCTGTGAGGCTAATAGATATGGACAATGCTGATGTGCTTAGTTTTACTATAAAATTATCAAAGAGTATTTAATTCCGTGAAAACTTACAGTTTACAAATTTATGATTTAATGAAAGAATATTTTTAGAATTGTAGTTTGTTACAAGAGCTAAATTTTCAAAATTTGTAAGAATATATGTAGTGCAGAAAACTATATCAAAACAATAGAAAGACTTTCCTAGCAAAAGACAAATGAATATATATATTTAAAAATCTGAGAAGCGTCCTCTCCATACCTCATCTGAACAAAATGATTTACAGAGTGAGGCTGAGGCTGTGACCTAACAAACACATGTCTGAGGTGTTCAAAGAAAGAGGTTTTTGAGGTTAAATCTGATGTCTTTATCTACCCTGCTTGCTACACTTCCTTTACAATTAATGAAGAACATAGTCTCTTCTGCACTATTATTCATGTCATCTTCTCATGGCTTTCTAACATGGCTCACATGAATCATGCCTCAAAATTTCTTAGTGTACTTCCTTTGCTGCTAAGCAGTGTGGAGCAGTTGCCTTACCAGGGGTAGCTGCATCTGTAGACAACCTAGGTTGGATGAGATGGACATCTTCTTGCTGTCACTTTAAGTACCTACAAATACGCTTACTTTTTAGCTTAAGGCATGTCTGATACATAATCTGCTGGATTCTTTGTAATTCCATTGTGCATAAACTTTTCAGACTTCAGCTGGAAAGTTGTCATAAAACCTCATTAAGAAATTTGCTGTATTTTAAATAGAAACATCTCTTTTTCTGTTGTTAAATGAAGACTGTCAATTTGCTCTTATCAGATAAGTAGATGAGATCTCTCAAACAGCCAGGAAATTGTTTCAAAGCACTATCCCTAATCCATGAAGCAGTTAAGTTTCTCTTGATTATGGGAGATGAGGAGGCTTTAAACATATTAGTTAAGTTTATTCAGAGGGAATGGCTCTGACAAATTTGTGGAATGGCGGCTGCACGTGCTTTAGAGGGATAAAAATGTGTTCTCCACCTGCACACATGCACAGCAGCATTGTCCAGCTCTGAGGCATTTCAAATTGATTGAAACTATAAATAGTGCTGCTGGCAAAACTGCAAACAGTAACTTCTGGACTAAACTTCAGCCTTTGCACAGTAAATTCCGTCACATCAGTGAATAGTACAGTTTGTTGGGTTTAAGGTATGTCATTGAGTCCTCTGCTTCTCATAACATTGTCAGACTTACTTCTGTTTAATCTCATGCAGTAACAAGCTAACAGAGTTTAAAAAAAAAATCCCAGTATTAAAACCAAAAGTGATTATCTTTCAATCCCCAAAGGCCCAGCTATTGCCAACAGTTAACCACTGATGTGTGAGAGTGACCTGCAGGTCTAAAAAGATGCCTTTTGTGAGCAAGCTTGGTTTGTGCATGAGACAGAGCTGTGACTGAAAACTTTTTACCTCTGGCAGATGAGAGGGTGCAACACTGGCAAAGCATAAAGATTAAAATGCAGGAGAAAGTAAAGGGAACCACAACTTTTGCTGTGCAGTTTTGCCACAAGCCTAAAATCAGCTCTGTAGGACTTGCCTGCATTGCTTGCTATAAGAAAATCACAGAAACTTGTCCTTGCAAGATAGATCCCTGAGTTTAACAGCTACAGCTTAAATTTTCATCCCAAATATGACTTTTCAATTAGAAAAACATGACTAAGGCTCAAGTTTTCCAACCAGCTCTCCCAAAATTTCTAATCTTACATCAGCTGTGTGACTGCAGGCAATTTCTCAACTCATTTATTTTCATTTATGATTATTTGTATGGCTGTATATCTAGGAGTCAGAGCCCTTTGTGCCAGGTGCTATAAAAGAGAACAGAGAGCAATCCCCACTGGAAAAAGCTGAGAGTCTGCAGCCAGAGAACTGGGATGGACAATAATAAATGAGTGACAAGCAGTGGCCTTCACATTTCTGCATTCATCATACAAGAAAAATATCATAAAGAAGGGACAAAAACCCCTTGTAATTTGATGCCTATAGGGCTCTTCAAGAAGTGAGAGATGGGACTTGAGAGAACAAAGGTGCTAAGAAAGCCCTCAAGAGGACAAAACGTGAAGAATATCTGGGAACTGCCTTGTGGGTGAAGTTTCCCCCATGGCTGTCCTGTGGCATGAAGGAGGGGAGGGCTGCAGCAGGACAGCAGTGTGGGTAGGAGGATGGCCCATGGAAACAACCCGTTTGTCAGGGCTGTGTTTGTCAAGGCCATGAAAGAAGGTCACAGCAGTATTCAACAAACAATAGTCTACTGAGAGCTTCCTTGAGGAGCAGCCGTGGGGGTTGGTGGGAGAGGTCGTGTTTTAGAAACATTGCGGTGAGGGAAAATACTTCAGATAGAGCCTGGGTAGGAATACCCACAGAGAAATGGCTCAGTGTTTGCACGTAAATTGTGAACCTAAGTGACAGGACTGATGGCAGTGTGGTGACGCTCTTCTTTTTGAATTGCCAGTACTTTTATATCTTTAGGGAAGGCACTGTACTTTCTGTGACACTTAGCAGGATGTGGCCCTTCCTACATCGTGACAAAGAGCTAACAGAAAACAACAGTACATAAATATGACCCTCAGATCTGTTTAAAATAATTTTATGGATCTAGGTGTTGAAAAGCTGAATTTGAAGACTTAATTAAGAAAATAACAAACAAGAAAAAGAACCAAATATATTCCTGACACCTGCATACACCATGAATTAATTTTCCTTGGCAAAATATAGAAATACACATCTTCATAGTTAAGCTAACACAATTGTTAAGCTGGCCACCAGATTTCATGTGACTAATATTTATCATTGCCACGTCCATAGTGCTCCAGGATTTAATTCAAAATGTGAATCTTTCCTAAATCACAGCACTTAACTTCTAATCTTGTTTGTTTGTTTTGATTAAACAAAGATGTTCTGCTTTTTTTTTTTTTTGTAGAAGTGATGTCACCTAATTGACTACATGTTGGTTTAGCCTCTAAAGCCATAAAATGTGATTCTATTCTTTGTAGCTTTTAAGCTTGATTAAAGCAAGCTCCTCAAGTTGTTCTCTAATAGCAGGCTCCCCAGAAATGGAGAGAGATTCTCAAGTGGTTTAATGTTTAGAAAATGAAGAAACATCTCCACCCCCTCATGTAACCACAGGAAACAAAGTATTAAAGTTGAGGAGGGGGAAGGAATGGAGAAAAAGAGAAGTCAGTTCTCTGTATTCTCCCCAAAATCTGAACCGCAAAGGATTGTTTTCCTTTTATGTGAAAAGATTTTTAGCATTTCATTTCCTTAGATTTCTATATGGTACGAGCAAAACTCTTAAATCACTAGTTAGCGGTTTCAATCTAAATCTCATCATCTAATTATTTTTACAACGCATTCTTGGAAGGGTAGGAATGGTTCTGCCAGGAGATGTTTCACAATAATTAGAAGCCCCAATGGGTCTCTTAAGAATGTTTAAAAGGTTCCATATGCAAGCTGCTATGGGGAACCATGCTGTACACAGCTCTTTGTTTGAAGCAATAGGTCTTGACAGCCCTTGTTGTATTTTAATATAGCAAACAAAATCCATGCCAACCAATCAGGTTCCTGAATGTCTTGCTATTCTTTACTAGGAAAAATAACAGTGAAGATCAGTTAGCTACAAAGACACTGTCATATCATTACAAATATGGGCTGCTTGAAAGGCATTTCTCTCAAAGACTGTTCTTTGTAGCATAGCGACTGCATTAAGAGGTGAATTTTGGAAAAACAAACAAACCCCAAAACAACAACAACAACAACAACAAAACCTGAACCAACCAACCCAAAATGTGCTTTCAAACCAGTATTCCAGTGTTCAAAGTTGTTTGCTTTCCCTTTTACACAATAAGCATTGGCTTTTGAAGTTAAAATATATACACTGGAATATGCTTTGCTAACACACATAAATGGTCAATTTGAGAGGCTCAATCCTCCTCCTATTGTGTTTGTCAGCCAATGAAGAGCTGCTGTATGCCTTTTAGCTGAGTATATCTTGCCTGCACAGTCTTTTTGCCTATAGTAAGAGATGACTGAAGGAAGTGGCTCAGACAAGGAGAGTGATACCATATACTTTATGAATTTCTTTGTCCGTGCTACATCCATGTTTAGTAATGAGTAGTTACTTTGCTACCAACAAGAAAGACAGAAAGTGAGAGACCTTCTGCAGTGAAGGGCTGCTAAAACAGTGTTCCTAAGGAACACAGAAGCAAAAACAGGCAATGGAAGCTAGAAGAAAGCCGAAAACAGACTATTTTAGCAGCTGCTATTACTTCCATGGTCTGCAAGAGAATAAAACTTTTCAAGAGCATCATCTTCCTTATGGGTCTCACATACTTCTCTGTCTTCCCAACTAGATCTGGGGGAACTTTGCGGAAGCTCAGTCGTGATCCCTGAGGACCAAGATTTTTCTGGATAACTAGCAATGTATGTTCTCAGAAATGTGATTTTCCTGCACACAAATATGTGACATATTTGTGGCCATATTAGGCATGCTCATATGCATGCATGCAAATGTATGTGCCTACACTTTCAAATCCAGTCCATAATTACTTAGTCTTTGGATACAGACACATCTCCAGTGTCAGCTGTAAGTCACTGACTTCATCTCTGCTTTTATTTTCAGCTTTGGCAAGGACTCTGTTTGAGACATCATAGTATGTACAGATATCCGCGAATAATTTTATGCTGAGCACTTTATATGGGGTTGCCCAGTATTTAAATATCACAAGAAGTGGATTACTTGACTAATGTGTTTCATTAAGGAGGCTAATTTTGTATATGTATTTTTTCCAAGAAATTATTATTTTCTTTTGAGAATGTGTTTTGTAATTTTATAGCCATCATTTTAAAATTGAGTTATTTTGATGATTTTAGAAAATATTTCAAATTTGCATGAGTTCTTTATTTTTTTTTTCTCTAGCATTTTTTAAAAGTGACTAGATTATCTGGTCTCTTTGCAAGAATATCTTTACTCATCACTCAAATAAAGTCATCATTACTATTCCCCTACCAAATATAAGACAGATAAATATGAAGATGAAGATAAATATGAAAGAGGCCATACTGTTCATCCCTCTACAAGTATAAGGTATCATACAGCAGGTAGAGTAGTTCTAATTTGTCAGTGTGCATGTTTCATAAGTGCAAATTTAAACATTTCCTGAAAATTATTTTTTCCTACCTCTGTGTCTTGTGTTTGTGTGCTTTTACTAGTTCAAGAAGAGAAGTAGGCTTATTCAGAAAGAAAAATTTGCTGACTCTCATGGATGCTGAACCTCCCGTGGTGATGTCCATCTCACTTCAGTGTCATCGGAGAAATCTAGAACAAATAGCCCTTGAAGGTTGATAGCTTATAAAAGTGTCTCCAATTAGGCTTGAAGCGTGTTATCCTAACTTTATGAATCAATGCCATTAAAACTACCTGTTGCAAGCTGAAAAATATTCCCTAGCTTGCCACAAAACTCTAAAGTACCACGTGCAAAAATCCCTACCAAGCATCTCCCAGACAAAGGCCATTGTCAAGGGCAACAGAATGGAATTTCAGAGGTGAATATGCTCAAGTAGCCCTGAAGAATGAACTGTGCCCTGTGTCACAGGACACTGCAGACAACCCTCACCCACCTTAGACAGTGGGACTTGGGAGAAGGTTCCATCACTCCTGGCTCCAAGCCTGGCAAATACAAGGCTGAGCTGCACTAATGCAACATGTTAGAGATTTTGCAGTGTCTCTGGGTACACCAGCACATTCTTCCCAATGCTGCAGATTCATTTCAGGTCAGTCTCCAAAGAAAAGCATTCTCCCACTTAGCACAGTCAAAGCTATAACACAAGGAGTTTTTAAAAAATATTTCTTCCTAGCCCCAGATGGGATCAGAAGTAACGTCAAAGCACAGGTTTATTAACACAGAACAAATGCAGTGTGAAAACAAGCTTCAGCAAATGGTGACCAAGATACCTTTAGGGTGTTCCTAAGAGATATTAAAAAAACCCCAACTTATTGCATTGTTTTATTTCTAGTTATAATATCACTTTAGTCAGTCATACAATCTTTTATTTATCCAAGGTTTCAGGGTTCATCTTGAAACAATTTATGTTCCTCATGTCTACCTATCTTCTATAGGAGACTGTCCTTAAGAATTACAATGTGGATAACTAGAAAACATCAAATTTCTACTCAAAGTTTTTCTTAAGCATTTTATGCTCATCCGTCATTTTATCCTATACCAATAACATCTTTGAAATGAAATAAAAAATATTCGTCTTTCATATTTATGATCCAGATGTCTTTATTGAAAAAAGTTTTAACTTACGGGTTTTTATGAGACAAAATGAACCAAGATCTTTTAAATCCTGTTTTCATCAGGTAAACTCTTCATTATATAAATCACCTGTCAAATGTTACCTAAATCTACTACCATTTAAATTATTTTTACAGGACTTACTGGAACAATATTCTATAAAGATGACCTTATAGTTCTGTAGTGGTATTAATTCTTCCCATTCCCTGTAACTCTTTTTATTACTCTTTCCTCTTATGTAGAAAGAAATATCAGACAAAATCTTATTACATTCAAATTCTTAATCTTTTCAGTGTAGTAACTTTTGCTGACTTGATTCCTTTGTGTCTTAAAATGCAAAACATTATTTTGATTCTGTATAGAGTTCTAAAACCAGCTTAATTAACTCACACTATCTTAATCCACAGATAGTTTCTACATTCACCTCTTCCATTAAAACCTTGTTTCTCTCTTTCTTTTAGGTTCTTTGTCTCAGGAATTTCTTGAGAGAGAAGAGGACAATTCATTCCAGGCTCAAAGTGCCCCTCTTGTGGGCGGTGTGATCTCTCAAGAAATTTTATTGCCTGACTTTTATCATTATTGCATGTAATATTTTTTTTCCTTCCCAAATGAAGATGGTTTTCCTCACCCAACCCCATCTGACTACTTATAACATTTATATTATCACTTAATTGTTTCATGCTATAGTTATACTTTGCCTATTCCAGGTACTCTTTAGACTGTTCTATACTTTGGAAACGTTAAATCCATAAAAATCATCTTGAAGGAAAACATCCTTAAACTCCCTGAGGACTGAAATTCTCAAGCTATTTGTTGACCATCATTATTTTGCCATTCATTTATTCTTCCTGTTTGTGGAATTCAAGGTACTTTCTCTTTTTGCTGTCTTTCATGAGCTATCATAGTACTTTTTCATCTGTGTCATCTTAAGAATAGTCAAGACACTTATTCCAGAATAAGAAACTACTTCCCAGCTCCAACAAATCTTCTTGAAATTCAGAAATATTTCAAACTCTGGATGGATTTTGTATTCTTTCTCATTCTTCACTCTAGCAAACCTGTCAGGTAATGTATCCTGGCTATGTAGAACCATTTCCAAATAGTGATTCAACCTCTTGTCATGACTTTGCTGTTCTCCCATGTCTCAGGAAAAACTTTATAAGATGAAAATTTTATTGGCACACTTCCCATAATCTCCTACAAATCCCCATGCTCAATCAGCTTCACAAAGAAATGCTCAATGCTCTGCGTTCAAATCGTAATTTTGAAGCTGAAACTTGAAGCAACCAAGTGTAATTCCTTAAAATATACTTGTCTGAAAATAAAATACATCTCTTGAACTGCAGTAATGTAGAGTAATTCAAGTTGGAAATAACTGGAATTCTGAATCGCTGCTCAAACAGGACTAGAGCCCAAATTAGGTCAGGTTGCTCAAAGTACAGGACTTCTCAAGCAACTTTATGAAATCCATTCCTATGTTTAGTTGGAATAGTTGTGAATTTTTTCCTTTTTATATCAACTCAAAATCTGAATTTTTGCAACTTAATGTCCATTGCTTGTGGTTTTTTTCAATGTCTGCCTGCCAAAAAATGTATAGATCTGTCTCCTCTACATCTGATTGATACTTGGAAAACAAATAGGTTCCTTTTTAGCCTTCTCTTCTCCAAGTTAAGCAAACCTATCTCTCTCAGCCTTTCCTCACATGTCATGTGCTATGGACCCCTACACATCCTGGATGTTCTCCTCTAAGGTTTCTCCTGTATACTGATTCCTTCCTTTATTTTGAGGACCCAAAATGGACACACTGTTCCAGCTGCAGCCTCTGAATTAAAGGAATGCTGAATTAAAGGAAATAATAATTTTCTTTGATCTACTGGTTGTGGTGTAGACCAGTATGGGGTTAGCCTTTATTGCTGGAAGGGTGCAAAGTTCAGTCCTCTGCAGCTGAGGAAGTGAAGAGATTTTCCTGTAACAGAAAGCAGAAGAGATTTTCCTTTACAACACTCTGACCACTGCCATGATGTTTTGCACCTGGAAGGTCTCTCAAGAAGCTGACTTGCACAGCTAACTGAGGTGTCATACTGAGATCCTGGGGAGCTGTCATTTGTGGAGATAATTCTATTCCCAGGGGCTACGGATATGATGTTGATTTGTTTGGTGGCTATTTACAATACAGTACTAAAATCCAGAGACACGAGGCAGAAGTAAAATTCAGGCTGAACAGAGTGCTTCAAAATGTATAGTGTTCTCAAGAAATTTTATTATTACTATTAATGATCTCAAGATACTTCAAAATTAATCATGGATCTGAATTGAGGTATTAAATACTTTATTTTGGAAAACATTAAAATTAAAAGTTGATGTTTATTGTTTTGGTTGTGTGGGGTTTTTTTTGTTTTTTTTGTTTTTTTTTTTTTTTCTTCTTCTTTACAGAAAGAGTTGACAAATTTGATACTGGGATATGAAATATTTGGGTCCTCATTTTCTGAGTGAAAAAAGCTTCAATATTGAGAACCCCCACATATTTCTTCTAGATGTTGATTTTCTCAGTAGAAAAAATAACACTTTTGGAAAGTCAGTTTTCTATTTAAATTCCTCAAAACAGATGAGTGAAAAAATAGGAGGAAATATTTTTCTGTACAGAAAAAAAAAAAAAAAACATGTTTAATGGAGGGGTAGGATTTGAAGTCTTGAGCAAGTCAGTTTGGATCAAAGTTGATAATACTGTTCTTGGTACAAAAAAATCACCAATGATAGTTTATTTTAATCTTGGCATGTCTTTTAGCATGTGTACAATACTGACAGGCAGTGTCAGCAGAGGATGTGTTGAAATGGTCTTCTGAAGCCAAACACAAGATATTTCTACTTACACTTGAGCAGATGTGAGTGAGTTCTGTCTGCTGATGGTGTGGCATGGCTGTGCCAGTGCCGCACACACCTGGGCTTGAACAGCCTCCCAAATCATCTGCCTGACTGTGCTTGGATGGGATGTAGCTTTTTGGCAGAGTTCTGTTCTACCTTTGAAGGAAATAAACCCATTGCCCCATTACTCTTGAAATCAGTCCAGAAATTGTAATTGCTTTCTTTCACCCTGCTTGGTTTTTACTGGGTTCTCAAAGAACAGTTTAGAACCTCTGTGATCACTTATCTGAAAAGATACAGCTTCTTTGTGCACTTCCTTCATGGTCTGATTTAATCCTTCATAGAGTGCTTCTGCATTGGTTGATAGTTCATATTTATATTAAAAATATCTTCATAAATAAAAGGCCGTCGGTAATAGCAATACTTAAGTTTGATTGAATTGCTAGTTTGATTGAATGTAAAACACAAGAAACAAGATTTTATTTTCTTTAATCCTGTCGTAAGAATTTTGTTACCTGAGAATGAATTTCCTGCTTTTTATATAGAAACCTCTCATTGTGGTATTCAGCAGCTGTCCTCAACTCTTCCAAGAAAAAAAAAATTCAGCAAAGAACAATATATTTAAAGGTAAAGAAAATATAAGGTAATCTGATAAACTATTGAATATATCTAAAACTAGGGACTGAAAGATCCATATCCATGACTTTTGTCTGGAAGTTAATGTAAGAAATATATGGGGTGATGGATGAATAAGCCTAAAAAGTGTAGTTATGTTGTTATCTGTCACATTTTGTAAAAACTAAGTAGCTTCATTGCAACAAAGAATTTTTCCTGATTTAATCATGAATAACTACATCACAAGTAAATACATAACTTTCTACAACATTGACATCAAATGGAATTCTGTTTTCAGTGGTGTATAACATTTCCAGTAAAGATATTGAAAGAAGCTTGGTGTGAATTAAATAAAAGAATTTGGCTTTAGCTGAAACAATAAAAAAATGAATATATTGTTGTAACTAGAGGTACAAAAATATATTCATTTTTGAGTGACCAAAACATCCCAAAAAACAATGACGGTAAGTTGTATGTAGGTAACTATGATATAATTTATGATTACCTAAACAGGAATTTGGGGCCTGAAACTGCAGACACTAGGGTCTGCTATATTCCTGCACATATTGGGGCTGATCTTTTCAGCTCTCAGTAAAGGCGAAAGCCTTAACTGATTAAGTTTGATGAAGGCTACCTGTGTTTCTTTAACACAATTCAAACCTCCATGATTAGTAAAATGCCACTTGAAGCAGCTTTTATAACCAAGTACTTGGCTTCTGGCCCAAAACTATTGTGTAACTATTTGCAGATTAGAAGAGGGGGCTGAAGACAAATGGTGTCTTGAAAGTCAAAACGTGACCTTTCCCAAACAACATGATGCTAAAATGCTAAGCGGGAGATAGCCCTGCAGTGTGACTTAAAAGAAAACCACAACTTGTGTTTGGTTTTCAGCATCCACAAGCTATTATTCTGTAATAACAGAGGGAAAAGTTTTCTCCAGGCATCCCTTGCAGTGGTTGCAATCTGAAAATAACTTCCAACCACTAAATGATGTTTAATTTTTTTCTTTCCCTTTTTTTTCCCCTTTCTATTTCATGCATATCCATGTTTGCACAGCGGAGCAAATGAAATTCTAAGGATGTGTCACTCTGAATTCAAAGCAGACTACCCTGAAGAACAGAAATATGCTATGGGTTGCACTTACACTCCAAAGGAAGTGATCTCTAACATCATAGAATTACAGAATGATAAAATATTCTGAGTTGAAAGCATCAGGATCATTGAGTCAAACTCCTACCCCTGCACAGGCCAACCCTAGAGTCACATCATGTGTCTCAGAGCATTGTCCAAACTCTTCTTGAACTCAGACAGGTTTAGTACTGTGACCACTTCCCTGTTCCAGTGCTCAACAACCCTTTGGATTAAATTTTTTTTCTAATATCTAACATAAACCAAGGAGAGTGAAGAGATTGGTGCCTGCCCCTCTGCTTTCCCTCATGGAGGTGTTGAAGGCCACAGTGAAGTCTCATCTCAATCTCCTCTCCTCCAGGCTGAGCAGACCAAGTGACCTCAGCCACTCCTCATAGGGCTTCCCCTCAAGGCCTTCACAATCTTTCTTGCCTCTTTTGGATGCTCTCTAATGGTTTAATGTATTTTTAATTTTGTGTTTTAATATTTTTAATATTGTGACACCCAAACCTGCCCCCAGCACTGGAGGTGAGGCTGCCCCAGTGCAGAGCAGGACAATCCCCTTTTGCCTGGCTGGCCATGCTGTCCCTGATGTCCCCAGGACAGGGCTGGCCCTCCTGGCTGCCAGGGCACTGCTGGCTCATGTTCAGTTTGCCACCAGCCAGGACCCCCAGGTCCCTTTCTGCAGCACTGCTCTCCAGTCTGTGCACACAGCCAGGGTTGCCCCATCCCAGGTGCAGAACCCAGCACTTCCCCTTGTTAAACTCCATAGGATGGGTAATTGCTCATCTCTCTAATTTGCTGAGGTCTTTCTGCAAGGAATCTCTGCTTTCAAAGGAGTCAGCAGCAGTTTCTATTAGATAGACCAGAGGTGAGTCAGAGCTTTCCCATGATTTTCTGCTGCTTCATGACTTCCCATGGGCAATTCACTTGTAACATCTCTGTGCCCCAGTGCCTTAAAATATGGTCAAGCAAAGATGGTTCACTGAATAGGCATCGATGCAGGTTTTATTTTTCATTTTCCCGCATTTTTAAATTTTACACTACTGGGACACCATGAAGAAAGGCAAATTTGGTAAAATATAAAACATTTTTAAAGGACATTTCAGTTTCAATGTTTGTATTTTTATTTTATGAACAAAATCCTATGTTTTTACCTTTTATTTTCCCTTTTATACTAATGTTTAGCAAGAGTTAGCTGTTTTGTGTGTTTGTTACCTAGGTTTTTTTCAGATATTTTATGGAAAAGGAGGTAACTAAGTCGAAATTTGTGTATGTATTTTATGTGTATGATTTACACTGGAAATACAAAATCATCCTTGAATAAAGATGGATCAATTTTTTTCTATTCATAACACAGCAATCCTGCTGAATCAAAGGTAGTAAGGGCAGAAAAATTGCTGTCATCTACCTTGAAATTTCACGCACCTACATTTCACAAGCTATAAATTTGATTTTTAGCAGAGTATTTTGGGTTTTATTTACATATTCAATCTTGTTTTGAAGGTGTCATGACTTGAAGAAATCTCTGCTTTGCTTATATAGAAATATTTCCTTTTGCCCCTCTTCCTTCTACACAGTCACGGTGTCTGTGCCCCCTGTCCCATCCCCCTTCCCTATTTCTTTGGTTTTTGTTTTTTTAAAATTTATTTCAAGAAATTTATTGGATGACTGGAGCAGTGAAAACTTGTGTTAAACTGGCTGTCCTCTCCAAATCCTATTGTTTATATCCCATGCTATACTAACAGTTCCTACCAGACAAGAAGAACACAGAAAAAAAAAAATCGATACCTGGTTAGGGCTCAGACAAATGAACTGTGTTTCTGTAAAAAAATTAACTGAATTTCTGCAACAGTTATTTCAAAAACCTCTATAGTTGGAAGATTTGGGGATAATTCTAACATTGGCAGTTCTACCCTCTCTCATCCTGGCAACACAACCCCTATAAGTGGAATTCCATCCTAGAAGGTTGCTAGTATTTATTTTTTTTTTAGCAGAAGTGCATTTCTCATTGCATCCTTGTGTTTCTTAGCCATGGATTTTTTCATGTGCATTAAAACCTTTTCTGTTGACCCCTGCTTAAGCTATTCCCATGGCTGTAACTTGGACATCTGAAGTGCAACTGCAAGTAATATATGACATAGTTCATTTTATACTGCACACTGAAGGTGTAGAACAGACTAAAATATTTAGAATTGTTGGCATTATCCCAGCTAAGAGCTAACTTTATTTCCAAATAATTTTAAAATAGAGCTACGAGTTCCTCAGTAGTCCTCAACAGGAAGTCTTCAAAGGGTTAAATTTATTCCTCTTATCAATCTATTTCTTTGCAAACTGTGTCAGTCACAATGCACAGATCTTACAGGAAAAACAAAGAATGTTATCAACACCTGTTTCAGGTGGAATGTTCCTTTTTTATGTCACCTGCCAAAATGGCCTTCTAAAAGTGTCATTCAATTGCGTTTTAATGGAAATCACATGGCTTTGAGCAATGTGTGAATATGCCAACTGAAATGTGTGTATTCCCTCCTCTGGTCTTTGTTTTCTTTCTCATGTATGTCTTTTGGGCCACAGCCCAATAATGAACTGCATATGCAGGGAGCAGTGCCTATGAAGGAGCTGCAGAGCTCCATATGGAGGTGGAGGTCATTCCAGCAGAGAAACCCTCCAGTTGGGGATGTTGGACACGAAACCATTGGCAGCAGAGAGCATCTTCATTTGTGTCCTGTACAACATTGGGCATGTTATGGGATGATTTGGCTCTCATTTTACAACCAAATTATATATAGAAACCACATGGGCACAGTGGGGTTCCAAACAAACTTCTTTACTAAATATAGAGAGCATAGGAGAGCAAGTTGCTTATACATGGTGTTGCTCAGGCAGGATTCTAAAACGTTGAATGCAACAGCACAGAAAAGTGCTAACAGGCTACTTAGAGAAATCTAACTCTGCCCGTTACTCATTCCAACAGACTACATCGTTGTAAAAAAAAAAAAAAAAAAAAAAAAAAAAAGAGAGAGAGAAGACAGAAATTGTCAGAAAATAAAAATGGGAATTGCTCCTGACTAAATATAATCAAAAGAAATTGTCACGAAATGGGTAAGTGAAAATTGTTATAGTCTGAAATCACATAGTTTTTCAATAATGCCAAACCACCAGCCTTAAATAGAACCTGATTTTCATTAATATTCTGCTTTCCAGTTTTTTATGATTTTTTTCAGAAGACCTTATGGATCATATGTAACAATGAGACATGCCACAAAAGGTCCATTTTTAGATGAGATCCCAGGATTTTTATTGGTTTTATGAGCACTGGATCCATACTCCAATGGGACCTGCCAAAATTCCAACCACTCATTAACTCAAGCCATCAACAAATTTGAATAAAATGCTATTTGTTATGCTATTTATATATATTTTCATACATGCATATACCCTTACACAAGTACACATATATGTATGCATATGCATCCATATATGTTTCTCTGGCTATGTATGTATATGTCTGTATGAGCATGCATATGTATATATATTTAATATATATGATTGCACTTCTGGAATAAAATAACACAAAAATCATTGCAGTCCTCTGACAGAGGTGAAAGTCTCTTTGAAGTCCCAGGAATGAAAGACAAAATGTATGTTGAGCATTGAACTTTCTAAAAATATCAAGATTTTCACTACAACAACCACAACCTCTGTTTCTAACTATACAGCAGATTTAAGGCATTTAGAGACATGATACAATTTAACTAAGAGAACTCCTTTGAGTTATATTTTGGAGTCCTCATTAATTTCTTCCTAGACTTATGGCCTATTTGAGACAACTTGGAGGCTTGTTGACTTTAGGAAATAATAAGGCTCCCTATACTCTGAACAATAGATCCACTGAATTTTGAGCCAACATCTTTGGAAAGCTGAAAGTTATGGATAAAACCCAGGCAGTGTAAGTGAGATATATTTCCTTCATGTATCTGAATCAGTTATTCCAAAAGTGTTGAAGTCATCTAAATTGTTCAAAAAAAAAAAAAAAAAAAAAAAAAACCAAAAAAACAGATATGGGTGAAAGCATGAAGAAATTCCAAATGCCTAAAGTCAGGCTATGAACGACTCTTCTTTTACAACTTCAGACACCTCCTTTCATCCATTTGCTTTACAGAAAATCTAATCATTAACTTGGGGCAAAAAGCTGCAGGAGACACCTGGTATTTACCTGTAAGTTGGTTGACAAATTTATATTGAGTTCTTCCACAAGTTTCAATACCTGAGACCTGAATACTCCCGACACAACACAAGCAGAAGTTCACACTTGAATTTTCTACATATCACAAAAAGTGCACAGAAGTTGTTTATGTTGATTTTCACTTCAGTTTCTGATATGTAATATGATAGGATGACAATATGAAACCATTCGCAAATAAATCAGATTTTGCCATTCTTTTGGGTTTTTTTTGGTTTTGTTTTGGTTGTGGGTTTTTTTTTTTTTTTGTTTTATTTTCATTATAGATGTATAAGGCTAACATTTAAATCAAGACTTTCATGTATACGTGCATTCAGGCTGAATTTACATTGCCTGAGGAAAAATAGACTTCCCTTACTTTCTATTTTTTGTATACTTGACTTCAAGCTTTACCCTATTTTTTTAGCTCTTTCCTTGGGTTTGATTTATTTTATTGTATCCAGTTGTGGTCGCCTCCATACAAGAGAAAGACATGGACATACTGAAGAGAGTCCAGCTGATGTGATTAAGGGATGGAGCATGTTTATATGGGGAAAGGCTGAGACATAGTGACCTTTCAGCTGATAAAAAAGAAGGATTGGAGGAGGTGGATCTTACTAATATATATAAATATCTGAATGAAGGGTGTAAAGAAGAGAGAGAGAGTCTCTTTTGAGTGGCATAAACAGAAACAAAGAAGGTTCTTCCTGAGCATCAGAAAATACTTTTTCCCTGTGTGAGAGGCCAAGCTGTCACATGGGTTGTCCAAAGAGGTTCTCTGTTTCTTCCTGGAGTATTCAAAAGCTGTGTGCATATGCTTGGTCAGGGGAAATGGACGTTGATTCTTTAATTCTCTGATTCTGTAATTCTGTGATTCTGTGTCTAAGGGCAGGCCTATGCCCTTTTATATTTTTTTAATGTAGGGAAGACACCATGAGGCTGTTCTGGCTGTTAAGATGCTAAGTTGTGGCTCACAGCACTATATACTTGATTTCCTTTTAATACTGGATATCTTGATTTTTCAGATACTTAGTACAAACATCATGGATGGAAGAGGACATAAGTCCCATATATGGTCCAAACATTTTTCACATAAAAAAAAAAAAAAAAAAAAAAAAAAAAATTATTCATGGGCATTCCAGAATAGATCTTGATCAGCCTACAGTTCAGCTAAGTACCCTAGTCACCCATACTTACTGTAAGAAGATGGAAAGAGCATGAATAACATTGCAGACCTTCCCTATTTCTTGTGAGAATGCCCTGCCTCTGAGATTGTGTCTGGTTCACAAGAATAACTGTCTTCAGGGTAAGCAGCAGAAGCAAGGCAGACCTGGACTATCTAATCTGGTTCTGAGTTTGGTTATACTGGTACCCATAAACTAGAGTACAAGGAGCGATTCTTTGGCCTTGAGTCCAACTGGAATGATCTGGCCACATCCACTCTGTGATCTTCCCAGAAGAGAATGGGTGTGTGGTAAATTCTGAACTGTGTTTGAGAACTACTTTGGAAAATGCTAACTGGGTCCGAGCCAAAACTGTTTTAGCATCCAGGATATCAGTTTAACAGTTTAGCTGACCAAATTTTGGTGCTCACAGCCAATCCCAAAATCCACCTAAAATTGCTAAAATAAACATACTCTTTATATATATATACAGAATTCAAAAAGCCGTGGCCACAGGAAACAGACGCCGTGTTTCCTCCAGCCCACAGGGTGCACTTCACCAGAGCTCCTACTGTAAATCTCAGTTAAGGAACTAAGAAAGGAGAAGATCCAAGGTTCCAAGAAGATTCCAAGTTTTATCTAAAATCAAATTATTCGTGTCACATTAAGTATTTAGAATTTCTATTGTATTTTGGACCTTGGTTTAAGGGATTGGTCCCACATAAATATTTCTTTCGAAAGGGAGACTTCAGACAAAAGGGTTGCCCAACCTCCTCAACTAGCTATATTTACCTTCCTTGTTCTATTTTGACCATTGTTCTTGTCTATCTTGAAAGCTCTTTGGAGAAAAAAACCACTGTAATTAGGTTCTGGAGTCTTTGCTAACTATTCTGGTTATTCGGGTTAGGTAACAGTGATCTTGTCCTATGCATTCATTCACTAATTATCCTTATTGCTGAAGTTACTTACCTTCATGTTCTCCTGGTTATGTTTTGGATTTCACTGATTTCAAAGCAGAAATCTGACACTAAATCCTGCTTTGTATTCCATTAGTAAAAATCTGGAGTTTTTCCACTGATGGATTTTATAGCTTTTTTTGTGGGATGTATTCTGAGCACTGTGTTCATTCCCTCAGGGCAGTGTATTTGCAAGCATGATAGATCCTCTTTACATCCACCCTAACATCAACAGAATCAAACAGCCTCTGAAAGCATTTGTATTTTGACAAACAGGCAAATTTCCTTAGAATCTTTTTTCCTTGGAATTTTTATGACCAACTTACCCATCATCTTTTTCACTCACGCATGAAAAATGTCAAAAAGCTATATAAATATTTAGTATGATTTATGATTGTTTTCTGGGCTTGAGAAAAGCTGTGAAACAGCTAAGAGCAAAAGAAATCACAGTCCAGAGAGAATGTGGCAAGGCATCAATTGCTGTTCCTTATTAATCCCCAAAGTACAGCCCAGTGAAATGAAATAAATTAGTTAAGCCTGTTCACCAGGCCTAACCATTGTCCCCAAAAGGAACAGCTCCTGCTGCTTAAAAATCAACTGAAATGCAGATCATCACATTACTGAAATTGGAAAGATATGATTAACCTCTGCAGTTTTTCCATGCTCTTTTATTTCTGTAGAGACCAATACTAATTCCATGTAAATGGCATGAAAATCTGAAAGAAGGGCTTCTCTTATAGAATTTCCATCTTATTTTTACAACACAAAGGATTTAGAATTCTTTGAACAAGGTTCAGAAAAGCATCCAAACTTTCTGATGTTCCTCCCTAAATTACATGAGATTCTGGGGACACATTAAAGGATTTAAAAGGGTAGGAAATGTACTATATCACTTTTTGAGTCCATAAGTGATTTTCTGTTCTTGCCAACTGTACTCATGAGACTCAAAGGCACAAGCAGACAGCCAAAGAGCATTTTTAATGGATTTTTTAACATAAAAATTTCATCTAGTTCTGCTGTCCTTGCATATGCTTTTTTTTTTTTTTTTTTTTTTTTTTTTTTTTTTTTTTTTTTTTTTTTTAATCCCAAAAATTATGCTGTAGCCATCACTTCTTAGGAAAAGAAAGATAAAATGTTTAAGCAACAAGATGTGAGTTTGTTTTTAAGAATCCCTCATGTTCATTGTGTTATGCATCCAATGGATTTTAAAAGATTGGCAGACAGCCTACAAGTATAACACCAGTACTTTGAGGTTTTAGTGTTACTGGTAAAATTTATTTTCAGGAATCAAAAAAAATAATAGTGGCACAAGGCATTTAAAAAACAAGCTAGCACAGTATAAGGTAGATGGCATGGTATAGAAAACAGGGAGTTTGCTATTTATTTGCTCACTCAACAGTGCATAGAATAAATTTTTAAATTTGTATGGAGGAAAGTAGTTATTCCTTTATTCCTATTATTTTTTAAATTTAATTTCAAATATGAGTTTAATGGCAACTTCCAGAACAAAACTAACACTAGTTTCTTGGTAGGTGTGGGTGGTTTTTATTGGGTTTTTTGTTTGTGTGTTTGTTTGTTTGTTTTTTAAAGCAATGTCTGTTGGTTTCAGAGAATCCTTCAGGTTTGTATAAAGGGGTTTTTGCATGTGTAAAAAGTTAAAGGTGTAAAAAAGTCAATAACAAATGTTTCAATTTTTAACTGTTTTTAAAAATTTACAAAAGAAAAGAAGCTTCAAATTCAGGATATCTTCAGTAAGATTAAATGTATTTGAAAAATCTCACATGGAAGATAATTTACAGTGATACACTGTTTTTAGTCCATAGAATAAAAGAAAAAATATGTTAATCCCATAAAATTTTGATGTTATAGACAAGGCAGATACCTGCTCAGTTTCCCTGAATAGCCTAACTATGATGGAGTCATACTCGTTTGGTGGGGATATAATATAGAATGACACAGCTAAACCATTTGAGAGAGTTGTGAGCCTCCCAGCTCACAGGTATACTCTAGATGAATCAGCTATGAAAAACACTGAGGGGCAATCTGGATGCTTTGACATCTTTTGACCAGCTACTATCAGTAAAAAAACTTTAAACACCTCTTATAGCCATTTTCTATTCAAAATACCCCTCGGTCAGTCTTTAACAGTAGGGCCAGTTGTTTGTGTGTCCAGGGCCCTGAGCTGGAAGAGAGGATGGAGAGCAGAATGAGGCTCCCATAATCCAAGGAGAAATTTTCAGTGACCAGGTATAGAATTTAGACACACAGAAGTGTATGGAGCCAGATGGGATCCAGCTATGGGTACTGAGGGAACTGAGAGAAGGGCTCACTGACTGGTTTTCCAACATTTACCAGCAGTCTTGGCTAATCAGGAGAGCCTAGTTCATTGGAAGTTAGAAAATTGAATTATAAAATGGGTAGCCTAAGGCATTGTCTTATCTATATTCTTAGATGAATTTCATGGAGCATGTTGTGCAGAGAAGAACATTATTTTCAAAACATGTGATAAAATGTCTTTAATACTGGTGATATTCATGATGCAATGTGCTGAAAAGGATTGTACAGAACAAACCAGAAGGCTGAAGAGAGCTGCAGTGTGAAATGTCTGTTGGTGAAGGTGGGCACAGACCTAAGCTCAGATCAGCATCGTCTTGCCAGTAATCTGCAGACAGAGGAGCTCATGGGCCTACTTCAAGGCTTTCTTCTACCTATTTATCGACGACTAGATGTAAAACTAAAACACTAATGGGCAGGTGATGAAATGTGTAGTCATGTTGGTAAGCAGAAACACAACACTGACACAGTTAATTGCTGTTAGCTACTGGAATTAATGGGCATTGTTGCCTGGCATAGCTGTCTACTTTCACACAAGCTACTGAATTCATAGTAAATGATAGTTTCTGTCAGTGTAGTTTTTATTTGATTTAAAATCACAGCCATGAGGTAAGAGTCCTTGGTCTTAATACTTGTTGTCTGTGTTAGAATCCTGCAAAATTCCAATTCAAAGGGTTATTTTAAGTTTATTTATTTTTAAAACCCTTTATACAAATTAAATAGCTCAAGTAATGCTGGACCTAAAGAAAAACAGATCCTGCCATTTTATGGCCTTCTTCCTTTTTTCTTTGTTTTAGGGAAGTTGAGAGAAGCTGTGCATGCTCAGCATTTCAAAGGACAGCCCTGTGCTGCACTGAGTTGCTGCAGTGAACCTGACCAGCAGAGTCCAAAAAAAGCCACTGCATGGGAACTGCACCTCCTGCTTTATCTGTAATCTTAAGTGGGCTGTTCCTTGAGTCATGACACCGAGCCCCCTCTACTTCTCATTTTACCTAAATCACAATTTTGGGAAGGTGCTTCTTCCCATGGTAAGGGTGGGCTGCTTCCTGTGGCCACGTATGTATGAGTTTTTCCAAAGACAGAAGGAAAAAGTAAAGCTGTCTCACCCAGAGAGAGGCAAATTGGTAGAAATTTTCAAAGCAAGGTTTGAGCCTTTCTTCATGGACTACAGGAAAACAGATATTTTTTATTTACCATTGAGTTACACAACAGTTTACTGATTTTTCTCTTATAGCTGAGCTCATATTATTCATGCAACAAATAGGGACTGGAAAGGATTTACAAGAAAACATATGACTTCTGAATCTTTGGTTCTACTTTTAGCCATGTTACCATGACCAAAATGTATGCCAAATGCATAAATAATCTATAGACCTCAGTTGCTGTCTTTCTAGTACAGCAGCACAGCTTTGGACGAAATAGTAACCAGGTTTGTATTTTATAGCACACTATTAAGTGCTGGGTAGAGACCTCTGTAGGTTAAGTTCCCTTCAGCCTGTGGAGATTTTTGTACTCAAGTTTTTATACCTCACAAGTAAATCTGCTGCTAAGCTGACCACCTTGCAGAGGTCAGTGAACACCACTTTCTTCTCCTGAAAACTGTTTTAAAAGCTGAGAGAAAAGATTCTGGCTTTTGAGAGGCCTGGTCCTACTACAACGTATGAGCTGGGCTTCAGTCATGTTTGTGGGATGAAGATCCTTAGGGAACTTTGGCACCAGCAGCTGAGATCCTGGATCCCATTAAGGCCTGGGTAGATCTGGGCATGCACACAATGCAGAACTGCAGGTGCCTAGAAAGCATCAAGGTCCAAATGTGGTGTAACTGATGAGCTCAGAAGTTTTCAAAGTTACTCAGATGCCAGGTTGGGATTGGAATGGGAGGAGAAAAGAGAATGATCTGCAGTTTACATCTTAGATATCTAAAGTGTACACAAAATTCTATTTCAGATTATTATATTTCTCCTTTTTGTTTTCTCCTTTTTTTTTTTCTTCTGATCAGACCATTAAGACTTTTAAATGCAAATAGAGAGTAGTAAAGATGGCCCAAATTCTATTTGCATGGATGGAAAATGTTTTGATTTATGGTGATGTAAATAATAAAAGTTAGTTGAATAGCATGAAAAGAGTTATTCCGCTCCATACTTTTTCAAGAAATAAATTCCCACACACACGCCTCCCAGAAGGTTTGGAAATAAGCTAAGTAGATACCAAGTTTGGGGGCTAAAATTCTTTGTTTGAGAAAGCAAATGAATCAATGAACATGAGAGGATAATGAAAACCAGATTTCCTTAAGTTAATTCTTGGGTATATCATGGCTTTGGCTAAAGTCTGGTATAAAATATTCATGATGCAAAATATTCTATCGCCCATGGAAAAACAGATTTTGTGAAAAAAAGAAAAGGAAAAATAGTGTACTGTGCATGATGCCAATATTTTCTGGTACAAAGTTGTCAATCTGGAATATTTCACTTACTTTTATATATATGTATTCATACATCTACACCTACATACATATCTATGCAGACAGTCATGGACAACTCTGTTATTACTGCAATTCTCTACTGCCTCCCAGAATCCAGTTAATCAATATGCTGCAATCATAGCAAGTATTTACTTTTCTATCTGTCCAGAATCCCAAATTAAGCCAAAATCTATGGAAAATCTTACCACCAGTGGTCTTATGTTGTAACCAGGTACGGCCTGAGAGCTGTATAGAGACTCAGAGGGATGCTAACTAAACAGGCTCTGATTGCTTCCTTGCATTGTAATATAGACTAGACATATAATAAAGGAGTAAGAGCCTGCTGCCCATAGTCCTTGGAGCTAGATTTATTGTGAAAGTAAGAAGTGCTGGACACTTTTTTTTTAATTGTTTGCCAATGTTTGGAAAAATGGGAGACGAGTATGAATTTTTAGGCTCTTAAATATTGGTGGAAGTCTGGCCGCAGGCAGCTGAGGGTATGCCCACATCAGTCAGTGCAGACAGACCCAAGGCTAATTGCTTGTGTGCTGAAATGGTTCCGGGCTGGATTACTCAGGACTGCTCCAGCACACCCTTGTGTGCCTCTGCTGCTCTGCCTGAATTATCTTCTTGCCCTGCAGTACAGCCAGAGGATGTGCAATGTAACAGTGAAATATGCAATTGATTTAATTATGGACCAAAAGCATATGACAAGTATTCACTTGAATACTGAATACTGACCCTCTTTTTTATTTCTTTAGTAACGTCATTTTTGTCAGACCAGTCCCTTGGAATAACACTGCTGTTCCAAGTTGTAAGTCCTGCTGTAGATAAAAACTCAGGTGTTTCCTCTGCTTGTACCAAAGGCAGGTGCTACCATCACTTTCATATTCTATCCTACTTAGGCTCTGAGCCTGCTCTCACAAACTTGGAAGCAAAACTCCTGTGTTGAACTTCCCGTCCACCAAGGACACAATCTCCATAAAAAGGACATGACAAGTTACAACACAGGAAACTGAGGCATGTAGAGTGAGATATGACTCAACCTAAAGTTACACAGCTCAGCTAAGAGAAGAAATTCTTCTGGAGGCAAATGCTTTACACTGTAGGTGCTGCTGCCTCTTCAATATTTTTATATACTCTGCAATCATTCAACAACTGTAAAGGTGGGAAAAAAAGATTTTACATAACTCTCCATGAAGTTCATAATTTAAACAAACAACTTAAACTCTTTCAGCACAATAATTCTCATGAATAACTAATGGTTGCCTTCCCAAAGACAATATTTTGCAGTAATTTTGAGCAAGATTGTTAGATAGAGTGAGAGAAAAAATGTATTAGGTCATAGTCTATCTGACCTAAAGCTACATAAAATTGAGTAACATTCAATTATGTTTAATGTCAATTTTTGTTTCTTTTGGTTATATTTCCATGGGGGGAAATTGTTTTCTAATGCATTCCATAGTCTTTGCAGTGTTAAAGTTAATTTTATTGATTTTAGAATAAAACTTTCAATGTACAACCACCTGAACCTCCTTCTGAACCTCCTTGGAGATCTCTTGGTGTCAGATGCCACCAAAATGAAGCAGCAAATGGCCTTACAAAGTCTTGGATTAGCAGGTACATTTCCCATGTCTGCCCGTGATGCTAGAACATAATTTGCCCACACATCTTCAGGCTGGGAAGTGACTTGCTTAATGAATAATCAAGCTGAAACCAGTGTGATTCCACATGAACAAGAAAAAGAGTCAAATCCTCAGGATCATTTCCTGAACTGGAAAAAGCAGCTAGTACTCCAGAGATAATTTTCTGACTTGAAAGACAAAAGGTTCTGAGAACTTTGGTAGTCTGTACATATTTTAATTTTCATTACAAACAGGATGAAGGAAGCAGATCCTGTTTGATCTATTGATTCTTTTAAAGAATCAGCCTCCTATACAGATTTTAAAGCACAATGGCATCCTGAGGTGGAAAGTGTTCTTTATGTATAAGATGTACTGTCAAACAAACTCCAAACCACAAATGTCAGATCTTGAACCAGATATGATCTTTAATTCCCCAAAGGATTTGTTAGTCGGGGAGGGATTGGACAGTACTGGGTCAGGAGTTCTGTCTTGGCTCAGCATGCAAATAAATTCAAGCTATAAAGTTTGGATCCAAATTTCCCCTGAAGTTAATTGGGGTTTGGATCAAATGTTCCATCTCTAATTATGACTCATATTAATAACATTGGGGAGTGTGATTTTTTCCAAAGTGCTCAGAGTTGCTCTTATTATGATCCCATTGAATACTCTAAGCTAAAATTCATATTTTTAATGCAAGGAAAAAAAATCTGCATTAAGCACTTAGGAAAATCTCTTCTTCCTGCCTTCCCTCCTTGTTTCCCTGCACCACCTCTCCCTCTGCTCAAGTCAATGTGTTTAGCTCATTCTGCGTAAAAATTTCAAAGCAGTGAAATTACCATCTGTTAAAAATTCCAGTTCTGTGTTTTTGATAAAAGGGCAAGCTGAGAAGTGGAAGTTTCAGCGATGGCAAGGAGGCAATATTTGCATCAATACTTTTGGAATACAAATCCATTTAATCTGGATGAATCCTATTTGTATAATACTGGGTTAGATCAGATGCCTTGAAGTATGCAAAATTTTCTCCAGTAAAGCTCCAGACATTTCAATGGGTTCAGTTAAAACATTTTTCTTAAAATTTTTTTAGAGCTAAAATCTGAGGAGAGGAGTTACTTACAGAGGTTTTTAACTAAAAAGGGATCTGGAGATAAATTGACTTTTTTGTTGTTGTTGAGAAGAGGACTGGAATAATTAGGTAAAGTTTTTGCATTCTTCAGCTTTTCGGTAGAAGATTTGAGGTAGGAGGGTGGTGTATGTGTTCTCATTCCTGTTATGTTTTGGGAAGATTGTTTTGATTTTTCTGTGGGAAATATCCAATATTTCCAATCAGCTCAAGTTAAAAGTGCTGCTAGGAATTTTATAGACTCCAAACCCATTAGAAATTATTTAGTTACTTTCTAGATGTAGTTGATTTCATGTCAGTATCTGCACACCATAAAAAAAAAAAAAAAAAAAAAAAATCAGGGTCCTTTAACCTCGTGGTTGTGATTTTGAAAAGAAATGCTGCTCAAGGCCTCAGCTAAGTCCCACAAACACATTGGCAGTGAATTGGAAGACAAGTACATATTTGCTCCAGCTGTTCCCAGGAGAACTCAGCTGATGAGCTCAAGCTCTTGCAGGGTGGTGGTGGAGGAAAAGAAATTGCAGAATATGTCAGAAACTGGAGTTTCTAGTCTCCCTATGCTGTTTCTCTGCAGTACAGCATGCATACGTGATTATATGCTTTTTTATCTGTTTGTGTGTATGTGCACATGCGCAGTAGTATAGGGGTAGTTGATAAAAGTAGGAAAAGTCAAGTGGTATGGTATTGCAAAACCAGCACATGCTGTCTGTACCCTCCATCTCTACTCATCTAAACGCTTTTCTAGCAAACTCATGAGCAGGACCATGCAGGAGGTATACATGTGTTTTAATGCTAACCATTTAGGCTCTTTATTCTCTGACTTATCAAGGGGAAAGCTGTGCATGGGCTGAGGTGAGCTGTTCAAGTCAAAATTTACAATGACATTTAAAATCAGCAAAGCTTGCTGTATCCCTGAAGGTTGAAGCATACGTGCACACTTCATATAATATGATCCCAAGCACCCACCAAATTGGAGGTTAAAAGTATTGTATACATTGCTACCAGTTACCACATCAACATTTCAGATATGTGCATGTGATTTAAGTGCAGATGACCTGGAGCTTGCTGATGCCATAACTTAAATAGCAACTGCGCTCTGTGCAGGCTAGAACAACAATGCAGGCATTATAACAATCTCACTTGAGCGGCCATTAAGACATCTCCAGCACACTGTTGTACTACTAAAACATAATTCCCAGTAGACAATAATCCTAGACCCCTTGACTGTGAATCATGAGCAGTAAATAGCTGATGGGCAGGTTAACAATGGGCTCTGTGGGCAGTCTGACATTGTACAGGTGCGCATCATCACAGTAAAGTAATTAACAGGTACTTAAAGGAATGTACATTTAAGCTCAAAAAACCTGTTAAGAGACTTCCTAAGTGGACTGCTATTTTTTTGTAAACCCCACTTATATTTTATGACCAGGTAAAAGGACTGCAGAGCACAAATCCAATCTAAAAGTAGATCTGCAATCAATAGCTCTCCTATCAGCGCTAGGCTGCTCCATCAACAGTCCTGTTTTATAACTTTGTGACATGTTCCTGACTCAGGATTTAAAGCAATTCAACAATGCAGTCTGACCCCTATAAAGAAAGTAAGAAAGAAAAAACCCAGTAATTTTACCCAGGAAACATTTTACCCAGGAAAAAGCCGAAAAAATATAAAGAGATGCAAATTATCAGGAAAGATAATGCGGATATATAAAAAATGTGCATTTATACATGTGTATACATATACTTACACACATACACAAACCCTGAACTCCACCTGGTATATATCTGAACACTTTTTGGATAGTATTTGGCTTATTCAGGAAGGGAACAAAGGCCCAATATGGACACAGTGAACTTGGGTTTGCAACAGGGACTGCAATTTTATGTGCTGAAATAATGAGTAGTAATGGGAGCGGCTAGAGTTCCCTCAGCATTTCCTCTTCTATTTCTTCTCTCTCTGCTCTAGTAAATCCAAGTCTGGCATATATAGCAGATAAAGAGTTTTAAATGTACAATTTTATCCAAGGCTTTTTATAGGAGTAACAAAATCATCTGGTTAATAAGTAACTGCTTGATTCAGTCCTCTGCAAAACTCTGACTTAACCTTCTAATCATCACAGGATCATCTCCAGGGCTTGGTACCCTGCCTGCCTGGGTTGGCCAGTCCAGGTTTACCAGCATTTTTCCTAATGGCAGATTTGGACCTGCTAGGAAAGTTTGAGGATCAAACCAATTGCAAACCAAGAAACAAGTCTATTTATTGAAAACATATTTCACCACAAAACAGCATTTGAGTAACCATTGTGAATTACCAAGAAACAAAACCAGCCTCTGTGATGTTATCATGCTTTGTCCAGTCGCAGGTCTTCCCATATTTGAGAATAAAGATGGGTTTGGTTATACCTGACAGAGTGCAGGTCGCTGGAGTTTGGAGAACCCTCCTGTGTCTGTGCTGGTAAATGTGATGGGGAGGTCCTGTCTTACCCCTTGTGCTGAGGAAAATGTCTTTTGATTTAATATAGTGACAGTACACAGAGTGCCTGAAAAGGCATAGATCTGCATACTAAAGGTATGGCTTGGTCTTTCTCTTGCTCTCTTCTCACAAATTACAAGGTTTTCACAGTCTCTCCCATGAAATTTCTAACTCCCTTCTGTAAAGCAAACCTACCCATTCTCTTGCATCTTATGCCCAATGAGGACATGTGGACTCTTCCCGTCCAGGATGCAGCAATAGCTTTGGTGTGGAGATTCTGCACTGCCACAATGGCACAAAGCTCCTGCTTTCATTTTGGCATGGTAAAAATTCTCCCATGGAAAGTGCTTCAAACGCTCTGGACTACTTGTTTTGCTGCTGTAGGAGTCAAACCCTGAGGAAATCTGGCTCATTTTTTGGACATTTTTGCATTAATACATTTACTTTAAATCAGTATTAGCATGAGCATATGTTTGTTTTATAAAATTTATAAAAGAAAATGCTTTGGAACCATTACACAGATACATGTCACAAAGTGTACTTTCCAAGTTCTCCATGCACATTTCATGCTAAGCCTATTCATTCTATACTAGATGTTATTTTTGTCATCCATCTTAGTACTATCTCAGTTTTCCCTTATTGAGATTTTGATTTCATTTAATATCCTCTAGGTCAGGAAATTCTCAGCTAAAGACAAAGTAATTTTGTGTAATGCAAATGTAAATAAAAAATTCTAAACGCTAGTTCACCCTGTTAAGTTCTGAAAAGCATTACTTGAAACCACTAAAATGTGTTGCTATTTTTATTCAAAGTAGATATGGTAATATATATTAAATGCACAAATCTCCACCTGGAGTGGGTTTCATTTCACCTACCTAAATATTCCTGTTATACATGTAACATGTAACATGTAACATGGAAGTTATACATGTAAAGTAATCTGCTCACTGGATTTCCTTCAGAATCAAAAGAAAGATACAGGTTCTGACAGCTTTCCCTCAGACAGATGTGTGTACAATCCTCTAGAAGTACCTAACTGTCTAAAATATAATCTTAACTGAAGATTAAAATTAGTTGATACAAATCATCTGTGTTGCACACCTAAATCTAAAATCATGCCATATGAATTTCACCTCTCGTAAAAGGCTACACAGGGCAGATTAATGTGAAGCTGCTCTTTATCAGACAAGAATAAGACTAAAAAAGAGTATTTTTTCCCTTCTTTTTTCATACATATATGCATACATACAAATAAAAAGTTTTACGGATGACTAATCTTAGCAAACACACTGAAATGTGGTATATGCTATATGTGACTGAAAAATAGTTTTAATATCCCTGGTGTTATTTTTCCATTATAAGAACAATATAAGCAGAGAATAAAAATATTTCCAAATATTCAGCATACTTAGCTAGTCCAAACCGAGCCTCAAAGTTTGAAAAGTGCAGCCCTTAGAGTCTTAAATTTTTGCTAATCAGGCAATTGATATAATTTGCAATGTTCTTTGGACATGAAAAGAAAAATCAAGGAGGATACTAGTTAGCACTAGCATATTCGGAAGCAAAAAGGCTCAAAAAAGATGAAATCTGATCAAAATAAATAAATACTTGCAAGTTTTCAGGTTATCACTTTCAGACAAAAATGTCTCTAATAAGGGATGTAGACCAAGGGCTTTAGAAGTTGCTATTCTTAAAAAAACATGATTTATTTGATTTTTTTCCAACTTGAATGTCATGAACCAGACATACATAATTATATTATTTGTCTTATGCAAGCGAACAAGAATAAATTAAAACTGGACATGTTGCAACAGGGCTGTTGACATTATATACAAAGTCTGCTTATTGTCATAAGATACTCTTAACCTTTAAGCCAAAATCTTTCAAAACTATTAGTGTTAAATCTAGCAGCTGTTGTCAAATTTTTCCCTTTCTCTGCTTTATGCATTGTGCCTTATTTGAAATGTTTGTTATATTTGTGTATATAACTTTCTGCAAGCTGTCCCTTGAAAGCTCAAGGGATTAAATAAGTAGGTTGAGCTGGTTCAAAGGAACAAAAGTTAACAAATTAAAAGAAAACTTTCTAAAATGAATGTGTAAACCATTAAAATATTTAGCTGTATTTGCATTGGATAGTTTCCTCTATATAAAACAATATGGATTGTTTAAAAAAATGGGGTTAAAGGAAACTTATTTCTACTGTAAAGTTTATTAAAGCTTTAGGAATGATGACCTCCATCCTTCAAACGCTTACGTGTTTAACTTGAGGCATGGAATAATCTCATCCTGGCAGCAGTAGACAGGCCTCACTGTTCCTTCTTCCAGCAAGACAAAGACACAGAGAGCATCCAAAGACTGGAAAAGGAGGTACTGGATTCGCCTGTGCTTTTGTCTAGCCCTTGCCTTAATGTGTAAACCACAGTCTAGAAAGTGTTTCCTGGCTATCTGTGAATAGTGAGTGAGTCTCTGTAGATGTTTTTGTGAGAAAAGGCTCAAGTAAGAAAGACCTAAGAGATCACATAGGAAGTAGAAGAACAAGCTGGAAGCTTTTGGACTATTTCAGTGTGTGATATTTAGTCTGCCGAGGGTGAGGACATATGTCTTGTGGCATAGGGTGTGTGCTGTGCCATCTTATAGCCTGCTGTGAGGAGGACTTGGAAGATTCTTTATCTGACACAGACCAAAGCACAAGGACCACAAGTTTTCTACAGGTGGTGACTGTGCCTGGAGAACAAGGCCTGATGATGAACTGAGGCACAGTGATGATCTGGTGCCCCTATTCCTTTCCCTGACCTCAGGTTCTCTCTGTGGTTCAGTGCTGTGGTGCCTTGGCTGCACAGTGACAGCTCAGGCAGAGCTCAGGTGCTCATCTGCCTGAAGAGTGGACAGGACATGTGGAATAAACTGATTTCTTGTGGAATAAACTGTGACTGAACTGCACACAGACCCTCCATGACCACTAAGGGTAAGATGAAGTAGAAAGCAAGGAGCTGTGAGAATTCAAGGAGGTAAAACCCACAAACTATTCGGAAGGGAACACTAAAATAAGAGTCCCTGAGAGAATCGAATTGTGAAAGAACGATATTTCTGTTTGAAAAGATGATTTAGAAGATTCCCAGAATGGGGAAGAAAATAATTACTTTAAATCAAATGGCATTTTTCTTATTGACTAGAGCGCTACACTTTATTTGCAAATAGGCAGGGCTGCATCTATCTTAATCTGTTTTAAGAATTAAAAGATGTTCCAAGGTGCCAATCCTTGCCTTGCCAAATTCCAGTTTCAGGTTCAAAAGGGCAGAACTTTCCAAGAACTTCACAGAGTTACTCAGTAAACCCAGAGAGAACTTGGTACCTATTGTTTTTTCATGTCACTTTGATATTTCCAGTTAAATTAATTTATGCTGTCCCTGAAATATGTTTCTTTAGAAGCAGAATTATAGGCCAAATGACCTCTCAAATCTAGATTAGAGGTTGAAGTGCATATATCAGAACAGTCTCTATTATTGTATGTGCAGGTTTTTAAAATCCATTTCCAGAGTTGAGTCAAAGCCTTTTCTTCCAGCGGAAAAAGAAAAAAAATATGAGAAACGAGTCTATGAAAGGTTGTGCTTTCCTGTGCAAGTCTTACAAATATTGTCACTAGATCTAATCAGTCTAGCATGCTGAGTACATGACATTTAATATAGGATTGTTTTACAACTCTTTCTCTTCATTATTCTTGCACTATATAGCCTATTATTTCTCATATAAGTGTTAAAGAATTAAGACCTCTTACCCAGCATCCACAGCCAAAAACAAAGAATGTTGACTTAAGTCATTAGTCAGTCAGGTTTTTCAGTTTTCCTTGCAGTCTTAACCACTGACATATAATTACCAGGAAAGCCAAGCAGGTTATTATTCAGTATATAAAGAAACTCGAATTCAGATTAAAAAAAAAAAGATAAACAAAAAAAAAAAAAAAAACACCACACAAGCCTGATAATGTAAAAACAGTACAGTTCTGAAAAATCTATATTACCAGAAAAATGCTGAAACTGAAAATTTACCATCACTTCAGTGCTATTTAGCTATAATTATTGGGAAATTGTATGGGAAAAAAAGAGTAATATTAATGTCTGCTACATCTCACAGGTTGGCACTAAGCACACAGGACAGATTCCATTAGTTCTCTGAAAGCCAAGCATGAAGGCCAGGCTGTTACTTTAAACTCTACTTGTAATCAAAGGTGAAAATTATACACATCTAGAAGACATTTTACTTAAAATGTTCTCCTTGGCTGTCTTTCTTTTCATCATGACAGAGAGACAAAATGATTAACTTTATTTGCCTTCTGTGAATCTCACCCTTATTTTTCTTTTAACTGGACAAGCCCGTGCAGCAGAGGCAATAGAGCAGAACTAGTGCACTTTACCAGAGATGATACAAGTGATCTAATACAGTTTACCACCAGGAGGTATGTCCTGCCTCTCAGTAAATTACTACTTCTTGCATTTCAGTGGTGCAGTGACACCACTGGTGACAGTAAGGCTGGCTGTGTTTTTCTATCCATCACTACACTAGCAAAAAACCCTTGTCACATGGAGGATATGGCAAGAGAAGCTGCCCTCACCAGCAAGCAAGAGAAATAGATAATCCAAAAGGGTGCTGAAAGTGACACACAGAACAGAGGAAGCAAAAAAATACGAGAAACTAGACACAAGATTTTATAAATATTTTATTTTTTCCTGGGAACTGATTAAATGTCAGTGTGAAATAGGCAGGAAGTGTCACATAGAGAGGGCTGGGAGGGTGGGTTTTGGAAGCCAAATGAGATGAGAACAGAGAATCTGCCATGGATGCTCTATCAGCATGGAGGTGAGAACATTCTCAAAATGTGCAGAGCATCCTGACCATGCTCAGAGCCCTGCACAGTGCTCACAATTGCTGCCCAAGCTGCCTGGAGAGTGTCACCTTCTGCTTCAGGCACACGTTGCCTCTCCTGACTGCGTCTGTAGGCAGTGACCCACCATTCTAACAGTCCCAAGGCACCAAAAAAAGGTGTCTGCAGTTCAGAAACCACCTCTCAGAGAAAAACAATGAACATTTTTCCTGGATTTTTTTCAATAATTGACCCATCAGCTGGGCTGGGCTCTCATGTACCAAAGATCCATGCATGGAGAGGTCTTTGGCCCGTACGTGGTCACCCTTCTGCACCAGAGGAAACGAGTGGTTGTATTTCATTGCAATTATTTCTGTAGCTTTGGGATGGCCTCCTCTTTAGAGAATGTGATATACTCAGAGCACTTTCTGCTTGCTGGAAGAAGCTTGGGAAGAAGAGGTTGGGAGCCCAACAGTAGAATTTTGTAACATTTATTTGTTCGGATAATTTACTTAGGATTTACTAGAATAATCTCATGGAAAGATTCGCTGTTCTCTCTTGTAACATAGACTGGATGCTTAAATTTGTTTGTAAAGCTCCAAAGTGACTTAGTCTGATGCAAGATACATTATTTAACAAGCTTGCTGATTAAAACAAGAAGCTGTTTAGCAGCAATGAGTACTATCATTTTGTATTAACTGAAGTTCAGGCTCAGCTGTCTGGGCACAGGCAAGATGCCTGCTCTCTGGTGTTCATGAGGCGAATTGGGAGGAAGAAAATGCAGATCTGAATAGGAGATATAAGGAAATTGTTTACCTGAATATAAAAACAAAAGAAGATATATTACAGAAAACATATGGTTGCTATTTAATTTATGCTTTATCATTTTTCATTCTGACATTAACATTGTTATGAGTGGGGTGAGAGCACTGTACATTGTACAATGTAATATAAAATGAGGGCTACCACTCCTTGCCAGAGGAAACGTGATTCAGAAACAATTTGGGGGCAATTGCAAGGTGATGTGGCACAGAGAACCAGAAGCTATTGAAATTTTAAACATCATTTCTGGACAATATAAGACTTGCTCTAAAATGACTTGTAAAAACATGAAAACGTTACATTCCTGACCCTAGAGAATTAGAAATCTTTAAATATCAGTTCAAACAATGCCTCTTAAAGGGCACCACACTTTCTCATTGCCAGCTACCATTATTTTTAACTGTTTGTTAAGCATACCAAAATGAAGAAAGATTAATGGCCAAGATATAACCCAAAAATGTGAAGTGCCACATTGAGTTCTGTTACGGCAGGACATCAGTGGTGAGGCATAAACGAGGTATTTAAATAGAACATTTATCCTCAAAACATTAAAAAAACCCAAAATATGTGATTGAAATGAAAATTTAATGTTTGGAGAATACAGAGTAAAACACATGAATTAGAAAGATGAAGCATAAACAATAGTTTTTTTAAGGAGAATAAAAAAGTATTAATGATGAAATTCTTGATAAAATGAAATACTTTAGGGATTGAAGAAATAGTATGATTAGACAAGTGTTAATAAGATGATAAAGAAATAACAAAAAAAATTCACAAAAAATACAAGTATATTACATTTGCATTCAATCAGCAAAGGAATTGGCAACACCTGTAAGTCAAATCTTAATGATATTTTTTAAAAACATACCTAATTTAAAAATTCGGTAGAAAAGTTCTTTAAGTAACAGAATTAATCTCACACAGCTGCTGTCATCTAAAATTTCATTGCCTGTTTTAGGATTTCTGAAATTCTTTCCTGAAAATGAGGAGTGGTAGGGATCTCTGCAGAAAAGAAATTAATTTATTTTTGAAAGATGAAAAGTATCCTAGAAGATGAATACATGAAAAGGTCCTGTGGTGGGGGGGCGGGGGAAGAAAATCTCAGTAGGCATTTCAGGGTATCTTTTTAGAAGCTTACTTTTAATTTCTGAAGCCTGAAAGATTTTTCCATTATGAATTCTCACAAAATAAGAAGATTTGAAGAACCGGAACTTCAAGAAAGAAAAAGCAAACACTGTTTGGGTGCATGTTAAGGTCCTGAAAATATTTAAAGTGTAACTAAGGATCCTGATCATATTTCAGTAACCAAAAATCCTTGATTAAGACTGTTGACAGTTTTGGTCTTCCTTAATACAAACACTAATTTTAAAAGATAAAAAATATTCTGTTTTTTCATCTGTGAGAAAAAAAGTATTAGAGATTCTCAGAATATATTTAAAATTAACTGAATGACAAATGATGTGTATGCATGTATATATGCATATGTATATTATGTGTATACGTATACATAATCTGTATAAATAGAAAGGAACCTGATACATGAAGCTACACACCAGTTGAGACAGAAATTCTATTATATTTTCTCCTGCCTTCTGGTCTCCAGAACATCATTCACTTTTGCTCTCAGAATTTCTGTTCATTATGAAAATACTGCAAGCAGAGCTGAAGAGATGTGCCCCTGTTCTCTTGAAGGGTCATTTACAGGATATTTTCCTGATGCTCACACTCATCGTGACCAATTGGATCCACTTTGTACATCCTGGCGGGAACAAAGTTGGTATAGAAAATGTAAAATGAACTGCTGTTTTCCCCCTTGCAAACCAAACTGGCAATTTGAGACCCTGTTTGACTCAGATTTATAGCTTAAGAGAAGCAGTTTAAACTACAACAAACACTGAAATTCTGCTCTCCTTGATTTCAATGTCTTTGAATATGGGTATCATTATAGTAACTATTTTTTTTTTTCATATGCATAGTATAACTTTACCCATGACTAGAAAAGTCTTAAAAGTTTTTACAGATGTGGATGAAGTGATTTCAGTAAACCTAAAGGCAGAAAAACTACAGTAATGCTTTATTAAACCTGATATAGTCATCAGGCTTAGCATTATGGAATATCTATAAATATTGTCTGAAGGGTTGATACTTAAATAATAACCTTTTAGTAAAGGCTAAATCATTTATTAGAAGTTATTATATACTGGCCAGATCAATAACACCTACTAATGTGCCTGTAACCATCCATAACAAATACTACTAAAGTATATAATACATTTCTAATATCTAGTATACAATTACTAACCTCTGTACAAACCATTTATTTGAAGCCTTAATATAAAGTTTTATTACTCTATTAGTGATTTACTTTGTCATGCTTATGTGGTTAATTTACTGTATAAATCTTGCATCTGATCCTGCAGCCTACATTATAGAGGAATCCTCTGAGAAGTCATAAAAGAGAAGTTAGCAAGAGAGGCAATTGTTGGGCTGGGTCTCTTATTTCCTTACCTGAAATGTTTAATGTGTGATTTCTATCTTTGTCAGCAGACTGACATTTTAAAGAGATTTGGTAGGAAACTATCCTGAAAGTTTGCCCTTCAGAAACAGATGAATGAAAGCAGTGTTGGCTCTTCATGGTCCTTGCACGCTGGAGAAGTTGGAGTCCTGTTTTTGTGTCACAGCCAGTGCAAACTGCCATCAAGTCACTAACAAGCAACTGGCTGGTGGGTATTTCTGAGAAGAAAATGACCTTTTCAGATTTGAGGAGACTTGGAAGTCTGCAAACAAAGTTCCAAATCGAGTGAAACTGATTTTAGAAAAGTAAGTTAAACAGTTTGGTAAGTTCAAATACATTGGCATATCCTTAATGTATTTGCCAAAGATCTCATCTGGGGCTCGGGAAAGGGGCTGCAAATTTTGTTTCTGCCACTGAAGTCAAAATGTGCTTCAAAATGTCTTTTCAGCACCTGTCTTGCCTTACATCTTTGGCTCTTCCTTTTGGTGCCTCTGCTGAGGTTTCTAAGTGTAACAAATCAGTACGTGCCAACAAAATAATTCAAAATTGGATCACCTATTTTCTGCTTCCTTCTCCCTCCTTTCTGTAACACAAGTGAAGGCTACAAAGTTATCTGGGGTATAAAATACTCTTATTCAGCTTTCCTTTGAGCTCTTAATGCAGCAAATCCAGAACCTTTTGCATGAACAGAAGCAGGGGCTGAAACTTCAGCCTCTTCATGCAGCCCTGTAATCTCAGAGTATTGAGTTGTTCCAGTCTTTTCTCTGTGACGCAGATATTGATTAAAATCTTGGCATAGCACTAAAATGCCACTTCAGAAGAGTCTGTACCCCCTTGGCTGAGGTACCTCTGCAAGAGATGAAAAAAAATGCATTTTGAGTCCTGCTAGAACTCAGGAAAAGCTCTGATTTTGGCTCAAATCCAAATATTCTAAGTAATTCCCCCAATGACTACGGAGAAACTGGGTAGAGAAATTAAATAAAAGGAAAGCTGTAATTTATAATTTTAAAATTGGAAATCTGAAGAGTGAGTTGCGAAAAAATTTATAGTTGGAAAATCCCGTTGTTTGGAACTTTGGAAAATGTTGTCCACTATCTTATTTGATCTCTGCACGTGATTAAATATCATCCAGAGAAGATGACAACTGTAAGTACAGTAGCAAATAATACTGATATGATAAATTATACATTCTTTAGAAACTGAAAAAAATGAAACAAAACAAAGCTTGTTTTCGGTGTTGTGTAACTCTGATTTACCAAACTGTCAGTTTCCACGTATCTTTCTTCCGGAAGACCAATAAAAGCCCAACTGATTTAAACTAGGTTATTAAACATTTGTATGTTTTTGGATTTGAATACATTAACATAATAGAATAATGGATTGTAAGTAGTTCATCAGTAAATAATCCACAATTATGGAGTTTGTAGACTGATTGAAAATAAATAGCAGTATATTGTATAATTAAGCCATAATCAAATGTCTTTCTATATACAAATGATAAAGTGTCCCCTTGGGCCATGGCCATGTGCTGAGGGTTTTATTTAGTTCAATAGCAAAAGCCTTCCTGTGCCAAGTTTACACAAAAGAAAAGTTAGTGAATTGCTAGGAATAAAGTTGACTGATCTCTCCATACAGTGTAATAATTAGAGCCAGCATTACTCTGTGGCTCTGTGCACATTTTGGATACAGACTTTTGCAACAGCTAGCAAGATTAACCCTCACTGCTACTCAGCAGTAGCTTTCCATAAGCAACCATTTTTTGGTTTGTATACAAAGCCAGTTTCAATTCAATTGTGCTTCTTATTCTATTAGTAATGCAGTTCACTTTCAAGCAAAGAAAGTTGAATTGCATACATTTTAAAGTCATCTCAAAAGTGAGGGGTTTGATATTCTTCGCAGAACTCAGTGTGGGTCCTGAGTTCTATCTGAGACTCTGAACTGATGGTTTTGGACATGCAAGAAGATATAATTCGTTGTTTCCGTGTACAAGGCTAGAAACTGGTCAGGAATATTTTAAAGCAAGAATCATTTCTTTTCCTATATAGCCTTTCACTTGGAAAATCATGCGGTGGAAGGAAAGAGTTGATTATTGTTCTTTTGAAAGATGTTTTACATTTACGAGTGACAATACTTAGCAGAGCACTTAAGAAGGTTAGCAAATCTTGAAACAGGGAAAATGTACATCAGCAAGAAGAATATGCATCAGAAAATATCCTCTTTTCCAAAGAAGTCTAAATGCAAGCAGATGAATGTCGCTGAAAGGACTGTCACTTGCAGCCTCTCAGTCAGTGCTGCTAAAAACTCTGCAATACCTATGTTTAATCTGAAGGGGCATAAACAGGCATACACTTGTTATTTTTGTTGGTGCAGGCAGCATTACTGTCTCATATTGCACCTGTGTAACACCCTTTGCTTACCATTGCCCATGCTGCGTGCCCAGGTACCAGTAACACCCCTCAGAAATCTGCCTTCTAACAATCTGAGCTTTAAACAGCCCATAGGTCTAGGAAAACTAGTCCTGGGACTAATGCAGCTGCAGGTGGTTTCTCAGGGTTTGACCCACCAGGTAAGTTACAACCTTTGAGTGGTTCTCTGAAATTAGGAGCTCGTTCAGTTTTGGACAGAGTTTGATAAAAAGCCTCGAGCCACACTGGGAGTCATGGTCCCTGTGGGACTACCAGCTTAGTGCCAAAAGCCAGGATCTCCAGGAAAAAACACTCAAGGCAAACTCCTACTGTCTTAAGCTGTACTCCTAGAGCAGGGTTACCCAGAACTGCTTTACACTCCCCTCTCGGGTCTGATGCTCCTCTTAGTAATCACCTCACAATTCTGGAGCCTGACTTAGTGAGGGAGAGAAGATGAACTTGTTCACCACAAGGGACTTTGAAATGAGAGCACGGTTTATTCTGTCTTTTGATTCAACACTTTGCTTTGTGCCATGAAACTCCTGTATTCAAAAGGTCCTACACTGTTTAATGCATGATGTTGAACCTTATGTTTCATATTGATTTCTTGAAGTTTACCTATTTTCTCATCTCTTCATAGCTTAAAACCCATTGCTGGGGTTTCAGATGCCTTCTGGACCAGAAGGAGCACCTTTTGCATTTTTACAGTCTTCATAGGAAGTTTCTGCTCCGTATGAGGCAACTGATTTCACTGAAACAGTTAATTTACCAGAATGAACCAGGACTGTACCTGTATTTTTCTTACAAATTGTTATATAAAATTAAACACAGAGGCTGCTTCTGTTGAAGTCAAAGCTTTGAAATAGGTAGCAACTCATCTTATGTGCTACCTTACCTGTTCAGCCACAGCCACATTGTTCACAGCCACATGAATAATTTTCTTGGAGGGAAGCCAGATGAGACACAGAAAATTAGAGCTAGGCTACTCTGAGGTAAGTGAATATGTGGATTTTTATTTTTTTTTCTGTAGTTAATGTGATCTCACTTGTCCCCTAATAAAAGTTCATGAGAGGATGGAATATAAATATTACAGAGCAGCTGCTGTGTATTTAATCCATGTTCCATTAATGAAGGCATTTTGCTCCCAGTGCTGGATCAGAATCTGACATATTGTTTTCTTGCATTCGTTGCTCTACACCTACAAGGTTTTTGGTTAAAAATACGTGATATGCTTTAGATAAACTGTTTTCTAAAACTAATTTTGGAATATTTATACAATTGTGAAATTAGTATAGCTGTGGAAAAACAAACTACTGGATTATGCTCTGACTTTAGACTGAAGGGAGAGGGCTTTGCAGGCTGAGTATAAATATACTACCAGGCCTAAAAGAAACAAAGCATAACACACAGTACCATATGAGAGACAGGAAGGCACACAGTCCAAGAAGCAACAGCTTAGTCAAGACCTTCTTTCACCTCCTTTAAATCTTGCAAATGCATATCATTCCAGCTGAAGTATTTATTTCCCAAGGTGCTGAGCAAGAACTTGGTTTTATTTGAATCAGCTCTTGTACCACCTATATCATTCTCTTAAAAGAAATCTGAAAAATAAAAGAACCACCCCCAATCCTTTTAATACTGGGAGAGGGAATTCAGAAAGGGGGAAACAAGTTATCATGGTTTAATTTGCAGAATAAGCCAAAAAGAAAAAGAAAAAAAGAAAATAAGTCCCTGATAAATGAGAAATAGTCCCATTATGTTATTATTCTGTTACCTAAGAAACTATCTTCAAAACAGAAGCCCTCATAAATACTCTGGAGATGCATCAGACACTTTTCCTTGCTGTATGACATTGTGTATATGGTTTGGCAGGAGTTCATCGTGTAGAAGATAAACTAGCACATAGTGCCAGGATTCTATTACTCTTGACCCTGACCTTTGGCTGCATGCTGTTTCCAGTTGCACTCCATCTTTAAAAAAAAGACAGCGACCATTTTTTTACCCTTTCTTTTTTAACTTCTGTTTTTAAACTTCTTTACCATAATCTACCCTTTGTCTGATACATATTTGAAAAACAAGTTTTCTGATCTCTCTCTTCTCTCTCTTTTTTTAACTTCTGTTTTTCATTCCTTAAACCAGCAGTAGTGCTTCTGCCAAAGTTGGCTCTCCCATTCAGGCTTCTTGGCTTTTTTTCCTCTCTAAACAGTAACTACCCCAATAATGTAAGAGAGTATAATGTATTCTAGCCACAGAGAAAATGCATTCTTGGAAATAGTTTGTTTTTCTATGCTATATTTACTATTCTGTGAATCCAAGATATCAATTTATTGCTATTAACTCAACGTGTTAGTAGTAAAGTCTTGGGAAAAGAAGGGCTATTTTCACTGAGAATCAGCATTCAAAGCTGTCAACTCTATAGACAGGATCATGGAACTTCATAAGGCATCTGAAATTTTAAATTATAATTTAATTAAAATATAAATTATTAAATTATGTTCTCTTCCTACAAAATTATAATTTCGATTAAAAGTCCAAACATACTACAACATAAGGTTGTAGTAATTTGCAGACCACTTTTATACAGAGCTACAATTTAAGTACTTGGTAAACTACAGAGAGTAGATTAGGCCACAGGAAAGAAGAGGGATATTCTTGAAAGTTTAAAAGGCTGCCTTCTGTGCTCCAGTTCAGGCAAAAATCCCAGTGAAGTCACTGGGAATTCTGTTTGTATTAAGCAGGACAAAATTAGGTCTCTGTTTTCCCAGTAGGGATCAGGCTAACTGCCATGGATGAAAATGTTTTCAAATAGAAAGCAAAATAAACTTTTTTTTTAACTACCTCTGGCTGTCTGGAGTGGACTTTTAAAAAATTAAATCCTGGTATATCCAATGGCTTTTCATTTTGTGAAAGTTGCAGTAATCAGAGTATATCCTTTGTTTATGCAACCTTTAATAATAAAACAGAAAAAGAAACTACAAAACTACCTCCCAGAAATTTTTTTTTTTTTTTTTTTTTTTAAGAGGGTAAGTGAGAGAGAATCAATGAAACTTCACATAAATGCTATACAAGATGAATGCAAGAACAGAAAAAGTCAGAAACTAAATGTATCATAACTTGACAAAAGTCTCTGGTGCATTAAAGCCAACAAAAATGTGTTGCAATACAGCTTTCCTAAATGTTTAGCTTACTTTAGAAAAAGAAAATGTTAACACTGTAATTATAAACTGTTAATACTGGTTTGTATTTGGGGGCCAGGACTGAAAATGATATAAACAAACTGTTGTTACAGAAATTTCTTCTTTAGTTAACTCTTTCATTCTACCTGTATTTACTAGAAAGTGTGGTATGATAGAAAGGAAGAAGTTGAACACCTGAAGGGAATAAAGCCCAAGGTCTCTGAGATTCACCTTGAGTCTTGATGGTGGTTTACACTGCAATCAAAATTAAAATTTGATTTTATTAGAAAGTTAAATTTTCATAATCTGTGTTAGCAAGGAATTTCCAATGAAAACTAAGAAGTCATAATTGGATAAAGGTCCTGATTTTATTACCGTCTAAAAATTACTTCACAGAAATACTTGCATTAAAATTTCTCAGTTATAAAGCTTAACTCATAGGAAGATTTTTAGGAATTCCAAAAATTATAGTAGATAATGAAAAATATTTGAAACATGACTTTAGGGTTACGTGCTCCCCTCAAACTGTTACACCAAGACTATTTGAACAGAGGGTAACAAGGAAAGAAATATTCAGGCCCATTTGTTGGGGTGGAAGCCAATTGACATGGCCTGGCCACAATCACACTAATAAATTCCTTTACATTACAGAACAGGGTGGCTGCATCCAAACCTCCCCCTGGGAATGGTCCTTTGGCATGTGCTAGTTCCCAGACAGATAGTGCAATTTGACATGAGTCAAAAGGGCACCAGGGAATAGATTAACAATTTAACCATACAGATAACAGTTCTTGGGCAGCTGCCCTGGCCCTGTCCACTTCACTAATACAATTACAGTCAAAGATTCTGGGTCCAAGATGTTTTACATACCTATTTTCAAAAATGGAAAACCTCAGAATCACTACATTGTGTAGGTGTATAGCAAACATTAGAGGAAATAACACTCCTGTTTCATTACACAGTTAGATACCCCAAAAAATTCTGCTTCCAATAATGTAGAATTTTATGAAGAGTTTGTTCTCCCAGATTCTCTGTTCTCTCTTCTCCATGAAGTCTTGATAAAATCTGGTCCCCAAGCCAAAAAAGACAAGGAATTTTAACCAAGGCTTTAAGCAGACATCCTGAAATGTATCCAGTTCACATGGAACTAAGCTGAAGGAATATTTGCCTGAGCTCTTCAGGATTTTGGGGATTACCTAGATGACTCCATTTCTATCCATGTTTGAAGTAACGCCGTGACTGGACAGTAAAGTACAAGGAAAAGCTGACAAAAAGAGTAAGTTTTCATCTGAAAAGACACATATCTACCTATTCACAATAATTAATACATTGTCATGTAGAAGGAAGTATGCAAAACTCATTTTTTTTTTCTCTTCAAAGCAACTTTTTCCTGCTGCTGCTGCTATCATTTGATTTTCTTATTTAGGTTTCAAGGCTGGTTAAGTAAATTTTAGTCTATGCTGTTATAAAAGGCTTTACTGCTCTTTTTTACCTTTTCCCCAATTTTGTGGTCATGTCCTCTTCCTTGTTCTTGGCAGTACACAGTTGCTTGGCTTAGGGAGCTCATCCAAAAGCCTGTGTAGTCCCATGAGTAACTGCACATGCAGGAAAGCTAGAAAACATGACCATTTCTAAAAAATTTGCAACACTGGACATGCATAACCCAAACAAAAACAAACAAAAAAAATATTAAAAAAAAAAAAAAAAAAAAAAAAAAAGTTTGAGAAGGAAACATATCAACTGTATTCAAACCTAATACAGGCTTCTGCAGAGAAGAAAGGAATCTATTCTCTGTGCTAGAAGGAGATAGAACAAAAAATACTGGGCTTACATTGCTGCAAAGGTGATTAAAATTAAACATTAAACACTAGGGAAAGCATTCCAGCAGTACAGATAGTGAAGGACTGGAACACATTGCTTAGGGAGAGGGTGGAATTACCATTATTACAAGCCTTTAAAACAGCTGTTTTCCAACAGCTGTCCACAATGTCCTTAGCAGAGCCTGCTCTGCCTTGGGGCAATGCAAAGTACCACATGACCTCTCAAAATCCTGTTTCAGTTCCATTTTCTGTGACTGCATGATTGGCTTCAACAAGTTGTTAATCCATGGCCTGTCACATTACATGAGAAGTAGAAGCTAAGGAAAGAGTCACCATCCAAAAGAAATATCAGCTTGTTTTCTATGCAACCTAAGCCTGATTTGCCCGACTTCATCACACAGGGCCTGAGTGGGAGAAGAGAGACTGAGTCATAGGATGCAGGAGTGAGTTGTACCTGTGACAGGAACAGTTCTCTTCCAGAAAAACACAGATTCTTGTGCTTCATTTTTCTTCTTCCAAATGAGCATAATTCTTTCCTAGAACTAATGACTGTGATTCTTCAGATGGAAACTTTTGCAGAAGTATTATGACATTACTGTTCCCTCTTATTTACAGACTTCTGTCCCAAAGTAGTCAGCAAAGATGGTATCTAAACTCAAATACTTCTGTTAGGCATATGAAAGAAAATCTCCTCTAGAGACTTTCTGAAATACTTATGAAAGAACTGTTTCCGCTGGCAAGTTAGGGAACTTGTTATTTCAGGAGCAGTTTTTCCCTAATCTTCAATAGCTGCAGTAAATTAAATATGCTAGGAGCTGCTCTCTGGCCTCCATGTCAAAAGTCAAGGCCAGGCTTCCTCCACACCATTAATTTACTTGACCCCACAAAACACCTTTTGGAAGAGATCCTGCTAATTCCTCAGTTGTAGTAGAAATTGTTCTGAAATGTGCTGATTGACCTTGTTGAAAAATCAAACCAGAGAATTAATGGTGTAGCTGCTGAACTTTCAGTGGCTGGGAGTATTTACTAGTTGTATTTAAGCTACTACTGTGGAGGGCATATAATGGCTGAAAAATTTGGTAAAAGCTGTATAGATAAAGTTACACAATGAAGTGTGCTGAGTATAAAAATAATCAGAGAACATTTTAATATAGAATCACAGAATCACAGAATGGTTTAAGTTGGAAGGGACCTCAAAAATCTTCTATTTCCAATCCTCTGACACGGGTAGGGACACCTTCCCCTAGATCAGGTTACTCAGAGCCCCATCCAGCCTGCCTTGAACACTTCCAGGTACAGGCAGTCCATAATCTCCCTGTACAACCTGTTCCAGTGCCTCACCACCCTTCTAGAGTTTCTTCCTAGTATTTAATCTAAACTCACTGTCTTTCAGCTCAAGACCATTCTTCCTTGTCCTAGCATTTCATACCCTAGAAAAAAGTTCATCTCCAGCTCTCCTGTCACTCCTTTAGGTACTGGAAGGTGATATAAGGTCTCCCAGGAGCCTTTTCTTCCCCAATCCCAACAGTCCCAACTTTCTGCTTGTCTTCACAGGAGAGGTGTTTCAGCCCTGTGATCAACTTAGTGACCTCCTCTGGACTGATTCCAACGGGTCCGTATCTTGTGTTGGGGGCCCCGGAGCAAGACACAGTAATTCAGATAGAATCCAGATATGAAAAGTACCTTTTCCTTCACTTCTGTTGCTATGGCTTCATGTGTTTGGACAATATTCGCTGTTTCGGCAAGCTGAAGATACTCTACAGCTTTCAAGAAGAAACTCATAAGCCTGCTGCTGAAGTGCACACCTCATTTAAAAGGGGCTTAGCATGAGGCAGTTGAGTACATAGGGAGGAAGGTTCTAAGAAGACTGATAAATTCCTGCAGATGCAGCAGTAAAGATAATCTTGGTCCAGTCATAAAAATCCTGTTAAAATTTCACAAGCACCTGAAATTTTCCTTTTCTCAGATAGATTATCTGTGCCATGGTGAATTCTGGGGACATAACCCCCGAGTTTATCTGAGAAACATACTTCCAAAACCTTCTTCAGTACATCAGCAGGGCGTGCAAATAAAAGAATTCACATAAAACCAGGCAGATTTCAGGAGATACCTGCTCCTCAGGTAAACACTGCACAGTCTCACATTCATTAGGGCATGAGTCAAAAGAGAAGCATCTCGGAAACTGATACAGCAAGAGTAACTAAATGTAAACCTATTCCAAGAACTCAATCTAATATTTAGGGGTTTTATTTAGTAAATTTAAGAAACTAGAAAAGCATTTACTTATCAAATATTTTTTTTGACACAGAAACAAAGTGAAGGATATCTAAAGGGTTCAGTTATGGTGGAAAGAGAGCTTAAGGACAATAGGAAAGAAGCAAAGCGAATTGGATTATTTGTGTTTGGCTACAGAAGGAGCTAAGGCAACAAGATATAAAGGCAGCAAGAGGTACCAGGTTGCAAACTTGGTGTTATGATTGTGTCGGCAATGTTCCCAGGACAGTTGTAAGGGAGAAAAGGCCCCAGGAGAGCAATCACAGGGAATTACCCATTTATAGAGACAGTTTTGGTTTAGGGAGTATTGTATGGTAGAAATGATTGATACACACTTTATTTATTTACAAGTACCATGGTTACCCAGACAAGTTTTGGTCTCTGTGTTCTGGGCACTAAGGGTAGATGAGGCTGCCCACACCCCAAGAAGGAAACAGACCATTGAAACGGGGTAGGAGGTTTAGATTCAGCTGGAAAATTGATCTCAACATGGCAGGAAGCTGAGACAAAACCACAGAGGTTCATCAACCTGAGCTTGCCTTAGCCTCAGACAGAGCAACGTCTCAAATTCAAATATACATTTTCTTAGCCATAAGAACACCAGATACTAGAAGCATTTTGGTCTTTAAAACAAGAATATGGCCACCACACATGGCTGGAAATTCATTACTGGTGCTTTGAGCTAGGTACTACCTCATGCAAGGCTGTGCTGTGAACATCCCAAGAACCAAACAGAAATTTCCAAAGAAGGCTTGTTCTGTTGTATCCACCAGTCAACAGAACTATGAAATGTCTCCCCAAAGGATGACATAAATGAAAAACCTTACATGGACTCAGGGGGAGACTAGACAAGGACACAGAAAAGAAATACACTGAGGATTAGTGGCTCAATAAATCATGTCAAATGCAGGAAATCCACTAAAAATAGTTGGAATCTCAGAGAGTATTTGGAGTTAGTTTTGGATCTCTTTAGGTGTTCCCCTGTCCAGTGTTACAGTATAACTGTTCTTATGATGTGTGCTGGAGCAGCAGCTGAAGAACATCCTGATTCATACATGGATTATGTCCAAGGTGCACATGTCTTGGTCTTGTGTAACAGGGACCACATGGCTCCACATGAAGCAAGAGCATAACATGTCAGTCTCCTTCTTTCCCATTTCTTTCACCCCTCCTCCTCAGCAATACTGTGGAAGCAGATGTTTACGTTACTCCTCCTTGGGCCAAAGAATGAATGATGTCTGCATTAGTTTGAAGGAATCCCTCTTTGAAGGAATTCCTCTTTGAACTGCTTTTTGACTTCCTACATAAAGGTCATTCATCCTTGCACAGAAAGCAGAAGAACCAAAGTTTATGGATGTATATCTGAGTATTAACATTAAAGCAGAGATTGATATTTATTACTTGTTTTGAGTGTCAAGAAATAAAGCTGGAGCTCTGAAAACTAGTCTCACAGGTATTGGTTAAATGGAAACATAAAGGAGTCATATTGAACTAATTCATCATGTGCACTTCATTTTACTACTATTTCCTAAAATTTTCAAGTTTATTCCTACACTGAGAAGAAAGCATAAAACAGCATACTGCCTTGGAAAAAAAATAACACTGTTGTTAAAGGAACTGTGATAAGAAGATCATTTGGTAGAAGCAAACAGCAGCACATAGAACTGCCACTTTGGACAAACATCAGCTGTTCTGCTTAGACTTCAGCCAAGTACCCAGGGGTACTCTTCTCTCTATTGTCCAAGAAGATTTTATTTTCAAATAATCTAAAACACAACAACTTTTGCATATTTTACATGAGCATATATAAATTTATATAGGTGCACATCTATGTATTTATATTTATATTTATATTCCAGCAGGCATGTACACACAGACACACACATATTTTTACAACTATCTATCTAGGAATAACTACTGTGTATATTAAGCTTACTGAGGTATGTGTTAAGTAGGTAGAAATTATTCATTTTTATAATACAGTATAATCCAGAATGTGAGAAGGTAAAAGTTTAGAGTTTAGTTTAGTTTAGAGTTAGGTGAGGTTTGAAAAAAATGTGGGTTAGACAGTAAGTGCTACAGACAAAGCCAAGTGCACCAGAAGCTACATATTTTTTCAGGTTTACATCAAGCTTAGAAAAGAATCTGTATCATCAACTTTTTAATTTCTTTCAGATTATTTTTGCTTTTCTTCACAGCATGACTGGTCATTTTCAGAATCTAACAAGCCTATTAGGCAGAACTTCTCTTGTGCATATGAATAAAGTTTTACATACTTGTTATGGAGATAATTCAGAGCATTATTAGATTTTTAAACCTAGCAAGCCATGTTAAGTCTCAAGTTTGATCTTATCTTGGCTTCCCTTTGTGTGTGTGCATTTATGTGTCCCCTTATATGTATACATTATATTCATATGCCTTTTTAAATTTGTTCATGGTATAAGTTTGGAAAAAAATTGCATATCCTTGAAAGATATGATCAAATCACATTCAAGTGTCTTTATTAAGGATTTTTTCTATTAATGGAAATCCAGAAAGAAATGTATATTCTTGCAATCTTCAAAATGCAGTCAGCAAACAGGTTCAATAGAACTGATGTTCTGCTTCCAATTCAATTTGAATCCAGCTATAATCAGTAGATCACAAAGGTTTTATATATGTATGTATGTGTGGGTATGTATAAAATGCACAAGTCAGTTTAAACACAGAACACATTTTTAAAATTAAGTCTTAATTTCCAGCTCCATATTTACTAAAATAAATAAAGTCTACAGTACAAATATATAAGCACAGCCTGACATCATGGAAATAAGTTTGACTTAAATGAAAGCTCAAGTTCACATTTTTTCCAGTCCATACCTGGAAAATATCACCATTTATTGCAACTTATCTGTAAGGGCTGTTTTATAAGAATTAATGCAAATAATAAGAGGTAAAGTAAGATTAAATCACCAAGAGTTCCCTCCACATGAAAATGTTCAGATTTTTCAGACCCATGTACTATTATTGTCCATGAGCCTGGAAACAAACCCTGATATAAACACAAGAATCCAAACCACAGAACATGACTTGTTTAAAAAGTTAAATTCTGTGAAGTAAGGCAGGAAACGAGATTTATCCTTCTGGGATTTTTTTGGCATGAGCAAGGAACTAGGCATGCTCAGTGCATGTCATATCCTTCATCTATTATGGCTCTCTGAAGTAAATCAATTTTTTTTTAAACTCAAACCAAGGGAAAGCAACACAGCCACCACCTGAAATGTGTAGAAATCCTTCTGTTTGACATGGCATTAAACAGAAGAAGGCAAATTACAGTGTGTTGCCTTAAAGGATTATTGTTGCACATTTTGTGCCTTCTGGCTGCAGCAGTACTTGTGCCCCCAAGTGAAATTCACTGGGCCCAAGCCATTTTGCAACACTGTAAAAATAAATTGCTGCACTTGATAAGTGAATGTTAAACTTGTCACTCTAAACTAACTGCAAATTGTTTTTAGTGTCTTCAGGATGAATTGGCAGTCTCTGACTGCAGCTATGCAGAAGGTCTGCTTTGTCCCTTTGAAGCAAAGTTTAAGTTGCAGCTCAGGAACCAGAGCAAACACTCCTGATCCTGAGAAGGAATATTTCCAACACAGTCCAAAGAACCAGAGCAAACACTCCTGATCCTGAGAAGGAATATTTCCAACACAGTCCAAAGCTTCCAGATTAGCAAACATCAAGTGAAAAAAAATCTGGGATCACTCAAACACTTCTATTACATCATCTTACACTTGTAGGACAATACTATTTAAATAAATATCAAGATGACCTGGAGTGCTTGCTTAGCAGATTGGAGAGGAGGAAAGTCACATAAAAACATGAGGAAAAGGATCTCTGATTTGCCAGTTTTCTTGTGTAGTGAGAAGTGCTTGCTCCTGCAACCATCCTTGGTGCCAGCCTCTCAAGACTTCTGAACCCCAATTGAATGCTGCATCTTCCTTCAAACATCTGCAGGACTGCACCAAGAAGGAAATGATGATGTCAAACCATTACCTTTATTTGCACAAAATTGTGGAATTAGGTCCTTTATATACACAGACTGTTTGTCATTCCAGCACTACAGCTGGAATTCAACAACCTCCTCCTCATGCAGACTTGTAAATCGGGGAGTCTGTCAGTCACTCAGTCTGTCAGCTTTTCTGTTGGGAAGTCCCACTTCATAGAGCCAGCATGTCTCTTGGGGAACCTGGCATTTTGGTAAAATAACAAGTGTTTTATTTTTACAAGGAAATACTGAAACAATGTATTCCTTATTACCTACCTCAGGATGCCTGCACTGAGACAGTTCAGCTGACCTGCAAGCCCAGGATGGCTGCTGGAAGGAAATTTCAGGGCTGGAGGAGTCAGCTCCAGCAGTCCCCAGGTTGTGCCCCCATTCAGATACTTCTGCAGGACCTGGTTTGGGACAGAAATAGAGCAAATGGTTCCTCACCATTTGTGTGGAAGACCTTGGTCAGATCCTCAAGTACACCTGGCAATCCTTTCACAGATCTGGCAAGTAGAGGGAAAAAGGTACTACTTGACTTCTATTTTTAAGGGAAGCTTCCTGGGAACATTATGAGGAAGAAAAAAAAAAAATGCCTGAAACACTTCTGTCTATTTATTATTAAGGAATCAATAAAATAATGACAAATGGAAGATTTGAGAATTATTCAAGAAAAGAGAGTTAAAAGAAGGTGGTGGTTGGGATATTTCTCTTCAGCTCCAGTTTTGCAGATGAGTTCTTTTTTCTGAGTGGTTTTGTTAACAAGTGGGAGCAGTGTGAAATTTTCACCTTCTGTAGAAAGCACAGAGAAATTGAAAGGTTTCCAGCGCATGTTCATTATGAGGCAGTGCAGTGTTACTAGTGGTCTCAAGTGGCCAGAGGGGATGAGACAGTAGTTTAGAATCTCAGCCTCTGTAGCCCCTGGTCCTTCTCTTCCAAGACTGCAGCTACAGATGCTTTCTTCAGCAGAGACTTTTGTGATAATGGACACCTCCTCTGGGACCTGGATTAAGCCCAAGATTAAGTCACTATAGCAACAAGTTTTACAGAGACGTTGCCAGTAAATATTATGGTAATTGGTTACTGAAATCTAGGGTAAGTCATTATTCATGGTCTCAGTATCAAATATAATGAAGAAGCATATTTAATGGTCCCTTTTCTTGACCAGTGCTTGCAAGTTTCTGCAGGTAGCTGACAGCAGTTTAAAGCACATAATTAAATAAGAGCAACAGAGATCTGTAATATAGTGAAAATGCACAATACAACTGAAAGTTATATTTTGGGGGGGTTTCCACTTGGAAAAGTGGAAACTTTTCCAAGCAAAAGGACAAGAGATATCCTGAAGGTTCAAAATAGTTTTTTCCAAGAAGACAGAGATAATAATAAGATTAATCAATTATGTAAGCTGGATGAGTTTGTCCACTGAAACACTGTTATGTATTACCTTGCTCTCTACCTCACCAGTTTTATTTAGAACTCACACAGCAAAGGATTAGAGAGAAAATCTGCAACTCCTGATAAATCTGTTTAATAATTTTTTTCACCCTTTTCACCATTCCTTCTTTTTAATTTTTTCCTTCTTCTTCTTCCTCCCTTCCTCTCCTGAGACACATCTCTCACTTTAGAACTATTCCTATTGTTAGTAACAAGAAATTGATACATGATCAGCTGCAGCTTCTAGAGAATAGCTTTCAATTATGGTGAAAATGAAGAAACATTTAAAATTATACTGGCATTACTGGAATTGCTATTCTCACTAAGTTTCCAATTAATTTTCAATCAAGAATGTAATTTAATTTATCTCAGAAATTATTTCTGGCATATTTTGGTGAGGTAACTCTCAGTGTTTAACAGCAAAATTTGGATCAGGAATTGCCTTTTGATTGGCATTCTTTGCAAGAGAAATACCTTATTGCACTTCATACTAATATGAGCTTAATAATGGAAAGGTGTTTTTGCTTCACTGCCACGATGATAAAGAACTGAAACAGGTATTAGAGATAAGGATGTCATGCAGGACAGTGTCAAATGCTTTTTGTAAGTCCAGGTGGATAAGTTACTTTTCCTTTATTCATCAACACTGTAACCCTGTCATAGAAGGCCACTAAATTTTCAGGCATGATTTGCCCTTAGTGAAGCCATGTTGGCTGTCACAAATCACCTCCTTATTTCCTGTGTGTCTTAGCATAATTTCCAGTAGGATCTGCCTAATGATCTTATCAGCCCCTGAGATGAGACTGACTGGCCTGTAGTTTCCCAAGTCTTTCTTTTTTTCTTTATGAAAAGATGGGATATGTTTCCGCTTTTCTAGCCAGTGGAAGCTTCATCAAATTGCCAGTTTGATGTTTCAGTTTCCTGTTTTCAAACAGGATGGATAGGGCTTAATCCCTTTATCTGCCAGTTCATTCAGGACCCAAGGATGGATCTGATCAGATCCCATGGACTTTTGCACCTTCATATTTCTTAGATAGTCTTGAATGTGGTCATCTTCTATGGTGGGAGAATGGGGTTTCTGTTCTTCATTCTCCCAGAATCAATCTGGATTGAATCCTAAAAAGAAAAGAATTTTTTGTTCTACTTTGGAAAATCCTTCTGCCCACCTGGAAAAACAAAATGCCGTTAATATCTCCTCTTGCTCATCAACAACAGCTTTTCTGTTTTGGTGGGTTTGAGAATTAGATTTCATTTTCTAATACAAAAGTTGAGGGGTAGAAATAACTTCGAGGTGTTTTCACATGGCCACTTTATATTGAAACTTCTCCTGCAGTGCTTACACACATATGTCAAAGGTGGAAACAAAAAATGGATTCTTCTGTGTAAAAGGGGTTGGTGTTGACTATGGCATTGTGCATCAGAGCCAAGCAGCACAAAGTCCTACCAAGTGAAGAGCTGATTAACCTGTCTCATGGGAAATTTTCTTCTTCTAGTAGCTGAGCTTACTTTCATCTCTGCAGTATGAGTATAGATGACAGCAGGTGTACATGCTGTGAAAAAACTTATGCCTGAGCAGAAACAGAGACACAGGTCAGAAAACAGAAAAAAAAGTTAAAAGTCAGAAACAATCCTGCCTTTTTTTTCTTCTTCATTTGATTATTCTGTGACTGAAAAAAATATACTTTATCCTTTTTTTCATTTATGAGCTCCACTTCATAAAAGAATTATGTCTATGTAAAGGAAGCTTTTTTTTTCCTTTCTGGGTTAAAACTGTTGATCAGTGAATGTACATTGGCATATACTATTTTAAAATAACTTTTTTGCAAACAACAGTGTCTGGTGGTGGTATAATCACAATTCAAGTTGTATTTGGGTGAATATTTTTGTAGGATTTATAATCTGGTCTTGTTTCCATCAACAGAGATTGATTTTGACTAGCATACAATTTTTTGGTTTTTTACTTCAGTGATTGTTAAATTAATGGGTACCTTCAACATAAATGTCTCTTCCCATTTTTAATTTTCCTTTTCATTTATAATGGTAAAATTTGAAGTCATATACTGGCTTACACATGAAAATCAGGATATCTGTGGTAAACTTTGATAGTACATTGAAAACCACTTTCTACTTCTGTGTGTCAAGACTTACTCTTGTTGGAAGACTGTAGCATGAGAGCTTGGCCTGCAGAGCTTTCTCAAACACAGCATCTCTTGCTAGGCTGACAAGCATAGGACAGAGCAGAGCTGTAAAGAACAGGATTTTAGAGCATGCAGAAGCCCAAGCTGAAGTATTACCAGTGCAGGATACTCCTTAATCCCTTGTCCTGTTACCCAGAGAATGGTCTCTAAAGACAAAAATCTTGGACAGCACCTGCACTGCATTTTGTGGGAGCATGACATAGCATAACAAATATGTGAGCTTAAAATGCTCCTTGTCTTGGCAGAACTGCAGCAACTCCGTGATTATTCTTAAGCCAGTAGATGAGCAGGCAGCAGAGCCAGGAGAGATGCAGGTGTGGAATGGGGAGCTCAAGCAGGGCTGCAGGAGCAAGAGACTTCAGGGAAAACTATCATCCTGCAGCCAGGGTGGACCTTCCTCCTGCTGCATGCAGCCCCACAGCACAGATGTGATGAAGGTATGAGTTACTGGGGCTGGAGCTGTGGTTACAACTTATACCACAGCTCAGCTAATGCCTGATACTGGTTAAGCAGCAGCCACTTGGTCGTGTGTCTAGGCTGTAATTGGTGTGGCTTTATCTACTGTGGTGCTATCTGATCTGGTAAGGGAGATGACAAATATATGGATTTATTTATTTTTTCATTTGCATTTATGATAATTTAAAAAGATGCCTTTCCAAGGCATCTAGCCTCCCCCCCCCCCCCCAACATTGTTAATAATTCTATAAAATAAAAGCACCATTAAAGTAATCATTTCCTCATGCACTGAATCAGCCAGCTGCCTTCTGAAACTCCTTCCCACTCCTTTATCATTGTGGGAAGCCTACCACTATCTGTCTCCAAAACCTCTATCAGAAACATGTCTGGACAGAACGATGCTACATAACAAGGCTGTAAAATGTCTTCATGGAAGGCACAAATCTTTTTCAGAGCACAACCAGATAGCATGAATTTATGTCATTTTCAACCTGTAATCCAGAGATGTCTTTGATTACAAAGTGCCAAAAAACAAGTTCCCATATGTACTGTTGTCTCTCTTTTTCACTTTTTCACTCCTGGTTGTTTCTACCAGGAGTTTTACTCCAGGCAACCGTGAACCAGTTTCCCTATGTTCCCTCACCCCACTTCAAATGGCTAATTTGCACTGAGGGCTGCTCAGCTTACCACTGGCATGGTGTACCAACATTCTTCCCACAGATCTCAGAGTGAGAACAGGTTGATTCTACCAGGTTTTTGCTGCAGTGTCCCCAGTACAACTGCTGCTCTTGCAAAGGTCTCATATAAGCCTTGTCTTCTGCAAATTTTGCTCAAATGACACCAGATAATGTAATACAAATGATAACTTTAAACCGAGCCTTTTTGTCTTTGCATATAGTGCTGTAGAAGTGCCATCTCTGAAGTCAAACTGTTCTGGGATACCAGAGGATTGGTAGAGCCCATTCTAACAGAAAGTATTACATATTACTCATTAATTGAAAGCTGAAAATAGAAATCATATCTATCTATAAACATGTAAGAAGGGAAAACCTAACCATAAACAATAATATTGAGATAAAAAATAGATTAAAATTTGCGACGAATTCAGGATGATTGTTTCTGAGCATCAGAAGAGTTAATGGATAGTCTCTCAGGAATCACAGTGGAAGTCAAACACCCTGTAACTTATAGATGACGAGCTTAGTAAAATTTCTGCAATAGAAGAGGACCTGACTGTGTTCCCCTAAACCAGACCTTACTGCAACCTTATTACAGAGACAAAATACTAAAATATGAAGTTGGGTTAAAACATATTTATGTGTGAAATGCATCTATGCTAACACTTAGCATTGTTGCTTATAAAATTGTATTACGTGATGGTTCTAAATGCAATAACCACTTGTACCTATGAGGTCTGCATTCCCTGAAGAGTTTCCAGTTGAAGCTCCTCAGATTACCCTTGGCAGATCCTCTTGAGCTCAGGAGTGCTCTTCAGAGGTTCCTCCATCCAGCTCCAAGTCACCCTCTGAATAGCAACAAAAGGTGTGCAGATTGACCGTGTTTACGTTCAAGATGTACAATAGCAATAATTAATCAAAAGCTGCACAAATGGTTTAATAGGTTCCCTAAGAGGCTGTTCAAGTGAAGTAGATTCTGCTTTGGTTCAGAGAGGAAGAGCAGGTTTTTCATAGAGGTTTCTTTCCATCTCAGTTACTCTGCTCCAACTTTGTGAGCATTGAAATATCTTTCAGTAAGCCATGGTCTCACTCAAGTTGCATCAGTCCTGCCATGTTTGGGGACTAGCAGAGTAGCAAGACAGAGAAAATTTATGCCAGAAGAAAAAAAACAAATTGTAATTTACTAAATAGGAAATCATCTTTCCTCCTGAAAACCACAGTTTTAAAAAAGGAAAATGTTTCTTTTTCTAATAGCTTTGTGATTATGATATATAGAGGTAATAAAATCCCAACATGAAGAGAAAAATCTTTCTTTTTCAGAAAGCGGCAAATTTTTGTAACTCAAAGTAATTCAAGAAACACAAGCATTTCCTTCAATCTTTCTCCTCAGCAGGGAACAGAGTTCCTAGGAAGGGGTAATGAAGCTCAGCTGGGCTTTGGAGAAGGTCTATAATAAACTGTACCTACATTATGCATTTCTCAAGCTCTTATGCTACTGGATTGAAGAATAAATAATTCTGTCATGTAGACGTCAAGCCTGAACAAACAAGCATGAAAAAGGATCACTTTTAAGTGATTCCCTTCTCTGTGTTTCCTCAAACATGATTCTCACCTGTGCCAAGAAAGAATAAAATTTAACTTTTCTAATTTAAAGAGAGACGTATGCTGAGGGACAGTAGGGAGCTAGGTTTACATGCATTAGTGTTTTTCTATTTAATGCAAAAAAAAACCATTTAAAAATGAGAAAAAAATAATATTTCTCCCACCTCCTGTTTTTTTGGTTCTAGTTACTTCATAGTTCAGCTTGGGAATGGCTTTCCTCCACTATCTCCTTCCGGCAAGCAGGATCCTATAGAATTGATCCCTTCATTTTTCCATTTTTTGGAAATGGAAAAATTTTTTGAATTACCTTTGCTAACTATCAAACACTAATTTCTCTCAAATGGAAGTTTCCTGATCTACCAATGCTATTTTTTTTCTCACCTCCACCAGAACTGCACCCACAGATGCATAATATGCATCTAAAATTTTTTTCACAACAACAATCTTATTATGAGTGTTGTACATTCACTTCCATTTTCAGCCTACCTTTTTGACTGAGTTACACACACAGAACTGGATGTAACTGAATCACCTATCTCCTCAATCTGCTTTTTCATTTCCCAATAACACTTTACTTTTAAATTCCCCTGGAGGTAAAAATTATGTTCTTGATGGGAGTCTTAACAAGAAAGGTTGGTTTCGTCACAGAATTATGTGATGGTCTCTTTTATTTCTTTCTTCTTTCACATCCAGGGGGGGATCCTCAGTGTCTAATCCCATACTAATGTGGCAGCTCCAAGTTTGTTGGTTTGCACACAGATGGTCACACAAGTGCCAAGTGCATTGTTCAATGTTACATTGTGCAGTCAGTTTACTGTCAACACTTTAAATGTCACATTTGGCACCGATAGGGTCTGAAGTGAGTCAATATATTGTTGCTAAGCTTTTATGCCCTAAATATTTTGGAGTTTATTTGAGGTACTCTCCAGTTTCCTTATTCTTCTCTATGTGTTCAAGATAGGGGTTATTCAGTTAAAAAGCAAGAGGCAGTCATTAAAAAAAAACTCTGGGTGACATGGAAAAAAATGTTCACGAGAGGAGTTAAGGGCTGGAAGAACTTGACCAGAGAGAAAATGGAATCTCCAACTCTGGAGACCTCAAAAGCCTAATAGAATAAGACTTAGAAATGTGGTCTGAGAACTTCACATGTTTTTTGAGCAGGAAGTTGGATTCTTGGCCTCTAGAGCTCCCTATAACATTGATTTTTTCTATGATTCTATGGCAGAGCTTCTTTATGCTATTAAGCTGCTGCAAGCATGTTTTCTCGGAAGAGGACAGGGTTCTTGGGTTTTCTTTCTTGTCATCTCAGAACCTGGGTTTCCAAATTTTCCAGGCATGCTGCAATGACCATTTTTGTCACAGACTTTTAATGCCTCAGCATTTACACAGAGGTGCTGTGGTTTGAAGAAGGATTTAGACGAAGGTTTATGACATCATCAGGTAACACTTTTAAGAGAGGATATTCAAAAGCACTCAGTATTGGCCTAAATAGTTCCACTGACTATTCAATGGGTATTTAACCATGGATGTGAATGGCAGCAGTGCTAGGGCAAAGCCTCATGCTTTAGAAAATCCTGTGTTTTGGGATAGTCTATGGTTTGGAAACACCATAATTAGAAAGGTAATTAATCAAACTATCATAATGAACATTGTGGATTTCCTAGGTAAACATGTTAAGTTTTAGGAAGTGTCTCTAACTTCCCACAGCCACTAAAAAAAAAAAAAAAGGCAAAACAATAAATTGTTCTCCAAAGTTCTCTTTCAAAAAAACACATGAAGATAAAAATGAAAGGGGTACAAAATGTTAGAGCTACAAAGAAAAAACAAAACAAAACAAAACAAGGACCTGAAAAACAATTTTATAAATAATTTTATATTACTGATAAAATGCACAATAATTTGAATAATTTTTCAAAATGACAACTCTTTTACTAATGAATCATTAAAATATTTTTTCTTCAGTCAAACAATATTTTAGAAATTGTGGTACATAGAAAGGATATCCCTTGCTGTGCAGAGAAACCTAATATGTGTTCCACGGAGTAGGAAACTTTAATGATATATGCAGTTTTGTTATTAAAAGTGAGTTATATATTTTGCTGTACAGTGGAAAATTGTGACCCAGTATAACATATCTTCACATTGTTTATAACTTGAGGAAAATCAACATTCTAGGTTCTCAGTTCACACAGTAGGAATTACATTTATTTTGGCCAAATGTAATTTATATAACTGCAAGGAACAATAAAACATGAACTTTATAGTGTTTTCTTACCTAAAAATAATATAGAGCTTGTAAAAGTGAAGAGATTATTATTATAAAGGAAAAGACCGCAACTTAAAAGCTGAAACTCATTTTAAAGCTATGTAAAACTTATCCCAGCTCAAGTATTAAGGCACCTGTATCCTCATTTTCATTTATGCACAGTTGTCTCTGAAAGTAGTTTTCTCAGTAACAGCAATCATTCCTGAAGGAAAAAGCTTAGTATCCTAATGTATATTTTCTTACTCATCAATAAGTTGGATTTGCTGGAGTCGTAAGAGACTCTGCAGTGATTTGTATCCTCCAGGCTCCTTTCCTTTCCTATCCCATCCCATCCTGTCCCATCCCATCCATTCCATCCCATCCCGTCCCGTCCCATCCTTTATGGCTTTGCCTATGCTAATACATTCAAATGCATCAAAGCACAAGTGAGGTCGGTGGGGCTGGACCTTGGCCATGTCTGCTTTTGAGTGGTTTGAACAGCCCAGGAAAATGAACTCTTTCCTGAGTGACCCTTGCAGAGTTTGCAGTCTATCCTGAAGCAGGGATTATTCCAGTAAAGGGTAGAATGCATTTTCCTCCACTTGTTGTGGAGGAAAAAATAATGTAAATCTTATAGGCAGACTTCATGAGTTGGTCAAGGGGACCAGGACTGAGCTTTAGGACAAGGACTGCAACAAGGACTGAGCTTTGACACTTATTAATTATTATTTATTTCAATAATATAATGTAATGATTAAGCTGAAATATTTTCGGTTTATCAAAATGCACTTCAGTGACGTTGGCAGTAGAAGAAATAAAATTTCACAAGGGATTAAATATTTTTCTTATCCTTTCTTTGATGGGAGAATATACACAGGGAGAAGTACTACTTTAGTTTTACAGATGAGGAAGATGAGTTGCAGAGATAAAGAAAGGAATCTTCTAAAATTTCATGAAGGATTGTGTCAGAGCTGAGAACAATTGCCTTGGTCTCTTATTTTGCAGTCCTTTGCTTTTTTTCAGAGTTATTTTAATTTTTTTTTTTGCTCAAAGGGGATACTGTACCATAATTAAAGAGAATGCACTATTAAAAACAAAAAAATAGAACACTAAAAAGCATAGTCAATGCCACAAGTGACAGCATAAACTGTAATCTTGCAAAAACATACCATAACTAAGTCATACATATTCTGTCAATGAGTTTTCCAAATCATCATCATGAAGCTTTTAAATGTCATTTTTAAAAGTGGTGATGGTTGATTTTCACCTCTCTGAAGAGACCTCAAATGGGACGTGAGTGGTCCACAGATCTACTATTTCCTGCTTGGCCTCCTCCACTCCAGCCCACCCTGTTCTCATCTGATCTGCTGCTCACACGCAACAGGCTCATGTGAAGCAGCCGCCTGCTCAGAGTGGATTCTTTTTTGGTTTCTAAAAGGATGCAGTTAGTGGTGCAAAGACTCCAATCCTACTTGATGCTCTAGAGCAAAGAATGAATTAATCATGAAAAATAAAGCATGGAATATTCTGCTTTGGAATAGAATATCTGGGGTTTTTTATAAATACTTTTAGAAACTGCATTCCTGCTAGAATACTCACAAATACAGATATTTTGCACACTTATTTTTAGACATTTGCAGAAAGTATTTAAATTAAATATTAATAGAAAAATACAGAGATCTGCAAAGGCTAAATCAAATCACTTGAAATTGAACACTTCTAGACAGGTCCATCTCTTACCTTTAGATACAAAGCAAGCCTTGATTCTTATTTAAATGGCAAGCTGCATACCTCATGTGGGATGAATCTAGTATTTACACCTTGATTAAAACTGCAAATGGAGGTCATCTGTTATTATTTGGTTTTAAACAATAATTTTTCAACAGTTACTTTTAAACAGTAACACAAGTAACAAGTGAGGAGTTTGAAAAGTCCTTGCTGATTTTCACAAAAAACAAAAGGCTTTCCCTTAAATTCTAGTCCTCCCATAATTTTTTATTTTTCTCAGGTAATTCCTTCCTGAGAATTGCTATTGATTTCCAGCTAATAGGTAGTAACTATGAAGTAACTGGAAAATATATTTGAGCCCTTAAAAATGGAAGCTAGTCACACATTTTAAAATCTACATAATTTCAAATATTTTTAGGGTTAAAAAAATTACTTTTTCAGTTGAATACCAACTTCAATGAGAAATTTATATTATGAGAATAGTAGGGAAAATGCATCTAATGCACAGGAAGCCACTTTTCTTCCCTCATCATTTCAGATCATTTGGGCTATCTAAACCTCCCTCTAGGCAGTTCTCTTTGTGCCATTAATGACAGGGTGTATTGCTGTCTCCTCTGGAAGTTTTCAAACAAGTACCATTAAAAAACAAGGGGCAGTATCAGACACCTGGGAACTCCAGTTACATAAAACATGACATCTCACTTAAAACAGTATTTCAGTTTTCAAAAAGAATACTTTTACAATTTTGTGCATCCTCTTTAAAATGAAACAAACCAAAAACACACAAACGCACACACAAACCCAGAAAACTCACACAAAAATCCACCACTCCCCCACACTCCAAATTCCTAGGAAGCAAAAGTTGCTTTAGGAAAGAACTATTGAATTTTCCATAGAAAAATTTAGAAAGTATTTTAATAGTAAGTTTTTCTCATTGGCAAGCTGAATAACTGTGACATCTGCTTTCCTTCCTTCCTTTCTGGACATAGTTGGATATGCACAGTAATTTTATAATATCTAGAGGACATCATTATTCCAAAAGCATGGATTGTCAGTAACAGCCTAAATACCTTGACCAGGAACACTGAGCACTCTTTTGGATAAATGAGGTTTAAAATAGATTTCCCATTTTATTGTGGTTCTATCATTTTTGTGGTTCATTTTTGTTAATTGTCACTAATGCCTGGAAAACCCATGAAAAATTACTGAACTGCAAAGTAGCAATAAAGTGGACAAATGCAATAAAAATGAGGTAATGGATCACAAATTGTACTTTGTGTATTTATTTGGAAAACTGTAGTTTAGTTTAATTTTTTAATGATGCTCTATTGTATCCAGTAAATGTTTTTAAGATCTAGTTTGTGAGCAATAATAAAACTTGGTAGCACAAGTTCTCAAGGTATTCTATCTTAAGGGATGAGACAGATGGATCACATTTTTTATCATGACTTATCTGTTTCATTTTCTCTAGAGGAATAAACACAGAACTTTTGAAGGAAAATGAAAACAAAGGGATGATTTTCACTTACAATGAGGTCCATTTACATTATCCCAGCATTGTAAATGGTTCTTATAAACTAAATGCAAAGACACCTGAATGTAACTGATTATGGAACCCAGTGTAACTACGAGTTGCCTATGAAGGAACCCAACATGCTGATAAATTGTAAGTGTAAAACAAAACAAAACAAAAAAATAGAGTTGCCTTTGGAGTCATAGAGGCGAGAGGTAATCAGCTAGTACATGTAAAATAACAGGGACTGAGGAAAGAAAATTCTCATCAGCTCTGGGGAAAAGTTCTGGTTTGAGGTCAGTTCCTACTGTCTTTAATTCCTGAGGCAAAGACGACTGCTGTTAAGGAGTGCAGGGCTGGCTCCCTTTTGAAGAGCATTATGAAATCTTTAATGTCCATGGAGTGCATCACTGGCCCCAGCACAAAAGGTCTGAAAAGGGGGCCTGAAAACTCAACAGCTTCTCTGAGGTCATCCTGTTCAAGGTGTGGGGTTTCCTGTCAGTGCTATGGCCAGGCAATGAGCCTCCACATCCGCAAGAGAAATCCTGAGAAGAAAGAATTTCATGGATCTGAGAATATCCATAGGGGGCTCAGTCTTTTAATCAAAATACTGTTTTTCTTTCAGTATTTTCCTATTTTTTCCTGACAACTGGGGTATTATGCAAGGGCAATAAACATGTAAGAATGCAAAGTTATGTTTCCCATATGAATGTAATAAAAACATTGAGATTTCTTACTAAAATCTGGTGATATCCTTTGAGTGTTGTATGGGAAATACACAGCCCTGGAAAAAATGTGATTACTATATACTTCCTGTTGGGTTCTGATAAGATAGTACACAATTTAGTATTCATCCCATCATGGCATACAGAATTTTATTACTTATGACTATATTTTGTCTATTGTTTATACACAGTTGCAAATAATTGCACACACACAGAGATTTAAATACAAATTAGTATATATATATATATATATATATGTATGAAATAGAAGCATGCATTTTGGAATTATGAAGAACTCTAAGAAATCAGTCCCATGCTTCCTTCCCCAAGCCCATATATATCCATACATCTTTATGAACAGAAGTTGTCTTCCTGACATAATCTGTGTAAAGCCATGCTTAAATGCAACCACAGTGAAGAACTGAGAGGAGCCTGAGAGGAATGCAAGACTGTTTTCTTTTAGTTTATGACACTTATGATATGGGAGCACATTTGAAAGTATTTGAGCTTTACAATCAAAACTAAGGGGTAAAAGAATTTTATTTTTTTAAATAAAAGCATTATAATCACAATATTGGTATTTTGGAATGGGCTATGTTAAGTATGTCTAAGAGATGCAAATTTTGTACTAAATTGTGCTTTTTCTCTGGCAACATAGAGAAAAGGAGGTTCCTGTTTTCTGGTTCCTGATATTTGTGCTAGATAATGCCTACATTTTTTTTTCTTTTGTTAATTTTTTTTAACTGATTATGGCCTCATTTGTACAGGTTATGAAAGATAAGAGAAGCAAACATCTGCAATCCTAGCACCATATTCTAAAAAAAAAATCCATGAAGTTGGACAAAATGAATGATTTCCAGTGATCCCCCCACTCTAACCACTTGCACGTTATGGCAGGCTTTGTAGAATAAGAGATTGCAGAGAGACAAAATTGTTATCTTCAAACCTTACCCTCCTGGGCTGGATCTAGGAAACCACAGCTACATCCTATTATATTGTCCAGTCTGGGAACCATTTTATCACAGAAGTCCTTAAAACTTCTGTTGCAACTGGCATAAAACTACTTTGCTCAGTTTTAAACTATGTGAAATATCTAATGTCCAGAGGGCCAGGATCATGATTGCTGTCCATTGAATTATTTCCTTTTGCTCAAATAGCCAAAACTCTGGTACGTATCAAGCAGAAAATGTGACCCTCAGAAAGTGAAGCCAAATGGAAAATAGTGGCCTGTACTCAATAAAATTGGGAAATGTGGGGAATGGATATCTCATGGAAACATACAGAAAGCTTAGAAATGTATTACAATTTCTCCATTTCTTTGATGGATGAAATGGTCATTTAACTGGGTCACACAATATGAAAACATCCTATGGTGAAAGCTGGGCACACAAGGGTAGCATAAAACAATTAGTTATGTATAAGAAAAGAGCAACACTACAATCTAAAGGATTTTATACTAAAATTAACATGGTCTGTTCTGTTTATTGTCTCTGAGAGTGGAATTACCCCCTGTGAGTGGGATTAGACATTTATGAGACTGAATGATGAAACCTATTGCACCATCTTGTATTAGTCCCTTTTTTATCTTTACTGACATATTTTTGCAACATGCTTGAAGTAGTAAATAGGTCTTTTAAATGCTCCATCTGATTTCATATTGGTCCAGTAAACTCCCACACAAAGTTTTTGCATTTTAAAAAGGAAGTAGCCATTGATGTAAACCTGTGATACTCTTATCTATTTCTAATATAACTTCTTGTCTAACCACACTGATCTCATGCAAGGATCATATCTGGAGGCTTACTGACAGAAACAAGAAAGAATATAATGATTGTCTCACAGACAGTAACACATTTGAACAGTTTGTTCAGTAAGAAGTAGTATTAAAAAAAAAACTGATGGACTAAGGAGGAAGCAGGGGCCATGTTCCTAATGCCCTTCCTGAGTCTGAAAGATTTAACAAATATCCACTAGTGAGCTGATTTTGAAAATTAAGCTTGGTCTGAGTGTGGAATAATTGCTGGCAGGAAGAGTAGTGCAAAGAAAAGACAAGCATCTGAGACCACAATTGAATCCTGTGGGACTAACAGTGGAGGAAATTTTCCACAGTCAAGAGAATACCCCACACAGTATCTGTATTTCCTGGGCTACTCTGCCTCTCCCCCAAGATCCCCATGTGTCAGCGCAGTGGAGGGAGAGCTACACTGACACTGAGGTTCTGTGGGTACACCTGCAGTGCCTTTTCAGTGAGGATTTCTTTTCTCCAGACCAGACTTGCCCACCAAAAAGCTGTTAGCCGTCAAGCCTGCACCATGAGCACCAGATGTCCAGGACTCAAACTTCAGCTGGGTTCTCAAGCACACAGAGCATGTCCTGGTGGCTCCCCAGCTCCTTGGTCAGCTCACCCTAGTTTAAACAGCTTGAACATTTCAGCTCAGGCTGAAGCTGAGGAAACAGCCAGAGGAGTGGATAGATAGTGTACAGATCATCTGGCTCAGACAACTCAGACCCATTTTCAAGACTACTCCTCACCTTTCAGTGTCTCAACTTGGCTTTTTATCTCTCAGGGACTAGCCTGAAAAATACAAAATTACTGCTATTATCCTACTGAAGTAAGGAGAAGGGTCATTAATATATTTGAAATTATGTACAAGGACCTAATCCATTATTAAATAGCACGTTGTTACTTTTTTATTCCCGTTTTCTTAAACCCACTGCTGCTTTTTTGGTTTATGATGCAAGTAAACATCACAGACAATATAATGTTGTTAAAAGGTAATAATTTGGGAGGGATTCATTTTAGGATATCCTAAAGTAAGAAGTCAGCTCCTTTAAATTAATCATAGAGCCCAAAGGGAGCTCTGCAGGAGCCTTACTGTCTCAGTGGTCTGTGAGAAGCCTGAAATGGATGCCTGCAGTTAAGCAGTGTGAATCCTCTCCTCTGCAATCTCTGCCTCCTTCCTCTCTGCCACTCTTTCTCAGATGCCTCTATCTGTCCTTTTAGTACAGGGAATCTTCTCAAAGTGCATTTATTTTTCTTTTTTTCTTTTTGTAGTTTAGTTCTCCTTGTACTCTGAGATGAGCACTGTCTCCTCTCTGATAGAAAGGGGAGGGAGTCTGGTTCATAAGTGATCAGCATGCATCATTCTCCTGCAAAACGTGATGTTTTAAGTATCACTGCTGGATCTAGCACAGCTTGCAAATACTGCCTGCTGTCTACATAGCTCAGATTTCATTGTTGCCTTCAGGGTTGCTCTTTGTGCTGAACCTAATGGCAGCATTTAGGCTGCAGGGGAAAGCAACCATGCACACAAAATATCATCAGATACGCAGCGATGGGACTTCTCTAGTAGGAAAAATAGGTCAAATTTCATCTGTATTCAACAGGTGAAGCATCTGTCTTGAGATGTGTCTATGTGACTTTCATTGTACCTTCGGGTAGGTATAGCTGAGGATTATCTGTAACAGCTGGAGATTTTTTTTCTCCTCTCTGTAGATTAATCTTATGCAGGCAAAGCCTGGAACTGGCTTATTGGCACCTGCAAAATGGTGCTATGTGAACCTTGATCTCCTTATCCCACAAAGAGCTTTGTTTAAGAAGCAGAGTCATCAACCATGAATTCATATATATATATATATATATAGCGTGCATACTTTTAGCCTGTCTTCACAAAGGTTAGGGACATCTCAAGCAAAACAAGAGTTTCATGAATATCTTTACATGGTGGTAGCAAAAATACAGGAGGAGCAAGGTTAAGAGACCTCTAAGTGGCTTCATATGAAGCAAGAAAGCAGAAGCAGTTGCTCACTTTTTTGGCTTTCTCAGGCCTGGTTGGTCACAGTAAATGTCAAAAGTTAGGCAACATAAGATGCTCTGGTGACCTGAAAATAGTTGTTGTTAATGTATTATAATATTGGCATGGATGACTTAGTAAAGTTGAATTTTAGATAAATGTTATTTGTATTGCAAATAAAAATGTCAACAAAAACAAGAGACAAATATGTGAATATATACAGACTCACTCTAGAGATTTATGAGAACAGATAAACGATGCAAAAAGGGGAGAAAACACAGTGTAGATTAAGTGCCTTGCCAGAAACTTCAGGGGAAAACATCTGCAGGGGGAAAAGTTCTGCAGAACCGGGAAATGACCCCAACATCCCTTGAGTTTTAGCCTAGCACCTTCACTGCAGTGCTGTGTACACAGGGGTAAAGGCCATGTACAACTCTGGCTTTTGGCAGTTAAAATATGTGTAAAATCCTGGCCCAGCTAAAGTCAAGAGGGATTTTACCCCTCACAGCAGTGAAGTTAGAGGCCTTCTGACCCAGAAGAGTCAGAGGTGTCAGAGAGGTGTTGAAGCTTGCTGTTGGTGGCCACCACTGTCTCCTGACAGGCAGTTCACATGCCCTTAAAGGCTAACAGTGTTCTAAGGTATTAGACTGGGTTAAAGACTCAGTGGCTTTGTTCCTTCAGTTCTCCTGGCCTTTACTGAGGACATAAAGAAAAATATAAAGGTTTTATTGGAAGCCCATTCAATTACAGAGAAAGAGCACATAAGGCTCTTCGAAGGAAATATAAACATGAATTACTTTTGTTCTTGAGGTTCACTTTATAAAACTCTTTTCTTGGCCATGCACAGTGACCTCAACATTCAGCTAGGCTGTTACAAATGCCATTTCAGCTCTTTAGTTTTTTTGACATCTGAACTCATGGCTCCTGTCTTCCATCAGAAGACTCAAAATAAGGAGGCTGAAAAGTGTGTAAATGAATCTGTGGGTGAAGGGAGTTCTCTCATTTTCTATTTCTTGAGCTCTTCATACAAAGGGTCATTAGGAAAAAGGATACTATAGGCTGATACACAATCACATAATTTAGTGTTTTGAGGACCCACCTGATTTCCTGTGTTGATGCCAAGCATATGTCTACATTTAACATACTCCTTTAAGGCACAGTTTGGCTTTAAGATCTCCCTTTGACACTATGAAACCCCTAATCACTAGACTCAGAGTCATGCTTATGCTTCATCATCCTCATTGAACTTTGAACTATCTTCAAGTATCAGAAATACTTTAAACTAGAGAGGTTGGAGAATAATGGATGAGCAACTTCTGGAATTCCCCAAAAATACCATTTCTCAAAACAAAAAGCCTGGTTAGGAGCTTTAAAATTTGTTTAGAGGGAACAGCTCATGTCAACACAGAGCTCATGATTCAGTTTTTAAGTTTATTCAAAACTACTAAACTTTTATCTGGTGAAGTCAATGGCTCACAGTATGTGCAAAGCACGCCGGTGGCCTTCAAAGCTGTGGTCACTTGGCAAGCTGATCTGCTCCCTGCAGGACAGCAGGACAGCCTCATTCTCACATCAAAGCAAGAATTCTTTTTTTTTTTTTTTTTTTTTTTTTAGAACTCTCTCAACACTTCTACAGGAATTTTTCTGACCTTAACATAGGCTGGACTTGCTCCTTAAGTAAATATGGGCATTAAATACTGAATTAGAAGGTAGCTACTGATAACAGATTGTAGTAGCTGAACCATATTTTCAGGCTTTCATGATCATTTGTCTGAGAAGGTCACAGGTGACAATTTGACCATGGCTTTACAACCAGGTCAAGACATTTATACACACATGTTCCTTGTTGGTTTCCATCTTAGCTCACTTCCTGAGTTGGAAGATCCAAATTATCCTTTTTAGTTGTACCACAGGTACCTTTAAGAAGTTTACTGTCAGATTTCTCATTAGTGAACTACTTTTACAGTCTATAAACCATGATAATTATTGCTGGCTGCAAAAATAGCTCATATATGAATTCTATGGCAGATTAGTAAATCCACATACTTTCTTAGAATAGTTCTTCTAAATTTGGATGCACACAGATAAGAGTCATTGGAGTAACACTAGGGGAAATAATATTTTGGTTCTACTACTGTTCAATAGAGAAAATTGAGCTGGACAAAGATCTGCTTCTCGTGTTTAAAGAACTGTGTTAGGAGTTGTTGAGCTCTAGTTCTAATTTATCTGAACTCGGCAGCCACTGATTTAATTTTGAAATATTTTGTTTGAAAATAGTAGTATAAAAACAGCTGCAGCTACATGCACAAAAGCTCATCCTGTGTTTAAAGTCTCTAATTCTTACCATGCATTGAGATGGCATCTGTATTTAGAGAGCCAGCTAAATACTGACAGCTGTTTTTCCCAGTGCTTTTTGTAGACTGATAGAGAACAAGATAGTGAAATTATAGACAATGATACAATAAACAAGAAACAGAATCTTCAGATCTTGCAAATCTTTAATTTATAAATTATCAATCCTAAAGGAATCCTAAATATCAAGCAGATAGTAAAAATCAAAGGAAAATGCCAAAGCTTTAAATCTGAATAAAAAAATACTTTCTGGTTATATAACAGAAGGAAAAAGCTGTAAATACATGGACTGGTAAAGAGAAGCAAAGAAGCCCAAAAGCCAAACCAATTCCCTCACTTCACAAAAAAGGCCAAACATATCTGTTAGAAAACACAAATTATTAGATTCTTACTGCTCTGAAAGATTATATCAGTTTTTATTTCCAAAAATCATGTTGATGTAATGGTTCCATACTTACTTGAGGATAGCAATGTCACTTTTTGAATTGTTAGACCTAGTTTGGAAGTGCACAAGCTTTCTCATATAGATGCTATGTTCATGCCAATCTGAATCAGCTCTGTTTAACTGTGGAGCTCAAAATGGTGTTGTTTCATGAAATCAAAGTTTCCTTCTCTATCCCTTAGGAAGGCAGTTTCACTAGCAGTGAGAGAAACAAAAAAAACACCAAAAATTAATTCAAGGGAGGCAAAACTCAACATATATTTAATCTTAACGCTTCCCTGGAACTTACAATATCGTAAAATAGGAAAGCTTAACATTTATTGTTACGAATGCCCATGTGGATCAAACTGGAAACAGTCACTGGATATTGAACTCCAAGTAAGTATAGCTTGACTGCCAAATCTAATGACCCTACACCAACTCGCAGTTAAGATCATAAAGTTTTATTTTATCTTGTATTTTGGCCACAAACAGTCTTCATTAGCAAAGGCATGGAAATAAAAATGTGGCTGTAAAACCTTGGAATGAAACATGAAATTTAAGTATAAAAACAAAGATAAATGTAGTAAATACTGCTGTAAATGATGCCAGTTTTCCTGATTACCTAATCCTATGTAGTATATTATTAATTAATAGCCAAACAATTAGAGATGAGAGCTGTGGCAGAAGAAAAGCACAGAGTTAGCAGAGAAATATAAATCTCCTGTTGCATATCAGGCAGAAAAGGGGTAAATATGTGCAGCTGCATGTACTTCAAAGGCATGTCAGCTGCATGCTTATTCAAGGAACAAGAGACCCATAAAGCAATGTTTCCATAGTTTTACAGAGACACAATCCAGCTCAACCACCTCGCAGTTACTGATCTCAGGTTCTGGAGAGAGCAGTTACAGACAGGGCTAACCTGTGCTGGGCTCTGGGTTCAGTCTGTGCTTGAGTGCTCCCCTGACTTTCCTCTGAGGACACATTTCATCATAGATGTGCAAGTTCTACACCTGAGTGAAGGAAAGTTCCCATTTGAAATATTATTTGTGTGCAGAAAATTTGTGGATGTCCCATTCCTGGCGGTGTTCAAGGCTGGGTTGCATGGAGGTCCCAGTGACTTGGTCTAATGGAAATTATCCCTGCAGAGCGCAGAGGGGTTGGAACTGGGTGATTTTTGGATCCTTTGGGACCCAAACGATCCTGTGATTCTCTGCTCTGATAGCTGTTATGATCAGACCAGTGCCCAGCAGGGTTTTGTTTCGTCGTTCTAAACTGTGGTGCTACAAGTGTAAGACTAAGCCTGGGGTCCCTCCTGCTCCCATATCACAGCAGCAATGATTAGGACTCAGCTCATCTTTATATATCAGTGGTTCAGATGTGTAGCTCTGGACTGGTCATCCAGCTCCCTTTGTAGCCAGCAGGGAGAAGTGGCCACCACTGGCAGTGTGTGCTATTCTGAATGCCAGGTTGGGATGAGGCGAACTCCTCTGTTTTCTTTCCCCTCCAACCCAGACTTCAGTAAACAACCAAACCTCCTTCCCCCTTCCCCCTTCCCCCACCTCTGCCAACAGAACAAGGAATAGAACACAAGAAGTGGAATATTATTAATAAACTTTTATGTGAAATTTTACTTTGGTGTTACCCAGCTTTAATAACGCAATATGCAGAGATGTGAGAACCTGAAACAAACAAGGTGTGATGAAAACCTTTTTTGTATTATGTAAGGAATATTACACAATTTTTAAAAGACTTAAAGTATTTCCAAGTAAAATATTTTAAAACTTTCTCATTTTTAAGGAAGTTTTTGGTAGCAAAAAGAAATGGAAAAATATTGCCATTCTCCTAAGTCCCCTTCTTAATGCCATTTCAGTACATTACACTTCAAAAAAAGCAAAAAGTGAGGAAAACTCTATTCCAACTTTTTTGTCAATTATTTCTTTGGGAAATTCTTGAAAAGAAAAAAGAAACAGTTGCAATATGCCTTCCAATCACTTTAACTTATGCTGTTTTGAGGAAATGAATTTGTGCCTAAACATTGACCATAGGTCAGATGGTTCATAGACATAGACATCCTTATTCTCCTGTATATATTACAGGCCTTCTCTACCCTTTCCAGGATCAGAACAACAAGATGTGGGAATATGATCTTACACAATCATTTTTTTCTACTTCAGTCTCGGATAATTTTCCAAATTTTTTTCATTGTTTAATGCATTTTAGCATCTACCAAGGTAAAAGTGGGCATTGGCAGAATTAACTTCAAGATCTTTTTCTTCAAAGCAGCTTGTCTAGAGCATAATGTGGCATAAATGAAGTTAGGGTTGTAACAATAGTTGATAATCAGTACTGCAACACAGCTCTTTTAACTGATTCAGATATTTCAGCCAACTCCACATGAATTTAGCTCTTCTTTTCCAGAATAAATGTAATTATATAAAGGTTTTGAGAGAATTACTTGTTGGTTTGGGTTATTTTGTTTGGGTTTTGTTGTTGGTGTTGTCATTGCAAAGATGCTAAATAAAAGTTGCAATAAATTTACTAATTATTGCAACAGAAAATCAGTTCATCTCAGATTTGTACCAATTTGTGCTAGTACTCACCTTTATTTATTACAAGGATAGTTAAAAAAGCTAAAAGACTGATGCAGAAGTGTCAAATAAGTGGTTACAGTTAGAGTGAATGGAGCCAATGCATTATTATACGTCAGTCTGGCAATCTTCAGAATTAGTATTTTCATAAAGATATTGATGTGATGGATGTTTTCCACTGAGAAAAAGAATTGAAAAAAAGAAGTTATAAACCTCTTTTCTAGATATTTTTTGTGGTTTGAATTATCTACCTTTCTTAAAAGAAGCACAAGAATAACAATAAACAATACGCAAAAATGAAGGAGAGGAAAAAAAAGCATTTTTGAGAGTTTATTTTTTTCCCTTGGAACCTGATTTTGTTTTCCTATCCCCATTTTTCTCTTGTTCAGTTGGCAAAACTTCAAAACTGTGAATGAATATCTATACTTTTTAGTCTGAAAATATGAAGAACTTTTAAATTTTAATATCTCAGGAAATAAATATTTTTGCAACCTTTGTCAAAACAAAATGAAGAAAACAGAAATGGTGGATTTTTATTTTCTGTACTATTTTCTGTGTTCTTTCTTTTCTCTTATTATTCCACCAGAAGAAAAAAAGAAAAAAAGAAGGTGTAGAACTACAAAAATACATAGGTGAATGAACTGGCAAGAAGTAATGTAAGAAAGCAAAAATCCATGAAGAAAGGTTTGATTTTTAAACTAAAGAATTTTGAAAATTTAATATTTCAGTCTTTTCTAAAGATAAAAATCTTTCTAACCCCTATTTCTTATTGTTATTTTTGAGTGCAAGTATCTGGCCTAAATTTAGCTCTTTCTCACTCACTATTGAAGCTTCTGTACATACATAAATGTGTATGTGTGTGCATTTGAACCAACTGTAGAGCACTAGTGGATTTACAGTACTTTTATAATTAGGTCCATGCTCCTGCATGTGAAGAAATCACCCTATTAAGTGTTTCCATACAAGCAGTAGGTGGGCTTAAAGTTTATATTTTCTTTCTTATTTAAAATGTATATATTAATGTTTGAAAATTCCCACTCGGTGTACGTAGTGCATTGAGACCAAAGCCAAGAGCATAAAACCACTGCCAACACAAACTGAATATGTAAAACAGGTTCTCTTAATTCTACATCAAAGTTTTCTACTGCTTCGTAAAAGAAATCTACAACAATAGCAGGAAATTGTAACAAATATGTGATGGGGGATGGGGTAGCTTATAAACCTAATCTCATTCCTGTTTAAATTAATATATATGGTAGTAGTTTAGGGGCACTTGTGCCTGATTAGTCACATGTTTCAGAACAGAGCAACCTTACTCCCAAGAACAGAAGGGAAAACTGAGGCCCACCTGGGGGACAAGCGGGACAATTTGTCCCAGCTGCCTCCTTGGTCAGAGGAAGGAGGGGTCACCGGGCAGAAGGGGCATTTCCCAGCTGACACCAGATTTTGCCATATACTGGCTAAATTCAATGAGTCCCAAAGAAACATTAGGTTTGTTGTGAAAATGTCTGAAGTCTGAGGCTGTTTGGACCTTGACTGCCCCATGGCTGAGTTTCATGGTACAAACATCCATATCTAAGACTTCCAGGAATGCATTGATGCTTGATGAACAGTCCTGCAATACTCTTGCTTATATGTAAACACTTGCACAGTAGTTCCACAATATCTCATTAATAAAAGTAATGTTACACTTCCAGAAATTTTGAACAAACAGAGCAATTTTTTCAAAACATACCTACATAATATTTGTAGGTTGGACTCAAAAAAAGGACACAAAATGTGCTGGGACAGGAATAGACTACAGGAAAGGTAGGATTTGACATTTAAAGTCAGTAAAAATGCAGTAGTGTAACTCTGAGGAAGTGTTGGCTTGCCCATGGTTCATATTGGTCCTGGGTGGTACTGCTTAACTTTTCCATGATGCCAAGTAAGCTATCACTATATCATGTGCTGTGAGCATTACCCTTAAACCTTTTGGACAGGGGTGGAATACTCTTGAAATACACTTTTCTCTTGTGTTTCCACTTGTTGGATGGGAACCTCATGTTGACAATCTCCCTCTCTCTCTACTCACAGACTTAAGGGTTATTTGTACACTAATGAACCAAATGCTGACAGGCATCACTCCCAGGCACTGGCACATAAACATCTGTACTGTTACACTGTGAAGTGCCCTTGGCATGTTTAATGCACTTTCTAACTAGTGTTCTCTCAAACAATGTCCAAACATGGTTCAGAAGTTAGCACAATCCAGGGATCATTCCCAGTAGGGAATGAGCATATGAGCACTGCTGGCTCATGCCCAACTTTCTGTCCATCAAGACCTCCAAACCTTTTTTCTGCAAAGTTGCTTTCTCTCCAATTGGCCCTCAGCCTGCACTGTTGCATGGTGTGAACTCATCCCAAATGCAGGATTTTCCATTTGCCTATTTTGAAATTCTTCAGTGTCTAGTTCAGAGCATTCTCTGTTGAAGTCCTTCTGACTGGCAGTTCTGCTCCTCCCAATTTAATATAGACTGTTAATTACCTAAAGATGTGCCCCATCACAGTGATCAGCTCAATAACTAAAGCACTAAAAATTTCTGGGCCCAATATAAATCACTGTGGGACACCACCAGTAACCACCACCAGCTGGGCTTCGTTCACTAATCACAACCCCTTGAGCAGTGGTAGGACCAGTCTTTCACCTACACAACCATCCACTTACACAGTCCATCTGTCACTGGTTTGGTTATTGTAATTGTGTCAAAGCCACTCCTGGATTCAAGCTAAACACCATTCATTTTTCTTTGTCCACAAATCCACCAAAGATAATTTGGGCAGTCAAATATAATTTCACCTTTGGTAAGTTTCCACTATTACTGTTCTTCTGTGCTGTTAGAACAAAAATATCACCAAATATCCCAGCTCCAAAGAGACGTACAAAAGTGAAAGAGGGTGGTAGAGCCACAGGTTCAGACAGCAGACAGAGGAGAGGACTGGGTCAAGAAGAGCACAGAGATGCAAAAATGTAGTGTCAAGAGAAGTATGAGAGATATAGCCACAAGAAGAATTGTAGAACTGTTTGGTTTGGGAAAGACCCTTAAGATCATTGAGCCTTGCTGTAAACCTCAATCTGCCATATCCATCTCTAAACCAGGTCACTAACCATTACATCTACATGCCTTGTAAATACCTCCAGGACTAGTGAGTCCACCACTTCTCTGAGCAAGCTGTTCCAGTCTTCACTGACAATCCTTTCAATGAAGAAATTTTTTCTTAATATCGAAACTAGATGTCCCCTGGTGCAAGTTGAGTAGATTTCCTATTATCCTATCACTTGAGAGAAGATGCTGACCCCACCCCACTACACCCCCCTTTCAGGGAGTTGTAGAGACCAGTAAAATCTAATCTGAGTCCCCTTTTCTCCAGACTGAACTATCCCAAGTCCCTCAGCCCTGCATTATCATTTCATACAGTGTAAAATTACAGCCATAGCACTGCAGTGCTGTGACTATGCCTTCCACCATTAGCTCAGAAACACAGATCATGGTGTCTCTGACTTCCATTTTAGACTGTGCAGCTGAGACAGAAATCCTGGTCATTCATTCAGACCCTAGTGATGGTGGTGCCAGGTCTTGTGTGGAGAATTCTATGAATACAAAAAATTCCAGTAACTAAATTCTGTTGACTTTTGGTAGAGACAAGAAACTCTGTGAGTATTGTTTCATGTAGTATTAGAGCCTGAGTATTTTTGAGACAAAAGCAAAACGAAACTATTGAGATAAGACACCCTTTTAAATGGAGTTTAAAAATTACAGTAAGTATAAAAGTATCACATATACAGGCATGAGTTGGAAGCACAAATGTGATTGATGCATGTAATTTAGGCACATAAAGATCCAAGACTAAGGATCCCAGTGCTTTTCACTGGGGTTCCTGGTTAACAGGGCAGCCTGAGGCTGCTACACTGATAGGGCTGGGGAGATAAGTCTCTGTCTAAAGTACAGAAGTTGCTCTTTCCAAACAGGTGACACAGGGAAAAAAGTATAATAAGAAGAGAAGATTTTTAAGGAATTCAGAAAACAAACATTCATCCTGCACCTTCATGCAGTCAACTGAGAGAAGGAAAATAATCTAATGGCATACTAAAAAGGGGCTCATCTTTCCAAAAAGAAGCTGCTTTTTGTTACGTGACCTTTGAGTGACCCATAATATCCCAGTCTGTGGTCTCTATAATAAAATAAAAAGATAGGGAATTCTACATAAAGCTGTGACATATCCCTGCTGGCTCAGAGACACTACATTGTGCTGATTATGTTGATGCTTCCTTCATATTGCTGTACTTGGCGCAGGATCACAATGAGAGGCTGAAGCACTATTTTTTGCTGGCACAGAGCCACGGCAATAGTAAGGAATAGGACAGAGAAGTTCTCTGAGATATCTGTAGTCTTTTTAAAGAAGAAAATAATAGAACAATGTTTAAGAGTTGCAAATTCCCCACTTGAAGCCCAAGGGAATTAATCTCATTAAGACTGCAAGGTCAGTCGGGCAAGTATTCTGCTTTAAGCAACAGAAAGCATCACTAGCAAAACTAACACGTGATAGGTGATTGTCTTCCCTCAGCAGTGCATCATAGCTCCTTCAAGTCTTTGCCTGTAGGGCAAGGGGATTTTTTCCCCCATCTGTGTATGCAACACTATGTCTCAACACTGCTGAAAGTAAGGTTTCAGAGCTTTTATTTTGCTGCCTCTTGGACTGGCAGCTTGTGTCATTTCCCGCTTTGTTTCATGCTGCACAGCTCCACACTGCACCATGCTGCAGAGAGAGCAGAGTTGTTGGGGTTTAGAGACTTGGATTTTTATATCCCTCATCAGAAGTTCTGCTTTATGTTGGTCTCAAGACTGCAAGGCCTGAAGTGGGGTAGCTCAAAGTGAACTTTTGCAAGCTCTCCAGAGATTGAGAGCTGCTGCTCCACAGCTGGGATTTCCTATGAAGTGCTTCCACCAGATTGAAACATGGAGTTTTGTTTGTTTGGATTTTTTTTTAAGAAGCAGAGCTAAACTTTCTCCAAAGGACACGTGTATCATTCACTGGGTATTCTCAGTGCAATTACCAGTTATAAAGGGAAAGGATTATATGTTCAAAGTTCTGTGACACTCAGGGTGTCACCAAGAGATCCGTTGCAGCCTGATGTCCTTTTTTTTTTTTTTTTTTTTTTTTTTTTTTTTGCAATGCATAGAAGTTTTTCACTTATTAAAATCTACCAATAAAAATAATTATTTCTGTTTTTATACTACCTTCTACTTTGACCTAGCTGTAGCCTAATTAAAGTTACTTTAAAAGAATTATGATTTTGCACTAGAACCGTAGTGAAACATGAAGGTCACATAGTGACAGGACCAGTGAGAATGGATTTTAAACTAAGTCCAGGTTTACCTTGGATATTAAGAAGAAACTCTTTACTCTGAGGGCGGTGAAGCACTGGAGCAGGTTGCCCAGAGAAGTTGTGGGTGTCTCATTCCTGAAAGTGTTCCAGATCAAACTGGATGAGTCTTTGGTCTCATGGAAGCTATCCCTGCCCACAGCATAGGGACTGGAACTAGATGACCTTTTAGGTCCCTTCCCACCTAAACCACTCTGTGATTCTGTGAAAACTGATAGAATATTAAGCACAATAAATCTGGCATGTCCAAAACATGGTAATCAGTAACTTGTTCATTCAAAACACTTTTTCCACTTTTGTTACAGTCAAATTGAGTTCACAAGGACAGGACCTCAATGTTTGCCTAGTCTGTACAGGGGCATAGTGCAAGCCAGTCATGAACTATATCCATCATGACTTTGAGCAGCAGCAGTGTTATAAATAAGCATCAGTTACAAGGAGAAAATACAAGCAGGAATCTTCTCTCAATGTCAGTAATTACCATGTACAAAAAATGCACAATGGTGAATATTAGGATGAATAATCAGGATGTGTTTGTTAGATGGTTTGAAGTTTAGAAAGGTTTTACATCAATATGAAGAACGAATACCTGAACAGTGTAAATTTACACATTTGGAAAGATTGCATTAAAGTCATTGATTCCCTGGATGGTGCTAATCCTATTCAGGAAAGGGGGACCTCACAGCAGGAATATTTAACTGTCCACCTCCCCGTAGCTTAAGTATGTCTTTGAAAGAAAATTTAGCTTTACTGTACGCGATGAATACTGTAGCAGGATACTTTTATGTATCACATAGGATCAAATCCCTTTCCAGAAGTAATATAAATGGTAAATTACTTCTTTAAATTTCCTTTACACAAGACAGTCAGAAAGGGTTCATTTGCTATTTCCAATTACATATCTGTCTGTTATTGGTGATAAAAGCTCAAAATATGCTATTTTGGTCCAATATTTTGTATAATTAAATACCTGAATTACTAATGAATGCTGACATCTTCCAGAGGTTTTGTTGATTAAAATTTTTCTAATTTATCAGTACAGCATGGTTTTATCTTTGGACACTTAGCTTTGTAGTTACTATTGACTTTGGTTAGAATTATTCTGGAATTAAAGAGGGGCTGGATTAGGCTATTGCTTGCAGCTTTCAGCTTAGTAAAAAATCTGGTTTATAAATCCAGGCAGAAAGGAGAGAAACTACCAGCTTGACAAAAAGCTTTGTGTAGAGGATGTGTTTGTTAGCAAAATGAAAGCAAGACATCATCCCATCTCTCTTCATGGTTTGGCAGTTTATGAAACAAGCCAAAGGAAGCTGCGTGTGGCCTGAGCCATGCTAAAGACAGCTCCATGAGCAGGCAGTTACAGGCGGTTTCAACACAAGGAGTCAAATGGCTATTCCTAGGACTAGGCCTTTTTTAATAAACAAAAACCAAATGAAAATGTCCCAGTTATTAACATTGGAGGAGTTGGCTACTGTGCACATACAGTATATTTCCATTACATTTTAAAATCAATTCATAAAGCTGCAAGCCAACATTCCAGAGAAGTACTGCTGGCCATGAATGACGTCCTGATTGTGAAATGGGATGGAAAATGCACTCCTAAATGCACAGTGGACACATTTTACTAAATGCTAACAACTGGGACATTTTAATTTGTTTTTGCTTATTACAAAAATAAACAAAGTAAACAAAAGGCATGAGTGCAAAGCAAGGGAGTTATTAAAAAGAGCCTTTCACTTAAGTCCTTCTGGCTTAGCCATCTTCTGTACAATTTAATTTCTAGAGGGTATTCTCTCAGCTGGTTTCATTTACTTTTGACTACCAGATGTGAGCATGGGTCCATTCCTTGGTTTAAAGAGACAGCAATGTAGGCAATTAGAGCACACTCAAATCTTTAAAGCATTGTTTTTGCCATTGTAAGGAACCTTTTTTTTTTTTTTTTTTTTTTTTTTTTTTGATTAAGGCAGTTTTGGGAACATGCTGCCTAGTGAAAAGCTGGGTGCATGGCTGAAGTAGTCATCTCTTGTAGGTGTGAGAAGGCATTTCCCTTCATAAATACTCAGCTCAGACTGCCACCTTATAGACAGCAACCTGCAGAGTTTAAATGTGCAAAAGCTGTTCACTCGATAGGAACAGGACAGGCTGAGGGCTGGAGAGGAAATCTATAAAGTATGGTCTGTCCTGTAGGGAATACCAGAGGAAAGAGCAGATTCTTCCCATTGTTTATAATTGCACGTGGAAGTCTGACCACCAGATTGAATAGGCCTGAATGTTTCGGAGGTTTAAAGTACAAAGGTATTCATTTACAAGGAAATCCAGGTCTCTTGTGCAGCTGTATGGAACACAGGAATTGAGAATTGAGAAAGATTTTCAGATTTTACAATTCATCCTCATTTACATTTGGAAAGAAACCTAGTTATTTCAAAGGACTCCATGAAAGACAATGAAAATGGTTTGAGGTCAGTCAAAGCATTGTATTATAGTTTTGAGTTTTGTATTATATAATATACTATATATTAAAAACAAATCAAGAAAAGAGTTACTGTAAAATCAAAACAGCTTGTTCTGGAAAGCTGTAGTGGGAGGCTCTGGCTGTGTCCACATGAGCAAGTCGTGCAGCCCAGGAGTGGGTCTGCAGCGAGAAGCTGTTGGTGTGGAGGACCTGACATCTGTACTAGACACGCTTTCAGGGGCTTTGATTCACACTAGCTCCAGTCTGTTCCCATGGTTTAAACATTTGAAACTGTTTGGAGCACATTAGTTGTGCTTCTGGAGCACATCTTACAGTTGAATTTAATCTGAAAGGAATCCAGTTGACTCGCTCAGAGACCGCTCCGTGATGTGAACCGGAGTGTGGTGAGTGGGAACAAACGGAGGACTCGTTTCAAAAGTGCACTCGAGAGCTGAATGAACACGCTGAACCAGACTCTCCCTTTTTCTATCTTTTTAAGGCCAAATTTCAGAGAAGAGGACATTTTTTCCACCAGTTTTTCAGCTCTAGCAGAAATACTCTTTCTGACAGAGAGCTGTTGGGAGTTCTTTTTGCCAGCTTTATTTAAGGGTTCTCCTTTCAGTGGGAAACCAAAAAAGAAGCAGGCACCCAGTTTAGTGCCCTACCCCCAACTGTATGGAGGGCAGGAAGGCTTCTTCAGGCCTTGAATCGCTCTACAGCAATGTCACCAGATCCTGCCATGTCTGGCAAATTCCCAGGGCAAACATATGGGAAGCATGTGTCATGATTTGGGGCAGGGGTTATTATTTTCTTAATCACTGCCACAACTGTGCTCTATGTTTTTTCTTTTTCCCTGAAATGCCACTGGTTTGAGTTTGAACACAAGTGTTACTCCTCCTCCAAGAAGCCCCTCTTCTCCTCTCCTTGGAAACTCTTTCATGCAAAGGGTCTGCTTCACTCAAGTGACATAGAATGGAGATGAACTCACTGAGAGATTAAATTGTGTAGGACTAAATAATTTTGCACTATCTGTTCCTCATTTGTCTTTTTGCTTTTAAAGAATATAGCAGAACCTCTATTCCGTTCCCCAGTAGTCTTACAGAGTTTTTATATTGGCTAGTTAACAACTCACTCTCCTTGTTTTCCCTGATACTTTTACTTTTCAGGTACAACAAACTACCAAACATATGGCTGATATCAAAGTGGCAGAAAGGGAATTTTCAGCATCAAGAAGTTTATTTATCTGGATTTTGGTTTCAGGTCCATTCTTTTACATTTCCAACTGAAATAATTACCTTTGGAGCAAGTGGCAGCTGGATTAATTTTTTAATTTTACAAATAAACACTTTTTATGGATAACTTTTGGGTGCAAAACACTAAAAGAATCCTAAAACAAATTTCAGAAACACATTCTTGTTTGGTTTTGAGCAGTTTAAATTTGACTTAGTGTTTAGCTAACTAGCAGAACTTAGAATTAGTTACTTAAATCACTACCAGAATTTTGACTGATTTTAAGCTCATATGTCCATTCGAGCAATAAGACATTGTTACACTACAATACAGAAAGGGGATTTTGATGTCAGCTCCAAATCAAGATACAGATTATGGCAGAAGAGCTTTGATTATATGGAAAGCTGCCTGTATATATTTATAAAAGCCTTTTGTTTCCTGCTTTCCATTTCTGACCATATTCTGTAGTGGATTCAGTCTCCATTTTGCACTGCTGGTACAAGGCATTTTCTGAGTACTTAAATTGTTGCCCTATATGCCTGCAAATATTCAAACACAGAGAAAAGACAATGAAGTTCCAGGTAAAACCTAGGTCAAAAGTTCTTGAAAACCAGAACAGCTAGAGTGCAAATTTCCACACAAGGAATGTATCTGGAACTGGTACACTCATCATTCTGGAAGGTTAGAGGAAAATAGAGCTGGGAGCAGAAGCATAGTGTTCGGCTGCCGAGCAGTTCAGCCAAGAATACAGCAATTATTATTAAATATTATTGTGTCTTTTAGTCTTCTTTTTCCGAAATGACCTTACTGTTTAAATAAGGGCATTCACTGAGCTAAGGTTTTGACCTGAGATAATCCTTTTGGCTGTGGATATTAAGATAGAAATAACCATAGCAACCATAGAGAATTTCATAAAACATTTGTTTGCTTCTGTTTAGCTAGAAAAGTCCAAATAAAAAATGTCATATATATCTGGTGTGTGTTATACATTGTGCCATAAATGTCATTTGTTAGTTGTTTCTCTTTTTGTGGTTTGAGAGGAAATTCCAAATGTAGCTGAGGGAATCTGGCTTTAAACACACAGAGAGCCCTCATTCACTATTGAAATGCATTCTGGGAGGACTGCAAGATGTTTTGTGCAAGCAAAATTTGCCTGCACATGATAAGGGATATTTTAGGAAAGCAACGTACAATCAGAGTAACTGAGAAAACATGGACAAGTTTCTTAAAGGGGTGTGCTTATCATGATCCACAAAAATATGTTGTTTCATCAATGTATTCATGACTGGAAAAATTCCTGGTATCTCAGAAAGACAGAGATAACAGAACCTTTTTCTGTAGGATAAATTTCTGTGCAAGCCTTGTCCCCAGCAAGGCTTTGTCTAAAGGAATATTCCTCAGAGGACTTCCCAAGAGACTTATGGATGGTATCATGTTCCAAACACTATTTAAGGCTACATTTTATCTTGTTTGATTTGTGACATGAAACATAAAATAAACATATCAGCACAGAATAATCCTGGTTTGTGACTGTTTTAATTTACCCCATACCCAAAAGGAATGTAACTGTCCAAACTGGAATTATCGTCCAGCAGTGACAAGGCTGTGTTAATGACCATAGCTGGTAAAAATCTGATTTTGCATCTCATCTGGAAAACAGCATTTACAGTAGCATACTGTGGCACTGTAGTGCCCTGCTTGGTCAGTGGAAGAAGAGAGATCCCCCTCAGTGAGTAACCGTGAGGTTTGAAAAATCCTGCTTTTAGTGTCTTTCCTTGAAATTTCAGCATTTGGTGAGTCTGACAGGAAAGATATGCAGAACTGTAGTGAACTACAGGCCTAACTAAGATATTCTTCCTTCACCTTTCCATGTATTATGGTTTAATAAGAGTCCAGGGAGACATCAAATTCAGGTATTTTCAAAACAGAGCTTGGTAAGCTTAATAGAGCTGTAAACATGTTGGCTCATGACAGTCTGCTGAACCAGAAGGTTGTTTTTGTGCTTTTTGTGTGAGAAGATGAAGTACTTTTGTGACTGAGATGGGATCAGGACGTAGCTTCACTTGCCTGAAAAGGCTTCAGGAGGAGAGGCCAGCTGTATGAGACATTTAGGCAGGGTGCCACAGGGAAGTTCCCTTGACAAGACAGGACACAAGGACATCCTTGACTCGTTTCATACTTGGAATTGTGTCTAAAGTGCAGGCATAATGTGAGCTTTCATTTGATGCTAAAGAAATGAAAATTAATTTTTTTAATTTGATCTCAGTGCCTACAGGATCCAGTAAAATCCAGCTGTCAGTGAAGCTGGCTTCCTGATGTTTTCACTGCTTACTCTATTTGCACATTATTCTTTAAAAGTAGAGACAGTGGCCCAGGTACTGCTAACTGTGCAAAATACAGTCAAAAAAGAAGCAGGAGTTAATCTCATTCTGGAGATATGCCAAGCACTGCTTAAATCAGGAGCTGAGTCAAAGGAACTGAAGACATTTTGACATCTTGATCCAAGTAGGAAGAAGCCATCAAAGGCAGCTTGAGGCAAAATTCACTGGCTGCACACTTTGGAGTACTATCAAAGAAATCTTTGAGGTAACCCAGCCAGCATCGTGAAGAGAAAGCCTCAAGTCTCTCTGCACTTCAAGGCTCACCATAACTCATGCTTATTTTCAGAATGGCTGGTTCCTCGCATTTTGCACGGCTCAACCATTTCTGCTGTATCTTCTATTGTTGCAGAGTTGTATGACAGCTCAGTGACCTTTCCAAAAGTGCAAATATCTGGTAATACATGTTGCAATGTAGCATGGGGTATGAGTCCAGGCTGATTATAGGAGCAGTGGAGAAAAATTGGAATGGGTCCTGAATGTGTTCTGGGTCTCAAGTTTGAAAAACACAACCTCCTTCTAATAATGATTCAATAATATGTGCTTACCAGGGAGCAAAATTGTCTTTTTTTGTTCCTTTTGTGGGGTCATTACCTCAGGTGTCAACAGACTGAACAACTATAGCATGAGTCTCAGAAATTAAAAAAAAACTCCAAACAAACAAAAACTGTCACACAATCAACAAGTAATGAGTTTGGACCTTTATAAATTTAAAACAAAACACTGCAAGGAGCTTCAAGACTGCTAAAAAGATGAAAAATAATACACACTAATTCAGAATAAAGACACAAATTGCACTACATTTGGATAAGAGGGAAATATTCACACACAGATTCCAGAATATTTTCCAAGAGGGATGAACATATGGTGCTTCTGCAGATATTCACAGTATTTTATCTTCATCAGAAATATTTTCATCATATAGAACAAAAGCTAGCTCTTAGCTTATATTACCAAACCAAACCCAAGAAAAAGTTTGGGGTTTAGACTGAAAAGAGAAGTTAAGAGATCTCAGCAACCAGCAACTCTGAACCTTTCTTCAATGCTATTATATATATTTTAGTCTGTGTTATTAAAATAATAAGACTGTTAAAATTTTGCCAAAAGAACATATACTGAGGATGTTGCTAACAGAAGGCTCATTTGCTTTTTAGTAAATACTGTCTTAAAGGGTACATTTTTCTGCCCCTTGGAAGTGAAGACCAGCAGATGAATTAACAGCTTTAACCTGTTCATTTCTCTGAACTGACTCTTATTGGATCCTAAGCCCACACAAAAATATTTGATTACCTCATGGCTCTGATTTTAAAAAATATATCACTCTAATATATTCCTTGCAAGTTTCAATGCTGAAGTGATCAGAAATAATAGATGGTCACTTATGAATCCTAGCATCACTGTGGCTGTGGTAAATAGTCAGATCATGCAGATGTTTTCCTTAGGAAAGGAAGAGTTGTGATTTCTTCTGTGCCATGTCTCAAATACTGCGTCACATCTTAAGAAATATAACATCTGAAAAGTCTATTGTCAGACTCAAATAAATAAACAACTTCTTTAATAGCTCATATTTCTGTTTTAATATTCTTTAGGAAGGACTGAATGTCTTAAATGCTCCATAAAGGACTGTGTTTTGCTTCAAGGGGTGACATTCACTCTACCTTAACTTCATCCATCTAAGTTATTACTGTGAATTCTCCTGGGGGTATACCCACTTTTGCTTGTGACCAGACACTAAATTTACACTCATAAATTTTGCTTACTGAGCTCAGGTTCGATTCCTAAAATAAACATCCTTAGCAGACTTTTAAGCTGTTATTTTAGTCTTTGAGTTAGTAATACCAAAAAACTAACACCTCTGTCAGACACTGCCTAAGACCAGGTTTGCCTCAGTATGTCTGTTTACCAATAAAATGAATAGGAACATCTCCAAACTCAGGAAGTTGAGACTAGTCTCAACTACAGTCTTCAGACAGCTGAAGAGCTTTCCTTGTGGAGAACAGGGTCTGCTTTTCTTATCTATTTTCCACAGCCTTACTGTGGTAAGAATGAAGAAACATTTCAGCTGTCCCAGGACTGGATTCTCAGTCAATTTTAGTTTTAACGTGCGGATCCGAGTACCTATGACAGGTTCTTTAGACTGAAGACGGGTTCAGTGATTCACCACTCGAAGTTAGTTAAGGGTATTTAATGCCAGCTTTTAATGTGCAGAGGGAGTATGGTGGTGGAAGATTTGATTTTGTGGTGGTTTTTTTAAGAGAATGATGTATCATAGTTGTCTTTCTGCATACATTTACCATCTAGTTGTATACCAAAGTATTTGCTCCAGTATGAGCTCTATGAATATCAAATAATGCATAAAGATAGAAGTAGATCTCACTTGAGAAAATTGTCTGCTCAAATGGAAGACAAGCTGTGGACAAAACTCTCCACTCTTTTATTTTTATGCCTATATAATTGAAAAAATCATTTTTAAGGCATTAGTCACACACACAAAATCACACACAGAATCACACACAGAGTATTCTTCAGTATTCTTGCTTATGACCTTAGATTTCAACTAACTACCATTTCTTTTTGAAATATTTGAAGATGTTTTAAAACAAAATATATAATTGTTGTATTTTTCTGCCTGTCACAATGGAGATGAAAGAATCACATATGAATTGGTGGAAAATATACTGCTACAGCATCTGAGTGAGGTTTTCAGCTTGTTGGACAATTTTTTTCCAATTTATTTCTTTGATTGAGTATTATTTCATTTTCATGGTAGGAGAAAGGGACTTATCACCTAAGCTGTTCTAACTAATAAATGTGAATATTAGTTAAAAAGTCAAGAGTGTCTGCTCCATCTGTGTCAAGGTTAAATTGATACTTTTTGTCATGACCAAAACTGTGGTTAGAAGTGTTCCTTTGGGAAAGAGTCCCATCAGTAGAATGAACTCTCCTGTGTACCAAAAGAAATTACATTGAAATCTGGAGCTATTTCATGCCAAGGAAAAGATGACATTGGTAAACAGAGGAAGTGGGAATCAGTAACAGAGCTGCAGGGAAAAATATCTTGAAAAGATGCCTTGATTTGCAGAGAATTTGTGTGTAATTCTATGCTCTTGAGAGCAGGTTTATTCCATTCTTATTGTTCTTTTAAAAGTTACACAGGTTTCCTTCTGCATTCTTAATATGTCAAAAGAAAACCACAAATCCTGTAATGTGAAACCTGAAGCAGATTTGTTCAAAATCAAGGCTTCAGCCTGTGAGAATCTGAGTATCACTGACCCATCCAGTTCTTAAAAATTCAAATCATGTACTATTTATTACATTATTCCTCCCACTGCAGAGCTTTGTGGCACACTGAACTTGAAGAAGATTAAGGAATTAAACTAATGGAGAAGAAACATGGCATAAGATCCTGCACATACCCACCTGGATTCCTTTTACAAGTATACCATCTTTAATAGACATGAGTGACAATGACAGACAGGATAACAGCCAGATTTGAATGGATTGGGACAAATTAATACTGATGAAATGCGTCACAGGATACAAACAAAGTAAGATTTATTAATTACCTTTTCTTAGACTAATTGATAAAGATGTAAAACCACAAAAACCCTTAGGCACATGGGTTCCATATTAGGTCTAAAAGTTAAGGCCCCAGGTTAGGCATGAATAAGCCCTATTTTTTAATTTGCTGCTCTAATTTTTCCAGAGGTTCTAGTTATCATTCTTGTAATGAAATAAAAAATGTCGGGCTTTTCTGAGACTATATTAGGTTAGTAGATCCCAGACAAGAGTCTGAAACCTTACATTGATTTGAGAAATTAAAAAATTAGGGTTTTGGCTTGTAGTAGAAAAGGTTTAGGAAGAATTGTTTTGGAAAATCATGCCAATTAAAGATACAAGAAATTATACAGTATTATAAAGCTAATGGATCCAACTGGCCAACCCTTTCACCAATATTAGCTTTTTATTGTCCAAACGAGGTCACATAATTCACATATACCTCAGCTATCCTTCTTTCATCTACATTCAGTTCAGGAGACAATGTGCCTCCCTTACATCAAAACATTGGCAGGTATATGAGGAGCAAAAATTTCTATTAAAAATAGACATATTTTGGAAGACATTAAAAGATTTGGCATCTATGGCACCTGATGGGCTTGCTGTCTATTCTGTTTGTGCTTTTCCTCTTTCATCACAAGCTTTTACAAGATAATACTGAGTCTTTTAAATTTAATTAGGACCTTATTTGATTCTCTTTCTGGATCTGGATTTGGCTCTGTTAATCATGATCTGAATCTTTTTCTGTTCTCCATACCCAGTAAAAATATTATTAGATGACTCTTTGTTGTGGTATTTTGCAATCTAAAATGTATGCTTCTCATTTGAAAGCATTATACACATCACTTCAGCACAGTATTTCAGAGAGAATCATAGATGGACTGGGGAAATTAATAATTCTCATGTGAAGTGCATTCTTTAAATATATATTTTTAATTCTGCATTTATTCACAAATAGTTCTGTAGATTTCTTCTCACTACTAGCAAAATGATAGACTTTTCTTCCCTGACGTTTCCATTTTCTTAGGACTTCTTAACCAAGACATTACTGACTGTGATTACATGGGAAAATCATGTTCAGTGAGTTACTTCTGTAGGGATAAACTGTAGGAGGATACTGGCTTGAGCACTGGGAATACTGGCTTGAGCACTGGAAAACCATAATGTGAGTGCAGAAAAAAAGTTTAAGTATGAGGACAAAAGTTATGCAGGTCCAGCCAATGGGCCTGACCCATACTAGTAATTTAATAGTTCTTTTATCAAATATAATAAGGTTTCTTTTCACATTTATATATTGTCATATTCTACTTTATTGAGCTCAGCATGTTAGCCTAAGAAAACTACATTTAATTTGGGTTGTAGATAAATTTCTTAATTTGAATATGGGAGATGCTGCTCCCTGATGTTTATCTCAGGAACCATAATAGTCAGACAAATCTCAGCAAAGGCTTTAGTATAGAATTAGTCTGGAAATGTTATTTTCCATGAGAATATTTAAGTAAAAGCATGCCTAATGTATTTTGGTTAGAATTTTAAATACTTCAGTGTTAAAATGTTAAATCACTGCCATACATTCCTCTTTTCACATATAGGCTGGGTTCGCCTCCTAGATGTCAAATATTGTTGTGTTCAATGGGACCACTCACACAATTGTGGGATTTTTGCAGCACTTAACAGTTTGAGGAGCCAACAGAGTGTGGGAACTTGTGAAGAACACACTATAGTACCCCAGTATTGAAGACTGTTTTCAGCAAATGTTATTATTAGAAAAAATTCTATTTTGCAAAATATAAAACTAAAAAAAGGCAGCAGGGAAAATCTAGATTCTTCATGCAAATACATTTGAAAGAAAATCTTGTGTACAGTCCCTGATACATTTCTATTTCAAATCTACTTGCTTGATGGATTCTCATTTTGCTATTAGTATTTTGATAATAAATGTAATTTGTTTATTACATGGTAACTCTCAACTTCAGATGATAATATTATGCCTACAAAAATGCAGAAACTACCAATGCCAGCACTGCTTTCAAGTCCGTTCTTTAAAGAAGTTCCATTTATCAAGTAGAAGCACCAGAATCCTGAACCAGACTTTATGGATCTAAAATCTAAGGATCTCGCCTAATTTAAACAAAAATATACATTCCAGAAGAGATGATCCATACCCAAAAATACAAAAAACTAAACAATTTGTAGGTTGAAAAATAAAGCATTGTCATTACCTTTACACAAACCATATTTCTGTGCCTGTGAAGAAGAGAAATTTGTATTGTGGACTCCATTTAGGTCTATCTCATTCTACTACTTTGCCTGGTGGGGATCAATGAGCATTACCACTAAACTCACCTTTTGTAAAACTCCTGTCAGTAGTCCAGCACTGAAATCAAACATAGGGTTACAATAGGTCTTCACATTTTTAAAAGATCCTTAAAGAGTGCCTACAAAACAGTAATACAGTTAAATTTTTCTTCTTGCCATTGAGATTTTCTCTATAATTGGAGAGTTCTGTTTGCCACTCCTATATTAACACCAGTGAGTCATGAACTCTTTAAGAACAAGGGCATAAACCCAGGGAATTCATTCATGTCATACCTGGGGTTCTATCTTTGATATTTGGCATCACCCCAAGCAATGCAGGACTTTAAGGCATGCTAATGTAGTATTTGCATACGAGCCAAAAGCCTTTTTTTTTGTCTCTGGCCTGTCTTTATTTACCTTATAGCTTAGGCATTCTTAAAATGCATTTGTGTGGATGAGCTAGTGCAAAGGAGATTATTAGTGCATTTTGAGCAATGAAAACAAGCAAGCTAAGCAGAAAACACTTTTGAATTTTTCTAGCTTTACGTTGTAGGTTCACAGCTCCTTCCACATTGTGCTGTCAGCGTATTTTACTAGCCTATATCATTTTTATAGATCATGAACAGTAGAGGCCTAAATTTTGACCCCTGTCGGGCCCCAGTAAATCTAGTTTTCCACAATCTAACATAGCTCCTCTGTTTTCTGTTTTTCCATCGGCACTTTATCCACTCCCATGTACTTCCCTAGATCCTGGCAACTTTTAGCTTAAACAGAGACCAGTAGTATGGAACTTTGTCAAAATGTTCTGAAGATCCAAATAAATTATGCTGTGTTTTATCAGCTTTGTCTGCAGCCTCCTGAAGCATCAAGTTAGCCAAGACCTTTTCTTTCTAAATCATTCTTGTTATCTCTGTTAGTTTAGCACTATGTATTTACTTTTATAACGTGTCCTCTACTATAGTCTGTATTAAATACCATAGTGATGGGACTGCAGTTCCTTGAGAATGCCCTTTTCAACTTTGTGTGGAGCTGTAGTATATTATCCATTCATTTCATTTGCGGTATGTTAACTGAATAAAACAAGCTTTCCACTAGTCTACTGCAAGGCGACCCCAAGTGCTTCATGAATCCTAATGCCTTTTTTTCCCCCCCTCAGATTTCTATTTAATGTTCCACAGTTCCACAAAGATTTCCACTGCTGCTCCATAAAGTTTGTACAGATTCATCTTTGCAGATTTATACTGAATATTGTGAAGCCTATAAGGTTTTTACAGCAGAAGTTTTTGAAATGTGCTCAGCAATGTATAAACCCTTCAAGAGATAGTTGAAATATTGTAGGCTATTGTTTCGTGGTCAGAGGACCTCTGTGCTGTGAGTTAAATAAGTTTTCATTACAGCATGGATTACCACATTTTGTAATGATTTTTGATTTGCCATCATTTATAAAGTGAGCTCTTGCTGGGATAAAACTCATTTTAATAATGTTTAAAACTGGCTACTTTGTGAATCTCAGTGACTTAATATGAAGCCAACTTCTGAAGAATATTGAAACAATTTAGTTTTCCAAATGCGTATAGGTGAAAAATTTCTTCTCTTAAAAATCCATTCACAGAGCTCATTCTAAACATACTTATGGGTTTTTCATGTTTTATCTTTGAAACTGTAAGTTTCTTTAGACTTCCTTTTCACTTCAAAGCTAAGGTAAAGAATGACTAACATTTACATCTCTGGTATTTTGAACCATTGGAACTACTTTCATCAGATTCATCAGATTTCTTCTTATTATAAACCAGCTGTACACATGATGATCAGAATAAACGTGGACTTGTTAAGTCACTATTATCTGTGACATTAATGTATCAAGTCAAAATGAGCCTGAAGCTACACTCCTGTTGGCTCTCAGAAGACAGCAGAGGTTCTTTATTAAATAAAGGACATTGGGTTTACTTAGAAGGCTCAAATCAGCTGCAATGTGTAGGTTTCCAGCAGCATTTGAGAAGATTCAGGATGTTCTCCGGAAAAAATCCCCTAGAAAAGGATATAAATCCTTGTAGTTTTTGGGCCATGCCGACTAGACCTTTGCAGATGTCTTAGGCAATCTGCTGTGTCAAAGTGGCATGAGATAATTGAATTCACAATAAAGTGTTAGAGACTCCTGTATCTTTAGATACACTTACTGAAGATGTTCTGTCAGGTCTAGTCACCTTAGATGGTATCAATCTATCTATGATCTATCAATCAATTATTTATGGTCTACTGAGAAATAGGCTCTTCCAGTGCACAACCCATCCTATCTTACTGTAGGAATCAGAGGAGAAATCAATCATATCCAGGAATCTCCTTTTCTCTCCCTTTCTTGTCTCTCCCTTGGGTTCTGTATAGATCCTGTGGTACAGGTTTTGCTGGCCTGCATGTGTAGTATGCCCCAGTTCTGGCCAAATACCAAAATCCATCATCAGTGTAGTACATGAGACACAAACAGGACTGAAGCCTCCTTGCTCCAGTGAGTTGATGGGCGCCTCACTTTAATGTAAAACAACAACACAACATGCAGAATTGGGAAACAACATGTTTATGTCCACGTGTTCCTCGTCCAAGGTACTAAACTCCACTGAGGACATCCATCCACACAGGAGTACCTAAAAAAACCCATGGGGAGGTACCATTGTACTAAACTCCTTTTGTTTAAAAAATTATTTTACATAATGAGGTTATTAGGTGGGCAAGTCTCTCAGTGATATTTCCATTTCTAAACAGAGAAGGGATTTCAGCCCAAGGTTAAACTACTCTAATTCTCGGGCTATATTTCCTCCTGGAACTAGCACTGCAATATTACAGTGTACAGAGAAAATTTTACAGAGCTATATAAACAAAGGACCATCTAGATGTGCTGTTTACTTTCAGTGTATTCAAAGAAGCAGCAGCTGTAACACTTAAAAGCAAAATATAAATTGATCTAAATCCCCAGTCAATTCACCCTCATCTTTCCTGTAGTGCTGTATTTTATGGCATTGGTTAGCATGACTCAGTAATTTAAGAAAAAATCTTGAGGTTGCCGGCTGAACTACTGGCCTTTTGCTAGCTTGCTATGACATTCAAACTGCAATTTAAATTTTAGCATGCAAGCCACCAGCCAAAAGGGAAACTAAACTAAACTAAAGTAAACAAACAAAGAACCCAAACAAAATATAAAACAGTCCCCAAAACAAAAACAGGAACAAATGAAAAAAAAAAAAAAAAAAAAAAAAAAAAAAGAAAAAGGAAAAAAGGAAAAAAAGGAAAAAAAAAAAAAGAAAAAAAAAGAACCAAACCAAACCAAACCAACAAACAAACAAAAAAAAAAAAAAAGTGAAACCAAACTAAGCCAAACCAAAACAAACCAAAAACAAAACAGAGAAAAAATCAAGAATAACAAAAAAACACACAAAAAACCCCACAAACACAACCAAAAAACCCAACAAAATACTCCACAAAAAACCACAAACCAGAAGGGGTGGGGGAAAGGTGCTTAAGACAAGACTGGGAAAAGAGAAAAAAACTGACTCTGTTCAATAATCCCACATGGTCATTAGCTGTAACTTTTTTTTTTTTTTTTTTGCTTTTTTTTTTTTTTTGTGAGAAAGTGTAATAAGCCTGCATTGATCTATGGACCTTATTCTTTGGGGAAATATGAGTCACAGATGCATAGTTTGGAGACACTCTTAAAAATATTATCTCTCAAGTGTTGTGTGAAGCTTTACAGACTTCTTCCTGCAAATCTTCTATGTCACTGTTAGAACCAAGTCCAAAATATTTACATCTAAACAACTTATGGCATCTGTCAATAAAAATCGGTCTGCTCCAAAACATTTCTAAGTGCAACATTTAAAACTGCATAAACAGGAGTGAACTAGTAGCAGTCTAAAGTTGTCATCATTGACAGTTATGATTTATCTTAACTCTCCCTAGCCATTTGGCTAAAGTTTTAAGTAAACACTTTCAGTCTTCCTCATGTTCTCTTTACTGCCACCTCCCACTAATAAGAGATGTTGCCAAGAAAAGCAGCCAGACAGTTCATTTACCTCCCAAACTTGCCTGAAAGTAGCTTGCCTGGTTTAGACAAGGGTCGAAACTACTACTGCACATTTTCAACAGATGGAACAATGCTTCACAAATTATTTACATTGAAGTTATTTGCTTTCAGGATGTATGTTTAACGAATGGTTAGTTGAATGAAATATTGCAGCTCAGACAGAGAATGCAAGCAATTCAAGCAAGCCATTTATGGTGATAGATGTAGCTGTGATACTTAATTTTCTACAAAGCATTGCAGCACTTTGTCCTCATTCTTCAATAGCTCCTTGAATCTGGCAAAAGTATGGTTTCTATTTTCACCCTCTTCCTCCTCTCCTACCCCCTCCCCTGCAGGCATATTTCCCTAATCAGCTGTGTTCCAATAATACCTTACACTGATAAGACATTCTCTCATTAACAGATCTTCAGAGATCTTCACAGATATGATGAAGAACCCATAATTATCACCATTTAAAAAATGAAGACATGAAGGCATTACAAAGTTTAATGTGTTAATTGAAGCCAGCCAACTAAATACAGACATAAAAGCCAACTAAAAACCCAGCTCCTCCTTCTCTGTTCAGTCTCAGATACTGTGCTATTTTTCTTAAGAAAGCATTTGAAGCAACGTCACTGCTGATAGCTCCCACTAACATGGTTCTGAAACTTAAACCAGGAGAAAGAATTACATAAGAATCATTTCCAGTGATTGCTGAAGGAGAAAATTCATATGGAGTTCCTCTTGTCACAATCTGCTTGAATTGGACAGCATATCACTTCTATATAACATCCCATTTCTTCAAAACATTTACGAAAATAGCAGAACCAAGCCACCAAACATACTTAGGTAATTTTTAGGCAGACTTGTTGAAAGAAAATCAGAGAGCAAATTCAAAAAGAAGGAGCACTTCATCTTGAAATATTTTCTTCTCCATATCAACCCAAAGCAAAAAAGTCTCCTGTTGCATTTAGGTTTCTGATTTAAAGGTGTCTTTAATATTCTGTTTTTCAGTAGATTAATAAATAATTTCTCTAAAACTTCAGGCTACTAATCTGATTAGGAGAAGTTTAGGAAAGGAAAACAATAATAATGTTCCTGACATCAGTAGACTTCTGTTTGGACCTGAAAAGATGGAAAGACCATATAGAATCCCAAATAAATGTTTAACATCCTGAAGAATGAGAAAATATCAAGAAAGGACTTACCTCAATTTGTGGATCGCCTTGTTACTTTCTGTTCTTCCAAGAGGAACATGAGATAGCACTTGCCGGGTGGATCTTCTGCCTTTTTATTGGACCTTCAAGGTTCTCTCACCCTTGTAGGAAACAAGGTGAAAGCTAAGATTTACCAGCCTTTCCTTAGGCTGTGGACATCAGAATGGACATGCCTGAAAAATCAGTTTTGTCTGAACTGGTGTCTTATAGTTTTATTCTTCATGTCTTTGAATTTATCCCCAAATAATTTTATATCTAAGACATGTATAAAACAGAAAAAAATAGGTTTTAAGAAAAAAGGTAAAGTTCTTTATGACAGATATGGAAACATCTACAAAAGCATAGGAAAAAAGTGATATCCCATAATTTAAAAATTACTTTAGCTTCTCCGCTATCTAAGATTTTCTTGCACCCTGTATTCTTCCTTTCCTAAGGATAGTGTCATTTCTTCCTTCTTCATCTTTTATTTCACCAGAATATTCTTTTATGACCTTTTATTTAGTAGGAAATCCACTGTGAAGACATACTTACAGTATGCGTCCTTTTCCCATTCTTTCAGCTTGGACTTTTTTCAGCCTTTTCCTCTACCTTGGCAGTCTGTTCTGAAATTATATTTATTCAAAGTTATACCCTTATCTGGCATATTGTTGCTTAAGTGACCAATCTGTTTTATGCAACCATTTGCAGGTGGTTGTTAAATTTTATAAATCATGTCTGAGATGGTTTCACAGGACACCTGTTTTATCTAGCCTCTAGGACCAATTCACATGATATAGCTTTAGGCAAAAAGTGCTCACCCCTTTAGCCTCTCTATACAAGAAATGGGGTAGAGCTAAACCCCTCTATAGAGCAATTTAGTGCATTAATAGCTCAGTGGGATGTAAATCCATAAAGCTTCTTATGGAACTCAATGCACCCCAGCAGTGATGAAGGCTGTACTGGGCTGTACCAATAGAAGCATAGCCCAAAGGGTGAGGGAAGTGATTCTTCTCTTATTTGGCCCTCATTAGACCCCATCTGCAATATTGCATCCAGTTTTGTACTCCCCAAGTTTAAAAGACATCAAAAGCTGTGGTGGTCATCACTGGAGTGCAAGATTTAGGAGAAAAGCTGAATGAACTGAGGCTGCTCCTACTGGAGAAGAAATTACTTTGAGGAACTAAGAGTATCCCACCCATACCTACAGGAAGATCAGGCACTTCACTGATGTGTGGGATGCGAGGATGAACGACAACAGTCATAAACTGAAACATGATAAATTTTGACCAACTATGAAAAAAAAAAAGTATTTTCAACATGAGGATGATCCAACACTGGAACAGACTGCCCACAGAGGCTGTGCAGGATCCACTCTTGTAGGTTTTCTAGATCCTGCTGCTAAAAGTCCCAAGAAACTTGACCTTACATCTGACCCTGCTCTGAGCAGGACATTGAAGTGGAAACCTCAGGAGGTTCTTTCCAATGTGGATAATTTTAACATTCTAAAAAATTAAAGAGGAAAGAAATCTCTAGCTTCAATCCATAAAAATGGGATCAAATACTGTCTTAAAGCCCATAAGTCATTTGTCTTCCATCTGTGTAAGTCAAGATACAACTGAAGTGCATGGCTACAAAATGGAACAAAAATGCTAGAAGTGAAATAGAAATAGGCCACTTGGTTTTATGTTTGTGAGAACTATTTTAAGCCAGTGTTGCTTACCCTCAAGTGAACAACTCCCTTGTGTGCTCCCTGCCACAACAGAGGACATGATACCTGTTTCCCAGCTTATGGGCTGTGGCACTTTTAATCTGTTTTCTGTGTAACATCAGAATCAGAGAAATAAGTAATATTTATCCAGCAGTATACATGGCATGGAGAATGAAGCATTACAAGCCACTAAAATAATGGAGAAAATGAAGCAGAGGGGGCCTGAAAGACTAAAAATCAACACAAAGTAATTTAAATACACACTCAATTAAATACATCAAGACCTGTGTCCAAGAACGTCCTGAATGCTAAAGTACGAATGTGAAGAATGGAAATGCAAACACAATTTAAAATTTCATTTACATTTATTTGTGCTTCTTCTGCCTGAGAGGTTTGCATGATCTTGAGAGCTGTTCTAGAAACCCTAGTGAGCAGTTCAAGCACATCTTGAGAGAAAAAGAGTACTCAGAAACCATGAAAAATACTAGAAATCCTAGAAGCTGAGAAAGAAAAGCAGGAAATTTTGTTTGGTCTCCTATTTAAATGAAGGACAGCTTGATAACTGCCAGCTAATATTTTTAATTAGAAAGAAATACTTCAGCTGTCTAGCAGCAGAATCTGTAGTGGTTAGAAGCCCAAGGACAGAGGATGTAGGAAACACAAGGACAAGAATGGAGCAATTTGACTCACACCTGAAAAATTTTCCATGAGTACCATATAATATTAAATAGCAGCATCCTTCCATCATTTCAGTGGCCTTTTCTTTAGAGGGAGTTGAACACAAATTGAATAATGTGGAAAAAGTTTGGCTGAGAGAGGTTAGAATCTATGGTTTGCCACGTTGTCCCTAGCAATTAAAAAATTGTCACCAGCAGGAAATATCCCTTCTTTCGGAATAGCTCATTTCTCCAAACTGGGAGTGCTGTGCATATTAGAACACATATATAAATGTGAATATAGCACAGTGTGTCATATGTAACATAACAGCATCCAGAGCAGGCTGAATAATATTAAATGGAAAGTATGATTTTATATTATTCAATATTTAATATGTTGCAACTATTTTAAGTGTGTGTAAACTCATTTATCAAAAATTTCTGCGCATGTTATTCAGAGAATTCAGAAGTTATTTTCTGTATTTGATAGCATGGCAAAAATATTCAAAAGGAGTGTGATTTTGATTCATTTTGTCACCGAGTCTTTACTCAACATGAAAGGCATCTACTTTCTTACAGTAAAATTAAAGAGCTCACACTTTTTATTTACCTTCAGAAATTATAACTCCAGCTTCTTCTGGAAGTCCTACCAGTGAGACTTGGGTTTAGCAGAAATGCACCATGTTCTGGAGTAACAAGGCAGATGATTCCGTTGCAGACCTTCAGTTTAATTAGATGATTTAGCCAAGGAGACTGCCTTGAATGCAGACACATTGCTTGGGATCAGTGTCACAGAAAAATTATGCCAGTGAATACTGGCTAAACAAAACCATGTAAACACCATGCATTGGTGTCTGCATTGAAACCCTACCAAACAGAAATAGAAATGTATTAACATTAAGTAAAATCAGGTGGAAAAGGAGTTTGATATGATTCAAGTTGTCATACAAAGTCAAAGTTTATCAGTAATTTATGATAAGAAAATTTAAAAAAATGTTGATTCTATTTAATTAAACAGTTTACTGGAAATTGATTAAACCAATGTACTTGCCCACACACAAGTATCTAAAATCTTCTATCCTTTTATTGCTTTTTTTATAACTGCTATGTAATCTTGAAAACAAATTACAAACATCTGATAGTTTTGGGGGGATAATGTCTATATCTGGTCGACTGTGGTCATTGCTGTTGGAATGCTTGGCTACAAATCACAAATTTCAAATAGCACATGCTGATGTGCAATTGCTGGATCATGTAGACCACTTCCTCCTCTTTGTATTTTGCAAGATGACACATGCTTGGATGAAACAGCAAGCCAACAGTTAATTTGCCCATTTGTTTTGTGCGTGCGGACAATGAAAACCACGGAAGGAGTGGAGAAGCTGTTTGGATCAGAATACTGTAGTTCAAGCCCAGTTTTTATACTTTATCTTTGACTCACAATATCATTATTAACAACATGTTTTTTGCAGTTTATTGTGTCACTGTTATTATTTATATAGTATCATAAATGTACACCAAGGTTTAAAGCAATGATCCATAAACTTTAACTGAATGAAAATGGAACAGAAATCAATCCTGGCACCTAAACTGCTCTCAGCTTTGGAGAAAAGCTGTTGAAAATGCAATGTTAATGGCAGAACTTGCATTTTTTGAGAGGCTGGATCAAACCCACATGCTTGAACTTTGGCAAAGTTTGGATGCAGACCTCAACTTTTCTAGTACTTGGTGCAGTTAACTCTGCAGAGCATGGTTAACAAAGGTGGTGTCAGAAAACCTCCTCTACTTTTCAGCCATTTGCATTATGCAGAGGTGAAGCATTAATCTTCTGATAAGTTCCATTATTGTGGTCTTTTCAGGAACAAGTACTGAAATCACTGTCTGACTACAAAAAGTGCTGAAAAAAACATGCATTAAATCATTAATAACTAAACGTAAATGTCGTCTTGGCTGCTTCTAGAGACCTCAGTGTGGTGTGGGATAAAAGTGATGTCTCTCCATTTATTCCTCTGATGACTCTAAGTCTTGCCACTCTGAGGCAAGCTGAGCAGCTGCAACACCCACATGCAAGTCCTGGAATTAAATTTTCTAGCACTTAGAAAATAAGCTGACATATTTTCTTAAATGGTTAAAATACAGTCATTTCTGGTTTAGGTCTAGAGCAACCTGTGAGACTTTCATTCTAATTAAAAATATTAGCTGGCATCTCTTATTTTAAAAGACCATTATATTATGATAGAATTTTCCTGTTTATAAAATGCAAAAAGGATGAAGAATGATTAAAAGGCAACATTAATTGACACTTCAAAATTCTTTATGGTTTTGAGGGAAAAGAGGCATGGATAGTTTTAATCTATTTTCCTACAATACAATTTGAAGTGAAGACATTTTATACTCTATAAGATTAATAGTTTCCTAATGAAATGGTCCTGTAGCTTTTGAAAGCAAGTATTCTACAGAAATAGACTAAGTTTCTGTAAAAGTTGCTTGAAGTAAATGATGAAAAATCAGGTATTTAAAATATCTCTAAATCATGTAGTGAGGGTTCTATGTGATGATTGCTTTGATAAAAACACTACTGAGGACATATATCTAATACTATGTTTTCTGTTGAAGTCTATGAATGTTTCTATAAATCTAACAAGAAAGGCACTTTCCTTATTTTCCTCACTTGCAAAACCAAATCTTTCATCTAGTTAGAAGGAAAGGGATCCATGATTTATAAACAAGTCTATTTCCAGGTTTCATAAAGCCATAAATGCTAAAATGGAGTAAATAAGAATCATCTACTTCTGCTAACTGGTAAAATCCTGGCTCAAATTAGGGTAATTATAAGAACAGCAGTGACAAATTCTCAAGAAGTCTTGATTGGGATGTTTGTGCCATAGACTGTCTCAATCTATGATGTTTAGGAGTTTTTTCTACAAACCAGATATAGGCATTCTGTATAAATATTTTAAAATATTTGCTAAAAAACAAAACCATATTGAAGACATATTTTAAAACTTACTTTAAACTGGCTTTAGTATTTGCATAGCCATCGATGTTTATTCTTTGATCTGACACAGAAAATCTAAATCTTAATAATTTTCTATCACCAGAGGTCATTTCAGCCATCCATACAACAAATCTCAGCTTTTGCCAATTCTCCAATTGCTTAGTGGTGATAAAAGAAGAGAGAGAGTAAAGAAGACTCAAAAAAACCTGAGCTTTCCCTACTGGCCTTCCTTGTTAATGTTCATTGTATCAGAGCAAAAGACATCACCTCCAAGGCAGCTGGAGATGCATGAGGCAGAAAATCCTGCTCTGAAGAACAGCACATGAGGGAATGATCTTGTCAGGTGCCTTTCTTACTTGCTGAAGGGGTGACTGTGTTGTTCCTAAAAGATTGCCTAGATCTTGACTGCCTGGTTTCTGTTGTGTTCCTTCTCGAGGTCCAGCCCCCAGGCTTGTGACAAGGTGCTTTAATTTAAAAGGGAGAGAGAAGAAACAACATGTCAAGTTTCAGAATGTGAAGAAATTGTAATAAAATGTGACACCATCTGACCCAATAACCAAGAAAACAGATGGCCTCATTTTTATTTTTTTAATGAAAAAATATTATTCTGTTTGTTGCATGGCTTGTGATTTCTAAATGATTGGGGCTAGAGACAGGAGCTGTATCACCCCTCTGCATTTGATTCATCCATTTACATTGTACTTTTTAGACCAGACTTATAAGCACAGCTTTGAACCTGCAAGAGCATCCTTGTTAATACCTATTAGTTTTATCTGTAACAGAATCTAAAGGCTTTCTGGCCATGCTTCCACATCCTCTTCCCAGGTGTCTTCAGCTCCTATGAAACATGCCAGGTAGTTCTAACCTTAAGAAACTAGAAAGTAAGCTGTGTAGGAAAACCTAATTTTTCCTTGTTTCCCTTCCACCTAAAATACATCAACATTTCAAATACTTTTGCATATATTTTTGCATATGATTTTTTTTCTAAATAAAATCATATAGAGACATCAAAGTGTCTGAAATCAGTTTGTCTTTAAACAGTATTCACCTGAATCAGTGAAAAGAGCTACTACTTTGGTTATTCATTGTCACATTCTTATGCTTTAACCTACCTTTCCAAAGTGTACTTCTGACAATGCACATGCTTTGATATTTTTGTGCCATTTCTAAAAGTTATTCTCCCATGGAAAAAAAAAATTTTGAGAGTTTTGGTCTTAAATCGTCCTTTAGCTAAGCCATGATACACAATTCTAGGAATAAGCAGGGATTCATCTCCCTGTAAGAGAAGTCTTACTTTTCTCTATATAAGATCTATTACTACTTGTTAATTCCATTACACTTATGTGTTGTAAATCCGAAAGAACATTGGAGTATAATCTTGGTACACATTAATATCCACAATGCTGCTATCTCACCGGAAGCAGGTTTTAAGGATAGAAAAAGCAGCACTAGCCTGACTGAAAATGTAGTTGAACATTTCTTCCCAAGCATAAGGGGATGTGGGAGAGGGTGCAGAGGCGTCTGTGATGATGATAAGAACTGGCACCATTAGTGAAGTGATGGTGAAAGTTGACTGAACAATCCGACGTTAGATTTGATAGGGGCTGTACCAAGGATAAGCCAAGGCCAAGTGTTTGTGAAGAGAGTGGGAAATAGTTCAGACTGCAGCAATGCAGAATTTCTAGTTAAATTTAGATTTGTTATGAATTCACTGGAAACACCAAATCCTATCATAGATGTATAATACACGTATGTGGAAGAGTGAAATTGTCAGAGGAGAATAAGGTGACACATTTTTATCCAAAATCTTACAGACGGGATATTCTGGACAGGTCACAAAATACCTTTTCTCAGGTCTCTGAACCTGGAAATTCTAATAGTTTTATCATACCATCTAGTAAGTTACCAAAATCACAAATTCTTCCTGGTGACAAGACAGTTCTAGCTCACCAAGGATAATAATATGTGTCCCAAAGCACAGACCAGCATTTCCTGTGTACATGGATAATTGTTGGGCCAAAAATCACTTTCACTCTCTTGTACTTTCTCTTAATGATCATTTAAATGCATATAGTGATCTAACTCTATCGTGAGTGTTTTCAGCCTCAGTGAAGTTGACTCAGTAGTGAAGATACTCAGATGTTTGCTGGTGACTTTGGTTTGTGTCTTCCTCCCACCCCTGTGCCCTGCAGCTGTATAAGGTAAGGCATTTTTCTGGAAGAGGCAAGAGATGGCTTCTGATGCCCTGATACAAATTAGAGAATCCAGATTTGGCTGTACTCTGCAAACCTCTGCTACCGGGTAGGAAAGAATTAGTGCTACCTTCTCCCATTGAGTTTGATCAATTTAGCTCGCACTTCCTATTTTCTGTTGGAAATGAAAAAAGTTAATTACGGCCTAAAATAAACCTACTATACTAAACAAACTTTATTTTATTTTCTCAATATGTCAAGACATACTAAACCCATCACATTTGCTTCTCTCTGTAAAGCCTTTAAAGTTATACATATTCACATAGTGTTCCTATAAACATAAGAAGATAGGTCTAATAAAGTTTAGTTTCCATTTTAGCATCCAAAAATTAAATATGTATATAATTGTTCATTTATTTTGGTTTTGTTGTTTTTGTTTATTTTAATATAAAGAAGTCACCAAAGTATGCACCCATTTGCAACTTTTCAAAGAAAGCCTGAGGACGTTACCATGGAAGGCTGTAAGAAAATGGCTGAATGCCATTCCCAAGTGACATGAAGTCATACATGTTTATTGACTCTGATTTCAGCTACTATTATGTTACGCTTTCAAAGTGTTCTGAGATGAATATGACAAAACTAAGGAAACCTTCTGTAAGGTTTCTTCCTTTTATGGGATGCTATTTTGTTCTGAAAACTTTGTGGCAGAGAAACAAAACAGCTATTCTAACTTTGCCATATAACTAAATTGTAACTTTAGTTTTTTTATGTTTAACTAATACACTCTTTCCAGAAAGACATGATACGAAGATGCTGTGAGCTAAAGCCTCCACTAATTCTGTGGATCTGCAAAAAGTTGATTGGTGATTCTGCATTATTTTAACCTAAATTTCTTTTCCAATTGCTTTCCACAAACAGTACAATTCCATTGTTTTAGCATCTTTCTTCTATATAAAGCTTACAAATCTTGACTTCCTTATTAATTTAAGTTTCTACAGTTCATCTGTAAATGATTCTGAAATCATGTAACAGTTTTCTTCAAGAACAGAGCTCAAGATCAATTGCCCTTGAAAGAAAGTTACTACAGGTTGAAATAATGAATCTATTAGAGGATGAACTGCAATGCCGGTAATGAGGATGAATGAGTTTGAGCAGGATTTTGAGTAACATCAAGATGAAACTGATTTTTGAGATAACAAATACCATTTGGTGTCTGTCTAATGCTTGGAATTAATTTGTCCAGTCATGTCTGACAAAACTCTGTATATTCCTGTACTTATGCGTCCAAGCTCTGTTGTTGTACTTTGCTATGGCAACAACAGCACTCAACGTTTTTATCAGGAACACAGTGGACAATAGTTTGGTCTTTTTCTATCTCTTTCTACACATAACACTATTGTTGTTGTTTGGGATTTTTTTTTTTTTTCCAAAAAACCTCTTCCCACTGTGCCATTTCAAAAAGCCTTATTTTCTGTGGTGACCCTTGGGAGTCCTGGCCTTTCTCAGTGCCACAGCTTGGCTCCGTGGTGACACAGAACAGGCTGCTCTGCTGGAACCGCCTGTGCAACCAGCTGCCACATTTTCTGCTGATAGTCTGGGCCTCATGTCTTGGTCAAGCAGTCCTGATATCACATCCCCTTCCCTGGGAACTGTGCAGACCAAAATGCCACTCATAAACACTGGGACAGTGGCTTGAATAACTGATAGGGAAATTCCCCTGTGGGTAAAATTCCTGGTCAATTAGCAGCTTCCAAGTTGCATCAGGATTTTTATTTAGATTTTCCATACCCTGATATGGCTGTGTTTGAGCCTTCAAACCACTTTAAGACAGATGCACTTGAATAACATCTAATCATACAAAAAGGATCAGAGAAAGTAGGTCATTAAAGCAGACACATAATTAAACTTTTCATTCACAGGAAAAAAAGCACTATGAAAAATAGTTGTGATCTTGTTGGAGAACAAAGTTGTTAAGCTTTCATATTTAAGATTTATAAAATATCATTTTAATTCCAGCGAGTCTTTAGTTAGTCTCCTTTTTGAATGGCTTTAATTTAATATAGGCATAATTGCAAACTAATGTATTGGGCAGTCAAACATCTTACCAGCTTCTTTCTAACAAAAGCAATTCAACAAAATCAAGATAAAGTCATTAAAATTTTGGTTTTTGGGGATCTGTATTGCAAAAAAATGCCCAAAAGGAAAACAAATACTTACACATATTATATAAAGGTCTTTTTTTATTTTTATTTTCTCTAGGGCAAACAAAACAGTTTATTATGACAGATTCTGATTATTTTTAAAATAAGTAGAAGCATACATTCCCATTCACTTTCCTAACTAACTAGGGAGGTTTTCATATGAAAAAAAAAATGCAAAGCTGTCTAGAAGTTTAGGAGAGAAAATACTATGAAATTTGACAGAAGATTGCCTCTACAGGTCTGGTCAAAATTTGAATATTACAGTGACATCTGCTAAAAAAAGCACATGAATATAGATAAAGACGAGTTACATCTTGAAAATCATCTGACTATTTAACTGCAATAACAAATTGCAGATTTTCATTTCATAAAGTTTCCATCTGGCACATGGTTAAAATGCAGCAAGCCCAATTAGTTATTAAGAAAGCAATGCAATCAAGAGCAAAAACAATAGGTGGCAATATCTCCCAGCGAGCTTGTGTGAAGTTCAATGCCCTGTGCAATCTGCTGCCACATCCACTATCAATACTTTCCTTCTGAGTCACATGTGAGTGCTGAGAACACAGAGTGAGTGTGTCCACAGAACGCGATGTACATCCAGCAGGACGGCGTCTGTCCAGCCCGGAGGAAGGACGGACGTCACCCAGCTCTGCTCAAAGACATTGGTGCCTCATGCAGGCAAGGGCAACACATCAGCATTCAGGATCTATGGCAAGCAAGGATTTAATGGGTTTTTGTTCTAAATAAGTGCTGTTCTGCTTTATGCCTCTCTGCATAAACTGAATTTAGTTGCAGAACCACTATGGAGTCTCTAGCTCGCTCACTTCCGTTAAGTAGTAAATGAAATAGTTTTCTGCAAAGAGATAATTTATCCCAGAGCAATTTCTAGGCTTCTTTCTTTCTGTCCTTCATACTTTTTTCAGCTGACTGACTCATATGGCAATGGATAGACCAAAGCAATTCATTTGGTGCTAGTAGCAGCACAGAGGTTGCTGGAAACCAGCAGATCCAGATTTTATTCCTGATTTTGTCACTGAGCTAATTTTCTTTTTTTCTTTTTTTTTTTCTTTTTTTTTTTTTTTTTTGGCCTCCAACACATTTTCTGGTCTATTTAGAATGTGATTGCTCAGGATTAGAGTTTTGGGGTTTGCTTTCTTTACTACATGCCTGAAACATGGCCTCTTGCAAAAGGGTCCTGCTTTTGGCAGAAGTGTTTGTTAACTCCTGGAAGGCAGCTCAGAGAAACTTTGTTGCCTTTGTGTTCTTGGAAGGCAGGATCCTTGCTCAAACAGCAGGGAAATATGGGAAACCAACTATCAACCCTCTTCTTCCCTTCCTGTTCACTAGCTTCTACTGCATTTGAAGAAATTACCATGCAAATGACGCCAGTAAAAAAAATGGTCAGTTAGCCCTCGCTGGGTTTTTCATCCTAATCTATAAATAGAATAAGGATTCGTGGTACAGAGAGCACCACATTTTAGCTTTTGATTCTGCCTGATAAAACACTTTTTGTACTAAAGTCAGGAAAGAACACAGGAACATGATTGACCCTCTATATTTCTCTGCAGCTTTGAAACAGACACATTCAGATATAAAAGGATTTTATATAAAGATTTATTCCTTTGTGCCTACTAACTGACTGATAAAAAAAAAAAAGAGAGAAACAAACAAACAAAACTCCATAACAAGCATCTGTTTAAAATGCTACTTTTTTGCCACAGATTCTAAAGGTTTTAAAGGTTTTAAGCCACAGATTCTAAGCTGACTAATTCTCCAAGAAACTTTGCAGTATATAATGGGAATTTAACCACCTCCCTAAGAATCACCATTCTCCTGTCTTGTGCAGCTGTTTGTGCAGTGATCTCTGTCATAGATCAGCCACAGATGGATAAAGCTATAGACTTTGTTTTCCAGCCTTAAACTAATGAACCAGTCTTCCATTTTGAGTTTGAATTTTGGCCTTCCAGTTATCGATTTTACACTTTTCTCTCTCTTTAAAATATAGTCTAGTTCAAGCCAGATTGAAAGATGTGATTTCCAGAAATATTCATCAAGCCCACTATTTTCCAGAAAACTAAATCAGATACCAGCACTCAGTGCTTGCAACAATTCTTTAAATAATTTACCTGAAATAATTCTTTATGCTGTCAAATGACTGTAGTAAAGGAAAGAAAAGAACTCCTCATAATGTCTTTTATTTAATCATTTAATCAGACCATTTTATGGTGGCACTTCAGCCACTACAATTCAGGTCTGAAAATCACAAACTACTTTCTTTATCAGTTTTGTTGATATTCATCTGATGCTACTATTTGACTCCAGGTTGTATTCTGAAAAATGTTGGTGTATGGTTTGATAAAAGTGGTGCTAAACCAAGAGAATTCTTTTGAAATTAGCAATGTGGTAAAATGAACTTAGAATATGCATGTACCTGTTACTTTGAAATTTTATAGTAGATAAGATGTCCACAAATCATACATGGAAAAATAACTCCTCTTTCACAGAGAGAAAAGGATGAGTTAAATAGTACACATTAAAAGAATTGAAAGTAATAGCTGTTTGGATTCCTGTGTTGCACAGGAGAGAGGATTAGAAGATGGTGATAGTTCCACAATACTTCAAGGCTGTGTCTTTTTCCTACTTCACAGCCCTATAGTGCAACCTTGATAAATACATGAAAGGGTCATTCTCCACATTTCTACATCTTCTAATGTTAAAAGAAACTACAAGCTACATAGCAAAAGCAAGTGAAGAGCTTCTGTGGGCTGGACCTGGCAGATCCCTGACAGCTCTAACCCAGTTACCATGAACCCAGTGGAGATTCTCAAAAAGCACCTGCACTTCCAACCCTTGTCACAACGATGATTTCATTGCAACTGCTGCCCCTGCTCCTACATTCGAGTAATCATCGCAGCATCTTGCCTTAATTATAACCAGACCTCCATTTGATTACCCAGGGGTATCTCAATAGTGGCTTCATTAATGAAAACAGGCTGCTCTCTGTCCCTGGGACAAGTGCAAGAGAAATATTGATTTGATCTCCAGTTGGATATATGGCCAAGCTTGGACAAAAACTGCAATCTATTTTGGCTTTTGTGGTATGAGAGGGGGAGAAAGATCTCCTGAAGTAAGCAGTGTGATGAAAAAGATTTTCTTCTTTTTTTTTTTTTTATTTTAGAAAGTATAATTCATATTTATTTTTTATATTATCAGCTACTTCATATCTTTAATCAGTAACTGATTTAGGTAAAACAAAATGTGCTAAATGAGTTGCTTACATCTCTTTGGAATCGAGCTTCGATTGAGTGATCAAATCTCTTAAGCTCCTTTGAAAACCAGCTCTGTAAGTTTCTTGGGAAAGTTGCTGTTCAAATTGAACAAGAAAAGGAAATGGGCCTGGGGGAGATTCATAGGGTGGAGACATAATAAAGGAAATGAAACACTGAATGCTTTTCTTTCTGTAGATTCACAAACATTTGTTAGATATTTAATTAACTTCATATTTGGTTCTGCAGGCTGGATCCCACATTAGTAACTTCAGCTGCTAAATATGCAAAATCCGAACAGTTATTACTGTTTTAATTAGCAAAATTGTTAGCCATGTTCTCTTGGTGTTGGTTTAGGGAGGCCCCATGAAGTGGAATACAAACATCCAGTGTCCTGCCAGTTTTGTTTCCTATTTTGGCTGATTAATTTAGACACAGAAAAGAGACTCACTTCCTTGCTTTTAATGATTTATTATTGTTGTTATTATTATTATTATTATTATTATTATTATTATTATGCTGAGTACTGAGACCATCCTCAGTCAAGTGCAGACTGAGAGCACTTTGGAGCACTCTCTACCTTTTATTTAATAAAACTTTTCTTATTTTTCCACAACACTCTTCTTACCTCAGGGGACAGAGCAGATCCCCAACCAACAGTGTGTGCTGGTGTGCTGGCGGCCACCCAGCTGGTCCACAGGGAAAAGGGGTCACCTACTTCTGAATCTCTAAGAGATAGTTTGTGGGTTTTGTTGCCTTTTTTAGCTCTATCTCTATGATTTATGAAATAATCATGTCAACCTTCTGCAATATAGGAATTTGTTACAGATTAACACTCCACTATCAGATCCAAATGGGGGAAAGGCAAACGGTTGATGCTGCCTAACTTGGAGAAATATTTGAAGAACTGCGCCTGTAGAGAGGATTAGGAGCCTGAAACGCTTGCCAGTTCACTCATAGCCTGTGATTTAATGAAAATAAGGCCTTGCTCTTATTTACTGCATGCTACCACTTAGTCATCAGCACCTTTCCTTTACTTTGAGGTTTTCTTCTGAAGCTGAAGGAATAGGTTTCTTGTCTTTACTTCAATTTGTGTATATTTGTGTACAAAAATGTCTTTGTCTTACAGCACTCACTGATTTGTTCACCTGAGTTTCAAGTAACAAGACTGTTTTGGAGGAAACCAAACCCATACTTCAGTCAAAAGTAACTCCATTATTTTTGAAAATTAAATATAAGTGTTAAATTTTCTCCAAATTCCAGCATGTAGTTTACTTTTCAATGCAAGTACATAATTTTTATGCTGACTTTTCACAGTACAGCCTATAGTGGCTTTGATGATTTGAAGGCTCTAGACATTATTGAAAAATTCACTTTAATATATTATTTTTTGCAAAAGACATTCACAAAAGTTTTAGCTGCTTGACTGTTTTAACTATAGCACTCAAAAAATGAGCAAATATAGGTCTAAAAAACATAAGTTTGTATAAAATAGGCTTAATTTATGACTTTCTAGTTTTAGGCTGCAGAAGCTGTTTCCTTCACAGGACTTGGGTGAATCTTCAGACTGTGTTATGAAAGATTGGAAGAGACATGGGAAATTGCTAAGCTGGTATTTCACTGCTTTGATTCCCTAAGTATGTAAATTATTTTGTGACCTGTATATGATTTTTATACAGTTTTAATTATAATTTAAAATTGTCAATATAAATTTTAAAGCATTTTTTTGGAAATAAGTCATGGAATAAACTCAGATTTCTACCTTTTTTTTTTTTTTTTTTTTTTTTTTGCTTCACTCAGCTGGTACACTAAATATTTCTGCTCTTACCATAAAATAACCTAAAACATTTGGACACCCATTATGTGAAGGAATATTTAGTATTTTTAAGAAAAGCTCCATACTGCATTTTTATCTCCTTTTTATTTACTAGATCCTCAATCTGTATTGTGTATTTTTGCATAAAACATAAATGCAATGCTTTGACCATTTGTCAGGTTTCTTTAAGGAACAAGGTCATATCTAGTGTTCCTTGTCCACCTAAAATTCTTTTGTCAGTAGAAAGACTGGGGATATAGAAATGGATCCCAGGAGGGATATATAGTAGCTATGAATAGTATGTTAGCTGACCACAAAGCAGAGCTGTTACTGGCACAAAACAGAGACAGCTCATTAGAGAAAAGAATATTGTAGTAGTGGAAGAAGTTTTGCTTCAAATTGCTTTCCAAATGTGGCAGTCAGAAATGAGATGGACTACACCACCTAAAAAGGATGGATGATCTCTAGGTTTAGTTATGGGATTTGAATTCTAGGAGAGATATTTGCCAGTGAAATTTGTGCTAATGGACACACCACAGGCTCTGCTCTGCCTTTGCTTTTTTTTTCTAAATGGAAGTTATTCCACATGGGGATACAAAATTTTTCTTCACTCTAAAGCCCTTAAATGGATTATAAGATAGAGCTTCATATGTTCTCCTATCTTCAGTAGAAAGAGTGAGCCATGTAAAACTGGACAAAGACTAATAATTATTTACCTGGCATGTGAGTTACTTGCAAAAATATTTGTGCAGTAACATTTTATAGGGAGGTTTAAAAATGTGTTTGCTCTGTTGAACAGAATAAAAAAGTTTACAGCATTTTTCTGTTTTCAGAAACAACAATCCTTTCGTATTTCCCAGGCCTCGTACAGAACGTAACGTGGCTCTACTTGGTCACACAAAATTTCACAACATAGATCCAGGAACACAAGGGAGGTCAATGTTTCAATACAAAAAGTCTACACAGTTCCTGGATGAAACATGAGTTTTCCCATCCTTCCTACTTCAGACACAAAAGGATAAATTATGTCTTCTTATGACAACGTGAGCTCTCTGACATTTACATGATCACTTAATGTGCTATAAACTACTTGGCATATCATATAAAAATATTCAATTTCTCATTGTTTCCTCTTTCATTGTAGCTTTCAACATAAAAATTCAGTCACCTAAGTGTTGGACTCGTTCCAAGTTCAAATTAAGTTTCTTAAACACTTGGTATGCTCTCATTAAGGAGAGCATAATCCCTTTTGCTTTGGTAGGCAACTGTAGATAATAACTAGAAATACTGCATTTCTAAAACCTACTTTTTTATGGTTCTAGTGTGCTTTTCAAACCTTTGGTCATTTATGAGCTCTTTTAACTGCATTTTCCTCATACCTTTTAAACTTCATGCTTTATGTAGTACACAGTAGATCAGCTTTGTGTAACCCACCAGAAATATTTGAACTGGGTCATAGGAGGCTCAGTCTAAATTGTTTAGCTTTTCCTTATCTTGTAAGCCTGTCTTTTCTCTAGCTCTAAGTCTAGAGTCCTTTCTTTTGATGGCCACTTTGTTAGATTTCAAAGTTTAAGTTATTTTTTCTTCCTTTTACCTTTTATGTCTGCAATGTTGAGATTAGTACCAGAGGAACACAATATCAGACATAGGGTCCATCTCTTCAAGCATTTGTTTCCAACAGTGTCTATAAGCAGATAGATCAAAAAATAATACAAGGTTTGGCTTTATCCAGTCTCACTAAAACAGTGACATGTGGGGTAAATAAATTTTGTACTTTGCTAACTGTAGTAGATTGAACAAATGGGGTTCAATCACCTAACTATAAACATCTCCAGTCTAGACATGCACATCTGAGCTTATCACTTTAGGCCCCTTATGGTGATTGGGGAGAAATAGACCCTGCTAAAGTGCAACTCAGTTTATCCTAAAGTCAATGTTTAAAATGCTGAAGATGAATTGTACTAAACCATCTTTTTTGCTCCATTGAATCAGAAAGGAGCTTGGGGAAGATACAGAGAGAAAGCTTTTACATTTGGTCAGGCAACTTTCACTTGAGGTTTCAAACATTATTTTGTATTATGCCATCTGAATCTTTTTGCTGAAACTGCATTTTTAAGACTTAAATTTAAGTCATTCTGTTATGGAATTAAGACAGAACTTGGAGGTTTTAGAATTAAAATTAAATGGCTCTAGGTCAGCATCCTATTTTATTGGAACATCCTTAGATGACGGGACTGTGGGAGTGTGGTGATCTCCATTTTCCATACATTTGTGATACCTTTACAAGAGCTTTTGTTGACTAAGAGTCCCCTGAACTGACAGATTTCCTCGGAACCTGGCATCTTCTTGTCCTACTTTCTCTCCAAGTAACCTGAACCCCCAGGATGGTCAGACTGCTTCAAGACTTGCCTTCTTTGCCTTAGTTGGTCCCAGCTGTGAAAGCATGATGGTTAAAGTATAAGGTTGAATCTACATATCAGTCCTTTCTTTACCCATCTCAAGCCAATATTAGTAGATGGTCAAGACGTGTGCCATTGAACAATTCATTACATTTAATAGATCTTTTTCAAGTAGTTTGCATTATATAAAACAGTTTAGATGGCGAAAATTGACATTTGACAAAAACCTCAGGTGATGTCTGTTTGACAAGCAGGTCATAAGAGTGAGCTGGCATAGTGACATATATACCATCTTACAGCAAGCAACAAAATTTAGATGGCTCCCAAAATTGTATATAAAAACCCCTCCCCATACATTTTTATAACAAATTAACTCTTTACTGATGCTGATTTTGTGCCAACACAGTCTAAAAGTCCAAGTCTCAGAGGGGTTGGGAGCTCAGCACCACAGGCACTCTGAGCTCAGATACATGGTCCAAAACTGTCAGGTTGTTTGATATCCCTCTAAGGGAGACAGGATAAACAGCTCTGTCCTGCTGTAGCTCCAGTGATGTCAAGGCTTGGCTGGATAAACCCATACCTCACTAGGCTGCAAACCAAACCCAAAGCTGGGGAGTTTGTGATGCTGCTGTCAGCCAGCTGCCCATCTGCCAGCTAGAACCACACTGTACTGTAGAACTTTCCAATGCAATGTGAGGAGAGAAAGGGGGCGTATTGGATATGTCAATCCATTTATAAGAGAGAGGGTAACTACTTTCTCTTTCCTCTAGAACTGTGTTTAGAACATTTCACATTGGAGCTGTAATGTGTAGCAATTTGACATTTTTACCTTGGTAGACCACATATGTATTCTCAGTGGAATAAGTGGCAAACCCAACAAGGACTTCTGAAATATGAGATGGTCTTTTCCAACCTAAAATGATTCTTTGTTTCTGTGTATTCAGGCTGCTGGTGGCTGCAAGTGAGCAGTGGAAAATCCATGCAAACTCTTTCCAGCATAATGTTCCTACTGCACAAACCTGCAGAAACACTTAAATGTGAGTGCATAAAATTACATTGAAATGCATCATTTAAAATATATTTTCATTATTGCATTTCTGTTTTACAATTTGAGTCACTAAATGATATTAATAGAGAAAATGTTTAATTCAATGTTTCTACAATGTGATTCAATAAAAATAGGGGTTTAGTTATATAAACAGAAGATTGCAATTTCTCTCATAGCTATGCTTGCACATTTATATAGTGAAGAAAAAAGAGTATTTTTCTTAAAATTAAATTTTCCAGGCAAAAATAATATTTTAGTTTTGTGAGAACTTGAGAAATAGAAATGCTCTGATTTTTCTTAAACTCATCGTATGTGGAAATAAAAATATTTTAGCAAAGAAGGTGTAGCTTATGTTTGGGTGGAAATAACCATGTGAAACAGCAGATATAAGGCGTGATTAATCAGGTGTGCATGAACTGTCTGCTAAAAAAGGATACTTTGGGCAATGCTTTAAAAAAGGATGTAATTTCAAAACTATCTGGGAAAAATTAACCCAAAGAAGCTGAATTCTATGACCCCTGTGAGGTTCTTCTTCAGGTACATTGGTGGAATTTCCCAAAAGTTTGGATGAAAATTGTCCTAAGGCCACACAATAGTATTTATTTTTTCCTGAATACTTCTGCCTCGTTTCCTGTGCTGTATAATTGTTGATAGTGGGTTTATCTTTTTTTTAATAATATCTACCAAGTGATGGAGAAGGTCCCTCACTGTGCAGGACTCACTGGTATCCCTAATGAAAATATTATAGATGCCCTATGAGGTCAATAGCAAGGATAATAAGAAACACAACAGCTATCAGATATCTCTGAAAACAGCTAAAAATAGTATTCTACATTTTGAGAAAGTTAGTGAATGGTCATTCTGATGAGGTGGCAAAGTTCAGCTTCCTGACTTCATTTTCATGATAATTTTCTGGAACTGGGAAAAACTGGGTCAGTCTTACCTCAAGCTGCTCATTCAGCTGAAATACCTTCTTCCCCTGAGAAGAGTTGTTGCTATTCTTTTTTAGCTCAGACTCACAAGTGCTGTGAGGGATTGTTTGGAGTTTTGACATTCAGAGTCCACATGTGAGGAAAAAACAGTTCCCTCCAAACAAACTCATGGCTCCCTGGAGATTATTCCTTGGATCCAGATTACTAACAGTGGGAGGAAGGCCAGCACAAAGGCATAAAATATAATAGAATGACTAAAACTGTGTGGCATGGGTTTTAGGATGAATTTCCGTAACCCAGTATTCATGGATGTTGACTGTTTGTTGCACAAGATGTGGTATAAGATGTTAATTATTTTATTCATAATTGTTGAAAATATTCATTTAAGTTTCAAAATAAATGTGTTTATGCCTTCTTGGTTCGTTCCTGAGTTCCATTGTCAGAATTAATTTATTCATGTGCTCTCCTACAATATGTTCTCTCTCCTACTTGTTCCAACTGTAGATTTTCGAAGTTCTGTACCAAAACCAGGACTTTCTATGTCATACATCAGCACAGGACTGTAGCTGAAAGACTGAAAGCAGAAAACTGTAGTTGTGAGCAGATCTGTTATAGAAAATCAAATTGCACACTGGAATGAAATATGCATGCAATATATATTTTGATACTTGATTTATAAGTTTGAGTAGATAGGAATTGGAACCCTAATTGACCTTATTAATTAATTCAGATTTCTATAGAATGGCTTTATTTCATCCATCCAAAATTTCTCATTCAATATGTCTCTGTATACTCTGAGCTATTATTTGAGCACAGACAGTAAAAGAGCAAGATCTTTTAAATGTTCCACAGAATGACAGAATATTCTGGGTTGGTGCCTTCAGATCAATATAAATACCCCAAACCAAAATATAGTCCAAAAAAGGCAGTCCACTGACAGATCTCTAGTGAGGAGATAACTGCTTTGGTGCTGCGTCACATCAGGGAAGTCATTAAGAGAAAAGCCAAATGTTTGGTTGGTCAGTTTTGTGGGCTGTTATCCAGCTGGGTCAGCAACTTGGACACAAGGATAACTACAAATGCTGACTCTTCCACCACCCTTCAAAGGCAGAAAGAGAAAATAGGCAACAGGAAGTATGTGATGCCCTTTGCTAGTGGGTCTGGGATGTGACTGTGAATCTATAACTTTGTCCAAGGAGATTTTTTTTCTATAATTCAGTGAATTTTGGTGTAGCAAGAGCTGGGCTTCCAGAGAGTAGTCATTTGTTCCTGGATCTGAGTTCTGAACAAAAACTTGTTGTAATAGAGAATCTGAGTTGAGCTTTACTCCCAAATCATATCTCGAACAGGAGGAATTTCTCGTGTAAACATGGGAACATCCTGGTGATGCCACAGTGGAGGGGCAGAGTGCTACAATAATGTGGACTGGTCACAAGACCACCAGAGCTTCTACACAGCCTCATTGGCCCACAGGCAAGTCATGGACTGAAGGGTCAGCAGAAATTTAGGAATCTCCATGACCTTTGATGCACTCTTTCAAAACTGAGCATTCAAAAATCACTCAAATTGGAGTTTATTTGTTGAACCAACACTGGGGACATGGGCAGCTGTCCGCTAGACAGTGGAATCCCAATCACTGGGATTGTTGTCAGAGATTCTTTCCATATATGCAACTTGAGAGATTTTAAATAGCAATAATCCAAGATAAACCTCCACTTTCTCCCTAAATCCAAACTGCACCCATGCTTAGTGAGGGTCTCAGAAGTGGACTTGACCCTCTGCTTCATGGCTGCAGTGGAAATACTCCAGTAGAAATGCTTAATGGCTTTGCTCAAAGCTGGACAAAAATCAGAGCAAAGTAGACTGGTAAAATCTAAGGATTTCATTACCAATTCCTTGAACCATCCAACCCTTTTTGACCAGGTTTCTGCCAATTTTCTCCCAGGTGACATTGTTTTGCCCTGATGTTCAAGTTGTTTAAGAAGCACCTCTTTAAATGCACACAGAATTTAATAAGAAATATAAACTTTTTTATGTAAAGCTCAATATTTTAATTTTTTTTTAAGTTATAAGGAAAAAAAAACAACTTAGACTCTTTCTATGCCAACAGAAAGACAAGAATTTTCCACCTTGCTGCTTAATTGGCAATATAATAGTTTAGAATGTACTTTTAAGAGGTTTGGAAACACTAGCTGCTCTTATCCCATCCAAATGGCATTAGTGCTTTGTTAACACTCACTCACACTGCACTCGACATGCAAAGAAAATTCTTGCTGCTGTATCATAAGGCTAATTTCTAAAATGTCTCCAAAATATTAAATCATTGCTTAGATGAAGACTTAAATGAAGCCTTTGACATAACTAAATAATCGGAAATTAAATATAAATTATTATTCTATAAAATATTACCTTTTTTTCCTAGTAGAGGTTTAATTTTTTTCTGGTATGGCTTCATCAAGGTGTAGTTGAGCACATTCTGGCAGAAAATGATGTTCCCAAGTTCATGAGATGAATTTGCAGACTTTAAGTATGCAGGTGTGAAATCTGGCACCTTCCAAGCTGCACATTTGTACTTACAAATTCACTCAAGATTTATAGTCATTACTTACAGATGATGTCATCAGCCATTGCACGTATTTCCTACCTCATTTTCCCAAGGTAGGATTTAAATTTTTTTTGAGGAATGAGGAACTGGCAATGAATACTGATAATGAACAACAAATATCAGGAACAGTTTCAAATTTTTAATACCAGCATACAATTCCTTTGCACTTAATATTCTGCAAAATGTGTTAATGCATCAACAACTTTGTTACCACATAAATACATTAACCACAAAATTAAAAGGTTTTACTCATACCTAAAATTTCAAAATTGCTAATGCAACAAGAAGGTGACTGGCTTAGAGAAGCTACCCTCCAGAGAATGGACATGAAATCAAATCCTGCCTTAATCAGGCAGAAATACTTTTAAAGTTACTAGAAAATATAATATGAGTTAGTCAGGTAGGTCTTGGCCTGTTTTCACTCTAAATAAGCATAATTTAGCCATTAATTTATGGTAACGGGCTAAATTCTGCTCTGTAGTGTTTGGGTAAATCTGGAGTCACTGTGTAGCTTTTCAGTAGGCTTTTTTCTGGATGGTCACCAGTTTAAATAAAAGTAGAGGAATCTGGCTCTTTTTACATAAGGTTGCTATTTATTCAAAATATGCTTCTACAGGCTGTTCACATTCTTTTGCAAATATTTTAGTTGTGACACAGGACTATGGATTCAATGTGAAGTGAATCACAAAAATATCAGAATTCTCATGAACAATACCTACACTAAAGATGAAATCTCTATTGAACTGTGATTTAAAATAGTGCAGAGACATTTTTTTGCTGCTCATGAAGGGCAGTCATGGGTCATGACTTACTCCTGTTTTATCATAATAGCTTGCTCTACCCAAAGATTCTATTTTCCCAAAAGCCTGTATTTTGGACACACAGCATTTGTGTATAGCTCCTACACTGAGCTTGAATTGGATTAGATCCTTGTTGTGAGCTGGCAGCAATGCTGAAACAGCTCTTGATAAATTTTTTAGGGTAAATCATATATTAAATGTATTTGGTTTTCAGTCTGATTACTGATGTTCTGACAGACTTCCAAAAATATGCCTATTTTTCATCTGCAAAATAACTGTCAGTGTCTACCTGTAAGTTTTTAGTACTGAAAACCTAAATGTTGAGTTAATGGGGGAAAATTTTTATAAAGCTTTTTGGATTTTGCAACCATACCAAAAGATCATGACTTACTGACTTACCTCATCTAATATGCTTCATTGACACCAGAATAGCACTTCAAAGTCATTATATTACTGGGACTAACCCCTGGAGAAGTTCAATCTCTCCATTGAGTGTGGAAGGGGATTAGAATTGTTACATTTGCACCATAGTAAGTATTTAAATTTTCTGGAATGAACTGCAACCAAGTGTTTAAACCCAAATTTTATTTATACTGGAAATAGCTATGCTTTCAGATACTGATATTTATTGACATATAAAACTACCACTTCAGAAATTGTCATAATTTTTTTTTAAATTTCACCTAGATGTTTCCATGATTTACTATGTCAGCTCATCAAAATAAAGTGTTATGGCTTGTCACATGAGACGTTTTCTGGTCAGGAAACTGAGAGTCATACAAACAGTATGGTTTAGGTCTCCAAAGCGTGCAGGATTTTCTGGATAGAAATGCTCACTGTTTACCCAAAGGAGTTTTTTTGTTTAATTTTTTTTTGTTTCAGGGAGGGGATTTTTTTTTTTTACTTGTTTCCTATTTGCAGTGAAAATTCAAAAGACATTAATCCAAAATTTCTTCAGGGAATATTTTTTTCATCTATCTCGATAAATAAATAAATAGGAGATTTGGCTTTTTCCCACATTACACATTAAAACTTATCAAACATAATAAGCATGACATACCAACACTAACTATGAACTCCAAGATCTGCAAAGTATTAAACCTCTTACTGTGTTTGTTTTAATCACCAGGTCTCTTTTGGTAAAGCTGGTTGCAACACAAAATGCTGTTAATTAAAATATCAAAGTCATGGCCCAGATACTCAGCTGTTGTGAGCCATTTGAGACCAAGCCATTTAAACACTCTCAGGAAAGGGACCTCATTTTTTACAACTGTTTTCACTGTGACTGCTTATGACTCTGGTTGTTAAAATTCTGCAAAAATAATTACTCAGAACCTCACATTGTCCTTCTCTTCTCTTCTCTTCTCTTCTCTTCTCTTCTCTTCTCTTCTCTTCTCTTCTCTTCTCTTCTCTTCTCTTCTCTTCTCTTCTCTTCTCTTCTCTTCTCTTCTCTTCTCTTCTCTTCTCCTTTCTTTCTGTCTTTTTGAAGTGGGACTTCTTTAATGCAGAAACTATCCATTATATTTTGTCAGCATTCAGCTTGGGCAGAGCCTTGTGCAACTCTTTCAGTTCAGAAGATCAGAAATGCTCAACAGTTAGCTCAGTGTTCAGGCTTTCTATCTGATCCTCATATTACATATTTTTTTCTTTTTTCTGTGTACATCTGGTAAAGTAGTTGTCTAAATTTGTCGCTATTAGAGCAATGCAAACTATTTATGAGAAGATCTCCAAAACACATGGAACTCACCTGCTTCCATGTTTAATTATAGAGATGAAATTCAGCCCAGTTCCGTCAAACATTGTACAAGGTTCACAAATCTTTTAAATACACCTGGCTGAGGTATAGTTCTGTGTATAGTTATCCCAGAGTACATGTGAAGTCAAAGGAACTTTAATTTTTGCTTTTAAATTCAGTTCTGTTCTCTACTGGCTCATCTTATTTGGGCTCCAAATCTGAAATAAGACTTTTCCTTCTCCTCGAACTTTCACCCAGCTCGTCTCTGTCTGCCAAAAATGTGATCAACAGGAATAGCTCTGAAGACCTCACCTCAGGCAAAGCTCCCATTTCTATATACCTCAAGGGAAGCTTGATCTGGCTAAGATGACGGATAATGAGCAAGAAATAGTAGGGGCAGCCTCAAGTATTTTTAACACCAGAATGCTACTCCCATGTCGTCAGTAGCCTGCTGTGAAATGCATCAGCAGTTTTGAAACTGAAAAAGATGCTTCCCAACAGCAAGTCAGTATTTGTCTGCAGTTATTATTTGCTGTTTGTTTAGCATGGCCTGCTCAGAACAATACAAGGCACAAAGATGTGTAAATTCTAATCAATAACTCAGAGCATGAACTAACATAACAATATTTTTATCTGATAGTTTAACATGTCCAGGTCAATCTGGCTGGAAAACAGGCTTGGCAAACCCAATTTTTGTGTGTCCTAAAGCACCACACTAGAAACCAGACACTTTCTACACCATTCAGTCCCAGGGAGAATCTTATTCCTCTTCATACCCCAATGCCTTTCTAAAACAGCATGATGTCATGTAACTAATAGCTGTCATATGCAGTTTATCTCTCTGCAGGGTGAGGAGATACTCCATGCATATCATTGCATTGGGTAACAGTTTTGGGGAGGAGTGGGAGAGATGAGTGATAAATGTGCTGTATGTATCCAGCGGAAAAGTGGGTTGGATGAACGGCATGTGATAGGCAGGACAACATGAGCTGTTGGGGGGTTTTCAACATTTCTTTTCCTGTGAGAATTAATTCCAGAAACTTGGACCAATGTCTTGAAAGGAATGTTTTCTCCTCTGCTCAGATGAGTGTTACCTTCTGGGTAGAAAGCCTGGGGAGGGGATTTTGTATCCCAGGTTCCCACCATGGTTCCAGAGAGATTCTTTGAAAGCCTGTCCATGCTGCCAGCTGCAGACAGATTTGCTCCTCCTGTGTTAACCCCAGAACCAGAAGGGTGGTTCTGGATAAGCTGCCAAATCAGGCCTGGAAGGAGAATAGTCACGTTCACACACAAAGGGCAGGGTATATTATCTTGGGCATGGTGCCAAGAACATGCAGCTATACTGCTTCCAGATGCAAACTGGTGAGTCCACAACGTCCTATTCTGCACTTGCATGGACTCACTAATTTTGAACTCTGGGCTGTGGTCTATTTTGCCCTTAGCTATCCTAAGCCTTGGCCATCAATCAACTCACAGGAAAGGGGAAAGACCTTAAACTCATTTTTTCCTTCTTAGAGGAAGACAGTGGAGGCAGAGGATATTCTGGGATAGTTATAGTGCTTTTGTTGGTAGGTTATGCTGTTGCATTTAGTTGCAGATTACTGGGAGAGATGGCTTAGGGCCCAGGTATATCACATTACTGAATTCCAGATGGGAGGTAAGGAAATCCTGTATAAACTCAGACGAAGATCTTCATCTACTTCAAGAGATTGTATCTACTTTTCAGAAGCCAGGAGCAGAGGAAAAGAAAAACCAATGCTGCATTGCAAAATTGGAAGTTTTGAGGATATTGGCTAAGAATGGAATGGAATAGAATGAATGAAATGGAATAATTTCAGTTGGAAGGGATCTACAAGAGTCACCTAGTTCAACAGCCTGGCCTCATAGAAGCATAGAATCATTTAAGTTCAAAAGGACTCTGGACAGAATTTACACACCTGTAAACTCAACATTGCCAAGACCCCCACTAAGATGTGCCTAAAGAGGTACCTGCACATCTTTTAAATACCTTCGTGGATGGTGACTCCACCTCTTCTCTGGGCAGCCTGTCCAGTGGTTGACCATTTTAAACCTCTCTGATGTAACGTGAGGCAGTTTTCTTTCATTCTTCTGTGATGAAGTTGCTAAGGCCAGAGTAGTTGGGGTGCATACAGCTGATAGCACAGGACTGTGGCAGCACAGCTTGGTGAGGAAGGATAGCTGGCAAAATATCCACAAATATCAGCTTGATTGTTTGGAAGAATTACAGAAATTCTACCAAATCTTTGCCTAAAATTATTTTCAGGACAGGCTCATTTCCCCATACACATAAAAGGGGGAAAAAGTCTTACCCAAGAACAAGGAATGAACAACTAGTCCTGGGTCCCATATTGAAGAAGGCTTAGAGGATTCAAAGCAAACCACTCCCTGTCTGAGCAGAGTGCTTTCTTTATTCTGTCCCTTCATGGGGATTTCAAGTTAATGAAAGCCAGTGGCATTTAACTCAAAATCATCCTGTGTTCTTAACATCCAGGAAGAATCCTACATGCCAAGGAATAACTGAAATATGATTTTATAGAAACAATCATGTTTTTGTCCAAGAATGGGACTCTCAAAAGAAACTGATGACACACAAAACAACAGGGAAGAATTGTTTCCTTCTAGAAATCTTCCAAGCTAAATAACCAAAACCAAATCCGAATCTTAAAATCTTACCACCTTTTAGAAACCAGCTTGAAAAAGGATACAACTACTCAGGAAACCACATTGCCATCCTTCAGGCAAAAATGAGATATTAAAAACTTTGTTTTGGAGAATTAGGGTGAAAAAGCGCAACTGAAAACAATATTCAGAATGTCCCACCCAATCTGTAGAAAGATTTTATTGTTCTGATAATCTCTAAACAGTTTATTTTAATTATGACCCAATAGTAGCTGAAATTATGAAACAAAAGGCTTGTGAAACTGAAAAAGCTGTTATTTTCCATTTTGAAATATTTAAATGCAGTAGTTTCAAAAGTACTTTTGATTGTTGTCTGATTGTTGCCCAAGTGTTAAAAAGTTATTTCAAGTGAACTTTCTCCACAGAAAGTTTCAAGCTGAAAATGGTAAACACACCAGATTAAAATCACTGTGATATCCTGCATCAGGTGCAGAGGCATGGTAGCTAGAGATGCACAGATTATGGTGGTCATCATTGGCAATAGGCACCATTTTAGCAACTTCCCACTAATCTGGTTTTGTCATTACAATCCCACAGTTTTCTCCTAAGGTCAATAAAATAACAGCCATAAGCTTCAGTCCCCAATGACTGGCAACTCAGAAGCTAAAGCTAAGATTTCAGGGCATAAACATTTTCAGCTTTGTGATGGAAATCCTCAGCTACCCTTAAAGTGGATTGGAGATTAGAGAAAGGGGAAGCAGATGTGTAACTAAGGACTCACACAGGAGAGGAAGGGGAAATCTCCTCTGCTCACAACATCCACCTGCTTATTATCCACTAAGGTAAAAACTCCTGCTTTCATCTGCCATAACTATTAAACTGAAGGGGAGTCAAGAGAATTTAGCTCCACAGAGGACTGAGATGTTAAAAAGTAAAATTTGTTCCACTTATTTTGTCAACAGTAAAGGAAATGATGATTTTCCACTATGTGTGTTTTGTTTTTTATATCTTGTTAAAGGCAACCCAGATTACTGAAGTTAGAGTGAAAAAGTTGGAAAATCATTCCAGGTCAAAGTGAATGAAAGAAAGGAAATTGGAGAGAATTAACTTAAAATGTAGTTTGTGTAGGTGGCCAACAGTACATCAGAGTTATAACAAGCACAACAATTTTAAACTGAGAGAAACTTGTACATAATAGTGTATTTTCTTTTGAAAAGCACTGTTACTGAAAGCTATTGATATTGCAAGTTTAATACAGTTGAGAAAAAGAGTCCATATAAATATTTTAATAAATATTTTTAAAAATAACTTTATTATGTCTGGAAAAAGCAAACACACTTTTATTTGAGCTGCACAAATTTTGTGAAATCAAAACAGGGGGTCATTCTTTGGCAAAATATGGTCTTTTGTCCTGTAATGGTCACATATTCACTTCTCAGGTTCACTTTATTCAGTTTTCTCTTTTTTTCTTATTTTAAATATACAATACAATTCAAAGACACAACAATGATTATGAGGCTTTACAACAAGTCTGACACATAAGCTACTGATTTTCAAACAGTATAGGACATTGTTTTTTCAGAAAAATATTTTGTCATGCAGTTCAAATGTTTTGTCATTCAGATTCATCATAACACCAGAAAATTTCTGTAGCATCCTCCTGATCACTAAGATCAAGTAGAATTTGAACAGAATCATGATTATTTAATAAAAAAATCTGGTCTTACCAAGAACTTTCAACAAGAAGAGTATTTATAGCTCTAGGCAAGCAGCTCTTTCTTCAGTTACTGTGGCATATTGTCAGCTTTTTACAGAACAGACTTCTTCACTGAAAACTGAAGGGTAAAATTTGTACATATGCTTGTAGGCATATGGTAATTAGCATGGATTTTGGAAACAATTTTTTTGGTAGGGATTAATCTCTACTAGATATTGAATAGCTGATTGATTGTAAAAAACAAGAAAAAATACTCCAAAGGCCATTATGTTTTTATTTTTTTTTTAAATTTGGAAAACAATATTAACCTTTTGAGAAATTTAAATAACAATGAAACCTGGTGCAATTACTTCAGTATTAACTGCATTAATGACTTTTTATGTATTTTCCAAGGAGAAATGAAAAATTTGAAGATAAGGGATCTTCATTGTTTGTTTTGTTGTGGTTTTTTTTCTCTCTCTGCCACTCAGGAGAAAGAAATTCAAACCAAAAGAAAAAGAAAAAAACAAACAACAACAACAACAACAACAACAACAACAACAACAAAAAAAAACAAAAAAAAAAAAAACAAAAAAAAAAACACAAACAAACAAACAAACAAAAAACACTCAATTTGATAGAGATTTCCAAAACACTGTCCAGGAGAAATTCTGCTAATTGCTTTGATTTTCTGGAATATAATGCAAATTGCTACAGCTCTAATTTGGATTTTAGACTGTCAGTAAGAGTAAACCAGAGCCTTAGGAATTGGTGTGAGCACTAGATTTGTCAGTGGAGGAGATGACTGGTAGTGGGGTGTCAGCTGAAGGTCCCTGTGTAGCCTGCAAGCACAACTAACAGCAAGAGATGTCTGAGTGAGTAATTCACCCCATCCTCACCTGTGCTTGGGAGAGGTGTACTGGATCAGCAGGGTAATACCATTCCTCTCCACACCTTGAAGAGAGGTCTCTGTGTTAAACTGTGCCAAGTGTGAGAAGGTGCCAGCCTTCTCAGTGACTGGACTCAGAGCAGAACATACTGCCTTTTGCTATAATTATATTCTTAATTGTGTTTTGAAATATAAAAGGAAAAAGCTTGCAGAGACCAGAGCTTCTTCTCAAGAAAACCAAACCCGAAACTTCAATTTTATTCAGAAGAGCTCACATTTTAATCAGCAGTACAAAACTGCTGCTTTCCACATATCTACTGCGCATTGTATAAATGCATCATAAAAATATTTTCCCATTATTTATTCCCACTGTAATTAAACTACAAAAACATAGCTTAATATCTAATATGTGTCATATGCAGGTGTCATATTTCTGAAAGACATAGAGGTTGCCTGGGTTGAAAGTGTGACAACACTCATATCCTGAATCTGAGTTTCTTCTGAAGAGGCAAAAATGACATGATTTTCCAAACATTGCTATTCAAGTGAATTCTTCTTCACATAAATTTCCACCTGAAATAAGGAAAAATCCTTTGGCTAGGCCCCACTTGTGACCCCACCTGGAGTAGATGAAAAGCTCTGCACATATTTTATTTGTTTCATCTCTAAATGTCATATTTCCCAACAAAGCACTCCTTGGAGCCCTCAATAGATGGAGATTAAGCTCATCATCATGACTTTTGCTATTATTTGTAGAGGAAGAAATATGATAACAGGTCTGTAAACTCTTATAATAAAAATATTGAAAAATAGAAACGTATTTAAGTTTTGAAACATTGAAGCTTTAAGTTTTTGCATAAAAGGAAATTGCCTGATATTTTTAATAAAAAAAATTGTGATAAATATTGCCTAATATTATGACCCTCTGAGTGTTATTTCAAATAGTTTATCTCATTAATTGTTCCATTTCAGCTTTTAACATCACACAGAAATGTAGCATGCGATAAACACTATTTTTAGATAACATAGTGCACTTTAATGTCATTCTTTGCATATAATACATTCTGCACAGTGATATCAACTTTAATTAGTACTAGGCACTCTGGAACACTAGTAAAACTAACATTCAGAATATTTTTAGTATTTTCTTCATAATTTGGCAAGCTGACTACCTGATGCATGGAAGTTAGGCCTACCAAATTCTTTCTTATGGTACACTGAGAGCTGGCACAATGAAAGAGAAAGATATTTTCAAATGTTAAACCAAATTTCAAATGGGGTACAGAAATGTGAAGTATTAATCTACAATATTAAAGCTTTTGTCAGACTTTAATGTGGAATAAAGTTATAAGACACTGAAAATTAATACAATCATTCATAAAAATTACATTTTATTTCCACAGTTGGATGTTCTATACTTCACAAAAATTTCCTAGTGATTATGAAACAGCAAGGCAAAAGACAAAGAAGTAACCAAAATATATATTGGATATATATTCACCATGTTACTTATTATTTTTTGGCTTTGGTAAAATACTCTTAATAGTGAGAAATACAGAGAGGTCAAATTCTAATTGCTGCTTAAGAAATTCAAGGAACAACCAGCAGTATGAGGTAGCTGGTTATGAGGAATGGAAGGGATGTGGGGTTCAATTGTGGGGTCAAAACTGAAAAATAAAAACAGAAGGAGGAATATAGACCAAAAAAAAGTAAACCAGGTACGGTGTCTTCCAGATATTAGTTAATGATGTAATTTTCCATGTGCTTTTTTTTGCACAAAATGCTATTTGCAATGACACTGGATCACAGAAATATCTGCTAAAGCATAGTATAAAGAAGTCTGTGTACCTTGCTTAATGTTCTCAAGCTGTAGATGCCAGTAGCTGTTTATATCTCAATACCCACCTTATAGTAAACCTAGAATGTCTTCCAACCCTGGAAACATTAGGGTAATTCGGTGACAAGTAATATTTATAACTGTGCAGTATGTTAAATCTTACCTTGAAATTTGTTCCTTGGAGCTTAACTGTGTGCAGAGGTTTGGACACAATCAAGTAATATCAGGTACATGAGGGGCTGAAAGAGGTGCAGTATTGTTCCAGGAATCCAAAGGTGTCATGGAAGTTTATTTCTTTGTGGATCTGAAAAAAGTTATTGTACTTCTAATATATTATCGAGTACAAATTATGCAGTTACTCTACAGCAAGCAAGAAATAAAATTGGATGTAGCTTTCAGCTTATGTAATCTTTATAGCTCTGTGATTTCAGTGTACCTTAACAAGCTTGGCCAGTAAAGGACAATAGCTAACCTGTGCTGAAACATCAAAAGGAAAAGAAATTTTCTGAGTAGGGAAGGATATTGTTGCTTGCTCTGGTTGTTCTTTTGGACCATCAGTGACAATCAGTCACTCAAAATATCGTTATTCTTGACCAGAGATATTACACAAATTTGCAAAAACAAGCCCCATGGCAGAAAGCAGAAAACTCAGTTAATTTCCAGTCCACTTGTAATTTTCTAAAGGCCAGCTGAAGAGATGCTTGGGGGTTTCTGGCACAGTTACTAACCCATATATTTGACTAAATGGCCAGGGAATGGCTATGGGTAACTACTAACTCATTTCAATGATTTCTACCTGCCAGTGTTGCTTGATAGTACTTATTCATTCTGTTCATAATTGTTATATTTTAGCACCTTAGGATGTTCCAAACTGTGCCAGAAGACAAAAGTATCAGTCTGTGAAGAACCCATCCTTTGTTTTGTCCTTCTGCAGCACTGCTCAGTCAAACCTGAAATTTGAAAGCAGCAGTGGATAAAAACCTACAGCACACGGTGTGTTATAATGAGGCTATCATTTGGCTCACTCTGCAGGCTGAAGGCACAACCCACCCTAGGACTGTGATTTACTCCCATTAAAGTCAGTGAGAAAAATTTAACTTGAGTGGAGTTGGATCAAGGCTCTATATCTGTTTTTAACCTTTCTGTTAATATTTTGAGGAGATAATATTCCAGAGTTTAAAAATCTCCAACCATAAATGTTGCATATATAATATGCAATAATATGCAATATAATAACTTATATTTCTTTGCTTAACAGTATTAATATATTTGAACCAGCTGATGAATGCAGACTCCCTGTTAAACAGGCATATGCCGAAGAAATATCTTGCCCAGGGTTTTAACTTAATTATATCTTCAGCAACGCAAAGGTAAGACCAGCTGTCCATTCCAACATTTACAGTTTTGTGGTCTGTTATTGAAATGTCCTGAAAGTATCAAATTTATAAAGGGTTCAGAGACCTGTTTTAATCCACTGATCACTGCCTGGACTGGATTTGACTGACTTTTCGGGGTAGAAGAATGTTCTTTTGCCCTATAGAATTAACAAATTATAAATCTTTCAAGATTGGATAAGGCTGAGATTAGGGCACAAAAGGCCACATGTTTTAATATGTCTTTTTCCTCCCTTATTTCTGAGTATTCATTATAAAGTTTTGTTCAGGATGTTGCCTTTTAAAGTTGTGTCATCACTTCCATTGAAAAAAAAATATTTCCAGCAATATAATGTGGTTTGAAATTTGTCTCTACAAAATCTATCTTTGAAAAGAACATATTTTTTAATTGTAGCAGACAATTTTTCATTCTAAATTAAATTTACAGTAAGCAATGTCTTCATTATTTTTTCTTGGCTATATTAGTCCACTTTCATAAAAATAAAAAACTGACAGTCAAGCTTGTACAAAAATGAGAAATGAGCCTGAACCAAATCCCAAGAGTAAAGTATAAGCAGGAAGTTTGCAATCAGGCCATCATCTCCTTCTGAGTCTTTCAGCTAGACAGAATCTTTGGTTTAAAACAATACTGAATGCTTTAGGTGATTGGTATTGGGATTAAAGTGTTACATCCAGATTGTGATCACCCTTTTCCAGTGTGGGTTAAACCCCCATGTGTGCCAAGGAAACATGACCTGCACAGCACTTGACAAGGAGCCCTGCAGCAAACAGGGAGCGCCCCAGCTGGGGTGGCCCATGGCAAACAATAGTGGAGACCATTGAACTCAACTTGAGATTGCAGTGTGGGCAGGGGCTGTGGTAATTGCTGCATCCCTGCTACTAATGAAACATCTTTTTTCTCTATCCTTGTAAGCACAGTTGTCCACAACACAACATTGGAAATACAACACATCACCCTATAGGATATGACTTTTCTGTTGAGACTACCCTTTTTCTTAGCTTCAAAACAGGTGTGGGAAGGGAATTGGAAGACCCAAAAGCTCTTGTCCTTTTATTAAATAGTGTTTGCCTTTTATGCTTCATCTCCTTACACTGCTTGGAAATAAAAAATGAGAGCAGCTCATCCTGTCTGCTGTTCTGCTGCAGGAACCAAGAAAAAATCACTGAAATGAGAAAAGGAATTGATTTTCATCCTTTGTGTTTGTGACTTTTTTTTTCATCCCTCACCCTGTTCTCTATATATTGCTGCTCTGGAACTATGATCAGTCATGAGTCAAAATTGCTAATTATGGGGGGGGGTGTGGGGCTGATATTTATGGGATTTTTTGCACCCTCCCAAAGCTCCCAGGTTTTCTGGCTGTCCACAATAATGTGTATTAAAATGCATAAGAAATTTTATGAGGCAATTCTGGGCAGGGCAGGTAATTACTAAGATGGTTTCCCATAAGATCACTCCCTTAACATTTTTCAATTCACTATTGTGGAGATTCTCTGGTACAAAAGAACTTCAGGGTGTCCTTTATTGTCACAGGGCCTTCCTTCTGTGGTGTGCTTTTTCAGTAATGCTTCTGGACGTCTCTAAGGAGACAGTCTTTCTTTAAATCATATGAAACCAGTCTTTTGCTGAACAAAAGAATAAATTGGAAATAACAGCTCACACTTTTTTTTTTTCTTTTTTTTTTTTTTTGTGTGTGTTTTTGTTTTGTTTTGGTTTGGTTTTTTGTTTGTTAAGAAAAGTCCTATCAAAATGCTCTTTGACAAAACATAATTTAATTGTATTTTCATCTTGCAGGAAATCTTGATGTTCCTCCACCTTTCTCACGCTAACTTCCTCAAGGAAACATTGACTTGCAGAGGCTCAAAGGGTCAGTTGGCCAATTCCCCAGTTAGAAGTATGTTATGTTTAGAGTCGAATATATCTTATGATACTTCCCCATCTCTGGAGTATGTAGCTGACCCTCACAAGATAAACTCTGGTGCCACAGTATCTTGCAGATTTGATAGTTGAATGATCATCAAACTATTGAGTGTAACTCAGTCTTTGAACTCTATCTTTCTCAAAACCAGCTTAATTTCAATCAGATCTCTCTCATCTCTTTCTGACCTCCACAGCACCAAATCTTTGGCCTTTCTTTCATTTTTAGGAAATACTATTTCACAAAGGAAAATTGTAACTGACAGAAGAGAAATGATTAGCAGAGCCACAGCGAGGGTTTGTGGGCAAGAAAAGAGATTGTGCTTAAAGCTCACACACCACAGACCATGGAGATCTAATGCTTCCTTTTGCTGCCACATCTCCTACCACTATTTTAGTATCTCAGTAACATATGCACAAGGTCTCCAGACTTCCATCCTTATAATCACCCTACATGCCAGCTCTGGATAAACCACGACTGCTAAAGCAAATCAATCATAGACTTTGTAAAGACTTAGACTCACTTATTAGTGAGGCTTTTCAGTACTTAAAGAGGGCTTATAAGAAAGGAGAGTGACCTTTTACATGTACAGACAGTGATTGGACAAGGGGGAATGGCTTTAAATTAAAAGAGATATTCAGATTAAATGTTAGGAAACAATTCCTTACTCAGAGAGTGGTGAGGCCCTGGAACAGATTGCACAGAGGAGCTGTGGATGCACCATTCTGGAAGTGTGCAAGGCCAGGCTGGATGGGGCTCTGAGCAACCTGCTCTAGTGAAAGTTGTCCCTGCCCATGGCAAGGGGTTGGAACTAGATGATCTGTCCAACCTAGTCTATGATTCTTTGATAGGAAACACAAGAGAATCACACATCTGCAGAAGAAATAACACCATGTCAACTTTCTGCCATATCTGAAACTCCAAGGCCTTCAGTTACTTTTGTCATTCTTTTTCTATCTCATCAGCCTTCTTTTTTTGATATTTGATTGATGATCATGACTATTTTTAAAAATCAGATTATAACTCTAATAGAATGATAAAATAACAGGAAACAGAGTTTTACTTCATTAGAAAAAGTCTACTATTAGGGGGATCATCAATTGTTGATGTCTCTTTCACTTCAGATGTCAAGCTCAGTTTTCACAGCAGAATTTATTTTGTGTTAGTATGGTATTTGTAGTACACTCAGAATGATATAATCAGTGTGACAGTGTTTTTTTCATTTATGAAGTCAAGGCTTCATAAGACAGAATAAATCAGAACAGTAAACTTACTGTTTTTCTATGTGTGCTGTGGCTCATCGTGTGCTACAAACAAAAGATAAAACAGCAGAGAATTGCAGCAATTTGCTTCAGCTAGGTGTGTTCCTACAGGTGAGTAAGGAGTGCACTGACATTTCCAAAAGTAAAAACAAAAAAACCCTAAAATTTCTTAATGATCTGACTCCTTCGAATGTTTTGTGAAAGTCTGAATTGCTTTGGAGCTTACCACTTATTTGGCTAAGATGCCATCCCCTGAAAGTTGGGCTAGGATGCTCTTGTCAAACCACTGGAATTACTCACTTTGGAGTTGAGTAATGTTACATAGTATTCTTTTTTGGTTCATTCATTAAAAAAAAAAAAAAACACCTCCCTTTTTTTCTGTTCCCCATTAAAATCGTTGACAGAGGACTGATGGTCTTAATCAACAGCAATCTGTGTGAGGCCATTACTCCCACCTGGAGGAAAGAAGAACCACAGATAGCAGCTGTTTTTTCCATACAAAGCATGCAACTCCAATAGTCATTAACAGAGACAGTGGGAGGGCAGACAGGTATTATAAAGCATATCCTTCACTATGATACTGTCAAGACTTCTTCTGTACTGAATTTTACTGCTTTTTACCCTTTGGGATATCAATAGGGTTACATCAATAGCGATCCTATGACAAAATATAGCTTCATGCTTGATTTTTGTTATCTGAGGATATGATGGACTTGGTTTAGACGTGTGAGTTTTCATACACTGCCAAATAGAAACCAGTCAAGTACATAAATGTGTTCCACCTCTTTTCTTCTTGCTTTCATATTTTTGATTGTAGTCTATTTAAGAGTTATAGACAGATTTCTGAATTTCTGATAGGACCATAGACACTGCTTTAGGTATTACATTATTTTTGTGGTAAGAGGAATAGGACTTCCTGCCTTCACTAAACCCCCTTTGGAATCTGTGGGTGAAATCTGTGGAGAGAAACAGGAACTACGAGAATGGCTATTCAGCTGGCTAGTTCTAGGTATCTAACTTAATCTGGGATAAATTGGAGTTTGGAAGTGCCCTTTTTCTTTCCACTGAATACAGCGAGAACTTATAAGGACCAGTTTAGATGTAAACATCTATATTTGGCCAGATGGAACCCATCTGGCTCTCATTATTTCTATGTATTATCCAGAAGGCATCTAATTTCAGATGTTAAGCAACTAACAATAGTAACAAATTCTTTACAGAGAGTATAGCAGCAACAGACCCTTTTGGACACAGTGATGTGTGCTGACGTTGGTCACAAGTCTCTGCCCACAAAAAAATATTTAAGCCTGTATGAGCTCCTGAAAAGGCAAGTGAGGTTTTCCTCTTTAAGTGTTAATTGATAAATGAAAACTCTGAAAGAAATCAAAATGCATTTTTTCCCTTTTTACTTACATACCACCACTTATCACATTTTTAGTGGTTAAAATACCAGTTAAAACTCCTCTGGCAATAAACTCTACATCATGTGTCATTTGGAAGGAAAGAGCAGATGATCACATTGGCACAGAAGCTCCAAAACTCTTCTGTGCAAACTGAGCAAAGAGCACTCCCCTTAGGACAGGATAATATTTTAGCAAGAGTGGGGATGAAATCCCAGGCCTAGCTCCATGCTTCCACTGAACAGCCAGCCCTGCACCTGTACTCTCAAACCTCATAAATTGCCTGTGTCTGTCTTGACTCACTTGCCTGATATGTGAATTCTTTTTAAATCTTTCTGAGACAATTTAAATCTTTCAGCATCAAGATAGCTACTCCTTATTGGACTGAGCCCGAGTGCAACTTCTCTGTCAAAATTGCTCTAACAATGAGGTTTTGTGCTGGGTGTCTTTGAGAGGTATTTATTACTTGAGGCCATACAGTCTTTTACAGGCCAACATACGCTCTCATTGTTTTATGTGAAGAAAAAAAGTTACGCAAGGCTGGGTTGGAAGCTCCTTGGAAGCAAATAGAGAACTATTGTGTAATAACAGATGTTATTGTATAGCATTTTTCAACATTTACTCTAGACCAGAAAATAAGGACCCACTTTGAATGGGGGACGTTGCATTGACATGCCTACAAGTCAAGGCTGTTCTTTCTTCAAGCGCTTTTTAATAAAAAGAAAAATTGTATCAAATATTTAACATGGGCAACTTTGATAAAATCACTAGTGGTAGTCTAAAATATTGGCAGTCACTGAATGGCATAAATGGGGGCAACATATAGCTGCTAATAATTTCTGAAAGTTTTAGATTAAATGAAAATGACTATTGGCTGGATTTGACACTGGAGTGCTGCCCATGGATAGTTGTGAAGGATAACATTCCCAGGATACAGGCACCATGTCACTCATGCAGTGAAATGGGACATACTCTGACAGTAGATTCAGAAGAATATTTGGAAGGAGGTAATGTGTTTGGGGTTTTTTTAGATAAAAAGCCCTGTTTTTTCCCCCCATTACTGCACAACTCAGATTCTTTCTCAGTTAAACTGACTTTGCCACAAGCTACAAAGAAAACCATGAGTGCTACTGCTCAGCTTACACGGAGGCAAAGGATTAACCTGTCTTCTGAGAACCTCACAGTGTCCTTGGAACACATAGCAACGAAGAGAGGCTTGTTTAAATAAACTGAGAAACAGTTTCAGCTTTTGTATTTTTATTAGTAACCTGCACATCCTTCTCTTGCTCTGTTTTCATCTGAATGAACTCAAATTTTAGGACATTTTTCAAAGCACCCAAAAAGAGCCCAGTATGAGATTAAATTTGATATGTCTAAAGCAGAAATCCCCACATAACATGCCTAGGCTTATTTTTAGTTTCTACAGAGAGCAGCTTGGCACTGTCTACTTACTGTGAAACAGCAGTCGTAGCTGAGCTGGAATTTTTTTCTGGATGAAGCACTTGCCCATATTGAATATTTTAAAGCTTGTAGTTCTGGTAGCACACCAATAACTTTAAATGTATTAATTCACCCTGCTTCTCAGCTTACAATTAATCTTTTTCTGTCATGAATTCATTTACAGATATTTCAGAAAACTAACTTGCATTTCATTCTGAAAAGGCTTTTGGCAGAATCAAAATAAGTTAGGGGTCAATACAAACTAGGACCTTCTAATTTCTGTTTCTTTCTCTTCTGTAGTTTTGATATAAATCTATCCCTTTTTACTTAAAAAAACTTTCAGAAAAGTGTTCCAAACATAATTTTGTTGGTTATTTCCTTTTTTAAAACTTCTACTTTATTTTAAAACTTCAACCTGCTCCTCCTTTAGTTCTTCATCTTTCCTTGACAACAAAACTTCACTTGCCACGTCCATCTTCATGACACTCAGCTGAGGGGTTGGAAGCCTGTGACCAATGTATTTACTCACCCACTGTGGCTCATGTTCCAGCATCAGCTGATGATGACAACAGTGCTTTAACCCCCAAACAGCATTTTTTTTTCTGTCCTAAATGATCCCCACCTACACCATCAGTCCAGTTTTACCAAAATCAACTTTAGGCTTCATTCTTGCTACTTTAGTGTGGAAGAAGCACCCACACGTATCAGGACATATCAGGATCCTCTTCAATCAGCTTGTCTTCCATAAGAACCTCAAACAACATGATAATGGTTGGCCTAAAAGTGAAAAGTATTCTTCTCATACTGTCATTAACAAACTCACTTCCTCCTGTTTCAAACTCCAGGTATGGGCCTATGTTTCATTGTGTGTTTGTACAGCACTTAACACAATCTTACTGACTGCCAGCCATGGGGAGCAGTTCAAGCAGAGCTTGAAACACAGGAAGCAGAGCTTGAACAAGATGATCCAAGGAAAAAAAGTATCATATTACTTCTCCAATTACATATGCTCTGCGGGACAGTTTCTCATTTCAGCCACCGCAGTGTAAATCTGGAATAATTCCATTGGAAAGCTGCTCTTCTGCACCAGAACATGGTGTATTGTATCTACTGTTTGCTGTTAAACACGGGGGATGACTTTTCCATTTATACATCATTTCTTTCAAGCTTTAACATTATTTCAGGCTTTGCATACTAGGCTAGTTATGATTCATATGGCACCAAAATAAATTTCTTCCTCCTGTCTCTGCCTTTTTTTCTTATTCAACAGAGGGGAAGATGTGCTAATTAAGTCTCTTTTTTATTGAAGACAGATGAACATTTTCAGCAGCTTACTGGAAGTGTCATTTCTAAAAAAATATGGGAAACTGCAAAAAAAAATCATCACTTCATATATGCCTGCAGGAAGAAGGGATACTTCTTATCTGCTATTCAGAGGTACTTGTGTAGTACTAACAGGCAATTGGCAAAAGGGTTTCACCTACCTCAGGCAGATCCTGTCTCCATGGGGCCTGTCTCAGTTTTACTTACGTCCATCCTATGTCTAGGCACATTTCTCCAAATCTGTCAGCAATGTAGACAAGGGCCTGTGGCTGGCAGAAATAGCTGCTGCTTGCCCATTGGAGTGTGAAGCATTTGGAGGTTTGGATTTCAGAGCACATGTAGCAGAAAGGAGGAGGTTGGATGTGGATGGCAACAAGAAGTGTCAGCTGGCAGGGACCTGGGCAAAAAGGACAAGGGAGTGGGCTGGCAGTAGTGCAGGGATGTCAGATGGGGGAGCCAGGAAGGTCAGTGGCAGATGTGCTGCTTCAGAGCAGGAAAGATCACTGGGGGCTTGGGATGAGAAGAAGAAAGTGGTGGAAGTTCAGGGCTGGTAAAAAGTTTTTATTTAGAGGCAGAGGCACATGTAAACCTGCCCTCTTCTCACTTCTCATTCCACAAGCTTTGTCTTTGCTAGTAGGAAACTATCCACAGACATAATTAAAGTAATTTGATCAGAGAGTAACAGTGCTCAGTTCTGACTGGAGCTGGAGATGAGGGCTTTCAGAGCAGTTCATTGCATTAGAGGAAACTGCATGTGAAGTGCTTTGATTTTTCAGGTTGTCCTGAGACTCTGAAAAGTCAGGTAATAAAAGAGTTATGTTGATTTGAAACCATAAAGTTCCCCAATCTATTATTGTTTAATAAATTAAATAAGTCAACCTTGAAAAAAAATTAATAATAATCAGGAATAAGGGATAACATCATTCATTTTTTCAAATTAATTTATTTCCAGACATATAAATGTCTTCAAAAAGTCACCAATAATCTTAGATAACAGAACCAAATTTTTTTTTTTTCCCAAGAATTTCGGGATATTCTCTCCAGTGGCCATGAAAGAAAGAGAGGAGTTTCATCTGGGTAAGAAAAGCACTTCAGTTATTCTATTTATTTACTTCTGGTAACATCCATTTGGCAAGTCAATTAAAAAAATAACAAACATCCACTGTAATTCTTCTAAAAACAGAAGAGTAAATGAAGTTTCATAGAAAACAACAAAATAACATTTTAAATGCCTAATTAGAAATTGTAACTGTTTTGATGATATTCTAACTGGAGAAATTATTTTAGAGTCAGAGAAAGCACTGGGACTGCCAGTGAAGTACCACAAAGGGATTTCTGAAAACTTCAGGGATGTATTGGCACAAGAACAGGTTTGTGAATGTCTCTTGAATTTCTTGGTGCCAATTATCCTCTCTGATCTGTGCAACTTTCAGCGTACAAACCACAATGTGCAAGCATTTTAAATGTCCTGTGTAACTATAAAACTTAAAGTTTAAACTGAGTCCTTTCCAAAAAGCATGTGGAGACTTAACCATCAGACAAAGTATTGGCTATGGCCAAATGTCAGAAAGAAGCTTCTGAGATCTATAAATAAGCAAAACCTGACAGATTAGCTGAGGGGAGCAAATGCATGTCTCTGCTGACTCAAATATTCACTCCTGCTACTAAATAGTGCTTTTATAAAGAAGCAATAAACTATACCCACTAACTGTCAATGTCTCTATTCTCAACTCTGTGTTATGAAGATCTCTATCTAGTAATAAACTTCCTCTGAGATAAAACAAGACTGTGAGCTTTGGAGACAATAGATAGATTGTCCCTGTAGCTGAAGCGACTAATCCTTAAGCATTTTAAAGAATACAGTGTATTCTTCAAATTGTACCTAACACAATCACACTTTGTTAAAAATTGGCTCTTGTTAATATGGGGGATGGAGGAATAGGTACAGTTCTAACTTTTTTTCTTTTCTTTCAAAAGACCAAGTAGCCACATTTTGTCTCTGATTATCCTTTATTGTTTTCCCAAAGCTGTGTATATGTGCATTGAGGAATATTTTTCCATATGGCTTTAGAAAGCATAGTACACAAATACATTTTCATTAAATTAGTGACTCTGATACAGATAGCTGGTATTAAATTATTGCAGTTTACACAAATTAATGTAGACAATATAAATCTAAGCTATACATCAAGACTATAAAAAAAGAAAAAAAAAATCATGTTACAATAACTGCTTTTGCCAGTAATGCAGCTGGCAATACAGCTGTGACTTTGCAGAAAATAACTTTTATCTCCAGTCTTTTTATGTAGAACAACAATTAAGTAAAATAGAACCATATGATATTATGGATGGGAAGGGGTTCTTTGAAATACTTTTACTTAAGAAAAAAAAGAAAGAATATGAAAATTATCTTAATATGCACTGGTTCCACTAGATCAATGTCAAAAAGTGAAGGGGACAATACAGCAGTCTGAGACTGATAAGATGTAATTGGCTCTGCTCTGCCTGTGGCACATGTAGAACTTATGCTGTTGCATAGTTTGAGCTACTTGTATACTGTGACATTTCTAACTGCTTCCAGCTCCAGCTTTGTCATACTCATGGTGCTTCCTGCTTGGGAGCTCCCCTCCATGCAGCACACAGGTCACACCCATCTGCTCCATGCCATAAAGTCAGGATGGCCTGCAGCTCTGATGATGTTGAGCCTGTGGAAAGCAAAATCCTGGACACAGTGTCCTACAGCTTTCGGAGGGCAGGGCGCATTCAGGCTCTCTGAGCAACACTCTGGAATCTGGAAGGTACGTGTGCTCTAGTGTAGGTGATGACCTCTGCTAGACAAAAGCTTTCAGCTCTTCCAGTATCTGAACACCACAGGTGGTACCCTCTGTGATTCCTAAATACAGCTTTTCCTGCCTGACCCCTGTGTGTGCATCTGTACCAGAGAGATGTACGGAACAGCAGGTGACACAGCACAGCCAAACTCCTGACAACAGAAGGATGGACTGCTGGGCTGCAACCTCTGTGAGGCTGTGCTGGAATTTGCTGGGACACAGTTAATTTTCTTCATAGCAGCTGGTATACCAGGGCTGTGTTTTGGAATTTTGCTGGAAACGGAGCTGATAACACAGAGATGTTTTTGTTATTGCTGAGAAGGCCTCATATGGAGTTAGGGATTTTAGCTCCTCACCCCACCCCACCAGCAATAGGTGAGCAAGGATCTGGGAGGAGCCAGGACACATGGCCCCATCTGTCCTATGGGATAACCCAGACCATATGGCATCAGTGGAGCATATAGAGCTGAGGGAAGAAGAAGAAAGTGGGAGATATTCAGAGTGGTGGAATTTGTGTTCCTAAGTCAGTGTTACTGGTGAAGGAGCCCTGCTCTCTTGGGGATGGCTGAACACCTGCCTGCCCAATGTTGAATGAATTCCTTGTTTCTCTTGTGTGTGTAGCTTTTGCTTTCCCTATTAAACTGTCTCAACTCACAAGATTTTTCACTCTCAACCTTTAGATTCTCTCGCCTATTCCACCTTTGGGGAGTGAGTGAGAGACTGTGTAAGGCTGGGGTTAAACCACTGCACAACATCTAAGCCATTGTGAAGTAAACATCTCCAGCATCCCCAGAAGCCAAATTCAGTGGTGAATATGAAGGGTCCCCCACCTTGTTAAACTCTTACAAAAAGTATTTTGCTTTCTACTAGGCAGAAAGCAGCTGAAAGCAATGGCTGTCAGTGTGAAGGAATTTTCTAAATTATCCAAATTGCCTAATTTCTGCACTTTCTAAGTTATAATTTACATAAAAGCAAAAATCCCAAAAAAAGGATAAATGTATTCTCGACTTTTATTGAAGCAATCATTGCCTCTGTAATGGTTGCCTCTGTAATCAGTAATTGATTGATATAGGTTGCATTGCAAAGGCAATGCAACCTATATCAGTCAATTCAGCATTAGAGAACATTGATATTAGAAAGTTTTGAGGGCTTGTTGCTATGTACGAGTTTGATGTAGATCCTGTACAGACATTAGCTTTCCAGAAGCAAGTGGAGTTGATTTCACAGCAAAAGTGTTATGACACCAGATGAGATTGAGCCATTTGTGTCCTCCAAAATGTTGTAACACAACAAAGCGTGAAGACCAAGAGGAATAGCTCTGTCTGTGCTGTGAAGCTGCTACAAAACTGGCTGGCAGACTACAAGTATTTGCTCACATAACAGGTCTGTCAGATGCGAGCACATCATGTGGGTCTGAGAAAATCATCGAAGGGCTTTGGTTCTTGTCAACTTGTGACTTACACAACCCTGTTCCCATATGTTTTGCATTATTTGAGAGAAAGCTGGATCCATTTTACTTCAGATGAATTTTAAAAGAGATAAACATGTATAAATCTGAGAAAGAAAAAGAATTAGGTATTTTGTCTTGCAAGACAAAAATACCTGAGATGGCCTCCTGAGATGGGGAGAAAGGCATCTCCCTCAACAGGAGCAGTGGGCTAGAGATTATATCCTGAAAGTCACTGTGGGATGTAAAATTGTGATGATGCAAAGGCACCCTCTTGGTCCAGTCTGGGAGTAGAGTTTTGTCTCATTGTAAGTTATGAGAAAACTCCTGGAGCAGCTTTTATTTTCTCTCTTTTCTGTGTCTCAGCTTTGTCAAGACTCACCTAAGCTTTCAGCATATGGAAATATTCTGGTTTTCACTCCAACCAAGGCTTCGTGACAAATCAGGAAATGTGCAGGCCTCTCCAGAGCACAGAAAGTCAGCTTTCTGTAAAATATCCACTCTGATCTTAAATTAATGTGAAAAAACGTGTTTTCAGTGTTCTGTGAGAAAAATCTAAGCCCCAAAGTGCGTCAGAATTTAAAATTGCACTGGGATTTTTGTGGGGATTTTTCTCTTCCAGAAGGGCTCTATAGCCAAGGAAACCAATAACATTTTGCTGGACAAAGTTTGTTTGTTTTGAAATGGGCTGACTCAAACAGTAAACTTCACAACTTTATTTTTTCTTAATTGTGTTGCACATGTTTTGCCAAATGTTCTAGCTGATAATCAAAGCAGCGATCTCTCCTTGGAGTCCTCCAGGGCCCTTTTCCACTGCAAATTCATAGATGCTCAACCAAAGTGTATATTTGTGGATAAGAGAGCAAATCTGAAGCTGAAATCCTCTTGTATGAGGAGCAGGTGCCTCTTGATCTCAAACATTCTGCTCCCACACCCCAGCCCTGCATAACTGGGGGCCACGATGAGGCAATGACTGTAGATGAGGCCAATGGCAGCTGCCCTTACAGGATGGAAATGCAGGCATCGACCGTCTTATTTTTAAAAAGATGACTGAAACCCTTTGGGCTGCGATGGGATATTTTCTTTTTTTTTTTTATTGGTAGAAAGGGAAAAGGCTGGGGAGAAATCTTGTTAGTTTACTTTTAGTTTTGTAATGAAAATTATTTCAGCTTCCTTAAGCTGTAAAGGTGTGACTATTAGCTGGGAGCTCTTAGCTATAAAGGGAAAATTGCAACAGGACAAAAATAGAATTTGGTTCCAAGAAACATTTTAAGATTTTGTGCTATTTCACCTTGAATTCAGTGTTAAAATTTTAAACATTGAAATTGTTCTCCAAGGGAGAGGCTCCAATTCACTGTGAATCACCAATTGATTGCTATCATGTTCTGCTGTTCTGACACACTTTTTTTGAAAAATAAATCAACAGCTCTGAAACTCATTGTTTCAGTTTGGTTTATTGAACAAAGAGGTATGCCTGGTACTCTAAACCACTTCCACATCAACTGTATCACTCCCAGAACCCTATTGATCCATTCAAGAATTTTGCTTAAAAAAATCTGGTTTTAACATGTGGATCAGACTTTTAGGCCACAGTATGTTTCCTGCAATGTATTATCAGATTTATCAAAGGGAGACCGTAAACATTTAATTTAAATATGAACGTTTTGTGTCAAGCCAACAAGCTAGTAGTGCCAAAACTCAAAAAAATCTGGGTTGGACAGGCCTGAAGCAAAATTCTGAGCTTTGGCTTTCCCCATGAAAAATATTTTTTTCCCTGTAACATTGAAATTTACTTAGGGAAAAGTGAATAGTACAATAACAATAATAGTTCTTGAGGTCTCATGTCTATGAACTGCCCAGGCACTGGATTTACTGTATAAGACTGGTTATATGCCCCTGAAAATTGGGGGAAGTTACTATATATATGTATATATCAGGCCTTATAATTATATAATGTTAAATCACATCAGAGACAAAAAAATGTGTGTCCTTATAAGAATACAAGGGAAGAGAAACAAGACATCCTCATTATTTTGAAATGAGAAACTCCACCAAAAATTTTGTCGGATAATTTATCATGCTGACATTACCATTTCTGAAATGTTTTATTTTTGTAAAAGACTTTTAAAACCAGTTTTTATCTCCCTCTTGGTAGCAAAAGACACTCTGAAACTAGTGAATGTATGTTAGAAAATGTTTACTTGAACTTTCTAAAACAAACTGTTCATCTTGGGTGTAACAGAAATGCTCTCTTTTATATTACTGTTCCCACGTCACTCTACAGCAACTGGCCAACCAAAACACCTACTTAAAAAGATGAACTATACCATTGCAAGCTCCTTGGCTACTTTACCATTGAATTTCAGTCGATAAATTTGCATTTAGCTTATAATTTGTTCAATATGCCTTACTAATTTGGCAATGTTTATTTTGGCACATAAAATTGAAGGCAGCTGCTTTAAATGTCCTGCTAAGTTCTTTGTTTTGTTTTGAGAGGTTTCTTTTTTTTCTTTTTCTTTTTTTCTTTTTCTTACCCTTTTCTTTCTCCTTCGTAAAAGGATCTAAGATATGAAAAAGCTCCAGTGTCGTGGACAGGGCTGAGTTTCCTGTTTATGAGTCACCATAAATATGAAAGGTGCTGGTTGACATTTCTCAGCTGAGGGATTCGACACAAGTCTGTGTTGAGAGCAAATCCCCAAGCAGGGTGGTCTTGCATTGACTTGTCGACCTTGTACATTGTTGAACGGAATCACTTTTAAAGAACAGTAGTTAAAGGAAAAGTCAGCCCCTCCAGCAGCTCTTCTTACTGTTACTCTATTTAGAAAAGTGTGTTATTATATCTTTGCTGTGTAGAAGTGATTGTTGAATCATGGCTTTTAAACAGAGAGCAATTAGCAATATATACTTGGATTTATTCTTGAAAAGACCTTAATTTCCCTCATTTCCTAGTGTTTTTACATTCCTTCTCAAAACTCAAATAGCCAAAACATTGTGTAACTGTTGCTAGCAGGCAACCAAGGTAAACACAAGTAAAATTTTTTGTGTATTTTGTGGGCACACCTGCCTGGTGTGTCTCTCAGCCACAGCAGTGCTTTCATTTACAGGGATTTCTTTAGCCTACTAAATGCAGGTGCAAAAGGGGAATGCAGATATGGTTAATGTCTGCTGAGAACACTGAGCTAGATAGAGGAGGTGTTGTAAGGAGCATACATGGAGGTTTGTGCTAGGATGTAACTGAGTCATAAATCAAGTGTAAGTAAAGGAATGTGCACTGGTAAGAGTGTCACTCAAACTGCCTGCTTTTCCTGCTGTGCAAGATACTAATTGCTGTGGGTGCCAGTGAGTTTTCCATCTAAACTCCAGAGTTTTGGGTTTAACTTTAAATAACCCTGGGGCAAATTTCGTTTGTGGCAGCATGATGCTGTAATATATCAGTAACTAAATCAGCAATGGGTAAAAAACATACAGGAATACATATGGGAAGGCACACTGTGAGATACCTCCTGTAAACTCTGAGCAACACTTCCTTAACATATATGTGGAAGGGAATGTTTCATGTCAGTGGCCACAGCAGTAAGAAAAAGATACCTACAGGACTTTTGTATTCCTTGATTTTATTCTACAAGAAAAAAAAGCCGAGCATGTATTTTTGGTCCATAACATTTTGAAGGTGAGCAGCTCTCCAATAAGAATGTAGATTAGAGGCTGGAAAATTAAGAAAGTGGAAGAGCGAGGAAGAGATTGAACTAAGTATCTGTGTGAAAGAAAATTACATGGGAGATAAACTTACAGAAGTGTTAGCCAAGCCAGCTTTGGGTAAGACTGGCAATCCCTAGCAGCAGCCAGTCTTACCTAGTTAATTTTTCAAGTTTCAGAAAACTAAATTTATTGCTTTCTTTAAAATTTTATTAAACTCTAGATACTTAAAATAATTAAATATTTATTAAATTTCAACTATATATTCAAAACAAAATTTAAAATGTGGACTGTCAATATGCAAATTGATATTTAAAATGAAAGTATTATTAGTATGATATAGATATTTTAATCTATAATATTTTTATTTATAGAGATGTATTGATACTTTAGATTAACTTTTAAGATATAAATATTACTGTCTGTCTGTAAAGGTGCAGGTTTTATGCATTTAACTATCAGTAGCTTTGGAATACCTTCTTTTTGTTTTCCTTTTCTTCTTTTTCTTCCTAAACTTTGTCAGCTAGCGTCTGCAGGTGACATTCCAAAGAACCAAGGCTTTACTTGTCATTTAGCCAACACAGGGCTGAATAAGTCAAACACCAACAAGCTTGCTCCTGATCTTACCTTTCTAACTTGCACTTGTCCATTAGAAAAACATGGTAAACTTACATCATTGAGTAAGAAATAGAAAAAAAAATCTAAAACCTCTTTGAATGTTTATTGACACAGATTAAAACCATGGAAATATCATGATGCTACCCTACTGCGGTCACAATTTCATTCTACTGAATGATGCACAAACTGTGATCCAAGCATAATACATCGACCGTCATTCACAGAACAATTTTCTTGACAGTAAAATTATCTTTATGGATAAATGTTCATGGGACACATGATTTTAATGCATTCTGGAGTGGGAGGGAGGAAAATTCTTCCCTTCTGTCCTTTTTATTTTTCTTGGTGTTCCCTAATAAGTAATTTCTCCTGTTCACCATTTTTTTTTATGATACCCTTAGCAAAATTATTTTTTAAATACTAAGTCCAGAATTCAACCTCAAGGATCCTTTCCTCATCTCATATGATTGAAAATGAGTACTCAGTGAAATAGTGCCAGGGTTAAATAACTTGACTACCAACATCTGCCCATGTCAAGACAAAACATCCCAGGATACTTTCATATTTTGAAAGAGGTAATCTGTTTGTCTTTCCCAGCTTTGGCCCAAGTCTTTCTTTGGTTTATAAAGCCTGAGTAAGTGGGTAATAGTTTTACACATACTCGTGCAATATATTCACAGCACAGGAGAAAACGTTATTCGAACTAATGAAAAACTTCCAAAAGAACATAGCTGGCCTCACTCAATTTTGAGGAGCTAAAATGCTGTTCAAATTCTTATTCTCCACCATGAGATGCAGTATACATAATATAATACATAAAAAGAAAAAGCTGAAATGCAATTTATGTGAAAGGCCCTTGGTTTATGTAGGCAGCACATTTAGAGGAAAAACAAATTCCCATCCTAAATATTCTTTCATACTTTTCCTTATTATGTTCCTGTAGGTAAATGTAAGGGAAATTTTAAAGGGAAATCATAATTAAATATTGCTGGCTCATAAACTGAATGTAATATTCTTCAGTTTCAAATATCTGTTATCTAAAGATAACACATTTTGCTCACCAGCCATTTTACTCTTTGTAATGAGACTATATTAAATAATTCCAGGTAAGAGAAGAGTCAAATTCCAGTAAAATCTAAAATACCCTGTCAATAAAATTAATTCCATATAATTTATCTTCATTCCATATTTTATTGGTGAACTTATGGCTCCTGTGAAATAAAAACAAAACTTCCCACAGTGGTGGAATATTTCCTGACTTTAAGAGATTAGTTAAAGTTTTCCACAATTCTTACCAGCTGCTGAATTGAGAATAAATACAGTGTAAATCAGATCCTGCAAGTATTTCGGGGAAATTATTCAGAGTAGTTTCTGATAGCACAACCCTAAAGAAACAGAAAATACATTTCTTTTGATGGTCTGACAATGACAACATGTAGCTCTGGATCCCTGCATGCTCTATTGATCTGACCCATAAAAGGCCCATGGTTCCATCTCTTGTTTGTATTCTTCATTTTATTATCATTCTCTCTCTAAGGTCAGCTGTGCTGGTCTCCCAGAGACCATTAGCATGCTTTTGCTTATTTAATTCACTAACTGCTGAAGTGCATGCTGCTTTTAGTGGCACTCATACAACTCCAAGCACTGAACAGTTTGGTTTCATGTACTTGAACTCAAGTGACACAAATATTTCAGTGGTGAATCAATACTGGGAAAGGATGGTCAGTAAGGTAGGGAGTGTTTATAGAAGATATTTCATCACTACTAGTAAAACATGTCTTATTGTTAGTTCAGGAGGTGTTGGTATTTAGCTCTTTGAAGGAGGCTTCTGACAAGCCAACAACTCTCAGCCTGCTAGTAAAACAAAATTTAAAAAATTGCACAAGCTTAGAAATACAGATTTTTGCAAAGTGTCTACAGATTAACTATTTAGGAATTCTGATTTCATAAAAAGAGACAACCTCTGCTCCCTCCCCATGAGCAACACTAGCTATACGTAGATGTTGAACATAACTATATGGAAATGTTGAACATAAAGTACATTTTTCGATTTCATTTGACCCAATTAATAAATGAATATTTACTCTTTCCCTACAAAAGCCACCTTGTAATATTTTTTACAAACATTCCAGGAGCACCTGGAAGTTGATGGTTGTTTCACAGTACAATCCTAGCTGGAACAGGAACAGCACTCCTGTTATCTGCTCCAAAACCAGGCTTCTACTGCTACATCCATAATGAAACACCAGTAGCTGTTAAGGCAGCTGAATCTGATTCAGAAATGGCATTTGAAGGAATTTTTTCAGCTCTACAATAGCCATTTCCCTGCCATATAAAGAAATCCATGTAAATTTTTTTCATATCAAAGGCAGCTATCTGCTTTTTGCAGAACTTCAACTTCAAATGACCTTTTCCATTTATTGAGAGAAGACAGACAAAAAAGGGAAGCAATACTATAAAATATTTTTTGTACTTTAACATTATACATGAACTGAATAAATTAGACTAAGGCAAATGAAAAGCTATTTTTGATTTCCTGTTAACACCACGAGGAACTGAAGCCCTTGAAGCACACTGGTGGCTAATCTTGGGTAATATAGCTGGCAGAGGGACCAAAAGAAGATTACAGTTAGAAAAACACAAGGAGGCCTTTGCCAAGAAATGCAAACAAAAAGGAAATATTTTAAGAAAATAAACAAAGCTACTGAGTAAAACATACACAGGGAGGAAAAAGGGAACAAAAGAACATTTGAGTCTTGATGTCTTAACATTTTGTGGCAACATATGTGATAGTCCAGCCAGAGTGTGTGAAAGAACGTTACAGCTGTGTAAGCTATGAGATATCCACACACGCCTTGAGATCAGCAAGCCATCAGGACAGCCCACCTAGTTTGCCAGCTTTGCAGGTCTTCTCTAATTCTACTAAAAATAATAAGTTCCATCCAGTCCCATCCATGTGATTGCAAAAGCTACACAGCAAGTCAAGGGACTGTTTGCAAAGGCAGTTTTAAATAGAAACCCCTATTCTTTTTCCAAGGTGCAATAGTTTATAGCAATTTCCTGAGGCTATAAAACATATATTTTAAAAAAAGACAATCTTCTTCTGTTCCACCTAGACTATGTTATTCTACTGTTATTGTGGCTTTCTGCTACAGATCAGCTAGTGGCTGTTGGAAGCAGAAGGCTATCACAGGTATTTGGTCAATTGTACAGCAGCCCATGGCAGGTGAATGATGTTATATAATGCATTAAAGGAAGAATGAAATCAACCTATTTTATAGCCCCCCCACCCAAAATTGAATACACTAGAGAATCCTCATGTGCCGAATTCTCCATTGATCTCTATGGTCTTCCAAACAACTTCTGTGTCTTCAGAAGCTGCTCTGGAGTCCAGTCTCAGGTGGAACACGTTGCTTGGGCACTGCTTTGTGCTGTGGCCTCTATTTAGAGCAAGCCTTTTACTCCCTTCTCCCAGACTCACTCCATCTCAGGCCCTGTGGACACAACAGTTTCCAGCTCACAGTCTCAGGCTTGGCTGGTGTAGGCTGGACCTCATCTGCCCAAGGGACGGAACAGCAACCACATGACTTAAACTTTTTACTTTCTGTCTAGAAATCTAGGAAAAAAACCCATGACTTTAAAGATAAATTAATCCAATTGAAATTCCAGGATCAATATCTTAATCTTTCATTTCTCCAGGCTATAAAGCATAGGACATCAAGCCAGGGTGGAAGAATGAATGAAAACAGACTGGAATTAAAGACAAAATATTTCTGTAGCTGCTATTTGTTTTAAAAATATGTGTATAGGGAATAACACAGAAGCTTCATTTTAGTGTTTTATGAGAGGGTTTGGATTTTTTTTTTTGTAATTTTTGCTGCAATTTCTTAAAATATTCCATTGCCTTGTACATTATTTCAGCTGGACTTTTTTATATATTAAGTAACTCATTTTTTTTTTATTATTTCTTACTTGCTTTAGATTTCAGGATTCTGAAAAACTATCTGCTCTCATTATCCAGGACAGGGTATCTTAGATCTCTGATGTAGCAGAGGTCCTCCAGACTTATCAATAAACTGTGCTGAGAAAGTGTACTATCAAAATCTTTGTAGCATGGCTAAAGAAAAGGAGACAGAGAGAAGAAATCCAACCTTTGTATATTCATATCCTATCATTTATTCTTGCAGTCTTTCTAAACAATAAATGAAGATTTGTGACATAACAGTAGGAGAAAATTGATGTCTGGAGAGACACTGCCTATAAGAGAATAGATCAGCACTAATATAGTTTTAAGTTTATGTGAAAATATCCTTAATATTGCTGCAATTAACCCCAGCAGATAGCTGGAAGAACTGAAAGGTATGAAAGTTCTGAGACTAGAAAGAGACATTTCTCTGTCATACGTTTTCCATATAACAGTCAAAGACATTTTTAGCTATGACAATTTAGTTGAATTTTTTTCCACAAAAGCATTCGTTTTAGACTAAATTTGTAATAAATTTACTATTATGCAGTTGAAGTATGCAGTATTTCTTCACTGCCAGAGAATATAAGGCTAAGGCTGAATTTTCTCTTTTACTAGAGACTTCCCACTGAGGAATTGTTTTGCTCATGTTTTTTATTTTCCTGTAAATGGAGAGTAAGAATCACCCTCTGCCTCACAAGGAGAATAAAAATGACTGAAACACTAAACTTAGATGACAATGAGAAGTTTAAAAATTCATATTTCAATATAATTACTTATCATTTGTCATTAATTTGAATGTATGATATTTTTATACTTGTGCAAGAGCAAAATTCAGCTGCCTAACCACAAATAAATAGAATTTAAGATTTGCAATTTTTCTTAAGTACTCAACATATGTGACATAGTCCAGGCTGGCAGATACCTCATGGAGCTGACAGAGAATTTGAATGGCAGACTTGGAGGTTGTCACAGGGCATTTCCAATGGTGTGGGATGCAGTCCCACCCTCCACAAGCAATAAGAGACCCTCAAGCCCCTGACTGCTCTACAAACACGGTGGCACTTCAGCCTCAAACTGAGGATCTTGCCCTGGGTAACTTTGTGAGCCCTCTGAAAACTACTCTTATTACTGACAACAGGGTCCTTGTGCTTAAGCATACGAAGACCTGGAGTTTTGAAACGTTCATCTGCAGAGGAAAAGATGATCAAGTCCATCCACATGCATACAAAATTTACCCAAACTGACCTTGCCCTGAAGTTGGTGCTGTCATAGATAAGTAGGCAGAATGTTGGAAAAGAGGTTGATTCAATGTGAGAGGTGTTAATTCACAAGTTCATATATTTTATGCCAAGGGACTTGTCAACATCTACAATAGTGACTTTAGATTATTTGTTGCTGTTGATATTTTCAGTTACAGCAAACATACAGAAGGCAGTAGGATTATTTCAAATTTTCTTATCAGTTGAGAATCATTATTTAAGCTGTGGCCCTGCCTAAGACTTGCTGGTAAAATTTCATTTAGCATTGTGGATAACATAGACTCAAAAATTCAGTTTCTTTTCCAGCTCATAATTTCTGTTTTAGGAAATATTTTAAAAGTACAATATATATATTTTTACATACTATTCTGAACTTGTCAAATTCTCCATTCATATCATTCTCCTCACTCCATTTTAATTGTTTCAGCTTCTTCAGTGCTGTTAAAAAACATGCTTTCCAAACTTCGAATGCTTTTAACCCTATTTTTATAGACTTTTTCCAGCTGACAAGTCCTTAAGATCCTGGCCATAGGAACTTGATTAATTTGGTTTTAACTTCCATGAAATTTTTACCAGTTACACCTCACCTTAAGCTGCAATTCCAGAAGAAATGAAGTTTCCTTTAGATCTATGGGTATATCTGCTACTCCTGCCTGGGCATCTTAGATACACCAGGTATTTGTGGCTCAGGAAAGACAAGGTTCCTCTTTCTAAGGAATGGACCCAAATTCAAGAAATATTGAGAGTATTGTGAGTATTGCCTGCAGAATTAGCACAATGTGCCACACCTTTATGACCTGTGTCACATGTGTGAAAACAGCCTTTGATCCAGACTACAGCTCAGCAAGGGCTTGACAGGCATCCTGTAAAGGCCAAAAGGTTCTTCTCCAACAAGTACCTTCTGAAATAGACTCATATTTTTTACAGCTGGAATTTTCCTTCTATTGTCTCGATAGCTCAGCTTCAGTAAGAAAATGATCTTTGATCAAATTCTTAGATCTGGAAGACTAAAGATCTACCACTTTGGTTTGCCTTCTTTTCAGCTAATATTCTTGGCACTCAAAGCTTTCATGGTTAAAAAAACCAGGGGTTTTTCTTTCATATTTCTGTCTTGTTTCATTTCAAGACCACTATTTCTTGCACTGTCCTAAATGAACAAAGAGAACAAATTATTACCCAATTCTTCGAAGCACAATTGTACATATTTGAACACTGTTATCATGTCTCCCCTTCATCTTCTCTTCTCTAGACTAAACAAACCCTCTTCTCTCAATCTCTCATCCGAAGTTACGTTTTCTAGACCTCAGATCTCTGTGCTGGACACTGTCTAATGGCTGAATGTTCTTCCTGATGTGTGGGTTCTTAATACCCAGAAAAGCTTTAGAAAAGGATTAACAGTGTGGAGTAAAGGGATTACAAGCCTTACACTGAACTTATCTTCTGTGTACTCATTATATGTGAATCTTGCCTTTTTTTTCAGGAGACTATGACATCATGTTCCCAGCATCTCCTACAGGAGATAGCCAAAACCAGACTGTAAAAGTATTTTAAGGAGTAAAATGCCAGCTGAGAATTTTTATTAGTATTTGGCACTATCATACTGTTGAATCACATACAAGACCATTTCTTTTAGTATTGGAGTTATATTTTCATGACATTCTGGTTTTCTATCAAAAGAAAATTATCTTCTAGGAAAAAAAAAATTTAAAAAATAATTAGGGTTCTGTGAGGCTGGAAAAGAATTTTAAATCACAAATATAATTACTCTAAGTAAAATGTATTAAATAAAAACCAAATTTTTTGGTTTTCTTTTTTTCTGAAAGTAGCTTAACAACAGAATTTCCCCATACTAGAGATAAGTATATTTTCATTTTTCATATTGGGTTTCAACAGGATTTCTGCTTTGCCATAGTACTAAAGCTTGGCATGTAGAAAAAAAGGAATGTATTACTTTTATGTATTAATAATTTTTAAAATGCTTGACCTCTGAAGACATTTAGGCAATTATAATAGCTTTCATCCTGAATGACATTAAGAAATAAATGAATTTCTTAAATTTCAATCTTTTTTCCTAAAAAAAGGGGGAATTAAGGAAATTTGTACATGGAAAAAGGGAAATTCCATATGGAACAAAAGGTGACTCGTTCATCTACTCCATGTGTGTTAGCTTGTTATTTCAATCATTGTGCAAAACTGAAATGCAGCAACATTTCTACTGCAAGTTTGTTGCAAACTTTTCTCTCTGACATGTATAGAGTAATATTCAGTGCTCCTATTTAACTGCAGATTACTTTAACCTTAATCTATGCACGTAGAATGAATAAAACACATTTGACTCAATACATCTTTCCACAACTATTTTAATGTGAAATGGCAAGCTTAGCCAGCAGCCCTCAGCCTTGTCCTTCAGACACTGATACACATGGATAACTATGTCCATATGAATGGTCCCATTAACTTCAGACAGGACTCTCAGATACTCTGAAGTGACTTAACTCAATCCTGCCTGTCACTGGGAAGGGATCTGACAGGGAAGACTGAGGAATGAACCTGTCACACTCTGAACATGTTCTGGTCAAGCAGAGAGTGGAGGTGGGTTGTGGGAGACTCCTTGAGCTGAGTCTCAGACTCTCAGTCAGGGGATCACTGTTCTGGGTACAAGAATCCCAGCACCCAGCAGTCTGTGTTAAAGCACAGACAGCTAACAAGGGTAATGTAAACTTGTGCTTTGCTTTACTTTTTAGTCACTTAATGCAAACTGTACCATTAAGAAGCAAAGATTTCTTAATCTTAATCTTTCTTGTGTCTTAAATTCACAGGATCTATAAAAGCTGTTGCTTTGTCTGAATTTTTAGAAATGAAATTAGAGAAATAGTGTTACAACTAGTCTCAGTTCAACAGCAAATACACCTGATTTAAAGCCTCTCTTGAAAGAGGTGACCACAAAAGCAAATAAGATTCTGTTTCTAGAGCAGAAAAGACACTGGGCTTTTGAGGTTCTATCCACTTATAAGTAATTATAAAGCAATTATTAATTGCAAGTATGAATGGATTACAAAACATCATTTCTCTAAGTAAATTTAAACAGTACCCTTGATCTCTATCAGTAAGACTTTTTTCCTGTTAACTAATAACACATTGAAGCCAAACTTTTCACTGCCATCTGTTCAAATGGAAACATGTGGTAGTAGAGCTCTAATACTGTGCCCTTGGTAAAGATATACCTTGGAGATTTCTTTTGGAAAACTTCATCGTTAGCAAACAATTTGCGGGCAGTTAATTTGCTCCCTTGCTGGGCTTTGCATTCCCACGTGTGAAATGTGCTATTCTGATGGTAACGTTAAATTAAACAAATGTACACAGGACCGTATTTACATAATATGGATCGTATTTACTCTGTGGGAAACTTGACTGTCCTGCAAAATATCATTATTGAACAGAACTGAGAGCATTTGAATTTATTTTTGTTGCTCTTGAGTTCTTCCTGTAGCAGAGCAGACTGTAGAACGAAACGTCCTCTTCTTGCGCCAGTCCAAGCCTTATTACATTGTAGAAATGAAAAACAACTTCAATATATGCAAATACACATGGAGCCACACACACTCATCTTGCAGTACAAATTCTCAGGGGGCTGTGCAGACTGAAAAAGCATAATTTATTCACACTATAAACACATTTCCTTTGTTGTTGTGGTCTTTTTCTTTTTCCTAACAATCACAAAACAAACTATTTTGAGAACATCTTCAAAAAATAATGCCAGATTGTGACACTTATGGTGAACAGTGTGTTTCCTCAAGCAGCAAAGTTCTTCTCCTGTGACTCTGGTCATCACAATTTTACTAACTAAAAAAAATCAATAGAGCAATAAATATATTTTGTGATCAAAGGTTATCAACAGTAAAAGTTATTAATTTTAACTCCACAGAGCTTGTTGGCCATGTTTACAAAAAAAAAAAAAAAAAAAAAAAAAAAAGAAATTTTAACAGCAAACACAAGCATTCTGCAAACACCATTAAGTGTTTATTTTAACAAAAAGAAAAAAGTTATTACTTAAGTCCTGAGATTTATAAATTAATTCTACATATCAGCTGGTCACTACCAAATTAATTGTTTCATAAATCATGAAAATATTTTAAACTTCTGTGGGTTAAAGTCCTCAAAATACATTCCACAGCTATGGTAAGTTCTCGAGTCATTGCCTTCCAGATCTAATTCTTGTATATGAGGCAATATAGCCCTTTCTTTAGTGTCAAATCTTTGGGCCCAGCCCTGCACCTGCCAAAACATCACCTGCACCCCTGGATGAAGACCATTGCTATCAGGGGAAACTGGGGGAAGGGGATTAACAAGAGCAATCTGCAGAAAAATTTCATTGACTCCATCTTAATTCCATTTTCTAACAATCAGGAGCTTAAAGGCTTCCAGAGAGGACGGTCTGTAGCTGCATTTCCAAATCTAATTCTTCCATGACTTTTTAAATCCCTCTACCTTTTTATTTATCTGTAATATTTATATGGAACAATAAGTTTCATGTTACAGGGAAAGTCTTTCTTTGGCAGCCTTTTTTACAAGTTCGTGATATGAAAGCAGGACATATTCTTATTTGCCATCACTGTAGCTTTCTGATAGAAAACTCCCGTGCATTATGTTTTCAGAATAACATTAACAAAGTCTCTGCCTTTTATAACATTGCAACACTCAAGTAGCAGAATTTCTACAGCACAGGGGCTCATTTCTCTAACGAGGTGTCATCCTTGACTGATGTGACTTGGAGAAAATTGTCCCTGGCCATGGCAGGGGGGTTGGAACTTAATGGTCTTCAAGGTCTCTTCCAACCCCATTCATTCTGTGATTTTATGATCAACTTGCCATTTCCTTGCAGGCTGATTTCTGCCCTTGCTGTGTTTGCCCATGCAGCTGTGCTTCCTTCCTGTTTGACAGCTATACTCTCAGCCATCTTCATGGAAATGTCTCTTGTCTTCTGTAAATTAGGAAGTAAAGAAGAAGTAAAGCACCATTGGGGTGCAATCTTGCATCTTAAAGATAGTGTAGCATTCCCTGAAATGAAAATGTTACTGGGAACTTGTATCTTTCTTAATGCAAAGAGTGTGGTTTGGGGAGTTTACATGAGAATATGCAGAGCCTTTTTATGAATTCAAGTCTTCTTCTTCCAATAAATAAAAAAATGCATAGTCCTAAGAAGAATTTAACTGAAAACTGCCTTTACTGAATGCTAGTTCTGCAACTTTTGCACATAAGGTTTTCTTGTTTTGATTTTAAGTGATATCCTTGACATTTACAAACAGAACTTTCCAGCAAAAGTAACAGTTGAAAAAGCCACATATTTCTCAAAGCCAAGCTGACCTAACACAATGTTAGACTGAAGTTACATTTACATGACATGCTGTTTTGTTTGTTTTCAGTGGGGTTACCATCTTATAAAAACATTTGGAAATGATAAAAGGATAAAGTAAGGACCCCCTGTCTGTTTATACTAACACTGTATATTCATAAACAGGAACAAATCAGTGAGTACAAATCCCCTTAATTGTTTTATGGTTTTATTTATTTTTACTGCATTTTATGTATTCCAATGAGAAGCACTAGGTTATTAATCATGTAGTTAGCCATATTATATATTAACAGTATGTAAAACGTCTTCCAGTTTGTTTGGCTGCCAAAGAGATTACTCTAAATCATCTATAAAATAACTGCACTCCTAGCATTTACTATAAATTGGCTAATATCACCAGTGTATTAAGTATTTATGGTATTTTCTAAAGTTATTTGTCATCATAGAAAATATATAACAAATAATGAAGATCTGAAATATTTCTAAGATCTCAAAATTGTGCAATTCTGGCACTATTGTTAGGAACAATTTCTTAGCTGAAACCTAAATCAGTCTCTGGGGCTTTCAAAAATTATATTTGTATTATAACCCTTTTCAGGAGAATGTGGAAAAGGGAACATAATGTGTGTGAGAGATCCTATGCTGTCTTTGTGAGCAACATTCAGTTAGGTGAAGAATCTTCACATGTTAAAAATAAAATTCAGTCTGAGAGAGAATATACTGACCATCCTGTGTGTATGTGGTGCAGATGGGCTGGTGATGATTATACATGTTTTATTAGAAATAGAGTGGATTTAGGTAGACATGAGAATAGCACTTTTTCATTCATTGAGCTCAGTATTCTGACATTCACCATATAGGAACTCACACTGATTTATTCGAGGCAATTAAATATATAATTTAATAACTCATGAACTGATTCATATATGGATAATATCTGTTCAGCATTGCAGGCTGAACTATATTATCTGGCAGAAAAAGGAATTCTGCCTTAGAAGATTGGTTTGTTATTAATCTATTGTTCCAGAGCATCGGGCTTTGAGGTGCACAGCAACAACTGTTTTAACAGTGAACAGGAAAACTATATAAGAGCTTTGATATAAACTAGAGAAGGAACAATACTGAAACCAGATGAAAACTCAGGGTTGCTTTTAGAAAATGTGCATGTAATCTCCTGAAATATTAAAACTATTAGGATAAATAACCTTTCCTGTAAAAATAAAACCAAACTGTTGGATATTTAACAAGATAGCTGGATTCATTTGTATGCAATGCTGTCCTGCTTTCACTAGGTGTTGAAATTGTTATGTCAAAAAGAAAGATGCTTTTTTACTTCTTGCACACTAACATTGTGGCCAATTGAAAGAAAGCAATCATCAAATTAATTTGCTCTGGGGAGAAAAGAATTCTATGCTTGGGTGTAGAGTGGAAAGTCACATTTTTATAGCTCTGACTCATTACAATATTTGATCATTCAAATAGAATAAAGAATCTTTTACTGTATCACCGAGCCAAATCTTACTTCAGAGGTATGGAATAAATTAATTCTTGTCTTCATGGGTAATTGAGGCACTTGTGATGTCTTCATCACTGTAACACTGGCAGTAGTGTTTGTTACCTTTGTACGGTTCTTCTCCTAAACTTATTTCATTACAAAATCATTCTTATTTTCTCATCAAATCATACATTTCAAGTGTATCTTCAAATTGTTAGATTTTGGTAGCATCAGTGACCACTCATAGAAATTTAATTCTAAAACATTGTGGATTAATCTCTGAATAGAAATACTTAATTAATAAAATCAGTTGAGAGGATTACAATCAATTACAGCTTAGTATTACAAGAAAATGTGAATTTACTTAGCAAAGTTTCATAGCAAATAACTTAAGTAGAGAAAAATCTGTTTACTGACATGTCTGAAGCAAAAAAACAAACAAACAAACAAACAAAACCTAAAATAATTTGAAAACTTTGATTCTGATCTACTACTTAGCTTCAAAACAAACCATAAAGAACCTAGCACCATCCCTGACATAGCTTCACTTGTAAGAGAAATAGTCTTATTATTGTGAATTACTGTTCAAAGTCTTCAGTTTTATAAATACCTTTTTTTCTGGGGATTTATGGCTCATTTGATGCACAAATAAGGTCACTAATGGATTACCTACATCACTAATGCTTTGTAATTTTGACTATGTCACAAAAGTATCATTTCTCGTTCAGTTGGCTGGTTAAATAATATACCCCTAGCCACAATGGAAATTAGAAGTCCAGACAAAGAAAAAAAAATAGAATTTATATTCTGAAATCCATTCCTTCAGGAGCTCTCGCTGGGAAGGCCCTGCGTGTTTGCCTGAGATTCTGCACAGAGGCAGAGTAAAATGCTCTTTCCACCACTAACACCCACATGGTTGCAATTGCAATGGGCTGAGAGAAGAAGCTCTTCAAACACAAATAAAAACATCACCAAGCAACTTCTTTCCCACATCATCAAATGACTTCATCTTATTTCACTAATGTGTGTTCATTTATGTTTGTTCTTGGTCCTTTGCACTCTGTTGCATAGATATTCTTGGCACTGGAGATGCAGCCTCGGGAGATGGTGGCAGGTGGTGCACAGATATTCAAGAAATGAGCTGGAGGGGACGAGAGTTTCCCTGACAGGCCTGTGGTTGAGGGGTGGGAAGCAGAGCACATTCCTTTGGGCACAGGACAGTGACACCTGGGCATCATCACCTGCACCCTGCTGTCAGGCTGAGCCAAGGTGTGGCCATCCTACCACAGGGTCTGGTGTCACCTCTGCTGACTTGGCACAGCCCTGGCACAAAGACTAGATGATTTAGAAGCGTTATTAGATGATTTCACAGTGCCAGAGTTATATAAAATCATCTTTATTTTAGCAAGTTTGAGCCAGCACCATAGACATTCTAAATCTATTTAAAGAAATTGATGCTGTGGTTCTGGTCTTTTGGTTTCCTAATAGTTAAATTCCACTAGAGCTGCTTCTGATTTGCAAGGGTGCATCAACAAAAGGAATCAAGCTAAAGCTGTGCTTCCTAATCTTTCTCACTCATCTTTGTACCTTCAAAAATATTTGTATTTCTTAAAAAGAAATTCCACTTGAAGTTGGAGGGAATAAAAAGTTTCCAAAACACATTATTTCCCCAGACCTACTTTGTTTCCGGCAAATGTAGAACAATTCTCAGAACTGAACTGGAATAGCAAGTGTCTTTTATTTGAAAAGAATGCTTACATTGTTATATGCAGTGTTGAGTCTGCATAATAGGAAATAATGAATTGTGCATCCCAGATCAGTAAAATACACAAGCATTTGCTTAAAATTAAACTTAAGCATGTGGTTAAAGTGTTTTTTCTGTCTTCTAGCACAAATAAAGATAGAATCTGAGTAGGTAACCAGCAAGACCTGTAAAATTTTAAACCTTTTATTCTATGGATCAAATCTGGTGAATAGCAGCAGAAGGTTTCAGCTGCCTGGTAAAAGGTTGTTTAGAGAACTTTGATACATTTAATGGCTTACGGGGCTGAAGAATTTTATCCATTTTATTCATTTACTCAGTTTTCTTCCCATAATTTCTTGTGTGAGTTTTAGATAGTCATTGAGGGTCGATTACCAAAGGTATCTGATAAGATTTATAAAAATATCTTAGCAAGCTAACATCCTTTAAGATATTTTTAGTATTATTTGTTTACTTTAAAGATCTAGCCCAACATATATAGCCTATTTCCTTGGTGAAAATTGTTATGTCACTTGGAAGTATAACCTAAATAACACTATCCCATTGATAATTTTGACCAAGAATCATTAACGTCATTAATCTCTACCAAATTTTCATGAGATTGAGCATAATATATTTAAAAATACAGAAGTAAAAATGGCATAACTATCTAAAATAATACTTTAAATAATTGTCACAGTAATATCTTTGTGATAGCATGATGACATTCGGAGTCCAATATTTAGATTTATTAAATATTTTAACCTGAAAGGGATTTGAGGAGGCCAGTGGCACCTCATGCAAGAGATAGCATCAACATAAGAATAGTTTCCCAGGTTTTTTGGGGACCTGTTTGATCTTGCTTCACTGTGGGATATGTATTAAGGAATCAGAGTACTAAAATGGTTTGTGTTGGTTGGGATTTTAAAGATTATCTTGTTCCAACCCCCCTGCCATGGGCAGGAATGCCAATCACTAGACAGTTTTTTTGTTTGTTTTTTTGGACCAGATGGCTCAAAGCACCATCCAGCCTGGCCTTGAACACTTCCAGGGTTGGGCCATCCACAGCTTCTCTGAGCACTCTGTTCCAGGGCCCCATGACCCACACAGTAGGGAATTCTTCCTAATATCTAATCTGAACCTGACTTCTTTCAGTTTAAAATCTTTGCCCCTTGTCTGTCACAATCTACCCTCTAAAAATTCCCTCATATTATAAGTCCCTTTTCAGTACTGGAAGGTGCAGTAAGGACTCCCCAGAGCCTTCTCCAGGCTGAGCAGCCCCAGCTCTCCCATCCTGTCTCCATAGAAGAGATGCTCCAGCCCTGGGATCATCTTCATTGTCCTCTCTGCACTGGCTCCAATAGGTCCTTGTCTCCCCTGTGCTGGGGTCCCAGGGCTGGATGCAGCCCTGCATGGGCCATCACAAGTGCAGAGCAGAGGAGCAGGAGGAGGAATTTCTATTGTAGATCTCTGTTCCCCAGAATCCCATCAGAATAAGGGGTGGCTGTATCACCGCTTCCTGCCTATGCACCTTGTTCATCCTTTGTGAGCCAGTCCTCAGCTCCCTTGTCGCCCTACCTGGCACTATTCCACACTGTTGAGTAGTAGAGAAAATGGTGCCTCCCTTTAGCAGCACATAAACCTCAAATTGTATTCATATTATTTTCCTTACTCTAATGCATTGCAAACTCACTTACAGTACTGCTCTCCATGATTCTGGCTCCCTTTGTTTATTAGGTCTAATGTAATTTTTCACGTGATGCCTTTGTACATTTTCCAAGATGAATCTTACTTTGTCATTCTTCCTGTTCATCTTTCTAATATTTCTGCTGAGCTGCTCCAAGATTTATTGAAGTTAGTATGAAACTTGGATCTTTATCCAGGTTCCATTTTGCTATCTGTCTTTCATCACCTTTCGCAACTCCGCCCTCTTATTCATCATAGGGGACTTTCATTAATGGGTGACTTACTTCTTCTGGAGAAAATGTTAAATAAAACCATACTGAATACAGATCTCTAAAGTCTCTCACTAGGAAAAGACCTTCCCACAGATCTATACTTTAATATTTTGTCTCCTGCTTTTGTTTATAGTCTTTCAGCCACTTTTCATTCCACAATATAGTGCTCATGCCCTAGAAAATTTAAATTAATTCAGCATTTTCTATCAACTAGTTTCCATGTCCTGGGCCAAACTCTTCTCCAGTTATTCATGCCTGCACTTCTTGATGTCAGTGGGATTACATACAAGCAATGTATGAAAGAATCTGGTCTTTCCTCTCGACCACAGATTTTGAGTTTTATTTTACAATAATCTGTAATTTAAAAATCAATATGTCTGTTCTCTGCATTTTCTGTGACCACATTGCAAACTTTTATCTGAGTAGGCAGAATAATCCAATTGTGCCAAAATATTAAGAAAATATTTTCTTAATCTCCAAAGTAGATTAATTCACGGTACAAAAGTGATGAAAATTGAACTCCCTTTTTACATTTAGGAATAATTATATATACATACACATTTATTAGAAACAAAAATTCTTCTCTTTGTACAATATAATTAATTCTATGGCAGTAAACATTTTTGAACCTGAATTATCTTTTGGAAGAGTGATGCCTATATTCAAATTAATATTTGGAACTTTCTGAATTAGTAGAATGAATTTGGGGTTCTTTCCCAACTTCCTGTGTGTTGGCACAACTTCATTGTCATGATATGGATCTGACATACTGCAGAAGATGCATCTTGAAATATTTTAAGTGCCAATCTGAGAGAAAAGGAATTTGAGTCAGAAATCATAAAATTTACCATGAGATCAGCAAACACAATGCTTTTTTAATTAGCATCCTGTCTTGATACTTAAGTAGTATCCCAAATTAGTATTAATAAAACTTGTCTAAAACCAGATCTAGCTGGAATAGCTGAGGAGCTCGTTGGTAAAATTCCTAGGTCACTGATTAAATCCAGTACAGATCAGTAATGACTGAAAACTATGTTTGGAACCAAACATGGAACATTTTGGTTTATTCAGCTTAGTATTCAGTACAAAGGTGACAATATAATTAAAAAAGACATCTTTAAAACTGTTGTTACCCTTGGGAATATCTCAACAGAATACAAAGCTTGCAAGAGACTTTCCTATGATCACAACAGAGAAGTCACAAGCTGCAAAATGAAAAATATTAGGAAATAATCTTGCCCAGCTGGAGTCTCCTCCTTCTCTGCTATGTTCATCAGCATATATCAGTTGAATTAGGTAAAAAAATCATTATGCATGGGTCTTGAAAGGCATCTATCCATTCTTCTTAACTAGACAGAGAAATTGGTCTCTCATTTAATGCAAATGTCTTCATTTTTAACTTAAAATTTGAGTGAAAATTAAGTGCCTAAAATGAGGAAACTGAGTCCATTCAAGCCAAAAAGAATATTTAGATATGTCTATTCAGATGAACCCCAATTCATTTAATTAAATGTTTAGGTTCAGTTTTGAAAATTTCTTTCTGTGAGGAAAGGCAGGCAGACCAGTGTGCTTTCAAGAATTTAGTATTCACCCATTCAACATAAAAAAAAAAAAAAAAAAAAAAAAAAAAAAAAAAAAAAAAAAAAAAAAAAAAAAAAAAAAAAAAAGTGATTCTACTCATCACAGCCTGAAAAGTTGTTTGGGTTTTTTGTTTTGTTTTTTATAGAAACCCTTTAAACAAGTGGCATAACAAAAACAGACAGAAGAAAAGCTTTCCTTTTTCCTGGATGTCCCACCCATAGAGATGTCCTTGTGTGAAAGGCAGGTAAGTGTCACCTCTGGCACCATTGCCTGAGCCTCACTTTTCAGTCTTTAGAGGTGCTCACACATCTATTGGGATGACATCAAAATTTCAATGAAACGGAAATACAGGCTTGTTTTGCATCTTCCCAGACTGAAGAACTTGCAGGATGGCCAGGAAGTTAGGATGTCCCAAATTAATCCCTCATCATCTTTTTTAAGAAAAAAAATTTAAAAAGGGGTGGTGTGTGTGTGTTTGAGATAGGAAAGAAAATTAAAAAAAAGAAAAAGAAAAAGAAAAAGAAAAAAAGAAAAAGAAAAAGAAAAAGGAAAAGGAAAAGGAAAAGGAAAAGAAAAAGAAAAAGAAAAAGAAAAAGAAAAAGAAAAAGAAAAAGAAAAAGAAAAAGAAAAAGAAAAAGAAAAAGAAAAAGAAAAAGAAAAAGAAAAAGAAAAAGAAAAAGAAAAAGAAAAAGAAAAAGAAAAAGAAAAAGAAAAAGAAAAAGAAAAAGAAAAAAAAAGAGCTCCTGGAGCAGGTATAAGATAAATATACCAAAGCCATGGACATGAAACAGACACTGCTCAGGTACACAGCAGGATGCCTGTTTAATGTCCACTTTGTGCCTATTGCTTGTACAAATATAAAGCAGTGGCTTCAGACACAACTTTCACTTTACCTGCTCTGATATTGAACAGAGCTGCTTTCCTACAAGAGACAAGAAGCAGTGGAGGTACAGGTGCTGAGAAATAATAGCCACAGGAAAAACCTGGACACACAAAACCAAACCAGTGACACTTGGCTCTCACATCTTGGAAAAAAACAGCCCAACCCTTTATGTTCTACATTAGATTCAGGAATCCATTTTTATGCACAAAGACACACAAGACCATATATATAAATGTTTGTGTGTATGTATGTAGAGGAAAGGATAGACCAAGGAATGCAGATTACAGCTCATGTCATTTTAGTAATCTAGTTGGATTTCAGTGCCAGTTTGATTGTTTATTACCCCTTTTTTTCTTCACTGGCATCTTCTTCATACCAATATTCTAACAATATGTTACCTTTATAAATGATAGCCTGACATGAAATTTCAAAAACTACCTATATTATACCAGTTAATTGTCCAGTGACTGTGGAGAAATGAAACCAGAACTATGTATTTCAAGTAATGCCCAACACATGGCAAACATCATGTGAGGAATGCAAGGCCTATGCTAGTGAAGAATGCAATAAATATAGGCCAGATCATAAACACTGCTATAATAAGACAACTGAGGAAGAAGATTTGGAAATATATAATTGATTTCTGTACCTTTTCTTGTGCAGGTTCAGCAGAAAATGGATAAGCTCAAAACCATCACCTCCATGTCTAGTTTGACATAAGCTTTTTGAGCTCAGTATTCTTGACTTTGAAGAAGGGAGAAATATTCTCTCCACAGCCTGAGTTAATCTGAAGAACTCTGCCTTGTGTTATGCAGGAAATAAGAGCTAGATGTTTACAGTGCTACCTCTTGTCTTGAAAATCTGTTAACTTTGAAATGACCTGTACTTCACATCATTTAAACATGGTAGTCCACATCTCATTTGCTTCTGCCATCCACCTTACTCACCAAGACTGTTGCAGAGGGTTAAAAGGGGATATCATAGTGCCCATTTGAAGTCTTATATTTCTCAGTCCAAGGCTAATAATTCAACAGTGATATCAAAGACAATTAGCATGGTGTCAGAATAAGAATTATATCACTCGGCCCTGGATTATAAAATCTTCATGGTAAAGTTGTCTTATCCTTTAGTTCATTATGTTAGTTTTTGAATACTAATAATGAAATGTGAATAAAACATTTAAATTCTCATTCACTTGCCATAGGGATTATTATGCCGAAGCAAATGTTCACTCTTTGTATACAGTTTTGATGATCAACAGAATTGGAAGGTGTCACAACGTGGCTTTAAATTAGTTGAACATATGTTAGATTACTATGCTTCAAATTCTAGCTTTGCTTGGTATAGATGGTGATTGCTTTAACACGTGCCAAAAATAGCCTTATATTGAAACACTTATCTTGAAAGGGGTGTTGGACCTATCAGTCTGGTAACAAGGATTGTTTTATCAACCTGGCAATATGAACAATCCAGACGTTCAGCTCCAACAATCCCATGTATTTTTACAGGATAAAAAATAATATTAGTGGTCGCCACTGATCATTCCACAATATGGTAGCAGCCGACAAGCACTGAGCCCTTCCATGAAGGTCCTGGCACCTTCAGCCCTGTCCACAAGAATTGCTTGTATACAGTCTGATGTTTCTAACGGTAGAATTAGGATATTGGATATCTGGACCCTGCTTCACCTCTCCGCCTCCTAACTGATTCTCTGTATGTGCTATATGACAGTATTGTAAACTGTCTGTAATAAAACTTACACAGAATATACACAGAGTGAGAGTTAATTTTACTCTTTCTAAAATGCTTTGAGATTCTCAGATGAAGAGCAGTCACAATACCTGGAAAATATCAAGTTTTTCCTAATCTTAAAAATAAGCAGAGAAGTAGACGAGATGTACTGCACACAGAAAACATTGCCATACATGTTTCTGGTTTTACATATGCAACATTTTCCTTCCAAGGAGAAATGTCCAGTATAGGTAACATCTATAGGGTCAGGGGAGGTTCCACTGACCTGGTGCACCAGAGGTGAAGTGTACGAAGTCCATCGTTCATTGTGAGGTCATGGGTACCTGACACTGACAGAAAGAGTAAAATAGCTTTGCTTTCAGTGTTTCAAGGTCAATGCTTTCATATTATCTCTAGTTAAATACATAGAGAAGTGAAAATACACATTCAGTATAGCATTTTCTGGCTCCCTTCAGTTCAGATGAGTAGTCTTTTGCTAATATGTCCCATTTTTGATCCAGGAAGAGCTGTTTTGATCTTGCAGTATTTCAAGCTTTACCTAAGCTCGAAATCTCAAGTCCTGGGCATTTCCACTGACATCAAGGCAAAGCTCCTCTGGTTTCTAAGCTGCCAGTTCAGCCCCAACCCTGCCTGTGGGAAACACAGACAGCAGAAACTGTTCCCAGGCCTGAAGATTTTCACCAAAGCTCCAGGAAAATAAATGTTTCAGCAAGGGCCCATGTCACCTTGCATCAGTGGAGACTGGACCTTCAAGAGGGGGCACAAGTCATCCCTTGTTCTTAGGTTGCAGTAAAGATGGGTAAAAATATCTATATTGAATAGAATAAGGTCAGAATTCAGCAAGAAATTCAGACACCTTTATTTAACTCTCTCCATGTACTGCCTGGGCCAGGGGCCTAAGGCCACTGAGTGGTCAGTGAGGGTGCAGTTAACAAAATCAAAGGAGCCCAGAGTGATTCAGCTTCCTACAGGCTTGGGACAGACTCAGCTGCCTAAACACAAGTTTCTGGTGCCTTTTGAAACACTGTAGGATACCACATTATGTGACACCTCCCCTCCCTAGACTAGCATCTGGGTGGTAGCAAGTAAGGTGTCCACAAAAGCATCATGCTTTGGTGTGTACATGTCTGAGTACACAGCTGAAGCAGATGAAATCAGTCTCAACCTCTATTTCTCCATGTTGGAAGAAAAAAATTTAGAAGATGCTCCCAAGAATTGTTAATTGTATTAAATGCATAGAAGTTCTAAATGACACTGGAAATAAGGCCCAGTCCTTGTGGCTGTTGTGCCTTCTGGTACAGATGTTTTGAGTTTCACTATGTCAAATAAATCCTGACTATTATTCTATTGAATACTTAAGGAGTGAGACTCAATAGCAGGCCATTTCTGTTATGAACAATGATTGACTCAGCAAGGGGAAGTTTGAGCTGGATTTGCACAAAAAAATAAAGAAATAGGCATAGACTGTCAGAAAACAGAATTTCTAGAAAGCCATTCCAGTTGTCTTAAAGCTTGGGCACATATATGGCAGAAATAGATTTCCCATTCCAGTTATTTAAAACTGTCATTTGCAGATGATCATTCCACATGAGCAGCGGGGCCAAATAATTTCTGGCCATACATACATAAGGTGTAATTAAAACTTTTTCAGAATGACAATACACATTGAAAAGAAATTGAATATATGATGCTTAGTTTCTCTGAAATGCTGTATTTCAGGGCTTTTCCCCATCATTTGCTGACAGATGTGGAACATGTGAGTTTATAGTCACCCTCTCAAAAATTGTGCTATAGTCTCTATAGCCATAAGCATATTTAATCCTGATTTCAAAATCTACTGAAGTCCTGATCTCCATTGTATCAACTTTTTTTTTATTTTTTTTTTCACATTCTGGTTATCACTGGCATCAAAGTGCAGGGCAAATATACTCTGACTTGAATACATTAGCACAATGTCTGATTACTGTAGAACCAGACTGAAATCTGGTCAGAAAATAATAAATGGTAGAGCAAAGTCTCTCAAAGCTGCAACTGTAGCACATGCAAAAGAGCACCTGGCCTCAGCACCAGTGCTTTTTTTCAGACAGATATGGAAGCCTTGTACTCTACTCCTTGCAGTCAGTAAGCTGTTTAAGAAAGGCCCAAAGTTCATCTGCTCGGTTAAATTTTCTCAGTCCTTTGGACTGTCCATACTCCCATGCGACCTCATGAACCCTAGGCATCAGGATATACTGCTCCTCACTAAAGTTATCCATACTTTTAGGTTTTGGATTTGCAGCATCTTCTCTCACAGCATGAGTGACTAAACCATATGGTTGTTGGACAAATTTTGATAATAGGTTGACTGAGTTTAACTAGAACAGCTGAGAAATAAGTTTCTCTGAAACTCAGTCAGAAGTTCTGTGATGGGATATCAATAACACTGTAGACTGAACTTTGTTGAGGGAGAAAACACTTATTTAAGACAAATTCAACTCCTATAGATCCCTGGGAAAAAGCTACTTTTCCACTTGTTTTTGTTCTGAAGCTGTTGCTTTGAGACCAAGAGGTTTTAATGCAAATTGAAACTATGGGAACACATAAAAAGAAAAAGAAAAAAAAAAGCAAAAACATCTAAACTCTTGGTGAGGGAATATATCCTAATTAGTTATGTCTGCTCTGATGTCTGGCTACCACCTGACAGACCTGGCAGCTGATCTCTCTGAACCAATCCAAATTGGAAAAAGATTTGGGTTAGGGTCACTTTTTGAGTGGGCAAAGGTTGGGGCTGGTTGTTATTTGAACTGAACTGGTTCATTCATCTCTGGTTACCCGTATGTCAATACAATATATTTGCTTAATGTAAAATGCCATGGGCTAGAATCTTTCTGTTTTGTTTCTACCTGCACATTTTCCTGGGCTGCTGCCAGGAGATGAAGACAATACATCCTGGGACAGGAGGAAGTTCTGGACACTTCTGGAAGAGGTCCAGAAGGCACTCTGAGTACAGACACTTTGGGTGTAAATCCTTCAAGCACTGTGCACTTCAGGTAGAGGTCAGGTCAGAAGTTCATTTAAGTGCCTGTGAACATCACGGTCTACATGAAGACAGGGGATTTTTATACTTCAGATTCTCTGTCATTATTTACCTTTTAGGATGTACCAGATAAACTCACAATAGAGAGTTATATAAAATACAATGAAATCAGTAGATTTTTTTTCTATCAATTTTGAAAGAAACTGGTTTAATTTTTCATCACCTAGGTCCATGACAAAAAAATCCCCAAAACACTAAACAACTGCATAGTCAGCAATTATTTAATGAAAACAGTCCATTTTGCATATCTTACTCTGATCTCTAAAAATTCAGACTCTGAAAATTCAACCTTGTATCTTCATTATTATTCTTGCATAGTGACTTTTGGAAAAATAAAGCTGCTCAATTCATAAATGAAAAGAAACATAATATCAGAAAGTAAACTTAGGTAAATCATTAAAGAAAATTCTGCATTGGATATAGAGCTCCTAAGTCCCCAAATCTACACCTAAAAGCACAGAAGTAGGAATCAGAACTGATAACATCCTTTCAGTTAGTATTGTATTGCCAAGAACAAGATTCTATTTTGAAGATAAGCATCATCATTATCTTACTATTATTAACATGAACACAAATAATTTCTCTAAATAATTAAACAATAGACATTTTTTCACTACTTTTTCTTTCTGCTTCAAGGACTGAGGTGTGGGAGTACTTGCATTACAGATGATAGAGCAAAACAGGGAAAGTATATTAAGGGAATAAATTAAACAGTGTCTACTATTGGCCCTTCATAAGCAATTCCTGGGCAATGTTTGGAAGGATGTATGGGATGCATTGACCAGGGATTTCCCAGGGTCAGTGTGATTGTTGTCCTCTGAACCCTCTGCAGACTGAAGGACTTTAGTACCTCTTTGTGCCACTGAGCCCAAAGCCAGAGAACAGTCTGTACAGAACTTGTATAGACACAACCAGATAGTCCTGGGCAGTGCCTTCAAGGACTGTAAGTACTCTGCAGTCCTGTCAGGAATAAATGGCAGAAAAAAAAATTTCAGGATTCATATCACATGAAAAGAGCAGAATTTTTTTCAGCAAAGCATTTTCATTTTCACATTGACTGACTTATACTCCTGAGGTCATAAAACAGACAAAGCATTAACAAGGAAGTACAAAGATGTATATAATATACAGCATATTTAAAGCCTAGAAAGGATCCTTCATTTAAGAATTTTCCCTTTTCACAGATGGATGACTGGGTGGTATTGTTTTGCTGCCTTCCCTTAGTTCTTCACATCTGTCCTCTGACATGCTTTCCAAAACTTCCCTCTCCTGACCCAGTTCCCTTGATGGGATCTCACAGCACATGTGTAGGATGTGTATAAACTTGACTATTAATTATAAAATCTTGTCCACACACTTTAATAGAATTATGACCCATTACACTGCTGAGCACTGACTCTCCAAAACATAAGCTTATTATCATCTTCCTTCTTGTGTTGTTGAAGAAGGTAACAGGGGTCACCAATATAAATTCCAAGCATGTAGACTCTGGATTTTCATCTGGCAAACATTACAAACTTCTGCCTTCATGATTATTTTCTATCTTTTTTTATGGTTTTAGAGCACTGCTCACTAGTTCCACTGATTATAAATTACAGGATTGGGAGAGATCTGATGAAAATATTCACCTTTAAGCAGCCCAGAATTTTATGTCTGTGAGAAAACATATATTTTTCATTGCTAACAGATGCAGCCCAAGCCACAGCCAAACAACTGCTCACAGCACACAGATACACACCTATATTACACACATTGATGTACACAGGAACACATATCCTGTATTTTCACAATTATTCAGCTTTCACTTTATTACCATCACAAAAAAAAAAAAAAAAGAAGTGATGAACAGCCCAGAAGAGGCAACACTTCTCTGTGAAGCTGTCTGGAATGTCCAGGTGACAAAGGGAAATGGTCCTGACATCAAAATGAGTCAAAATAATGAATGACTGTTGCAGAATTATTTTTCCTTGTGTGAGAACTCCTAAATGCACCATTTTAGAAGTACCAGTTCTCCTTAAGATCCACTTCAGCTTCTGCAGACAGTACTGAAAACACCATCATCTTCTGTTTTCAACTGGAAAGTAATATTCAAGTTTTATATTTGGATGCCTTCTCACAGCTAAATTTCTGCATATGAAAAATGTGTAATAATGATATTGACCTTGGTAGAGCACTTTGAAATGTAAGGCAAAAAAAAAAAAAAGTTTCAAGAAAAGATGGCATTATTTTTCTCTTACCATCTATGGAGGTAAAAAAAAGAAGGAATATTGATATAACAGAAACAAAGATGATGTGGTTTGATTATCTGGGTGGAGGGGGACATTTGCATGAGAACTTCACTATTTTTAAAGAACAAAGACAGCAAATACTGAAAACCAAGAGTTATACTGCACACCACTAGAATGTTTTGGGTCTGACTTAAAAGAGGGATTGTAGACCAGTTAACATTCTATTTTTGTTTGGTAGTTTTATCCAGCTGTTGCAGACGTAGTTAGAATTTGGCTTCAGGAGGCCTCCTCCATGCATGTCAAGATTTGAGACCTGGTTTTCCTGTTTTAAATTGGGCAGTCATCCTGGAAACCATAATAAAATGCAGCACTGCTGACAGACTTTCTCATGGAAAGTTGAACAAAATGCTATAGAAATTGCTATATGCAGAGATGTGGTAACAGCTTTCAGTGTCTCCTAAAAGTCCCTGAATGTTGTCTTTTTTCTACCTTTCTGTGTTCCTTTTAGTTTTTTGCTATATTTTTTATAAGCTCACTTGTATCTCATCAAAAAGTAACCACTTTGTCCAAGTCAGTTGTCGAGATCCCCTTAATCATAAAAAATCAGTGACAGGCAGCTCTAGAGGACTATGTGGATCTGGGTCTTATATGTCTTTGGATGAGTTAAACCTTTTTTTCTTTCCATTGGCTCGTGACGATGCCCAAAAAGCAAGCTCAAACTAGATGCCTCCGTGTTTGATGGCTTGGTGAGACACAGGTGAGAAAAAATCCCACTCCTGGTTGCACATAATAATGCAAAAATCTTCACAGAAAACACAGAGAAGCAAGGTCCTGGCCCCAACCCTGAAGCTCAAATCAAAGTGATGGACATACCAGAGAAGTGAGGGTATACCAGTAAAGGCAAAAGTTATGGAAATAGCAGTTCACAATTACTCATTTTAGGGATCCATCTGGCTAGGTGTGTTGTTTCATTTAAATGATGTGTAAACGCATTTGCTTAATGGCCCTCATTTATACATTTGTGCATGTCATGTGAGCACTGCAGCACACACGGTTTTGATTTGAAAACCTAAGGCACAAGTAGCAGACCTCACCTTTGCTGGATGCTGTCGGGTGTCAAAATCGAAAAGTTCAGCTTGTGCCCCTTCCAAGGTAATATAATACACACGCATCTGTGCACCCTGAGGTCTGGACACAGCTGCACAATGTTTTATGAGATGTTGCAGTGGCTTCTGCTAGACTTCCTGACGTAAAACTACAAACAATCAAACCCTCCTTCCCCCACATCCCATTCTCTCAATCAAATGTCTGAGAAAGGAGGTTTTTTTAACCCAACTATGTCCTTTAGACGTTTTTTCTCTCCAGAGCAGAAGTTACCTCAGTATTTACAGGACAGCAGGATCTTGGGTATTTCAACTTTGAGCGGAAGGAAGCCAAACTTCTTAGCTTTGGTTCAAAACAAAAGTTTCTCTCAATAAAGTCTAAATCAACCTTGGAAGGCAGAAATAAGTATGCTCCACTGAGCAGAAAAGCATGAGCTGACATTTAGAAACTGCTCACTGTTCTCCCAGCCACCCAAGAGAGAAATGATTCTGCATTAACATAAGAAAAACGCAACCCTGAAAATTGATATCGGTGTATTTACAACAGGATATCTGCAACACAGTACAATGCCCTGCCACTCTCCTTTTTATATTCTAACTTTTTCACTCAGCTTGTATAATTTTTTAACCAGTTCCAAGTCAACAAAATAGAACAGCATCTTTTTTTTTTTTTTTTTCAACTTGATAAACCAAAATATTTTCCAATTGATGCCAGTTCTGGAGAGAGATTTGTTTTGGTTTTTAACTTAAAAACTTGCTTTTGATATTTTCAGAATGAATTTATCTAGTCCATGTAACTTTGCAGTTTAAAAAAAAAGATAGAAATCTCTCTAACCAAGTAAGCATAAAGTGATTTCAAATTCCTTGATTTTAAACTATGAAAAAATAAAATAAAAATAAGCAGGAAATATCTTAGATACCAGAAATCTGACCCCAGATAAAAGGTAGGATACACCTTGAGTGCAAAGGTATTTTATCATGTATTTTCCTTTTCCCAGAAAATGAACATGAAGTTGTCAGTACAATATTTTCAAACTGAAGAACAGGATGCATTTAAAATTAAATCAGTCATCATCAGGACTCCTCTGAACCACCCTTCAGATGAACACATTCATGTAAGTTTCAAAAATAATGTTGTAATACTATTATAATTATACTTGTTACCATATAGGAAACCAGTAAGGGACTCCTGTTATCAGAGTCACAGTTCCAGTGCTTAGGCAGCAGACGCATGAAATGATCAGGCTTTCTGCCATTTCACAGTGCCATGGACTCCAAGTGTTAGTCTGGGATTTCAAAAAACCTTGGACAGAAAGAACGCAAATTCTAATACAGTTGCATGGGAACTGAATGTCTGATTCCACCAGTCTCCCTGAAAAGTCAAGCCTTAGTGTTCTTATACAGACATTTGCGTTCTCACTCAGCAGTATCCACAACAATAAACTTCTAGCTGGAAGTCCTTTGATGGTGGCCTTTCTCCTGGGAAATGACAGGGGAAAAAAAAAAAGTTCTGTGAATGACATACCCCCCAGCACCACTTCAGTTAGCAGAGCTCCTGTGTAAAACTTGAAGCACAAAGTCATGGTGGTGTCCTGCTCTACAAATGTTCAGCAGCCTGGCTCTAAGGGATATACGATCACTCTTTTCAAGTGTTACCCTGGAAACAATTTGCCTCTTGGCAGACGTTGCACACTCATACAGGAAACTAAATTTAAATCCTTAGGCATAACATCTTGGTCATGCCTGCCCTTTTGTTTGAACTCCTTTAATAAAACTCTTGCCCTCACACTTGGCTGTACTAAATCCAAATATGATCTCTGCTTCCTCCTCATTATTAGTTCACAGGGAACTCTAGTAGTCGTATGTGGGGTTATCCATTACCTAAAAGGAAAATGTGCCAACTTGGAGCTCTGTTCATTGACTTACATGATGTTTATGCAAGGATTTTCATGCAACTGGCTTATAATGGCCATGTAATTTGCCTCTTCTGAACAGCTTTACAGAACAGGTATTCATCATCAACTCAGACTTTTCAGCATTCAACAGGTGAGTCTGTTCATAGGTGAATTGGGAATAAACAACGGATCAGGGTGGAACGTTTTAAAAAAAGAGGGCTAGGCAAGCAGAACTGGTGCAATCAATCAAAAATATGATCCTTAAATGAGTAGTTTCAGAGACGGGTGATGACAAATGAATGGAAATGTTATGTACACAACTTAGTCTCATACCTGGCTGAAGGCATATAGTGCAACTGGAAATTTTGGAAAGAAATATCTGCCCACCTGGCCAGCAAGAAGAGCACTTTCTAAACAGAAGAGAGAGCAAGCAAGCTCTCCACCTTTGCTCAGAAACATGGGCACACCCAAAGAGGACAGGGGAGAGGAAAGCATTTTGTCATTCTACAGCACACATAGGTTTGAACTCACACTGCCTATTCTAAAAAGCATCTCTTCTCAAACACTTGCAGAGTGACAGTGGTGGTACACAGCTCAGGAGCCCACGTTGTCCTCTAGTGATGGCAAAGTACCAAAATTTGTGTCCATATGAGCACACTCAACACCCCAGAGCCCTGCTGGAAAAGCTGAGACCTCCCACATTAATAAGGGGGTTAGGGGATTTTTTTCTTGCCTCTTGTCTTTTTTTTTTTTTTTTTTTTTCAATTGATGCTGAAGCAATCCCAGTAGACCTGGAAGCACATGCAAAGGGAGTCTAAACTGGATCCAAGTCTCAAAAGGATGAAATAAGGATTTAACAATACCTCTCAGACGTAAGTCCACTGATGAGGTAGGTGCTGGCAAGGGACTGTGAGAAATTGTGGAGAGTGTTGCCTCTTGCTTTTTTTTTTTTTTTTCTTTATAAAATAGCCTGTAAGAAAGAGAGTGCCTGAGACATGAGCAATGTTTTTGTTGGGAATGGATGAGTTTTAGCAGTGGGGGAAAAAATAATTTTCAAAATTTACTTTTCACCACCGTGCACCACTCCGAAAATATTCTGGCAAAAAATCCAGGTGTTCCAGAATTCTACCAGAGGCTCAGTTTCTTTGACTTGGTGGAACAGAAAATGCTACAAGCTACAAGCTCTAGTCAGACTGTTCAACACAGTAACCAGGAGCATGTGAACTTCTCTGTGTCTCATCTAAAGCATCATTAAGCATGAATTAAGGACAGTTAACTTTTTTCTTTTTTCTTTTTTTTCTTTCTTTTTCACAAATTCATCACAAATTAGGGCTGTGTTGTGCTGGGTGCTTTTCAGAGACATGCCAGGAAACAGTTGCTGTACATCAGAATTTAATGAAAGTAAATGGGACATACCAAGCATGAAAGCAAAAAGTTCCACAGTCATTTTACATGTCATGATCTGGAAAATGATGTCTTCCAGAAGTTCTCACAAAAAGGTTGTGATAATAAGGAACTGCATGCAGAGGTCTCAAATCTCATTCTAAAGCTAAGAATGCAAGCATTTTATTTCTTCTCAGAAGTATGCTCTGACTTCCTCATGCACATACACAGTACTACTCCACTAATGGCAAAGGAATTATTTTTGCTGAATGACACAGGTAAAAATAAAAGTCAAATTTGGCTGAAAGCATAGTCACAGGACCAGATTCACCAATATGTTCCAGTGGTTTTATGTTACCCCAGTGATACAAGACAGCCATAAAACTAGATTAAGTAATTTAAGGCTGCTGTGTGTCACCAGAAAAGTACAGAGCAGCTGCAACATGTATGGGAAATCTATATTGCAGTGTTTTACCATTCCTACCTTCTCACTCTTCTGACTTTCTCATCAAAGCTTAGTACCAATTCCAGATGCTATGAAAATATATGGAAAAAATACTGGGAGAAAGAAAAACCAAGCACTTAACAGCAGTAACCCAAACAGGTCATAATTTCTGTTTCTTCAGTTAGTATGTAAGCAGATTTTCACTAATGTGTTTTTTTTTTTAATTTGCTACAACCAGATTTCTTTGTAGAAAGAGACAGCAATATTGAGCTGGCCTTTATTAGCACCATGCCTTACTCCATAACTCTGAAACCAAGAGCTTTTGAGAGAAATACATGAGATCTAGAGTAGGCTGAGAGCTTGTTAACAACTTATTGAAACAATTTCCAAAGATTTCACATCTGCTGTCTCTCATTTGTATCAGACTCAGGCAATTTCATTGTGCACAATTATTGCCATTTGAAAATCATATAGATCTGTAAAACACACTTGGAAAACAGTTTCTTGCTGTCTAGGTATAGTCTAAATGCCATACAGTGAGATAGATCTAAGTTTGTCTGAAACGTAAAATTTCAAAAAGTACAAATGAAGTGAGAAAAGATACGCAGCCTTCTCAAAAAAAATCTTTCCCCTCTTCAAAGAAATTAAAAAAAAAAATCCAAATATCAATTTCAAAAGCATGGGGGAAAAATCTTAATAGTCTGTATCTGAGGTCGCTTTCTCATATCATGTCATGTAATACTGTATTAAGGCTTCAGACTGAAATCTGAAACAGTTGCAAAATAGCAGAAAAAAAAATCCTTCGAAAAACTTAAATGAGTTAGAATTTCCTAGCAGTGAGAATGATTAAATATTGGAATGACTTACTCATACTGGCCTATCTGTAAGAAAAGACAGGAGATGGCTCACAGCCTGTGTGCAAGGAGGGAAGAAGATCTGGCTGAACATTGTGGAATGTGTCCTCCTGGCGTGGGAATCTTGGAATCTGGAGTCCTCTGTTCATCCCTTACCTTTTGTGCCACGAACATTGCTGCAATGTTTGCTACTCCGTAATAAGATAATGAGGCAGAACATACCTTCAGGGAATTTGAGGATTATAATAAATGAGGGGAAGTTAGTGAAAAGCTGAGTTGCTGAGATTCAGGTCAGAGGAAACTGGGAAAACTTGAGGACGAGGCCAACAGAAAACTCCTGAAGTACAATGAAGAGAATTGCAAGGTCCTGTACTTGAGACAGGAAAGTCCAGGCTTTAGCACTGACTGGGAACTGTCTCAACAGTAGACCTGGTGGGAAGGTGAGCCCCAGATTGAACCTGAGCCCAAACACCACTCTTATTGTGAATAACATTTGGCTGCATTTGGAGGAGAGCAGAAAAGGGTTTTAGGGACTCCTTCCATTTGCCCCTCTGTTCTGTCCTGTTTTGAGCTCCTCAGTACCTGTTTGAAGTTAGACAGTAGAATTGGGATTTAAATATTGTATGGAACAATTCTTAGGGAAATAGATTCTTAGATTAGAGTTGAAGATATTTAATGCTTTGGGACAAACAGGAGGTCCAGATGAAACAGTTTTTGCTTGTCTCTTCTGTCCCTAAATTCAATGAAATCTGAAATAACTAGCTCTGTGAAGTCAGTTCATTTCACTGATGGTCTTGGCCGAGTTCCTCTCCCATCCTGTTGCCAAAAAACATGGCAGAGTAAAATGCCTGTTGGACTGTCACAGCTTTAGGCCTTATGACTCTGAGGGACAAACGCCAAGGCAATCAGCGTGCCAGGGAAACTGCACACTTCACAAGCTCTGCAGAATTACGTGACCTTGCAAAAGGGAGAAGTCACGAGGTCAGAAAAGGAAAAAAAAATAATAAAAAGACATGGAAGGAAAGAGCAAGAAGCTACAGAGCAATTAATCTCCCCATGTAGCCTGCACTGGACTATTACTGCCTCTATTTCATCTGAGCAGATGCTATCTGACCCAATCATTTGAATACAGCAATACAGAGAAAATCAGTGATGATAGCACAATAACCTCTCCCTACCAGGAATAAAGGATAAAGGATTTTGCAAACCACCAGACTCCACCTAGCTTTGCACCTTACCTGTTCTTGCTTTATATTGTCTCAGTTTGTCTTGCCTTGCTTTATCTTATCAAAACACCACTGTCTGAACTAGCTGAGAATTGCCCAATCCTAATTTTTCCACCAAATTTTCCAGCCTGTATTAAATTTACCACTCACGGATGAATAATCTGTTATCCTTCTGCAACAAATTAATTGCAGGCTGTTACAGAATGAGTGATGTGGGTACAAATTCTGTAAGTGTCTGCTATATAAAATTCAATATAGCTTCTTCTGTTGGGATAATCCCGTGCCAATATACTTGGCAAAATGTACAGCATGTGTGCACACAGCCCAAGAAACAGATCAGGTGACATTTGAACATTTATATGTTTTTCAAAAAACTTGAGAAGTTATAGAAAGGATGGTTCTGAAGTATTCCTGCTACCCTATGTACTTTATAAACTGCCTTGGGTTCAACATATGGTGCTTTTTTCTAAAGTATATGTAAATAACTGCTTCTGATTGCTTTCAGAACTGCACCCAGCTCATCACTGTAATCCTACCATAAAATATATGTCAGTTATTAAAAAATGAACAAAAAATCCACAGGCATGTGGATGTCATGTTCTGCTAACCTGGCTTTACCATTTACACATATGGTGCATGGGGGAGTGGAACAGCTATAGTATAATTAAGATTCAATCCTGCAAATAACTTCGTAAGTTTAACAGTCACTGTTTGAGGGATGGCTCTTCTGAGGTCTGTATTATGTCTGCAGTTCATACCACTTGCTGAAGCTGATTTATCTTGAAACTATCTTATTAGTTACTGCTAAGAGTGCAACTACCCCAGTACAGAACATAGTATGGATAAATTCAATGAACCTTACCCAGTCTTCTCGTGAATCCCTTCTTGAATCCCTTCCTACATTTCTAGCTACATTTCTGGTAGGTGTCCAGGCTAGTTTATTTAGAAAAATTTGTGTCTACATGTATAATTTGTAAACACAGTACAGAAAAATCCTCAGGCAGTGAGAAGTATCTGACACAATTAGTCCTTTGCAATAGTACCCATGAAAATATGTTTACACATGGATATGTGTATCTTCCGGGGACAAAGATTCCAGAAAGGGGTATGGCTGTAGCACTGAAGAGCCTGAGTCGCTGCACTGAAAGGAGCTCCATCCAGAAACTGTGGTTAGTCTCGGCTTAGCATAGCACTGTGTGTAGTGAATCTGCAACCTCAGTTGAAATCAGCAGGAGCTGCATGTGTGCAAGGGAAGAAATTGGCCCATTAAGACCTAATATGTCACATCAAAGGAAGATAGAGTTTGCATCTTTCAGAGGATTTTCTGATATTCACATGCAACTGTTCACTGTGGGTGGCATTGAACTGGGTATGAATGGATTGGAGCACAGACAGGAACCAGAGCAACTGCAGCTAAAGAGGATGTCTGAAGACCACCCCCAGGATGCTGTAAGACCACCAGTTTCCTTCAGAACAGTGAAGGAGGCAGGGGGAAATGGAGACTACAGGCATTACAGTTTCTTGCAACAGAAAGCAATTTACTGTTACCCATGGGAACTGCAGCTGGAAACTGCCTTTTTTTTTTTTTTTTTTTTTTTTTTTTTTAAAGTGCTTAGAACTAGCTCCCGAGACCCTATTGAGAAAAAAATCAGTAAACTTGGCAAGTGATGAAAATGTGCAACTTGGGCAGAATGGACTCTCCAGTTCTAGTCTACTCACTTTAGCAGAGTTTTTGTCCAGCTGTTTGAAGATCATATCTTGTTGTTATGATGAAATGCTCATAGAGCAGTTTGATGTTACAGTTTATTCTTGTTTTATAATGCACAGGTGTAGGAACACATGCTGCTAGGCTGTCTTTGTTTGGAGACTGGTTCCTCTGGCCGTGGTCACAGCTCATAGATAAAAGGCACATATCTGAATCCAATATGCTGTGTTTAAAACCTTTAGATACACTGCTTTCTACGCTCTGAGGCTGTGCTCTGGTTTCTCTTTTCCTTATGTGTGTGGGCCATTCCATGCCCCTCATTACTCCTCAGATTCATCGTGCCAGACCCCTCTCATGCTGGCAGCAGCAGCATGTGCACTTTGGTGATTTATAATACTGGGCTCCTTGGGGAAGAGTGTGTTTCACTGGCAGTAAAAGGAGTTGTTGTGCAGGTGGAAACTTGTTTAAACAAATCTAAAGTTGTGATATAATGGAGGTTGGTAGTTTAACATAGGCTCTGAGTGTCCAGAAAACTGATGTTATTTTATGCAGAAGAAACCTGTCTGAGCTCTTCATTTCAGAGATTTCCATCAACTGAAAGGAAAAAGAAAGTACTATTGGGGCAAATCTGAAACTAAAATCAAAAATTCATGTATATAAGACTGCTGGTGACCTGTCTCAGCAAAAATGTCCAAGTTCTTGTTTTCAGCATGGTTAACAAAAGTGTTTTCACACCTTACTAAAATATTTGTCTTAAAATCCTGCTTCCTGTAAACATATTTCAGATATAAAATGTCTTCCAAATCCACACATTCTGAAAAATACAGAGACTATAAGTGGGAAAAAATAATTTACTGGTCAATAAATCTCAGATGTTGCTGTCTAATTGTTCAAGTACTATACTCCTGTGATAACAGCACCCATTATTGATAACAATAATGTTATTATCTACAGGCTGTAAATGTGATTCTCCATTCTGAAAGTTGAATGGAAAGGTTCAGAGTGCAAGATATGTTCAGATAACCATCCAGAATTCTGAATGTTTGTTATGAAATCATCTGAACCTATCAAATCTCCAGTTTGAATTGGCAGTCTTCTGAAAACCAGCATTTCATGTGAGATTTCTGGCACTTACCTTTCAGGTGCTGGCCAGAAACATCATTTTTGTGGTGTTACAGTTTCAGATCTTGATGACAATTACTATTGTCATAATGAAAGTTGTCTCTCTACTTCCTCCAGAACTTCAAAAATATTTGGTTGCAGTTTGGTTCTGAAAGTGTGAAAAGGTTGAGGAGAAGGTTTTTATTTCCTTTTCCTTTCTTCTTTTCCTGATTCTTTTTGTCTCTTTTGAACAGTTCTTCATTATGTCAGAAAAAATGTCCCAATAGTGAAACAACTTTAAATTTTATTAAATCTGATAGCTCTTGTACCTCCTCAAAACATCAGAACTATAGAGCAACTGTTACAGTAGTTTATTTCTTTGTTGTCAGCTCTGCCTGTTGAAAATTAAAACATTTTCCTCATCTCGATGTGTGGTATATCTGACTGTGAAAGGCTTCACCATCTGGTTTAGGCCCTTAGGTTTAGAACTTAGCATGGAATGTGAGAACCATTGTAAGAAACATCCAATGTTTGTTTTATTTCATTTCAGACACAAACTAACTTTACAGAATCTCAATATAGAGCATTTTATTTATTTAATTGTTCATTTATTTATTTATTTAAACTGCTTTAGATTAAAAAACAGATCTCACATCTTATCTTTTTAGGCTCCAGGAATAATCTTACTAGGGAGATAATAGCTCCATTACAAAAAATCTGATAAAACTGTACTCTTAGGCAAGGCTGAGGTTTCTCCCACCTAATTTTAGCTATTTGAAACAGATACTTAGCTGAAGCTAATCATGTGTGTTCCCTCTGCTGACTAATGACAGCTCTCACTCAGCCCTAAGCTTGTCAAAAGTCTGACAATCTGAACCCTGGGTGGAAGAAAGAAGTATTTGAATTGTGCTGCCACATAGTTTCTTCTTCTCTCAGCAGTGTATTCCACACTCTGGGGCTTGGGACAGTTTAGCCTTTAATGTCAAACTTTTGCAGTCAAAAAAAAATCTGTAGCAATAAACTCATTTGACTGATACCATCTCAGTTAACTGACAGTATCATATTTACTGATACAGGAAGATGATTATTAGTGTGCACCTGCTTTCTCACTCAAACAGGAGATTGACAAAGTAACTTCTGGGTTGTTCATGGTTAATTCCCTCTCAGAGTTGAGATTTGAGGCAAGAGAATCTTCTGCATCTTCCTAAATGGATGAAGCCATACTCCATTTTAAAAAGGCCATTTCAAGGCTATCTAATTAAAGATCAGAGATATTCTCCTCAGTTCATAGGTGCCATATGCTCTTCAACTCATATATGCTCTTCAAGCTTAAATGTTCTTGTGTCAAAATCTGTGTTTGCTTCAAGCTTTGTTTCTAGTGTGTATTTATTTTCCCAGGTTTATCACAATTAGCATCTGTGCCCATTTATGCCTGTCCCAACACACTCAGACAGGAAGACATTTGTGTTTCAGTTGAAATATGTTTCCTATAGAGCCTGCAGGTTTCCTCACTAGTTAAACTGTGACAGGTAAAATTTTGCATCCTGCTTAAAAATCTTTACTGCCAGTCCCATGACTTTAATTTAATATTTCAGAGTGAATTCTGACAGTGTTCTGTTAACTTTCACAGCTCAGCCACAAACCTGGATGCTGACTATTCTGGCTTATGAAACCAACTGTGAAACTTAAATCTTTAAACAATTATTGAAGCCTTGAGGTTACAGTGATTCCACATCAGTTAAACTAATTCTTCTAAGACATATCATCAGACTTGGCTGCTAGTAAGAATTTCTGCAGTAATGTACAATTTTTCATATACAGAACAGAAGGGAATTATTCATTCTTTATCTCTGACTGCAAGTTTGCTTGAAATCTTCTGCAAAGTTATGTACATTAGTCTAGCAACTGAGGGTTATTTGGCACTCTTAAAAACCCAAATAATTCCTTTCTGCCTTTGGTACACCATTACCCTGAAGTTAAATCCCCTTCCTTAAAGCACAATTCAAATTTGAAAACACTGACTCTCGAAAGAAGTTTCCTAAATAGCTCAAAGATTAGGACTCATCTGTAAAATAAAGAGAATATAAGCAGGTCTTAAACAACATACGTAGAGTGGGTTTGGGAGCTGCTTTCAGTTTAACAGCTCATCATCTGCTGATTATGTAGGAAAAAGAAAGGGAAAACAATCCAGACATCACATGGTAGCATCTCTTTACTTAGACTATTGACAACAATTATGACTGTCTACACAATCAATGGGAGATTAAAGAATTATTTCTTACTCTTAGTGCTCAGAATGCAATCATGCAAATGTGAAACCATTTGTAAAATATTCCAAAATATTAATATGCCTATGTGATAGACAGAATCTAGTAAGAAATATAGCACAATTTCTTGATGTCTCATCATCCTACTGAGACACACTCTTCAAAAAGTAGAAAAACCAACAATCCTGGGCTTGCTTCTTCCTGAAATTCCTTAGAAATCAGAAGATTTCAAAAGTCTTCAGATTTCAAGATATTGAGGCAACTGATGCTTTCCTCAAAATTATTTTTGGAAAACTGGCATTCTGGGCACAAACCCATTGCCCTTTCCTTCTTTTCCTGGTCTCTTAAACACATAGTTTAGGGAATACAGAATGTAAAAAACTATTACTTTCAGCTGTGTGATATATTGAAAATAATTTTCTCACATTCTGTTTTTTTTTTTCTTTTTTTTACAGACAGTTCTGTCAACATCCTAGCAGCTTCATAACGCATTGTCTGGGGCCAAAAAATTAAAAGTCCATTTATCTTGTAGTTGCAGACATGCCTGTGATTTGAGTGATATAGTAGCTGGTCAATATTCTGTCACTTCTTACTTGGGAGAATATCAACAGGAGCCTTCTTGAAGCTGTCGTGGTTAAAAACATAAGGACTTTGGGTTCTGGCAATCCAGAGATTATTTCCTAAGTCAAACCTGAGTATGGGATTGAAAATTTGTTTTAAGATTGTTTAATTCTAAGGCATTGTTTTAATTTTCTACACATGTAAAAATTGGCAGGAAGTAGTGAATGTGCTTTGTTTGACATCTGCTGACCTCATTTAATAATTGTTATTAATTCTTCTATTGCAACGTCACTAGGATCATATGCCTTCCCATGTGGATGCCCTCTGGTGGTGAACTAACACCTCACCCTGTGCTGATCATCTCTGATCACAAAAACATTATTTCTCTATTGCCTTAGTCATACAAATAAGCTTTAATTTTATGTAAAGACTCCAGTCAGAGATTAGAAAATTTCTGGAACAAGGATGTTAACTTCAACCTGAGGGACAAGGAAGAGTGTTTGTTGTAAGCAGAATATTAATGAATAATTATTCAGATGCTTAATCAAATTGAAACTCAAATTCGAACATTATTTAGAGCATACAAAATGGAAAACTGGTTTGGCTTCAGCTAATATTGGGAATCTTGAAAAGGTCCTTGTTCCTTGTTAATCTGCTATTCTGTTTTGAAATCAAAACCAGGAACTTCAAGGGAGAAAGAAAAGGAAAAAAAAATCATAAAAATGGAAAATCAGAAACACAAAATTGTTTGAAACTAAAGGAAAAGTCAGTTCTCGTTTTATTCAAATCAAGTTTGGTTCTAATCTCCAGTGCATTTCTCCATCCATGAAAGAATTCTGCTCCTAAGATATGTATTTTCCTCTTCATGTGACATGATTGCACACAGAGTCATGAGACACTGATTAATCTTTCTAAACATTTTAAACCATCCAAAAACCAGTATGCATTTAAAGTGAAAGCTAAGTTAGAAAACTAAGGTCAGATATTAAGGATTTGGTCAAAACACTCTAAAGAGAGAGGAGCTGAAAAAAAAAAAAAAAAAAAAAAAGGTGAAAAATTAGGATAAACACATTCCTTTCTCTCCTGGGGATGAAAACATGTGCTAATTTGTCAACTATCCACAGGCATGGAGCTGATTTTTCTTTTTCTTTTTTTATGGAAGAGAGGAGAGGAGAGGAGAGGAGAGGAGAGGAGAGGAGAGGAGAGGAGAGGAGAGGAGAGGAGAGGAGAGGAGAGGAGAGGAGAGGAGAGGAGAGGAGAGGAGAGGAGAGGAGAGGAGAGGAGAGGAGAGGAGAGGAGAGGAGAGGAGAGGAGAGGAGAGGAGAGGAGAGGAGAGGAGAGGAGAGGAGAGGAGAGGAGAGGAGAGGAGAGGAGAGGAGAGGAGAGGAGAGGAGAGGAGAGGAGAGGAGAGGAGAGGAGAGGAGAGGAGAGGAGAATAAACCCAATTGCAACATTGAGCAACGAATAATAGGAAAAGTGGAGTCTGAAACACCTTGAGAATATACCTCATTAAGACAACCAGTGTTATTGAAACCAAGCAAAACCCTTCATCTGTGACAAAACTTGCATAATTGAGGTGAATAAATGAGTTTTATTGTATAGAATTTTAGAGAAATGAAAAGCAGAACACTCTTGGCATCTCACATTCTCTTTTGTTCTCATATGTTGTCTCATGGTAATGGGATAAGTGAATTTTGAAGATTTGTCTCTGTGTCTGGCAAGGAAGTACACTTCTCAAAACTGAAGAAAAGGAGAGTGATTCAGCTTACCTCTTAACTTCAGTAGCTCATGGTTATTGGGCTGATGGTTCCTGTCCAAATCCTTATTTGTCACCTGTCAGGAAGGCTGTCATGCTATTTTTTGTATTTCAGGATAGACATTACAAAATTTCCTTACTGATGTAATGGAAATTTTACCCTTTGATGGTATGAACACATTGTAAAGTTAAATATCTGCCTGTCAAATCTGGAAATTACTTTAAAATCCTATCTCAATGTTACTCTTTTTTGGCCTTTTTGCATTAAATAATGTTGGTTTCCAATGCTTTTGCACTAAGAGTCTACCTGTTTATTTATTTACAGTTTCAATTTTTCTTTTGTTTTTGCAGTATTCATGAGTTAGCCATCCTAAAGAGAGAGGTCCTCACAGGATTACATGAAGCCTCTGGCATGTCTGGTTTTGTAGCAATAAATGTTTGCTTGAGGTCACAGATTGGGAAGCAGAGATGATATGGGATTTAGAAATAAAGAAGGATACTCACATGATTATAGCCTTCTTGGTGAGAGGAGTACATGAGGAAAACTTTGAGACTTGCTTTGAATCTCTCATTCTAGTCTGTGACAGCATCTTTGCCCCAGAGCCCTGGTGTGAACTACTGTGTATTGATGGAAAGCAGTTTAATATGTTTTATGTTGCTGAAAAGAGATTAAAAATTCAAAATCAATGACTAATCCAGGTCTGAATCTGACTAGATGTTACTGGGGGATTCATACTATTAACCTGAGGCTCTCATACCTTGTCTGATGTCAGGAAGGGGGCAGCTGTATGCTGTGCCAACTGGAAATTTTACCATACTCAATTTCAGATGAAGCCTTTAATGAGGTTGCAAACATATAGAACACTGGCACCTTTCCTCCTTACCTCCACAGGAGGAAAAGATGCTATTTCCTCAAAGACTGGAAGAGAAGGAACTTTTTATTTTTCAGTGAATCACTCTGAGTACTCTGCCTGGGAAAGATGTGAAACACAACCTCCAATTAGTGAGAATAAAGGTTACATTCAGTGTTACTGAATACTATTACTATTAATATTAATACTGAATACTATTAATATTTTCGGCTGGGTTGCTTCATTAGGAAAGGATATCTGTGCTGGACACAGTACCTGTCAGCCCAGAACTTAAGGCTGCATTTGATGATAATGCAGCTGAGCCATCCATCCTAACCAGTTTCCTTCATTCATTAAACCAAGAAAAATCTGATTGGATTCCATTAACCTTCTGCCTCTGGGCTCTGAAAAAGGAAAGGAGAACGATTCTGGGGAATCAGTTAAAGGCAGCTGGAGCCATTTTCCCTCAGTCCTGGGGGAATCTCAGTATTCACTGTGGCAAAGCAGAAGAGGTCCAGCTCACCGTGGAGATGTTTGTTGTGGTCACATCTGTGAGGAGGCACCTTTTAGAGTCACTAATGCTACCCTATGTTTTGGCTTGTGTGAACTGTGTCAATGTAGATGGCCATGGTTTTACCATGCTCAAAACCTTTTGCTAGTTTGTGTTAATATTCACCTTCAGCTTTTTTAAGAAGTCTCTTCTTATTTTCCTTCGTTCTCACCCTTTTGCTTCTTTTCATGACCCTTCATTTCATCTTGGCAGTAAAAAATAAATGTGCAAATGAAAGAAATTTATTTTTTCTGATCTGAAGAAAGAGAAAACTACTGGAAATATTTTGTCAAAGGACAAGAAACATATAAAGAATTTAGAAGAAAAAACTTTTTTTTCCCAAATTTGTCTAATATTTTCCAGCAAATCTACATAGGGTCTATTTCAACACTTTATATATAAGTATATAAATGCATATTCTAAATATAATTTATATAATAAATCTCACAATTATGATTCCTAGAAAAATAACATGCAGTGTGCTTTATATCGCTTTCCTTTTCAGTGTTTGTGGTTTTGTGCACAGAAGGAATCAGATCCATCTAAGACTTTCATATTCCAACATAAAAGTGATTCTTCTGAAGTTCCAAACAGAAGACACAATCTAGAAGTATCTATACATGTCTTCACACGTTTTAACCCAGACTCATAGTCAATTCAAAACAAAAAATCTTGCAAGTCTTTTTAAAAGTGAGATTAGAGAAACAATTCCAGTATCAAGATGGCAGCTTAGACTTCATCTGGGATACTCTCTTTGGAGTTTCTATTTCTTGAGTTGTTCTAATTAGTGATTTCACTTACATTTTCATTGAACAAACAGTAGGTTTGTAAGATGGTAAATTCACCTCTCTGGTGTTCCAGGTAAAGTACAGAAGAGGTGAACACATTTTCCTTCATGAATTATTGTAGTTGCACTCTGGATAGATGTGCTGACCTGTGGCTCTCCCTTCAGTTTCACCTCTGGTTGGAACACAATCATTACAGTTCTTGGTACTTTAAATTCAAAATTAAAGAGGTATTTGTGACAGAATCAATTGCCCCACAGGACTCCTTCAAAAAACTGCACTTTGAAAGAATTTGCAGTGTATTTTGTAAGAATACCATTTAAACAAATCATTATTTGTGTTTATAACATGGTGGAAATTAAGAACAAAAAATCTAAATTATCCATCTTGCTGTACTAGAAAAATGTGAGGTTTTGAGTCTCACACATAATCAAATCAGTGGCAATAACTGTCTCAAGTTCTAGGAGTTTTACAAGCCAGGATACATGTTATGATTTTCTGTGCAAAGATATGAGAAATTTAAACACAAGAAAACATTTTAGAATCACCTGAGGATCAGTATCATCAATGTTTTTCAGTGTCATGTCTCCTGCTTTTTAGAGCCCTTTGTTATGGCTGAACATCAGCAGAAACCAAACAATATTTTATTTTATGTATTTAGATCAGAACTCCTTGCAGCCTGAGAATACAGAGTGACTTTAAAACATACCTAAACTCGAAGTGAATCATCTAATGCATTTTTTACAAGGAACAAGGTAATACCTTCATTTCAACCAAAAAAGACTGAGAAAAAGTTAAATGATGTTGCTTAAGAGAAACAAACAAACTAGAAGACTTAGTTCCCTTAAGTCTTCTTAGATGTAAAAAGTTTTCCATGTTAACAGTGGCTTTCCAAACAAGAGACATTTATATGAATCCATGTTTATTTGAAGTGCTGATATCTCACAGTGTCTGTGACTTAGCTCTTACAGGAAACTTCACAACACCATCTGACTATGTGATGGGCTGTTACATGTTAGACATGAGAGCAAGAATTTGATGTGGAAGACTTTTGCCCTCACTGACAGAAGGAGAAAAAAACCAGTGGAGGGAAATTAAGAGCACTCTGATAGTTTGAGATAAATAGGTGTCCTCTTAGTTGCAATGAGCCAGGCCCTGTGATTTACAGGGGAAGGTTGTTCATTCTGCTCTTCAGGAAGACAGGTGATGGAAAAATTTGCAAAATTCTTTTCTTCCAGGCCTCCAAACACTATGCTCTGAATTTGTACAGGTGTTTTTGAAGATATAGAGTTGCAGTCTTACTTGCCACTCCTTATTCACCCTGAATGTGCTGCCTTTCTTTATATTTAGAAGTGGAACAATCCCAGGAACATTGCTAAGACCTGGAAGTTGACCATCAGGACCGTAAAAAATGTTAATCTGGTTGCTGCCAACTTTTTCATTCAGACCAACCAACACCCCCTCTGTCAAAGAACTCTCAGAATGATGCAGCAGCCCCCTCAGGCCAAAGGCTTCACTGGATGGAGAGTTTAGATAGAATTGATATGTTTTGGAGTTTAATACTCCAAAAGCCATGTGCACATGGTCAGACTGTGCAAGCTGACCTTAACATAGAGAATAGACTCTGGGACAATGATGTACAGGCAAAGGAAGCCTTCTGATTACAGTCCAGTAACACATCTTTTACTGGCCTGTAACTCAGGCATCATGACTGCACACAGGAAGCAGAGCACCTGGGTAGAAACAAATATTAGTGCCACTCTCTGGTAGGTTTTCCCAGCATTTCTGATTTTTGGCTCCCTTATCCTTCTGTCTTTGTTAGTGGTACCTTTCAGTTGCCAGATATCCATTCCCTTAATTCTTACCATAGGTACATTTGGTCAAGGGGTTCCCTGAATAAATCATGGGTGTCCCCATTGATTTGGCCTAAACAGAGAAAAGATTTCTATCTTCATTCCCTCTTGAAGTCAGGGAGATGACAACCCCTCCTTGATGCACCTCACATCCTGAGAACAGGTTTCCCAAAGCAAATATGGAATCACAAGTCATGTGGAGCTCCCAGAGTAGCCTGTGAAACCTTTGACCATGGTATCTTTGACAACACACTGACAGAAATGTTTGTCATGTCCATGCGACATCCTCCTCCTTGCCTTGGTATCAAATATCTTTAAAGCATGTGAAGCAGTCTCTATTAGTAATAGAGACTAGTTATAGTTTTAAAATAGATTGTTATAAAATCGATTGAAGCAGAGTATACCAGGTTATTCCAGGAGCCTGTGGAGGAACAATTTTAAAATTATTTTGTTGTCAAGAATTAGATGTAGACTTCAGGAGCTGATTAAGCCTCATAAGTCAATAACTAACAGTCAATGGAGAAGGACCTGGCTGAGACAGATGGGGTTGTGCAGCCTGGAGAAGAGAAGCTTCTAAGGAACTCATTATTGTGGCCTTTCAGTATATAAAGAGGGCTTGTAAGAAAGACACAGAGCCCTTTTACCAAGGGATGTAGTGACAGGACTAAGGACAATGGTTTTAAACTGAAAGATAATACACTTATACTGGGAATGAAATAAAAATATTTTTTTGAGGATGGTGAGGCAGTGGAACAGGCTGCCCACAAATTTTAAATGCCCTGTAATTGAAAATGGAAGGAATTGATTGGAAATGGTCTCAAGTTGCACTAGGGGAAGTTTAGATTAAATATTAGGAGTTTTTTTTCACAGAAAGGATTGTAGTCTTTAGAACAGACTTCCTAGGCAAGTGATGGCGTCATCATTCTGGGAAGTGTTCAAATAATATGTGGATTGAGGACATCATTTAATGGTGAACACAATAGTGATGCTAGTTTGACAGCTGCACTTGATGACCTTAAAGGACTTTTCTAATCATAATCATTCCATTACTGATTGGATATGTTCAAGGTAAGGTTGGAAGGGCCTCTGAGCAACTTGATCTAGTGAAAATGTCTCTGCCCATGTGAGGGAGTGGAATAAGTGATCTTTAAAAATATCTTTCCTCTAAAAGTATTCTGCAATTCTGTGAGTGTAAGCGTCATTAGGAAACCCATTCAGCCCATTCACAGACATGACCTGCCATCTGGAAGCACACATCTTTCTTTACTGGCTACAAATGTAACACATGGTGGTTTTGCACTTACTTTAGTGTTTGGAATAAGAATTGCTACTAGAGGGGAATATAAATTTTTGCCCTCCATTATTAACGTTGCCTGAAATTCATTTATAAATTACAATTAGCAGAGAGTTTCTCTGCAATTATAAAAAAAAGTGAAAGAAAATGAAAGAAAATTTTGTTTCTGAATTATGTTTAATTTACTAATGTCTTTACTAAGGATAGGCAAACAATTAGGTAAATTTACAAAACATATATTCCATACACAGTTCCTCCATATTTTAAAGATGTCATTGTCTATACCAAGAACAGATAAGTTGCTCTGGTGCTGAGAAGATCATCATTTCAGGTAGACCCATTTCTCTGTGGTTTTACATTGCTGCAAGACTCTGCCTACGTAAATCTGGACAGTGCATGTATTTATGGAATCATTTGCTGCTTCTTCACTCAAATGCAGATTGATTAAGAAAAGAACAATTTACTTTATTAGAACTTGAAACAGCATCACACAACTGTAGTTCACCTGTTAAAAAAACAGGGTCTGTTAAAAAGGAATGTTGGTTATATTTAAGTATCAGGAATATTTAAATATTGGAATATTTGAAATATTTCAAAATTAATCCAGTTCATAACTGGTTAGAAAAATCAGAAGCAAATATCCCAATAATAATTTCTCATATATCTCATTTTCATGGGGGTTTATACACTAAAAACATAACAAATTTGTAGAAGTCAGTGGTTCCTCACATAACAGTTTTGGAAAGAAATAAACACAGACTTAGTTTTTTATTGGATTTTTAAGAGACATTTAGGTACGAATAAAAAATAAAAATCTTCCTCACAATAGAATTATGGTAGGGTTATTCAGCAACAATATTCTGAGTGTAAATCAATGTTATTCCTAAGTCCTGGTATTTTTTTGTCAGTTAACACACTGATCTTAGAGATGTAAGACTTCATATAAAATTCTGGACATTGGTTGCATCCACTTAAAGTGGTGCTTTCCTCACTGATGCAGCACAAATTCAGATGAGCAATGGTTTGCTTCACTGCTGCCTATTTGGGCTCTAGCCAGATGTGTCTTTACCAGCAACGGAGCTCATGGCAGCTACAGGTGCCAGACACTCCACAGCCATGCAGAGCTGCATCCTGAAGGATCAGACACCCACATCACCAGTGGATACTTTCAATAGTTCTCTGAGAATGGCTTCAAGTTCCTGAACTGAGAACTGCTTCAAGTGCTTTGAGTTGTGCAATTGAGTTTGCATCATAAAACAGCAACTGAAATGGCAAATTTGCATCTAAGAAGGACCCATTCAGGTCAGTAAATCATTAATATAAATCCATTCATTGCATACTAGATTTAAAGAACTTGATATTCTGGAATAAGGTAATGGCAAAGGTTTTATCCCTAGTCAAATTCCAGATGAGAGTTCATACCTATAGTACATGGAATCAGTTTTCAAAGAGAAAAATTTAGACATCATGGAAACTTATGGCTGAAATGCCATGAATCATTGCACTCTTGTTCACATGCCATGGTAATTACAAGTTTTCTGGACTTCCAGTAATTTTATTAGTTAAACATCTACAAGAACTTGGTTTCTATTTTACTTTGAAAAGTAAAACTAGATATAGTTTCCTCTTTTTAAAATTGACAATTTATCCTTATCCTGCTTATAAAAGGCATGGAAAAAAATCTCGCCATTTTTCTCATCCTAGGTTTTTACATATCTTCTTGTGCCACAAGTTCATGTCCCGCTCCACTCAACTGCAATTTTCCCTTTAAAAATAACAGTTCTTCTTGAATTTTCAGAGAAGTCATGTTTTCTTAATCTCTTGGATTTTTCTCATCTTTGTACTCTTTTCAGTATTTCAACATGTTTCTTTAAATGTGAAGCTTAAGCAGGACAGAGTATTCCATCTGAGGGCTCCCTGGTACTGAGTAGAATGGGATAATAATCTGTTTTCTTTCAGAGGCAACACTTCTGTTATTAAACTCCCAAATGAGAGTTGTCTTTTTTGCAGTAGTTTCAAAGAGCATTGGATAAATTTTGTGCTCCCCTATAGCTCCTGGAGACTTATTCACACTAGTGCTTTCTGACTAGTCTGTGCAGTTGGGTTTTCTTCCTTCTTAATGATCCAGAGTTTGTAGAGTTCAAATTAATGATAAGGGGAAGAAGATGGGTTATACAGAGAAATCTTTCACACTGAGGTTTATTCAAGACAATTTATATGGTGGAATTCATAGAGAAAAAAATTTTATTAACTTCTGTAGGTTTTGCAGTTATCTTTCAAAATGGGTCCCATTAAGTCTGGAATAACTCAGTAATAATAAAACTGAAAATATTAATTTGGTTAATGTGATTTACACTGTACCAGTCTTATGCATCTGTCATCCCATTTTTGGGTGTTATGCTATTTCGTGAGGAATATATTGGCTAAAAGCCCAACACCCACCCAGCTGCTTGCTCACGTGTCACTGTCACCACCACCCCTCACTGGGACAGAGCAGGGAGGAAATTGGATGAGAAAGCTCATGGATCAACAAGAAGACAGAGATTTCTCCCTAATTATAATCACAGACAGTACTGAAAGTTAAGGTGGTGGGGGAGGAAAGAATAATTTATTGTCAATTGAAATAGATGTTGGTAGTGAGGACCAAAAAGGTAAACACTAAAGCCAACGCCTTTCCTCCTCCTCTACCAAGTTCAACTTCACTCTGACAATCCAACCTCATTTGCACCCTCCCCAGCAGCATAAGAAGGATGGAAGATGGGGGTGGTAATTCAGTACATGAGGTTCTCTCTTCCACCCCTTTTCCCTCATAATTTTTACCCACTCCAGCATGAGTCCTTCACAATAGCTGCATCCTTTCAGGATGAACCTGCTTCTGCAGAGCATGAGTTCTTCATGGGCTGCAGAGAACAACTGCTCTGGAGCTTGGAGCCTCCTTCTTGGACCATGGTACACCCATTCTTGTTTCTCACCCTCCTCCTATCTCCCTCTTGTGTTATTTGCCATTTCTTGAATGTGTTTCCTCAGCAGCACCATTCCACCAGCACCACCATCTCCCCAGGTGGGCTGAGCTCTGGCACATTGAATCTGCTGCAGAGGTGGCTGAAAGTGTCTGTGACAGGCACTGGGCAGCCCCTGGCCTCTCCCTGCAACCTGCTCACCGCCAAGACCCTGCCACATAAACCCAAAGTATCTCTGAATGTCCCTGTGACACCCACCCTTCCCTGTTTGGGGAGGTGCAGTTTTGATGTTATCCAACCTTTTCTACAGCAGCATCTCAACAGCTGTGCAAAGGCCTCAGCCTTTCTCATAAAGCTCTGCTAAAATGAAGAGAGTAAGAGAAACCCTGAGGAAAGCTAAAAGAAAATAAAATCTTTGCTTTCAGAAAAGGCAGCAAGTATCTGTAGGTACGAATCCTATTCAGTTTAGAATATTTATATAAATCAGCTACAACAAGCATAACAATGCAGTGACATAAAGGCCATTTCAAACCAGAGCAGAAGAGAGCTATATTTCCTGCAATAGCAGTTTTATGGCCAGAATATCATCCACATTATCAGTCATGAGCAACGTGTTACACAAATAATTTGTGTTGAAATTGTGAGAGTATCACTTGCAATAAAGTGGTCTAATCCACATCCATTTTATTAGTAAGCATTTCTCTGGGCTTTTTATTTATTTCTGTTATAAAAACAAAGCATGTTTACAGACGCTATTGTGCTGATTTATAGTATTTTTAGGGAAAGAACCTTTTCAGGTAAAAAAATTATGTCACTTTCATTTATACTGAAATATAACTTTTCTATGGTCATTAAGTGAATTATACTACTTGAGGTAAAGCATATTCAAAGTTCTACACATAAATAAAACTAGTTACATTACAAGCACTATTGTGATATTTATCACTGATGGAGCTTATGATTGCAGAACTATATAAAAATCTTTTGGGGTTACCTTAGCTTAATGGTCTTCTTCCCTTTCACTCACCATCCATTTCTTATTGCAAACATCTGCTTGGAAATAAAAAGGGTTTTATATTTCCCTGGGACATACTTGGCTCTACAAGAACATTGCTCATTTTATTCAAGAAATACTTAAGTCTAATCAAGTTTTTAATTCCAGAAATATTACAGCCACTCATCTTGAATGACTTGCAACTCTAATCTATATATTTAAAAATGTCCTTAATGAAAAAGAATAACGTAATAGCTATTGTTGGATTACATAGCAGAAAATGAACTTCTTTGCTTTCTCTCTTGATTAGTGCTCTGGCATTTATTCAGTGGCTTGGCCTTGCTCATTTTAGCCTTGGTGCAATAATAATAACAAATGAACCCTATTAGTCTTACTGTTTGCTTACTTCTGTTTTAATGTTAGGTACTCTCCAGTTCATCTTGTAAATTACAGCTAATATAAGGGAGAAGTATCTCTATATGAATAAAAGAAAACAAGTTCCTTATAAACTTTACAAGAGACATTCTTTTTGAAATAAATCTAATGGTTTTGGGGGAAGAAAATTATGTGTTTTGCACTCACACTGATGAATGCAAAATTATATACCGTATTTCACTTACTAATATGAACTAGTAAAATTCATGGCATGCTGTTTTACAGGCAGTAAAATACTTTTTCCAGATGTGGCTTCATAATTCTCCAAAGACTATCATAGTTATCATAAGATTTATGGGGGATAATTTATTAATCACATTTTTTTACTCTGGAAATCTGTTTAGTAAGATGAAAGGGAGATTTAAAATTAGTCATTTTAACCAAATGTGGATGGCATTATGATATCAAGTTACTCCTTTTGTTCAAATTATTTTTAATGACTTTATTTGTTTTATAGCCTCCACAAGTCAGTACCAACTTGGTGGTAATGATATATCCGGCAAAACCGTAACATTTTGCAAACCAGCAAGAAAACTTTTTCTAACACACTAAATTAACTTAACTGTGCTATACTATTGTTACAGCTTATTTAGGGATATGTAAGCTACTTAGATTTATTTTTATAAGATTTGAAGGAGACAAAGCTTATAAAAACTCTGCCTCGTGACTTTAACTCAGCTTCCTTAATGAAAGTTTGTAAGTGGATCATATGCATAGGCCAAACGCTGATTTAAATTCTGTATTTTACAACCAAGTTTATACTGCTGAAGCAGTTTTATTAAATCTGTAGTGAATGTTCAATACATGATAAATCTGATCCTGGAAGCTATTTCATGCACAGTTGGCCTGATCCTCTGTATAGCATGGCTAGGGTAAATAATTTGCTTGAACCTTGTACCTTTGGGCCATATCCAGAGCTCCAGGTTAATTGATTTCAGCACCAATTCCTTCATCAGTCTCTCTAGCTGAACCCTGGGAATGATGATAAATGCAGATAGCTTGTATGTGAAATTTGGGAATGACATCCCAGACAACAAGGACTCAAGTTCAGTGGCCAAAAAACAGGTATCTGGTGCCCACTGATTTGCTTTAGCCTCCTGCAAAGCTTCCAGTGGTTGAACCAAGACAGTTCTGTTGCTTAAAAGGCTCGCAACTTCCAGTCTTGTCCAGTTGTCTTAACGTATTTTAGTGATTTTAAATTTCACTACAAGCCTAGATTTAGAGGAATGAGTTGAGATTTAACTCTCCATTTGCTCTAACAGGATGTCAGACACATGCTTGTATCCAAGATTCCTGTTTCTAAGATCCATACTTCCTGACACCTAAAAGCACCTTACACTGAATCCTGACATGTGGGTCACCAAGCCAAGAAGGAGACATGAAGGCAATTTGATACCAAATTGGCCTTTGTCTTATAGATTGCAGAAGAAATAAAAAATAAAAAATTGAAATTGATTTAAGTTACTGGCTGAAGTGTGAGATAATATTGAAGAAGGAACTGGAGGAGATGGTAGAGGATCTCATCAGGTCTTATTATGGGAAGGTATTCAGCACTTAATATACAGATTTATAAAGGGATGTTCTTAAGTAGAAATGATGATAGCTATTTTCCATCTATTACATATGAACAACCCAAGCTTTATCTTTGTCATGTGACCACTATGACACTTATCAATGCTTTCACCACTACACATCAGACTTCATGCAAACAGAGTGGAAATTAAGCATTTCCCTGCTTCTCAAAGATTTCCATACAGGCTTTAGAACTGCAAATATTTCACTTTCTCCTTGATACTGCTTAACATTTAAGCAATCCCTTAGCTCTATTTCTCATAGAATGGTTCTTATGATTTTAGGACCTGAGAATTAAACTGTTAAATAATTCTACACCTTGTGTATTGTGTATTCTAAGATGGTGCCTGTAGTAAAGTCAGCCTTAATAACCTTCTCATCTCCTTTTAATATCCAAACACGTGTATGAATGAGTTAAGGAAGATGATGTGGCATTCATCTGGAGCTGAGCTTATGAAATAAGTGAAGGAACTTTCCACCCCAGTGTTGTTGATATCCTTGTTTAAACTGTGTAGCATTAATTTGAAAACCTTGTCTGAGTAATATGAGTTGGTTTTGTATGTGATATTGCAGAGGAAAGTTAGCAAGAATGTTTCTGATATAAACCTTGATAGAAGTTGTACATCCTGCACAAACACAAGCAGGTAGATGCATGTGTACATTTGCATACATAGATTTTGAGGGAATCTTAACTTCAGAAAATTCAACCATGTAGCTTTTTTCTATACCCAAATTTGGAGTAGAGACTCTACATGCTGTTGCTGTGCTATAGCTCTAAAAATAATGAAGGTGTCTTGCCTAACTGTAGACTACATTACAGATGTTTATATCTAAGGTAGTCAATCATGTCTGTCTTTGTGTTCAACAGAGAAAAATCAACATTTTTTGGGAGTAATTCATCTGGACCATTTCTGATGTGTTTTAGAATGCGGATGAATTGTTCTGTGCAAAAAGCCTGTTTCTTTTTACTGATTACCTAGGGCCTGGAAAACCAGTTCAAACTTAGATGTCTACTTTGTAGATGTCTAAATTTAGGCAAATTAATCCCATACTCTGTGTTAAAATAATTTCCTACTGATTTTGAGTATTCCAGATGTTCACAATTTTACCATATCATGGTTTTATTCAGGCTTACAAAAGCAAATAATCCGCGTTAGGGGAACCCACCTTTTAAATGAAGTGGTTTTTGTTCATTCTGTAGTTCTTTTTTTGCTTATCCTTGCCAAAATAATTTCCTTTAAGAGAGTGAAGAAGTATAAATCATTTTTACAATTTTGGAAATTGGTTTATAGTATTTTAAAACATTTTTATGATTTTTGAAAATTCTGACAATTTCTTTTTCTCCCATTGCTAGAAAGATTAGTGTGATATCTGAAAAAATAAGACATCAACATGGTTATTTACTCTTTCATATGGTTTTATTTTTCATTTCCAACTGATACAGAAAAGGCTGGAAGGCAGTTCACAGTCTCTAACAGCAAGTTCACACAAAGCTTTATATGCTCAATGAAACCCTCCTCACCGTTGGTACAAAGCATATTGGAAAGATAACTTCTTGCAGTACTCTACAAAAAATAAGATGCTTTTTGTTTTTTGTTTCTGACACTTAGCTAAACCTTTGCTTGACAAATAGTTGAGTAATGAAATTTACTGGTAGAAGAGAGATTGTATTACAAAAATATGTGTTTATCTCAAGAGTGGGAATATTTCACAGATGATTCAAACCGTGATTGGGCTCTAATAATTGAGGCCCCACAACTCTTTAGAAACATTAAATATCACAACTTTACTACTTATATATGGTTTCTATTTTATAGCTTCTTTTATGCTGCCCTGAGGGCTAGAAGAATTTTTTCAAGTGAATTCTGGCATATTCACATATTATATAACTCATTGAGGGAAGAGAAACTACCAAAGATCACCAAATAACCATTAAAAAAAATCTGTAAACTGGCTGTCCTATGCCATTCTCTAAGAAACTATAAAAGCCTTGCAGATCATTGTGCCTTATTGAGGAAAGATGGTAAATGAAACCTGATTTTGACTGCTGTTCAGCAAGTTGGCCTTCATAAGTCTAAAGAGCCCCCAGTTGCTTCACATTGAGTTAATTTTCAGAGAAGGTGTCTTCAAGACTAACTTCACTGATCCTCAACACCTAAAAGCAAAAGCCTTCTCTCTATTAGGGAACCTTGTCGCTTCAGGAAACACAGAAAAAAATGGGCAATTCCAGAGTATGAACTCACCTACAGGTGAATAAGGCTCTGAAAGTGCTTTTTTCTTCCTTTGCACCTAGGGAAATATTCCTAGAAAAGCCTAGGAAATGTTTACGAATCTCAGTCTCATTGATTTTTATGCAAAACGGGTCAGGCTTATTAGATATCTTTGGGGTTTCTGTAGCAAAGTTTCACATATATTTTTATTTTCTTATTTCCTGTAAATCATGTTCATAATTTGTTGGAACTGAATAGGTCGGATTTATTTTGCATTCAGAATTACAATTAACCTCCCCTTAAGAAGACACAACTATTATCTTGCTTTACATACAAGGACAAGCATGATAACAGCTATAGGAAAAAGCTTGTGCATAACACTAATCAGGTATTTAAGTTATTTGTCAGATTGCTGCCAAAAAGTAAATTGCCATGAAGAACAGAGCTTGATGTAAAAAAGCTACACTATTAACAACCAAAGGACAATCATAAAGTCTAGCTCTCCCAGATGTACTACAACATATATAATAAAATCTGTGCTGAACTTTGAACTATTCTCCTTGTTAACCAAAATCTGTAAATTATGAACTGGTTAGCTATTAAAGAAAACATCCATGGATACGGCATCTTCTCTAACAAAAGAATGATTGTAGGCCATTTTAAATTATTTTGGAACCATCCCAGATTGAGGAGTGCAATTCCCAACTCTCAAGATAGCATGGCAGAGGAAGGCAGACATTCTTTTCACAACCATGTTGGAACATGATCAAGCAAATTCTGTGTTATCTCAAAAAATGCCTGACAAGAATACCTGAGAGAATCTTCTAGAGTATCTGATTATAAAAACCCAGAGTACCTACTCCCTTAACTGATCAACAGCTATATTTTTCACACTGCAACTCTATACAAAAAGCACACAGAAATATTACAAGATATCATTAAATAGAATAAAAATGTCCTTGACTAGTGTCTCACTTAAGAAGCTTATCAGCAGAACAGAAGAGGACATCATGATAATTCTTTGCCTCCAATATAATCTTCTTTTGCTGTAGGACCCTGCCAAGGTCTTACAATATTTTAACATTCCTAATCTTTATTCCAGGCAAGATCTGTACTTTAATTTTCACTTTTCATCTAAGAGCATAACAAAAATTACCATTAAAAACATATACCAAAGAGAATAAAAACCAGGCATGGTCTAAAGTGCCTTGTTCCAGGACATCCTTTGTATGAATATAAACCCTATGAACTCTAAGATGGATGCAGTAGGTTAATTGCAGAAAGGTTTTGTAGACCAGAGTCCCTCTGGTTTTCAGCCTTGTTTATTAGTACAACAAAAAATAAACTAATGTTGCTCTTTTACTGTCAACAGCTTGCTATCCTCAGTTTGAACATGCCTATCTTTCAGCATTGACTGAAAAGATGAGCAATTCAAACTAGATACATACTCTGTAGGTAGCTGACTTCAGATGCAGTAAATCACTTTCATTTATTTCAGAAAGCAAATTAGTCAGGAGCCATACAGGCTTTCAGTAGCACTTACAAGACCTCCTTCCTCCCACTCCCTTCTGCCAGCTCTCACTATTCTTGTCTGTTTGGGTATCCTGCTCACTACCTCTGCCTTGGTCTTGTTCCCGTGCCAGGATCTGCTCTGGCTCAGGAAAAGTGAAGTGTAAGATGCAGGGGATTTCAGCACATCTGCCTCAAGGAAAAGTAGCTGCTACCAAACTCTAGAGCTCAAGGCTGTGATTCTACCACTGTCCGAGGGCTTTCAGGTAATCTCCATGCCATCCAGATGACTCTTTAAAGGAAGAGGCAGACAGTTTGGAGGAGAAAGACCCACCCTATCACACAGACATGGTGGTCACAGGGCAATTTATCTACTCTTCCCTCTGGCTATTTTAGTGCCAGGAAAATAGCACAGGAGCCTCATCTTCCCTATTCCATGGTGACACCAAAACCCCCCTGGCTCTCTGGGACTTGCTGACTGGGAGGACCTGCACCACTTCCAGCTCAGCAATGCAGCTGTGGTGTGCAGCACCTCCAGGAAGGTGGGCAGCCCAATTGCAAATTTATATATTTCAGCTCTATTTTTCTAACTCACAGTATACCTTTTTAGGTTTTCATGTTCTATGAAATGAGCTTTCATATTTTTGCATTTATCTTCGGTTTCACACTGTTACTTAATTCAGATGACATTATTTCCCTTCTCCCTGAATGGAAAAAAATGTAGCAACGCTATGTAAATTCTACCGTCTCCATTGCCTTTCCTATATACTCTTGGGAGGGGAAAAAATCACTGAATTTGTTAGATGAAACCAGCAAATCCAAACTAACCCTTTGTTGATACAAATGCCTGCCTCATGGCTTCAGACAGACAAATCAAGCTATGCACTGAGAGTTGTTTACAGCCTGAAAAGTCACAGACAGGTACATGAACTGCTACCACATTTCATTTTTAATATTCAGATGGGAATTCAAAGGATTACTGAACAAATTATATACTCTGATTTCTTCAAATTGACAGATGAGAAGAAGTAATGTTGTACTTATTGCTTCTGATTTTACTGCTTGTAAAACTGATATGAAAGACTTAAACAGTAGGAGAGGACCATCTTTACTTAATTTCTACATTTTATTCAACCAAGGGGAACATTTTTTCCCTTTTCTGGGGGCAGAAGGCACAGTGTCTTTTGCAATAACTTTGCACACATGTTCATCAAGGCTCATAATGGCAGGCGGTTTCTCATCTTTATGCCATCTTTTAATCATAAATTTTCTATGAATCACGGAATGTTTTCACTCGAAAGATTCATGGGATCAACATCTGTTGTATAGAACGATACAGCTGAAGAAGACCTAATGCAGGCAGTTTAATGTTACTTAAAGATCAGAGATTGCAGAGAAAGCCTTTATACATACTCTGAAGCCATTTATGTGTCTTCCACAGATTCTTTCCAATCTTTTTATCTATCTCATCTCACACCATCCAGGCAAAGTTTCCTTTTGCATCTCTTGTACTTTTTAAATGAGAATGATAAATAAAAAGTGTTTGCTGCAAGAAAGGAATGATTCACTGTTTTAAATAACCAACAAGAAAACCATTTTGCAGAAAAATGCTTTGTTATTGCTTATGTATTATCTAAGTGCATGTCTAAGGTTGTTGGGTCTAAGGTTCAATCTGTTCATTTGCAGGTTTATTTGCAAACATTTTATTGCATTTTAAAAAGTGAAGTCAGATAAATTGTGGGAGAAAAAAAAGAAAGGTGATGGGTTTTCTTTAGTTTTCAGATTCCAGAAACAGAAGAGCAGAAATCACATATTACTTGTTTAAGGTGATATACAAATCCTACACCAGAAGCAGGAATTGAATTTATTTTTTTTTTATCTAGGAACCCTACCAGAAGTTTATGTCTTGTCTCTTGTCTCTAAAATCAGCCCATCATCACATTGTAGCTTTTCTGTTGAATCTTATCTGATAGTTTTGCCAATTCTTAGTCTGTGGCTTGGGAGATTTCCAGGTTCTGATGTACAGTGTACATGTTTGTTTCTTTGTGTGTGGTGTTGGGTTTTTCTAATAAGAAATTCAAGAACAAATAAAGGCATGGAGTGACAGTGAAAGAAATAATTTTCTGCATCACATCTTCCAATTATGTGTAATCCATTTTGCATGTCATGGTTTTTTGCATCTGCAGATAGTCAGAATAGCTTTCAGCAATAGCATGTGTGCATTCAGAAAACTTCTGTTTGGAGCACTATGTTACCTATATTTTCAGTAGTCTACCATTTTTAAATAGCAAAATATTTCAAAAAATCACCAAATATTTACTGTGTCAGACAAAAAGTATGAGGTGCACATAACTATAACCTGCCCATATAGACAAGATTTACTGATTGATATGGTTATATAAACTTTTCAACTAGACACTTCTAAAAGCTTTTCTTATCCCACAGGATGATGCCAGACTCTGTTGATATTGCAGGGTAGTTATGAATTTGGTAAAAGACCATGTTCACTTTAGGCTCGCTATGTAATACTGAGTTCAGGTGTTACAAATCTTGCAGGATATGCAGAGGGCAGCTCTTCCCTGGATCTAGCTACTTCTCATTACCTGTACTCCAGGAATTTGACTCAGATGGTGTCCAGCCTGCCTCCAAAGTCTAGTGCTCTTTGGCAAGGGCAAGTCCCACTGGGACATGAAGACGTCTGGATCCATGGAAACACAGCTTAGTGCATCTGGAAGTTAATAGTAGGCAGCAAAGAGAATGCTGAAAGAACAAAAGGTATGATTGAAAAAATATGACTGAAGAGAGGGATGTGGATTAAGGAGACTGGCAAAGTGGGGAGAAAAGAAGACTTGTGCATAGACTGGTAGGGGAAAGAAAGGGGAATGCTTTCATTATATTGAAAATTTGGAGCTTATCAGAAAAAAGGAAAGAGATCTCTTAATTGTGTTTTAGTACAGTGGGTATAAAGCCTATGTGAGTAAGACTGAGATCAGCTGGATGAAAATACTGCTGAATTAATCCTAATGGCTTTTTGTTGTCAAGCAAGTGATTTCTTGCCACTATTTCTGTGTTTGTCAGCCTGTCTTGGCCAACCTGAAGCAACCCAGGGACACTCCCAGTGAATCCTTGCACCCTTGGATTTGGTCCCACAGGGGAACCATTTCACCAGCGTCTGAAACCCAACCCCTCTTGCATGAAACACAGCTATTGTTTAACAGTCCAGAGCAACAAGTTGAGGGCAGGAAATGAAGAATAATGTCTCCACTTGAAGCAGCTGATTATACTTGTGTCGATCTAGTGTTAAACTTGCCTGTTATCATTGGCTGTACAGTCTTGTGTATCTTGCCTGTGCTGAGGTTTTCTAGTGGCTTCACCTTGGGCTGCAGTCTGTTATGCAGAAATGTGAGAGAGCTTTATTCAACACTAGCTGTGCCCTGCATTTCTTTAAGCCCTGCTTGCCCTGCTGTACTTTTAGCACCAGACTGCCTTTGGTTAGGCTGGAATACCACACAAGAATGCTAAGAAATTTAAATATCACCTTGGATAAATATTATCAGCTAACAATAAGATCTCTCCAAACAGAGGAGAACTGGAGACAATAATTTCAATAGTAATATCTTCTTTAAAGGAATCTACAAAAGAATCTTCATAAGCACAATGCCTTTTCTTTAATCCTTCAAAAGCTAAACACTCCAATCTTTTTTCATCTTAAAGTCAAGAACCGATTTCTGAAATTAAATGTGAACAGGATGTCTTTGTTGAAAAATTAATTCATGTAATCAGCACTCTGATTAAGCTCTGTGGCTAGGTTAGCTTAGAAGGACTCAATTACAAGGCTATATTTTTTTTATTTTTTATCACTGACTTAGGGCTGCATTTATTCACAGTAAAAATATGGAGGCATTTTGTCCTGAAGCTGCTTGAGATACTCATGATTTCAAAACAAATTGAGGCTCTAGCCTCTTCTCTGGTATCTACCCACAATTATCTTCTGTCTACAGGAAAGCTTTATCCAGTTGAGAGATCTGTCCTCATTTCACGATGAGGATGAAATACTTAATTTTTAACCTATCAAACCTGAGCTTCAGTTCCTGCACCAGCTGCACACACCACCAAGATTCAGTGGTATGTGTTAAATGCAGAAGTTAGAGGTAATATCCAAGCCCACTCCATAATGAAGGCACAGCAGATGTACATACATGGATTTATGGTTCCAGCTACGATCAGCCATGTATTCCAGTGTGCCCCCAGGTGCAGACTGGCATGGAAACTCAGAAGAGCTCCTATAAACAGCAGTGCTCAGGCATCAGGTTTCCAGGAGTTGTCCAAGAAATGTGTTGGGGTGGAAAACAGAACTATTCATTCAGGCTGACATTTGAAACCTTCATAATTTGGGATGAAGAGAATGCTTCACATTGTTTTAGTTTTGTGAAGCAGGATTTTCATGACAACTTTGTATTATATTGTTCACATAGTGCTTTCCTTTGATAAAAAGATCATTTTTGAATGACAGTAAGTATATTCCCCTTCCAGTACTTTTAAGAATAGCTGCAAGAGCATACATCTGTTCCTAAAATTTAGAAAAAAACTTAGTGTCTTTTTATTCCACTCGGAAGCACAGAAGGAGAATTATGCATAACCCAGGGTTTTATACATCTCCTCTCAATACTACTGCTTGTATCATTGTCCAACTGACATTGCACTGGTTTCTGGCTCTCTACAGCTCCTACCTTTATATAAGCATACTACACAGAGGCAGGTCATGGCTTTTCGTTACTAGAGCATCTCTTGGTACAGTTTTGATCCAAAGTATTACTCTTCCAGATAATATCTGGACACAGCTTTCAGACCTTATCTGACTCAAAGCCCAAAAGCCTGTTTGGAAGCAGTCAGGTGGTTTTGTGATGCAGAAGAGTTCAGCTGGCTGATCATAAGGTCACTCATGTCAACTGGTCACAGAGCAAGAGTAGAGCCATGGTCCATTTTATTTATTGGTATAAATGCAGCCTCAGAGTACTGTGTTGTGGCTACAACAATACAGTGTTAATAACTACTCAGTGGTTTCTCAATTCAATTTCTACATAAGGAAAGGCTATTTCACTTTTTAGTTTCTACAGCAGTCTCAGAAGTTTCCATCCTTTGCATTAATACAGTGGATAACATTTTTTAAAAGTTTGATTTGACTTCTGCAGATAGGCACACCACCAGTTTGGATAGCTCCCATTTTTTTGAAGTTGTAAGTAGCCAGGAAAACAAATGAAAAACAAAGGAAAGAGAATTTTATGCAGTGTGAATACATGACAGATGACTAAGACAAGTGTGCCCCTCAGCCAATAAGAAGAAACAGAGACTGGCCAAAGGTTATGGCTTACAGGCATAAATTAATCCCTTGTGATGAAATGTAACTGGATCCTACCAGTCTCAACTTTGAAGTCTTTCTGAACCTGTAAGGTTACAGGTCTGAACACATCTCCACCCCTACTTGGCATATCTCTTGATGTTCTGCATTTTTTAAAATGTAAAAAATATGAGAAAGAAACTAGAACAAACTATCACGTGATAGGATTTTCAAACTTCTTAAAGAAACTTGGCAGATACATACTCCATAGCACAGTTAATGATTCTTCAAAAATATAGGGTACAATACTCAATACTTCAAGAAGACAGTCCTTTCACACATTTCTTCCTAAAAAGCGTGTATACAGTTAAACAATAACCATGGCATCTATCTTAGGAAAGACATCTGTATTTCTTCTTCTAGGTGGTGAAAAAATTGCTTTTTAGAACTTTATCATGTACAATCACACTTTATAAGTACAATGTGAAAAAATCAATGAAAATGTAGAATTGGACAATGAACCGTCTGCTACATTTCTAGGATTTTCTAGTGAAGTCTTTCTATTCAATGTTAGTATCAATGTGAAAGGAGAACTAACAAACTTTTTTGGTAACGGTGATGAATGCTTAGTTTTTTGAGTAAAACTGTCTGTAATTCCCATCAGTAAACACACAGAGTAGGTGAATCAGCCCCAATACAGTCTTCTCCCAGAGGACACTCCCTGAAATCACTGAAACTACAGACAACACTTCTTTTTACAGGAAATAAAAATATCAAGAGCTGCTCAAGATGCTGAAGAATTTTCTTACAAAGCTATGTGGCAAGATATGAACCTTGCCTAATATAGCTGTGTCAACAGTTGCTTCAGCAATTTAAAATTTTTACAGGCTGGTGTAATTTTGTTTGGAGGACAAAGCAGTGTTTCAGTGCAACAGCACATAATGAACCCTTCCCGATAATGAGGGCTGGAAGGAGATTCAGAGAAGTTAATGCAATGGTCTGAAATTTCAAGCCTTAGGCAGGCTTAAGACTTATGCACAGTCCGCTTTTAGTCAGTGGAAAAACAAATGCAGGTACCCCTGGAATGCAAGTCCAAATCCCGGTGTGACATGAATCACTTTGTCTCCACTGACAATAAAGGGAGTGGAGGCAGTAGTTTTGAACTCCATGACTTTCAGACTTAAGAACATAGCAGCATGCATCGACTCCAATCAAAGGTCCAGAAACTTATTTTCCCGCATTCAACAATAGGCTGAGTGAATTCAGTGCGAGTGTACAAATAGTGCAAACATCTGAAAACTTGTCCCTTTAGTTCCTTTTAATTGCTGCTGTTGGGATGCTTTTTAGTACACAGTCATTCCTCCACCTGGAGGGAACTATGAATTTCAGAGACTTTCTCAGAAATGTTCAAGTTTTTTTTTCAGGAGACAATCCAATTTTGAGTAGTAAAGCTGGAAAAGGTTAGATGAAAACGCCATCATCTTCCTGGGGGATTTGGATGGTTAGATGCAGAACTGGTTGTTTTTATTATTCTCTGAGTCATTCCAGCAATATTCATTTCCCTGTTAGAACAGTCTGCTGTCAGTCTGTATGGTCAGAATCATCATGCAGCACAGCAGTTCTGTGCCACAGGAATGCAATGCTCAAGTTTGTGTTTTCACCACAGACTTTTTTTTAATTTTCATGTTAAAAAAAAAAAAAAAAAAAAAAAAAAAAAAAAAAAAAAAGTCAATTAAAGTCATAAAAGCTGATGGGGAAGCAGTTTTAAAGCTCCAAAGTCAAACATCTGAAATCTGGAAAAATTCAAATGAAGCATTCCCCATACCACATGAATTGGACCCTCCACACTAGAGACTGACTTGTGCAATGCACGAAAAGGATCTGAACTGAGGCACAGCCACCTCTGTGAAGGGAATGGTGATGCAACATTCCTTGGGTTTCACAGAAGCTGAATCCTTCATTCTAAAAAACTTTCAATCCCGTAGATTGTGCACGTGCACTTCTCTGTGCAATGTGAGCTCTGTTCTACATGCAGTTAGCCCATTCTGATCAGTGTCCTCTCTGATCCAGGACAAGCCCAGGGAGGGCTTTGTGCCTGTAAAAGACAAAGCTATAACAAAAGTCGTTTGACAACTTTAATTGCAGTGGTCTGTGCCTTACATCTGCAAGCCAGTGCAGAGCTCTCAACAGCCTCCGTGAGGCTTCTATTTGTTCTGTGGTCATTGAACACCTGATCCTCAATGAAATGGTATTCATTGCATTAGACAAAGCTTTTAAGATTCTGGAAAAAACACCAAGTCTCATTCCCAAAAATTAAGGTATTTTGATTGAATTCCCCAAATTTTCTATAGCTACTTTAGTCTTAAGAATATATTTTCTTCTCTTATGATTCTTATTTTCTAATAAATTCATAGCAGCAACATAAAGAATGCAAATATAGCTTATTCTTGAAATTAATCCCCCACTCGTTTCAGTAAATTGTAGCTCTGACCAACCAGTTTTACTTACTCATCCATAAGGTTAGAGAGAAGAGGCAAAAGCCAAAAGACTGAAATCCTCACCTGAGACATCTCCATGGTCTGGAAATAGTACTGCAGAAACCCCAAGGAGTGTGAGTCATGAAATTTATTCAAACACAGTGGCTTTTTTAATTAGCCAAAAGCCTATTACATGGCTTTGGTCAGTCCTACCCACAGTGAGCTAGGATTGCTTCCAGAGGAAGCAGGCAGCTGAAAAGCAGAGTGCTCAGTTACCTCAGTACCTTTATTTCCTGACAGATGAGGAAGGCAGTACTTCCTGGAGTGTCCTCACTGGATCTGACTCTCTTCTGTCCTCCTAGGACCCCTAGCAGCAGAGAGCTTTCTCTCATGGGTCCAGTTTTCCCAGCATAAGATAAAACAAAAAAATGTTTTTATTCTTACATCCCTCTGCTGTTAATGTATAAACCATATGTGTAAAAGATGGTTTTTACCATGTTCAAGTCAATTTTTGAGGACAACATCCAAACTTAGTGAATCTAAAGATTTCAGGCAAATGTTTTTCTGACTACTCTCAGGACCTAAGCTGAGACATTTTTAGCAATATAGAAATATTTATGTTTTAAGTCCCTGGCCATTACAAAATCCTTTCTAATTAATGATCAAGATATTTAAAGGAATATCATTTCATCCTGAAAGCCCTTGATCTGAGATTATATTATATTGTCTATACCTTTACAGAATTCTGAGGGTCTATATGTTTATCAAGAACATTTTTATCAGACACCTAGGATTTCAGGGATCTATGATATGCATGATATAAGAACTTTTTCTAAGGTTATGCAAGTTACTTTTGGAATAGGATCAAAACACGGCCCAAAGCTCCCTACCTCCTTACTTACAGAGCTCCTGTTATTGTATTTAGGTTTGGATAAACTTTCCTCTGGAAGGTGATTGTTCACAGCAGTTAATTTTAAACTTGCAGGCTTAGATCTGGCTCTGTGTGTGTGAACAGGCTGTCATCATGCATTCCAGGTTACTCTTAGAAATGAATGTGTCTTTCCTCAACATTTCTCACTGCTGGGGCATCAGACATTCCTTCTGCTCTGCATTAATCCAATTACTAAACACCTGCAGACATGCAATAACAGTTTTTGTGCCAAGTCCCTTAGAAATGGTTTTATAGGAGAATGTAATCTGCTGTCCTGCTATCAGGAGTCACATTACACACCTGCCAAGTCCTGAGCTGAAAAATAACAATCAGTGTTCTAATTCAATGCAAGAATGTTTCGGGGCACATTAAAGAGACAAAATGACATTCTTCTTAATTTTACTGCCATGGAGTCCATTAAACATTTTGAACTTGCAGTTAATTTTATTAAAAGCCAATTTCAGTACTAAAATATTTACAGTACAGCATGATAAAAACGGACTTCTTATGGCAACTTAGGCAAGTTCCAAAAGATCCATTAAAGAGAGAACTGTTTCAAGCACATACATAGTGTCATTCCAATTCCGTTCTTAGGGATTTATCTGATAATCACCAAAATGCACTTCAAAGTGGAATTCTAAACTATGAAATAATTTGTTTTTCTTGTGCTTTTTTTAAACTTTTCCCCAAAGATGTGTGCTGTTTGTATCTCTCTTTTTAAAGTGGTTGTGCGCCTCAGTGGCTCAGCTCCTCAGAGCTGAAACAAAACCTGGTTTGAGATGGGATGACTTTTCAAGGCACAAATTTTGCCGAATGCCAAAGAATAATATAGTAGAATGAAACAGAGATTTGGACCATAAGTTAACTGCTGACTGCATCACAAGTTTTTTTATAACCTTGGGTAGATTGTTTCAGCCTTTTGTGGCACAGATTAATTTGTAAGATGCACATTGATGAATCACAGGAATGTCAGCATGAATAATAAAAAAATTTAAGGCATTCCTAGAAAGACTCTGTAGGTCCTGAGTTTCCTACATGAAAGTGTGCCCTTTACTAAGCTGAACAGCCCATATTTGCATCTCTAAATCTATTTATATGCACCCAAATATCATCTTATTTAATCATGACCCATTAGCCTGAATTACAAGTGTAGGAATTAAACAGTTCAAAATTATTTAAAGAAATGCAAACATATCAAGCATACGTTGAATGAAATTCTCTAGAATAATCTGTAAGGTTGTTACCCCTGTTTACCTTGGCAAGGAATACACAGCAGTGATAGCATGAACTCTGCTCAGGAAGAGAAATTGGATTTGACCAGAGTCACCTGCAGTTTATAGCACTGCAGTCACTGCTGAGGGCTGTACATGATGTCCTGAGGGGTCTTTTGCACAGCTGTAGACAAGACATCAGGAGAGCTCTGGCCAACAAAGAGCATTCCAAGGCTACGGCCCCGTGTACTAACCCCTTCCAGCTAACTTTGCATTCCCCCATCCCATATGTAACCTCCAGCCCCCCACTTGAATTAGGCAGTCTGACAGTAATAATAGTAGTCACAAGAAAAGGCAACCTCAGTCATACTAATAATTTTTGAAAACTTAAATGCCCATGATGTGATTTTAATTAAAATGCACACTGCCTGGCTTGTCTGTTTCCAGGAGAAGGTTTCTCCTGGAGGAAGATGGTGACCTGTTGTACCTGTTTGCCTCCCACACTCTAAGGTCAGTCGCATCATTACACAGTCTGATTTGTAGAGAGCACATATAGTGGTACATAAACATGAGGATGAATCTGTTTTGCTTTAAGTTTAGCTTTGCCCAGTAACCTTTGAATGAACAGCATTTTTGAATAATCAAAATAAAGGAGAATTTTTTTTCTTTTACTTTGAAAACTCCTGTTGGTGTCACAATTTTTCACAGTCTCTGGTACAGTTTCTAGTGAGAGGAAGGTATTTGGACTGGTTATCTGACATCCATTATTATAGTTTGCTCATAATAATAACCATATTATAGTTTGGGATGGTGAAGTATGGATTTACAAGCAGGACAAACTTCCATCAGTGTGTGCCATACAGAGTTTTAGCTCTATAACTCTATATATCTGCCTCCATCCATCACAGTATATCTGGTTCTAGGATTCAAAATTTCTTCATTAATATCATCTCAGAGTTTTATATAACATTTTGGTGATTTGCTTTGTTTTATTTTACAGAAGAGAGTCCAGATTCTCATGTCCTTTTGGGGGGAGTTGGATAGGACATCACTAACATCTATGTTTATTCATGAGCCAAGCTAAGAGAAGAACTGAAGTTTCAAAAATCAATCTTTAATGCATTACAGCAGGACTGGAGATGCTGGAAAACTCATACCATGTTTTCCTCTACCTACAAAAATCTTGTATTTTTCCTTCTAGAAAAATGTAGGGCAAACTCTTTCCCAAGACAGTGCAGGTAAAATTCTCGTAAGTTATGTTCATGATCTGATGGCAATTCTAAGATGCTCAGAGGAAAAGCTTAATATCACAATTTACTATACAAGGATCTGCTTCTCCAAAGTAAAGAACTGCTTTGCCTCAGCCTTTCCAAACCCTTCTCTGCTGTCCCATTCTAGAGACTGCTATTCCCTGCCCTGTGGCACTGCAGCATCACCAGCTACTTTGCACACACAGAAGCTCTATTTGCAGGGAAACTGCAAAATATCCTCCTGCATGTTCCAACTATTATGCATTTAAAATAGTCTAAATATTGCATTTGCATGAGTAATTCCTATGTTATGGACTCTCAGGGATACACATACCTTTCCTTATTTAGATTCTGTTTTCTCAGAGGCAAGCTTAATGCCTCGTCCCCTTCACACAGGAGTCAATGAGAGTACTGATACTTCAGCAGGAGGAAGGTCCACATAACCGGGAGTCCTATGCTGCCTAAAAATGACACAATTTTTTTGGACAGAGGAAGGTCCCAAAAGCTCCATATCTTGCTCTCATGCTGGGCTGACTTATTTGAGGGGAAGGTCAGCCCATTGTGCAAAGGGTCAGGGAGTGAATAGCACATTGCTGCATGCGAGGAAGCTTGAAGCTGGGAAGCAGGTCAGGCTTTTTAATTCCCATCAGGCCCAGCATCTTTCAGTAGTTATTCCAACTCAGAGTCTGTACAGCTTCAGCATGTGTTTTCAGATACGTCTTTTTTTATCCAAAAGTAAAAAAAATTCTAGGCTTTGGAAGATTAAAATGCAGGCCTTGATTATGGATCAAAACAGGAGTCTTCTCTATACTGATGTTGTGCTTGAAAAGACAATGACAGATGTGAGCTGAAGAAAGAATTTTATCCTTGATCAATTTTCTACAACACTATGTGAAATGATCATTCACAAAAGGTGTTTTAAAGACCTTCATTTCCAGATTTTTTTTTGTATGTGTGAATCAGCAGATATATAGGAGGACATGAACTTTATACCAGTGGACTACTTTTCCCTAGGAATCCATTCCCTTTTTATGATGCTCAGTCAAAACCTTCCCTCTGGATGGAGAGTAACTTCCACAGCTGTGCAGTCCAAATGCCACAAAAGCTTCTCTGACAGATATTTAGATGCTATTATTATGCATTGGAGAGAAAACACACAGGAAAAACAATCATTTTGCTGTCAGTTTTGATATGTTTTTCAGCTTGTGTATCATTTCACTTTTTAATAATTGTCTATCGTTTCTAAAATCAAGGTCAAAATAAGTATAAGAATTACTTTTCATATTTCAGCAGATAAAAGTCTGTAGTTTAATATTTCACACAGAAATAGAAAAATAAACATTTTGACTACCTGCAGGTTTTTGCTTTGATTAGACTTGAGTTCAGGAAGAATGAAGAATATTTAAAGCTTCTGGCTGAATTTACTAAAATGAGACTAAATAGCACAAGACAAATATCACCAGGTAATCTGACTGTAAGGGACAAGTATTGCCAAATAAGCATGATTATTTATTTGAAGCAATGTCCAGATGTCAGAGTTATCATCTCATGGAAGGAATATGTATTATCTGCTGGAGGAACTGATCAGATAGAGCACAGGAAAACTGCCTTGAAAAGAACTAACCATAACTACAACAAATTATCAAAATCTATGCACAGAACTAGGAGATGCTTTCAATCCCCTAAATTCATACTCTTGCCTTGAACTCTTCCACTTATCACAGCATACTCATGTATCACATCTAAATTACTAGGGAGCCAGTTGCTACCAATCATCTTCAGCCCTTCAGTCCACCAAGATCCTGTCCTCTCTTTTTGTACTCTTCATGCCATAGGATTATGAATGCCAAAAGGATTAATCTCCTGTTAAATTCTGCACACTGAACCAAGTTAAAAACACTTTGAAGAGAATAGACTTAAAATCAAGAATACGGAGTGTCTAAAATGTACATTAAAAGATACTCTGACACACTCTTGAATAAATTTATACTAACAAGTGTCATAGGGACACATATCACCACTTTAATGTTTTATCATTTACATTGCACCTTTGCTATAAACCCACTGTCCATGTTAATATCTTATTCTTCACTTGTTCAACACAAACTTTGTCACTTTTTTTGGCTGAGGTAAAAACAGCTGAAAGGGATAAAGCTACTTTAAAATAGTGGAAATCTGCATCATTTTTGCTCAGATTATTACTGAAAGAATCAACTTCATGTGATATACAGACATGACAGTCACACCCCTCACTCAGTGAACTGGAGGAACAACTGAAAACCTGCAAGGATAAAGCTGTCTTTAACACCAGCATTGAAAGGAAGTTTCAGCAATACACATTTTTCAATACACTACACCATCTACCTGAGGGTTATATGAAATGGTAACGCTTTAGAAAATGCTGGACTGCTTTAGAACGTTTCAGAAGCATTACCCAGAGTTCAAGAACTTGAACAGATTATAAAACAAAATTTGCATTACACTTTTGAGAGTATTCATAAAGCTTCACTTGATTATCACAAGCCTTATCTCTCTAGGGGGAGAATCCTCTACAGGGAGAGAAGCAAGGTGGGCTTCCCTGGGGAGCCTTTGGGAGTGACTCTACCAGACTGAGCGAACCTCTGTGAGTAACCCATTTCAGTGTAAAATAAACACCTCATTTGCATTGCCTATCCCCATTCTCAGGCCACCTCTAGCCATAAATCTGAATGCAATTCAGAGTGCAGGTCACGTGGCAGTCCCTCCCTCTTGGCTCCAGCCCAGTGGCTCCATGTGAGCTGTTGGTTTAAGTGCTTTGCTGGAGCAGAGCCACGCTGCTCTGCACCTCACCAGATGCAGCCCCAGATGGGCATGCGCATGTCTGTGTACAGGAACTTCCCTGAGGTCATCAAGGAGTTAAAATTGGGCAGTACATCTAGCACAGCCCTTTGAGCTGTTATCCAGTCAAATTTTACAAGGTAAACAGGATCAAGAGGGGTCATACAAGAAGCAGAGACATCTAGAGATCCCCTGAGGCTGCAAGGAGTGATTTTAATAGTGTGAGAGGTAACACTTTTTCTCTGTTCACCAATACTCAACAAAAATCTGACTCCCCAACCAACTGTGACTACAAAATAATGCACAAACTCTTAGGAAATAGAAAAGAAAGCATAGAAATATGTTCCTTTTAAAGTCCTGGCAGGAGACTGTTATAGCTACCTGCTACAGATAGCCTAAACAGTAAATATTTGCTATGAAAGGTTAAAAATAAGTGGACGCTCTTCATTTTCTCAAACAGAAGAAAAAGAGGATGCTTTCAAATTTCTCTTTGACTTTTCCCCAAATTATGCTTCTAAACAACTGGTGAGGCCTTACCTTGAATATTGTGTGCAGTTTTGGGTGCTACAGTATAAGAAAGGTATTGAACTATCAGAGAGTGTCCGAGGGAGGCAACAAAGATAGTGAAGGGCCTTGAGGAGAAGCTGTGTGAGGAGTGACTGAAGTCACTTGGTCTGTTCAGCCTGGAGGAGACTGAGGGGAGACCTCACTGCAGCTACAACCTCCTTGTGACTCCCTGGGACAGGAGGGGTAGACACTGATCTCTTCCCTGTCATGACCAGGGACAGGATCTGAGGGAATGGCCTCAGAGCAGGGGAGGTTTATGTTGGATATCAAAATAAGGTTTTTCACTCAGAGGGTGGTTGGGCACTGAACAGGCTCCCCAGGGCAGTGATCACAGCACCAGCCTCAAGAAGTGTTTGGACAACACTGTCAGACACATGGTGTGACTCAGGATGTCCTGTGCAAGGCCAGGAGTTGGACTCAATGATCCTGACTGGTCCCTTCCAACTCAGCTTATTCTGTGATCGTGATTCTCTGAACAACAACAACAAAATTTAAAAATTACATTTTTAATTGAAATTTACACATGAAAAATATCCTCGAGTACTCATATATCACAAGAAAGGTCATCACAACTCTGCTGATTCTCAGATAGCTTCAGATACATAAGCAGTTTTCTCACCTTTTAGTGACAAACAATATGCACAATTCTCTTGTATTGGGGTGAGGGGGAGGTTCAACTGCTGATGATGTTTGGGAATTTTGTTTTGGTATTTTTTATTTTTTATTTTAATTCTGAAAGGGAAGTATTTCAACGCACACAAGCAGAAGTCTCACACATGGTTATAAGGTTACAACGTATTTGGGGACACCACAAACTATAAGACACGAATGCATAGCACCTTATGCAATACAATACAGTCCAATCACAAAGTTGGGCAGAATTTATTCAGCCAAACAGGAGCCAATACTTCCAGCCATTTGTATTTAATTATTAGGTAAGTCCACCAGCAAGAGAGGCAGTTTCAAGCCTGAACCTGCAGGACCTGAAGAAGCAGGTCCAAGTCTCAGACCTCAAAGTTTTCTGCTCCCTGCTGACACGTTGTATGTTTTTGCTGAAGCAGGAGGGCTGCAGGTTTCCTGCCCCAGGCCTTTAACCATCAGTGGGATTCTGAACCCCCAAGCAAGACCTGCTCCCTTCGGTGACCTTATTGCAGCCTTTCAGTACCCAAAGAGGGCCTACAAGAAGTTTGGAGAGGAACTTTTTACAAGTGTGTATAGTGATATAACACAGGAGAATGGTTTCAAACTGAGGATAGTTTTAGATCAGATTTTAAGAATAAATTCTTTACTGGAGGGATGGTGGGGTTCTGACACAGGTTGCCCAGAAAGTTGTGGGTGCAAGGGTCCAAGGACAGGCTGGGGCTTCGAGCAGCCTGGTCTAGTGGAACGTTCCTGCCCTTATCATGGGGATTAGAGCTTTCATGTCCCTTCCAACCCAAATTGTCTATGATTCTACAATTCTCTGAAACCTCCACTCTAACCAAACTTCCCAGGAAGCAGCGTGCAGGAAACAGAATAGCCCTTCAGGGAGAATTGCAGCAAGAAGGGAACTTTGGTGTTTCTCCTGCCAGCTTTTCCAACCAGAGCCCTGTTGGAGCAGGGCCGGGCTAGAGCCGTGCGATGCTCAGACCCGCCGGCTCGGCTCGGCTCGCAGCATCTTCCAGCGCCACCTGGTGCTCCCCACCTCCTCTCTCCTCCCGGGATGAGCGTCTCCAGGCTGCTGTTCTCCAGCAGCGTGATGGAACAGAGTCTAGACTTAAATACACCCACTTCTATCGCTGTAGAGGACCTAAACCACAGAAGCTGGCTGGCCGCTGGAGCTGCCTCTGCTAGGGTTTGGGGTTTTTTGCATCTTTTCTTGCTAAGTTTTCCTGGGGGAAAACAGAGTTTTACCTCTAAACCAGCTTAAAGAAACAATTAATGGAAATAATTTAATTTCATAGGCAAAACCCCGATAAATTAATAGCAGCTTACCTTTCCTTTTGGTGCAGAAAAAGAACTTCAAATGGCTGCCCAGTTCACTTTCTAACACAGAAAGGAAAGAAGTTTGAAACCAGGTTTGCTGTCAGACAAGGAGACCAAACAAACTATTGCTCTGGGAGTAAATCATGCACCCATGCCCAGCAAAAGCATTGAGACACTGACTTCAGAAAGAGCTGATTGTACTCAGTAACTGCTTATCTGATCACCTGACATATGCCACATGGCACTGTGGATGGGAGTGGGCATGTACATCCCTGCCACCCGACAGGAAAATGAAGCAAGGTCTAAATCTGCAGAAAAATTGAGTCATGAAGGGAATGTGGATTATATTATAATAGAGTTTTATTTCATCACTTCATAAGTTCATGGATTGAAACAAGGCTGTTTAATGTACCCCTGATACAGCTCCACGATGAACACTAAGGAAAGGGCAAGATCTTCACATTTTTGCATTTTTCTCTCTCTATTAATAAAGAGCGTATGTGGAATAGAAATCTGAGAGGAAAACAATCACCAAAAAACACAACTGCAAAAGTAGTTTCCTAAAAGCACTTATCCACCTGGTATACACAAAATAAAGTTTAAGGTCAGTGAAGTGACTGCATTTTAAAATGATGGCTCTCTGCAGGTGTATTATAAGATATCTCAGATACATAAAAAGAGACGGGTACAGGAGTCTAAGTCTTGCTACTTTCTACAAAATAAAGCAATATTTTGGAAAATACACTAATCCCTTTTAATTAATCCAAAAAGCTATAACAGTAATCATATTTATTCATGAGATTCTACTATAGAAACAAACACTAAACACAAAATCAGTGACTAGATGTTTTATTCCATTGAGTAAATTAATCTAGCCATGTCTTCAAACATTTCAGTTCTCTGACTGTGAATGAGTAATATAAAGTCAAGTAACTCTGACAAAATATGTGAGAAGAGTTGCAAACTATGGGTCTCTAATGAATGTGTAAACTCATCTAAAATAAGTCCTGAATTTCTGTCTAAATGTCCTGGACGTAGTAAACTAGAGTTCCTAGGTTAAATTCTTACTTCTCCTGTGGCTATAAAAGTCACACAGACAGAACTTCTCTACAGGCACTCAAAGGCCTCCATCCTTACCACAGACCATGCTGGAGGACTGGACACTTCCATTAGGAGGCCTGGATATCTCAAAGTGGAAGCTGACAGAGCTCAACCCCCCCCCACCCCCCAAAAAAAAAAGCCACCCAAAAAACCCCCAAAACCCCCCAAATCCCCAAAAAACCCACAACCGCCCCCAAAACAAAACAAAACAAAACAAACAAAAAAAAAAAAAAAAAAAAAACCAAACCAATCAAACCAACCAAATAAAAAAACACCACAGCAGAATGCTCCCAAAGAGGTAAAATGCTATTTTATTGCACAAGCAGTGGTTTGCTTTCTGTTTCCTCTTTATGAAAGGTGCAACTGCACACCACCTTGCAAACATTTCCTAACTCTTTTCAAAGGCCTCTTGGGACCTTGAGGAAGAATGGAATGAAACTCATTTTGTGCTCCTGTAAAATTTGTACAGTTGGCCTGTGGAAAATCAAAGACTCTAACTGATTTCCAGTCTAATATCTGACGTTGGTGCTACTCCAGCCTTGGCTTTTATCTGTATTCTAGAGCATGTGGGAGTACTTCTGGCTGCCCTGTTCAATAAAATGCAAAGAAAATTAGATTCTTTCCCCTTGCCCATTTTATCAAGAGTCCATCATAAAACATATATAACATTTGCAAACATATTTTTATTCCTAGCATTTATTCCAGTGGTTCTCAGCTATTTAAGCATCAATCTTCAGATTATACTTAATTTAGTTTTTATTTCATTCTATTTAAAATCAATAATATGTTGTCTCCTAGACCTCTTCTCACCATTGAAACAGTTGAGTTTGAGGAGTGTTAATCATGGAGCAAAATCACTGAGATGTTTGAGGTCACTTCTGCCCTTCCTAATCTTTCAGAATTTCCGAGTGCAACCTATAGCTAGTGTGGGCATCTTGCATCACCCTCCTCACATGAGTAAAGTCCAGTTTATGGCTGCTAAATACAGCATAGCAGAGGGTGAAATATTCTAGTTTCTACTACAAAAACAGTTTTACCAATGCTGAGTATGTAAGTCCCAGTGGTACACTTCCATCAATGTGTTATGCCTTCCTTTTTTATTGCCTCCCCACAAGACAATCTCTCCAGTTGCATACATTCTGATTTTACTTTTTTTTTAATTCACTCCACTTTTTCTGTGAATTATTTCATATCAGGAAAAAAAATGTTTTGTTTTCTTTTTAGACTTTAATAATAAGTGTGATTGAAGTGCTTGAGAGATCATTTCATGATAGTCAAGGAAATGAAGCCTTTTTTCTGGCAGATTTGTGTTTCACAGTTGGCTCACAGTTTTAGATAAAAGATACAAATGTTACAGCATTAATTCACTCTTGATGATCTTTAGGTATAGGGGAGAGGTGTTGTGAATATTCTGAAGTGAGGGAAAATAAATTATTAGATATCACATAATCCTTAGAGGAGAGTATTCTGCATCTTCCAGTGACTAATTATGAGCACAGGTCACATGAAGTTTTTCTCTGGTTTCTAGTCAAAGTGGAGTTGTGGCATTTCTTTTCCTTCAGCAGCACTAATAAGGCTTCCTACCTTTTCCTGGATGTCTGTTTTTACAGTGCATGATGGAACTTCATCTCCAAAAAATGTATCAAAGGTGGCTGAAACCAGTCTTCAAAATCAAGAGGAAGTTCTAGTTCTGAGCACACTAACACAGTTTCTGAGGAGAAGGGAGGCAGAATTTATACTGTACTGTCTTCACTCACTGTGTTGGGAAGAGTCAAGCACTGTGTCCTGACAGCAGACATCCTTGGCATTGCATGGCCAGTAAAATTTGCACAGCATATGTGGGATATTTTCAGTTAGGAAGGGAGGTGTCTACTACTGTTAGAGGCCTGAGTTTTAGGCAGAATTCTGAATTCTGACATTAATCCCCTAAGAAAATCAGGTTAAAAGTAGCCTTGTGCTCCATGCATAAGCAGCTTTTATTAGCGGAGTGAAAAACTAATAAGATGTGAAAGGTGTTTTTAAAAGAGAAATTGCAAACATGAAAACTGATTTGATACTGGCTAGTGCCACATCTACACTAGAGAAGATCAGCATGGCCAAGAGGATGAAAATTAACAGGCTAATCCATCCAGCTAAACATCTAGAACCAGATTTCCCTCCTCATGTTGAAAAGTCCATTTCATGAGAGAGTATAGACAGAAGAGGCCCAAACAGAAAACTTACAATATGAGTAAAGCATTTTGGCATAAGATTTTAAGAATGCAGAAAGATTATAATTTTGTGACTCGCAGATTTCTCTTGTACATTTGTGCTTAGGTAATCTCTTTCCAGATGTACATCTTTTGTTTAAAATGGCTTATGGCTAATTCTTTTTGATTCACAGAAGGATTTGATTGAAAAGAGTGAACAAAGCTGGAGAAACCTTACAAATGCAATGGCTGGGATCTTTCTTTTCAGTTGCCAGGGCAGAGATTTCCATTGTTTGTTTGTATAATGATTTATCTGGAACAGCAGAAGGTGTTTTCAATGAATGAACCACCTGTGCAACAATATAGGAAACAGAAGAAAGACAGCTTTCAACATTAGTCATTTGTCTATGTTAAAAAAAAAAAAAAAAAAAAAAAAAGAAATATAGTTTATCTCTTAAATAACTGGATGATTTTCTGAGGATCACTTGGGAATACTGTATAGAGAAATGTTCCATCAGTTTCTTTCCATGTGCATACACCATGCCAGTGAGATTTCTCAACTAGATGTTTTGTGACAAAATGTTAAGTTCAGTCTTCAGGCAATCATGCTAAAAACTCTTGTGAGTAACTGCTCTTGTTCTTGCACTTGATCATTGCTAAAGTACAGCAAAAGCATATTGAAAATGCCTTAGACTTACAACTGCCCCCTTCTTTCCTGTTACTTCCTTTCTTAACTTCTTTCTCCATTCAGCCATTCCATTGCTAGTAAGAAATAATCTGAATCTTTTTATGATTACTTTGGTTGTGTGAGTAACATATCTCTATGTATAATGGTGAAGGAGTGAATAGAGTGAATAGTAATAATACATATTAGAATTAAAGTAGAACATTTTTACGAATCTGGTAAAGAAAAGAAACTGGCTTGAAAGTTTTTAGTTATTTAAAATTTTTATATTTCACTTTCAACTGCTCTTCAAAAAGAACAAAGTGTTTTTTGTTTGTTTTCAAAAAAAATTTTACATAAAAAGTTAGAACGTCCATAAACCTCACAGATATATTAAAAAAAATTGAACTGCACAACAGTTTTCATACCTGAAAATATGTACAATATAACACGCTAATTTTGAAAATCGTTTTAGTCAGCCAGCTTTTTATGTATTTACGCCCATGTTTCCCAACCTCAGTTGCTTACTTGGGGCTTATTTATTTCTTAATGTACTTATCTACAGAGGAATATGTGGATTTAATCCTTCTAAAACACAGTAAGCCTCCCAAAGTTAAAACAGGGAGCTTTTTTGAGTTTAGTATTTCTAGAAGCTCATGCTGAACTTTTAAAACTTTGAAAAAAAATCTTACAAGTTCTAACTTGTAAATTTACACTTTTTTCTTGAAAAATCTATCATGTATAAAGCACATGGTATTTGTGTACTGGGTGAAAATTTTTGCCCACTTTTCTCACTTTCCTTCCTTTTTTTAGCATACGAATAAGGATAGTTAAGGGTGAAAGTAGTTTGATCACTCCAAGGGAGTAGTCAGGGCAATGCAGGCATTTCCAGCGAAGTACCCAGGTAGAGGGCTCCAGTTATTGTCACCACTGCTGCACATTCAGCTGGTGGCCAGCCCTTGCACAGGGGAATAAGGGGAGGAGAAAAGAGCTGTGGTGTGTGTGCCCAGTGTGTGAGCACATTCTTCTGAGTGCCAAGTACGTCAGAGTGGGAAGCAGCAAGGGAGTGGAACATAAAGCCCATCTCACATATACTGGGAGGGCTGCATTTGACTCCACTGCAGTTACTCCTGATTTACTCAAGTGTCAGCTGGAGAAGGACCACAACCCATCTTTAAAATGTTTTTACATGCTCCTCTGAGTAAAAAACTTGGAGGACTTTGTGAAAACAAGCTACTGTTGCTGATTTGCCAGGTAGGCAACCTCTCTGAGCTCTGGTTTAGAGCTGATCCAAATAAAATGTTTCTCACAGCTATGACTGCATTGCACTAATTCAACTAGAATAAACAATTACATCAGAAAAATGTGTTTACTTTGGTTCTGGGCCACAGAGACTGGGCCCAGATATGATGTAGAACATATGCCTGTTATTGCTTATAAGGACAAATAATTTTACAGGTGGACCTCAACATTCCTTCCTTTTGCTAAGTACACTCCTCCTGGCAAAGTACCTGAAACGTCTGTTTATTATTTATGGAATTGTACATCAACTTTCTTATTTAAATAGACAGTGTAAACAGTAACTCTGAGATCAGAAACAAACAGAAAATTTTATTTCTCTCTTTGTTTACAGGTACATAACTATGATCCTTTCATTAATGCTACACCTGTTTATACCAACAAGGATTGACATCTTCAGCTCCTCAGTAATCTTGCACTGTGGTAACTCAGAAATAAAATAATCAAAAGCCAGCAAAATTTCACTTATGTACAGAGAAGATTAAAATCAGTTGTGTAGTTTTTTTACTGAATTCATCAAAGACTTGATCCAGACAGTCAAAAGCAAATGGAAAGACATTTGTTCATTTGTTCAGACTGTTGGTTCATGTCATACAATATCATTTCAGTCTAGAATTTTCATCTCTACTAGCAAGAAAGTTAAACAGAAACATTACACCATTTTTGTTTGCCTAGGTTTAGCCACAATGTTCCAGTATGAAGGTAAAGGAATTATAAGTTTAGTTCCTTCAGTTTAGTTTAAAAATGCCTGGTCTAAACTATCTGAGTAAAGGTCTTTTGTTTACTGGTAAACTTTCTATTGTTAACAGAGTTGAGTATAAACAATCAGTGTGGGAGAAGCTTTACAAAGTATAGGGGATACATCTGAATAAGGTGCAATATGTACTTAAGCCATTGTAACACAGCAGCTTTTACACACATGAAACAACAAACCACTTTTTTAAGTTGCAATTTAGGAATTAGATTAAAAATTACAGTGAATAAAACTGAGTCTAAATTCTGCCCAATTTTGTCCCAAACTTGAGGCTTGTTTTAATCGAAAGTTCTGGGTTTAATGTATTGAAAAAATATAATGAGAGCTGTACAGATTTAAGCTACATCAAAATTGTATCTGTCTTTCAGTTTGAGAATATCTTAATTGAAGAGAAATTAAAAATAGGAATCTTTAGCTAGTACCAGTGCCACCAGCCCATATAAAATTAAGCAATAAACACCCATTGGAGTGGGTGGGAGATTACTGACAAGCCAAATTGGATGAAATAAGGGTACTTCTTAACTTTTATTTTGCTCTTAAATTCAAACCATAATCTTTCCTGAAATTCCAGAATTGGGAGAAAATAAACTGAATTTCTAGGATATTACAAGAGCAGCTGCTAATACATTTCTTTCTAGCCAATCTGATCTCTCATAAGAATGCTCCTGTGAGATGTCAACCTCCCAGAAAACACCAAAGGCATTGAAATTATCCACATGAGCCTTTGAAGTGCTTTTAATATTCACCTATTTCTCCCACATTTGGAGATCCCTTCCGTTTCCTTCACTAACCATGTGTAGGGTCTTATTGAAGTGACTAGCAGCAGACTACCTGACAACCCAGTGATGAGTAGTGACCACCTCATGAGAGTAGATGGGACAAATTTAAGTTCCCTAAGGGAATTTTGTAATACTTATCTGTCTGTCCCGCAAAAATTCAAACTTGGGTCAAAACACTGTGCCTTATTCCCCAGGCAGCTGCATTCCCATGCAACAGACTTTTACATTCCTTCCAAAACCCTTGCAGCTTTTCAGTGCTTGCTGAAACTGATGGAACAGTCATGAGGCTTTACTGATCTGGTTTCTAACTATCATAATAGGATATGTATTCACCATAGATTTTGAGTGCTGTCATTTCTGGATGTCAATTTTGCTATGGATAGAACTCCTTTTTCCAGAGAAAGAGCTATATGTCCAAGAAGAACATAAAAAGTCTCCTTTGCTGTGAAAATCAGCAGTCTTGCAGTCTCCAGGTATGGAGTAAAAACAACCCTGACATGAAGGAGCACCTCTGAGAATGTTGTTCTTCCTGGCAGAAAGTGAACTGCGATCCTCCCATGCAAAGCAGCAGAAAAATCCAATGTTTTCATAATTAATATGCAACCTAAACTGCTCCTTTTTGTGCTGCATGAGCTGCAAAATGGTTAAAATGTTACTGGAAATGTCTTCATTCTGCACATTAGGGAAAAAGCTTATAATAAATTATGTTTGTGTGCTTTTATTAACCCTTGAACTGCTGCTGACCAATGCATGTGTTTGAACAAGAGTTGAAATGCTATTAAAATATTTGTTTAAATACTTTACTACAACCTAAGAATTGAGCTCCAAAGCCTCTGGGATTTGGAGACTCACAAGAAAGTTAACTGAAGGAAGTCTGGGAGAGGTCAGCATGCTCAAGCACACTCCTACAAAATCTTCCACCTCCCTTATCAGCTTTAATAAACTTGACTCCTACTTTCTGTTCTTAAAATTCAAAGGACCGACGTAAAGATTTCCCAGCTATGTAAGCTGTGTTCACAGCAATCTCATCCTTGCTCCATGAATGCAAAGTCAGTTAAATGTCTAAACTTTGAGCTTATTTTCTATTGGTTTATTCCAATTTTACACTTTCACAGTTGGCTGCTTTCTGTAGCATTAAGCTACACAAGAAGCAAGCCACCTGCAGATTTTATTAAAAATGACATGGGTTGTGAAACTACAATATTACCTCTGATTTCCTTCACTAAAATGAAATACTTTTCCTCCTGTGAGACATATCTTTTCTTGTTTTTGCATTTCATACACTTTAGCCAGATTTATCTCATGCCAAACAGTAAAACAGTTCTCACAGCACTGCCTGTTACCCAGTTCCCCCAGTTCTCCCTTTGCTTATGCCCTTAAGTCTTTAATCACTAGTAATCAAATATCAGAGTCACACCTGTTTTTCTTTCTGGCTCAAGAAATGTTTAAATCTTTTGGCCTGATAGAAATCTCCAGCAAGAAGGTCAGAGCCTTGTGAGCAGGGTTACAATGCTCCTGGAGAGGCTGGGAGATGTCATTCCAGAATTTCACAGGGTAAAAGGGAACACAACCCTCCCTCTGCCAGGGAGACTTGGTCACAGCGGGAGCTTTTGCCTGGGGTTTTGAAAGAAAGATGCCATAGCAACATTTTGTGAAGATTCTTTTCTTGGAGCATGTTGGTACTCCCTGAGAGGCCTCCAGTATCCTGAGGATTTGAGAGGTATCTCTCTTTTAGAGCCTACTGGAGTCCAAGAACAAACTAGGTGATGAGCCACTCCTTAATGTCAAAACTGAGCTAGTTCTCTACGTGAAAACTGCCCAAACATGAACAGTGGGATTCATCTCACCCAAATATACAACTCTGCAATGTAGAAAACCATGCCTCAGCCAGTTGTCAGATTTTTTTATTGTTAGTGAAGTCTTACCATATCTGTATCAGGTATTTACTGCAGGATAAGACAACTGTCACCTTAGAAGCAACTGTTTCCCTTCACAGGTGAAAAGGAAGTGTTGGCAGCAAGCTCAGCAAGACTGAGATCTCTGCACTGCAGGTGGCTGAAGGTGGCCACATGAACTCCACCTCCACACCTAAAGAATATTCATGCCAACATCACTACACCTGGGGGCTACATTCTGGCCGCTTTTGGATCCTATTTGTGAGTGGACTTGGGTGTTTAATCCTTTATGAAACATAAAAGTTACACTAAAGTCAGAGAATCTTAAGCACCTTTTAAAACCGTAACTTTCTTTTGTTACGGTAGGAGGGGGGCAACCAGGTGGTCATGTTAAATATAATCTTACACATTCCTTTTCTTAGTCTATGAGGAATACATGCACTTTCAAGGAATGTTATACTGTTAGTTTTTGGTGTTCAGATTTATGAGGGAGCTTTCGTAAACAACCAGGGAGTTCAAGCTATCTTATGCTCTCTGATTAGATTTAGTTCCTGGTGAAAATTATTTCCTGAGAACCTGAAAGTGGCTTTTGGGTTAAGACTTCTAAATAAGGTTTAGCCAGCATGTGTCTGTGACCACCTATGTTAAGTGACTGTTGTACACAGTATAAATAAATGACTCTAAGATATTTTGTATCACTGATTTCTCCCCTGATAGAAAGCTGGGTTGAAAGCCTTCCAGATCCATCAAAACTGGGCAATAGTGTTGTATTTCAGGGTCTATCCTTACTTTCCCAAATGTGCACAACTGCCATGAATTTTCATTGAAATCATTTGAACTCAAATGCAAAATAGATGTTAGTTCAGGATGCAGTCAGTTAGCATATGAAAACCTTGTGAGCCTTAGAATCAGTCTGGGTTGTGAGTGGGTTATTTGTTTGTTCATTTTATTCCTTATTTATAAAAGGGATGACGGCCCACCCAGTGGAATTTTCCCATCAAAAATAGCATGAAACAGAATAATGGAATGCAAGATTGATTAGATGGTGTGCTTGTTGGCAATGGGTGCATGTACTTCTTAATCTTAATGGATCATAAAAAAAAATCCTTTCATATTTGCCATAATGCATGTGCTAAGTTGTGGGTTCCTAGCCAATGCAAAGAAATATTCTATGATTTCCAGAGATGCAAAGTAAGAATTTCATAGAACACATAAGTGGGGCCTCTGTTTAAATGCTTAAAGATAATTTCTTAATTATGGCAGTGATATTCATTAAAAAGCTTTCCAATAGTACATGCAGTTCCCACACTGATCTCTCTCCCACTGTCTGACAGACAGACAGCTTGGTTACACATGCTCAGAAAGGAGGGTGGGGGCCCAGATTCTTGGCTGTCTTGAAGTGGCCACATCCTGCCATCTGCTGCATCCTTCTGCTATTGGCAAATCCAGGGAAGAATGTTCCTGAGGTGTCTTAAAATACTCTGCACCTCTGCAGAAATGTTTTATGTAAGGACAAGTATACAAATGCTTTCAGGGAGAGAGAAACCAGCTTAAAATACGAAGAAATAAAATATATAATTTTTAATTATTAGATTTAAAGAAAAGATCATAGAATCACAGAATATTCTGAGTTGGAAGGAATCCACAAGGATCATCAAACCCAACTCCTTGCCCTACGCAAGACAGCAACAACAATCACACCATGTACGTGAAAACATTGTCCAAACACTTCTTGAGCTCTATCAGGCTTGGTTCTGTGACCACTTCCCCAGGGAGCCTGTTACAGTGACCAACCCCTCTCTGGGTGAAGAACATTTTCCTGATATCCAGTCTACACCTGCCCAAACACAACTTCAGGACATTCCCTCAGGTCCTGTCACTGTCACCACAGAACAAAGATAAGTGTCTGCCCCTCCTCTTCCCCTCATGAAAAAGTTGTGCGGTAAACTATTATGAGGTTTCTCCTAAATCTCCTCCAAGCTGAACAGACCAAGTGACCTCAGTCACTCCTTATACAGCTTCCCAAGGCCATTCACCATCTTTGTGACCTTTCTTGGATGCTCTCGAACTGTTTAATGTCTTCCTTACATTGTGACACCCAAACCTGCCCCCAGCACTGGAGGTGAGGCTGCCCCAGTGCAGAGCAGAGCAGGACAATCCCCTCCCTTGCCTGGCTGGCCATGCTGGGCCTGATGTCCCCAGGATAGGTCTGGCCCTCCTGGATGCCAGGACACTGCTGGCTCATGTTCAGTTTGCCACCAGCCAGGACCCCTAGGCCCCTTTCCCCAGCAATGCTCTCCAGCCTCTTTTTCTACAGTCCTCTAATCTGTCTAATCAGTCTTCTCTCTGCAGGACCTCTCAGCAACTCCCAATTCTGTATCATCCACAAACTTTCTAAGTAATTCTTAAAGATTTGTCAGGAAGTCTCATCCTGATGTAGGGTTAGTGTCTATACTTTACTGTGTTTAGCTGATCACAGGAGTACACAAAATTTAATCCTGAGGGTCTTTATAAAGCTTCTAAGTCAAGAAACAATCCAAGTTTGTACAGTAAAAAGACAGGCACCTTCTTCTTAGATCACTTTTTACTGTTGTGATCACAGCAACTGCATAATTTTTAAGACACTTATATTTGCATGTAAAATTAACTGACAATTTCATAATATTTCTTCATGTTCCTACTCCCTCTCTTTAGCTTCCTTTTGAAAAAACAAACTTGAGATTTCCTCCAGTAATTTCTTTGTTGTCTAAGAATTCACACTGTAGCTTTCTCACTTCTTCATCTCATGTGACCAAGATTGTCTCTTGCTCTTTAGCTGTCATTTAATATGAAAGTGTCATACTCCCAAATAAAACTTCTTAACTGTCTGGAAGCACACTGGAAATGAACAGAAGGTAAAAGAACAATACCCCCTTCTGAACATGTTGCTTTTGTAAACCAGAAGGTCTTAGACCTCAGTCTTTGGGTTGGTGTACCACACCTGAAGAACTTCTATGAAACAGGAATATATTCTGGATAAATGAGCCTGATGAAAAATCCAGTCCTAACCTCTGGCATGTGGTTCTTGTGCCATTTTGTGCTGGGAAAAAATTTCTTTGGAGGATGGCCCTGCATTATTTCAGAAGCTAATATTTTCTAAATTCAGTGTAAGTTTTAGCTGCGAAATATTTGAACATTTCTTTTTGATTGAGCAAAATTCCGAAATAATTTCCTTCCAAAATAAATGACAGCTTTACTTCAATAGGTATGTTCAGGCCAGGCCCCAATTAATCAGCACTGACATTTACAAGAATCACTGCTCTCTGCTATGCCAAAGGGCTTGGGTTCAACTCCCAGAAGCAGAGGATTTGGATCTATTTCATCATAAGGACTCCTTATGACTACTTTTCTCTGTCGTGTACCCATTTTTTAATGGAAAAACACTATAGACTGATGAGTATGTTTACAAAATAACAGAAAAATGTAACCTTCTGAAAAGAAAATTCTCTCTATAGATTGTAAATTTCCACAAAAATATTTCACTACTTCGTTTTTGTTAACTGTGTGTGCTTCTTCTGAACTGGTATTACAACTCCTGATTTAGAGTTTGTTTGAAATACACCCATTTAAACTGGGGTCCATCCTGCAATGTTTTGCTGCATTGTGTTATTTTTTTTTCTCTTAATACCTCTAGAAGAGTAAAACATATGCAGTTTCCTTAATATTGTCTAAAGGGAAGCTAGAAACTACATCATAAAAAATTGATCATGTGAAAATGATATCTGACCTGCTGCAAACTGCAAACTATGCAGAGTATCTCTTGGAATAGTGCAACAAAGCCCAAACCCCAAAACTATACCAGCAACTGTGCTAACAATTTAATAGTAAAAATTCAATCTAGCAATTATCATCACAAGTGGATAATGCCAGGCAGGAGATCTGCTCTCCAATTCTAGTTTTGCAAAGAAAACAGCCTTGTCTACAAAGGAGGAAATGGTTCATGACATTAACTTTCTTTTCTACAACTGTTTGGGGAGGTTTCACAGGCTGCCTGCATGACCTGGACTGTCGAAGAACTGGAGATCCCCAAAGGGACAATCTCTCTGCAGATTTGGAGGTTTGAGCCTGGATTTTCTTCATTCTTGACTTTCACATACCTCTGTGATTCCATCAGCTGCCAAAACTTCATTCCCATCAGGAGGATTCGTAAAAACTGCAGGCTGTCGAGTCTGCCAAATTCTGGGACAAATTGTTCCCTTCAGAGAACTTTTGGAGAAGACAGAAACACAGGACTGATAATTATATTATGAAATAATAAGAATAGTTTCTTGGTTTTTTTTGAGCCAAGAGGGGGAGAAGAAATTATAGTGATAAAATCTATGAAATTGGAATTGCACCTTCTTCAAAAATCATCTCTAACAGGCCAGGTATCCACAAAAGTGTGTGAAACATTAAAAGCCTCAGCATTTAAGAAACACCTTTCTTTTGCACTCCTATCTCAGCACATGCTACAAAATCCAGTGATACTGCAGATGCATCTTTGTTTGCAGCTGCTGTCAGCCAGACAATATATCCTGTAGGGTCTTGTAGTCGGAGCAAATTGTGCTGCAGCTGCAAAGTTCATTCCTGTTCATCTGGATGGGTTTTTAACAATGGTCTCTGCTCTCCCCACTGCCCAAACAAAACTATCTATAAATGGAAAACTCCCTTCCTCTCCCTCCAAGGCCCCGAGGTAGCAGAATGAATGCAGCACACATGGTGCTAAGCGTCTCAGAGCTAAAACATGCTTAATACATGCAAATACCAACATTAACCATTATGAACAGGCATGATTTATGTGCCTGTCAGCAAGACATCAATCATGACTGCAGAGAGTCAGCAGCAGTATCAACAACAGTAGCAGGAGTGGAGGGTCAGAGCCAAGATGGGATGGTCCTTCCCAGCCACCCGGGGGGAAGAGAAAGATGGATGAAGTAGTAAGAATCCCCAAACAGTGTCTTTTAGGGAAAGGGATGCTAAATTTTAAACCATCTCTTGAGCCCAGTCAATGTCCAAGATTATTTCTTTGTTAGATCTATAAGAGGGAACCAGCAGGGACATTTGGAAATGCCATTGGAGAAGGGACCTGCACATATCAAAAAGAAGTCAGGGTTTTAAAACTGTGACATCAAAGGTATTTAAAGGCACCTTTTCAGGAGATATTTTTACCGGTGGGATCTGATTTACTTTCCTGTGCAGATGGCAAGTGTATTTAACTGTGAAACTTTTCTTTACCACAAATTAGGGCCAAGAAGGAAACTGCATCAGAACTTTCTTTGTACAGATGATAGTATAACTCAGAGAACATACATCTGAGGCCATTCTGTGATAACTGACTTTTGCCTCTGAGCAACCTAGAAAATACCACTTCATGCTGAGTAGGGTTGGGAACTTGTTACATTTTGGATATTTTCTTGCTTTTTGTTGTTGGCAAGGGAGGGCTGAGCTTAGAGGAGATGTTGGCTGAGATGTCAGTAAAAACAATGGTGTTTTATTTAGATATCTCCAGCTGTACTTGGAGTTGGCTGGAGACACTAGATAAAAGATAGTTAGATTTTACTAATAAACTGATAGGGAAGGAAATTGACATCCCTGAAAAAAAATCTGTCAAGGGCAAAAAGCAAATAGAAACAACTCTGTCTGAATGTGTTAAGAATAACTGATTTGGCATATTTGCTTCCAGCTGGGACACAGAGCTGAAGTGTTAAAAAAAAAAAAGTCTCACAATTGCCTAAAAATTGATTACCTGTCAAATTTACAGGCTCAGACAAATGCAGGTAGCATCTCACCCCCAAATTAGGTGGACTATAGATCAAATGATGAATAAACTTTTTGAAAGCAAAGGCAAAATTACTCCTGACAAGAACAAAGCCGAAAATACATCCATTTTTTCCTGTCTTGGATGGCACAAGGGGTTTTACTAAAATATATCCCTTCTTGCATGTCCTCAGACCAGCACCTCAGGGATATTGATGAAGCTGATGAAATTTCACAGCAAAGAAGCACTAGAAACATCATAAATATATTACAAATTGTTCAAAGGAATATATAAAAAATAGGTATGGAGAAACACAAAAGAATGTATTCATTCCAAAGGAAGAAAAGAGAATCCAGTTGAGGTTACATTTTCTGAGAGCACAAATATCCAAATTGTGCTTTAAACAGTTGACATCTTAAGAAATGTGAGCAAGTGTAAGTAGCAGTATAAAGCAGGGGGAAATTCTGATCAAGTCACACAGTACAAAAGACCTAATAACACATGCTGCTGTGTGATGACAAATATTTTAAGAATTTTTTGCTTGTTTTCTTAATAAATATTGTAAACTGTTACAGACTTTCTGGCCTCTGCTATAACCTTGTCAGCTGCAGAGCATTTTATGATGCTGGTTGACAGAAATTAACAAAGTTCAGTTGCACAGTTTAAGTATCCACTTCATATATACTTTTCTGTAGTCCTTTAAGAATCAAATTCATTCATGTAAATGCAAAACAAAGTCGACAATTTCTGTTTCTCCATTCCACTGCTGAACTTCTCTTGACTGATGAAGCACGTGTGGATGATTACCAAGGGAAATATTCAGGACTTTTAAGGCTGCAGGAAATTTTGACTCTGCATTACCTTTTGATAACTTCTGTTTGTGTTAGTCTCTCTCTCATAGCCAAGGAGTTCTGAAGGAAAGACTGATATTAATGGAGAATTAATGTTATTTATTTGCAATTATTTTTTTCACTTATTAACTGCCTTCATTGTTAAGTTCACCTCATTTATAGCTTGATTTGGCTACAGGACTTTTGAGGCACAATTCGCTAAAAACAGAATTAGGAGTGAAATCATTACTTAAATAGTGCCACAAGAAACAGTATATTATCAAACCTAGATATGGAGGATAGCTTTTATACTCTGTAAAATTCTCAACACACTACTTTTCCTAACAGGGCATTAACTCATGCTGAAATCTGTTTGCTAATTTATTGACTTATTATTTTTTCTGGTTTTAATTAATATTTATTCTTAATGGTTTTTTTTTCCCAAATCTTACATAAATTGTCCATGTAATAAACTGTTTTCTGATTACAAACCAATCATAACTGAAAAGTGGTTTCTTCTACTTTAAATATTACTGCTGCTTTTTGTTTCATACTTTCTGTATATATCAGCTCAAGGAGTTCAGTGAGTTCTATTAAAATAAAATGCCTTTATTTTTTTTCTTTTGCCATCAATCCCCTCAGAAATTTTGACCAAGGAATCAATTTTTACCCTAAATTAAGTTACTTATTTGGATCAGGAATAAAAAATGTATAAAAGAATTTCATTCAGCTCCTTGGACAACATGAAATTTGAAAGTTTGGTGGGGGTGGAGTTTTTTATATGTGCATAGTAAGATTTTCTGTTACGTTTGATACTTGAAAGAGAAAGAAAGAACAAGCATCATACAAAATTTAGGCATTCAGTGACTGCCCACAATTTTCCTTGACTCTCACAAGTCAAAGAAACACTCAAGGATGCAAGTCTTTAGTCTAGTAGGCTGTGAGTTCCCAAGATTTTTATAGCTGAATCTCAGTCATAAATCTATCCATCGCTTCATTTCTCCTCTTCCTGTGTCCTTTCTGCTCTTTCATAAACTGCCTTTCTCTGGAGTATATTTGCATGTCACGGGAAAAGTCTGTCTCTTTAGGTTGGAAGCTAATTTTTAGGTTACAGTTATCCTAAGCACATCAATTACACCTTGAGAGTGACAAAAACCTACCATTTCTATACAGTATTTCCAATAATATGTTATGGTATTTCTAAATAGAGCAGCTAAATTAGTGCAATCAGCTGAGCTTTACTATCCAAAAGTAGAAATTCTGTGGCAAACCTAGTAGTATTAATATGGTTTTCTCTTTGGTGATGAAAGACCTAAGCTGCCAGAAGATACAGAGATTAATCTGTCACATGAAACAGAAATATGTGCAACCTCTAGGAAAAATAATATTAGGTACTTTGGTATACAATGGATAACCCCCCTGTAACTTGCTTTGCATAAAGGCAACTGCTGAAGGCACCTGGGAGGTAAAAAGATTCTTTAAGAAGGCTTTGCCTAAACTCTATCTTCATTACAGTAAAATGCATTATTCAAAATTTTTCATGTTAAACTACTCTGACAATTTCCCTCACATATAATTTGAGACTGACTCTAATATGCTGAAGACCTTTAACAAAAGGTTTTTCTCTTTACTCAGCATGTATGGACACTAACACTTGTCTATGTTTAAAGAGATTTTTGATATAGATCAACTGGTATAAATATACCAGAAAGCCTTTTGCAATAAAGGTATTTTTTAACATCTTAATTATTTTTTTTTCTTGGTAAATTGAGATCATAAAGGAAAAGGAAGCATTTGTCAGTATAATTGCAGCTGGAAAGAAAACAAACACATGCATACCTATGTTTGTAACTATATCTCATTTTTTTTCATTTTTAAGTAAAGACAATACTGTTTAAAAGTAAAAAGATGACAAATAATGTAAGATTTCTGTTCTCAGATACATCATTAAAAAAATCTGAACACATAGCTCAGCTGGCCCACATTGCCAGAGATGCTGTAGCTCTGAAAAGAGGTGTCTATGAGGGAATGAATTACAGTAACAAGCCATTTCATTTGCCCAGTGTTATGGAAGAGATAAAATAGAGTTGGAAAATGTTCTTTAACATAATTTTTCCTCAGAAGGGGATTGGGTGTCTCTGAGTGTGTGTGTGTGGGGGGGGGGGGGGGAGGTAGCCTTGAAAATATCTTCTTATTCCAGATCTGTGGATGATTTTCAGAATTTTCTCATAATCCTGGTCTATTTATGCATCTTGTGCATCAAGTAAGCTAAAAGTATCTGAAACACTCAGATATAGCAGAAACTATAAATACATATCAAAATATCTTCAGAATAGCAAACAAAATCTCATGAACACTTGCAGTAGACCACTTAGAAATATTTCTAGAAAAACAGAACCTAATCTCTAGCAGAACCAACTGTACATGTGGACACATCTTGGAAGTTTCAGGTAACATCTGTGAACTGAACTGTGCCAAGACCCCTGGGCTGGCCAAGTGGCACAGTTTGGCCACATCTGTAAAATTAAGGGGTTTTAGCTTAAATTGTAAGACTGCCTCCTGGCAGTGATCCCCCAGCAATGTTGACTCCTGCACATTATCTAGGAATGCTGGGGAAGGGGTTAGCTGGAGAGGGTCAAAGCCATTCCAGGGTCTGTGCTAACAATTTTACAGTGCAGAGTTTCAGTGTCTGGGAATGTTTCCAGGTAGTCTTTAACTTGCCATTATAGAAGCAGTTTCAGAACTCCAGAAGTTGAGCCCCTCAGCCAGATGTTATCTGGCTACATCTCCTGCCATATTTCCTTTTCTAGTGTGGTTTGTCCTGTACTACTGGGAGGGGAGAAGGAAAAGGACAAAGGAGGAGAAGAAGTTTTTTTTCAAATTTATTCACTTTGACATCATTAGTCTGTGGACATCACAGTTGAAGGAATTCTGCCATTTCCCACCTGTTCATATTAGTAATTGCACAGGAAAGGTAAGAGAATAATAGGACAAAACACTGTCTTTCTTCAAGGTGGTAAGTATTCTTAAGTATTCTTTAGTTAGTATCATACAAATGAGAACCAGATATTTGCACCTATATTTTTCTTAACAATCTAATAATATTTTATATTATTGGCTAAAATTAATAATAACAGTATCTCTCATGTGAGATATACTCACTTGTGTAAAGCTGGAACAAGCGTTACTTTCATGCTTTAGATGGTGGCAGAAATTTCATCTTCCTTATTGTTCACAGGAAATCTAGGAAGTTCAGTCATTACAACAAGAAGCTTTAATGGTCTGTTACTGGTGGTGATGTGTTTCACTTAGAAATTTTAGGAATGCCTTTTTTCTTCAGTTTTTGTATCTTCCTCTGATTTTGCCTTCATAGGCAATCAAAGCAGAACACAATCCTAATGTTAGCTATTTAAAAATTTACACTGAATAACATCATCTAATTCTGAATGATTCTTAATGGACTTCTGAGAGAAGAAAGGAGTGCAAAGTGACCTATCCAAGACAATCTCTAGAGAAGAATGTCAGTGTGATAGGAAAAAAACCTACTTGTGTATTTCTAAGGACACCTAGCTTTTAAAGTGAGATGGCTGTGTGGAAATAGTTAGTGGAAATAGTCCCTGGTATTTTCACACTCCATAAGTGTGCCCATTGACCATTTAGGGAAAATATGAAATTACCCAGGCAAACACATCAGACACCACACTAGCAATCAAATATGAGTGTTGAATAAATTTGTGTCCTGAAAATGCTCTCTGTCATGGTTTGATTTAGCAGTGGGACATGGCCATTAAGAGGGATATGGTATAGAATTTTCATAACAGAAGAGTTGCCGTGAAGAAAAGGAGTGGAGTTCAAAGATGTAAATAAGGTGAGAGCACTGGTAACACAAGGACTATCATCATAAAACATATCAGCCTTCTACCCAGTAACTGATTACAGTAGATTTATTTAATCAGATTATTACATCTTGGATTCCTAGGGAATGACTTATACACAAAGCTTTAAAAGTCTTCAAACTCTAGATACCTGTTGTTCTCACCTTCCTTTTCTCTTCAGTACAAATATTGATTTTTTTGTGAAACAAAAACTGAACAGCTGCAATCTAAATTTTTTACAGCAAATTAAAATTAAAGCTAATTTAACTTGTAATGCTAAACTCTAAAGTGCAGAGTTTACTTCATAAACAATTCCTTTTCTCATCCAACAGGGCAAGACAGAGCATTCAATGTATTAGCCTTATGAGATTTTTTACTATCCTACTTATGAGTGAAAAGCCTTAACAGGTGGTACATGGTAGTCATACCAAGAGCTCACCAGCTGATAGGTGTTAACTGACTTGGGATATGCTCCACTACCACTCTAGTGAAAATCATGTGACCTCAAACTGTGTTTTTGAGAACATAGAACTCATTACTCTAATACCAAGGTCATTCTATATCTCTCATTTATGTTTCCAAAGCTTCAGCTGGAAGTTGTATCTGTGAGACCTGTAGATGGTGAGATGAAGGAATTGAGTCAGAAAAATGGTTTGCAGCCAGCCAGAGGGATGGACGGGAGAGGTCAAAAAGTCAGACACAGACAGGAGTAATCCAGGACCAAAATTTCTGAGACACATATTTTCAGTATTAATCTTAGAAAATCATAAAGAAAAAACAGATCTTTGTGACTAATCTGAAGTGCTTTACAGTATTTGCTGAATACTAACATGACTTGAATTTTTCCTATTCATTTTCTGAAATAAATCTTCTAGTAATGATCTATGAAAACACCTAAAAGCAGATAAAATCTTGACATCTCTGATCAGCCTCTCCACAGACAATGCTGGGTAGCTTTTTTTGGACTGAAAAGTCCACTCCCTAGTGAAGCTAAAAGCCATAGGCTTTAATGGTGGGAGACCTCCTTCTGCATGGAGCCATCTGCCCGAGGCACACTGAGCCTTAGGACTGTTTACCATAGATGGATCTACAATGCTCTACACAGTAAGATGCTGGCACAGTGTTCACAGTGTGCTATGAACACTAGGAAGCCACAGCAATATTGGTCAGTTCTTCATAACTTCATTTCCCAAATGTTCGTAATTAAACAGTTTTTATTTAAGTAATCAGCATGAAATCCTTAGCTTTGTTTTTGCAACCGGTATTGTGTTTATGGAGCCAAATACTGAAAACTTTGATACTGAATACCTTGTATGTGTTAATTTTGGCAACCTTTAAAGATTCTGTAGATGCCTTGCTATGTTACCACCACCCACTCTTCAACCCCCCTGGCCATCAGTCCCTCCAAACCACAGAGACATGTTTCTCTTTTAATACTTTCTTGCAGTATTTCTCATGAAAATCACAGGGAATCGTGTGTGATTTCAGCAGAGTGAAACTTGATCTCAAAGTGTCTGTAGGACCAGAAGTTTTTAAAGAAAACATTTCTTAAATCTTGTGTTCACTGCTGCTTCAGCAGGCCAATTAGACTTGATGGGATTCTAGAAAGCTGTCGCCAGGCATTGCAGCAGGAATAGCAAACAAGGCCCAAAGCAAATAAACGAATGGGTAAAGTGTGGCCATCCTCAGAACCTCCTTGCTGATGACCTTCTCGTCTTTGCAAGGGGATGCTGAAGGTACTGGATGAAGGGACGCCAGGTTAATTAGATTTGACATTAGTTAACAGCAGCAATTACTAGAGAGTAATTAATCAGGGAAAGTCTCCAAACAGAAGGAGAATAAATAAACGGGCGGTAACATTCTGATCCATTTACCCCCCTAGATAAGGATGTGCCCCAGGTGTCAGGCTGAGGTGGGACTAATCTGTCTTGCTCAGTTTCTCCTTGGAACTTGGGTGACTCTTCACACATCCATCTTCCTTCACATGGAGACAAACAAGCATTCACTAAGCCATTAATAGCACCATTCCTATAAAAACTCAAGATAGAAAAACATTAAAATTCCTCTGTCCTTCCCACATTTTTTCTTTAATCCCCGCCTCCCTTTCTTCAAGAACATTTTAACAAAGTTCTGAGTATGCAAATGAAATTTCTTTCTATTTTCATTATCTGAAATAATTTCAATACCCTAGTAGTAGTGGTTTCTACATTCACAGCCAGGAGTTTTTCATTGCAGCCAATACCAAAAATTTCAGCTACTCAATTTGTAAAAGAGCAAGTTCCCTGGTTTTCATTCTCATCCAGGCCAATGCTGGTAGATCACATGGAATATCATTAAAAAATACAGTGAGCATAACAAGCCTGTTTAAGAATCTACAAGAATCTTACTACAAGCATAGGCACTTGCGTTGCCCCAGAGGCAGCTCACTAGGCTGAGCTGTGATGCAGCTCCTGCTCCTCTGCACTGATCCACAGGATCCTGTACCTGGCACAGGTTATTTCCACACCATGTGCCAGCTCAGTTCTTCTGGCTGGGGCACCAGGGGAATCAGATACAAAGCTCAGAGCAGTCTCACAAGAATGGACCAGGACTAACTCCCTGAAGGTGCTTTCCCTGGCACAACCAGCTGAAAGATATGAGTACTCCTCGCAAGAGATAATTTTCAAGGCCTTTTTGCTTTAATTATGAACAGAATTCCAGCCTCTCTGAGTTTATAAAGACAGTTCTTCCCTCAGCATACTTTTGAATGTAGAAGGAATGAAGGGAGATCAACAATGCTCATACAATATTAAGGGCATCATATTCAGAGTCATATTGCATTTGTTCAGTAAGATAGGCATTCTACAGGTAGAATTAATTATTGTTAAATTTATTGGGATTTCTCCATGAAGATGTCTTAGTCTTCATCATAAATAAAAATCCTTAAATATTGATACAGAACCAAAGTGCTGATACACTATTCTAGTATTACGGACTATATCAATTTAATTTAATTTTGTACAGTGCATATTTTTTAAACATAGATAGGTTTAAATAACTTAACCTAATAAATCCTCTTAAATAACTACGTAAAATCATAATTAAATAAATACCCCTTCATGGTTTAGCTTTTACATAGCTGATAACATGTTTGTGGAAAAGGAGCAAACAAAAATTTAATTATAAAAGTATGGTTGTTTTCAAACAGTTTACTGAAAGAAGGTAAGTTTATAAAATTCTGCAGAAGTCACTAAAGCCAATATGGAAATTAAAAAAGAGAAGCAAGAAAGAAAGAGCTAAGATAAAAAAAAAAAAAAAAACCACATAATAGACCAAGTTATGAAAATGAGGAGTAAATACATCTAAATAAATGCACTGTGATTAGCAATTAGTTTTTGAACCTACTTTCTACCATCAAACTAAAAAAAAGCAAATAAAATAAGTAGTGTAGATTTTTGAAGGATGAGAACACATCACATAGAAGGTTTGTGGGTGAAAATCTGGCTCCTCTGAAGCCAAAGGCAAAATTCCTGTTGACTGTAGCAGTGCTGGAGTTTTCTCTATGCACATAAACTCCCACTGACCTGGTGTGCAGAAGCCAGCCTCTATTCCCTTTCGACGTTCAGATTTTTTTCTTTCCTACGGTTTGTCATTATCAAACCTTAGATTGTATGTTGAGTGGTAACTTAGACAACGTGTAACAAAACAGTGTGCAACACATGACAATTCAGCAGTTGATCAGCATTCTCCGAGTTTAAACAAACTCCTGCCAAGAACTGCAACTGGGCAACCTCAAGGTTTGCTCATGTTTAGAACAAGTACAGAATTTGATCTGTATGCTGACACATCTTTAAAACCTGGCAGAAGTAAAGAGAGGGAGTGCTAATCTGAAGATGGGGCAAGGTATTTGAAGCATTTAATTCGTCCTGGGATACTACTTAAATTATTTTGGCACTGCTGTTGAGTACATCAGTGAAAGGAAATGGGGAGCTCTAAGAGTTTGAGTTAGACGGAGGCAGATGCTTCAAGCTACCAAGGTGATTACACCTTCCTTGGACTTTCTCCGTGACCATAGGTACATCGCTTAACTTTTTTGTGCCTAAATTTCTCATTTGTAGATACTAATAGCATTCTCTGCTTAAAGGGGAAGTTGGGTTAGTGTAAAGGTGACAAAATGTGTGAGGTTTTCAGAAAAGAAAGAAAAAAATAAAGATAAGAAAAGTACAATACATGATAATTTTTTGTAGATTCAAAAGAGTCCAACTCGTGTTGGCGGAGACTTGCAAAAGTGTGATGCAAGGACAGCCCCTCTGGTTTGCAAAGGACATCACTGCATTTATGCAGAGCTGCATCAAGAGGAAAAGGTCTCAAGCAGCTACAAAAGGCATGGTCACAGCAAGGCATGGACATGACTGTCCTCTTCATGGATTCCTGTCAGTGGGTCTGCAGGGTGCTGACACACACGGAGAGTTTACTGACTTCCACCTCCATGAGCACATATTTGCCTCACTCCACTGCAAATGTTGACATGTTCTTAGGTTTAAGGAATGAGTGATCAGAGATTCTAGGTGGAAAGCACTGTGAGACAGAGGCCTTGGAGGATTTTGGCGGGTATTTGTAAACACTGCAAGATGATTTTTTTCCTACTTCATTTTAAGTGCATTGTAGCAAAAGAAAAATCAACGCTCCTTTTCCTACAGCAGTGTGAGTTGACACAAGGCACAAATACAAAGCTTGGTTTGTTGTTATTTAAACTTCTTTAATCCTGATTACTGGTGCTTGTGGAGAAGGGAGGCGTAGTTGGAGAGAAGCCATACTTTTTCAAATTGATTAAAAACACCTTTTGAACAATAAATAACTTTAGCTGGCTGACCTCTAAAGTAAATGATACTGCAGTGTTCTGCGGTATAAAATAAGATTCCTTTTCCCAACACTTTTGAATGTTGGCTTGTCAAGTATTCCTTTTGACAAGCTTCCGCCTAAAAGTTCTGTTGTCAAACAAGCATGCTTCCAGTAGACTTTACAGGTTAAAAGTATTCAAGAGAAAACAACATATTTTTGCTCAGTGTGGGTAATTTAAGTGCTGTTTGATCACATATAGATAACACTGGAGAAATTGCTGACATTGTTTCATGTCATCTGATAAAACAAGGCAATAAATTTTACTGCAAGTTGGCAGCAGGAAGAGCTGCTGCAGCTCAGGTCTGAGGTGAGCACTACTTTTATAAGTATTGAAGGAGACAGTGAAATTAAGTCAGATTGCAGGAGCTGAAGAAAGCAAAGAGCATTAAGCCGAGGATTTGGACCTAGGTTTTATCTTTCTTTATTTTTTTTTTTGGTTTGTCTTTTTTGGTTTTGGCCTTTTTTTTGTTTTCCTCTGCAGAACTGACTGGCTTATAAATTGGTGTCATAGGCATTCAATCCACAACATCTGTCAGTCATAAAAAAAAAATGAAAAAATGTAATAGTTCAGAAAAGCTCAAAAAAGTACACAGGGTAGCAAGAAAGTGACATAAATGAGCAAAGAAAAAGGCATCTGGTATGAAGACACATTAGATTACCCTTTGAAAGGATCTCACTCTGCAGGGATCTCACTTGCTTGTAAAGCTTGGCTGCCTAAATGAAGAGTTTACAAATGAAAAATATTGTTATTTTCACAAATGTCACCAGGCTGCAAGTGCTTGCCTACTGTTAACCCAGCTGTCTACCCAGTCTTCTTGCTTCTTTTTTTTTTTTTTCCAGCTAAACATAAACTGATATAAAAGGTCTCTTCAGAAAAAAAAGATTTTATGTTATTTCCCTCAGTCCTAATGTATCAAGTTTCTAACTGTTTTCCTCAAGGTCTGAGAGGACAGGATAGCTCTGCTCATCCCCAGCAAAAATCCTGCTGAAGCCTTTGTATTTCTCCACAGATACTCCTTTAGCAAAAAGTTTTTATCACCGTATCTGCTGCAATTTAGGGTGAAGGAAAGAAGATGCATTTATGCCTTTTTATGAATTTCAGATTTCGTATGAAAGCATCAGTCTCAAGCTCGAAGTGTTGAGTTCAGTATAACCTCCTCTCTTTCAGCTATAGCTGAAAATTTTGGAGCTGCAAATGTCCTCCATGGGTTACCAGGTTCCACTGCAGTTTACAAAGAAAACACAAACATCATTAACACAAAGCATTTTCTTCAAAACTGTTTATTCAAGCTCCCAAGAGTCCTTTACAAGACGTGGCAGAAAATCTAAATTTCAAAGTCAAAGCATATGAATTCTAACCTAAGCATTCAAGTGCTGCAATAGGCCCACTGCTTCTCATAAGAAATGGTGTTTCACAGATATTGGAAAGTTTATTTTGCCTTTTAAAAGGATGCAACACTTATTAAAAGTTAGCAAGGGACTTAAATCTGGTGTCAGCTTCTGCCTGTGGTACATGAACCAGTAATGAATCAAGTCCAGAAATCTTAAAAGTTAATTCATTATTTTATGTAAGTTGCATCTTCATATCCTGCAGTGAAAAAGTTCATTTGCAGAGAAAAAGTAACTAAAAAGGAGGCATATATATAATTGTGACAAACTGTCTGAATTTTTTATTCTTTCCTGATCCCAGAGAATGAGTAACTTCAAGCAAATGTGATGCATCTTAGAGTGAACACTACAGAAACTGGGATATTCTTTAACTTACCCCCTCATGTAGACACTGGAACTTTTCAATACTTGACAAACACAGTCTTCATTTAAGTTACATGACTTCTTTTTTAGGTCACTAGAACATTTGATATAGACACTCTGAAATCTGTTTAATTTCATTAACAAGTAATTAATTGTGTTGTATTAATTGTATTAAACTTTTAGCAGAACAGAATTATCATTTACAAAGAGATAATATTTTATACCATCATAGTAATTTCTTATGAACAGATGAACATTCCAAAAGGTTTAAAAACCACCATTGTAACTCATGATTTTGTCTAGCAGGCTTCACACCCCTGCCCTTAATAAAATGCAAAAGACCAGAATCCTGGAGATTCAGGTGTGCAGTTTATTACGCTGGGAATGTCCACTACACAAGAACAGCCTTCTGAAAGTTCCTAAAACAACCTCAGATTTTGCCTTATGAAAAGAAAGAAAGAGAGAAGGGAAGGGAAGGGAAGAGAAGGGAAGGGAAGGGAAGGGAAGGGAAGGGAAGGGAAGGGAAGGGAAGGGAAGGGAAGGGAAGGGAAGGGAAGGGAAGGGAAGGGAAGGGAAGGGAAGGGAAGGGAAGGGAAGGGAAGGGAAGGGAAGGGAAGGGAAGGGAAGGGAAGGGAAGGGAAGGGAAGGGAAGGGAAGGGAAGGGAAGGGAAGGGAAGGGAAGGGAAGGGAAGGGAAGGGAAGGGAAGGGAAGGGAAGGGAAGGGAAGGGAAAAAGAAAAGATCTTACTAATTCTATTTTTCATACAGTGATCAAAAGAGTAAAGTAAGGATTATTTCTACATTTCCATCATTATTTTGGATGAATTCTCAGTTCTCTTTAAAGATGTACATTACAATCCACAAAATTCAAAGTCTTGACCTTAGTTTTAATTTGTCGGTTTGTTGTTTTTTTGGTTTTTTGTTTTGGTTTTTTTTTTTTTTTTTTTTTGTCAACACAGCAAATTTCAGTGAAAAATAGAAATACTTTTTGTCTTAATTTTTTTCTAAATTAAAATATTTCAGACTATTGTTTCTAGAATGTTTGTACTTATATAGAAATTCTGTGCCTCTTAAAAAGTGACATTTACTTCTATCTGAACACTTGCAAAGCTAGTCAAAGTTCTGATATTCTGGTCAATTAAAAACTGAAATTCAGTATAAAATGATATTTTTATGAAAATATATAAATCATTGCTATTTTAGCCAGCTTAAATCTGCTCTTTCCTGAGCTAGAATCTGATTCCTAGTACATGTGAGGTACATTCCTTCAGCCATCCCTCGTGTATCAAAATCAGAAAAAAACAAGTTTAATACATCATCAGTAAAAGAAAATAACTTTTCTTTATTCTGTAGTCTTAATTGAAGTTAACTCTAATTTGAATATGAAAAAAATAGTCTTAATAGCCTTAAACAGAGGAAATTCACATCTATCTCCACTTTTCTGTTGTCATCTACAAAGCCTGATAAATAGAAGCAAACAAATGATTTATTAAGATGAGTTTATTCAGTGGTTTTGTCCACTTTCCATTCTCAAACTATGACTCAGCCACTTTAAAAAAAGGAGAGTGGGCATTTTTTATAGTTAGTTTTAATGACTGGAAGTTGTTTGTGTAACCCTTGAGAAACTGGCACTTTCAGGGTGATCAATCTGTTGTCCAGTGACCCTGCGGTGAAGCCTTAGCCCAAGGTCAGTGGGACCAGGAGGGCTGCCAAGAGCTCAGCCAATTCCCTGGGATGTGGGAAGCACCCAGAGAGGCAGCCCTGCTTCTCAGGAACAAAGACACAACGGTTTCCATCTCTACCTCAGTGCTTTTTTAATATTACCAACAGCAAGAAAAAGGGGCATGCTTAAGTCTTTGGAGGCTCGTAGGGTTTTCTGGTTGGCACAATGATGTTTTACATGACAAATGTGGCACTCCTTTTCTAACTGATACAAGGTCAAACTGTACCATTTTAGTAAAACAAAATCGACCTTTCTAGGTTAGACACTGTTCAACCTATATAAAAATACTTAAACTGAAAAATTTGTTATCAGTATAAGGACTTTTCCATGGTAAAACTGTCATTTTAGCAATGTATAGTTTTGTCTTTTTAAATATGCTACAAAAAAAAACAACCTTCTTGAATAACTCAAATTCTCTAACTTCACCATTTCTCAATACTGTAACTGAAGACAGTCAGAAAAAAAGGTGAGGAAGGAAGGAAGGAAGGAAATTTTCTAGGCCAGTTAAGTTTGCCTTCCAAAGAATAATTTTAACAAGACTTTACAGCTAAAAACAAATTTTAAAATAAGTAACAAGGAGAAAAAAGTGTTCTGGAAAATAAAAAAAATAATAAGTTTAATATCAGCAAAATAGCTCTGTATATTTCCTCTATAAACCATTTCACTAAAACTTTTCCCTCTGCAGAAGTTGTTCTCAGTGAATCAGCAGTTTTCCAGTTCAAATATATTCTGCGGGAAAATTTCCGAAAAACTCTGGCTGTAAATGTTATCAACTTTATGGTACCTGTATAAAATAGCAAGCAGTAAGTGACAGTATATGTATAAACATAAATAATGTACAATTTACTTGTCTTGCTTTAACCAGAATTTTGAGAGAAAATTAGTCTTTTGCTCTTTTTAATTTTTTTAATATATAATATGTGCTAAATCCATGTACATTATATTCTGTCATCTACTAACATTTTTACCTATGTCTTCTTTGAATAAAAATTGTTTCTGCATTTCTGGGACCCATGTTCTGCTACTTGTTTATGAAAGTATTATCAAAATATTGGTCCGCATTTCCTGTGTTATGAGGTTGAGACTCTGCTCACACAAACATACACGTGTACAATGGTGAGTTCAGCAGTGAACCTCTGACAAGTATACAATGAAAACTGAAAGCACACTGAGATTTACTTAGGCAAAGTTTTTATATGAGAGCTAGTAGGAAACATAACAATGTTGGTCAAAAAAAAAAAAAAAAAAAAAACAAAACAAAACAAAAAACCAGCTCACAAGAAAAATAAAGGGCTTGAAATATATTTGAATGCCTATTTTTTTAAGTAGTAATTTAACCTGAAGGAAAGAAGCAACGCATCAAATTTTTCTCCACAAATTGGTCATCCAATTACAAAGAGCACCACCACATTTCTTTCCAAAGACCCTTGCATGCCCTGAACAGAGCAGAGAGCAAATTTAATTCTCTACCAAACTGTAAGTACCTGACTAACTCCCTCACACATCTCCAGTCCCATGAGGTTTCTGCTGTCTCTATTTCCTCCATTTTTTGAATCCTTTAAACATAAAAATAGAAATGAGGAAATAAGCCTAAAGATGTGAGGAAAACAGGGGGGGAAAGGGGAGGATTTAACAGGTTTTTGAGCCATACACATGTTAGCACCTGGTTCACATTACAGGCCAGTGTGTTCAGAGTAGACCACCACACCACACAGGTGGGACTGTGAGTCTGGGAGCCATTGAAGTTGGAACACTGAGAATTTTCCCAGTGTATCACAATTACAGAAACATCTGTGCTAAACAACTTTGTGCCAATCTGATGTGAAAATTTGGTGTTCAACAGCCCCTAACATTTCTAATTTCTTACTTGCTGTGGGGTGGTCTCATGTGACGCATGGTGATCACTGGTTTCAGAGCTATGAAATGGGTTCTTTTTCACACCTTCCTTTTATGTGTGTGCTTCCCAATTCAGCAGACTTTCTGTTGTCATATATAGCATGATATGTACTTAAAGATAAGTAAAAATTAGATTAAAAAATATATATACAAGGGAAAAAGGTCTTGTGCTGGATTAAACACATTAGACAGCTAAAAATATTAATTCCAGGGTTGGAAGCAAAAATTTAATTCAAAACCGATCTAGTGTTCCCAAAGGAAGTGAATGAGGGAATGAAGGTAGAAATTAACCACTTTTTAAAGATAATATTCCACGTTTTACAAAAAGTCAGAAAGTGACCCCTGTGCCAACTAGGGTACTTTTAGGTATACAATAAATAGCACTAACAAGACTGCAGAAATTTCCACCTGGAATGTGGTAGAAATGAGAAGAAAATGTCTCTGAGACTGAGTGTTCACAGAAGCTGCTCCTAACTGTGTAAAGCACATACAGCTTCCTCACATGTCACCCATCCTCTCTCACATCTGTCAAGTGACATGGCCAAGTCTCGATATTATTGCAATTGAAAAAGGATCATTTAACAAACTCCAGAATTCAACCAATGAATTATGTCTGACTTTTGCTGATATTAGAGAATCTGCTCTGGTATTTGTCTCACTGACTTTAACAGTATAAGGGTTAGGTGCCTGCAGCAATATATGAACATCTCTCCACATCTCAAGGAAACAGAAAGGTACCTTCAGAGGACAGTCCATCCTGTACCACTGCCATTGTCTGGAAGCTGGGGTGCATCATCATCATTCAAAAAGACCTTCGTCTATTTCTCCACTGCCTACACAATGGACTTTAGTAACTAATTTAAACCAAAAGCCTAATATTTGAATGGTTAAAATCAGGTGTTAAGGATTCTACTGTCAATAATGTTGTTGGGTCAGAATTTTTAGCAGTGACAAGTTTCTTTGAGACATTTTTCAGCTTCTTCTCCAAACCTGTTCTTTACTGTACTGGTCCTTCGCTGACAGGTGGCTAGCAAAGCCCACATTCTGTTGGGATTAACCCTGATCTTTTCCACAGACAACCAGTATAATTTTGCTCAATGATAGATGGACGAAGACAGGAACAACTTTTTAAAAATCTTTTTTTTCTTAAATAAGTGACGTTGAGAATATATCTGGGGCAAAATCAAACTATTTGGCTTGCTTGCTTAACATTTATCTCAAAAAAGGTTTCTGATTATTTGCACTGTATTTACAATTACATATTCGGTCAAATTGAATCCAGAGGTCAATAAATACTGAAATACAGAGTAAGGAATAAAAAGGTACTAGAAGCAGAAAATTCTACTGGTGGTGATCATTGACCATTCAATCAAAACTTAAGCGAAATTTCTGTTCTTAATATAGAGTATATGCAAAATCCATTGTAATTCATGCAGTAATTAAACTCTGGAAGATTTAAAATGTGTCCTACTAAGATGAATCCATCCATTTTTTTCAGAGTGGCACTTCAGTGATGTTGGATATACTGTGTGTCAAAGACTTGTTTGCCTTTCAAGTTTTAGGAAGACAAAATGTTCAGCTGTTTCTCACTCACTGCATGATTATTTCCCTAACAGCTCACAGCTACATACAAGAAATACACTGCATGCAAAAAGAGTTGAGTTATCAAAGATTCCCATTCTGGTCAAAATGTAGCCAGTGTTTACCAAACAAGTTCATCTCAAAAGAGGCCATTTCCATAGCAGGTTATGTACCAGATTTTCTGCACATGAAAATGACCACAAGTCCCGTTTTTCCTATCGACATTTCCCCATTTGTAGCAAAAAAAGTATTTGGCTCTTCATCTTCCTTCTCAAGCTATCCTAATGAAGGTTGCTCTTAAAAGACAGACTTTTTGAGCTATTCTTTTTATGGGGAAATAATGGTGCTTTTTTTTTTTTTTTTGGTGGGATTGTTTTGAGTTTTGAGTTTTGAAGTTTTGCCATTCTCGAAAATTGCTAGAACATTTTTTACATAGATTTTCACCAAAAAAACCCACTTACAGACAGGAACTATGAATACAAATGTTGGGAATGAATAATGATCAACTAAGAAAATTATGAGTGAACTAAAGAATGGATAGAATGGAAGAGTTATGCAACTTTAATTATATTTGCCACTGCGCTTCCAGCTATCAGCATTTCTAAGTAAAAGTAAATTATGAATCTTTTTAACATTAATTTGTATTATTGCTTCACATTATTATTCTTTGGCTCAATTATATAAATAATAAATACAGAAGAATCCATTTTTGTCTGAAATATTGGTTATTTCAAAGCAGCATGTCACTAATCCATGAATATTGAGCCAATAAGGAAATTAATTTAATATTTAGTACCATTAGATTAACAATATCCATTTTGGCTAATAAACATTCTGGAAATGTTCTAAAGGAGTTTTAGGATACAATATGGAAAAGGAGACATAGCAGCAGTTTGAATGAACAATAGTAGGAAGATGTACAAAATGGTAAATGAAATCTAAATGTGCTTTAAGGCTAACTTTTCATCTCTTTGTATCTCACAGTCTAATTTATATGATTAACATGAAGTTAAAAAAAAAAAGTACAAAATGCACATCCAAGTATTACCTGCCCATGGCAGCAGAATTGAAACTAGTTGATCTTTATGGCCCCTTACAACCCAAAATGTTCTCTGTTTCTATGATTGTGTGAAATGTATATTCGAGATAAAAGGAAAGAAAATCTGTTTTAAAAAACTATGGAAGCAAAAAAATAATTATCAAGGAGACCAAAAAGAGCAGGGTATTTTTATTCTTTCCCTATGTTGGATTTCTTTCTATAGTTTCAAGAACAACAAACAGTCAGACTTATGTAGAGCACTGTAGGGTGTTCCCTCGCCTCCCTCAGTGTAAACACAGGGTCAGTGAAATTGCTTTAGGGTAAAAACAGAGTTGCAAGCAGATGAGAAAAATTTCAAAGCTGCAGAAAGATTCACTCATGCAACCTTCAGTGCAGGAGCTTGAAACAATGGTTATGTAAGTTGCTGCTGAGGAGAAGAAATGTAAAAAAAAAAAGAAAATTTTTTAAAAAATTAAGAGAGAAAAAGCGACTAATAAAAAAAGAGAAGGAAAAACAAGAAGGAAAAAAAAAGAAAAAGAAAAAAAAAAAAGGAAAGGGTAAAAAAAGGGCAGAGAGTGTGATTGCATCTCCTCAAGTAAATACTGGAGGCCAGTCTGTGGCAGGGGGCCAAAAGGACGTGGCATGACTCACACTCTCACCACATCAGCATTGCTGCAGCCAGATCGCTCAGGCAGCTCCCCAGACCTTGCCAGGCACCGTGCAGGAGCTGCTTGCTGGCCAGGCTGAAACCATGCCCAAAACCATGCCCAGAATTGTGCTCACAATTTAACAGCACGCCCTGGCCATGTTCCACTCACCAGTACTGACACTGCCATAGGGAATTCATTTGAGGAGGAGTGTTGGAGGAAGGCTTGTGCAGAGAAAACCAATGCTGTGACTGTATGGGGAGCTTTGCCTGTGACTTTTTGTTATTCAGCTGAAAGACCAACTTCCAGGGCAAAGCTGAAAACATTTCAATAGCAGATCAAGTCTCACAAAGGGTTGCCCAAGTTCTTACTGTCTAATAAAGAGTCAGCAAATTTATGTTGTAGTAAAAACAATCGGGAGTAAAAATTCTTTAAAAAAATACTCCATTCATCTGACTACAAAGTGAGTTGCAATAAATACAGTATTGAGAAACAGAGCAGCTTAGCAGGGTTTTAAGTAGTCTCTGCATTCTCGCTGCTGCTCCCACACATGCACACACACACAGGCTGCCACACTCTCCTCTCGTGCTGCTAAAAGCAAACAGTGGATATGATGGACAAACATTGCAGGCACAGATGTGTCCATTATAACCAGCGTGAGCCATGCTCATGAGGAGTGCTGTCACTTCTGAAAATCCGAGTGTGTCCGGCTGCGAAAAAGCAGTGGGGTGTGAGAACAAAAGAAAGAGATGTTGTGATTAAGACAGGGCTAATGGTTCATTAACAATATCCAAGGCCTCTACAGCTTAGAAGTTAAGGACATATTTCAAAATTACCTTTTTCCTTTTTTTCTTCTTGTTGTTGCTGCTCATTTCTTTTCTCTGCCTTTTGAAAAGGATTTGTAGCTTCCTTTCTTGCCCTTTTGTCTTATGGCTCCTAAAATATGAAGCAAATGAAAACATAGATGTAGTGAAAACAATATTTTTTTTTCTTTCTGATCTCTTTTCAACTCTCTCTATGATGTGAGAGTCTAAGGCCAGGATGAGGGGGAGAGGCTGCATTCCTTGGTTCAGTGATGGTCCTACCCCAGCTGCTAGGGGTCCCACTTTGCAATCTGAGGGTTGTGTCTATGCTGATTAATGAAGAAGGCCAGTGAGTGGTCTTTAGTGCAGTAGGGCAGCAGTCAGATGTCCAGGGACAGGTCACAAATTAGCATGCGCCAAAAACCTTAGGTCACCTAGGTTTTGGAACAGGTTGCCAAGACAAGACGTGCAGTACTCATGGCTTGGAGGCTTTCAATCCTATCACAGAATCATAGAATGGGTTGTTTTGAAAAGGACCTTAAAGACCATCTCATTCCAACCTCCTGGCATAGGTAGGGAGACATTTGACTAGACCAGGTTGCTCAGCACCTCATCCAACTTGGTCTTGAGCACTTCCAGGGATGCAACATTCACAACTCCCCTGGGTAACCTGTCCATGTGCCTCATTACCCTCACAGAAAAGAACTTTTCCTAAAATCTAAACTAATCCTGCCTTCTGGGGAGTGAAGAGCTGAGGTGGCTTTCCTGTTAAAGTTCTTGTTTCAAGCCATAAATAGAATAAATGATTTAATAAGCTACATATAAGCCACTAAAACTCAGTGAGAAGAATTCACTCTTGCATTCTGTCCTTTCTTTTGCCTACTGAGATTCAAACTTTCCAGTGATCATGTCCTGGGATGCTCCTGGAGGCCAAGGGACATCCAGAGGATACCTTGTGCAAAGACTTGTTATAAGATTCATGGGTAATGCTTGTATTACCAAATAAAATGAAAAGAAGGTGCTAGCTAAAGCAGTGAACAGTAATTGCCTGTACTCTTTAGCTGTTAACACCCTCTCTGTCATGGCTGTAGCTCCTGCCAGATGCCACTTGCACACACAGATCTTGGAAACATTTGGGAACTACCATTTTTGGGCAAAGCAAGAAAGCCAAACTGTGTGATTGCAAGCTGTGCTGCCCTGCAGATTGGAGACAATCTGTAACAGGCAGTCCTGCTGCCTAACCATAGTCGATGGACAGTCCTAAGCAAAACTGGTAGGAGTATATATCCTTTCATGATCACCACACTTCAGTTTATAAAACCTGTTTTATTTTCCTAATAGCTAAATGACCTTCCTGTGTTAGCTTCATGACTGGAGATTAATACACTCTGGGATCACTGCCCAGTCACTTCTGCCAACACAGGAGCCATTCCAGGAGACATGTTCCTCCGGCTCCCTGGTTGGATCTCAGTATATTGCTATTTTCCATTTGTAGATTATAATTTTTTCCAGCCCATGGTGTTCTGCTAACGTGCTAGATCTATTGGAAAGTAGAATCAGCAGCACTTTCCCATGCTAATTCATCTGTCAATGTGGCAGTATCTAAATGTCTGCTCGAAATCTCCCTGGATAAATAAATCTTCCCCTATTGTAGTGAACTGTACAGTAATTTGTTCTTTACATCATCCTGCTTTAGATGTTTAGCAGTAAGGCTGATTGTTAGAGAAAAATCTGTGGTGAAACTGTACAGTACATATTCAGCATCAAAAAACTGATTACAAATGTGAACAATGCATCATTATGAATCTGATCTTTCCAACCCTTCATATATTTTCAACTTCAGGTTCCTGTGGGAATGCTTACAAGTTTATTTTAAGACACAAATTAATAACAGATACAGGCAGCAAATATACAGGCACTTCCCAGGCATGACTGGAGGCCACCACCACCCTCTCAGCTGAGCAGATCTCTTTAAACTGTGAAGATGACACTACTCATTTTAAAGCACAAAATCCATGAAGTGGTACGATGGGTTAGAATCTCTCTAGGCTTACCTGGTTATGAGCTAGAGACCTTCTGAATATACTTCCCTACCCCTCTTCTATTCCTGATGCCTTTTTACCAAATGTATCGGCATCCATATTAGTGGATGAGACAATTTTGAGATGATAACAGAATGGAAATCCTTCAAAATTAATATCTTAATCAACAGCTCAGAAACCATTCATTTAAATGGCCGTAATTATGCTAATTTTAACTAAATTATTCATACAAGAGGTCATGATATGTGGACCTTTAAATTTCTTTTGCCAATATTAGTAGGCATTTCTCCTTTCTCATATATAAGTGCCTCCCTGGTACGGTGAGAAAGTGTTACCCGGCAGAGTAAGGAATTGTGGCTGACATTGCCCTGGCTTAGAAACAAAACTGGATGTGACTGTCTGGGCTGCTGGCACTGATGCACCATTCTAAAGCCTGCAAGAGCTGCTCTTTTCAGACCAGCACTAGCACAGGTGTGCAGCAGGACAAAACAAGGTACATGGGTCAGGGACAGCAGCAGTGGCCTGCACATCAGGAGTGTCCTGGGATGGTTTTTCAGGATGAGTGCATAGAGCTAAACAAAGGAATGTTAGAGGCTTGAATGGGCTTGACAGATCAGCCCCAAGAGGGACAAGGGATTGGATCTTTTGGGGACCATAAAGAAGATATGGAGACTGGAATTCAGGAGACCAGGAGCTGCTTCTGAGGGCAGTCCTCAAACAAAGTCTGTTTAAAAAAATATCTGGTTTATTTGACAGCCTGCCTCCCACCACTGGTAAGCAAACCCAGAACACAAATCCTGTGAATGCTCAGCTACAAATCAATGACTGATCTTGCTGCCAGAATGGGGACTGACATGAGTGACATTAAATATGTGCATAGAGTTTGTGTGCTACTGTGATATCCATAATAAATAATAACAGGCATAAAAACAGACCTACCTTTTAGCAGTCATATCCCATCTATATTTGTAGATCTGCAGTCATAAACATTATAAATATAGCTGAAATGTTTCAATGTATATTCAATGCAGATATTCCAGGATTCCATAAAACATACAGAAAAATGTGAATTGATTACATAAGCAGCTTTTTAAATGAGTAAGGTCCATAGATTTTATAGTGTTCTTTTCTCTCAAATCTTGTAAAATACATGGAAGTCTTAATTATATCTGAAGATATCTGAACTATGTTGGCCTTTGATTTTATAATACAATAAGCAATTCCTGCTAGCATAATAAACCAATAAATTCAGTATTTGTAATAAATGAGTTTAAGTTTATAAGACTATCAAAATACCTCCTGGCTCCCGTTAATGTTTAGGAATCATTTCAGAAATGCTTCAGGTTCCTGGCTGGTAGAATTGCCTCACTTTCTGCTGAGTTTCTATTGATCCAAAGTCTTGAAGTAATCAACAGTTATATGTACTATAAGAGTAACACACATGCAAATATTGTGTATGTAGGTGAGAGAGGTATAGAAGGAATGGAAGAAAAGCAGAAGTAGCAGTTTCTGTGTAAGTACTTCCTCCAATAAGATATTTGAATCCAAGAGGCCCATCCTGAGCCAATTCTAATTCACATTTTGCTTCAGAAGGTATGAAATAGATAGGGTACATTTCAGTTAGTACCCTCAGATGCCTGCAGGCCCTGGCCATGAACACTGAGCTTTCTAGTGTACAGCCAGCTGGTGAAATTCATGCAGAAATACAGTCACGTGCTTGGCTGTGCAGCCTCATGTTGGGACTCCAACTCCTGGTTTTTGGTCAAATTCAGTCAGCAGCCATGTGAAATGAGTTCCACTTCATGGAGATAATTAAAATCTGGCTCAGATCAAAAGGAGCCAAGAATCAGGTGTTGTAGCTGAATATAGTTTAAAAACATTGCCTCTTGTTCTATGAGTTAGTGTCTCTCGATGTGGCTCCTGCAGCTGTAAAGATCCAAACCCATACTTGAAAAGACAGTAAAAGATGTGATTTGTGTTCTTGTCTTACCAGGTGATATATGTAAAAGGAAGATCCATCTGATTCTGCTTTTAAAATTCAGATTTAGAGCATGTATTAACATATTCTTGTAATGTTTTGTAACAGAAAAAATGTAAAATTTTCTTGTCAAAAATCTAAATACCACATAAAGAAGTTACAGATGCTGTATTTAGGTAGATTAGCTAAATCATGGCATAAACTGCCGTTTCTTGAAATTCTATCCCCAAGGCAAAACAAAAATGTTCTATGGTTGGGATTTTTGTTGTTTGTTGTTTTTGTTGTTAAACCAAACTTTAAAAATATCTTGCTTATAAAGTGTTATACCTTCTAAATTGCACTGACTTTTGGCTAGGTACATGCTTTCTGTTGAAGTTCACACCACAGCCTGAGACATGTTAATTTAGGGTAGGCGTCTACTCAGTCAGCTGTTCAGAAGAACAATATAGAAATATCCATTCAAGTCCTTTCATTCCCTGGAAGCCTGAGGAACATTTTGGATATTGCCTTTCAGCACTAAAGCTGGTCAGCTTATGGTAGCATTTTCTCATTTCAGCTTTTGCAGGTCCAAACCACAACGATCCACAAGGGGATTAAAGCGTATATTAATGAGCTTTTTATCCCCTGTAGATTTTTCCTTCTAATTTGCCAGAATTTTATGTACCCCTTTCCTGACCCTAGAAGTGATATTTTCTTCCATCTGGAATGATTGTTTCATGTTAATATGTGGGTTTGAATATAAAACATAAGAATGTTGGTTAGCACAAAAACTAATGAAGGCTCTGGGGTTTTTAGCTTTTTGGCTTTATTTATTTTTTCCTTAAAGAAACATTACTCATTTATTCAGGCCAAGAATGTAAGGCTTCAAGTGTTATTCATGCAAATCTAATGTAAAACATCTAATGTAAGAAAATCTAATGTACAAACATCAGGCAGTAAATCCATATTTAGGCACCTAAAGAAGCAGCCTAATTTGACACATTAGCATTCTGGTAAAACCCTGTATTCTTTTATTTTGTGACCCCTATCATCTGAATTCAGTCAGACATAAAAAATTCAAATACCATCTCATAGGAGGGACCTGTGTACTAACTGCTGTAACCACCGTTATGACAATTAGTCTGGAATAAGATCCCAGAGAACATTAGAATTGAACAAACAAACAACATTTTATTTGGGTCTTTCATCTTCTAAATGACCATTGTAAAATGGAACCATGCCTCCCACTGCATGAAAATCCTGCTTGTCCAGGCTGGATTTTCATACAGTGGAAATGCAAGAAAACATAATCTTATGCATACTTAAGATGCAATTTATCCCATAGATGGTCTGGTAGCCAAGTATATTTTTGAGATCAGAGTTTTCTCGTAATGTTCTCTTGTGAAGAATTCCAATTTGTTCCATTATTTTTATTTTTTTTTAATTTGGTTGGGAGTTTCATTTTGTTTCCTTCCTTGTGTTCTACTTATTACAAAATAAAAGTGTGAGTCTTCATCTCAGTTAATGTAAAAACAGTAATCATTGGGCCCACTGAATTTTTAACTAAGCAGTTCTGCAAGAACAAGAAGGGAAAAAAATATGCAAATGGTAAACACAAAAGTGCTGAAGTAGATACCCATATATGGTAGAACATATGAGTTAAATACTAAAATATTTGGTAGAAACACATGACTAGAATTTCTGTCCAGAGCCAAAGCCTCATAGACAAAGGGCAGAATTTACCACAAACTTCCCTATCTCAGCTGCACGCAAGGCACGTTTCTTTTTTGGATGCATCTGGGCCATCATCCATTATGCATTCCATATGACACACATCTCAATGGGGTTTGCTTCACCTGCTTTCATGAAATGAACCTTATTCTTCTTGCTCTCATATAATAAGAACATTTGCTACTGAATATTAAAATGTGGGAAACATGTGGCAGACATCTGTGGTGTGCTGCCATTGCACTTGACTTGCACAACAAAATGAGCCATCTCACCTTCCAAAATCAACCCTGCCCCCTTCAAAATACATCTTATTTCACAAATGCAGGTGCAAGGCAATGCACCTCAGCAAACACTGAACATTTAAGGGCTTCAAAGGGGTTTTGTTCCGCTGAGTTTTGCTTAGATGTGTCATGAAACAGCACAGGAATCAGTTTTCACTTGGTCTATTCCAGGAATTTTCAGTCACTTGGGCTTTGGTTTTCCTTTTGTTCTGCTTCCACTTACTCTTTTTTCACCAAAATTTAAAATTACCCCTAAAAATGCAGGTGACTGTTAGTGGAAGGCAATTTCATGGATCCATACCAGTGTGGTCCATCAGCCAAATTATGGCCATGAATGGATTCTTTAAACTCGGTGGTGAGAGTGATGTGAAACGCATTATCTTCTTTTACTGTAAAAGGGATTTGAATGAATACATCTAAATTGAGAGTTCCAATATCTTAAGCGCATACAAAGAAGAAAACTTTGTAGCTGGTGTTCTTTTAGGAATTGCAGTAAGATAAATAGAATTGAGATGCTTTCCTATTACATGGGTTCCTGAAACCTTTTCATTATTCTTACCTAATCTACTTTACCAGCTGATTCTCACTGCCTTTCTTGAACATCGTCTCATCAAGGTCTGGCTTGCAGATATGGAAAGTGAAAAATCTGACACTGCTCTTAGACTACACCCAGAGAAGATGTATGTGCAAATGTCAAGCCTCTCATGCCCAAATGTCGGCATGTGCTGTGTCTGTTCACCTAGCTTGGAGTAATCAATTGCACCTGTGCCATATGGGCTCAAAACACAGGGGTTTCACTCAGTTATTACTTGGCAACACATAGACTCAAAATTTTGTATTTTTTTAACATTATTCTAATCAATCAGGTAGCTTAAGAGCATATCAATATAAGTTTTCTCTCTCTCATCTATCACCTACCTTAGTGGTATATATATATATATATATATTTACGCTTGCTTTTCACTTGTCTGGTCACCAACTTGAGGTGCCAGAGCCTGAAAGACTCAACCCATTTCGTGTAGAACCTGAACTTTTGTTTTGTATTACTCTCTTAACTTTTATTGCATCAGAAATTCTTCCCCTGATCTAATAGTAGTATGCAAATGAAAAGGTATTCAAAATTTGTTCATCTTGCATTAGAATGAGAAAGATTACAAAATAAATTCAAAACAGACTTGAGATTTTTGGAATAAGTGCAAATAATTTAAAAGGAAACAAAAGGATTTCCAACACATAAGGAATTTCTATAAGCAGGTTATGGGTCATTCCCATCTGGTGTCTGCTGTTCCAAGATAGACAATTCCAAGCTGGGTGTTCCAAGATAGCTGCATCTATCACCTGACTGTGAAAGTAACCCTGTGCAATCTCTGTTAGTGTAACAGGAGGTGATGCTCTGACTGCTCACAGACAGGAACAGGAGTCACTTGTGTGGGTACCATATGCCACAAGGTCTGTTTCAGTACCAAAGTCCAATGCATGCAGTCACATGTGCAGTAAAACCCTTATCCTTTGAAAAGCAACTGAAGGAATGTCTAACATTCATGACTATACCTGGTTCTGCAAGGTTTACCACTGTGAGCTGTGTCATGAATGCTGTAGGCATGGAAAAATTGCAATGGATCATAATTACCATTATTAAGTTAATGGTTACAGAAATTCAAAGAATTTTTGACTGAAAAGGCCTTATTTTAATTCACTATTGGAGCACTTCCACCACTCTTACAGCACAAAAATCCCTTAAAATGGATATAAGTAATCCAGTAATCCTAATCAATCCCTCTCCAAGGGACACTTATGCTGCCTTAGTGCAAAAATGAAAGTTAAGATTGAGAAGAATTATGTGCACAAAGCATCGGCTGTTTGAACCCATTGCTGTTGTTTCTTTGATGGCAGCACTTCAGAGCAAAGTATTTTGATGATTCCTCACAGCTTCACCATATCAAATTAAATATAGAAATAGGCATATATTTCCTGGAGAGATGGTCAATGCTCTATGTCTGTCAGTGTTTAAGAGACCTTTGGACAATGCCCTTTTAACATTCTAACTTTTGGTCACCCCTGTAGTTGTCATACAGTTGGACCAGATGATCATTGTAGGTCTCTCGCAACTGAAATATTCTATTCTATAGCATGTAGTAAAATAATAAATCAATGGAAATTATATACACCCAGATACAAACTCATGATACAGTAAAGTTTTAAGATTACCCTAAAAGCATGGTAGACATCAGAACAAACAGTAAAAAAATTACACAGAAAAATTAGTCTAGTCTAAGTAAACATTGTGTATTTACCTTCAGATACTCTGAGGCTTTATGATGTCTGATACCACAGATTTGTCATGAGGGAACTTCTCTCTAAAATCTCCAGTGTGTGACTTCAGGCATCTCCACGTTGTGTTTCCAAGTGAATCCCAACTTATTTGTTCCCTAAGGTGCTGTAGGCATTTGCACACTTTGTTCTTGTCACAGTGTAAGCATGAATGAACAGTGCTTGGCTCTTTTTCCTCTGTCTGCACTGCCTTTTGCGGTGGCCAGGCCAGCTGGACACTCACAGCCATAGTCTGTGTTTCCAAGGACTTGTCTTGGTGGCTGTGAGTGGTCACACTTGGCCACAGAGCCACAGACCTGCCCCCACATACAATTAGGTGTCTGTAATTTGATGGGTACAGGTGGGCATAGAACACAACAGATGTGTCCTGGCTTCACTTAGCGTATGTACCCTGCACACAGCATCTCTGAGTGGCAGCATCCTGTGATGCCTAGAATAAAACACAGGTCTTTCCTCAACAACTAAAAATCTTTAGGTCTCACCAGAGGCATGGGGGAGCTGGTTCAGTGCAAATTCAAACCCCAGCATGCCAGCCATTAATCTGCTGTTTTAGGCAAACCCTTATTCCTCCTGCTTTATTAGGATGGAGAGCTATTCAAGGAAAAGTCTTACTAGATGTCAATTTGCCACCTAAGTTCATAGAGTAGAATCACAGATCATCTTAAAGATCATCTCATTCCAACTTTCCTGACATGGACAGGGACACCTTCCACTAGAGCAATAGCTTTCTCAAAGCCTCATCCTGCCCTTGAACATTTCCAGTCATGGGTGATCCACAGCTTCTCTTGGTGACATGTTCCAGTGCCTCACCACCATTGAAGAATTTTTTCCTACATAGAAATTTATTGATATTTGTTAAATCCAGTAAAGACGTCTGTATAAAAGCAGATATGTCATTTAACAGGAGGCATCGTGTAGACAGGACATTTGTATAAGTCCTTGCACCACCACACAGCGGAGCTGAGCAAGGCATGGAAAGGCCTTGTAAGAAAAATTATGTGGATGTTGGAAGCAGCAGAGCCGTGTTAGCACATTGCTGCACCTGAACTAATAGTGCTGGCACCTGAACTAACAGTGCCATGCTGAGGTGATCACATCCTGATGTGGGCAGAGTTAGATCAGTAGTTCTACATTATACTTTGTAATGTATTTGTGCCACAGGCTGTCCTTCCTCAAAAAAGTCATCATAACATGGCTGTCTCCAAGCTTTTAAGAGGGGCATTTTGTCTGTTGTTTGACTTAGCAAGGAAGATGCCATCTGTCTGTACTGAAGGTACAGCTGTAGGTGGTGTTGCTCATACCACACTAGGGAGGAATAGCTTCCCTGGGGACATTAGAGGCAGAGAAATAGGGAAAGTGAGATGTGAATTGAGTTGCATTCATTTTTCCCTGCCCCAGCTGATGTGTGCAGAGAGTGAATGATCCTTGGCAGCAGACCAGGATGAAGGATATTGAGATCAAAGGAGTAACCAGCACACTATTCTGTACTTCACAGGATAGTGTGTATTTGGCACAGAAACACCTCTGATAAGCATTAAAAATATCTTTTTAATGGATATTTCATTCTCTTGACAGAGACTATTTAGGTTTGAAAGTGACACAAAAGTAATTTATCCTCCCATGCAAAAATGCACTCTGCAGATAGAGATATCATATTAATTTTACTTATTCATGTAACACTCTGAAAACTAATCTTGGGTTCCTCCCTCAACACTGTAGAAAGAAAAAATTAATTGACTTGGGTACAAGGCAAGGAATTAATCTCCACCTGCTTTACTTTGAGATTCTGCTTTCAAAATAAAAAACTGGTCATCTGCAAACAATAAATTGTTTTCCACTACAAATTAGGCTTCATAATATATTCAATGTGTAATTTGCTTATTAGCACATTTATTCATTAATTTCTATTTTACAGCACACTCCACAACCCATTATGTTTTTAATTTCATCATCTGACATACAATACATAAGGCAGCCGTGGTTGCACTTTATATTTATATATTCCCTTTCAACCAGAAAAATCTCAAAGCAGGTTCATAAACTATCTTCTATCAATGGGCTTAAAAACAATGGTTTAGGACAAGTGTAATTATGAATCTGTTGTACCTTCATATACATTTTTCCTTTTATTTTCTAATTGTACATTCATTGCAGATCTGTCATAATATTGGCCATTTTATATTTCTTTTTGTTGCTAATCAGGAAGCTTTTTCTCCTCTTTTTCAATTTGAACTTTCTCTTGGTTGCTCCTGGTGCTCTTATCAGAATTATAAAGCATGGAAAAAATTAGCAAGACATGGCAAAATTAGAAAAACTGATGGTGAAGGCTACAAGAGAGAACATTGTGTGCTTTCTTTGCAAGACTTCATTGCACCAAAACCAAAATAGAGGCCTGTGTTTGAAAACAGAAGTCTTCTTAAAGGAAGTCAATTACAGTTCAGGAGTAACAAAGGTAGATTATTGGAATTGCATATCTCCCATGGGGCAAATTTCAAGAGCTATTTACACGGAGCTGTAAATAGTCTAAGTCTCATGGAGCAGAAAGAGAAACTGTGGTGTGATGTGTTTCCTTGCCTTAAAGACAGACGGACCCAAAGCTTAAACTTGTACTTTTTACAAGCTCCAGAAAGGATAGTCCCATCATGTGGAGAAAAGACAATTTTGCTTTGAAGTGAGATTAACAACTTGAGATCAGTGTTACGTTCATCTATGTATAAAGCAACTGAAATAATTATACTCCCCATATTTTTGTACATGTTTAAACATGGGACTGCATCCTTGGAGAGTAGATCATACAAGACAGGTTCTCTCTGAAATGAACACGGATATATTTTGGACGGATGGTTTCTCTTGGACAATATTAATGATCGATTTTTTCAAGGAAATCAAGCAGAATCATAGAACCATAGGATATTCTGAGTTGAAAGGGACCCACAAGAATCATCAAAGTTCAGTGCCTGGCCCTGAACAGAACATCCCAAAAATCACAGCATGTACCTGAGTGAGTTAAACAAATGTTTCTTGAACTCCAGAAACAAAACAAAATTTTAGAAAACACTGCCCCTGAAATGGGTTGGGGAGCTCAAAAACCAGCAGTTCTGATGCCAACTGCCTTTCAGCTCCTAAGGCTCCAAAAACAGTTTGCAGTTTTTGGTGCTGCCCTTACTTTGTCTGCTCAGTGAGCTGCTGTGTTGTAATAAGGATGTCTTTGTAGTTTTAAATGATGCCTTCATTAATAATCCTCTTCCAGGGAAGAATAAAGTCGTGTGACTCCCAGAAACACCTCAGTAATATTTAACAATATATTTCTCTGTTTCCTGAGCTACTATTTAAACAAAAATCTATTATTTTATAGAGAAAATCAACACTTTCTTCTATATGGGTACATTTAGAGACTAAAGGCTTGAAAATATTGGTCTGGGTGATTTTTGAAGAACCATGCAGACTGGCAAACTTCAGAACTAACCAAGGCATACTCTACTTAACTTCTGTACCTTTTCTCTGAGCCAATAAGTCATCCAGCAGCTGGTCACACACACTCCCTTTCCTTTATTAGTATCACCACCAGCAGATACGCTGGATAAAACCCTCGTTCATGCATTTCAACTGTATTCCTAATAAAACAGGGCTAGGTACAGGAGCAGCTAGGTACAGTCCTGTGATTTTGCCTGACATTGAATTTCTAAAGTGCTTCAAGGTAAAGCTCTGGTTGCAACAACTCAATGCATGAACACAGCTTGGAAACAGCAGGTTCCCAGCCTGGACAGAGCCATCCTCTTCAAGGAGTCTTGTTGACAGGAATCACCCTCTGTCACTTAGCTTTAGCACCAAACAGCAACCCTGCCTTATTTTATTTAAGACTATGGATGTCATAGTTGTTAGATGAACTATCCTATAAGAGTATCCTCCAGTACTTCTGTTCAGATGCTGTGAACTCTCTTCAGCAAACACACACTTGGGAAGCAAGATGAATTGACAGCCAAATGACTGATGGTATTTTATGGTTTCCCCACAAGTTTTCGTGTTGCAGCTCATATCAATTACCGTGTGAGTCTAATACATTTTTAGGTGGCAGGTTTTCCTCCTCCAGGTTAGGCTACTTGTATCAGACATATTTTGTTGGCAAATGTAATTCTGTTATTAAGCCATAATAGAAATTCCAGGGTCTTCATTTCATATTTTTAGCTCTGATGGTCCTCAGTTTAATCCACAGAGCATCACATCTCTCTCTCCATTATATCAGTCTTCAACTACTGATCCTATGCCACTGTTAGTTTCTGAGACAGAGTGTCCTGGCTCTCTTATCTTACAAGGATCTGATTTCTCAATTAGATAAAAGTATCACAAAACATTCTCTAATGACAATGTTACTTATGTGAAGTTATTTGGCTTTTTTAGTCACTCTTAAATTACTTCATTGTGTATGAAAGTATCCTTTCTGCACCAAAAAGCCCTGAAATGCAGTAAAGGCAGAGCAGGGTTAGATGAGATTCATCATTCTTGCATTGGATTTCATAACATATATGCAAGGCTCACTGTTTTCTGTGGAATTTCAATAAGACTTGAACCATTGCTTCAAGTCAAAATTGTTCTGTGTTGTTTTCCTGAGCAGAAATGGGCTTACATACATCCCCCATTGGTCTGCTGAACCAGCAATTCTAAGAGCATTAGGACCCCCACCAAGACATGACACCAAAATTCAGCAAAGGCTGGATAAAATTGCAGCTTGCATTCTTTAAATATTTATACAGTACATCAAAACAAATGAAACTGGAGATTCCATTTCCAGCATGAGCTGCAACATTGCTCGAATGGGGTCTCCAGTGTCGTGCCACCTATTTTCATTTCTTTGATGATTTTTTTATGACACTTCTACTGAATTACTAATCAGAGACAAGGGACAGAGTCATACTGTTTAAAATCTTCAGTATTCCTAAGAATAAACAGATATCCAGTGAAGCAAGTTGGAGTGATCTTTAATTCTGAATTATTTTGAGAGCATGAAAGTCACTTGCACAGATCAAATTTATCACAGCACAGAAAAGATATGCTTGTATCAAAATTTGTATACTCAAAAAAACCCACCTAAGACAAATCTACCTTCTAAAAACAAGTTTCTCATTTAATTAATCAGGCCTGAGAGACATAGTTTCTCATGGAGGTTTATACTTTCTCTGTAGGAAAAAAATATGGCTGTAGATTTTAATAGCAGGAATAATGTATCTATTACTTTATTTCTCTATTTTGACGCAACATGAATGCAGTAGCAGATCAGCTGTAATATGAGTGACTTCCATATGAGTATGACATTTTCAAATATTTGATAAAGTATTTAAATAAATTATAGAATAGTAAGGTCTACTCCTGCCACAGTGCTCTTTTACAAGCTCTTGAACTTTGTGGTTACATAGAATCATGGAATCCAATCCAAAGCAATAATGTGCATGGATAAAGTGCTGCACACACAAAAGTTTCTGCTGCTGTTATTATTTTAATACAGATTTTTTTGATTGTTTGCATGAATAAATTTCTTTTACTAAAGATAAAATGGAGTATCCAGAGAAAGGTCTTATACCAAATGTGATCTCAATGTACAAAATAAAGTCCTAAAAGAAGATTATAATGACATATAAAAGACTGCATCTAAGAAAATGGGAATAAAACATTTTCTACTGAGGCTGAACAGACCAAAAATAAGAGTATGATTAAACTGAAACATGGAAGAACCATGTTGGGCCTTAGGTAATCACATTCAAACAGAAATAAAATTTCTGGGGAAATCATAAACTCCTCTTTATTGAGGGTCTCTAAATAGATTAGAACTCTTCTGTCAGAAATAACAGAAGTACAACCCTTTAAGGCAGGAGAAATATGGGTAGATTTTTGAGATCATTCCCATCTCTGTGATTCTGTAAGCAGTTCTTATGTTGGTGCTTGGAATAGGAAATGGGATGCTCTGAGTTTTCATCAGAATGGTGTCTATAAAGGTTATCCAGTTGCATATTGGAGGAAATGTCATTACCATTTTTCTCATTAAAGAAAGCAACGTCTGACCAAGATCTCTTGAGTTTTTTCTTCAGTTCTCTGAAATGTAGGAATAGAACACTGCCATCCAGATTTTTGAATAGTGATGATTTCTACAGGAGAGAACACCACAGGACTAAGTCAATAAAACCTTCAGCTGGTCCAGCATTTGGACTCCAGTAGTGACCAGTAGAAAGATTCCCAAGAACAGAGACTTCAGTGAGCCATTATCCCTTGTTGCCTTTTTCCTTGCTTCACAATATTCTACAGACCTTTTCCAGTCCATTTAGTTTCTTTCTCTTTAATGTACCATACTGCCCAATTTTGGAGAAGACAAACAAGGGAGAAATTATGGTTTGATTCTTTTATTATTTTTCTGGTAGGGATTGAGCATTTTCAATGACAACAAGACCATTAATTGTAGTTAGTTAACACATTTTATTAAATACTGGAAACCTTTGTCACTGAGACCCTGCAGCCATGGATGTCATTATTTCCCTGCATAGGGAGAGGAGCCTTAGACTCTGTCCAAATTCCAGAGTTTGTCTTCTAAATACTGTCGGGGGGGTTTCCTCACCCGAGCTTTAGGTGGTTTAAAGTCCTTGGCCCTCTAAAAAGCCCCGAGTCACGTCCGTGTAAAAAAGCAGAGTCCTCAAGGTTTGTTTTCAGGTTTCTCATGTTGTTTATTATTTGGTATCTCAAAATTTTCTCTGCTCCCAGCCGAGGTCTGGACAGCAGCTGGGACACGAGGCGACCGCCCCACAGATGGGATGTCCCCTAACATTTATACAGATTATTACGTACTAGTTATTTACTATTTTGTGCCAATGCCCAGTGCCCACACCAAAAGTGACATTCTACTTTGGTCCAATCTACTCTAACTACTTTGTGCCATCACCGCCCCAGAAAATGGAGGACGAGGAAGAAGGAGAAGTACATAAGGTACCACCCAAATTCCACCATCTTGTCCCCATTTACTTCTATTCTAAAAATTCTAAGACTATTAAATTCTACATCATCTACAGTGCTAGACTACAACTTTCACATCCTGGGAGTTTGTAATTACTTCTGCAATGTTGAAAGCTTTTCCCATGGATCAAAATCAAACCCGGTGTCTCCCTGGGCTCTGTGCCAAGGTCTCCGAGCCCCCTCGACCGTCTCCACACCCCCCTGTCCAGGGCTCAAACTCCTTTCCTCAGGTCCCAGGCCATCCAAGGGGATGTCCTGGACTCCAACAAATACTAGTTTAGAATTCATGATACGCCAGGAGGATGACTTCCTACCTTATAAATGTTACCTACCTTACAAATCCCATAGATGAGATGCCATATTTTAAAGCCTTTATTAAAAAAAACTAAAATTTTATTCTCTTATGGCAGTGAAAGCAAATTTTTTTCATACAACTTTGTTGATAAAGTTACAGTCCACACAAAATTATCCACACAGAACTGGGCTGAACCAGAAATAAAATTTCAAAATAATCTTCCAAATAAAGTGTATTTTCCCAACAAGAGTGCCTCATGTAAACATGATCTCAGAGCATCAAAACTAAAAGCTGTGAACCACCTGGCTGAACTCAGCTCTAGATAATTCCCATCAATATGATTTTTTGCTATTCCAATGACTTATGAACTTGTGCAAAGTTTCTTCAAGCCCATGTTCGTTCAGAAATTTAAGCCTGAGTTTTAGTGTTTTCACTTTCAGAAGTCTCCTCCTGCAAATTCAGAGCTAAACCAAATCCACCAGCTGAATCTCATCTGTTTATGTATTTATTTATGTATATGTATCATTTATTTAATTATTATCCTAGAATATAAATGGCATGAAATCCCCTGCCTGCTACTAGATTTCATTAAACAGCATCTGCTTGATTCAGGCTTACTGAAGAATTTCTTAGGCTTGTGTTCTATCCTTCCTCAGTTCATTGCAGAAGTGGCCAAAGGCCAGTTTTTTCTTTCTTTTCTCCATTTTCTCTCACCAGCCTCATAGCAGCACATTGCAGTGAATTTGAAGTGTCTCCCTCTGCCCATGCTCATGAGCATGCTCATGAAGGTTTTGGCTGCTCCTGAAGAAAATTCTGATTTGGCACAGCTTCAATCTCTACTTTTAAACACAAACACTATCTTCCTTGCCTTGGCACTCTCCTTGTTTTTTCTGTCAGCCTTTTCCCCTCCCTTCCTCCTTCCTATGTCTGCCTTCCCCCTATCTCTCACTCAACTCCTCAGCAAATAAAGCTAACACTCTCAGAAATATCCATGTTTATACAGTGATTGTCTTAGCTTAGAGCAGTGCTACTGGGCAACATCATAAATAAAACACTGTTACGGGGCACTGTTAGACAATCCATATCTCACTCTTTCTTAAACTTGTATGCGTTTCTCTCATTTGGAAAATTGTTTTTACTCCTTGTCAATGTTTCCAGCTGTTCTAATTTTGTAGGTTTGGAATTATGCTGCTTAAGGCTTTGCATCACTATTACAATGATTTTAGGGAAACTACAATTCAAAACTGAGCACTGCAATTTCCAGCCTTATCAATACTTGATTAAGTACTTCTGTATGATCTAAAATTTTCTATGGTAACTAGGTGCTCAGAAGAAACATCTGTATCAACATCAGGAACATCTGTGCAGACAGACCAGGAGCTGCTGAATGATACTTGAGGCAGCTCCACTCTCAACGTGGAGCATTCTACAACATGTGCCCAAGCTCTCAAGGAGCTCTGGATGCAGCTCTGGCATCTGGGTATTAATGAAGAGGATCAAATGATGCAACAGAATTTTGCCAACCTGTAACACAAAAGTCCTGATGAAATGAATGAAATGTAAGAAATTCCCATTTTTGACACAGTCTGTCATTTGTTAAGAAAGTTATGCTGTTTAAAATGTTATGCCAGTTGTAACCTGTCTGTTAAGAAAGTTACGCTGTTTGTACCAAAATTTGTACCCTCAAAACCTTATTCCAAGTTGTATATCCCATCTAAAACCCCGGGATCCCTTCCCCTCCCGTCGGGCTAGGCTGTCCCCATTCCCCGCCGGCTCCTCGAACTGCTGGCCCCACCTAATAAGAAAATCCAAGGACTTCCATTGTGCACTGCTCCAAAACCGAAGTGCAGTTGCCGGCAAGCGGACCCAAAAGCCGCGACCCAGCACAAAATCCAGATAAAAGAGAAACACTACAACACCGAGAAGACCCTCAGCTACCTAGAGACCAAATTCTGCTTCTGCCCCCTCGCCATGACCACAAAGAGACTGGGAAGAAGTGACGCCCCTAGACCACACGAGCCCAGTTGAGTTCCTGGGGATTCCCGCGAGGCCGGAACTCCCGACTCTGCTGCGGCGAGAGCAGAAGGTCCGACTGACACCTGATCCTCAGCGGCGACAGAAGCGAGAACGGCGACAGGAGCAGCGATGGCACAGGCGACCCCTCGAGTTCCCCTTGAAAGAGCGGACTAATAAAGGCTTTTCAAAGGAGCAGGTCTCCTGGCCCATTTATAACACTGACACAAGGAGGCTGTTTCACACCTTCCCAGTCTTTCTTAAGTATACACGACCATGCATGGTTAAGCCTCACATAGTGAAAGAGAAATACTTGTGTAAAGAATCCTTGCCTGGTAAAATTAAGGCTGGGAGAAACTGCTGCTGTGAGGGTTTCTGTGGTAATTTTGCAATTGATATCAATTGCATGGGGATTTTCTTCTTTGGTTAAGATAAATGAGGCCTGTGGAAAGTTCTCTGAAGGTGACAGACATTTTATGGACAAAATAGAACTTGCAGACCGTATTTGGTCTTTTCAAATATTTTTCTGACATGCACACTAATTAACTAGATTAAACTGCATTAAAAATAAATCTGCTTGTGTACATACTAATGTAACTTTTTAAATAGAGTATTACCACATATTAAATTACAAATATATCCTTCTTGTGTTGTTTTGGGTTTTTTTCGTCAAGGGCTACATCTAATATTTATGATGGCTTCTTTCATTTGCATTTGTATTTTGTGCCTTTCACAGGAGCAACTGATTAGCATTCATTGTGATTTATGTGCAAAGGGAAGCATATTCATATTAAGCATATAATGAGAGACCTGGAACATTAGTTTACATTTTTCTGGCAATCACAGTGGCTTTGGCAACAGATTTTAGATGACCTTGACATCCACATCTAAAACACATGCAATAACCAGTCTCAGCCTTCACCCAACCGTTGATCTTTTAAAACAGTGAATATAAGATAAAGATCTGTTGTGGTTCTCTTCTCTATAACATTTCATAAATAGGTCAGTTTTAGCGTGTTTATATAAATTGATTCCCCTTCTGGGAATGCTTGGCTGTGATAAACAGTTCTTTCCAATTAGTTTAGGTTTTTGGGATTTTTTTTTTAATAGTTAGGGATTACTATTACAGCTAAAAATATTTTAAATGTAAATATCTGCTAAGTCAAGAATTTTTTTTCTGTCTGTTCATGAAAGATGAACTGCAAATGCCTGCTCCTGTTCACTTTAAATTCAGTATTTCAGTCTCTTTGCATGTGGACATCACTTTTTTGACAATACACAGCAAAAGGAAGATCTAGCGGGGACCACAGTACCCACTACCATGAGCCATTTTAGCCATAGGGAAGGAATTATTTAGGTCCATGAGACCTCTTTGGGTTTTAATCCCTGACTTTAACAGACATCCACAGGATCAACTATGTTTTGTCATATTTACTTTAGAAGTCATTCTGTTGGCTTACAGACTTGTACATTCCTTTAGAGGCCAGCCATCCTCTTAATTCTCATTAACAACCCATTTTATTTAATTTTGTTGTCAAGACCATTTCTAGAAACAACATGCATGGAAAGTCATGTCAATTGGTGAATAGTCATCCGAGAACCTCCATCAGCAATGAGTGGCACAAAATGAATCAGATGTAAGAAATGGTAAGAAATCATCACACAGGACAAGTGGACTTCTAGGCCTTCAGCCATTATTTCTCATCTTGATGATCATATCTTTCTTCAGAATACTTAACAGAAAGATGGTGACAAACCTCGTGCCTTGACTCCTACTTTATCATATCACTGAAGCTTAAGAGAGACAGAGGCTCTGAGTGAGTCCAGCTCTGCAGCTCAGTTTGTGGTAGGTTGGATCTGACAGCAGATGGAATCCCTGAGACATGTCAATTTAATTTTAGGTTGTGTGTCTAATGCACATGTTGCCAATTACAGTGGTGTATGATGTCTTTCTAGAGTGGAGGTCTTTCTCTCTCCCACTGGGTGAACATGCTATGGATAAATTTGGTAAAAGGGTTTTTTGTTGTTGTTGTTGTTGTTTTTTTAATCTGGGCTCAGTCATGTTCTAAAAGCCCACATCAATAGGGGAAGATCATTCAAAGATTATTTCTGACTCTCTAGAAACAAGAGATGCCTCTCCCCCTACTCTCTTATCCAGTCTCTTAGCAGTTACTGCATTAAAACTCCCAGAAACAGGGCAAAACATCCAGATTTCAGATGGACTTCAGAGTTCATGTGGTTGTACATTTTCGATCAAGCCAGGAACTTCAAACATAACTTGCTAGTGCCCCAAGACCACACATAGGAGGAAACAAAAATCCCAAAATGGGCTCCCAAAGGAGGGTTCAGACCCAGACTGGAGATTGGTGCTGTCTAGCTTCTCGGTGGAGAAAAATGCAGAAGAGACAGGAAACTAATATTGGTGTCCAAGTCAATCTACTGTTAAATGCAGGACAGCTTCTGACAGCAGTTTTCCTGGGAAGGAGGAGGAAGAGGTGATGTTTCCCTAATCCAAGTTCTCTAGCCCTTGGGAGCAATGAAAGGAAGTTCTGCTCAGCAGAGTGAGGCAAATCCTTTGCAAGAGAAACTGTAGTGATTATTAAACTCCTGGGTAATTTGTTAATTGAGCAAATATCATACCTATTCCTGGTTTTATGTTCTCTATCCTAAAAATTCTTTGCCTGTTTTCCTCTCTATCCCATCACCTCTGGAAGCCTCCACTCCCGTTCACTGCATTGGCCTGGCTCCACAATCACACCAAACCATCACAGACAGTATTCCAAAGGAAACTTCCACCAGACTTCCTTTTAGCAGGGGGCTATAAAAAACATTGCTCTTCTTCCTAAGGAATATATTCATTATACAACATCCACAACTCCCATTTTTAAACTTTGTCCTACAGACATCACAAAAGGTTGAAATTGTTGCATCCTTAAGGATTTTAACGGAATGTGAGATGATTTTGCTGCATAAACAAAATTTAAGTGTTCGTTTTAACTGTGTATTCGTAAGTCTCAGAGTCAAGAGACCTATCCCTGACCCACTCCACAGGCTGGCACCTTTGTAGCTTCAGAAGCATGTTATCCAAAAAGCTAACAGCCATGAGCAGTTTGGATGTTACCCTTAAGACAACACAGGACATTGAAGCTGGGCTTCCTAGAGCTCAAACCTACCATTCGACCTTTGCAATAACAAGAAATAATAAACTTATATGTGCAACATATAACACACACTTGCCAGCCTACACAGACATCGTGTCTACAGAACACCTATAAAAAATTAGGTAGAACAACTTGTATTTGCATATAATGTAGATGAAAATGTCAAAATATTTAGGTATTTTATCCTCCTTTTCAAACTGATTTTTGCAACAAAAGCCTGGGTCAAAAATAGGTTCTGAGACAATCCAGCTTGACTGTAAACCCTTCAGCATGATCATGAATTCTGCTTCTGAATACATGGATATTTGTTTGACCCTGGTAAGACACTACCTTGTGTCTGGAACTAGAAAGAAAGAAAGAAAAAAAAAAAAGAAAAAAAGAAAAAAGAAAAAAAAAAAGACATCTGGCTTCTTATTCACTGATATGAAGGGAACAACCAACCACCATCCAGCTACCATGAGTACAATAAGTTAAGCTTCACCTCTGTTGCAAATTCTAACTCTAAACACTACTGTTTCTCCTGCCAAATGACCCCTTTCTACAAGTTCCCAAGTTTCACAAGAAAAAGGGCAAGACGCAAACTGTGTTCAAGTCCAACTTGAATCTGACCCAGTTGGAATAAGAGAAGAGAATAAACTGCCACCCACACACAGTTTTCAAGCAGGAAATAAAATTCAATTGTTTTATTTATGTATATTTATTTCTTTATAAGTATCTGCATTGTCTATTACCAGAGAACGGTTGTCTGGGTGTTAGGCTGGGGAAAACACTACAATTCATTTTGTATAGAAATGTCCTTTTGGTGTTTTCATTAATTAATATCCTCAAGCCACAATTTCCATGAACTTTGCTGGCATAATGGACTCAGACATCAGCTTTAAAGGAGTCATATATGAGTATTTGTGGGACCCAGAACAGCAAAAATATTAATTGGAAATATTACTTACACATATAATCAGGAAAAAGGAATATTGCCAGGCAGCCAGTCCAGCCAGGGACAGTTTGAAAAGCAAATACTGGCTATGCACACACAATTTATGTAGCAAAGATCATTTGGACAATATAAACACTAAAATACTCTAATATAGTAAATATTTGTTCATTAATTTGACTAATTTTATATTATTCTTTAAACAAATGTTCTGAAGATATTTTCATTTTCTCTACTTTGGTCAAGCTTCTGTTACAGATTGCTTTATCTAAGTTATGGACTTAAACACAAAGCCACATACTATGTAGGTTCATATGCTGTGCATATAGAAGCACTAGTGCTAAGTAAAAAGAGTAGCTGCTTTGATTAAAGTTTTCCATTCATTTTCTATTTCATCCTAGATCACAGATGTTGTTGATTTTGGTATCTCTTCAAGATATGTTATCTAAAACATTGACTTCACGTGAGTGGACATGGGACTTTTGAGTTGTCACTGTGGACTGTTTTCATGACAAAGAGGTTAAAACAAACTGGAAAAAGTTCTCAAATTTAAATATTATTAGGTAGTCTATACTACAAAGTGATCAAATAAACCTTTGGCACAACCAACTCACAATTATAAAGCCAACGCCCATTTTCAAGCAAATTTCCCTTTGGCAGATCAATCTTCAATTCACATCAGCAGAAAAGGTGGAAGAGTTAAACCTAAGATTACCTTCCTTAAGTAGCTTGTCAACATTTTAAGGGATTGATTCTTCCCAAGATCCAAAAAGTCTTGAAACTTTCCCTGAAATAGTTGAGAAAAGCTGTAAACTCTACCATAAACTCTACCATCTAGACAAGAAGTTCCCCACAGGTCAAAAACGATACATGAAAGCAGCCAAGGAGCCATGCATGTGCCTATTCATATATGCATGTTCAGACAGGAATTACTGCCCTCAGCTCTGCCAAATTCAAGAGTTGTACATATTCTCAACAGGATTTGGTAGCTCTTGCTTCTGAGAGCAGCAACACAAAAAACACCCCAAAGATGGATACATACTATTTTGGAAATTGAGAGCCAGACTTAGCATGTCTTGATTACCTTTCAGTATCCACTTTATTATTTTTTCAATCAAAAGTTATATGCAGGTTATATATAGGTTATGAATTCAGGATGTGTTGTTTTAAAAGTCCTTTTATTTTTTGCCTATAAAACTAGGCAAAAGAACCACTACAGTATTCTAGATAGTGTTGAAATATCTCCATAAAGTGAATAATTTTACCCTAAATATATTTAAGCTATATTTCTGCCTGTTTATTTTTTAATTTATGTGATGTGTTTTTTGTTTATATAAATATGCTAATTTTTCTTGCAAATGTGTTTCAATACTTGAACTTTTTGTAATGAGTTCACTTTCAATCTGTTATGTAAAAATTTTACCTTCATTCCAAGAAGCTATTCTACAATTAGTTTTTGAATCCAGATCAGGAAAGCAGCCTTTTTAAGGACTAAACTGATTTATAGCTTTATTAAGTAAAATGCATTTATTTGCATTCTTTCTTTGTTTTGTATCTTGACAGCAAAAAATAAAAATAAGGGGGAACACAGAATTCCTCATGGAGATCTCCACCCACCACGTGAGAAGTAAAATACTATTTATGTGAAGCACTATTATCAGTTTTAGGTCCACTGAAATATTTGATAACCAGTTTAACTGTTAATAAACTTTCCTTCCACAAAGAGATAGCACACGGAGAAAGCAGCATCCCAGGACTTGCTTTAGATTTGACAATGCTTAGCTATTGAAGTTTACTGAAGAGTACAAGCAAATACATCAGTATTGCAATGAGAGCCTGATACAAAACATCTCAGGCTGACCTCCTAGTCTTTTATCAGCATAAAATCTAACTGTAGAAACTTAAAATACAATTTACATGACTTCTCTTACCTTGGCTAGAAATGGGCTAATTCATTTTCTGTGGTGCTGCAGCTTGCTTTCTCCATAGCTGTGCTTTCATTTCAGCAGTTCCTACGTTGACTCATAGAGTTCAGCATCTGAATTAGTATTAGAGCCAAAGACAGAGTTGTTGTGCCACAGCTTCTTCTGCAAAGCAGCAAATAATGCTGAATGGCTGGACATTTTAACATTAGTGAATCTATGGCATTCATTTATAACAAGACTGTGCTGCTGACCTAGTTTGCTTGTTAAATTAATGGATCTTGGAGAAACTAAAAAGAAAATCCTAGAGGGGTTTCATTTCTGTGCCTACTTGATTGGATCAGTAATTCCTTTTATTTTCATTTCTTTTCTCCTGGCTGTATAACCAGATGAATTTGTTTTAGATTATTTTCCTATTAACTAAAATTTCCCAGAGGTTCCTGGTATTTGCATTCAGCTTTCAGTAGCAGATACAGCATTGCACTGAATACACCATCTACTGAAACAATGAAGTTGTAAAGAAATCAGACACATGTTCCTTACAGATGTTTGACCTAAAGCATATTGGAGTTGCCAAATCCACCTTTGGGTCACACTCTTCTCCATCTGGAGAACTACAAACACTGGTTCAAACGCAAGGAGCGATTTATAAACCGGGTACCCTACTGAAACTAACAATCATGAATTTAAGTTCCAAAATCAATGCTGCAAGTGCTAAACACTTGCAGCCAACAAAGACTTTTGTTGGGACTTTCTGGCACTTTGTGTCTCTGAAAATTGGGACATCATGGATTTGGAAGTTTGGCTTTGGAATACTGACTTTCAAATCCCCGTTCACACCTCCAGGTTTAGTCAAGCCTCTCTTGATCTTTTTCTTCTATATTGTCCACAGTGGCAAGAATTGGTCTGAGAAATATGCCAGAGCCAGACAGACTTTACCCATCATTTCTGCTTCTTTGTTTGGCCATGGAATTGCCCAGAAGAGGGGCTTGTTCTCTCATTCACCAATCAGTCCCTTCTGATGCATCTCATTGATCTCACAGGCGTGTCAGCAGTAACGAGAGCTTTGTACTTATGATCAGCTTTATCTGTGTTCATTCTACTTTTGCAAGATTGCTATTGAAGGGAACCTAGTAAGTCTCCTGCATCCCAAGAGAACAGGGCAGTATGTTCCATCCATCCAGGGATAAAATGCCTATTTTATAAAAATCATAACTGTATAATAGTTATGTCTCCCAAACTTAGAAGAAAATAAATTCCCACCTGGTTAGGAATTCAAGACATCAGTAAACAAGACAAAAAGTCTTAAGCTATGTTTAAGACGTAAATTCTGTGCCAGAGGAAAAGAGAAGAGGGCTTCTTGGATCACAGATCTTCTGAGTAAAAGGGAGCAAGCACTGAGTCCTTCTTGCTGACTGTTTTATACTGAGTGAAATCTTTGCAGGAACTTCATGCTGTTTGCATAATGTGATAATCAAGCTGATACCAGTTCAGTGGAAAGGTTGCGTTCCAAAATATTAACATCTCCATCTGATTTCCCCTTCTATTCTCTCCAGTGGAGGGAATTACTTTTATTACCCTTCGTGTAGTTTATATGCTTGATTGAGAACATTGAAAAGCTAAGGAAACTGAGCCATTCATTTAAATATTGAGGTGCGGGAAAAAGGGAGTTTGATGGAAACACTGTGTCTCTGAATTTTCTTCCTTCCCCATTTTGAAAATCTAGTTTTCATTTTTGCAGCACTTTGAAATAGACTTATTAATCCATTGAGGGAAATAAACAGCTGGAAGTAAACATTTCCCAACTGCTGGAGAGACACTAACTGTTTCCTAAGCCACATCCAAGTGGTCACCAAATAAAAGCATAAGGGAAAACCAATTCTTGGCCTGAATCTAAGTCTGTGCTAATGAAGAAATCAACAGTAGAGGGCTGGGTGAGTCATTCTTCTTTAAGGATCATCAAAGATCCAGCTTCTTAATTATTTATTGGTTACTAAGACCAGCAGCCAGCACTGTGCTCAGAGTTGTTCAGGGCAGCCTTCACCACAGAGTCTAAATTTGGCATACCAGCAGTATCCAGCAACTCCCTGGATGTTCAGTAGACAACCAGCAATGCGCTTGAGGGGTGGTGAAAGCAGAAATATTTTTAAAGTGTTAGAAAAGTTGTTTTCCAAGTGAAGTGTGTTTTAAGGAAGAACACAAAAATAAGTACACAATAGGCACCAAAAGAATTAACTGACAGTTCAAAGGGAAGTCATGGAAAGTGGCACATTCTTGATGGTCTGTGATTTCTCCTTCTGACACAGATGATGTTATTTCTCACATCCCTTTCAAGATCACTTATATAAACCCAGTTTCACATGTGCAAAGAGATAGGGAAAAGAGTGTGCCAGCCTGTAGCCAATATAGTTTTACTCATAACACAGAATTTCCCATACAAAGTGAAAAAAAAAAATCTTGGGAAAAAATAAAGAATTTTGCTGAAGTTCAGATCAAACAATTCCAAAACAAAAATAAAAGTGTGTAACTATCTGTCCTATCACCATGCTCAGTTACAATGAAATGCAACTCACAAGAAAAAAATATCCTTAAGCCCTCATGACAACATGGTCAGCTACAGCACCTTCAAGTATATGCCAGCGAGACCAGCTAAACATCAGACTAGAAGAAGTACCAGCATGAGGCTGCAGGTGCTCTCTGCATGCAGCAGAGACATCCAGGAAGGAGGAAAACCTGCAGAACAGAGGTGGCTGTGCCTGAAACACTGAAGTGCCCTCAGCAGACTGTGCAAGTTTGGGAAGAAACATAAGGAATTATTATTCTTGAGGTTTGAGTTTGACCAATATGAGATGGAAGAGCCTGAAAGAGACTTTTCCTGGGCAGAGGAATAGTCCCACAGCCCTGTACAGATCCTGCTTTGTTCTCTGACATGCAGTGCAGTCCCCCCTCTAGACGTGTGTCTGACCAACGTCGAGGGCTATGGCAGGTGAGGAGGGACAACAGGATTGGGAACACACTCATCAATGTGGAGCTATTCCCAAAGGGTACTGTTTAGCACACAGATCCCTCCTTCATCATATAACTTTAGATGAGATCTGTTTTTACCTATTTTTATATTTCCTTACTGGGTAGTTTTATCCTCTCTTCTCTGAAAATATACCTGAGACTTTTTATTTTTTAGCCGAGTACTGAACTCCTGGAAAATGAATAGATAAATAGCAAGCCTCAAAGGATTTCCAAGATGTATATAAACTGAAATATCTTTGCATAAGTTGGAGGAAAGCCATGTTGTGTCTGGACAATCCTTGAAAAGATTAAAAAAAGTTGTTAGCTAGATTAATCATTCACTCATAAAATGTGATTTGAGCAACTCCAGTTTGAAACCAAAAGGTCAGAAAGAAAAAAGGTATTGTGATGAGAGAAGGCTGGAAATTATGAGATTATTTGAAACAAGTGAAGAAAACAAGAGTGTGAAGAGATTAATTTATTCAGAGACTTGGAAAAATAAATATTTGTAGTGAATTTCATTCACTAACTTGAGCTTGATGAAGAAGACCAGAGGGTAGAAAAAAAAAAAAAAAAAAAAGCCAGAATGAAATAGAGTCATCAAGTCCAGTGATGTGACAAATAAAAATAAAGTTTTAGCAGCATGCAGGCAAATTAAAATAGAGCTGAATAAAAGGCAGAAACACATATTGACACGGGCAGGACAAGAATTCTATCAACAATGAGGAAGAAAAAAGATGAGAGAAAGAAGTATTAGAAACATGAATAAAAAAAAGAAAAAACAGCAATATTATCTGAGAAATAAAAATTGAAGAAGGAAAAAAAGAAAAACTGAGTATCAAATCTCTAGTACAAGTTGGTATATCCTTTTGAAAAGTTGGTAACAATTTCTTTTTCTCTCTCTCCCAAATGGCATACATTTGACTAATAGGGACAGAAGACTTTGGTAAATTAAAACTTGGGAAAATAAAAAATAGACAAAAAAGTGATAGTTAGTCTCAATAGTATGGATTTTATGGCTTTAGCAAAACCATTACTAGGTTCACAACTTCAGTTGTAAAACTAGAATAGCTCCATTTGTTTCAGTCAAGTCAAGTTGCTGCAGAAGAGATGAACAAGCCATAAAGTTAGATTTCATTATTATACACATATAATGTAATAATATTGAAAATTGAATGTGACTTCCAACACTCAAAGATCTAGTAAAGACAGAAGGCACATTAGAAATCAGGAAAAGAGGCATGACATTCATCCCATGGGAAACAGTTGAGGTCATTCATATGACCAGAACACATGTTCTTCTACTCAGACTTAGCAATACAGTTCTCTAGATGTTCACATTGACTTCTTCCTTAGAAGATGCAATAAGAAAACAGAATGAACTGACCTTGCAAATAATTTATCTGATTAGTGGTGACAAACTCTGTGGACAAACTTCTGGTAATCACAGACACTGATCAAATTTTTGGTTTATTTCTCAATAGCCACTGAGTCAGGAACTACAATGCTATTATAAACTTTTTGTATATGTTAGATGCAATGTCAGACTGCAGCTAAAACACGGGAGTAAAGTATAGGGGGAGTCAGCACCAGCAGCCAAGTCACAGGTGGAGGACAGAATGCCGCTTTTAGTGATCTACCACATTCTCATCAGGTGTAACTGGTAGTGCAGTTACAGCCCCAGAGAGCAGCACAGAGGGAGATGTGAACTGGAAGCAGACACGTTTGAGAAGACAGGGACCCTGGAACAGGGTCTGATGAAGGGCAGAGGGAGCAGCCCCACCACAGCCCAGTGCTGAAGCCACTGCTTTGCTCACAGGGCTCCTGCTGGTGCTCCAGGAGGGCGCTGCCCTCTGTCAGGGAAACGAGTCTGCTGGAGATCAGTGGCACCTGCACTGAGCCTGTGGACAAGTGCAGAGTGCCATCAAAAGCTGGAAACATTTTATAGTAGCTAGGCTGCTGTTTCTTTGAAGTTCAGCTGGATGCTGAGAACATTTCAGCTGCTCCCTGAGTTTAAGTAAGGTAAACTTGACTGTACAAAACAAATCAATGGCTTTGCTTGTGTCTCTCAGAATGAGAAGTGATTCTTCCAAGGAAAGGGAAGCTTCCTTCAATGCTGCAGCTCTCTGAGAAGTTAAATATGCATGTGGCCAAACTTGGTCCTTGTAAAACCCAATCTACTTCATTCAAAAAACTCCTGTAAAGATGACTGATGTCATTGGAGTTCCACCAGGGATGAATTTGGCCCATGCCATTCCTCCTGTGTAGTCACTGGATAGGAATGCAGAGAAGAAAAGCATACTGGGCTCTAGGACTTCATCTCTCAACAAAACTGCCAGGGCTGGAAAAGAATTACACGTGAATATAAATTTGTCATGCACACTCCATTAGATCACCCAGATCAGTCCCTGCTTTCAGTTGCCCTCGTACGAATTGGAGTTTCTCCTTTCACTGCTGAGGGTTGAGCAGGGGTTTCTACATGAGTGTGCCAAGTCTCCTGGAAGCAAAATCAGCTGCATTACCCCCAATTTACAGATGAAGAAACCAAAACAGGGAGCCGAAGTGATTTGCTTCAGTTTGCATGTGGTGACAGAGGTAGAAAAGGTATTGAAACTGCTTATGGCTCCTCGCCACCTGGGCCATGTATTCCTGTGATATATCTTTTTAATTTCCCTCTCCTTTCCCCATCTCCCTTCTCCCCTGCCCCCAACCCCATCCACATTGTCTCTAGCCACACAACTGGGAAGCTGGGATTAATCCATCCCTAGGGAAACTGGGATTAATATACAACTCATGCGGAACCTTTAAAAAACCCAATGATTTGTGGTCCTCTTTTCAGAGGCACATGCAATCCACAGCTGAAAAGTAACTATTTGCTGTTCCACTGCACATTCTGAGAGAGGCTTTTGCTCTGTTTCACGAATGTACACTGAAGACCCCATCTGACAGGATTTCTTCCTGCATCCAACAAAAAAATAGGCTTAGTAGGCTGTGCAGAATCAGGCTCTTGCAGAGTACTAACAGTTTATGGGAAGGAAAAGAATGACTGGAATGCAAAGGGGGGGAAGAGAGCAAGAGATGTGCCAACACATCTTTATGTTTTCCTTCTGTAACTGGAAATAGTTAAAAAAGAATTAAAAGAAAAAAAATCTGTGTTTCCCTTACAAATCTTGCAGGAAGAGGCAACTAGAGTCAGGTGCTTGGTTTTTTACTCCTGCAAACTCCCATTTAGTGATGTTTTTATGATGAAAATGCAAAATTTAAAGCAACTGTGAAAACAGAATCAGCCCTCGATTGGCAGACAGAGGCCTAAGTAAGTTTTATTCACTGCATGAATGTCAGATTAAAACACATGCAAAGATAGAAAAGAAAGAGGGAAGGCAATTAATCATTTAAATTGTGATCCTGATTAAAAAGGCACATTTACCATCTAATTCCTTTCATTTATTTTGGGGTTTAGTACAACTTATCTCTTCTGACTGTCATGATTTCATCTCTGCTTTGCTTTCCTTGGAATCGCTGGACTGATACTGCCTAGCAAATCTCAAAACACTGGAGGGAAAAGGCGCACTGTTCCCCCATGCAGCTGGGAGCACGACCAGATAGATAGCCTTTGTTAGCACCGGGGCAAAAGTGGCCTTCTGGGAGGAGGAAATACACACACAACCGAGTGTAGTACAAGTGACAGTAAGAGGCTGTATGTGCATCCTGTGCTCAGCATGCCCATGTAGTTTTAATACATCTGTATTTCTAATTATGTCAGTTCTGGGGGGTTTTATTGTTTGGTTTTTGGGGCTTTGGTTTTTTGGTTGGCTGCTTGGTTTTTGTTTGGTTGCAATTTTTTTTCTTTCTTTCTTTCTTTTTAATTGCACATAAAAATGCAGGTCCCAAGAAATTCTTGGCAGTCAGATCACCAAGCTTCAGCTTTTCAAATGAAACCTTTCTCGTGCCCAAGTGGGAGGAGTGGTTTCTCCACCTTTGCGACCCCGCAGCTCTAATGGTTCCCAGGAACCAGTTACTGACACGGTTTCTTACCTTGCCACGGGTGTTTCAGTGTCCCGGTGTTAAGGAGACCGTGGAGCGACCGTGGGAAAGCCTCGGTGGAGCGACCTTAGTCCCTTCCTCCCTCCCTGTGGACCCGACTCGGATTTCTGTCTCGTAGTAACAGCAAACCTGGTTCCAAGCGACAATCCCTCTACTTTCTCGCTCGGCGACAGGATCCCGGATGCATCCTTGCTCCCTTGGTGCCAGGGGCGGCACAAGAGGGACGGGGAAGTTGATCGGGGATTTTCTCTCTGATTCTCCGTTTAGAAGGGCACGGAGGAGGATGAATCACCCAGCCTCCAGGCTGCCCCTTAAGGCCGTGTCGGTGCTCGGGGCTGCTGGTCGGCCCTCGGCGGGGTGCGGTGCCCCTGGCAGCCGGGGGCGGCTGGCGCGTCCCATGGAGCGCTCGGGGCAGCGACCCACGCCGGGGAAACGCCGCCGCTCCTGCGGGGCTTGTGCAAGGCAATCCCTCCAAACCCTACGGAGGACCGCGGAGGGGCGCGGGAGAGGGAGGACACCTTCAAATGGCCTCCGAGAAAAGCTGCCGAGCAAACACCCCGGCCCGTCTCGGCCGCGTGGGGCCAGCGCCGGGAAGGGATGGATGGATGGAGGGATGGATGGATGCTCCTCGCTCCAGACCGGCTCCGCGCATGAGATGCCGGCGGAGCGGCGCGCAGGGCTCCGCGCTCGTCCCGCCCTCCTCCCTCGCAGGGCCAGCCCCGGCTGCCTGCAGGTTACCGCGGACTTCAGCCCGCACCCCTCACTTGCTGCTTTTCCAAATGACAAAAACCAAAAGTCTTCACGCGGCGTGGGAAGAGATTGGCGGGTGGGGAGCGAAGCCAAAGCAAGCCTGCTTCAAACTCTGCCCGCGCTCCCAGCCCCCGGAGCTGGATGCAGGCACAGGAGGCACATCGCATCCCGAGCTCCCCGAGGGCCACTCCACGGTGGAGGTGGGTCCGCAGCTCGTCCTGCAAGTGCCTTTTCATTAGTTACGGTGCGCTGGAATGGGTATCCACGAAATAAGAGGGGGAGAGGGGTTTCTTCCCGCTCCCCTTACATTAAATGAGTTACAACCGCACCTTTTTTCCTGCCCTTGACAGGATTCTTTGACCAAATAAAGAAATAATTGCTAAAAGCAGCAGAGGCGAAGGGGAAAGGAGCCGCGCTGGACCGAGCGGCTGGCGTCGATGAGTTCCGCGCCGCGGCCGCGCAGGAGCCGCTGGGCAGCTCCGAGGTCACCTCTGCCGCATCGCTAATCTGCAAAAGAAGACGCTTCTCTTATCGCGGGGGCACTGACTTGTGACGGGAGGAGGAAGGTTTAGGGTTTGCCGAGAGGACGAGAAAGGACGGCGGCCAGAGGCGCTTCAAAGGCTCGAGCAGATGCCCCAGCACTGAGCTCTCTCCCCCGTCTCGATCCAAGGAGGTTTTGCAGTGGAATAAACATCTCTGATCTAAGACAGCTGCCGGGAATCAAAGGCCGCCCCAATCAGCGCGGAACCGGCCGAAGATGTGACGGGAAAATGCCCGCTCCTGACAAACGCAGGAATGGGGGTGCGAAGGCGTCTCTCCCCGCAGCGCCTCCAGGCTCCGAGAGCAGCGACAGTTCACCCATTACTCATCTGATTTGTTTTATAACACTTCTGACACCTAATCTTATCAGCTAATACCCACGATTTAGTTACCCAAGACAGGTTTTTTTTTTTTTCTCACTAGCAGTAAAATTATTTGACTCTCCGCAGATGTTTACTTTTGTCAGCCTTAAGGAAAAAAAAAAAAATGCGGGGGGGTGAAGAAAAGGAAAATTAGGAAGGGGAAAACTAATGCGCAGAAAAAAGATCCAGACTTTCTTTCCAAAATTGATAGAAACAGCGACCGAGGAAATAAAAACTTAACTAAGAAAAAAAAAAAAAAAAAAAAAAATACTGATAGAGTTTACCAGGGAAGAGATCAGAAACCAAAAGAACGCATAAGTAGTCCATGAAGACTTGCCTGTAAAATAACAATTTATTTTAATACTTAAAAACCACACACAATCCAGTGATAAATGTCAATTACCAATAATCAGCATAAAGTGCCAAACAGCCATACAACTTTTTTTTTTTTTTTTTAATAAACAGAACTTATTGGAATGTCTCTTAATTTGAATACACTGTTCAGAAAGCCAGCATTTAAAAAAATATGCTCTCAACTTGAGATTTGTTCTCTCACACCAGGACACACGAAGACTTTAAGTACCACTAAAACCACGTTGTGCATACCATCAGTTTGACGTATTGCCATCTTTCTTTCCTCTGGGTTTTTTAAATAAGTCCAGAAGTTACAAACCTCCTCACAGCACACTAGACCACAAGGTAATAAAAAAGGTCTCCATGTCCCATGAACACTGATCTGTCCCAACACCAGGAACCCGTGGGTCTGAGGTCTGGACGTATTTTCTAACACATGATAGGACTCCTCACGTGAGAGACTTAGGTCATTTCCAAACATCAATTTTCTTCTCCTTTTCTGAAAACAAACTAGAAAATAAGATTTGCAAGTTGCCCCTCTCCTTGTCTTAATGGTGCTGTGATGAGAAACCACCGTTTCAGTTCTTAATCGTCTTCTGGAATTCTTTGTATTTCCTGAAGTGTAAAAATAAGAAGCTTTATACAGTCAAAAAAAAAAAGTATAAAATAAAGAGTTTGGATTTTCTTAAGTAATACTTTTGGAAGATACGATTTTGGTTTGGTTTTTTGGGGGTATTTTTGGGTGCAGGGGTTGGTCGGGGGTGTCTTGTGGGGTTTTGTTTGGTTTTAAAGAGATTCCTGTTCAACACGTGAGCACCACCTTTTGGCATAAAGTTTATCAAAGCCACACAAGTCAGCTAGCACTCTCTGTATCATTCACGTATATTTTAAATGCATTACAATGTTTTCACCCACGATTTGGGAAGTTAACTGCTTGGATGGGGGATTGAAGGGGTGCAGATTTTGCCCTTTTTAAAGTAGAAACAAAAACAAAGCACAAAGTCCAGTGCTCCCATCCTGAAAGTTTTGTTTCTGCTCTAGTTTTGGTGTAAAGTCTGAAGGGGAGGAAAAGTTCATAGAAGTTGAAGATTCAACACTTGAGTTTGGCAGGTTTCAGTTCCTTTACTTGCGTGTGCAGTGTCTTGTGGACCGCTAGTGTTCTGGACTGGCAAAATCCTTTCCCGCATTCTTGACACTTAAAAGGCTTTTCTTTAGAATGGATATATCTAGAGAGAGAGAAACAATTGAGATGTCAGAAATACCTGCCCTGAACTCAGCAGTGAGCCACCTGAGGGAGAATATGCTGGAGATTTCTTACACCTACTGCTGAGATTAGGAGTACTGGAGTGCAGTTCTTGGGCAATTGTCTGTGTGTGTGTGTGCAAGAGAGGAATGCATGAGAGGGTTATAGGGTGCTTTCTTTCTTAGGGATAAAGAACTTCTCTCTTACTTTGGGGTCACCAGACTGTGTGTCTTCACAACACTTCTGAGCGATCAGAGGCAGAGCACACATGATGCAAATGGAGGGTGAAAACATCTGTAAAAGCTAAAAAAGGAGGTTGTGAAAGTTGCCTTTATGGAGCGAGTGAGGTATGTCTTCCACTGTAGGTTACCTGGGCTCTTCCACCAAGAGTGGGAAAGGAAAAATTAGAGGGAACACTCTTGGCTGGATGAGCAATTAACTTTTCTTGTAAAAATCTTGTGTGTAAAGGGGTAACTGGGAGAGTACAAATACACAAGGGAAAAAGAACAGGAAAAGAAAAATATTTACCTGTGATCCCTCAGGTGATCCTGTCTTCTGAAAGCCTTGTGGCAAATATCACATGTGTAGGGCCGTTCGTCGGTGTGGGTTCTTTCATGGATCAAAAGGTTGTAGGACTTGGTGAAGTGCCTGCCACAGAATTTACACACAAACTCCTTCTTGGTTTTGGACGGTAACCTTCCCCGTGTGGGTTTCTTTTCCGGAGAGAGTTTAGTCACCTCAAGCAGAGACCCCAGCCCTGCAGGTGAGCCCTGACTGTCTGCCTGTCCCAGTTTAGAGTGGTCCTCTTGTGTGGCAGCCACTGCTAAGTTGGCAAAGTCAAAGCGGGGTTTGGCTTTGAGGGTCATGTTGGCAGCTTCTTGCTTGGGCTGGATGACATGCGGGAAGAGCGGGAAGGTGGGCAGCTGGAACCGTGCGTCCACCAGGCTGGAGACGCTGGGCACTTTGGAGAAGGAGGAGCGGGGCAGATGCATGGCTGGGTAGCCCAGAGTCCACTGGTGCAGGTGCACGGCGTGCAGGGCACTGAAGCCGTAGAGGTTGGAGAGGTGGTCGGAGGGCACGGCGGGCAGCCCGTTGAATGCTTGCAGGAAGGAGTAGTTGGTCAGCTGGAGGGAAGGATGGATAGGCACTGGGGCCGGCAGGGTTTTACTTCCCATGGTGGCCACTCAGGAGGAGGATCTTGGGAACAGGGGAAGGAAATATCTGAAAAATAAAGATGGAGGGGGAAAGAGGGAGAGGTAGATTTACATGAAAACAAATGCACCTTACTTCACCCCTCATCAATATCCCTCTCTAAAGCCACAGGAGGAGGTTGCCTTGGAATTAGAGAGGCCTGACCAAGTCTTTACTGTGAGTGTGCCCCCAGATTCTTCCTCTCCCCATCTTTCTCTTGCACACAAATATTGTAGTGCATCCATAATCATTCACTTCCCAGCAGCATCACCTGCTTTGCAGACTTCCAGTGATCCTGTACACAGGGATAACTGAGATGCCCTTTGGCCCAAAAAGCTCAGTCATCTCCCAGTAATTTAAAATCCCTTCCTGGTGATTTTTAGAAAATAGTGAGATACTGCCCATTTCATCTGTCCACAGAAACTGTGTTTAGCCCTGACTCTTGAGGTGATGTGGGGAAGAGTGCAGAGCTTGCTGCCCCTGGGTTGCTCAGCCCCTGTGGTCTGACCCCAGCCAAGCCTCTGAGATGATGGAGGCACTTGGATGCTCAGAACTGCATATTGTCCCTCTTTCAAAAAAGAAAAAATATTTGGTGAAAAAAAACATGATGGGGAAAATACCAGCCAAAGCCCTCCCTCTTGTGTACTGCAAAAAGAAATAGGAAAATGCTGAATTTCAGTGACAAATCTGAAGTACCATTTGCTCTTCCCAGGGAGAAGTGCCTGGCTTCAAGCCCACATCCTAATCTAGGCAATTGCTTAATTAGAGCCCTTCAAAAGGCTAAAAGACAAGGACTGGTGAGACCCTTCCCATGGGGCACCCAGACAAGCAGCTGCGGGGCCTCAGCCCTTCCCTGGGCTGGGTGCCACTGCTTTGGTCTGTGTTCAGGGTCCTGCCAAGCCCCTAGCCTCTCTCCTGGGCCAGATCCCTACCCGTCTCACACCACAAGATGGAGGGGAAAATGCTACAAGGCAGCAGCATTGAGGCACATCTGGCCCAGTCTGAAAATTCAGCCCTGGCTGCTGTCAACCATTTGGCAGGAGATGCCTCCCGAGGGTTGTTGGTGGGGACACAGCTTCCTCCCTTTGTGGGTGTGAGAGAGCACCCATGGCTTTTGGAAACATCTCATCCCTGCAGCCCATAGAGCCTCCTTCTTACCCTACAGTCCTCAGCTTATACTCCCTTTCCCCTCAGTGAACTCTGGGATTTGCCTTCAGTATGCCTATTTTCTGCCAGAATCCGCACAGGTTTGCTGCAGGGTTCCCACAGGATCCACATAGGATCTTTATAAGATCCTGACAGTGTTCCTGCTGAGTCACGGCAAGTTCCCCCACAAGATCCCCACAGGGATCCTCGCAGTATTCAGATTAGAGTTCATCCCCAGGTGAATAGTAAAGGCCCTTGGGACAAATGGAGGCAGCAAAGTGCAGCAGAGCAGTAAGTGTCCCTCTGAGCTGGAAGACTGGGGGTGTAGAAACCGCCGGTGGAAGAGGTCTAAAGACCAGGGAAACAAATCTGATTTATATGTGTGCTGTTGCCTGGAAAGAGGAGCTGTGGCTGGGAGGGTGTGAGAGGGAGAAGCTTGCTCTGAGCAGCTCTGTACTCCAGGTCCACCTTTCACTCTGCTTTACATAAATCAGCAGCAGGAAGAGAGGCTCAAACCTTAGAGGAATTCCACTGCAATGACCCAGAATAAGAGATTGTGATATTTTTTGGTTTTCGGTTGGATACATTTCTGATAGTGACTGATTGAAAAATGCACACAATATATTCTTTAGTCTCCTCCCTTGCCTCTTTATTTCTCCCTACTTTTTTTTCAGGGCATGGGTTGGTTTTGTTTTTGGTTTTTTGGGGGGTTTTTTTGGGGTTTTTTTTTGTTTTTTTCTTTTTTGTTTTTTTGTGGGGTTTTTTTGGTGTTTGTTTGTTTTATGTTTTTTGGTGGGTTTTTTTTTTTTTTTTTTTTTTTTTTTTTTTTTTTTTGCTAAACTATTTCTAAATTATTTCTAAACTATTTAGGCCTGTTGAACCAACTAGACTGTTTTGTTGCTCTACTGGGGATATACTTTCATTGAGTTAGTGCTGCCTATACACTAAGCATGTGCTCATCACAGCACAAATGCCTCAGCTGGTGACCCCGAGGACAAAGTGCACAGAAAACACTCTTGTCCTCTGGTCCGAGTACCTGAAAATGTCTGTTTCTGTCTGTCTCAATGGCTCCGGGTCTGTTTCCCTCTCTAGGTAGCTCTAGATCTCTCAAACATGAAACAGGCTATTGCAAATGAAGTTTATCCATCCTTCTTTCTTTGTATTCTTAGAAAACACTTAACATGGAATATATAAGTGGAAATCTGCTATGTCAATCTGGGTAAATTCTCATTTGAAAACGTAAAAAAAATTTCTTTCGATTTTCCCAATAAAGAACAAGGCACAACACAAGGAGAAATACAGTCAGGTCATAATAGCATTCATTGGCACCCACAGTTTTTTGGTTTTAACTAGAGCAGCTCTGTAAAATTTAAAAAAATCAAAAAGGTTAAAAAAAGTAAAAGACAAAAAGCAGGGTGGGGGGTGGATGGGGAGAGAAAAGAAGAAAATAAGAAAAGAGGAGGTGGGAGCAGAGTATTCATGTTACTACAAGTTTCTTGGCACTTTTCCAGAAATGTAAGCTACATTTTTGCTGTGTATGACCGGGATAGTCAAAAATATGGATGAAGAGCAGGCTATTTCATAAAGTCCCCACACTTCGGGACATCAAAGCCAATGTGTTCACAGTGTAGTAAGTCTCTGGTCTCCCACTTTCTCGCAGAGAGATCAACGTTTCTTTGATTTCGGTGCCACCTCCACCTTTAATTCTGCTTCATGTAAACAGATCGTTATCGGGTCCTTTTTTTTTTTTTTTTTTTTTTTTTTTCAGGAGAAGACCCCGCGAGTTGTCTGCTTGAATTCCCCCATTGCAATAAAACTGTGTGGGTTTTTCTTTTTTAACACAAAGTGGATCGATGAGTAATTAGGAACGAACCTCTTGTGTTCTGACTGAAACAAACTCCACTCACGCCAAGATAAATTTACCCTGCAAAATAGGATCATAAACTTGAAAGTCTACATCTGTCTCCAGCTTTCTTACCCTTTGCCCTGAGTGAAGATACGGTAATGCTATTGTCCAGTTGCCACTGTTTTAAGACCATTTCAATCTTAACCCTCCAGATTAAATTCTACCTACTCTATATGCCAGAAAAAAAAAAAAAATCTACCCGGCTTTCTGCTGGTAGCATAGCAAGAGGGGAAATTAACTGGATTTTTAAGTAATCTTGTGGCTAGTAGGTATTTTTCCTTTCTACATTGAATTATCAATTTCCGATGTATCCTTTGAAAGCGATATTTGTTACGTTAAATACCTGACTCATAAATAATGAGGTTTGCTAATTAGTTCCATATGGAAGAATGGAGGAGGTAAATTACCCTGAGAACGTTGCTTATTTTTACAAACATGATAAAGTGGCGGGCATAAAATGATGCATTCTTGCGAGAATCTCAAACTACAGCAATCAGGTTCTTCTGTAAAAAAAAAAAAAAGTTCCCGAGTTTTGCCTGAACTTTTTCAAGTCTGGAAGCCCCGTCCTTTCAGCTGCACGCATCGGTGTGCCGCATTTTGCCACCAGCTCGGCTATTTATTTTGTCTCCTTTGAGGGGAAGAAAATTTCGCTTCCTAAAGTTAAAGCGAGGAAATGGAGCTTACAAGTTATCTGTGTTTGGGAAAGTGGAAAGGGAATGAAACTGCCCTTTCGCTCCGCATCCACTCAAGAGCGTGGTGCTCTTGAGGAATAAAATGCATTTTTCAGCCCAGATTTATTCAAAGTATTAATGAAGTGTGCAGAATCTATTAAAGCAGGTTTATTTGGGGCTAATTGAGCGTGAAAGAGTTAATTGCTAACATTAATGAGGACTGGAAGGACTCCGTCAGCGTGTGCCTTGGATATCTCCGCTCAATCCTTATAAAATCATCATTCACATTTTATCACGAAATCGGTGTTGACAAGTCTCCCCAGACCACCACTGCGAGCGCGGGTGAATGAGATGGGCTTTCGTTTCTCAAATAATAATCATAATAACTAATAACCAGCGGTGGCTGCGCTGCCCGGGGCCGCCTTTATCCAAAGCAGAAAGATCCCCGGGCTCGGCCCCTGGAGGGACAGCGGCTCCCCGCCGTGGGTGGGTGCCGTGGGACGGCCGCAGGGCCGAGCTCCTCCGCCTTCCCCCCTCAGCAGTTTTAACGTAGGTTCAGGGGTACTGTCTGTGTGCTTTTAAAATCCCCCCTGGGGGCTGAAAGGCCCCCAGCACAACATTCACCCTGGCGTTCTCCCTAGAGAAATACCCGGTTCCTGCCCTACGCGGGAATAGATGGTCCTTCCTCTCTCCCGGCCGCAGGGAGGATTTCCCTGCTCTAGATCTCTCTCTTCCCATGGTCGCAGCACGCAGAGCCGCGGGTAGGGGCGAGGCTTTGCGGTGACAGCCCCGGGGGCAGCCCCGGGCCCGGCCGCCCGCAGCGGGACTCCGCCGCGGAGCCTCAGCGCCGGGCCCGGCGCGGCCCCAGGGGCCGGGGCCTCTTTCCCAGCTGACGCCGGACTTACTGGACTGGACCTCCTGTGCACCTGTCCGGGACCCTCCTGCCTGGCTCGCCGTTTATCGAACAATTCCTGCAGCGCCACGATAATCTCCAAAACGCTCTATTTTTACAGTTTCCCTCCCAAAAGCCAGCTATAACAACTATACCCTAATCCTCGGCTTGTCACTGACAGTTTATAGGCTCAGCCTCTAGAGAAACTTCGTCTCTCCTGTCCTGAGCTTGTTTCAATCCACTCAGACAGATATGAACATCAGATTCATTTCTGTTACGGCCTTGGGAAGAAAGAGAGAAGGCTTTTCGGATCCTAAAACACTGGAGTTGCAAGAAAAAGAAAAAAAAAAAGAAAAAAAAAGAAAAAAAAAAAGAAAAAAGAAAGAAAAAAGAAAAAGAAAGAAGAAACCTCGCAGAAATAAAGAAAGAAGAGAAAGAAGAGGAAAGAAAAGCCAATAACAGAAAGGAGAGAAGCTGGAAGTTCAAGGCCGTAAAGGACATGCAGGCTTCTGTTCTGCTCGTATGTGTCGTTTTTAGCTCGGGTTAAAAACACTGCTTCTCCGCAAGGGGAGAGACACAACTTTGAAAGGGGAGGACAAATCTTTAAATAGCATCAAAATATCCGAGACCCATGTGAAGGCTTACCCCAGCCCTCCGCCCACCCCAAAGAGAACAGTCCTCCTCACGTGAAACAATTTCCACGCTTCTGCAGCATCCAGTGGACCGTGGGAGGGGATGGGGGCAAAGACAGAAAGGAGGTAAAGGAAGTGTTTGACTCGATACCCCCAACCCCCGAGGCTTGGCAAAATAAAAACCAAACAGAATGAGTTGTTCTTTTTATTTACCTAATCCCGATCTGTGCTCCACCGCTGGCAGCAGTTAAAAGATCCTGGGCTAAATTGGAGCTGGTAAAATAAAATAATGAAAAAAAAAAAAAAAAAAAAAAAAAAAAAAAAAAAAAAAAGTTGGGCTAGGTCAGTGACTGTGCTGGCCCTGGGGGGGCACAGCTCACCCCACCCACCCCACTGCTCCTCCAGCGGGTACAGGCAGATCCGAGCGGGGCCAGGTGTCCAGGTGCTCCGGCCGGCGCGGCCGGAGGTTCTCTCCCCGCTCCTGCTCCCGGAGCCGGCTGCGTGCGCTGGAGTGCGAACGCGCCCGGGAGCAGCCGCGCTCAGACTGAACCGATCCCTTCCCTCCTGCCTCCTCCTTATTTCAACCCCCCTCCCAGCTCCCCCCTCAACCTCCCACCGCACTCCGGGCATGCGCACGCAGGGAGAAAGTTTCTGGCTGGGAAGAACCAACTTTTCAACCCGCTTCTCCCGGAGGCGCAGCAGCCCGGGGCTCGCAGCCCGCAAACCTCTCACCTCGCCCCCCCGCCCCGCTCCCGCAGCCTCCCCCGGGGCATCTCCCCAGGGCCCGCTGCGCTCTGCGGACCATCCTCCCGGGGGCCCGGGGGTTCCCCGCGCAGCTCCGCGGGGACGGGACCCTGCCCCGGCCGCGCTGCCTGCGCCCGTCCGGCCCCGCCGCTCCGTTCTGCGCCTCACGGCCGCGAACCGCGCCGACCCGCGCCGACCCGCACCGCTCCCGGCCGTCCCGCACCGCTCCCGGCCGTCCCGCACCGCTCCCGGCCGTCCCGCACCGCTCCCGGCCGTCCCGCACCGCTCCCGCTCGTCCCGCTGCGCCCCCTCCCCGCCAGCAGAGCCCCGGGACAGGACTCACCGGGACCTGCCCTGAGGGCGGGAGGGGGGACAAAGGAAGAAAGGATGAAAAAGTGGGGGTATGATGAGGGGAGGGAACTTGCTCCCGCTCGATGGTTTTAGGCATCTCAAGTTATTCTGCCTCTCTGAGAAGATCTTCAGAGAGGATCCAGGGAGCCGCTTACCTGTCAGGGGTCCACCCCCGGGTTAGAGCCTCTTCCTCCGCCCGTCCCATCATCCCTCCTGATCCCCACTTTCCTCCCCAGCGCCTGTGACATGGGTGCCTTCCTTCTGTCCTTTCTCCCACGGGCCGGGAGGGTCTTTCCCCGCGCCCCGGAGGGCTTCCACGGCGTGCGAAACCCCGCGGATTTCCCGCGGATAAGGAGCCGCAAAGCTTTGCTTACGTCCGGGGGCGACTGCCCGGGCGACACAGGAAAAGCAAAATAACCCTCGAAAGAAAAAGGTTAAACGCGCTTTATAATTAATCCTGAGGCCGTAATCTCCTCGATTATTTGTTTTTCTATTCATCCATCCATTCACACTCCTTTAGATCCGGGAAGGAGGGAAAATTGCTTGGGTGTATTACATTGTACCGAGAAGCCAGAGTAATATAATACGCGAGCGAAGACAGATCCGTCGGGATAACACGGTACCGTGCTCAGGGGCACGCATGTGTCTTTTTATTGTTCATGACACTCCTGTTATTACACTTTTTTTTTTTTCCATCTCCGAAGGAAAAACAAGCAAACAAATAAAAACAAAATCAACAAAACAGCAACAAGAAAACACTACGTTATCATCCTGTTCATGAACATGACAGTAGCTTGGCTAAGCGAGCCTAGCCCTGCCATTTCAGCCCCAAATTCTCTCTGTTTTTATGAAAAATTCGAGGTCTAACATTGCACTCTGCTCCAGGCAGGCAAAGAGATTTTCGTTCCTTTTTTTTTTTTTCTTTTTTTTTTTTTTTCTAAACGAGTGGCATTTTTATGAGGCAAAGGCGAAGTAAAAACGTTCCCAGTTCTTCAGTTCTCTCTCATTTCGTGCTGTTATTTTTTTCTCTTTCTTTATTATACTCACACTCAAAAAAGCCCCCAAAACTCAAAAGAAAACTACACAACCCCCACTCCCCGAACATGAAAAAGAAAAGGAAAACCCTCAAAACACAAATCCCTAAACCTCGTATTTTCATTCTTGTCGAGAATGTGATTCGCTGCTGTAAGCTGACTTCTTTGAATAAGTTTGCATTTTCAGATATAATTTAAGTCCAGTTGCTGAACATAAATGCAGGATTCCCAAGTGTCCCCAGACCAAGATACAGACCGCAGACACGCTCTTCTAACTGGAGATGTATCTTGTCCCTTAGGAGAAGTCTTGTTCTAGATGAGGGTGGGTGCATGCACTAATAAAACAAAAATCGCAATTCTCTTTAGAGAAATAGCGGATTAGCTGAGACAGTAAACACAAAACCAGTTATGTTACCTGCACGTGCTGCCTTTGAGGGAACAAAATAAAAACCACGCACTTCCAGACACAAATCTCATCACTCCGAAATAAATACTTAAGCATCGAAATAGGTGGCAGTAAATGATGTAATTGTCTACGGGGAAGGGAGACAAAAAAAATATTCACACGCGAAAATAGCTTATAATCAAAGCAGGTCGTTGAGATATCATTCTATTCTAGAGTAGTCCCGGAAGCTGTAGCTGAAAGCTTCATGGATAATGTGTCGTCTAATATTTACGCATTTGTTAAAAAATAAAAATATTTGGACTTGTCAACCCACTGGCGATAGAACTGAAGTTTCAGGTTAACTGCCTTCTTAAGTGCAGTTGTTTTAAATATCTGGTGTTTAAGTTATGAAGCGTATGTTGTTCCAAACCCTTTATTCTCGAATGGATTTTTATGATGTCCCTTGCTAATTTGCATTATGTCAACTTGCAGCGGTGGGGAACCTAATACCGGGAACGGGGAACAAAACCACTCTGACACGCAGGGAATATGCTGCGCTTTTCCACAGCGAGGATCTGCTGTCGATTAGGAATGTTACGACTTCAAGAGAATTGTGAAAAGTGGAGGCATCTGCTCCCAAATCTAGCCACGTTTGTAGGCTTTAGACGTGACAGCGAAACCCAATTCGTTTCAAGAAAAACCTGTGGGATGACCGAGGTGACCGGAGCCCCCATTCCTATGTCCTACCTGTAACCTCATTCCAAAAATCATCCCCGTCCCTATCCTGTCCCACGTATCTGCAAGTCAGAGGCCCCCAGTTCTGTGTACCCCATTTTCGGGGAGCAGCATCCCGGACCCCAGCCCGCTCCCAGCACACTGGGGCTGCCTGTCTGCGGTCCTGCCAGAGCCGCCGTCGGGAGCTGCCGCCTCGCCCCGGTGCCGTCGGTGCCGGTGCTGGTGCCCGAACCGGGAGGAGCGGCTTGTGACCCTTGCGGAGCAGACTCAGGGCACACGGGGAGAACATCTGAGGGCATTTCCCCGTCTCTCCCGTGGGTAGCCTGTTGCGCTTGTCACCTCCTCTCTAACGAGTTCTGCGTTCAAGGGCTAACCCTGAGCACCGCGGGCGCGGGGGATCGCGCCTCCTCTGGTTCAAACTCCTGTGGATGCCGGTCATTCCCGGACGCACCTACACGCGCGCTGGGAGAGGGCTGCACAGCCCGACTCAGGGGAGATGTTCCTCTTCCCTGCTGCAGCAGGGATATCCAGCTTCACTCACTTAACCTTTGTAAGGAAAACGATTCCCGGCCCCATTCCATAGCCATGGGCAGGATAAAACTCCCTTTTGCTTCCATGAGACTTTCTGCCCACCGGGGAACTGCGCTTGTCCCTTAAAAATTCTTTTACTGAGAAGAAACAACTGTGCTACTCGCGGAGCATCGTCCGCCGCTGGGGCTGGGGGGAGCAGCGGCTCCGGCGGAGCAGGGGGAGGGAGATTCGTGTGCTCGGCGAGTCCAGGGGCTCCATCGCCCCTGGAGCCTGGAGAACGCAGCGGCGGTGGGTGGGGGATGGCTGGGCAAAGCCGCCTCCGCTCGGCAGCCCTGCAGCTCCCGGACTCCGGGGGAAAGGAAGCTGGACTGAGCAGCCGGCAGCGCTCGGCGGAGGTTCCAAAGCTTCTTCGCTCCTGGAGCTTCACCGGGAGGATGGAGCAGCCCCGGCGGCAGGCACGCAGGGGAGAGCAGGCACAAGTGCACTCAGCACTCTCCTCCTTGTCCTCACGCCTCCATGGGCAAGGTGTAAAGTCCCCGTTATCTATGGCACCGGGGATACATACATATATATCTATGTGTGTGTGTGTGGTGTGGGTGGGTGTATATGTGTGTGTGTTTGTGTATGTGTGTATGTATTCTGCTTTTCTGCGCTTTGCCTGGTCTCTCCTCTTCCTCCGATGATGGTCGCGGTGAAGGATTGGAGTGTGTGGACTCTGCCCTCCCTGGAATGGCCCGGACTGAGATGAAAAGGGAGAGTCAGAGAGGGGCAGCAAAGGCCACGGGCTCTCGGGGGCCGAGCGCGGAGAGTGGCCGGGAGCTGCGGGTGGCGGTGGGCGCGGGGCAGGGCCCGCAGGCAGCGCAGGCGCTCCCGCACCCCTTTCCCAAAGTGACCCCCGCTCCCTCCCGACCAGAGTTCGCTCCTCGGGTTCCACGTAACCTTTGTATTTTAATAGCTGCTAATGACAAGAAAGAGAAGAATAGCGACAAACAACGCTGGTGGAAACTGCTCCCGCGGTGCGAGTAAACGCTGTTCAAATAGCAACCCCCGCCTCCATCCCTCAAAAAGAAAATCGGTGCAGAGATGGATATAACGCTGTCCTGTCAATTTTGAAAGTTTTGGGTGTTTTTTTTTTTTCAAACTTCTAGGGCTCCTTGGAAATAGAAGCCAAACTTCGGAACATCTCCATTTTGTTAACAAGAGGAAAATCGGTTTTGCTTGATTGTGATGCTGAGATGCAACCCGGCGTTTTAATATATTGCCGCCCTTCTCTGGAGAGTGCCCGAGGCCGGGGAGAGATCCGCGGGCGCGCAAGTCCCGGCTGTTCCCCCGCGCAGCCGGCGGGGACAACCCTCTGCCAGCAACTTCTGCGGAGTAGGAAAGAAAATCCAGAGCACGGAATAGAGTGATAGGGGATTTGTCTTCTTCAAGAATCACAATGGATTTTGCAAGCGACTAATTAAGCGCAAGATCTCCCCCCACCACTAGTCCCCCGCCCCACACACCCCTTGTTTGCAAAGCGGTGTGAAGCCGGTTGTGTAAATGATTCCACTTTAACTTCCAGCCCCTTTAGATCACTAATAATGCCGTGGTGGTGCTGCTCACACTGGTGCAGTGAGAGTCAGCATTTCCATTATAATTTCCTATTTTCAGGAGTTTTTACAGTGGTCATAAAAATTCAATCCAGGCTCAAACTTGGCATCCTAGGGCTCCTCCCAGGAGTCATTTCTTTTTGTTGTATTTGAAAGAGGAAACCATTTATCTGTTTTTACATTGCGAGAGAGAAACAAAAGGAAGCAAAAGCAGGGTTTGCAGAACATTTTTGTATTTTATATCACTTGCTTTTCCTCAGCTTTACAGTATCTGCCATAGTTGTTAAAGGAGTACAGTACACAGTAATTAATAACACGTGAAAAAACATCAGGTTATAGAGAAACCAGAGTCTGCAATCAGAACTGATCATGTAAAATATTCTTTATCATTCTGAAATCCTTTCCTTTTCTAAACCAATAATTTATTAGCAATACATTCAAAACGTAATTTGATGCTAGGGGTCACTTTGATTCAAATTTAACCCATCATTTTTGAAATCTGAGAAAGTTTTTGTATGTGTTCATTTTTAAGAAAAAAAAATTTAAAAGTACAGATGTTTTCACTGCAGATTTGAGGGGTCTATCCTCCAGCCCTCTCTAAGCAAGTATATGTACAACAGTCAAATAATCTTTGGATTTAGGTGTCCCTAAGTATTCATTTATATGATGGATTGTAATGGCTATATGGTTCCCTTGAAACCATTATGTTCTATCAGGTCAAAACCAGCTTCTTAAAAAAGTTCATTTAATACAAGGGTGGCTGGAATGATTTGTGTACATTACATTTGCTCACATACAATTCCCATATCTGCTGGAAATTGAATAAGGATTTAATGATCCCAGAGGAACTGAAGGCTTTGGTGACACGACTTCCAAAGGGGCCTGTGAGACAAAGACCAGTGTGAATTGGGACGCTGAAGTAGAATGCCAGCACAGCCTGGACATCACATTATTTTGTTGTGGATTATGCCTATGCCACATGTTTAAAAGGGTAATCCTTTCTTTGCTGCTACAAAATACGCACTTCTGCTAGCTTGGAAACTCAGTGGGAGTATCCTCCAACTCATCCAGTTCTGGTTTGTCTATGAAAAAGGATCACCAAGAGCAATCTCTCAGACTTCAAAGAATTATTTCTAGGTAGTACCAAAAGGTACATATGGAATTACAGTTACATGTGTATACATATAAATACATTTGTACTAGAAAAGGGAAGAAGCTTTGTACGTATATTTAGGTACAGAGAGAGATTAATACAGACAGCATTCCTGGATGCATGATGGAAGTAGGAAGATATGTATATTGAGTCAAGGAATATCAGTGAATTCTATATTTTTAATTTTTTTGAATGATATATAACTTGATAAGGCTTATATTTACTATTGTTAGCACTTAAAAGAGGATTCCATAACTTTCAGCGAATAAAGGCAACATTTTCTTGCCATGGTCTGTCAATCACAGGACTGGAATCAGAATTCCATAAGATTTATCTTCCATAGAGTCATTTCATCACAATGACATTGGGCTAGTAACCTCCAGTGGATTCAGCACTTCCTGAAAGCAGAGAACTTCCTGTTGAGATCATTTTTAGAGAAACTTTTTCCTTTTTTTTTATTTACCATATGCTGGCACATACACAGACCCAATGGTCCTTGTTTTAGGTATCTCAGTTCATAGCCTGAAGGTTAGGAGATGTGTATAGGTCTTTTCTATTTCTACATTTTTATCAGGCTTTATCTTCAGGACTTGATGAAATATATATTGACAGTAGTTGATAGGTCATACGCCTACGTGACAATTAGCTTGTTACAAATGAAAATATGAAATATTTTCTGCACCAGAAGTGGTTAGAAAAGCTTTTCCTGGGACTTAATTACAGCAACATTTCATGGCAGCAATTTAGCATCTCGTTTGGGATTAGCAGGACTAGAGATAGCAATACAGATTGACAGGACTCAACAATTTGCATCCTAATTATTTGGGATCTTGTTTTGGCTTTGTCCACTGCATAGGTATTTAATGAAACAAGGCTCTAAGCTCAGTCAATTGCCAATACTCCCATCCTCTCATCCCAACAAACTGGACACTGGAGCCCAAAGGTACATTCAGTCCATGAAGGGTGATTGGGCCATCATTTGTGCCACAGAACTCTAACAGTCTAGCAAGAATTGTGAGCTTTCCATGCCTTTGACACAACATCTGCCATGCCTGTCTGGCGCTGCAAACAGGGAGAAAAGGTGCTGAAGACTGGGGGGATCTTGTGCAAACCCACTCCACAGCCTTGGACAGGCTCCGGGGGCAGATTTTCTGAGTCAGGTCTGTAGAATCACAGCCTACATCTCAGAAATGTGGGTGGTGTTTTAAACATCCTGAGCCTGAACCTTGAAAAGGCATTCAGGGAGGGCACAACCTGGCTTGGTACCCAATGGGAGTCACCTTTAAAAACAGGTTTTTGTCCTTCAGCAAAATGTTTGAAACTGCCACTATTTCATTACCTGTAGGGCAGAAGAAATTCTTTACAGGACTGAGAGGTTCATGAACTGGGGCCATCTTTGCTGCTCCAAAGAAATGTGTTGTCCATAGCTGCACCCTTGGCTGCCAGCTCATTGACCAGTGCTGCTGGCAGAAATATGGGCCAGCTCTCTGCAGGGGACAATTGAATTTTAAATTCAATTACATCAGTCCTTGGTCCTCTAAACCACATCTGTGCTTCTATACTATGATGATTACCAGCGGCCAGTTGGTCCTCAGCCACATGTACACTGCTGACATGACTGCATGACTTTGAAGCAGCCATGGAGTTTAAGTATTCTTTCTCCCACAGAAAACTACATGATATTTTAATGATTGACTTCAGCGACATTAATCTCTAGCAACTGTAATATTGTGTCACTGCAGATCCAGTTTCTTGGATTTTACTTTAGTGGAAAGGTGCTATTTTTACACAAAGTGTTGTTTTTAATAATATGGAACTAGTGCCTGGCTAAAGAAAGAAATACATAGAATTATTGATCTAGTGAGAATTTTATTATTTAGAGCAACCCTAAAATGCTGTTTATCTAGGATAACATATAAGAAAATTTTAGTTGCATAATCACTCACAATGGTTTTCCTGTTTTTAGCAGTTTCTAAATATATAGCAGCACTATAGGAAAAAAAAAAAAGGTTTTTTAGGGGTTTTGTTTGATTGGGTTTTTTTGGGTTTTTGGTGGGTTTTTTTTTAGTGTTAGCTTTCAAAAACCATATAACTTCCCTTTGAAACTGCATGGAAATAAACCTGAGAGGGCAACTAAAAGTCACATAAGCAAAGGAAGTTAAGAGCCAAATTGGAAAGACAATTTTCTGTCATACACAGTCATGTTGAAGTGTTAGAGATAAAGGTCATCTAACAGGGGGTGCTTTGTGCTGTCAGGTGATCCTAAATATCAAATAAGCTGCAATACACCGGCCCACGGGGAAGATTAGGTAGTGACAGAGTTTCAACCCTAACTCAGAACTTCCTGCTATTGGTGGTTTGAGGTCAGGCCTTTAGGGTTATTTTGAGAGAGGCTTTTGCGTTTGAAGCTGTAGGAATAACACCGTCAGGGCATCATCGCTGAGCAACAGACGGGACCACAAAAACATCTTCTGGGAAGCGCAATCCTGAAGAAAACTCGCCACCTGCTGGCGAACGCCGCCCCGCCGCCCTTCTCCCGTCGCCTTTCCCAAAGCCCTCCTTGACCAACTCGGGAAGCTGAAATAACCCACAGCTCACGCTCAGTCAAACCCTACATTGGGGGCTTCTGACTTAAAGCAAAAAATAACTTTCGTCTGAAATCTCCGTGTGACGCTGTGTTGCGCTGATGTTCGAAAATACCAGGAAACAAATATTTCAGCATGAATAATAGTCCCTCGAGGCTTAAATATTTTTGTATAAGCGAGTTACGTTAAATGCGTTTTAAAATGTATATATCCTCTTTCTTTCCCTAATGATTACATCAGGAATCTTTGTGGGTTTTTTGTGATATTTGTGTTGCCACAGAGTCCTTTATTTGCTGTTACTACTTTTATTTACTGTTACTAAACAGTAACTGGAGACTTTTGACATCTCATTAGACACAGCTCTCATTCCTGTAATGGGAAAGGGAACACCCCTCAATGCTAAAGCTTACCATCTAATTTTTGGGTTTTTTTATGCTGACATTTTAGTAAGCAACTCTAGATTGTTTAGTAGCGATAAGAGGATATTTTGTCAATTGAGTAAGCCAGGTATATAATGTTGCCTTTTTTCATTACTGTCTGCTCTACAGTCAGCTAAATTAGATGACAGATCCCATTGATTCCAGTCTAATTTAGGTAGACCATTACGCAATAAACCAAAATACAATGTGAACACACTTCAGAACTAACATTGAGTTTACAGTCTCCTGATGAGGCTTATGAATGCACAAGCCACAAGAAAAAAAAAAATCAAACCACAGCCAACAGGTTCTGGACACAGCAAGGGAGAGGCACTGAAGGCTGGGTTCATCCAGACTCAGTGACCAAGTGTGCCGTGCAAGGGGGCAGCAGTCAGTGTGAGGCTGGCATGCAGCAAGGTGTAGGAATTCTTTTATCAATATAACCAACAAAGTGGAGAAGGAAAATAAAACATGTAGCTTTCTAAAATGGAAGAGAGCAATAGAGAAACAAGTGAGACTTAAACCCTGTTAGTTCCAATTTATATTACATTTGAATTTCAATTCAATAGTCTCTATAACAAAAATGACAAATGTATTGAAGTTTAAAAAAATTTAGAAAGCAGGAATACTGGAAATATTAAAAAACAGGTATAACATACATGTAAACATAATACTGATAAACTAAGGTCCAAAAGAATTTCAAATGGACAATTATTTTGAGTCATTAACTGTTCAATCTCTCACAACTCCAAAATGATTGTCTCAGTGTGTGGTAATAAGGATGATCAGAGAACAGTAGCAGAATAAGCAAATTCAAGTGAAGCAACTAAGGAGAGGATGTCCCGGGTGAATGCTAAAATCACATTTTTCTACCCAAGAAAGGGGCAAAAGGGACAAAAGTGGCTATGAATGAAGATGTGTGGAATTAGACCAATTGCTTCTACCAAATTCATGTATAGCTTTGTTCAAAGCATTTGATCAATTCTCTGCCCTGGTATATATATCTGTAAAAAGGTGGGTAAAAACATTCACGTAACCGCCAGGGATTACGTAAAGAAAAATATTCGATATCGTATTTCACAGAGGGGAAAATAGCTGCTGGTAATCTGCATTTTCTTCAATTTGGCCTTGTCTCAGCTACTGCTACCTTCTGTCTTAGTTTAGTCACAATGCAATTTTTAAGGAATTTGATGAGCATTTGCTTGGAGTTGTCAGCTTGCCAAAATTACTTCCTAAATTGTGACTTTTTCATAAAAACCTCTTTCACACAAAGCAGTGGTAAATTTCTTAACCCTTAGACTCTTTTTGTGGGCAGATTTAGGGCAGGACCAGAGTCATGGACTTCTGACTTATACCTTGCTCTGCTCTTTCTGATGCTGATGGAAAACAACCAGGACATTATGTCTGTCTCAGAGTGTCCTGGATAGGAGTGGAGCCTCAAAATTGAACCCTGTCTCTTCCACAACAGCTCTTCTCTGCTCAGGCATCATGACTAGTCACCAGATGTGGCCACCCTGTGGTCACCACTCCACTCCCCCCCAAAGAAGAAGGGCAAAGTTGAAACCAGATAATGCTGCTTTACTCACCTGTGGATAGTTATCTAAGAGAGAGGTCTACACTTACATTTCTTGATTTCCTTTGGAAACTGCAGGGACTGCCTTTTGAGTCATGACTTTTAGCATAATCCTTATGGGAAGGGAAATAATTTAAAGGTACAAATTGGACCTTTACTTACAGGAGAAAATTAAGGCTAGAAACTGAACTTGAATGGTTTCCCTGAGTCACAGTCGTTCAGTTTCTGCTCTCTGGATGTCCAGTTTTGTATTTTTGTCACGATTTAGCCCCAGCCAGAAACTTACACCCCCACAGCAGCTCACTGACTTCCTGTCAGTGGAATGGGGGGAAAAGTTGGAACAGTAAAAGTGGGAAAACCCTTGGGTTGAGATAAAGGCAGCTTAACAGGTAAACTAAAAGCCTCACGAACAAAAATTGCATCAGAAAAGTAAGACAAGGATTTGGAAAACCATTTCCCCAGGTCACATAGGGAATCAGGTGGTCACCCCTTCCCAGGAAAGCTGGGCTCCATCACACATAATGTGATTGGGAAGGCAAAAATGCCATCACTTTGAATGTTTCCCCTCTTACTTTTTTGCCCTCTACTTTATATGTTGAGTATGATTTCATATTGCAGTGGACATCTCCTGGGTCAGTTAGAGCTCACTACTGTCACAGCTGTGTCCACTCCCAGTTCCTTGTGTCCACTCCCAGTTCCTTGTGCCCACCCAGCCTCCTCGCTGGTGGGGTGAGGATCTTGACTCTGTTTAAGAGCTGCTCTGAAATAATGGAAACATCTTTGCACTACCAACAGCATTTCCAGCACAAATACAAAACACAGACCCATACTAGCTGCTGTGAAGAAAATTAACCCTGTCCCAATGAAAACCTATTGTCTTCACATGGATTTCTTACACATAATTGTAAAACTGCTGAGAATCACTTTGGGTGTTTTTTCATGTTTTTTATCTCTATTAGAAAGCCATTTCAGGTTCTAATGTCCCACATCTTACATCTCATGGGCAGTTTATTATGCCCATATATTTTGTGCTAATTTAAACTGTTTATCTTCACTGATGTTCTTCTTCCTTGACTTTCATATCCTAAGGTAAACAAATCTTGTTCAGAAAGATGGATGCTTCATGTCCAATTTCCTTTTGATGATCTTTCTCTGCATCTCCTTAATTTTGAATTAGTGGCCTTAATGGTAGCTTCTGCATCAATTTAAGTGCCAAAGGTGCATGGTACCCAAGATATATGATTATACAATGTTTGCATCTATAGTATCATTTATCCATACAAATAAATGTGATAAACAAAAACTGTCTGAAATACAGCCCCCTTTGAAGTAAGACTATGCTATTCACAAACCAGACAGTTGTGCAATTGATCTATTTTTCCAGCTCAGTTGACCTGAACAATATTGGTTACAAATCTCTTCTCTGAACAGATACATCCTCTCTGTACACACCTCAGTTCTTGCAGCCTTGCTGTGTAGAGGGCAGTTGAGTGTCTTTCCTCTTCCTTATCCTTCTGCTTGAGGCTCTCTCATCTCTCTCTTGGCTCAAGGGAGAGTGTTTACTGAGGAAAGAGGGTATGGAAAAGGTTATGACTTTCAAAGAGGAGATCCTTATCGTGGCTAATTGTACCTGAGCACCATTTCTTCCACTGAAATCCAGACAGTCCTGTCCACTGCACTGGGACTGGTCATGTTTCCATCTGGGGGCTGTTATCCTCTTCCAGGAATGTCTGCCATCAGCAGTGTAAGGCTAATTCAAACCAAGAGGACAACTGCACCTGCTTCCTCTCATCCAACAAGGCAGCTGAGCATCCAGATGTTTGTAGTTGTGGTTGGTTTTAGATATTTTTTCATCTACTTCTCACAGGAACTAACAGTATTGATTTCCAGTGACCATGCAATCCTGACTTCCTGTCTTAGAGGACTATAGCATCCTTTCCACCTTTTTTGTCTTTGTCAAAGATTTTTCCTTTACATAACTTTTTTAAAAATAAAGCTTATATCTGTGCTTTTTCTTACTTTAGATTTTAAAGCCAGTGTTTAAGTCAGCTACTTCTAGATTTAGCACAGCTACTGTATTGCTAAAGGAGATGCTAGGGAATAATCGACTGAGCTTAATTTCCAGATCAAATGAAACTTTTATATTTCACACTTCATGACACTTATGGATTCTGAAAGGAAACTCTTCCTAATCTGGCTTTATCTTATATCATTTGATGGATAGCATATTAAGTTTTTCATTTAACAATGAATTACTAGAATTATTTGCAATGGAGACTTCTTTTTGTTTTCACATGCTCATTAATTTTCTGATCATATATCATTGTACTACCTTGACTCAACACATTGTGTTAAGGTTCTCAATATGTGCATGTAATCTGTAAACATTTTCATAAAACCCCTACTTCCCCCAGATTTCCGTAAAAACAGAATTTTACTCCCTAAGGTATTCATACCAAAAATCATGTCCAAAAAATGAGTTAGAATTTTTTTAGCTAAATGCTGCTTCTCAGATATTGCTTTTGCATAATTTACACAGCCTGATTTTGACTGTCAGGCCATCTTCTGCAACTGAGTTTTCCTTCAATCTCTATGAATTTATAAGGGCAGTGATAATTGAATTATATTGGAATTAAATTTCATATATGATGGACTCTGTAGGTACATACTGATGGTTTTCCACTCTGGTATATGTATAGGATTTAGTATGATCTAAAAAAGTAGGTGATACAGAGAAATTAGAAAGACTTTTTTTTCAGTTTATATTTAATTGGTTGTTTTCTTTCCTAACTTCAGTGACCAAGATGGGGTCATTGGTAGTCACTAATAATTATAACTGAAATAATTCTGTTTTCTGGAAAGGAAGTGTGAGAAGCAATAGGGAATGGCACTGTCTTATTCATTTTTATAAATCTTCATTGTAGAAGTTTGTCTCTGGAGTAAGCTGCCTTGGAATCAGTGGGAAGAAGCAGACAGTCACAGAGTGTTATTCATGTTACCTGTTTTAAAGCCCATTCTACCTGCTGCACACAAACACACTCCTGCTGTATTTTGCACAAAATCACTCTCTCACATTGCTCATGGCCTTTGGCCTTTCAGGATACAGGATGGTACAAAGGACAGCCCTCCTCATTTGATCTACAGCTCCTCTGCTGATGCTTCCAGCAAGCCTTGCCAAGCTATCCCAGTGGTAGGGCACAGCCTTTGCAATGTACAGTCCTTTCTGCTGAGGCTTGGTCTGGACTCACCAAATCTGTTGATTCATATTTAGTTAAGTGAAGGTGACATTATGAGTTGATGACTTCTGTTAACCATATTTTTTCCATATAATGTGTGAATATGCCTGAGCCTTTAAAATTTTGTTTAAGATTAATGATTTGAAGGGGTTTTCTTTCTGGCAAGGATCACCACACCATCCATTTGTCATGAAAGCTGAAATAATCACTATAAGGGCAGAACATGTAGAATTCATTCTTGAAAGGGGTGTATGTTAGGGGTGGGAGGACAAATGTCTTTTGTTAACCTTCTTTGCCAGCTCTCATACCAAGGAATAAAAGATGTCAAAGTTCAATTTTCTTCCTCTGCCATCTGTTCATTGATTATGCTGTTGCCTTTTAAGCAGGTAGACATTTCCTGGTGGGATGGAGTTAGAAGCTCTCTAGATAAGAGACATTAATCCCTATGTCCTATTCCTGCAGTAGGATATAGGTGTTTCTCACATTACAAAAGCAGTGGGGACACCAGTTTTGCCATCACCACATCACAGGACAGGAAACAAGGTATCAGAAGGAAGAGGAATCTCTACCTGTGTCCATGGCAGGTGACAACAGCCTAGATGGATAGACTGTTTATAGCAGGGCTGAGGTTTGGAGCTGAGCCTCAGGCTACACTGCTTTCACTAGCTCTTCATTCAGCGTAAATATCTTCCATCCTGGTATTATGCCATTCACTTATGGTCTGTGTTTAGTCCCATTTCATGTCAAAGGAACATTTCTTACAAATGTTAGAATAAAAAGGACTAAAAGGACAGATTTTCACAGTCCTCAGGGAGTAGCTCCAATACCTGGTTTTGTAATCAAACACCATCTGTGGGCTCACAAAGGTACACTTGGGTGTTGGCATGTGTGTGTGTGCACAGAAGAGTAACACACTTTGCCTTCTTTTATTGACAATCTTTGGGTCCTTTCACTCAGGGTGGGAGCAGAAGGTCCAAACATCTTCAGGCTGGGGTGTACCTGAACCAGTATCCCAGGGACAAGCAATACAATAAAGATGTTTGTCTAATTCCCCTCTACTTCTTAAGAAAAGTGACTATGGGTTGAGCATAAGTATGTTTAGATTATCTTCCCTTTCAGGTTCTAGGCATTATGTCTATAGGTTACCAGTGCTTAGGCTGGACTCAATGCTCAGCTGTCCTACCCAGGATGCTGAATATCTGTCTTGGTTATCTACAGAAGCACTCCAAAATCATAACATTTTACATGTTTTTTGGAATTAATAAAGCTATTAATCAAACTATAAACCCAAAAATCTTTACACACTACTTAGGCAGACACAATCCCTGACTCTCAGTCTTTGCTTGTTGCAGGAACAAGGATGAAAAAACTTTTCCCTCCTCAATTGTAAGGCTGTTCAGACTGCTGTTAGTGTTGCTCTTTCTTCCCATCCTTTTTCTTTTTGCACTGACTGCAAAATTTCCTACCTCACAACAGATTTTTTGTTTCTCAGCACTTGCTGTGAGGTTTTTGCAGAGGCAATGAAGACACTGAGGAGGTCTGTCTGTGGTGGGAGAAGTCAAAGGCAAGTGACGGGAGCTGGTGCAGAGCTTCAAAAGCCAAGTTTTGACAGTAAAACTGTTTACAAGGTGAATTCTCTCCATCAGGGAGGGGAATAGCTCCCTACAAAACAGTGCTTGTGTAGAGAGAAAGTGAGGAATTTTGGGGGTGTTTAGTCTGTTTGGACAAGAGTTAGCATACCAACAAGGGCTGTGGGGTGTGGGGACAAATTGTGATGTTTTTGCAACCTGGTTGGACAAGATCTGGAATAGAAAGTGGCCCATACACATATATTGTATCACGGTTAGAGTATATAAACACGGCATAGCCAAACCCCATGATCTAAGAAGACAGGTTCAGTGGAAAGCTCTTCACCCGCCAGCACTAAGTTTTATAGGTTTCTATTTCTTGGGTCAGTGGCTTTATTAAGACCTGAAATGCTGCAGGGTGAGTATTCTTTAACTTACTGCCAGCTGCTGGGGATATGCTTATTTGTAACATACTGGTTTTCCAGTAAGAGGAGAAGTTCAAAGAGAAACTGTGAGGAAAAAGGTGATAAATAATCCAGACAACAGTTAGATTAAACACCTAAATCCAGCTGTAACTCCAAGGTGCCTTTTTGGATGAATCCTGAAGGTATCCACGGTTTCTCCACTGTGTCAATGCTTCCATACATATAATGTGAGGAAAATGTGTCTTCTACACAAATACACAACTCCCAGCCATTCTTCGTAAGTATTTTTGAAGGGTCTAGAGCCCAGTTTTTTTCAAGTTAATACACAGACTACACCCCAAGCCAGAACTTTTTACCAAGCAAGCTAGGGAGAGCATCAACCTTCATTCACATACAGAGCAAAGATGCCTCCTCCCTGGAGTGAAACATTGTCATTTGGATTCCTGTTATAAGTAGGGAAGAGGAGAATACATGGGGCTCTCACACATCAAATAACTTGTCTAATCTCTGCCCTTCAGAACATAAGAATATTGGGTAATTCACTGGGAGAAAGGCATAATCTGGGGCAGGCACACAACTTCAAGACAGCGCTGAATTTAAAGCCAGAGGTTGACTTAATCTACACATGGAGTAGGGCAGCAGCCAAAACCTGGAAACCCATAAAAACCCAGTGTTTACTCTAGCTACTTTTTCTATGCAAGACCTCAGCAACCAGGCTTTTATTTTCCCTCTGTTTTATGTCCAAGTCCATGAGCAGAGCAGCCCATTCTTGTCTTTGAAATGGCACCTCTCATTTGAAATAAGATTCTGATATGTCTCGGATTGGCGTTGTGACAGGGAAGGAGGCTGTCACTCCCTGAAAGGACTGAAGGAGAATCCAATGTCTTCTTTGGGTATGTTTGGGTTTTTCACTTGTCCAGGCAGTTATAAACAAAAGACAGCATTTTCTTAGTCAGTTATGTATAGAGACACTTAGCAGTTTTTCTGGGGTTAGGGGTTCCACAGCAAAACAAATTCCTTTTGGTTAAGGTGGTGCAGTGCTAGAAATGCTGCTTGGGATATATAAAAACCTAAGCAACAACATAATTCATCTGTACTGGGACAGAGGATTCATGCAAGATCAATGAACGTGTTTTTATGATATATCCTTTATTATCTTAACTCAGCACCTGAGGAAAACACTTAGAAATTCTAGAGCTTGAGGAATCTAAAACATCAAACTTCTATGAGCAAGGCTTTAAATGAACTGAAAAGACTTTGGGCTGTATGTGAGTTTGGGATGAAGGAAGTGCAGAACACATTCAACTCCCTTTAAAAGCCAGACTGAGTTTTGAAAAGTTTCTTCCAGGCATCTGCCTATTTTCTCCGCTGTTCATTAAGCAGTATTTTATATTGTTGTTTTGAATGACTTATCTAATACATTAATTCATCTCAGAGTAAGATCAAGTTGAATTAAGGCTGTTTGGATTTAATGGAAAAATTGGACAAAAGTTAACTATGTAAATCGTACATGAAGAGATTCTTGGTGCTAGACCATGGTACTAGTGCTAATTCTTTGCTCTTTCTTCTCCAGAGACTGAGATATTCCTGTTGCTAAATTTCTCCTATTCTGCTAACCAAATAAGGTTCTCAGCCTTCTTGCTTCTGTTGCTGTAGGCTCCTGAGCTTTCCTGAAATGGGAGTTCTGCTCAAAGTACTCCAACAAGGAGCCACATTCTCTGTTGACATCTTCAGTAACATTTTTTGCTTTAGCCTTTCTGTCTCTTAGTTTCCTCTACCATAAAACAAAGGTAATAAAGTTTAGGGTTTTTTCTTCCTAAGACTATATTGAGGTCACAGAACAATTCTAGCTCCCCCAAGCTACAAATATTTTGACTAAAAAGGATGTGGGATTTTCAGAGGTGATTGCCCAATGATTTCTCTGTCTTAGACTCCTGTGAGATGTGTCATGTTAAGCACCAAACATGGACACACATTCATATGCAAAACTTGTAAAAAATACTGCTTTTGTTGTTCCTGCTTGGAGTTTGAAAAGAAGATTTATCCAGTCAAAAGCACCAATCTTCTTCTATATAAAAGAGAAATACATATTTCCATAATAATGATAATCTTCTATTTCTTGGATATCAAACACCTATTTTTGAATCAACAAATCCTCTCCAAAATAACATTTATCCTCACATACATTAAGCATTACATGCTTTCCTTCATAATGCATAAATTACATGTGTTGCCAATAATGTTCCAACAAAGCTCTCATCAGTAAGATATTGTTTTAACTGAATACGCCCTGGGAGGGAGAAACTTCCATTAATAAACAGCAAGTAAGAATCACCCATATAGGAAATGGTTAAAAGAAGCAGAAGTGCCGTAAGACAGAATCAGAGAACACACATAATCCCAGCTTGATGCAATTACTCTAACATGAATTTAAAATAAAATTAAAGTTAACAGTTTAAACTGATGTTTGAGGGGTTTTAAAAAGATTTAGTTTCCCTTGGAACCACTATGTTATTTGAGCCACTTATAATCTCAGAGCACAGTGCTCATAACTTCTCTCAAGCACTGTTACTACTAGATTATGCCCACAGGTTAAGTTACAAATGTCTAAAAACCTTAAAATTATTAAACCTAGATTAAAGTGTTTAGAGAATATAGTGTTATTTTAGTCTCCTGCCATATCCTACATTTACTATAAAACTGTTATATTGGCATTCTAATGAAATGTCATAAAGCAAGTATGTAAGGAGGTGTTTTGGGTTTGTTGCAGTCTGATGGAAGCCAAGTTAACATGGCAACCAAAATGTGTAACAGAAACACTTAAATGTTTTTCGTAAACTGCAAACCTTGTAAGAGCCTAAGAGAATGTTGACTACTGGGCAGTGCATGACTGAAGATTACTGCCATATATTCCTGATGCTTCATCTGAAATCACTTTTACACAACTCAATTATCTCAAGGGAATAATTTCCCTTCTTTCAGTTGCACTCTTGCCCACCACAGTCCTTTGACTCCAGCAGCCACATTTAAAGAGGAAGGAATTATTTATTCCTTGAACATTATGAGAAAAGTTATGACACTCTGTCTGATATTTAGAAAGATTAGAGCCGGAAGGTGCCTATGTGATCTTCTGGCCCATCTTATTTTTCTTGACATTCCCCACACCTTGAAGAGTACCTTATTCTGATGCCTTTGCAATGGATACGCAACATTAACAGAGTCCATAGTGTCTTTAATGCCTTCCTTGCTGGATATGCTCCTGTTATTTTTTCCTCTCTGTAATGCACATGTTCTTTGTTCTGGTACACAGTTGTTTCAAAGTTCTTTATTTAACTCATTAAAACAAAAGAAGAGTCTCATTATTACATCTCAGTTGTTCACAAAAATAGAAGGGTTCAACGATGTCTGGACTACACCTTAAAATTTTATCTCCTATCATGCTCAGGGGAAGATAGACCATCACACATACATTAGTGCTCTATTCTTGCCATCAAGAAATAAATAAGTCTGCTCAGGTCCTGTTCTGAGAGAAAGAAAATAACTTGATAGAGTTCCTTTCACCTAATGAACTCCAGATGAATCCTTTTAAAGTGCTCTAGTTCAGTCACTTGTGATAAGACTGTTTTATTTCTCAGCAGCAAATCTTCCACTGAGAGCATAAATAGCTAAATAAGTATATTCACATAAGGTAGAGCAATAGAGAGAGGAAACCACACAGAGGTGTGAAGGAAGAGGCAGAGAGCTCCCTGAAACAAAAATGCTTGCACTGTAAGGGAATGTGTCTTATGTTTATTCTCATCAGCTGATTGGAGAGGAAAATGCAAGAAGCTATTGTACTGCAAGAGTCAGTATGATCATTTACAGACCAAAGAAAAGTTTGCGTAATAATTAAAACAACAACGAGACATACAGATGCCCAGAGAATCAGACAATACACTTTGCATTGGTCAGAAAGGTTTGGGCAGTCTGGGGGATTAGAGTGATAAAAGCACAGCATGAGGGAAACAGACACCTCGGAGATCCATAACAGAAAATATTGGGTAATAGAAGGAGGCCTATTATAGAATCACAGAATAAGGTGAGTTGGAAGGGACTCATCAGGATCATTGAGCACAACTCCTGGCTCTGCACAGGGCACCCCAAGTGTTGCACCATGTGCCTGAGAGCATTGTCCAAACACTTCTTGAACTCTGTCAGATTTGCTGCTGTGACCACTTCCCTGGTCCAGTGAGCCTGTTCCAGTGCCCAACCACCCTCTGGGTGAAGAACCTTCTTCTAATGTCCAATCTAAGCCACCCTTGACTCATCTTCAGGCCCTTCCCTCAGTGTCTGTTCCTCTCCCCCTCAGGAGGAAGCTGTACCTGCACTGAGCTCTCCTCTCAGTCTTCTCCAGGCTGAACAGACCAAGTGACCTCAGTCACTCCTCACACAGCTTCCTCTCAAGGCCCTTCAGCATCCTTGTGACCTTCCTTAGGTGCCCTCTGATGGCTTAACATTTTTCCACATTGTGGCACCCAAAACCTGCCCCCAGCACTGGAGGTGAGGCTGCCCCAGTGCAGAGCAGAGCAGGACAATCCCCTCCTTGCCTGGCTGGCCATGCTGTCCCTGATGTCCCCAGGACAGGGCTGGCCCTCCTGGCTGCCAGGGCACTGCTGGCTCATGTTCAGTTTGCCACCAGCCAGGACCCCCAGGTCCCTTTCTGCAGCAATGCTCTCCAGCCTCTCATTCTAAATGTCCAAATAGTAATGGTAATAATAATAACAACAACAATAATAATAATAAATTTAAGAGTATTTTTAGTTAAAATTATTAAAAAATGAAACTTAAAATTATTCACAATTTTAGCTGAAGCGATTGTGTATTAAATTACTTGCTGCTGAACAAGCATGTAGAAAAACATTACAAAATATTTAATTCTTAGTATCTGTTCATCCCTTTCCAAACCCCTTCAAATCCCTACTAAATGTTTTATTTTGAGACAATATTTAGAATTTGAGAAACTTTAATTTTTATCTAGGGAACAGACTCTTCAAAGATAGAAGGACACTTTTCATTTCAATAATATGTTGAATTACCAACTATCCACCATGTCTTGATAGCTTTCACTTTTGACAAAATTAAGAAACAAAACTTGTAAGCCAAAACACCTGAAAAGGAATTGCTGACACAATCTCAGTTCCAACTACAGATGTCAGCAACACAAATGAAAGTGAGGAGTGAATATAGGAAAATTACTGCAAGCTGCCCATTAGTCACTACTTAAACTGAGTAGACTTCTTGATATGGGTGTACAGGTCCAATTCCTTACTGTCTGTTTGTCTGATGGTAGCTGAACTTGGCCTCTGCTCAGAAACGCTGAGTGATGCATAGAAAGGAAGGTACAATTGTTGTGTAAACGAAAAGATGAGGCAGAAACTGTGTGCCATGCTCTCTCTGGTCAGAGCTACTAAACTCTCAACTAATTAAATACTAATTTTTTGCAGCCCAAAGAAGAAAACAAAAGTGTTAAGCCAGCATCTGCAAGCCAATCACATCACCAAAATAGAAGTAGCTGTAGCAATACTGCAAGAGGAAACACATTATAAAGGCAAGGCAGGGGCTTCTTCCTGTCAAATCTACTGTATTTGTTTCCAACCAAGCAGTGGTGAGGATCATTTAGAGCCCCATCTGTGCCTCACATTGTCTCATGGGAATGGAGTGTGGAGAGTGCCATTAAAGCTTATGTCTTTAACAGAGAGCTCAAGTTTGCAGGCACTGGTGGGCCTGGTACATCCATTGCATCATTAATGATTGAAGTGCTTTACTTCTGAATGTCTCATTTGGCTGGCTCAGAGGCATCTCTCTTTCTGTTGGTACAGCTAGCAGAACTCATAATCCTCTTCATTGGCAAAATATCTCCATTTCATGAACTACAAACCTCTCTGCTACAGCTGACAGAACTCACCAAGAGATAAGTGATGATGCTTGAAAAGTCTTTTAGCACCAGACCTCACCAAGAGGGAAACAAACAGCTGTGAGGCAAAGTAATTCCAACATTTTGCTCGAGCAATAGACAGCTGTGGGAACATAGTGGGGAAACAGCAGTGGTTCATGACATGTTCAACATTACAGTTGCAAGCACTTACAAAATCTAATAACAAAATCTAGAGGTAAGTGAGAAAAGGACCTTGAAGATTGCAAATAAAAGTGTTACTGTTGGAGTTTATAATCTTTAGTTTTAAAATTTTACTAACTGTTCATTAAAAGGAAAATAGTGGCTGAATCTTCTATAAACTTCTCCAGAAACTGCTGATGAGGTCAGCATAGAACAGAATATGAAGTTGTTTTATGAAATAGGAAAAAAATTTGAAGATATCAAAACTTTATTCTCCAATATGTAGACACTCTTCAATTTTATGTAATTAAGATTACATAATTTTCCTCCAGTTTCTAATAGATTTAAATTTCCTGTGTGAATCAAGTGGAACATGAATTTCCCCATAACCTTCAGGCGCTTCATAAAAGAACTATTTACTTCAGATAAATAGTTACGTGTCTAAGGAAAAGAAAATCCTTAACAGGAAAAAATATTCAAAGACATTTTCTGAAAAATGGCTATGTTTATGGACACAAGTTTTCATTTTGAGAAATCAACATTTTTCAGCAGAACCAAACTAGCAAAGAGGTAAATATCCAGTCTCTTCTTATATGGATGCTTTTAATATTTCACATTAATCCAAATAAAGAGATATTTTCATGCAGGTGGGGTCTTGAGAACAAACTGCAGGAGATTTCAGAAATGTATAATGAGTATTTTTTATGCAGAGAGAGTGTGAAGCCAACTGGTAGAATCTATTCTTAGTGTGACTAATATCAGGTATTGTTTTTAAAAATGTTTTATTGGGTCAAAGGGTTCTGACCAAGTTCACTAATTCCACAGCCTTGTTAAATTCCCCAGAAAACTCTGTCTTCCCCCAAAATAAGTCTGCAGTTCTTGAACCTGAAGGCTGAGGCTCTATACCTTCACACAGGTGTGCAAACAACTTTTGGTGTAATAATATGGCTTCACTCACATTTTGAAATAACAAAACTCTACTTCAGCAAAACATGACTGTAAAATCATACATAATTGTAAAATCATACATGATTTTAAAATCCAAAGTAGTTCAGGTAGGCACCCAATGTCTGATCCAAAGAAGAGTCATCCACATCTATGATGCTTTCGAAGATCTTCAGCAATGGAAACTTCACATCTCTGGTTAAGAAACCCCAAGACAGTTAATTTTTTTATTCCATTGGTACAGGACAGCAAACATTATGCTATTTGTTTGTCTAAGGTGTGAAAAGAAAGATGCATCCTATATGTTTCTGACCTCTATTTTATTGGGAGGATCAATATAGATCGTGTTCCAAGTCTTGAACTTTGGAGGCAAGGTTTTATTTGCTGTCTCAGCCACCTCCTTTTCAATATGGCTTTATGTAACTCTGTCTCAGCAGTGTTTTTTCCTTAGAAATATAATGATAGTAGTATCATCCTCTTCCATCAGAAAGAGTAAGGAGAAAAATCTTCAAGGAGATTGACCCATTGCTGACAAATTTCCAGTAAGGTCACAAAGCTGCACCCTTCTGTAAAATCAATCTTCCTGTCCTGGCTCATCAGGCCAGGGCAGGGTCAGGATTTCAAAATCTCCTTTGAGATTCTTTGTTATTTGGGAATCAGGTTCTTGGGTCATAAAGAAGGCTGGTTTTGGGAAATGGCTTCAAAACTTTCAGGATACTTCCCTCCTAGTCAGACAAACTCATGGAAGCATGAACAAAAATATTTTCTCATGACCATGAGCACAACTTAACTGCTGACAGGATCCCTGTCCTGGTTTGGACTCACACTCATGAGTGCTCCTCTTTATAGAGCCCAGGCACTTGGGGAGGGGTTTCATGGGCCAGAAACTGCTCTTGACAAAAAGTGTGAGACCAACCAGTTTGGGAATTCAGAGTCAGAGATGTAAACTTTATCAGGACACTTAAATGTCTGGAGAACAAGCATTGTGGCATTTTATGTATTTGTGGGAGGAGAAGTCTCAGGTCTGAAGGCCAGGAATAGTCCAACTTGACTGTAACCCACCAGCAGGAAAAATGGCAGGGTTGCTGTAGCATGTAACTCTCTTCTGACAGTTCTTGAGGTGCTTTACTACCCTACATAGTCAATCGGGAGAGAGGGGTACCTCAGAGACAGATGATAAACAAACACTGTGAGCCTTAGCTGGGTTAACAGCTGTTAACATCAGGTTTAAGTTAAGTTACCAAATCACATTTAATGTAAGTAGCAACTGTAGTTAGAAAAGGGGAAAATCAGAGCATAGCAATGTGCTCCAGCATGAGTGTTTCTAGCCCTGGTTCAGACCCAGACTGGCATGTTAGTTTTGAGTTCTTCCACAATCAGAGATATTTCACAATAGATAAAATCATAATAATGTGGATGTACTACAGAGACCTTGCACACAGAAGTCCTGCCAGCACCCTTATTACACCTGAGTGATACTAACTCAAATTCCTCCCTTCATATCAACTTTAAAAGCACTGCTTCATGCCGAAAGAAAGCCAGTCTCTCAGGTAACCAAATCCCAAAACACTTAGGTCTTTATAGGTTAAAACCAACACCTTGAACTCAGCCCAGAAATTTATTGGCAGCCATTGCAGATTTTGGAGACTGGGGGGTTTTATGTCCTCTCTGCATGATGCTCCACTTAATAAACAGGTGGTTGAATTGTGCACACTAGATTCAGTTGCCAAATGGCCTCAAGATGTAGCCTCACACGGAGTGCATTAGAGTAACCTAACCTTGTGGTAAGAAAAGTATGGATAACTTGAGCAGGGACCACATGTGACAGGAAAGGTTGTGCTCTTCTTGCCAAACACAGCAGGAAGGGAAAAAACCCCTCTTGGCTGGCTGTGTCTGCTACCACAGAATCAACAAGCTGCCCAAGGTCTGTGTGCTCCAGGACCCGAATGCTCAATGGGAAGCTGGACCTAAGTTCTGAAATAAGTTGCTTGGATTCTCCAGACCTCTGGAGCAGGAGTCTGGAAATTATGTGACACATTCATTTAAATTGAATAATGGAAGTTTTCATGACTAAATGTAAAATGAACGATGTAGCCTGTAATAAAGTCCTTGTGTTATTTATTTCTGATACTAAATGTAATTTTATGCTCTTCCTACAATTTCCATGTGGAATGTGCTTACCATTTTGAATTCATAGGAACACAAGTTCATCACTGAAGTGGGAATATGACGTTTGGGAGAATGTGTGTGGGCTGCTAAGGATCAGGAGAATGGTGGTATGAAGTGTGGCATTGCAGCACTAAAAGGACATTCCTGCTAAATCTGCCATCAATGAAGCAGAGAAAACATGTAGCTGTCTTAACTGTCACTTGTGTTGTCCAGCAAGTTCTAAGTGAAGGGACTATGTTGGAAACCAGCATTGCATTGATGCATTTCTTCAACATTTTCCCCACTGCTGGGGAAAAATGAAATCAGTACCTTAGCGCAATAACAAAGATCTAAGGTGATGGGAAAAATTCAAATTCTCCAGCAAACTATCTAAGCTAAAGAAGCATGAGATGACTGAACCCTAGACCATCATAAAAATCATCTGGTTGATTCGCAGTATTGAGGAAGGGTAAAAACATGAAATAAAGGGAGTCCTTGCTTTCCCTTACCCAACTCTTTGAGGTTTTTCAAAAATTCTACCCCATCTCATTCTCACCTGTGTTAGCTTCTAACAGGAGCTTTCACTGGGTCCTGTCCATCCTAGTTAAACAAGGATGTAAAAAGTAGATTTCTATCAACTATAAACTTAAACACTGCATTATCATTGCAACTTTTTTAGCTTCTGTCAGTTTTTTCAGGTTGCGTCTGTTGTTTTCAGGGATACAAACAGTTGTTTGAAAACTAATTAAAGAAAACAAAGTTTCCTCACTCTCTAATCAGTGGGAGTGTTTGCCAGAGTATCTATGCAGTGTAGAAACATACATTTTGCCTGCTTATGCAGTGTAAGTACCTTGATGTCTGCACCCTATTGTCTTTATTGCTGTTTTGTATAGTGTATGCTGCAGAAAATAGACATACACAGTATAACTTTTCCTCTGTTTTAATCGAAGTACACCAAAAAGAAAGACTGTGATAAAAAATTTATATAAAGTCCTGATAAGTTACTGATACTGCTAAATAACTGATTTTAACCACAAGGAAAATTAAGAGTGGCTAATACCCAGTTTTCTGTTCACAATGCTGTTTATTCAAGCACCTTATTATAGGTGCTGTAATAGGTGCTTTTTTGGTCCACTCTACCTGAGAGACCTTCTCCTTTGAAACAAGGCTATTTTAGGACCACTGAAGAACTGTTCAACTTCCATGCCTAATCTTGGTGGGGATGGGGCTGGGGCATTGTGAGGGGGCTAACTGCATGATACTTTGATAAACTCAGTTTATTCTCTTATTGGCTTAAGCATTGCAGTGAAAACAGGATTTGCATGTCATTTTTATTATAATTTGGTTTCCTGTTCAGGCTAAAATGGCTTTTGAAACTGCAGTTTATCCACTCATGAACTAGAACAAGGTCTTGTAAAACTGTGCGGGGTTTACGCTACTTTCCCTTATTTGAAACATGTGGAGAAGCTTATGGTTGTGATCTAGGATTAATACTGTTATGGGCTGGGTTAAATCTAGTTGGAACTGCTGGGTGTGACCGTCACTCTTCATTTAAGATAGTAGAAACAGCCTTATTTATGATGTGATAGCAGTATTCGAGCTGAAACAAAGGCACACCCAAGACCACTAAGGAATTCAAATTATCTTGGAGGATGGCTTTGCTGGCTGTTTTTTGGAAGAGTATTTGTGTACATGTATTTGTATGTCAGAGAGAGAGAGAAAGAAACAACCTAAGTGCAGAGAAACTCACACTATGGAGCTTTTCACGGCAAAGTCAGGGTGAAAGATCCTTTTCAATTTCTCTCTTTTCTGCATGCTCTCCTCTGCTCGCACCCTTTACTCCTTTCCGTCAGCTATTTTTGCCAATGAACTTCTTTATGTGGGTCTGTTCTCAAGCAACCTGTAAACTAGCTTACTGTTAAGAAAAAAAAAGTATTTATTTATCTGCCACCCTGTAACCAAATAATTTCCCTGTTTGAGAGCATTGCCACAGAAATAGTCACATTGAAACAAAGGGAATTTTTGCCAGGGTCAGAGAAGGAGCAGTCCAGACGGTTTAGGTTGGAAACCTCGACCTAAAGGAATTGTAGTCAGATAGAGTCTTTATAGAAACTCAGATTTTCATCAAAATTACTGAAAAGTAACATCACAGGCAATCCCAAACATTATTTCTACTCTGCTGTTGGTAAGCACTAGGAGGACCTGTGAAGAGTTTCCATTGGGGAATAGGAGGAAACTCGGTGACAGAAGATCTCTTGTTTGCTCTAATCTGCCTTGGTCACTGTAGGTTTGCTATTGCTCTTTGCTATTCCTCTCACAGGAACCCTGTGTGCTCAGTGAATCAGGAATCACAGAATGCTGGGGTTGGAAGGGACCTCTGGGGACCCTGAGGTCCAACACCCCTGGTAAAACAGGTTCATCCAGAGCAGGTTGTACACGGTTGTGTCCAGGTGGGTTTTGAGTATCTCCAAAGAAGTCCTGGGCAGATTTACATTACAGTAGAGATTTGTTTCAGATCATTGTCCACTTACACATCTACCACTTTGGGTTTGCATTGTCTGCAAACATTTTGGAGCAAACCTTTGTACCAAATACGTGTGCATCGCTACAGCCAGCCTCAAAACTGGGCATGCATCCATATCATGGGGTAAATGATTAGGAATGTATCTCAGAAAAAAAAATTGAGTAGAACTATTAGTTTTAGACATTACAGTGTGAGGTGATATGGTATAATTAGCTACATTGACTCAACAAATATACAATAAATCTTCCTCAAATTACTTTTATTTCAACTAGAAAAAAAACTTAGCAAAATTTAATGCTTACCAGGGACAGAGGAAACACAAGTCAAACTTAGTAAGTCATTTCAGTGATAAATTAACTCAAAAAGGACTAAAATTTCCACTTTGTTTCAAGGTTGAATTTGATTGCATTTATTTTCATTCATGAGTTCTGATAAGATGAAGAGCCTTTGTTACTAAGTGTCAGTTCATTCAGTCATACCAAAATTTATTCTTGTCAACAGAACATACAGGTGGAGAGGGGTCCCCAGGACTCAGCTGTAGAGGATCATTCACCATCCTGTAACTTTATGTCGAAGGTCTTTCTACTTCCACAATTTCCTACAGGAGTAAAGCTCAGCTCAAAGCACAGCATCCTGGCAGTGGTTCCCATCACCATAGCTAACATAACCTCTTCCAGCTTCCTCCAGATTCCTCTCTTCATATATATGAGAACTGTATTATCCTTTTTGTTTCAGTGCTATACTGAGGATTTGAACTCATTTATTTATCCTTTACACCTCACAAGCCATTTGCAGAGATACTTCCCTGGTCTGTAAATACAATCTGCTTCTACTGAAAGCTATTTTACTTGTTTGCAGCTGAGCAGAGAAAGAAAATTATTCAAAGTAACATTAATTGTCCTTGCTATTAAGCATTCTTTCCTAAGGATGTAATCTTTAAAGAAGTTATATAACAATTATCTGTTTTCCTCCAATTCATCAATAAAAACATTAAGTAGCAGTTGACCACTAATTAAAACTTAAATCAAACTACTTCATCAGGGATGCTTCACAAGTGATTTCTTATTCAGATTTCCTCAACAGTACTTAACCAATCCTTTGTTTAATCCTTCCTTCAATCAATACTTGGAATTTATCACTTATCTGTTTCTTGGCCAAAGTAAAAGAAAATTCAAGTCAGATATCCTACAAAAATCTATATTAACATTATTGTCACTGAATGTTTAATTTCATCAAAGATATGAAAGTACAGACATGAAAAAAAAAAAGCTATACAAAAAAAAGTGTTTCCATTAATTTTTCATTCTGATATTTATTATGTAGTTCTTTAATTCTTAATTAAAGAAGTTACAAATGATGCATTACATTATTCTGTCAGGGACTAATGTCAAAGATGACATCCTTATAGTCAAACTTTCACAGTGTTACCTCAGTTACAGCCTGTTTTTACACCTCTACAGTTTCTTCAGTGTTTCAAACAACTTGTGTTTTTCCTCTCTTCCCACTTGCAGGTGTGGGAATCCTCGCCTAGTGATTTATCAACTTCCTGCTCTGTTCTAGAGCTGGAAATGTTGCCAGCACCACCCTTTGATAAGAATGTCTCCTCCAGCTCCATCCTGAATAAAAAGCAGGAATGTCGATTGAATACTGCTTCTTTTGTGTCAAAAGTTGCAGTTGGAATAATATTTCCGATAATGTCATGGACACACTCTGTTTTTCCTTGGTGCAAATACACTTCTCTGGTTTGGCAAAGTGTTACTCCTTTCATTCTTTGGCTTCTTTCATAATTTTTGCTGCGGGTCCTTGTCTAATACTATGCTTTGCTGCTGGTTTTTGCACTATTTCTCTTCCTTCAAGATGAATTTTAATTTTTGTATCTGCCACCATTTCTCCTCTCTATTAGACTATTTTACTTTAGCACCATTACCATCTTCTAATTCTAGGACTCTTGGATAAGACTCTTGGATAAGAGAGAAAATTTTTTCAAACACTTCCTCATTATCTCTTCTTTTTTTGTCCATTGTTTTCTACAGGTGATTTACATTCATCAATCTAGACAATTTTGTGAAAATAACTCTCCTGAAACACTAGTCTGTAGCCACATGCTGAATGAAAGAAAGAATGGATATTTACTTCAAGACAAGATTTAGATTTTAGATTTCCCCTCTAAAATGACTTACTTTGTTTACCAATATAACAACCAGGTAATTCCCTTTGATTTGCTGTAAGATTTTTTTTTAATTGTTACATATTACTTGCAAAAATTCTGACTATTTAAACAGAAAATATGAGGATTCAAGTAAAAGTATTAGAGTTCTCCAGGATAATGGAGATTTTAGGGATATTTCTGGCATGACATAGATATAAGCAAACAAACCGTTCAGTTTCCAATGCAGATTGTGTACTATAGAACTGTGATTTTCCTGTTAGGGCATGGATTTAGTAGCATATACTTTTTTTTGTGTTTGGAATAGAAACACGTGAGTGAAGATCATCACCTCCTTTTCACTTTTGCTCACTAATGCATTTGAAGTACATAATAACCCTTAGATCTACCCAAGAGCTGAGTTTTCTGGGCATTTCTTCCTTCTTCTGACAAAATCTTTTATCTGGGAAGATTGAAAAGGGAAGTAGGCCTTATATATTTGCCTGGGATTTCCCTAAATAGCTGGACATCTCCAAGTCAGCAGAAGTTCATGGGGGACTAACAGTGTTCCTGAGCCTTTATTTATAGGAGGCTCTGTAGTCACTCTAGAACAGTTATTGTCAGTGCAGCACTTCTGGGAAGATTCTGTCTTTCCCAAGTGCTCTGTGTGCACATGGCCCTGAAAAACCAAGGTGAGAAGATCAGAAAAGAAGTATTCGATTGGATCAAAGTGTGTTCAGCTTCCGACAGTAAAGGAAATCTGGAGAAAACAGAACAAACACGACAACACAACGTGCTGTTTGCCCAGCAAGCCTCCCTCAGTTCTAACCATGAAAGAATTGAGAATTTAAAAAATTAGAGGCAATACCTTTGTGTTTAACAACAGTAACAGTGGATGAGTCTCACCAGTTTTTAAACCCCCCTTGACTTTTAACATTCTATGACATTGAATTCCACTGCTGTATTGTGAATAGTATGAAAAACTTGTCTTGAATCTCCTACTTGATACTTTCATCTGATACTTCTATTTTTGAAATACAAATGAAAATATTTCCTCTTCTAGTGAAAAAATTGTTTTATGCACCAAAATTTCACACAGAACATTACTGTATATCTTCTTCCAGCTGAGTTTTTTCTAGTTTGTGTGTTTCATTGTGTTATTAATGTTCCATATCTCTGATCACTTCTGTTGCTTTCCTTTGTATCTTCCTTAGTTTTCCTATAGATTTTTGTGACCTTAATTTGAGGTGGGAATGCACTGTGCATTTTTTTCAGTGATATGAAAAAGATTAATGTTTCATCTTTAGTGTCATAATTTCATTTTGAATGAATAATAGTTTCTCCTTTCTCCCTTTAGCTCTTGACTTGATATTCTTTTGACTCAATATTCTCTCGACTCACCTGAAAAGCATATGCTCTCTGTTTAATCCTTTCCTTTCATTCACACAGATACTCCTTTTGTCCTTTCCACAACTAGCTTCACTTTTAGCTGTAACAAGAGCTAAAGCTGTAACAAGCTCTGAGACAGAGCCAAAAGCAGTGGCTGGACCTGACTGACTGCAGCCAGAGTAATTCACATGGGTTGTCCTTTCTAGAAGCAGGATGTAGAGAGGCTCAGGCTGGTTCTGGAGAGAAGTAGCACAAACCCAGCAAAGGTTTCCTCTCTGGGCTTTGTGCCACAACCCTTCGTAAGGGGATCCCTTTCACTCAGGAGAAACCAATACCAAGGATTCTGATTCAATAGAATCTTTCTGATGTGGCTGTTGCCAACGTACAGCACTATGCTTTGCATTCAGGTTTTGAGATATTTTACGTTAATTCTCATCCCAGTGATTTTGGCTTACTCGTCATCAAGACCACCACAAAGAAATAGAGATCAGTAAGTGAAAAAGGTGCCTGGAAAGCCTTGTACTAATCACCTCAAGTTCTGGGTAAATTCCAGATCAGATAATTACATTCTACCCATCATAAATTCTGCCTGTGATTCCACATGGGTAGGTGTTGAGGGACAAAATCAGGCCAGTGATTCAGATGATTATTTTCTTAAACCTTAACCAAATGGATGAACCTAGTTGGGAAAGCAGTTATGTAAATTATTCACAAATTCCAGTATTTGGTATGAGGTTATGCATTTTAGATCAAAGGCATTAAAAAAAAAAAAAGGTTAAATTAGACAGGTATTATTTTAGTTCCTACTGACAAAACAGTTTCATTCATTTTGCAAGAAAAATTGTGTTTTCTCCTCACTTTCAGATTTTTTCCTGCAAAAAAATTTCTCAAACTGGCTCTTGTCAGTACCAATTTATGCTGTAACATATAGTGGATTTCCAGTTCTCAGGGACCTATGCTGACTCCCAGTTGGTGCCTAATACAATTATCATTCATTCTATTTAAATATTAGCATTAAAGAGGTGTATTTTTTTTTCATAACAGTTTTGCGTATGTTCCGCATTAACATTCCAGTGCTGCTCAGTAAAAAGTGTTGGCCATTTGCCCACTTTTAAAGTAAATTTTTGGTTTACCATTTTTTAAATTTGGGTTTCTAATTATAGTTAGCTCTTCATAAATAGTTTAGCAGAGCGGGAGAGAGTGTTAAGCACTGCATTTCTGAACCTTTCCTCCCTAATAAGTAACTGTAACCTGGCTCTGACACCTCCAAAATCCAATATATTTTTGTAATTTCCCCTTCTTTGTTCTGGAGACTTCCCTAAACTCGCTAAAGGGAAACATCCCTCCTGCCATTGACCCTGGCAGCAAACCATCATCCCTTCTGTTTGATGCCTCCCAACAAACCAGCTAGTGTCTTCAGCTGGGCCTGTGGGCCATCAGCTGGAGAGCTGCAGGTACTATGTCATCACAGAGCTATTCTTTGATGATGTGGTCAGCCTTTCTTCAGTTTCTAGCAAGCCAGTTTTGGCAGGTTCGTCTTGCCAATGTGCCAGCTAATACAGCTGTAATTATAATTGAATCCACAAAGTTAGATTTAGTCTTCCAAGTCCATATATCACCCTTAGTTACTGCAGTTTTCTGCTACTTAAGCATATTTAATTTACAAACTACTGTTCACATTATATTTCCAGTGGCTTTTGAGATGTGTGGAAGGGTGTTGGTTCACATCAGAGGCACAAAATCTTAAGTAACCACACACATAAAAGAGGAAAAAACCAGGGCAGACAATATGGAAAGATATAAATGCCTTATGCTATGACAATATTTCAAATGAACATACCACCACTCATAAGGGCACAGCTAAAACTGGGCAGCAGTCCTGGGAGTGTCAAGCCAGATACTTCTGTACAATTCCAGCTCATTTGTCAGGATAGAACTGCTCTTCCTGTGGGTGGCAGAGCAGAGTGAAAGCACGGTAGAGTGTGGTGATGAATCATATCTTGAAGCTTTTCTCTGGGACACAAATGCTTTGCTGTGATCAACAGGGAACTCTTAAAAGCCCCCGGTGGTCCAGAAATTATTTTTTGCCACTGTAAATAACTCCCTACAAGGCTTGCATTAAAATCCTCACTGAACAAATATGTTCCTCCTCATTCATAGTCTTCATCAGATTGGAAGGGGACAAGCCATGATGCTGCTCTGTAACCCTTTCTTCCAAATCAGCTGCATGATTTCTCATCAATTTTTTTAATGACCTCTATTCCTTAAATACTGTGCTCAAATTTGCCTTCCATGGGAAATACTTTTCCAGCACCCAAAAATCACCTAACCAGTATTTATTTGTATATCTCTATTCTAAAACTTTTAAAAACAATAGTCATACCATAGACAGATAGAGAGGTATCTTCCTATGTATATTTTTATATTGTCTGCTCTCCCTTCTCTTTTCAAAAAAATTTTATCTTTTATCAAGATGTATTCTCCAGATTTCTCCTAGAAGGGAGTTTCTTTTCATAAGTGTTTAAAAGGGTTTTATTGTTTTCCAAAGTAACAAGAGTAAAGAGACAATCAATCATAAAGCAACTTTTGAGAAAAAAAAAAACTATTTCTGAGGGGAGAGAACAGAGAAGAGAAAAGAAAGAGGATATATCTGAAAATCACCAACAAAAATCTCTCTTGCACACAATTCAGACTATTTGATTTCAGATATTTTGATGTCCTCTCATTGCAGCTGATGTGCTTTAAGTTCCTATCTACTTTTATACATTGCACACATACAGCCTGGACATTATTTCTTATGATGTCCCATGCCTGAGGACTTTGGTAAGTATCCCTGAAAAACATAATTCAAAAAAGTAAATTTAAATAAAATGTAAGTTTAAATAAGTCTAACAGAGGAAAAGTGGATATCAAAGGTAATCATCAGACGAGAATAATGGAATAATCTTTTTTTTTTTCCCATTGTTTATGATTTCTTGTTAAAAATATTTTTTGTCTATCTCAAACACTAGTAGTACAAGTGACAGAAATCCTCAAGACATTTCATTAAGAATTGGGTGGATAGAAAGAGGACTTGATTTACTGCTGTCTGGAATACAGAAAACAAATTTCAGAAATCAGATCCTCTCTTTTACCAAAAGGAACAAATCATGAAGATCTTTCCTAGTCCCAGTCTCAGTCCAGGGGAACAGGACAGCTAACATGCTCTCTGAGGAAAAGTTAAAATGAGAAATGGGGTTTTGCCCATGAAAATTGAAGGTAAATAAACAGCCATACTACAAAGCTTGTTCTAGACTCTGAATTATTAATTTCTCAAGAAGCTAGAGTGAGTTTCTTTAGCATAATGTAGCATATTCTTGTAATCCATTAACAAAAATATTTTATTATGTGTATTAATTATTAGTATCAATCAGAAAGTTTCATTTAAAGCACCTGTAAGATAAATTCATCATAATATCATTGCCTGTCAAAAAATGCTTTAAACAATACTGTAGGCACTGATAAGAGTAGCTGATACAAGTGGCAGAAGACAAAAATGAGACATCTTGGGCTGTTTCTCTTTCCTTGTTCAGCATCTCAAAATCTTGAAGAAAGCTTTGTAAAAGTTCAAGATGCAGCTACTCAATTACTGTGTCATTGTAATGTAAATTTGCAAGTTTAATGATAAGTATGGGAGGGGAAAAGCAGCATTAGGTTCAGGAACTGATGCACACAGAGGAACCCTCAGCCACAACATCTGAGAAGAATAACATGGAAGCAAGATGCTGCTGGGATTTCCTGTCATCCTTTGCTCTCCCACTCCTAATCTCCTGAACAGTTTTAATTTTGACATAAGCCTGATTCTAGCATGTTCTTTCAATCAGTCTGAAGGACCGTGACAACACCCAAATTTTAAAAAGGTAACCTCAGGCATATTTTCCTCTCCCATCACTCTCTGGATGTTACACTGCTCCTTGACACATTCTTCATGCGGCAAATTCATGAGGGCCCGTGGATGAAAGTCCCACAGGGGCTGGAGGTCTCCTTCAGTGTGAACTGAAATGTCCCATTGGCTGCCTCAGTCATTGAAAAGAGCTTGGGCTGAGAGTGAGGGGCTCAGGCTAAATAGTTTGCCTCAGGATCACTCAGAAGGCACAGGACATGTTTGTAACCATTCAGTATCAACCATTATCAAAACACCATCTTTTCACTCCACAGTCTGGCAACAGCTTGAAGCTCTTTGCTGACTGGTCCATCTCTGACAAGTTTTCGTTATCAATTTTGTGCACAATCAGATTCTTCATTGTCTCAATCTTTTCCTTTCTATATAATGGTTCAGCTGTGTAGATGTTAGCAGATTTGCAGTCTTAGGGTATATACAGGCACATTTCAAATAATAAAAAGATTTTCATCTTTCTTACTTTAAACTCTCATTCAACTGTGTCAGATACCAAGCTGTTGTTCCAGAGAGGTTTTTTTAGCATGTGTGTGACTTACTTGCTCTAGCTTTGTAACAGATGAAGTGCACTTATAAACCTCAATACCTGAGCAACTGTAATGTCTTAGCAATTTCATAATGAAATTCATATGGAATTTAGCAGCCCAAGCCAGATTTGTGTCAGAATCTTTAACATGTTCCAGTTGCACGAAATACTAATTAAAGGCACTCATTGTTAACTGATATAAATAGTCCCCACTTAGCCCATTATAGGTATGGGTTGTAAAACAAACAATTATGTGACAGATGATACATGTTAACACAGAGAAATTCTGTAATGACATTTCTGTAACACTGTAACCTCTTCAACCACCATGTGTTCCACATTACAGGCTAAAGGGGGTGCTGATTGCAAAGGTGACGTACTTTCCAGTTTGTGACTTTTCTTCTAAGAATAGAAATGCCTTAGAGCACCTCTGAGTGATTTACATTACAAATTTAGCTCGGGCAATGAAATCATTAATGCAAGCCTGATTTCAACTGCTGCATGTGTCTGCTATTCCATGTGCCAGTGCCAAATAGTCGAATGTCCTACCCACCAAACATCACCTTACCCAAAAACTGCCTTGGTAGTCCAAGCAAATGATTGTTTCCTATTTACCATTTCTTTCATCCAATACCCATTTTCCCATCACTCTGTACTAGGAATAAAGTGATTTGTACCAAACAGGAAAGTGACTTTGGAATGCTTTTGGGTTTTGGTTTTTTTAAATATGTCATCAAAACTTCAGGCTAATCATGGGATATGGTGGGATCCAATCTCCTGGCATTTGGATAAGATACAGAAATTATTCAATTAGTAAAAAATGGTTTCTGCCTTTCCACTAGCCAACATATTCCTGTAACATTAGAAGCAGGTGGCCTCCTTACTCAAAGCGCAAACACGCAAAAGTTGCCTAGAACATTTAACCTGCCAAAAAAATATGTATTTTCACATCTGTGAACTTACAGTCCTGTGTTTAACCCTTGCAACTACAGAGTTTCTAAAGCAGCAGAAGAAGAAATTACCAATGTACATGTCCCCAGGGAGACAGTAAATGAAGGAAAGGTGACCACAATCTATGGACGGTACTAGGAATTATTTCATCCATGAGTTTCAAAAGGAATTGCTGAAATGGACACAGGGTAACTGACTTTTCTTGAAAAAATAAAAGCAAGACATTCATGAACTCATGTAAATGCCACTGTAGGTCTCAGAAAACTCCAACTTTGACATTTAACTTTAAAAAATTGGGCCTTAGTGAACAAGACAAAACTATTTGTTAGCAGATATTTGCCTCCAAAGTTCTTTCTTTCTCAGAGATATATATTTCACCAGAAGAATCCACCCTGAGCTATAACGCATACAAGACAAAACCAAGTTTTGCTAGAATTATGATGATTGATTTGCTGCTGAAAGAGAAAAAGTTAAAGCCTAAGAGAACAGATGATGCAAAACTTAAACATTAATGGAAATAACCTTGTCTTACATCACAGCTAAAAATTGGCTTGGACGAAAACCCTGGAGCTCTTCAGATTTTATTCTTGGAGGGTCTTTTTATCTAGGTCTGGATCCAAATTTTTTGTCATTTGATAAAATGTGGAAAGTCCTTTGTGACACCTCACCTACACAGCGAATTGAGAGTTTTCCAAGTCCGCTGGGAACCCTTCTGATGGTTCAGGCTCCACCAATTCAGTTCAAGAAGAGACTAAAAAATAACATCTAATTTCATGTCTAACAACCCAAAATTAAATAAATTAAGACACAGGCTATGAGAGAACTGATATATCTGAATGTAAAGTCAATGCATAACAATGTTTAATGTTCTGGAAAGATTGTGAGTAACACTAATATCTTAGTGAGTAATTAAAAAAAATAGTAGGACTGTTAATTCCATTTTAATCCTAGCTTAATCTTGCCAGCTTCAAGCAGAATCACCTGTAATTTTACCTAGCATTCAGTGGTCTTATCCCAGAATACACATTTGTTTCTGGAACATTTGAAGCCATTTGGATAGGACATTTGAATGATATTATTGTCCAAAAATGGGGATGTTCTCACTCTTTGGACATTTTCCTAACCCTTTTTTTGGTTTTAGAACACAAAAATGATTTACCCTAGAAATGTCAAACTTGATTCAATGCTTGCTTGGCAAAGAGACATGCTTTTGGAGCCTGTTAGAGGGCTTAGGTGGGTAATTGTAAAGTTATTGTTAGTTTTTTCCACACTCATGGCATAGAGTACATGGCCAGCTCATGTTAATAAATACCTGTTGGGTACATGTGTGGTTTATAAAGGCTTGATTCAAAGCCCACTGAAGTAAATGAAAAGAGTTCTCTGGCTATAAACAGGCTTGGAGTCAGGCTATAAATGTAAATGACAGGATGGAAGAGAATCTGTCACGAAGAAAATAGACTGGGAGAATCACATCTCCTGCAACCCTGAGAATCTCCATGGGCAGGCAGACAGTAGGGAAGGTGGGAAGACACTCATTGTCTGTGGACATCATGCATTATAGGGGCCACAGAATGGAAAAGGGAAAATAATCTGAGAAAGGGGAAATTCTAAGGTCATAGTGGGTAAAAATTAATTGAATTATAACGGCCAATCCTGATTAGATAGACATGGTTTTCCACACCACTGAAAGAAGGAAGGAAGGAAGGAAGGAAGGAAGGAAGGAAGGAAGGAAAGAAGGAAGGAAGGAAGGAAGGAAGGAAGGAAGGAAGGGAGGGAGGAAGGGAGGGATGTTAAATTTATATAAAATATTATCATTACATGAATAATATAAAGGTGTTCAATTGCTCTTAAGCAATATATATGCATTTCCCATTCTGGACCTACCTCATGAGTGCACATGTTGATAAGAGGACTGTTGGATAATTGCAGCACCAATCTGTGGAAGGAAATGAGCTGCAGCAGCACTTCACCCTCCATTCCAGCTGCCTGCCTAACCCAGCCTTATCCTGACTAGCACTGGAGTCCCAGGAGCCCCTGTCATCACCTGCCTGAGAACTATACCCAGGCTCTCCTTCCTTCAGCTCTCAGAGGCATTCCAATTCATCTCATGGGTCCTGGATTTCGGTAGACAGCTGGGAGGGTCAGGAAGATTATGTGACCATTCCTGAAAAAATATGTTTGCTCTGCTTCCAGGAACAAGGTAAATACGTCCTTCAATATGTTTCACTATATTTGATTTCTTCTTTCATTTACTTTTTCTCTCTCCATCTTTGAATACTTTTCAAGTGGAAAGCTTGTACGATGATTTGCCCAAGCAAGTTTTTGTTTTGCTGTGGGAGTGTGTTAGCAGTAGCTAGTTGGTAGCTTGCCATTCAAAGTTGAAAGTTCAGTGGCCACCTGTGTCACATTTCTCCCTTTGTTGGAATGAAAGGGTGCTATAGGAAAGGTGTGTTGGCTTTTTCTTTTTTTGGTAGGGCTAAAAGTGGAAGGGAGTGTTGTCTGTGAGAAACTTATTTCCTCATGTAGTGAAGTAGCCAGCTGGCAGCCAGATGGCATCAAACCATTAGCAGGTCAAAGGCCATTGGACAACTGTGTGAGATTTGTTTCTCACTCAATGTGTTTGGTTTTAAAATCATTTATTTCTGGACTAAATCATAGATATGGAAGGGTTTTACCTAGGGGACGTTTGTTTCCCCATCCAGTTGAAACCACAAACAGACAGAAAGCTGGTCACTGGCCAAAGCGAAAGGCCACAGGCAAATTGTCCCATATTTATCCTTTACTGGGTTGAAACTCAAAAGTTGGACACTGATGGCAGTTCATAAATATTTCACTGCTCCTATCAACAAATGAGATAGAAGGACATCGCATGTCAAGAAATTTGTTGACTCTTGCAGAGCAGATAGCCAGCTGGCATGAGCACTGCTATTGCCCTGTCTCAGAGCTGAAAGGCCAGAGTCAAACGGTGCCAGATTTGTTCCTGGTTTGGCTAAAGCAACACAGGAATCATGTTTATGTTTTGATCTTGCTGTGGCATGTCCTATGATCCTCACTGACCATGTGATGCTCACTGACCATGTGATCCTCACCTATTAGTAACTGGAGGTTCTGAAATCCCCAGAGAGAAATTCTGCCCAAAGGTTTACAGTTTCTGTTTCATTCAAGCTTCCCATTCATCTCGTATTTTATTCTCTTTTGTGTTTGCAAGTGCTTTGGGAGTCGTCAAGAGATGTTTGTAACATAGTGTATGGGATCTGATCCCATCCTCACAGCTCTGGAGAACTGTGAGTCAGGTTCTTTTTAAGTATCAACAAGCAAGAACTCACTGAGATCAGTGAAAACAAACCCTCATATGTCGTGCAGGTAAGGTTTGCCTCCTGACCATCAGTTTTCATTCTTAAACACGAACAGTGGGTCAGCCTTTTTATTCTAAAATAGTCCATGCATGCCTGTGACATCCCCTCCTAAATGTCTGGAAAGGTTAACACTTCAAACTTCTGCCCCTTGTTTGGAGCAGGAGATAAATGGCCAAGAAAGAATCACCTATATGCTTTCCATAGAACATGCCAACAGACAAGGTTCTGGCTCCTGGTCCTTGGGGTGGCTCACTGCCCAGCATCCAGTGGTCCAGAAACACACTGTTTTCACAATACCTGAAGCAGCACAGTTAAATTTAGATTCTGATCAGCCTGGCAGGCTGCCCACATAAAAATAAAGAGTTACAAGTGTGCGAGTTGGTTCTTTGTCACCGGCACTGGCTTCTGGAAGGCAGTTCCCCTTTCAGAGAGCACAAATACTCTGAGGAGATGGTTGAGTAAAGCTGTGGGTTTTCAGTTACCCTTGCAAAGGAGCATGAAAGAACAGATTTCCTTGGCCTCACACATACTTTATAACCCTGTTCCAGGGCAACCCAGACAGTGACAGAGGGAACTTCCAAAGACTCTGTGGTGGTCCAGTTTGGTGTAACCTAAGAAGTCATGCTCTTGAGCTCTCTGCCCCAGCTCTCTGCCCAGAGGTTTCCTGCCCAACAGCAGTGGTGGCAACAGAACAGTTGGAGTGTTTGGTTCCCCAGCAACTGCAGTTGACTGTCTGGTATATCAATTTGAGTCACAGTCGAGTTCAGTTTGTGTTAATGAGCCTGACGATTTGTGAACTCCGCTAGCAGCAGAGCGGCTGCACTGATGCTGTTGCTGCTGCTGCTGCTGCTGCTGCTGCTGTGGAGGGAGCAGCCCCCAGCAGTGCTGAAGGTGGGCAGGTAGGAGAGGAGAGTCAAACCTGACTTGATGGAAAGGATGTAGCTCTCTTAGACTTCATCAGAGTCCTGCTTGTTTATACTGACTGAGCAAATGCAGAGACAGCCAACAGAAGAGACATGTACGTGTGAGGATTCCAATTCTTGCTGGCCAGAAAAGCTGTATGAAAGCACACCTGGGAATAAACTGATTCACAGAGAGTTGAAGTAAAGGAGGTAGAAGAGAATGCTGTGCAGAAAGCCGTAACTTTTGTCAGTTCCTATTCTCCTGTCTGCTCTCAGCACAGGGACTATCACCTTTCAGTTTATTTTACTTTCAACTTCTTAAAACTTTTTTCTTTAACACAAGCTTTGAAATGGACAACATGCTATGAGCCCTCTCAATTCTGACCTGTTAAATCCCCATCTGGTCCAGCTTTTAAGTATCTTATCTGAAAGAAAAGTAGTATCTTAAATTTTTATACCTGATTGACCTGGAAGATGTGACTTGATTAATCTCCAGGGCCAAGAAAAAGCACATCTATTGAAGGCTGTTAAGGTCAGATTAATTACGGAATTCAGACTTTCAAAAGATACAAAGATTCAAAATACTGATATATTAATGCAAGCAACAGCAGCTAAGCTTCTCCTAAGAGGTTAGCTGGAGTCAGGTCTTTGTCTAAACAAAGGACAAAAACAACTAGAGAGCATAAAAAAAGTAGGACACTTAAGCAGCTTAAGTCCCTAGAGACATGTAGGACAAGTAAATTGATTGTTTAGCAGGCTGATTCTCCTCACTTCAAAAAAATATTTATGCTTCTTGAATTTCTTTGCACTCCATATCAAATTTTTCATCAGCAAAATGTAGTAAAAGTTTCTTCCCATGGCAGGTACTATATGTAACTGTGATAAATCAGTAAAAATAAGATCTTCTTGAGAACAGAAGGCAATATTACTGGAGGCTGAAGTGTCTGTTACAGATTCAAGTGTTAGCACAGGATTTACATTTATGAATTGCCACAAATTATTCTGAAAAAACACTAGACACCACCTCCTCTGTAGCCTCTGAAACTCCAACAGCTATGGGACTGCACTGAGACATAGACTTGGACTGCAATCCAGGGATAAAAATTGTGGCTTGGATCTATATGTACCAAGAAGGACCAAATTGTGTGTATTTGGGAGTCAATGGTGCATGCATTTTACTTGTCTGTGTCCTCCACACACTCTCTGCTATCTCTGTCAGCTTTCTCATTCTATCCCCTGGCATGAATTCAAAGCACACTTGCATGTCACTTAAATCTCCAAAAGCTGATATTACATTTTTGGTCTAAGTTGTTTTTATAGATAGGAACATGAACTTCTGTTTTATAGACTGGAACTCACAGCTGCAAGCAAAAAGACTGCATGCTACCTGAACTTTGGTTACTAACCAGTTAAAAACAGATATTTGCTCCTTCTGCATCTCCTTACGTTTTCTCTCTATTAGCTAATGTGTATTGATGGAATCTCATCAGATCTTTCATGACCATTTTGAGATGCATCCTTGCCAAAAGTGTTAAACTTCAGTCTTGCTCTCCAAACCAACGTATAGCTGAGCTAAAAATGTCATGTGTTGGCTTTAAAACAAAGCAAAAATAAAAATTGAGTTTTGCTGCTGCATTCATTTCAGATCTTAGGATAACTTCCATAAAGGGTATCGGCCAGATTCTCAGCACATTGAAAACTGCATAGGTCCACTGATTCCCATGAAGCTACGTTGATTTACAGCAGCTGAAAATCTGGTCTAAAAGGCTCAGGGCTATATATCTATCTTATGTTGTGTTAAGGTCTCTTGACCTCTTACTTGATTGCCTTTTCTCCAGTGTGTGATGCTAGTGTAGGTAAATTATACCTCTGCTGGCCACTAAGCTTGCTGTTCTAGCAACATTAATAACCTCAAGGCTTCCAATTTTCTTACCAATGCTTACTAGACCTCCTGTGCAAGCCTCTGGGACTGCTCTGACAATAATCCCAATATATATTGTTTTGAATAAAAATAAACTTTATTGCAACTTGTGCTGGAGGCAGACCCATGAGCTTGTGCTCTAGAATGCCTACAAGGCAGCTGTGTAATCATTAGCAATACTACAGGGAACAGCACTAGGATCAGTTCAGAAGGGTTCCTCATCCATCTGGGACTATAATTTACAATGCCACCATCACTACAATAACAAGGTAGCAGAGGGAAAACACTCTGGAAGGGGTGGCAGTGAAATTCAGCCATCGCAAGGTGTGGTCTTTGGGGCAAAACCTTTAATTGGCACAAGGTTCACTAACTATTCTGGTAACCTCAGACTTTCACCTTTCATTAAATCTAAATCTACAACCAAAATGAACTTGAAAAAGCATCCACATGGAAAGGGCCAGTCATCAATGTCTCACTTTTCCATGTAAAACCAGAGAGGTTTTGGTGTCCTGGCCCCATTTTTCTTGCCCTTCTGCTCTACCATCCTACTCACATCACCACACTGGACTTGCACAGCCAAAGAAGCAGTAGAAGCAATAGCAACCTATTAAGTTTTGCTTCTGTTTGGCATCCAGCTTCCCTTGCCTTTTCCTTTACCTTTGTTTTATAAACCACATGTTATTTAGACCTATAAAATTTTATTGTTACTAGAGTCGACTTACACAGGTCACTACTGGTCACTTTTATCAAAAAATAGCTCATAAACTAATTTTACAACCAAGTATGTGATGTTGAAGAGGTCCAAATTTGAGTTTGAAATCTCAGGTAATCACTTGGGATAGTAGATGTAGTAGACTGGATAAAGACAACCCACAGAGCAGCGCTCTTGATCTACATTCACTATTAGTCTAAGCCCATTTGCATTTAGGCCAATAATTAGATGAAATAAAAATTTTCACTTTTAGAAACTGTGAGCCCTTTCACCCCTCTGTCTCCATAAAGCCCTTCTGAATGTTGAGTACAGCAAGGGCAAAGATGGAATGGGGTTTGAATGGAGGGCTGCTGCTTTTAATCAAAGATTAAGCAGCATTATTTGCTTTTCATATTATTAATCTCTTGTTGTTGCTGTTGTTTTTGTAAAAAATCCTCCACAAGGTTCTGAACTCTTCTGTGACCCCTAGAGCAGTCATAACCCATAATGAGCAGAGCACAGCTAACATCAGGAAAAGTCGAGACAGAAAAAGCAGAACACATGCATATGCAGGGCAAGTTTTAAGACATATAAGATGTCCTGAAAAGGTCACCCAGCTCTGCCACCATCTCTTCATCTGCTTACCTAGGTGAATAATTTAAGTCTCTCTGTTGCTTTCATTGACTGACAGCACACAACTGGTTAGGACACTGAGAACAATCCTCAAAGCATTTTTGCCACCTCTGGCAGAAGAAGGCAGCATGATCTGCTAACAAAATAGGTTAACAGCACTGCTGTCTTGGCTTCAGCTTCAAAAGCCCAACACAACACTTCAGCAGGTGGTTACAAAAATTCTGGAGAGGCTTCTGAGTTGTAGTCCTCTGGAGTTGAAGGGTATCTGCTCTGAGGTTAAAAATGACAGATAGAGTACCACTGGAATCCTTTATTCAGCATTTGAGAACTTCAATGAATAAAACATACTCCTAGCTTCTCTTTAATGCCAGAAATGAAGGTAAAAAACAATACTAAAAATAAATGCACTGCTAGACAAAACAAGGTTTCCAGGAGAATATTCAGTAAAGCCGTATTTAAATAAGTTATTTTAAATCAATAAATCAAAGCTTGTTTCTCTTCTGCTGAATCTCTCATTCATGCTGCAGCATTGAACCATTTTTCTTAGGTTTCCTTAATCTATTGACTCAGTTACATCTCAGATTTTGTTCATTTGCCTGGTTTCTGATTTGATCACACAAAGTTGGTGGTAATTGTATATTTTGAAAAGCACTTAAATATCTGAACATCTGTCAGGGCAATGAGAATACGGGATACAAGTCTGAGTGCTGGTCTTGTTCTGCCCTGATCTGTGCATTGGCTTTGCCAAAGACATTTGAACTCTCCAGGCTTCAGTTTACCCAGCTAAAAAGAGAAATTCTGGGTATTTTCTTACATAAATAAATAAACCAATCAAACCCACACAAAACCCCAAAACAAAACTCAAAAAAAGTTCTAGGTCAAGTTGGATCTATGGGCTTCAGTGAATAGATCGATGAGAATCTACAGCTCATTATTGTTGGAGAACCTCAGATTTAATCATGATCATATCTCCAGCTTTAAAACCATAAGCCAGACTTACTTTTGACAGTGGAAATAGAATTGACTAAATCATCAAGAGCCCATGGTAAAGGACATTGACAACTATATATTATAGTGGTTTTGAAACGGTCAATGAAATTAAATGCCCAAATGTAACTGAATGTCAATAATTAATTTTTGCAAGGTTTCAAAAGCACCAAGGTCACAATGAAGATGACCCAAAATTTCTCAGGTACATGAAGCCAGAGATTTTTATATCAATAAGGTCTTAAGCAAACATTTCTGGAACAAGGAAACAATTTACATACAGATCTTCTTATCATAGCTTTTGAAATTTATCATTCCTAGAAAATTCATGCAAACCCACAAAAAAATTCACGTCTAACACACTTGTCAGCCTTGAGGGAATCCATGGGGAAATATAATGTCCTAGATTGTAAAAAAAAAAATTTCAGACAATGTCATAACCACAACTTTGAACATATGAGAAGATTTGACTTAGCTGACACCATGCTGATCATTGCTAAGTGACCAAGAGAAGATACAAGTAACTCTTATATTGTTCTAATTACTTCAGCTCTAATTCTTTGATAAAGATTTCAAAACTAATGCTAAGCTCATTATCATGTTGAAAACAGCACATTTCTCACAGGATCTGAACTATGAAATCAATGTGTACTTGGCCCTACAAAATTTCTTCATTTCTCATGTAAGTTTTTCATTAAGCCCAGCTTTTTTCCTGAGTCTTATTTGATTTTTATGGCCTGGGGTCCTCTCACATATAAAATGGGAATTGATACAGCCTTGCTTTTGTTGCTGAAATGTGAGATAAGGTACTCTTTGGTGAGTTTGTCTATGGTGTTGCTTGGACTTTGAAGTCATTTTCCTACCTTTTCAGCCTTGACATGCGGTTAACAATGTTTCCAAACATGGTGCTTACATCCAGTGCACAGGTTTAGAAAATGGATCAGTTTATGCATCTATGTATGTGATAGAAAATATAAATAAAGCGACACAAATGAAACTCTGTGTAGTAGCCTGAAATACAGCCAGATGAAACCTCAAAGAGGACAACTTTTGATTTTGCAATTTCCCAGGCTCAGACCAGTCATCCATCCCCATGGGCCAGTATTCTGGTGGATAATCATGGTTAGCTGTAGCAGCTACTGCTTTCCCCAAAACTCAGTTTAGAAAATCTGTCTTGGGCAATTGTATTTTTCTTGAAAATGAAAGCATACAATGAAGAACTGATGAGCATCTCTCTGGCTGACTGACTGATTAGTCTAATCAAACTGTGTGGTTTCTGACATAAAGTCTTCAAGGCAGGTACAATCTGCATTGCTGAAGTTCTAGCCAGAATAAACACAATGTAAAATCACATTTGAGATAGAAATCCCTCACCTACATAATTATGTCCTTGGCATTTACAAGTGTCATGACAACACTGCATGATCTCTCTCTTTCCAGCTCAATTTATCAATCACTCATCTATCTGCCTCTCATATTAGTTTTCCCTTTGCTTGAATCTTATAATTTTCTAAGTTTCCCCCGGTAAGAAAACAAACCTGTCTAGGGATTCCTTATCTCCCTTATATGGAAGCTCATGGGCTCTCCAGAACCCCCAGTATTCATTTGTTAACTCTTAGCTTTGGTATCATAGCTAAACTTGCTGTTTCTTGGCTCAGGCAAATCCCTGTCTGTACAATATTTTTTCTCATTGCCCAGTCAGCGTAAAATCAGGGAGTTTAGTTTAAACAGTAGTGAGAAAGAGCTAAAAAGGTCTATTTGCACCAGTGTCAGCTACAAGTGGTGACCTTTTCTACTGTCTGACACTTATCAGTAAAAGTACTCCTCTTTTATTCCACTGTCTCCAGTCTAGCTTTCCACCATCATGGCAAACATCAATCTTAGGACAAGCACAGCATTTAAATTGAGACAGATCCTCCTTACTGAGCAGAATGTTGTAAGACACACTGAAAACAGACATGAAGGGGCCCCCAAACCAGCAGTGATAGGGCTCAGCGGGAGAGGGCAGGTAACCAGGATCTGACTCTGTAAATGCTTGTGCTCCACCCTGCTTTGCATCTCTCATGACCTCAGCTCATCTTTTTGATTTAACACTACAACCCAGTGCTCACTCTGACACTCAGTGATCTAAACTCAAGAGCAGTAAAAAAAGTGATAGCTCTTTCCCAGCTGAGATTAGTCACTTGGAGTAGGATCCATCTCAACTCATCCAAATGTCTACATCTCACCTCCCCTCTCTTTGTAGACAATGGACAGATGTTTTTAAGGTTATCTTCATCTCAGTGTCATGGTGACACCTAGAATGGTTCCAGTGGATCACAGTTCATACTGTAAGTGTCTATATTGAAGGAAGATTAATCCGCCTTGCTAATTTAAATACCCTTTCATATTTTGTTGCACCAGTAACTTTACCCTTATGACAGTGTATTATGATGAACAGAATTACAATAACTAGGTCTGTGTCACAGGTGTAAGACAGAGCTTCCATGGAGATATGGTATGGTTCTGAAGACATCAAACATTTTCCCATGAATGGAGTGAAGCTGTACCAAGGCACAAGAGGGATATTGGAATGCTCCCTGCAAAGTAAGTTATTCATGAGGCTAAGGAGAAGAGCAATTAGCACACACTAATCTATAGCTCTGCAATTCATCTTGTTTATGTCAAGGCATACCTCCAGTTGCTTTGGAAGATTTTGTTGTTGCCAAACTGGGGACACAGCTGAGCAACTGCAGAGAAGACATAACCTTGATAAGTGAGATTTTGTTGCTGTAACCACACCTTATTTTTCTCCCCCCATTTTTTATTATCATCTGTCTTGAATTATTTCCTTGTGGGGAACTTCAGCTACCAGTGCTAATGGTATTACATCCAAGAACTGCCATTGACACCAACACAAAGGAGAAAAAATACTTTTTTGTTAAAACATAAAAATTCCCAGCTCAATTTGAGCAGGGTCGTATTTAAATTTATCTTACTCACCATAACAAAAGTGACCTCATGCACATGTTTACTTTCAACAGAAAGTTAAAATTGATACATCTGAAGCCTCAAGAAATTGTTGTAGTAAGGAGGAAAGGTAGAAAATCAGGGTAAAGGTGACCCTGATACCAGGATTAGTAATAAAACAAAATTTTCACTTGCTGTTTACTTGTTCTAACATCTGAAAGGGTTTGGGACAAATCAAAAAAAAAAAAAAAAAACAAAAAAAAACAAAAAAAAAAAAAAAAACACGCTTGTTTAGTGTCTGATTTGCACTCTGCTCTATTTTCACTCACATACAAGTTTACACAGTTCTTAGTTTACCCAGTTCCTTAGTGGCTCAATTTCTGAGGTTTCTGAGAAGCTTGGGGATTTTAAACCCACATGGGAGCTGTGTCTAGTAAGAACTTCTCCACCCTAAACCCATTCCTCTCCTTCATCACATGGTAAAGGACAATGTCCAGCATGAGTTAATCCAGCATCACAGGTTATTTCTCCATAGCATGCCCCTTGCCAAAACAGTCCATTCTTTACACGAGACAAGACTAAAGAAGGAAAGAAATGTGTCCTAGAAAACAGTGAGATGAATTCCTGACTGTAGAATTGGAAACAAAATATGAAATATGAAAACAGAAACTTAAAATATATCTGATTCCAAATTTCCTTTTTAGCTGTTCCAGTGTCTTGGCTACAACAAATGCAAAAGTCTGGCAGTGTAATGCTTCTCCCGCTCTCTTCCTTTATTTCCCCTTCTTTCTTCAAAGCCTGGCCTCACTTTGGAAAGTTTTTTTCACTGCAGCTTAAGATTCTTCCTGCTGCTTCTCTCTCCCTTAGCCTGGTGCATATTTGCATTCAGTGTTGAATTAGGAAATCATTAGAACTCATTATGTTCCTTCCCTTCATGGCCTCAAGGAAACATCCTAAGTCATCTCCACCTCAGTAATAAAGAATGGAATGAGATGAAGGAAAGAAAGATAGGGAGAAAAAGGGTAAAGGATGTGGTGCATTTTTCTTTGATTTCTCTCCCACATGAATTACAGGTTCTGTTCACCCTGGCCTCCCAAAAATTTTAAGTGACAAACAATTAAAACTGACCATCTGAATTATCTCATTTATTCTAGTGTGTTTCTTCATGTGGGTAACAATTCACTGACCTGATGGGGTCAGATTGTGCTGTAGTTGCTTTTCCTGCTAGAGGTCAGACTGTGTTTCCTTGAGGTGCAAGAGCTTCCTCTTTCAGGTCATTTCATAATCCATACTGTTCATTGTAGTGAGAAAATGCAGCACACGACTTGTCATTCACTCTCTCCCCTACTGCTGTTTTACTAGGCAACCCTTAAGACTACTCTTGACCTTTTTTTTCCTTAGTTTAACCTAAGAGTCCTTTAAGTCAATACAATTAGTGTTTTAAGCCTGCTTATGATCTGCTTCTTTGTGATGCCTGCAGTGCAGGCATGCCTGCATGTTTCAGCTTAGGGTATGCTTTGAGACTCTGAAGAGTTAAATTTGAACAGAAAATTTCTTAAATCTTACATATGAATGACAGGTGCCAGAAAAACTTTGAAACTAACCATTTGCAAAGAGTATGTTTTGCACTGCAATTACCTTACAAACCTGACTGCATGAGAAGATATCTCCTGGAGAAAAAACTTTTTCAGACTGTATACTGCTTGTTCACCATGCATGGTTTTTTAATCTCAGGTTAAATTTATTTCTATTTTGGTACTGAAGTCAAAAATATCTTAAACTTCTGAACTGCAGACAAGAAGAAGGAGGATTGGGAATAAAGTACAAATTTAAATTACATTCTCAATCATCTGTAAAAGGCTTTTTTTTTTCTTTAAAATTGAGCTCTGAGAGTAACAACAAAGAGCAAGAGGTTGCCCAAATGTAGCAGAAAAAAACCCAACTGACCAGTCATTTTAGTGTGGTTACATTTAATGGATATATATCATCAGAACTGTTATCAGCAGTGACATTTCAGTTCTCCATCACTGGCAAGTTCAACTAAGATGACAAAGGATGAGATTCACTGGAATAAATGAAAATACACTAATAAATAATAGACAACTTGAAACTATGTAAAATCTGTCTGTGCAAGTAAGTTCTGCCACCATTATAACCCCATTCACTTGAGCAAGCCTTTGTTCTCTCTTTATTTGTTTTTAGTCTGTATTTGTACTGTTTCTTATGCTTGTGGTAGCACAAAACTAAAACTTCATTCCATGTCATACCTCTCTAGCATGACATAAGTTTGCTGGCAGGATGGGAGGGCTCGTACTGATACAGAGCTTTGCTTGGTGTGGTGCAGAAGGTTCCAGCTTGCTGAAGTGGTGCACAACAGCAGCAGTTGCCAGGTCTGTCAAGGCAGAGGCATTTAGTAGAGCTGCAGACAGATCCTTCAGATAAGTGCTTGAGTGCAGAAACATGTTGGCTTTCCAGCTTCTGCCAGAAACCAGCTGTTTTCAAGGCCTGCTCTCCTGCCTGGGAATGTGGGACCAGCATCAGGAGGCAAAAAGCCTCTGTCAATGCAAAGTTTGCTGAAGGGAAACCTGCCATAGGTGAATGTATGTTAAGTACAGAAGATGGGTTTGGATGGGTGCAGTTGGTGGTACCTGGCAGATTGGGATGGGGGCAGAGCTGGGTTCCCACTATGTTAGAGCCCTGCCATTTCAACTGCTTGTGTGGAAGGAGCAGCTGAGAGAATATGGAAATGTGTCCCTAGTGCCCATGTAGGCAACATCTTGGAAGCTAATGCTTCTTGTCACCAAGAGTGGTGTGGCTGGAGTGTAGGATTCATCTCACCTAATTTTAATATCTGTAAGTCAGAATTATGTGAAAATCCTTAATTTAATTTTATGGAGGGCTGGGTCACTGTTTTCTTCTGTTTCTTCCTGTGTGAGTCCACAGCTACAAGTTTTGCTTGTGTTTCAGGTCCAAATAAGCTCAAAACCTCAAAATGAAACAGTCAAAACTGCCAAATTTTATCTGATTCCTTGTCAAAATCATGTGAGAATGCAAAGCATAAATCAGCAAAAGATCACTCAAAACTGTCCTTAAGGTTCCCTCAGAAAGTCCAATATTCTTATTAAACATGAAATCACATCAATTTTACATAAATTGGAGTAACAGAGAATATGTTCCTCATGGCTCCATAAACCTCATTTTAGCACTTCATACTTCATCTTATCTAAAAACTGGTCTCATTTCAGTTGTCCAGACTAAATCCAAAATTTCACTGAACATGGTGATAATTCGATTATATCCTAAGAATCAGCTTCAGAGTTGGATCCACTGAACAAACTGAATAGAGGAAAATATTTGATGCTTCCAGAACCATTTTGAAACACAAGTACTCTTTCTTAGACTGGAATATTTAAGAAAAGCAAACGTATCAACAAAAATCCCATGTGCCCTTTTATCTTGCTTCCTCATGAGTATAGTCTCTGTAGTTTCCGTGCCTCAAGAGAGGAGTACCACAAGTTGATATTTATTTATGCTTATAATTATCTGTTGTGTTGTAAGACATTTTTACGATATGTAAATATATATATATCAAAATATTCAAATATCTAACTAATTTCATTAATTTGACATGAATTATATTGCACATATACTACAGATCTAAACATTACCATTAACACTTTTCCCTATTAGGAAAATTTATATTTCTACCCAAAACTAGCTCAGAGGCTAGCTCAGAGCTCCAAGGATAATGCTGGTTACAAATCTCGTTTAAGACTTGTATTTTTTAAGCCCAGCACTTTTATAATTTTTGAAAACCCATACTGAAATAAAATAATAGGGAGAAAATACATTTCGATAAGCGAGCATTGGGGCTGAAATAGTTATTTTCTCTACTGTTGTTGTGTAATTTTTCTGCAATAAGAAGTAGCTCAAACACAGAAACACTGGAATCACTGAGAACATTTAATATGATGACTGATTATTTAAAATATGCTGTGAAACACTTCGGGTTTAGAAATACTTATGCCCTGAAGACTATCATGAAGAATGGCTACATTCCACAGCAGGAACAGTGTTTGGAAAGCTTAGCTCACTCCAGCCTACTCACAACGATGATAAATTGCATGTATTGTACACTGTATGCACAGTTTTTATGCAGGTGTTTCGTGGGCAGGGGGGGAGTGAGGTGGCTATTTTTAATTAAAAAATGTTCTTGGTCACTTCCCTCCTGCCCCCTCTTAAAACACATAGAAAAATTATTTCGGTATTTCAGCCCTAAAACTACAACTGTTGCATTATCTCTGTTATCTCTGCAGCAGGGATGGAAATCCCGATTTTCCAATCAATATGTGCTGTCCCTAAGTACCCTGCTTTGTAATGAAACAGGGAAAACTCCAGAACATCTTTGACCTTGATGTTCATAGTGCTAACCCAGCTAGCTCTGTGCTGCCCTTTGCCTATTTCACTTCATGGGGAGGAGCAAAACCAGGTCACTGTGCAGTCTTGGAAGGTCAGATTGAAGCTTCCAGACTCTTACATTCAACAAGAACAAAAACAAGGAGCTATTTCTTGCCTATCCAGAGAAAGCTGGTTACACTGTCATCACTAAGACAAAAGACTCCTGCAATACTGACCTTGACTGGAGCAGTTCTGGGGGTTACAGACATTAATGAAGGGCCATGTACTCCTCCCCTTTCTTTTCCTCCTCCAAAATGCAATGCATTTATTGAGAAGGAAGCAATGATGGAGAAGAGCATGTCTGGGTTATCTATTTCACCCCATCTTCTCTTAAAGCCTGAACCACTATTTGCTCATCTGTTTAGACACTGTTTTTCCTACTCATCATTGTGTTATCAGGGAATCATCTATCCACAGTGACTCAGTTATTAGGTCACATCCAAAGGAATACACAGAGCAGGGTTAGGGTGTGAAGTCCACTATGGCAGGATCTTACACAAATTTTACAAAATTTTGACAATTTTTTTTTTACTCAGACTGGCCTACATTACAGCTGGGACACCATCAGGACCTGACATGTAAGGTATTTGTCTCAGTGTGATGGTCTGGGGACAAAAGAGTAAAGAGACTTCATCAACATAATTTTTGCACCAGCTGTGACAATGATCTCTGGTCATCTTATTTACTGGCATAGATATAGTCAAAGTGCTTTATATTAAATATATGTTTGTCATAACACTGCAAGAATCTATAAGGGTTCAAGAAGATACACAGTTTTGATAGATGCACATGGCCTAATACACTTCTCAGAAACTAAATGTTTCATTATAAATTTACCAGCATGAACAAAATCACTTTCTCAGAAATATGTCGAAATTCTGAAATCACTATTTATCAGACAGGAGTAAAACTTACAGAGCACAAGATGCAATATTTTTGGCATGTAAAATAAGTGTTGCAAAATTGAAGATGCTGCGAATGTTTTCCTACAACTTTGTTCCACGCTACACATTTTGCCTGAAATATTTAATTGAGGTTAAACTCAAATTTTTCTCACAACTCACACAGCAGGAAATAATGCAGTAAAAACACCCTCTAGTTTTGCTGTGTTTTTCATGCCCCTAAATTCTACTGAGGTAACTACATTTATCTTCGGAATGTAGTCAACAGAGCATTTTTTCCTATTAATGTGCAACATATTTAAGAGTCTCATCTGCTTATTTTTTATTATTTTCTCAAAACAAAAGTATGGGAATTGTGCAAAATTATATGCAAAAGAGAGAGACTGTCAGAAGTAATTTGGTTATAGATTAGTTTTGTTTTGTTTTGTTTCCTTTTTCATCCATTAGAGCCATTAGCACTTAATAATACTGTGTAATTCACTGATTCCCCTAGGCAAGGAAAGATTATTGTAGACACAAAAATATTGGGGGGGGGGGGAGGTCTTAAATGAGGGTTTCTAACCTCAGAAATTATGCTCTCAAGAGCCAGTTTACAAGATAGAAGTGATTTTTCTCCTTGACCCTTTAGGAAGACAGTACTCCTTTTGAAAGGTATTTCTTACCTCTCGTTTCATTGTCTTGGATCTGGCTACAGGCATTTCTGTGCAGCAGAAGGTAGGGCTTAAGCCACAGTGGCTCTTCCTACCTTCTCTCTTTTCAACATTTCTATACTGGGCAGATTGTTGCTTTATGTTCTGGTTTTTGAAACTCCTACTATCTCTAGGCATCAGAAGGTAAAGCCCACATAGAAAACTGGTTGGGAGTTCCACTCACCTGAACAGCACTTGGAAACTTCCAAAGCTGCAAGGCACTGTGCAACACTTTCTTATCCATTGACTTTTTGTAGGGGAAAAAAAACTGCACCAAATAAACAAAGCCAGAACCTCCACAAATTAGATTAGGTTTGCAGTCTGCCCATCTGATATGAAAGAAAAAACCACACAACAACAAGAAGAACAACAAAGCAAAACAAAAAAAAAAACAACCCTCCACAAAACTGCTTAGTAAAATAGAATTCTGAATGACTTATCTTACAAAACCAATACAGAATACGCTTTGCTTACTGTAAGGGATTCTTAAATTCTTTTCTGTTCAGCACTTCTAACGTGATGCCACAGACATGCTTCCACACACGCACCTGTACCAATGCTGACCCGGCCAATATTAAGCAAACCTATCTATGTCTTCATCATGGCTTAAAATATAATTGTTCACCAAGCAGCTGTCACTGAAAAGAATTCTACAGACTACGTGTAGAATAGGATCTTGGCAACATAACAAGATTAAAATATTCTGGTCCTTTAGGAACCCACATAACAAAACTAATAAAAGTGTGTGGAGTGACCAGACTCTATTTCTGCTTTGCTTGGTCCACAAACCACCTTGACCACCCCTTGTGTAATTTGTAAAGGATACACAACTAACTTAGGACTCAACACTGTCTATTTATTCTTCAGAGCTGAAGATGAGATGTGGGTTATGGTAGGATATAATATATATGGTATAACTGGTATCAGTTGAGTTACAGTCTGTACAGAATACAACTGAAGAACCAAACCCAAGGTGAACTCAGCTGAGTCTGAAAAAGGATTAAACCTGGAATATGTTTATTAAGAAGAGAAGTTTTAAATGCTAAACACAAGTGCTGTATCTCTGTGACTGACCTAATAAGCATGCATAGAATCTTTCTAATTGTTTGGAGACCAGTGGATTGCTCTTTAGGTCACTAATATTTATACATGAGACATGCTTCAGCTAGATAAAAAATGATACTTGGTAGACTTCAGGAATGATACTGGGAAAAAAGACACACCATTCCAACTAACTACAGCCAAAAATCCTTCAAGAAATTAGCAAAGTAGAATAACATGGTGTGCATCATACTGGGGTATTTATTTATTTTGTTAGTTTGATTGGGTAATACAAACCCCTCATAGATAAGGTGATTACAAAATAGGAATAGCAGTCAGAGTCCTGGCACAAATTACTAAAATCCCCACCTCACTTTTGTCAAGATCAGCATCATTCCCAAGCCAAATTTCATGAAAAGGATAGACTACTTGAAAACAGCAATGAGAAAGGGATCACTGGAGACTTAGAGCCTGGCAACCAAGTCCTGGGAAATTCTTTTGAAAAAGTGACTAAACTGGAAGCTGAGAGAGGCCTTCCTGAGCTTTTAGGGGAATCTGTAGGCTGGACACAATATACTCATCATAGAAAGTCAGGTTTTGTGTTAGTCAACCATTTTCCAAATTTCAGAAATTACATTAGGAGCTTGGCTTTTTACGTATATAAAAATCTAAAATGAAAATCAAATCACTAAAAAACCCCACAAACCCCCCCCCCCAAAAAAAAAAAACCAAACAAAAACCCCAAACCAGGAATAAAGCCACAAATAATTTTCATAATCTAAGTTATTCTCTATGGATTTTTAGTTGGTCATGTTCAAACTGTGCATGAATCATGACCATAACTACAAATGTGATGATGAAATGTCGAAGTGAGTTTTCCCATTCAGACCAAAAGCATCTTGTAATTTTGAGTGATCATATGCCATTGACATTGTGACATTATGGCACACACTAAATTAAATACTCTATTATTAGTTGGGATGATCTGTATGTATTACTTCATTTTAAAAACAAATGCATTGTTTTGTTCTTCTAGACTGCCTTTACCACACATGTAGTCCCGTAACTCCTTTTTCAATTAAGAAAAGGAAGTTGTATGGTTTTCTACCTGGTCATGAGGATATCTATTATAACTTACATCATGACAATCATTACTAGACATTTAAAAGGAAAAAAAAAAATCTGTTGTATAAATTATTTTGTTCAAGACATACATAAACTGCCTTAGAAATGGTAAAAATTGAGAAAAGCTTATGACAATCAAATAGCTGCCACATCAACCATCATTTACTGCACAAAATATTAATATTTTAATAAAATAGCAATGTTGACTCTTCCACTCAGAGCAGAATAAAAAAATTGAATGTTTGTGTCCAAGTACCTCTGTAATTTTTATGTTACTTAATAGTGAAAACTACCCTTGATTTGACCTTGTCATAATTTGATCTCAAAGGCTGGTGATCTCTTTACCTTTCAGGAAATGTTTCTCAGCCCTTAGAAATCACTCTGCATATTAGACAAAGCTGTCTATTTACACTTTTTAATCCAGGAAGGATGGCAATCAGTGGAATGATGGAAAGAAGTGATCAGTGACTGAATGGTACTTATATTTTTTATACAGTGTTCTATAGGATTTATATAATGCAGTTTAAAACTTATTTTCCTCATGCTGAAGTTTATTACCTTATTCATTTATTCACAGAAAGTCAAATTATATCAAAGAATTGATGACAGGTTCTCTGGTCATAAAGATAACCCTTATCTGAGAACAAATGGTGGCAAACTGGGAGGAATGCGAAAGGATTTCATTTAGTGATATAATTAGTTCTCAAATATCTGCCTTTAGACTGATTTCATCAAACAAAACTAAGCTTACCATTTTTCCTTCCTCTTCAGGAAATTGTAAGGATTATAGAAAACTGAAATTTGATGAAAGGTAATATATGAGAAATACACAGCATTAAAAGATTCAGCAAAATATGTCTTAAAAGTCATATGCTAGGAACAGGTTTAATGTTCTCTTTTTAGATATTCCTTCTCTTTTTAAAACTTTTATGTCTGTTCCTACCTCATAAAGATGTAGAAAAAAATTATCCTGTATATAAAGGTAAAAATACAATGCAGACACTCAATAAATTTTGAATATAAGCTTCCTGTTAAAATTAATTCCAAATGTAAATTGAAGGGGTTTTATAAACAAGTTCCAAAATGCAAAGATAAAGCAGAATGTCATTGTGGACATACAAGTACCATTTTAATTAGTAAGATGAAATTAATGATCTCTGAATTGTATATTTGAATGCATTTATCAAGGTAAATTTGAGAAAACAGATAATAGGTATGCCAAGGTGTTTTATTCATGAACGATATTTTTAAAACAACATTGTCCATCCATTTTTTAATATCATTCTGCTTTTGTTTATTTGTTTGTTTGTTTGTACCAAAGAAGATAGAAAATATTTGGTGGGCCAGATCAGGGAAAGCAAGTCTCTTTCATATTCACAGATGCATAAAGACATGGTGCTCTTTGCTCAGCTTTAATCAGGCTTTTCTAAGGTAGGTTATGAACTTACTAAATGTGATTTTTTGGCCTGCACATGAAGCAGGTAAGTTCCCAAAAATAAAAGAAGGGATCAGGTATTCTCTGCTAAAGCACTCTTACCTTATCTTATTTAGTCTGCCCTTAGAGGAAGAAGGGTGCAGGTTTCCTCCAGTCCATCACATTCTCAGAAGATTGTAGACAGCATCACTTCCCTGAACTGTGACAGTAACAAACAGCCCCACAGCACCTCAAAATTGCATCCCAATCAGTTGTAGAGTAGCAGAAATGTAAATACCTTATTCAAAACTCTCCCAAGCAGGTACAAAAATCTAGATGGTTGTTTCCCAATGGTTGTTAATCAGCTGTCTAAATGCCATCTTAACTGGGCTGTAAACACCATAGCAAAAAACAGTGTGGTGTCTTTTGCTGTAATTCCTGTGGACACTGTATTGCCTTGTTAAAAAAAAACAACTCCTTCTTCACTGCACAGCTCAATCTCTGATTAACTTCAGCTCAATAAAATCAATGACACAGTCTTCTTTTCAAGAAATTTTTCCTAATCTACAGGTGGCTCTTTTGTGTGTGTGTATGTGCACATGTATGTACAACCATCCTTTTCACCTGAAACTTAGAATTAATATATTCAACACATTCATGCTCAGCATGTGAAATTAAAGATCTCATAAACTAAATCTATTTACTTTCAGGGACTGCCTATTGGAGCAAATTCACCATTCAGTGGTGTCCAATAGGGAATATGCCAGTTAGAACTTGGACAGTCATCACCAAATAAACATGGGCTACTGAAAGTGAGTAGTGATCAAAAAATTGGTCTAAAATGCCTAATGGATATTAAATACTTTGGCTCTGGCACTTAACCAAGAGAACTAGAAGAGAAAATGCTAACTATAAAAATAGAAGCATTACTTTTACATCACATTTATTACACCTCCATACTTTTCTGTGTACTGTTGCCATCACTCTGACTTGTCATGATAACTTGTTTCTGGCTCTTCCTCTACATCTGTTGATCCAAGGAGCTCATTCAATACCCACTAATAGAGGCAAGGGAAATCTTTCCATGACTTCAGTGAACTCTGGATCAGATCTCACATTTTTTTAAACTTCCACATCCTTTGAGACCCCAGCTCTCACATTTTACCTTAGACAATATTGTCTTCACAAATGGATATTTTTTACTATGAAAATCAGTCTTTCCTTCTTTTTGAGGAAAGTGATGCCAGCCCCATTATTTATATCACATTTAGTAAACCCACAGGAGTTAAGCAAATCTGGAACCCTCCAGGAGATTGACTGCCTTGATGAGTGTAGCATAAGTCACCCAGGCTGAGGCCATTCACTCAGTTATTTCCTTGTGCAAATATTAAGTTACCATACTCTGTAATGGAACTAACAGTGCCTGCCCCAAGTCAGGTGCAACGAATGAGCTCTGGTTCAGTACCAATAGTTACACACACCCAGCACCCTCTGCTTGCATGTGGAGATGCATTATCTCAGACACTGAGATAAGATTCTCTGTAATTTCACATCCCTGAGACACCACGGCCTTCTTTTGTTGTAGCCCAGCTCTTATCCTGCAGGTGAAGTTGCCCCCAGCCTGCAATTCCTTGACCCCATCTTGGCTGGAGAAGGGATGGGACATAGGATTCACATTCAGACCCCTTGGAGAAGGGTGTCTTATTGCTGTAATGGCTGGCTCTTTTGAGCTTAAAAACAGATCTGCTCTCCCTTATTGGTCCTCTTCTCTGTTTGGAAGATTATTAGCCAAACATGTGGTGGCATTTTGTGGTATTGGACCATGAGAGGAGGGGGATGATGAAACAAATTATTTAGTACGTAAGGCATCTTACAAAGTCTTGTTTCACATGGGCCACTTGTTTCTGTGGAATGTCTCTGTACAGAACTCACAGAACTTCCATGCCATTGCTTTATAAACAGTAGTGCAAAGTCTATGTTTTCCATGCTATTTACCCATCTTACAGAGGAGAAAACATCAGTGACATTTCTCCCACCCTCCTCAAAAAGTATCAAATGATTCTTCAATCTGGCCAAAACAGAAAGGACATTATACCTTAAATCATAGCTTTTTATGAATTTGCAACTAAAATATCAATGAATTTTCCAATGCAAAATAATTAGTCAAACTGCTAATAGGAACTATTTCTCCATATGAAAAGTCCTGATTTAGTGGGGTTTTTTTTAATATACCAGACTTTCATGTCTAAAAACTTCCATAGTTTCATTAATTTTTTTTTCACATTATAAATATGTAAAGCAAGCTTCTGAAACTTTTTAATGTCTAATCCATCTAATTTGATGCTGCCTTCTAGTAAGTTGCAATCATTATTTTCCCCGAACTCCTTGGTTCAGTCATCATTCATCAGTTCTCAGACTAAAAGGAGTTTTTACAGCTGGGTCATAAACCAAATCAATGGAAATGTTGATGCAGTATTAACTATATCAATCCTAACAGGTGTCTCTATAACAGCCCTTGTAAAAGAAACACCTCTGTGCAGTTCACCAGTGTGCTCCAAGGAGTGTGCAGAAGGAGGGAGCAGGGAATAATGAGTAATTAGGGTTTCCACTAACCAGAGAGATAGGTTCTTTCAATTTTTGTCCATTAAAAGTCACACGTGTAAGCTTTGTGGTAATATAGATCTCAGCTGCACACTTCCAGTAAACTCATGATGAAATATTAAAAAACCAACCCCAAAGAGGAATGTCTAATCTTTCAATTAACTTACTCATAGTATGCAACCCCATGAGCTCTGCCCCATACTCACACCCAGGTGTCCATGTAAGGGATTTTTAGCAAGGAAAATGGTGTCTGTTGGAGTGATTGGTAAGAAAATATGCCAGTGATCTGACATATTTATTGTTTAAATCACAGTTTAGGAAATGCCTTTGCACTGTGTGTTGGAAGGCCAAACTAAGAATTTCTTGGAGATGTGACCAAGAGCCCACTGCAGGAAGCACCACCACAGCCCTTGGAGGTGCCTCCTGTCACTAGGAGCCCTTTTGGGGTGCATTCCTTTACACAAAATTCACTGCTCTATGAAGTTGGGATTGTGGCACTATCTGCTTCCTAACTTCTTTTTCTTTTTTTTGAGCTTTCCTACCGGTTAAGATCTCCCTCTGATTAGTGCAACTCCATCTGTGTCACATGAATGACCCCTTGCCATTTCTTATCCCTTACTCCTCCTGCAACCCTGCAGAGCAGTGGCATCTTCCTGATGCTTTGGACAACAGTACATCTGCATATGTTGAAGAAGAAGGACGTGTTATTCAAGGCCACTGATTTTCCTTAGAGAAAGCTGAAGCACCTCCAGTGGTGATTAGTCAAACTTTTTATTAACTTATATATGAGTCACAATGGGCTAAAAAAATATGATTAATTCAATTTCTAATGACACGATAACCAGTAGCAAAAAGGACTGCAGTGAGCAGAACATCTGCTCCTGGTTGAAACCCAAGAGGCTTTGTATAAAAGAATTTAAAAAGGCAGGAACATTTTTTCATTTCTTACATTGTTCCTGTGTAGCACAAAACACAAATTTGTCCTAGACTCCAGACAACAACTTTGCCTATGAAATATTAAACAAATTTATTGTGAAACACAGAAAACATGAGTGTTCTGTCAGCATGGTGATGTTTCTAAGGAATCTGCACATCCCTTTGAACACAACACTTCACGGGACAGGTACAAGGGCCCTCCCCCAACAAGTGCCAAACATCACACATCTCCTGAGGCTTCCAAGCAGACAAAAGTCCTTGCCCTTACTGCAGCCTCCTCCGTTGTGCCTCACAGTGGCAATGCCCAGTCCAGGTCAATGGGACTCAGAAGCACCATACTTGCTGACTCCTTTTGAACCTTCATTAATCTTGGGAAAAAAATGACAAGTAAGGAAGTGTCTACAAAAGACCACACACGATAGGAAACCTTTTCTCTCTCTGAAAACCCTCTTTTCTTTGAAGTGAATGAATTTTACTTCATTATAGGAGACGGCCAATATTTTCCCTTTACTTGGGAACATTTACAGTTCTGATTCCTTTACAGATTTTGTCCCAAGGCCCGCAATGTCACTGAAGACCATTACATAGAAGTTCTCCCCTTTAGATTAGTATGATATTGCACAATATGTTTAGAAACTAAATTCATGAAAGATTTTGAGCAAAAAGAATAAAGTTTTCCCATCAGAGATTCCTGGATATCTTGATTCTTTGCTGGTGGCATGCCTGGGGTGGGGGAAAGAAGAGGGAGGGAGGAGACAAGAAGCACAGCAAAATAGGCTGCTGGAGAGTCTGTTGGGAGCTATTAAACTTGGATGTAAGCATGGCTCCCACAGAGGTAGAAAGGAATAAAACTCCTTCTCCTTCATGAAAAACAGATAAAGAACTCCTTCTCTTACTTTTGGTATGCCACAAAAGCCCCTTCTGGCCTCATTAACACAGTTAGAGCTCTCTCTTCTGATTCGCTCCCTCCTCCTCTTCAGGGTGTGGACTTTTACATTCTCATGAGCAATGGCAGGAGCACCCAGCTGGAGCCTCCACTACTGGGGTGGTGTGTTCCATACCCCTCTGTCAGCATCAGAGTGTTATTCACAGAGACATAAAACTGAGGGATGCAAAATCTGGAACTGCATACAAACAGTTCAACTCAATAAGCTTCTTTAGACATGCTCCAAATATTTGTGCAGCAGGCTGGAACCAAAGGTAGGAGTATCATCTCCAGAGTAAAACTACTATTTGGAGGTAGTCACCAACTCAGGCTGCCTTGGAGTAACGAGTGTTTGCTGTGTGACTTTCTTCTAGCCCTTGTGTAAGTTTGAGGTTTCTTTGAAGACCTGAATCAAAGATGTCCAGAGAAATGTGCACTAAAGTTTTTCATTTTTCTGTAATAGTAGCAAGATCCTACACAAACTCCAAAACAGAATAATTTGGCAGTCTCTCACAGCTAAAAATATTATTTTCTTTCAGTAAGAAAAAAATTAAGTACTACTTGACGTTCATATTTTTATCATCTTGACATTATAAAACCCAAAGGAAAGACTAGCAATTCCCTTTTTGTGCTGCCAGCATTGGTCTGCCTTTGATTTCCACTATGCTGTGCCTAAATGTGCAAGTGCTCTTCAGAGAGGCCTGATAAAAAGATATGAAGCATGAGGAGTCTGTTCTTCCCCATTTCTTTGGAGGGTGAACTCAAAAGGGGAAATTGCACACTTCTTAATGAGTCATTCTGTTTTCAAGGCATATTCATGTAGAATTAGCTCAATCTCTCTAAAACAAAAAGTTAGTACTAAGGGGGAAACATTCCCCACTGTTTAATCCCCTCTAGCACCGCATCTGAAATCCAGCCAAGTATCACATGTGTACAGTGCTCAGTATATACAGAATGTGTATGAAGTCAGCAAAACACAATTGCAAGGCTTCTATTGCGAAAAAACAGGACTGACCTTTTGACAGAGAAAATGCTTCTTTCTCACCCAGTTACATCAAACTGGCTTTATATTTCATCAAGCATTTTGCTTGCCTTTTCGTTTTCTTTTTCTTCTTTTTTTTTTTTTTTTTTAATTACTATTTTAATTTTTTTCCTGATCATCCAAAACCTGTGGGAATAATCATAACGCTCATAATCCTTCCCCTGTAACCCTCCCTCTGCTCCATCCCTTTCTTTTTTTAGCTTGTTGGCAGCCCTGATCAATGTTGATTCATTGAAGGGAACAGAATCTGCAAACTCTTCAGTAACACTAGACAAGCTGCTACTAGAAGCAGCTGCAGTTGCAGTTTGCATCTCACTGGGGGATTTTCAGAAAACCCACCCACAACACACTGGGGGAATTCTCCCGGACAAGCTGCAGGTGCTATGGATATTTTCATTTAATATTCATTCTTGCAATTCAGCACATTTGTAATCCATGTGGTAAACTGTTACTTACATTTCTCCCAATGGACCACAACCAGATGTCGAAAATAAGAAGTCCAGTGGAGATATCGCTTCTTCTCCTCTTCCTTGTGCATTTCAATGGGCTTAATGCAAATCTGTTTTCTCAGGACAAAAGAATGTGCTTTTATATTTAAAGACACTTTTGTTGACATTAAGAAGTAAAAAATATATCCAGAAATTGCTAGCATGTTTTGTTTATTTGTAACCTTTTCTATTATACTCATCACCACAGTGCTTTTCTGTTCTGAAGGCATGACAGAGTTCTTAATTTTTTAGGAAAAAGAAAAGAACTAATACTTGAGGTTTTTTGTATTTAAATATATATCACAGATTTGTTGAATCTTTATTTGTTTCTTTGTTTGGGGTTTTTAAAAGACAAAAGAAAGCCACAGAATTTTTATCTGATGCAGTTTCAGAAGTAATCCCCCACAATGATCATAAATTACAGTGAAGAATCTGCTACTGTCTTTGTTTTTCTGTACTCTGCTCATTCCTAACACATCTAGGTACATTCTAGCATTACTTGAAATAATATTAAAACTTTCTCTAACAGAGAAACACCCTCCACAGAAAAGTAGGGGTGGGAGGACAATCACCTAAAGCCTCAGGTACAAAGCTGTTAATGTTTCTATAAATTTTTTAGGGTAAAAATGTTGTTCTGCAAAAGAATGTCTCCAGCTTCCTGACTTATGCATTTATCTCCAAACTCATAAACACTGACAGGACAGTAGATACCGGTAAGAAAATAGATGGTTCTTTCCTTGGACATCTTTAATTTTTGAAAAGATTTTCATCTTTTTCTCTGTGTGGAAGCCATTCTTGTTTTCTGTACTGAATAATATCCTGTACCTAAGGGCCCTAGAAAAAAAGCAGTGTTCCATATGGATAAAGGATGTAAAATTTCATTGAAGTCGATAACTGTTGTCCTAAAAAATTTGCCAACAGAAATTCAATCTCATTGGACAAAGTCATACTCTTCCTGGCACTTCTGAGTCAGAAAAAGAACAGCATCCTTACTGAATCTCCCTGAGAAGACAGTTTGAATGAATATAAAAACATGGTGAATGAGGACACCACACTGATGCATTTAATTGGTTTATTAGGGCCCCCAAAACTGGTTTCTTTTGCATCTGTCTCTCCAAAGTCAAGAATTCCAGCATAAGCTTAGGTCATGATTAGATTAGTGACCTCATCCTGGTCTCATATTGCAGACACTGGCCATGACCTCCAGTTTCAGGGCACATGGGGTGAAATCCTAGCTATGCTGAAGCCAGAGGGGCCCAGGATGGTTTTCTCCTCACATTCTTGAGTCCTTCAGGCTTTGCAGCTGTGCTGCAAAAGGGAATATGGCTGTAGAATCCCAAAGGTAAATTGATTGTCCATTCTACATGTGAAAATGCTCATGTAGAAAAGGTTAACTTCTTTTAATTAGGAAAAAAAGGAAACGAAAATAGGGGGAAAATAAAACACTTCTAAAGGATTGTTTGAAAATGTTTGGAAGAAAAAGCTGCGTGCTTCAGAGAAGACAGTGTGGGAAGACAATGGACCCATTATTCAGGGTACCAGAGTAAATCCTATAATTGTGCAGCTACCAAAGGCATACAAGAAATAACATGAGTAGGTATATGGTATATGGTTGAAATTCTACCTTGCCAGGGCTACTGTGGCTCCTTCATGAGAATTACAGATTTGTATGCTGAGGTGGGAGAGAGCTGAAAAAGCTCAAGGGCCCAAAGCAGTACTTTTTCCATATGCCTTACCATTACTGAAACACCTGAGCTAAATAACCTATGTTAAGCTGCTGTAAAAAAAAAAAAATCAATAGCTCTCATTATAGCCCAGAATTTCTCATTTCCTTCTTGTGGTGGGATGCCGGTTGCACCCTGGGTTGCTGTCTGGAGCATATAATGACAGTGGTTCAGGGCCCTTTAAAGGTATTCTCTTTTTACAATGCCAACAAGGTAGTGGCAGTAAAAAAGAGAAGGGGGGAAAGAATCGAGCCCATAACAATACTGGTGAATGAGAAGCATATGTGCTGACAGAGGAATGCATTCTGCAGGGAGCTGCACAGTTAGTGAGATCTGCATGGCCCATGGGCTCAGAGATGTGACAGCAAGTAAGGAAGGCTAGTGGGAAGGTGACAGGAGACACCAGAACAAAATCCAGTTGATAAACAGATGGGTGTTTTATGCTTTTACATGTGACCATGACAGGAAGAATATTTTTAGATGCATTTTCAAGGGAAGACAAATGTGAAAAGGCAATGGCAAAAGAGTCTCTACACTCTGTACTCCATGGAGCTACGTAAAAGGATAAGCATTCGAAAGTGCTTAATTTACATTCCATTCTCAAAAATTCTGTCTAACAGTTAAGATGTTATCTACTACTATGTTTCAGTGCCCAAATCTCTTTTAAAAATGGCAATTCAATTCAAATGGTTTGAACACTTTATTGCAACACCTTTGTCTTTAACTGTACCAAGCTTCTAATAATTCTAGTAAGCACGTAAATACTAAGTAGTGTTCATTATTTAAATAATTTAAATAGAAAAAAATAAAGATTATTTGTTTTAGCGATATAAGCCATAGCTGTGAAATACAAGATTAATTGCACTCATACAGATTTCAGATAGTGATTTTTTTAATCATGAAACAGCCAAATATAGACTATACAACTGTTCAAGATGAGATATGAAGATGTTGCCTTAGATTGTTTCTTTTCTGTAGTCGTGAAAAATGAAAATTGAGAACAAATGTAGAAAGTAAAAAGAACTCAAGCTTTTGTTTTCACATAGTATATACCTAGAGCTTCTTGTTCTGATACAGATTATTATAGGGAGGAATAGCTTACAGAAAAGATGTTTGAAAGATAATCTGAAATTTAAATAAATATATGCCTGGATATTTTGCATTTTATGCAAGACAATACTAAATTCCACTATTTTAGCTAGCTTTGATAAAATTCTTATAAAAAAAACTTATCATTACCTTCACAATTTTTCTCTAGTGCATACTTGAAGCTTTTCTTTACTTGTTTCCCTTGCTCTGCTCCGTCTTTTTTCCAATTGTCTTTACAATGCAGCTTCCCAAACTTAATTTTCTTCATTCACAAATCCAGAGCAAGCCCTCATCAAACCAAAATCTCAAATAACACACAGATTTTGCTAGATCCTTGTTCTATTTTATCCAAATAATGCCCTCTTGGTAAAATCTTATAGGGATAATGTCTCCTTGGCAGTCCTTGCTTTCAACTATCAATATGAGACATTGGTCTGAAAATCTTCAGGCAATTGGGGTTTTTTTTGGTGGTTGTTTGTTTATTTTTGTTTTTTGAGGGGGGGTTTGAGTTTTAAACTTTCTTGGTGAAGTTCGTCATTTATTCACGCAATCAGAGAATCTTAAAATATACTGCGTTAGAAGCCACCCACAAGGAACATTGAGTCCAACTCCTGTCCCTGCACAGGACAGCAACAGAAATCACACTACGTGTCTAAGGGCATTGTCCAAATGCTCCTTGAGCTCTGTCAGGCTGGTGCTGTGACCACTGCCCTGGGGAGCACACGTGCACAACCACTCTCTGGGTGAAAAAGCTATTCCTGATATCCAACCTAAACCTCCTCTGACTCACTTGGTGCCATTTTCTTGGTCCTGCCACTGTCACCACAGTCTGCCCCTCCTCTGCCCTTTACAAGGAAGTTGCAACTGCAGTGAGGTCTCCCCTCAGTCTCCTCCAGGCTGAACAGACCAAGTGACCTCAGTCACTACTCACATGGCTTCTCCTCAAGGCCCTCCACCATTTTCATTCCCCTCTTTTGGACTCTCTCTAATGTCTTAACATTTTTTTTTTTTTTCCATTGAGGCACCCAAAACCTGCCCCCAGCACTGGAGGTGAGGCTGCCCCAGTGCAGAGCAGAGCAGGACAATCCCCTCCTTGCCTGGCTGGCCATGCTGTCCCTGATGTCCCCAGGACAGGGCTGGCCCTCCTGGCTGCCAGGGCACTGCTGGCTCATGTTCAACTTTCCAGTGACCAGTCTAATAAGTAAATCTTAGGCATATTGGAAGAATTACAGAATGTTCTCTTGTAGAAATTTAGCAGGTAGTCTCAACAAAGCTTGTTTTCATCTTCTGCTGCACTTTCTTCCTTCCTAAGATTCTTCTTCAATGCATAACATGCCTTAAAAGCTGAAATTTCTGGACTTTTAAGACTAACAAAAGAATTTATCTATTTTTTTTCCATATACAATTTCACTGACTTCTGTGACAGCATTTGAAAGTAAAACCTCCTCGATTTACATTACATTTAAAGACCTTTGCTCCAGTGGGAGTTCTGAACTAAATAGAGTCCATCAACACATCTCAAACCTTTTTGCTTTTTGGATTTTGACTTGCTTAGTAATGCTAGAAAGTAAGTGGTTCCAATTAAATCTAAATGTCAGTCCTTTGTTTGCCCACAATGATGAAGGATTCAGACAAGTTCATAACGAATAAAATTTCAATATCATTTTGATCTTGTATAAAAAATTGTCATTACTCAGTTTAGAGCCTATGAAACTCCCAACACATCTGGCAAAAAAGTTAGTTCTTAATTTTCAAGTCTCTGTATACTCCAGAACATATATGGATGTCCAAACCTACTCCAGTGAAATTCCACATGAATAGAGCCTTCAGAAAGTGAATGGATCACATCTGAGAGAGCTCAATTTCAAGGGCATGGAGAACTTTGCAGGCTGAAGCCAAAAGATATGATTCATATCAGATAAAGTATGAACTGCTTCTGCAAATATAACCCTTGGGGATACCTAATATTGCTTATGAGGAGATGGGAGTCCAAGGAATAAGGTCAGGAGAACTTTGTAACAAGGGAAAAAGATTTTAAAATATCAAGAGAAAACTGTCAGTGGGAAAAGGTTTCACAGCTCTCAACAAAAAGTCAAAATATGCTTCTTGGAACTTGTCAGTATATGTTTTTTAACTCCCTTTTGGATTGTTTGGGAAAAACTCAGCCTCAAAATGCTCCGAAACATTCTTCATAATTGTCTGAAGGTGAGGGTGGCCTACAAAGTGTTTCAATTATCAAAGAAAATATACCAGCACATTTCCCTTCAGCACACATGGGCTTCAATTCAGCAGAGCTCTTGATTTGGTGTATGGGCTATAAGTGATTCCTTCATTAAGATCTCATTGGAAGAAAGGAAACCCAGGAAAAGCAGTGAGACTATTTAGTCGATGAGTTACCCAAATGCTGTTAACTGCTGGCTATGACACAATTTTTAATCAGACTGAAGGTTTTTTGATATGACTTCACATTTCTACAGTAATGCTGGAAATGCTCGTCCCATCGAGGGTAGAAAAATATATGAGAACTGCTTTTCTTTCTGCAACTTCATTTTCCTTTGTGCAAGTAAAGCTTACGATTTGAGGCACAGGAGAATAAAAAGACCTGTTAAAGAGTTACTCTCCTTTTTGTCTTAGAAGAAGGTGGAACAATATTCTGACTAAACAGTGGACCAATTTTCCAGAGACAAAAAGATGGCAATCTAGAGTTAAAAGCAAAATTTGTAACTAGAAAAACAAAAAAAGAGTGCACTTATAACAGATATAGCTGCAGGTCCAAATAATGTTATTTCACAAGCATTAGTTAAAGACATTAAATTAACTGACATTCTTAAAAATGAAGGAGATTCCTGAGGATTAGGAAGTGGCAAATACAACTCCATTAGTTTAAAAAGGGTCAAGAGATTAAAGACCAAGAAACTGAGACCAGGGAGTTTAACATCTGTTGAAGAGAAATCTTGGAAAACTTAAACTATGCAGTAGGAAGAACACCTGGGAAAGTGGTTTTGTTAGTCAATATAGAATCAAGAGTTTGTGTTTAACTAAGTATAAATGCCAGTAATTAATAGACCTCATCTGATGGAGTTACTTGAAAATAACACTCTTGTGATAAGAGGAGATGAACTTCCTGGCTGTACATAGCAACACTCAGTGAGACACTAGAATGTATAAAAGAAAGATGAGGCAATAGGCCAAAATCCATGCTGGATAGTAAGGATGTTTAAGAATCTGGAAGAAAGGTTGGGATCTTTTTAAATTATAAAAGGGTTCAAATGGGAATAACTGAGCGGACAGTTTGAGTTCTTTATAATAGAAAATATGGGTATAAAATACTGCCAGTTTAAAGTTATTAAAAGTAATATTCAAGCATAAAGTAAATCTTGAGATTGTAAAGTTTTGTTTGTTTATGCATTGTACCATTATACCATTATTGACTTTAAAAAATGAATTTAAAAATTAATTTAGAGGAAAATTTCAAATATATATTGCCATGTGGTCTGCTTTTATGTCTTCCATTCATTCATTCTGATTTGCTCCAATTAAAGCTTGTCTGCAACTAGACACAATAGTGTTTGGAATAAAAGTAATTCCGATCAGTATTTTTATATGGAATATAATGGAGTTTCAGTAAGACTAGGACTCTTAAATAGGAAGTCTACAAAGGATTACTCAATGGTTATGTATGTGATTTTTCTGAGTAGTGGAAGTGTATAAAAGCACCTGAGTTCTCTAGCTTAAAATCCAGGGGTATCTTTTGAGGAAGGCTAAAAATCCAGGAGCACCTGGGCTCCAGTTTCTGCACTACTGCAGATGCCTTGTGCTGGTGACCATGTTCTTCTAGTGCCTCTGCTTTAGTTTTCCCTCCTGTTAAACAGAGATAACAAACCAAGTATGTTTTATGAGGTTAAAAGTGTTAAAGTTGTGAATTCTTGTAAAAACATAGAATGGGAAGATATATAAAAATACAAAATATTTTTCTTCAGAAGAAAATGGGTGGCATATTAAACACAGAAGGAGTTCTCATTTGGTGTGAATCAGAAGAAGCACTTCACCTACTGTCTCAGGTTATAGACCTTTTGCCAAGACTTGGGTATTAATATGTCTCCAGATGCATTTGACCTCTATCTGCTATGCCATCATCAAGCTTCTTACTGAAATAAGGATGTTAGCTACGACTGGTCATGCAAAGAAAACACAGCACAAGTTTAACTCCCTGTGCTGCTTCTCAGAGAGGGACAGGATATCCTAGAGAGGGCCTGTGCTCTCAGGTGACACAGAATTAAGCTGTCACTAGAAATTCTCATGAGAATCTTCTTGAGCCTGTTATTTGACTGGCTGATCCCTGATGCACCAGTTTCTCTGGCAGATTCTAGGGAAAGGTCTGTCTCCTCAAAGGAGAATGTCTCGAGCTGCTCTCCAGCTTGCCCCCAGCCTGGCTCTCCAGTGGGATGACTGGCACATTGGGAAACAGGACTTGACAGGGTTCACAGACCCAAATCACCCAGAAGAGAGTGAGCACAGACTTTCCAGCACAAAGTAGATGGAAACTCTTTTCATATACCATGGAGAAACCAAATGAGGATTTTAAAGAATAATTAGACCAATAGGAAAGGAAACTTCAGTCAAAAAATCTGTTTGAAAAGCAGGTTTTCTAAACACATGCACTATGACTCCTAGAGGAGAAAGTTACTTCTTTCAGTTGCTGGATGAAATGCCTCCCAAAGCACCTGTTTTCTGTGTTTATCCTCAAAGGAATACAAACTTTAGAGGTTTTTTTTTTGTTGTTTATTTGTTTGTTTGGGTTTTTGGTTTTTTTGTTGTTTTTGTTTTTGTTGTTGTTGTTGTTGTTGTTGTTGTTGTTTTTCATAGCTTTTTAACCTAGGTTCTGTCTCTCAAAATGCAGCTGTTTGCAGTGTTGATGTAATCAGTATTTTTCAGTATAATCCTTATGTTTTTCCCATTGTTCAACAGCACAGAGAGGGCTAAAACCGGGAACTCAAGGTATCCAAATTGGTTACTTGGCCCTAAGTATTAATTTGCATTCACCATTGCTGAACTATGTTATTTTTTTAACCTACATGACAGCAGATTTTTTTTGAGCACAACACAGTTCTTATGTTTTTTGGGATTTTTTTAACATTCTGTGTTCATCTCTATTACATAAATCAACCTCAGAAAAAAATATGGTATTTCCTGAAAACAAAACCCTTGTTTCCACTACTGCCCTGTCCATAGAACCAGACATATAGCAACACCGCTTCGTTGACTCCAGCTGGGTGTACTGATTTTAAACAAGTAAAAATCTCAGCTGTGATATATTGTGGTAAATTAGCTTCCTGTACTCTGGTCCACATTCACCCCATTTTGCTTTTTTTGACTGAGACACCTTCACTGGGAACATATCACATTATCTACAGTCTGTTAATGGAAAAGTAGAAATATGAAAGACAAATGCATTGCCAGAGATTGGAGCTGTATTTACTTTTTTTCTGGACATGTCAGTTCAGGGTAATTATGTAGCCAGCTTGCACCACTCAGATGAGTACCTCAAACTGTGTGATGAATCTGAGCTCTAGATCTTTCACCCAGGGTCGCTGAGGACAAGTGGGATTCAACTTCAATTTCAAGTTTAGGTACTCCAGTGTAGAAGTCTAAAAAAAGATACAAGGAATGGCCCCTCACAATAAGTCTGGTTAGTCACTGAAAATTATTCTTAGGTTTCTGTGAGGAAGACTTTTATTTTTTTCAGTACACAAAACACATTTGTTTTAGCATGGCTGAATTTCCTATATTCTCCAAAGAACACAAAAATAAAAACCATAACTTTTAAGGGAAAAAAAATTGGCTTGTGAAAGTTCTTGTATGATATTTCAGACAAAAAAAAAAAAAAAACCCCAAACACCTTATTTTGTAGACTTCTTATTTTGACTGGAAGTACAGGTTCTCTGGCTGAAACCCCTTTCCTACCTAGTACAGTGATATTCTGCCTCATTAAGAGAGGGTGACTTGTCAGGTCCTGCAGGAAGCAATCCTCTCAGCTCAAGGATTACAGGGCTTGGACCTTACTCTTATCGGGATGCACTAAACTCATTACTGCAGGGGGAAAAAATTGTGATTTTTTCTAAGAGGTTTTGGAGGAATTTTTGGTCAAAATGAAAGAGAAAAGTACCAAAACACCATATAGAAAAAAGTACTTTTCACCAATGATAAAATATCCAATCCAAAATTTAGACAATAATTTAGACAGATTTTTTTGTCATTTTATACAATCAACTAAAATCCCAATAATCATAAAGTATAAATCTTTGGTAGGTAATCATTAGTGAGTCAAAAACTTGATTCTTCTCACATTTGCCATGTTCACCTGAGTGATAGGTTCTCTGAATTAACATTATTTCTGCTTTACAAGCTCTTTTACAAGAGCTGAATCACTCTAGGTTGAATTTTGGTCTTGTGACCACCTCTAAGCATATCCAGGAAAACAGCCTATATTTTACCATCTTAATGAGAGATTTCATTTTATTGACACCTGAATTTGGTCTGGTCAGACACAACGATCAGAATAACAGTGTAGGATGAGAAAGATGAGCATTTCACCAAGATAAGCTTCTTCCCTCTTTCTGCACCACATTCTTCCAGTTGAAGCATTTGTAAAAGATTATTTATTTTACAAAGAGAAAACTACACAGCAGCAGAACCAATCTAGCAGTATTTTCTGCATGTTTGAAAAACGTGAGGTTTCTTCATCTGTTGTAAATCAACCAAGTTTGAAGTGAAAATCTGACCTGACATTTAAAGTCATGGACAGGCTGTGCAAAATTCCAGGAAACAAGAACAGCTGAGCTGGGAAACTGCTGGAAGACCTAGGAATTGCTTTCCCTATTCATGTGATGGGGAAGATAATGCCTACCACCCTTTCCAGTGTGCAGTGCTTTACCAACAGAGCCTGAGAGAGGTCTTGCACGGGAAACCTTACATATTTTTGCATTAAAGCAAGCTGTCAAACAGTATTCATGAAGCTGCTTAGTTTCTTGTAGTTCAATATTTCTTAGGAACAACCAATGGGAAAATATCAGAGATTTAAGGGCTAGACTACTAAATTTCCTGAAGACTTTGAGCCAAATACCCAGTGAAATAATCACACCAAATAAGCATTAGCTTACCAATCTGCATTTTGTTCCATAGCCAAATAATGAAAATTTGATAAGACATGATGTTTTTTTAAGTGAAAAAAATCACCTTAATTTACATTCCATATTGCAAACTTGGGGAAAATGGGCAAAGAAATGTTAGAAAAGGGGTGAGACCAGCCAAAGCCTTGCTTGTTTTTCCAAGACTGTGTTAGGTAAAAAAAAAAAAAAGAAGTTGCTTAAGTCAGAAATATATCACCAGAATTAATGTTTTTCAGATCTGTCAAGCCAATAAGCAGATAGTCAGTGTATAAATAACAGCCAGACATTTTATTGGGTTTTTTTCCAAATTTTTCAGTTTTCAGGGATCTTAAGCTGAGATTTGTTTTCTAGCTGCTTGCGAAAATAAAACATAGCTCCTGAGAATTTCTAAGAGTGTGGTTAAGAGGATTTTAATCAGAACTAAGACCAAAGTTTGTTCTTTTGACAACCTCCTATCCCCACCAAAGGATATAAATCAGAGGTAAATTAGGAGAATTAGCATTCATGATGCTCAAGAAAAAAAAATTATTTCAGGAAGGGGAACTGACTGGCACACTTAAAGATTGGGGAGTCATTAGCCATCTGAACAGTCTGTTGTGAACCATTCCAGACAGCACTTACTCCATGGCATTTCCATATGGTTACAGGGAAAACAGAATTGTATGACAGTGAGACTCTTGACCTAAAACACATGGCAAACCTAGGAGACGGCAATTACAGTTCATCGTGGACAAATAGATTTGTTTTGCATGTAGCAGGATCATGGTGAGAGGGAACTGCTGCTGTGACACAATAAGGAAATGAAGACGGTGCCTTCACTTTCCCTGCAGCATTTAAGAAGATGCAGCACTTTATTGGAAGGTTCCAAGTAAGGCCAAACAAATTAGGCCTGGGGATTAGAATAAAAACATCTCTCTTTGGCAAGATGGATACCCAGCCCACCTTCTCCACCCCCACCCAATTCATCCATGACCATGGGTTATAGCACAACACAGGCACGTAAATTCAGATCATATGAACAGAACTCTCTCCTCGCTAGACAGAAATTTCAGGCTGGTAAATATACGATAGATCCATTCCTGTTTTGACAGTGAAACCAGCAATAAATTCTGAACTGATTTTTATTTGATCCTCTCATTGTCTCACCATAAATTTGTGCCAGTGCTGACTCTCAAAGTACGGATTATATGTTTCCCTTTCACATCATGAGACATTAAATTCCACATATATCACACATTTATAGCAGATGTTCCTAAACAGTCAAACCAGGTGCTAAACATATTTATTCTGATGGGTAATTTTTGAAATTATTGCAATCAATGAGCTAATAATGCTGTTGGTAATGATGAAATCAAGTTATTATTACCCATTACATTTAATCATTGACAGCAAGTTAATTGGACCTAATTGGAGAAATCATCATAAATAACATGGAGCAGATGGCGGACGTTTGTTTTTCCACTTCCAAATCTAACAGAGTTATAGATAAAGTCTGGATGATCCCCTATAAAAGGGCAGAAAGTGTGCATATCCCCTCACAAAACCATAGTTCATATTGGCAAAGTTGCAAGTCTGACAGGCACAGAGAACTTCAACAAGGTTGGGTAGCTAAACAAAACTTTTTAGCTGTTGCCTATGTCTGTCAGCTTCTTATACACTGGTCTCAATCTCGTGCAAACAACAGCATTGGAGGGTGATGGAGGAAAAGGGTGCAAATCAAAAAAGAAAGCGGGAAAAGGAAAACTGATCTGCTCAAACAGATGTGTTTAAAACACAAACTTCTGCCTTATCACTGGAGACTCTTTTTTGGTGAGAAAGAGATGCTTCCTGGGTATGACTGGACTTTTTCTAACACAGAGAGGCAAGATTAGCAAGCCAAAATGTTCCTCCCTACCAAGTGTAAATGGTGTCAGATGGAAATGCTGACACACGCATGTCCAAGTTATAGATCCCACACAATTTGTGCACAGATTTAGCCAAAGGCTAGGGAAGTTTAAAAAAATTTAGAAACATAGAAGCTACCAACCCACCACATTTGGCTTTCAGGTGAGAAGAGTCCACACTGCTTTTCCTTTTGCTAGTTTACATCTAACAACCTAGCCCATAAAATTGGGTGAAGACCCTTCTTTTTGTGACCATGTCATTTGTTTTTGTTGTTGTTCTTGATTGTAAGGGCAAGAATAAACACACACACACAAAAGGATCTGACACCTCGAGACATGCCATGCCTTATAATTGAGATATATGAAGAACGTATATATTTTTTTTTCTGCTTAGTTCTATCTATGTGCATTTCAGATTTTCCTCTTGTCTAGTGCTATTTGCCTGCTGTCTGATTTGAATGGGGAGTGTCTCACTGACTCTTTTATACTACATCTAAACTGCAAGGAAAGGAGAAATAAAGCATGCAAATGTGAACTCTGGGCTGATTGTGTTATAAATCTAGAAATGTTATTCCTGTTTTTGCATCAGTGTTTCCACTCATTCCCACGTGGTCCCAAGCTGATAGGAGAACACTTGACAGCAGCATAATAATAATTTTCTCTCCATGCACTTTGTGATTAGTGCAGTGCACATATCATCCTCTCTGAAGAAATGAAGAATTTATGCATAGCCTATTGGCTTTCCTCTCATGTTTCTACAATGTGCAACCTCTAATCTCTTGCTTTAAAACCGCGTTGCTCTTTTTAAAGTCTGACACAAATATGTGAATTAGAATTACTAAATCTCAGAGGCTGTACCCTCATTGCAACACAACATGCAGATTTCATACCCTGCAGACTGGGTACAGCAAAAAGTGTGGCATCAGCCCTGCTTCTGATCTGCTTTCCTGGATTGCTTATCCATGTAGCAGGTGGTCTTGAGAAAAACTGACTACAGTCAGAATTTACATCTAATTCCCTGCAGACAGAGGGTTTATATAATGGTTTAATATTCAACAACTAAACCACAATTAGGAAGTGAGGAATTCTGAAATAGCAGAATTTTTACTGACTCAGACCAAGGTCATTTCATAAATTAAACCAAAGGTTTAAAATACCATAAAAACAGTATTCCAACCACCCACAAAAATGCAATTTTATATGGTTTAGTTGATATACAATAAGAAGATTTTTAAATGTTCTGGTTTTAACCTGTCCAGTTTTCCTATACATGTTTCTAAATTGTTTGCCTCACAGCAAAATATTGTCATAATGTGGTTTCTTTTAATTTCTTTAGTTGAAATGTACATTCAATATCATGCATTAAATCTTGATCTTCAAATCCAATCTAAACAGTAATTTATTCATTCATCTGTACCCATACATTCACAGTTCAAAAGTTTCCATACAGAAAAAGTTTCAAGAAATTTACATTTACATTTACATTATTTTAAGACCATATTGTCAGGTACTGTAAGGCTGTATTTATCTCTGGTACTACATTGTAAAGAATACTGTGCACAAAGATGGGAATGGAAAACGACATTACCTTATCATATCTCCTCTCTGACTGTTTTATGCCTTTAGTTGTTGTTGTTGCCCTATTTTTTTTTTTTTTGCTTTTTTGTTTGGCTTCTTAAGTGCAATTTATTTAAAAATGCGGCACTAACATGACAATACTGATCTCAAACCATGTAAAAGTTTTCTGTGAACTAAGAATCTAGGCTGCCTCAGAAGTCAATGGGGAAAAAATATGCTTTGAGAAGGTGATTTATTCTGTTTCATTAGGCTTCTTCAAAACTTTCTGGCATTCTATTAGAAATCAGTGTGTTGTCTCTTATTTATGCTTGATACAAGTGTTTTTTCCTGTCTTTTTTTTTTTTTTTCTTCTATTAAAATTTTCAAGGTGTGTCAAGTTACATATCCCTTGGAAACCGATTTTTCAACAGGCACTGTAGAAGGAATCTTGGTGTCTAGACTAGAGTAGATAGCTAAAGTTGTGTGATTTACCTTCCTAAAGTTCTAAAAGCCAGAGAATTTCCAACTCTTTCCCAAAACAGAGAGCTAAAGATAATGCTGAAACTAGCAACTCTGGAAATATTTTGTCCTAGATGGGAGTCGTTCACCTCCAAGGAAGCTGACAGAGACAGGTAACAGGGGGATTCAACTTGTTGATATCCAAGTAAAATATACATTGTTTTCAGTAAAATAAGAAACTATTTAAATTTCTGATGTTCCCTGACCGAATTACTGAACTTAATCAAAATGTTTTGAAGATTCTAGTATTTGGAAGACAGGTTTTTTGCCATAACACAAACCAGAGAATTTGATCTCCAGTAAGAGTGCCCTCTCCACCCTCTGTATATAATATCAAAAAAATCTTACTGACTAAAAGTTCTCCAGGCTGTAGTGGCTGAAATACAGTTGCCTAAAACAGACTGTAAGAAGAGGGCTGGCTGACACACCACCATAATTTTCCTTTTGCTCTCTCAAAGCCTCCAGCTGCTGTAACTCAAGGTCATCCAGCATGTCCATAAAATTTGGTGGTCATTTAGAAGTTGAATGCAAATGTGATGGGCTGCACTCTGCTTCATTTGAGAACCCAAAGCTCACCAGATTGAACCTGGTCTCCCTCTGTTTCACGTAGGTTAGTGGTCCCTAAGGGCTTGTGACTCCTCACTGAGAAGACACAAACACAAAGCAGCTGATGTGTAAAGCCTCAGCAGATAAACTGTGTCATAACCGTGTTCCCTGAGCTGCATTGTGAGTGGGCAATAGCAGAAATCTGTGAAAATAAAAGCAGCTGAACCAAACACAGCAAGAAACTCTGCCAAGTAGCTCAAAGGAGGGTCAGTTACGAAACAAGGAAACTCTCGCACGGAAGAAAGGCCAAGAAGCTGCTGTGTAGCAATAAACTTTGATCAGAACTTATCTAAAGTGATCAGAAAGTGCAGAAAAATGTACTTTTATCTATTTTTCAGTCTTCTTAGACTTCTGAAATCTTTGCTTTCATTACTTTCAAAGTGGGAGGACTTGGGTTAAACTTGAGCAGGATTAGCTAAAGCAGAACTTTCAATAGAGTCTCAGCTACACTTGCAGACTTTTAAACGTTACCCTTTTAAACAGGAACGAGAAGTGAAAAGCTTTAATCACCTGCCAATTTAATATTTTCATAAGAAAACCTAAAATTCTGTTAATGGACAGACGGGTAAAGTACTATTATTAGTTAATATTAAAGAAAGAAATCCAAAGACTGGAAGAGGCTTTGGAAGTAAAAGCAGCTGGGAATCCTAGACTAATAGAAATCAGATACGGAAAAGATCTATTAAGTCATCCAATCAATGGTACAGTTAATATAAAATCAAGCAGATTTGCTAGGGGTCTGTCCAGCCTGGATTTAAATATCATGAGCAATCAGGATTCTGACACTTCCCCACATTCCTGTGGACCACTCTGCCAGGAATTTTTCCGCCTGATATTCTGCCTATATTTACCTTTTCACACTACTCAATATAAGTTAACATTCCTGAAGTAATTCCTTTCCTCTTTTTTATTGTCAATTATTTTTACAAGACTTCCATTAGTTTTAATTAACCAACCTGCTTTATACTTTCCATTTTAATGTACTAAGAAGAAAAAATTTAACATGACAGGACTTAACCTCACTTGTGGTCTGGATCAAAAGCTCAGTGGATATTCTAAAGCATCACAGCTAACCTGGAATGGTTTGAAGCTGCTTAATCTCCAAAGTACTTGGGAACTTTTTTGTATTAGGTACACATATTTTGCAAGTGCAAGAGATTTTATATTTTACTAATATCACCCAGGTCTCCTTCTTCATTTGCTGTTCTCCTTGCCTATGACTTTCTTTGATAATTATGGAGTAATTCCTAAAGAGTTTAAGCTTCATTACTGCTTATTACCATTTTTGAATCAAGATATGATCAACTATTCTGTCAGTTTTCCTGGGAGAATTAGCATTCGCTCATCTTCCTTTGAAGAATCTTTAGGAAGCTTCCTTGCCCATTTCTTGCTCCCTTTTGTTCTCTTTCTCCCACAGGAAGCCTTTTGTTCCATCTTCCTATAAGTGCTGCTCTGGAGAAAGGCGCCAGCAGGAAAAGTTTTCTACCTGTGAAAAGCTTGAAGAATTTGATGGCCCCAAGGACTCTGTCAGACAGAGCAAATTCCTGAATCAAATCAGCATTTTGAAAAGGAAAAAAAGGGCATAGGTTAAAAATCCAAACCCTAAAAAATATTTATTATTTAAAAGTGCTAACTGTTATTGTTGCTCTTCACAGTACAGGAAAAAAAAAAACAATTTCTCTCTTGGGGCTAAAGGTGGGCCATGTATCCTTTATACTTCAGGCTTTGATGACAGAGATGCAAACAGTGACTCCACTTATGGCACGTCCAGGTCTTAAAAAGTAAGTTCTTGTGAGTGCAGAACCCATGTCTGATGAGGAAAGACTTGGCTCAGCATTTAGTAAGAAAAGACTCATTTTAACAACAGGGAAAAAGAAAAGCATGATGAGATTAAGGGACTTGAAAGAATGTGAAGGTTGTTTTTAAAAAATTACAATAATTAGTCATTAGATAAGGACAGTTAAATGTTGGGAAAACTTACCTAAGGATACGACAGGCTCTTTATGACTGTAATCAAATTTGAGTCAATTTCTAAAAATATAAATTAATCTATTTCCTAAATAGAAACTGCTGTCCTAAGGCAAAGGCTACTGTGTGGTTACATGCTGGTTTGTGTTATGCTTCATTGTGATAATGTTCATGCCTCAGAGTCCATATATTAATTTCATTGCACTGGACCTAATATTTCGTTCCAAACCTGCACTAAGTATTCCTGCAAAAGAATGAGAAAGAGGAAAATAAACCTGAACCCCACACTCCTTTTCACTTTACTAACTAATCCAAGATTACTAGAGAAATACAATTCTTCTAAATCTACCCATAAACTCTCTAATTTAACTTTGATATTTAAACAGAAATTCCTGATTAATTAATCTAATTCCACCTGGTCAGCTTGTGGCAGTTGTACAGCTTGCTCTAATGAGCAGATTTCTTGGCCTGGTGGCAGATTACAACATCAAATCAACTGCCAGGTGCAGGATGCAGGAAAGCTGGGTTCAAAGCTCCATACATCTTAGAATACAATAGTATAATATTTCAGCAAAAATCAACACTAACATTTTCTAGAAGCCCCAAATTAGGAACAAAATTTTCTCTGATTTAATACTCTATGTCACAATGTAACAAAATAATTATTTTTTTGTATGCCAGGCTGGGAAAATGTATACTATATTTCAGAAAATTTGAATAGTGATCGCTACATGCAGAACAAATTTAACAAAACTACAAGGCTTCCAGTGTAGCCCAGGATCATTTTACAGACTTTTGAGACACCTTAGTGGCTCCTGACAGACTCCTAATGTTTAGAATCACTGTTTTCAGTCTAAAAGGGGAGGCAGTATCAGGTTAATATTGTATATTTATTAGAAAAGACTGACTTCCTGGTGCAGCCTTAAGTTATTAGTATTGAAATAGTGTTGTTAACACAGTTTATTGACCAGGAAAACGAGTTTTGGTTAAGAAATGAAATGCAGAGTCAGGAAATCCAATTTCATTTCTTGCTTCTGGTGCAGATTTTCTGTGTGGCTTTGACTGGTTAGGAATGTGTTCTTATATCAAAGCATGTAGATTGACTAATTTAGATGCTGTATAATATTAAATTGTAATGGTAGGATATTTTTCTTAGGTATTTAAAAATCTCAGTGGAACCTGCCTTCAACACCTAAAAAAGGAATTCAGGTATCTAATTTTATTTGTCTGAGAACCAGACACCTTCTTTTGGTGATCACTCTTACTTGGAGTAAATACCCAGAATATGTCTTGTAAAGTCCACTTATGGTGGTATTGGACTTACAATATCATTGGAGAGAAATTCAAACTGCTAACAGTTCATTACCACTTCTTTCTGAGCTTTCTTTAAATCAGTCTATTTTAGGGTGGTCTCCACTTCAGGCCGTACTAGTTCCTTCTATTTATTAATAGATTAATTAATTAAAAATCTATTCAATCAACTCATCAATTCAATCTATTCAACAATTTAAAAAGTATTCTCTAGTAAGGAAAGAAATGGATTTTTGCTGTGGGCAGAACAAGAAAATTTTATAAAAACATGTATCAAAACCAATAGCAAAAATATTCAGGTTTTCTCCTCTTCTACATAATAGAATAGAAGCAAAAGCATCCCAGTTGATTTGAATGATGGATAAGTGGGCTGGAAATGTGAAGGCAAACTTCTTGAATCAGATATCAGCATGGTACAAAATTATCTCCATTACAGACCCTCTCTCTGTGAGCATTTTGCAACAGATGCACTGTACAAAGCACCAGGTATTTTTATTTCCTTTCCATCAGCACAATTTATGCTAGTCTGTACCTACTATATGTCTAAAGAAATCACTTCAATTAACAGTTCAACAAAATTCCTATCAATTCTAAATACAAAGATAACAAAGCTTAGGAATTTTTTTTTCGTGTCATTTTTCATGATTTATGTAGACAAGAAGTAGCAAACAAATGTTAATACCACAATTACAATTGTTAATATTTCACTTAAATGTGAGTGCCTAAACTCTTTTGGGCTTTTCTGCTCACTTTTGGGTTTTGATTTAGCCACAGCAATAAAAAAAATCCCTTGTAATCAGCATATACACATCACTGAAATCTGCAAAACCACTCACTCACATAGGGTGATGATAGACAACAACCTTTAACTGTCTGAAATGTAGGCACCTTGTCTAAGCTAGTTATCCAGGTTTACTGTACATTTGGTGTAGAGTCAGAGATGTTACCAAGAGAAGATCAACCCTATCTTAAAAAAATCTTCTAAGATAACTCCTAAGATTTGAGCTTTTCCTCCTGAATTTCTTCTGTTTCCATGGACTACCAGGAAATCATAGTCAAGACTGAGCCTAAATGGCTTAGATCTGAGATTAGTTCAGATGGATCCCACCTGGCTGCTGGTTTAGTATCTTAATTATCTTGTATTTAGGAAGTTAATTATCTTATTATTTATAATCACAAAACTATGATTAAAGCCCATAAAAGATGAGCATTAACAATAGATGGAACAGTACAAGTCCAGAGGCATCCTTGACTGTAGGCAACAGTGTGACGACAAAAAAGAAATCCTTCTATGTAATCTCCTGCTACAAGAGATATGTGCAATTCATATTTCCTCTTTTCTGAGCACTCCACTTCAGCTTGTTAACACTAATGGCAGCAAATGAACTATTTTCATATAACAGAAGTAGACAGAAGTACCTACAAACTCTGATCTTGTCCTTGGACATTTCCAAAATGATTCTCAGATCAATGGTGCTGGGCTAGGTCATAGATGGGTGTTCTCTATAGCAGAACAACTTAGGCTGGCTTGTTTTAGGTTGTGCTCTGCAGACTGCACGTTTCCCTTGGACTCTCCGTTCAGCAGGGAGTAAAACAGGCCAGTTGTAACATGAAAAAAGTTATGCCTGTCCATAAATCATATGTATTCCTCCTCATCAAATAAGATGCCTTGGACTGTGATAATTTCTTTTTCTGCCAATATATTTTTCAGCTGATTTATGGCACTTGCACTAAGTGTGTGATCTCCAAGAATCTGGAAAAGAAGCCATATGCTTTTGCCTTGAACTCACAAATGTCAGTCCTTGTGTTTTTGAGGGTGAGAGTGATTATTAATGTTGTCTTATTCTGGCTTTCTTAACAAAGCTCACACTGTCTAAAATCACGACACAAATGTCTGTGTTTCCTAGCCTCTGATTCCAAAACAGTGCTTTTTTACAAAAGTTAGCAATGCTCAAATATCCTGTCTTGCTCACTGGAAAATGTTGAGTGACATTTTTCTAGAAAAATGCACATATCACACACAAAGTAAATTTTCTGTTTGATTCTCTTAACTTATATCTTTAAAAATAAATCTTTACATACCAAAGACTCTCTGTGGAGTCCTTGAGTAATCATAAACACCCTGAGAATCAGTCCCTGTTCTTCAAAGGGTTCACTTGAAGTTGTGAATCTCCAAGCACTTGCACATTTCATGCACCAGCCACTTTTGGAATACTGTGGAATAATGGAATAATGTGCATAGATTGGGACTTCATCAAATATGTGATCAATGTTTGTCCCAGATCTTGTCATACACTGAAATCCTTCTTATTTCTCCAATGCGCATAAGCAAGCAACAAAAGAAGTGAAGAGTTTCAATTCCTCTAATCTGTATCCTTTTCATATACAAAGTCTAAAACATTGTGAGCTTTATTAATTGATATGGAAATATTTCAGTTGATCATCACCATAATTGTCTTTTCACTGGCACCAGCACTTCAGATCCTCACAAGCAACATAAAGTTATTCCTCAGAAACTCCAAGGACTGGCCTGTCCCATTTATTGCTATAGTTCAACTCAACATTGCTTTTGCAGTGTTTCTGCTGTGAGTGCTTTCACTTAGGTTTTGAAGGAAACTATGAATCTTTTCACATCAGATCTTTCTGGGAGTCTGTACACTACCTTTGACTCTGGGCAGAAGAGTTACACATTTATAATGTGTCCCAAGAAGTTTACCATCTCTGAGACAGCAGACATCTTTCTGCTCTTTAGACTCACTCACTGAAAATTGACTGTTAATTGATTCATCTGAGTGCATTCTATTGTTCATTGCTATTATTTGTAAATCTGTTCACTTCCATGTAAAGACAAATACAAAGGCAGTCTAGTGCCAAGAAATCTTTTCCCTAAGATATGGTTAGAGAAAGAAGATACTCAGAACTGCTCAACAAATACTTCATGCATGCAGCTACCTCTGCTCACTTGCTTTTCCTCACTGAGACCCTCAGGAATTAGGCACCAAAACTACATGCCTAAGCTGGGGCCTGCCCACAGGTCTGAAAAAAATGCATATGTATTACATGTATTTTTTTTTTGCTTCTTAGTTTGGAGTATGAATGTATTCTTTTTTCTTCTTCTGTTTTTATTATTTTCTTTCTTTTTTATGGCCTTTGAATAGAAATTTGAATCAAGAGAGAATTGAGGCCACATGTTAGGATGCTAAAGGCATTCACATGCCTTTCTGAAATGTTCTGCATTAGTGTTGTCATTTTCCTTTGGCATTATTTCTGTGCAATGATAACAGCAATTCTGTGTCACCAGAATTATTCTGGAAGTGTGATATTTACTGTTATCTTGGCCTTGCCCAAGCACAGAATTTTATTTGCTGAGAAACATGTGTGACATATTTGAAGGGAAAGAAATTGGTCACTGAACAGCCTTAGAAGGTTGCCAGCATGACTAGATGAGATGCATTCTGCCATTGAAATCAGCAGATTTTGTCATTTCACTGGAATGTAGTTTTACTCATTAGCAATTATGCATGCACTAGACTAAGATTTGTTATAAATCTTCTCAGTCTGATCACTTGGTCTATTTTATTGTCAGTTTGCTAACTGAGCTTAAGCCTTAGACTGGAAATCCTTCTCAATTAATTCATGACAAGAAAAATTTGCATCATCTTAATTAATAGAAGTGATTACAAAAGTGAGTGCTCAAACATCTTTTTTTCTGGTTTCTTGGTGTTAAAAATCAGTATATTCAGATAGCAGTGTCAGAGAAAAGCAGGATAATAAACAAAATAACCTTTATTCAAGCCTATTTAATTATCATATCTTTTTAATGGCAAATTAGTTCAGAAAATCAATATGCAGTTTCTCTTCAAATTAATGCAGTTTTAAGTGACAGGAAAAAAATGGAATTCATATGTTATTAACACACAGTAGCTGCAACTTCACTGAATTGCATCAGTAGCTATTGAGAAACAAACACATGTTCAGCTAGATCAGGTTGAGAAAATCTTTAAAATCAAAAGAAGACCTAAAATTGTTACCTTGACACTGCAGGGAAGGTAAATGTGATTTTTTTGTTTTGTTTTGGTTTTATTCTCGAGCTACCTGGAATGGAAAACCAGAGAATTTGAAATTAAACTTTTCATTATACTTTAAAAAGTAATATTAATGTATTTTCCCCTGGCTAATGGGTGTTTTGGGTTGACAGGAACATTGGAAAAGAAGATGAAAATGGGAAGGGAGAATGGCAACTGATAATCAGAAAGATTTAGAGATGTATAGGAGATAACTCACAAAACCAGCAAATGGGAGTACTCCATGAAAATATCACATAGCATATTAACAAACATAAATACATAAATACTTGTTTTTCTTTCCACAGAGCAAAGTTGCAGTGTTCATCTTCACAGCAAATTTTGGATGTCAAAAGCATATATTAGTTTAAAAAAGTGCTAGACAAATATCTGAGTGTCCATAGACAGCTCTTACAAATAATGGACCTAATAGACCTAAAGCAAACTGTTTCATCATGAGATGTCCTAATTTTGAGGTGTTAGGATTGTACACTTGCAGCTTCTTTGAACATCTGCTCCTGGGCACCATCTGAGGGAAAATACTGCACAAGACGAAAGCTGTTTTTGCAAATTATTCTACATCAGACTGATAGAGTCAGAGAAGGTTTGAAAAGATCTCTAATATCATTAAGTCCAAACATCAACCCAGCACTACCATCATGGTCACAATTAAACCATAACTTCAAGTGGCACATCCACATGTTTTCAGGACACTTCCAGGGGTGGTAACTCCACCATTTTTCTTGGCAGTTGGTTCTAATGGTTGACAAATCTTTCCAAGAAGAAAATTTTCCTAATATCCAATCTCAACCTCCCTCTTCCATACACTTGTTCCTTGGTAGAAGAGGACAACCACCACCTCACCACATCTGCTTTCAGGGAGTTTTAGAGGGTAATAAGGTCTTCCCTGAGTCTCCTTTTCTCTAGACTAAACAACCCTAGTTCCCTCAGCCTCTCCTCATCAGACTTGTGCTCCAGATCAGTCTGCATCTGCCCTGCTTTAGACAGTCTAAAATTTATAACTGGAAGGTCTTTAACATTCACAGGCTGTTTCCCTTTGACTTGCTGTAGTTTGAGGGTTTATTTACACAGAAAAATAAAAGCCCTCATTCCCTCCAAAAACCAAAATATCTTCTATTTCGATGAAAGTTTCAGTGCAGCTTGAGGACACTCCTCCTGGCTATGTCAAAGTAGACTTGAAGTTTACGGTCTTTATCAGTGCTTTTACTCACCATCTGTAGCCATGGTGTACATTACAGCTCAGTATCAGCTAACATCCTGTGTTCTGGCACAGCAAACAGTGAAACATGATGAGCACTGCTTCCTACAACCTGAAACTCCCTGGGAATCTGACCAAAAGGTGGCTTCACCACCAAGACTTTCGTTGTGCTAGGATGAGACTCATGCCTGGACTTTATCTGTGGGCTGGAGCTGGCAGAAGGATGGGCTTGGTTGGCACATGGGAAGTACAATGACTAATTTAATAATGGAATTAGTACCATGTGCAGAAAATCCATACTGTTGCTAAACATGCAAAGAGAAGGCAGTCAAAACCTCAGATTTCATTCTTCTTCAGGACTAGCATAGCTGCTGCTATTAGTTCCTTTTTAAAACCCATTGAAATATTTGTGTAAAGAATATGTGTGGTAACCAACTATGGTTTTGTTTTATTTCACATGAGGTCACCATTTACATTTACTACGGGTCTAAAGTGTTTCACCCTGGTTTGACCCTCAGCTTACCACAATTACAGTGCTAGAGTTCATCTGACTTCTCCCAAAAGTATTGGTGGGTTGTTTTATTATTTTACTGATGAAATTGTGGAAATGTCATTGTATTGCTACCGCTGGTTTGCTGTTCTTGTGTTTGATTTGGTGGCACTGAAAAGCTCACACCACACATCCAAGCAAAGGAAAACCACAAAAATTAACTTTGTGTTGCGTATTGGGAGAAAACATGGTTTAAATTGTTGGTCTTGGCATGTCTCAAAGGACCTGTAAAATGCATTTGGAGCCAGCCTTCTTCATCAGCTAATTTATGTGTAAGAGCTAAATAAAGGAACCTTGGGGAAAGGTGAAAAAGGAGCAGATAATCAAATATTATAAAAAGAGGAAAATAAAAATCTGATTTATACTATCTTTATTTTAAAAAAAAAAATTAGTTGACAAATATATAATGAGGCAGAGGTTAACTAAACAAACCCTGATGAAAACTATATAGAGTAACTTAACATAATAAAATGTAGCATGAAGCAGAACATTCTATGATGTTTCAGGATGTGGGGTATTCCCTCTCTTTCAGTTAGAGGGCCTTTATTACCCACTAACTGTGTCTTGATACTCAAGCAAGACAGATGATGTGGTGACAGATATTTAAGATTGTGAACTAATGTTCAGTCTACTATGGAGAACAAGGAAAGCCAGTAGAATTTTTTCACCCTAGCAGCTTCCCTTTTCTACTGCTCTCTGGGAGTAGAATTGAACAATGGTTCCTGAAATGCCAGAGTGGGCTTTGGGATGGGAACACAAGAGATTGCAGTCCACATTCTCATTTTTTTTATTTTAGCCTCAGTATGTGTTTGGAACTGAATAACACTAGTAGGAGTTCTCTAAGCTTCATTTTTCCAGTTGTTATGCAAACTTTTAAAGAGTTTATAATGCAATTGTCCATCTTCTGTCTCAGTCTGACACAGGATGATTGTTACATTCTTTTGGAATTTCAGGACTTGTGAGATGGGACTCTGTTTTAAAGAAAACTTTAATTGCACAAAATAAGTTGAACAGTTAGGCACTCTAAACAGGGTCCACCTTAATATCCATGGGTTTGTAACAAATCAAAAGCTATAGACTTCCAACTCCATTGACAGAAAGTTACAGATCAGCTGAAGGATGTGTTTTACAAGGTGAGTCCTTCTTAGTGCTCTCAGGTTGTGCTAAACAGATCTTAACTCATTTTTTTTCGTATGCAGGCAACTAGCACCTCTGGGCTACATCTGCCACCTAAATCATCTCATTTAGCCTCCAGCAATTCCAGAAGGGATCTGGCATAGCCATGTGCCGTATTCACTGTTTGCAAGAAGATGTCTCAGATGCCTTACATCTCAGAAAATATTAGACATTTGGTGGACAGCTGAATCAAATTCTTTCCCCACTTTGAGCCTGAAGCTGACAAAGTCCCAGATTTTGCTGTTCTAGCGAGAGGAAAAAAAGAAGAAGCAATCTTGTTACATATTATTCTCTGATATATTTCAGCAAAAGAGCTTGATTTGTCATAGTAGTTCATTGTTCACAACTTCGTTTTGATTCAACAAGTTTCTTGGGATATGTAGCTCATTTAGGTCAAGTTCTTTTGTTGATTTTGATCAGTATTGGGTCATTTCCCCAACAGTGCAAGCCATAAATGACTAACAGCAGAGTTTTGTAGCCTCTGGACATAACATCTGCAATCCAGCAATTCTCAATGTCTGTTTTAGGATTTTGTTTTATATGGCAGCTCAGTGTGGGTGAACACGCTGATCAAGATATGGCTGAAATTATAGATAAAGTTTTACCAGTACTTGTAGCTGCATAAAAGATTTCAAAATGTCAACACAAGTTCTTTTCCTTTCTTATGTCATTCACTCTTTGACAGATAGAAAAATCACAAAGGTGAAAACAAAATGATCTTGCTCAGAAAATAACCTGTAGGAATAATGACATCATTGATAGTTTCCTTCCCATGATATCTGTCTAAACATTTAAATCAATATCACTTCCCTGAATACATTCTGACAGGCAAGATACTGTCTGGCAAAATGGATCTGCAGCACCTGTCCCTGCAGTCATGCAAGGCCTCCATGAGCAGAGCTGTGTCCTTTCTTGGGTGATGCAGATTTTTGAGAAGGCTCTCTGTCAGCTCACACCTACTGTAAAGCTCTGGTTTATTACTTGGGTTGTAGTAGGATTCCCAACAGAAGTTGATTGCCAGGTGAAGGACCTCCTCCTGCTGAGCACATTGCATGGTGATATCCCACAGCTCACACAGAGATGTGAGGTGTGGACTAAAGGGGAGGTGGACTCAAGGAGAGGAAAACCAAACCAGTGATAATACCAAAGGAAAAGACAAACCAGATGCAAGTCTGCAGCCTTACATGGGTAACCTGAGATGTCTGTTCACCTTTATATTGTTTCAGACCCATAAGTAAAATCATTTTTGTGCACGGACCCATCTGCATTTTCTGTACAAAGGTGATGTTGTTTCTCTAAAGCATTATGGATTCCTCTAACAAAGAAGCAAGCAAAAATAATCTGTGCTATCCTTTACCAGAAGATCCTAAGATAGAATGTTTTGATAACAGCATAAGATTCTTGGAGTTGGAGCTGAAAACGGAATTTCCCAAGGGAAAACTGGCACAATATATTTTTTTTTTCTCTTTTGGCAGTTTTCCCACTACAAGTAATCAAGACTTCTACCAGATTAAACTCATACTAATGATTTCATATACATGCATATTGCACCAAAATCCTACAGTTTGAGTACATCTGAGACAATTCTGCTTCTCAAACTGAGATTTTTCTCCAAGTAGCAATCATTTTCCCTCAGGAGTGTGAAGCATTCATGCTGCTCTGTCTAAAGAGGAGGTGCAGCTGAAACAATTCCCCAGCAAAGACACACTAAGATGTTCTACATTCCTGGATTCTCCCTCTGAACCACAGTGTGTATAAAATCAGGGAAGGGAAGAGGCTATGCATCCCATGGTGCTTAACCACCATAGGATAAATTATCTGCAAGAAACGAAGTAGGTCTCATCTCATGCTTTTGTGATTACACAAGATGAAGCACAAAGCAAACTTTTATGCCAGAATTTTATCTCTCTATCTGACTGAGCACATCCAACTGACCTTTTCAGGCAAGATTTGCTGGCTCTTTCTCTTCGTTGAGCATCCCAAGGGTGTTGTCCAGCTTAGAAAGCAGAGAAAGGAGAATAGACTTGGGGAAAAAATAATCTGTCTGTATGGGAACTACGTAAAAAAATTGGAACCCCATCCTTTAGTCCTCAACATCAAATGTGACAAGGAGTAAAAATACTAACATTTTCTAGTAGTAAATAGATGTTCTTAACAACTGGACCTAGTTTCAGCATCTTTTAGCCCAGGCTGAGATTCTGCAAAAGAATGCCTTCTATAGACAGCATTAGTTAATCCATTAGTTTGTGCTCTTCTAATAAAAAAAGGAAAGAAACCTGTATTAAAAGCAAGTTTGATATCATCTTCTGTTGGAAATGGGACCGTGGTCTAGCCTTTGATAAGTCAAAACAAAGGAAAAGATGGCCCAATTCAATCTCAAACAGAATTAAGTAATACAGATTTGAAATTAAAATGCTTGGGGGTTGGTTTTGTTTTGTTTTTGTTGGATTTTTTTTGGATATGGGGGGGGGTGTTTTGTTTTTTGGGTTTTGGGTTTGTTTTGTTTTCTGCTATACATTTTTATCTATTTTCTGGTCTTAAAATTGCTGTGTTTTCAATTATAGTCTTTCATAAACAATTGTGCTACAAAGTAAACTCTTTACTGTTATGCCCACCATTTTTATAGGTCCTCTTAAGATAGGTTTTCTTTTTCTTGTAATATGTAAATAAATACTTGTATCAAATTTCTCATGACATTTTGGAGATCCAGTTTTACATATATATAGTTACTTTCGCTATCAGACATCTTCAGCCCTCTCATAACCACAAATAGTAAGGGCTGACTTGTGAAACACAGCATACATCTCAGAGGATTTGCAATCTAAAAATCATTACCTACAGACCAAAAAAGAATAAGTAGAAGCATAGGGACAGCTTTGGCCTCCTCTTCCCTTCTACAAGATCTATGCAACTGATATGCCACTCAGGAAAGAACAGAATGTTTGGACACCTGTGCCAGCCATGTACCCTCCAAGAGGTTTCGTAATTGTGGTTATTTATGGAATCAGAACAGCATGCCAAGTCAGGTGGGAAAAGAGAGATATCACTTAAGTCACAGTAAATATTACCCTGTGAGGGGGCAAGGGAAAGCAATGCTCTTGTCACGTGCAGAGTAGTGGGTGAGAGGGAGGAGGAAATTGCAGAGAGTGATTAGACCCCACAAATAGCCAGAGGAGCCAGCAGGGAGAGGGATGTAGTAGAAGAAAATGGAAGGTTTTTCTGAAAGTCAGGGAAAAGAAATAAACTGAACACCATAAAAACAGTTTACAGAATCCCAGTCTCTGAAAGAGGCACTAGCAGCAAGAGAAAACAGTCAGACAGCACTGGCCTCCCCAGGGGTGGATGGGTGCCACGGAACTGAATGCAAAAGAAAACATTAACTTGGGCTTCAGAAAAATTATGAGGTATCTTATCTGCTCCCTGGCTTTCAGGGGATGTTATTCAAAGGTAGGATAGAGGAAGCACCTGGACACCTGGTTGACTTAAAACATGGAATGTCATTTGCTCAGGAAAAAGTCACTAGAGAGGCAAACCACCAGAGTAATGAATGATGAGTAAACGAGAAGCTGAAATAGGAGGAGCAGACTTGAAATGGTTGATAGGGATGCTTTCAAACTCACCCGGTCACCTCATATATTCTCCACAAAACTTTCAGTTTCCCCCTTGAGTCCTTCCCATTCAGCCTTTCTTTGACACTCTTACCAATCTACATTTCCTAACAGCTTTTCCAACTCCCATTCCCTTTCCTGATATCCTTGCCAAATCCAGGCAGTATCTTTCACTTTTCCCCTTTCCCACATCACATACCAGAACATAATTTTCACAGCCTGAGGGTGCCAGCTCTGTGCTGTGCATTAAAATGACATTAAGCATTTTGTGGATCAACGGAAGCTAGAATATTTTTTTGATGGGGTGAGGGTGGAGGGATGGAAGAGAAGGAAGAGGCCTTGTAAGTGGCCCTTCTTTAGCAGAACATCCTATAAGAAACATATGATAATGTAATCATCACAGATATTTGACGAATGCTGCTCAGTTCATTTTTTCCTTTCCTGATGACATATCCCAGGCTTTACACTGAGCTTCCCAAAGATGGATTGTGCACACAGCAAATATCTAGAGGAATGCAAAAGCAAAAAAACAGAAACACGACATTTGGGAGACATTCCTTCACACTGACTTACTTCTTCAGCAAGATCTGCAAATGAAGTTATTAAGATAGTTAACACAGGACAAGGTTATCTGAAAGCAAGAAAATATTTTATCATGAATAGTAGCATTGTTTAGTTTCAGCATTTAAATTATCCACAGTAGCTGTGTTTTGCCCCTTTGGTAGTAAAATTTAACCTTAATTTAGTTGATTGCAAAAAAACCAAGGTCATGAAAGCTAAAAATAATAATGAAAATCAGAAAAATAATTTATTGAGAATAAATTCATGTTGTTTATGATTAAAATCACATGAGATTTTTCTTTTAATAGATAACAGTTTAGAATGTTATCCTAGAAGCATTGTATAAAAGAAAAAGTCAGAGCAATCTTCCAGAAAAAAAACCAGTAACAATGCTTACTATATATGATTATTGTCAACTCAAGAGGATACATAATAGAAAATAGAGCATAGTTGGAAACATGATTTTCATTTTCTGGATTTTGAAAGTACATTTTTTGAAGGCAATGCAAAAGTCTGGAGAGTTTCCACTTTTCCTTAAAAATCAGTGTCATTAAGTTATTTTTCTCTGCTTACTTTCTATTTAAGGACTTTTGTTGAACCCAAGGCAGTATCAAAATGGGAAAAGCACTTTTTCTTGTTTTCATATTTTTTACAAATTGGAAGGCATAGAAAGTAAAGAGGTACAGAAAGAGCATGTAAGAGAGGACAAGGAAGGAGTGACACTTTTCAAAATATCATTGGACAAAATAGTCATAGGAAAAACATGATAAAAATGCACTTTATGAAAATAGTCTTCCTTCCTGACCACATTTTCACATTACTTCAAGTATACTAAAATTGTCTCACTTGGCAGCAAAGGGGCTAATTGCACTTTGCCCTTTAGCTCTCAGATAACAGCTGATCCATCTTGTTGAGTTAAATCTCCTTGGATGATGCTCAGAGTGAGATCAAGGCTTCATGTTCCCCCAGTTCTCCACTCAGCTGAGGAGGTCATACTTTGATTCCTGGACTTTCATGCAGGGAAGAATTTACAGTCTCTAAGATGCTTTACTTTTCACAGATTTTAATTTCTTAGCTCTGCTTAGCAATGTACCAGTTTTATGTTTGGACCCCAAAATATCAGATGAGAGGAAGGATATTCAGCAAGACCCTGTGTTTATTTGACATTCCAGAATGAATACATGTTGTGTGGACAAAAGCAATGTTTTACAAGTTTTCACATTGCATTCTGAAAGGAGTGTTTTCTTTATAATCTATGTATCTTTATGTAGGCTGTAGGCCAGGTTAAGCAGTGTGATGCAAAGGCTGGGCAAAGGGGCCTCTATTCACAAAGGAACACTTATTTCACTTCATCTTACATGACTATCTGTATTTCCAAGCTCCTGCTGAGGGATGTTTTACACACCTCACACTGTGTGTTGTGCTCCTGACTCACTCCTCTGCTTTTGTCCCCCTTGTGCAAACTGGGAGGTGGGACCAACAAATCTAACCATCAGCAGTGATGATGGGGCAGAGGACAGCTTTTGAAAGGGAGCCTATAATTTCAGCTGTTTGACATATCTTGCCATCAACCCATGTTATTGCCAAACATAATTTCTCTAGTTTCACAGTGTCATGCCCTGAAAGAAATTCCTTGGAAAGTGGTAGCAGAGCAGACCACTCTGAAGGGATGATATAGCGATGCTAACAGCCACAACATGGCACAGTGCCATGCTCTCTCTCTTTGAAAACACAGTGAGAAATGGCCTGTATTTCCATGGCAATATATTATCTGCTTGAGAAGCTAATGTTGCAAAGCATAAAAATTCAACCATGATCCATCAGTAACACAGATATTTTATCAGAAAAAGAGTTACTGGTATAGCCCTTGCAGAGACATTGGGCAGAAAAAAAAGGGGGGAAACCACAGACTCTTCAATTCATTGTTCAATTTGAGGTTCTTTTGGACTACTGCAGCTTTTTCATTTGCAGTCAGAGAAAGAGTAAAAGTTCCTGATGGCTCCAGGACTTTGGAAGGAGCATGTCCAATTCTTGTTGACCTTTCTTTTTGGTCCTTTGGTAAATTTGAGCCAATAAGTTCAGTATATAAAAATTACATGCAGCACATAAAATTAAAGATGCAGATGTCTTCATCAAAACCAAAGCACAATTTTTAGAAATTAGGCCCAACATTTTGATCCAAACCCCACCTACTGAATTGCCACTTCAGCAAGTATCTAAACTTCCTGTTTTCTCAAGTGGCCTGTAGCTGCTTTATTCACTGTTTCTGCATATGGCCCATGTGTCTGGGGTGGTGTACTTGTCCTCTCTACCTGTGGCAGGCAGGCACACTTCTCCCTTGACCATAGACCTTCAGACCTCATGCTCAGAACATCTCTCACCTGCATAGTGATTGACTGGAATTCCTCATAAAATACAACAGTGCCATTCATTTTTCTAAAATCAGTTGCAATTGTAGGTTGTAACTACATAACTTCCATCTCTGAGATGCAACATCTCTCCAAGCTAGAGCTGCTCCTCAGGCTGCAAGATGCACCTGGTCTCCACAAGGTCCTGCTGAGCCCAGTGATGGCAGGCACCATCTCACCTGCTCAAATACAATCATGGAGAAGAAACAAATGCTACTTCCATGACCCCATAAAAGACAAAATGGAGCACAAGTCAGAGGTTTAGTTGCTAAGGTACCGGCATGGCTGAAGGATAGATATTTTTGAAATCCAAGAGACATTGAACAATGTATGTAATAACATATAATTAAATATAATTGTCAGTGGGAAGGAGAGACTGAAAGGCAGATTACTCCTGGTATTCCCAGTGAAGTAGACACAATTTCTGTCTCTCTTTCGCTATGGTCCTCATTATCCCTTCTGCATAGTGGCATGGCTCCCACAGAAAAGGTGGAAGCTATCTTTGATCCCATTTTACTTATAGCTCAGCAGAATAAATTAACCCTCTTGGCAGTATAATATTTGGGTGTAAATCACTTTCTCTGAGAAGTGCCTGGTGCTCTATTTTCCATGTCTTCGGCAACTTCTAGACTATCCCATCAAAGCTGCAGCCTGGGTGCTGGCAGCGCCTTAGAAACATCCACTGAGCTCACTAGTCTCCCTGGTGGAACATTTAGCTACCTGCCTCTAAAATAATAGGCAGGATTTAAAAATATTCTCTTCAGCATTGTTGAGTAGTTTGACATTGTTACACACAAGAATGCTTTGCAAAAAGCTTCACAGATGATTTATTAGTTACTTAACTGAGCCTGCAAGGACTGAATCACAACTTGGTAAGACAGGAAAGTTTGAATTTAGGAGAAACACATCTAAAAATTAATTATGGCTGCAATCAGGACAGCTAACTCTACTGAGCCACCAATGAATTGCATAATGACCTCCCAGATATACTGTAGTCTTCCAGTCATTCATTTTAAAACATTTTGCAAGACAAAACTTATTAGTGATCTGATGGCTACTTTAAAGTCCACTGATTTTATTTTTATAGGTTGCATTCAAAAATATTTGATGAGCCATACTCAAAATAATAACTATGTATATGTTCTTGGATTGTGTCATGGTTTAAGAATAAGACTCCCTAGTTTGGGGCTCCCTCTGAGACTCTCCAAATCACACTGTCACTTGCTCCCTTCCCCCTCCCCCTGTGGTGGTTGGAAAGGAAAATTGAAGGCACAGAAATTAAAGGTTTGATAAGAACATTTTTCTGGAAATATCAATTAGATAAAAAAACCCCAGTAGCAACAATGATATTAAGGACAAAGGGCACAAGAAAAGAAACATTATCACTCACTGTGGAACCCCCTGACAATAGACAATACCCAACCACCCCTTCTGCCATGTAAGCTCAATCAGTTTTTGGAATTGTATATGTTCTTTACTGTATATTACCATATAATGAGTGTTTTGAAAGAGAACCCCAGGGGAATATGTAATTTACATAGAGTTTGCCATCTACAGAATCCAGAGATAAAAATTAATTCCTGCTTATTTTAGAACGTGTTGGACTGAATAAAGATTTTTCTTTTCCACAGTGTCCTTAGAAGTAAAACCATCTTCATGCAACTTTCAAGACTGATGTGATAACAACACTACCTGGCTTCACAAGTCTGACACTGACATGCACTACAGGGAATGTGTCCACACAACTGCACTTAACAAACCACTTGAGTGACTCTGCCGTAGCCCATCTGTATTATTAGAGAAAACCAAACCTAATGAGCTTCAAATGGGAGTCTCCAAGCATATTACATTATACAATTCTACTTCATAATTATTATCTTGGTACAAAAGTTTTCTGTTTTCTGGTAATACAGTTCCCAGATTACATACAACTTTACAAAATAGCATCAGTATTATTGAAATAAGATGTAAAGTGTTTCTCTATCAATAAGTATATTTTTTATTTAGTTTCATATATGTCCATGTAAGTATCTCGTGGTTTGATATAAGTACAGTTGCAGAAGATTTAATTCCTGAACACTTAAAAATAATTTAGTCAAAAGCCAAGGGAAGAAAGGCAGAAAAAGTGAGATAATGGAAATTAATAAGCAAAGCAGGCTGCAATGAACTGTAGCCATTTGGAGCTTTAGCCATTTTGCTCTTGGTGCCTGAAGCAGTGTGCCTAAAACCAACACCATTGTGATCAGAGCTGGACTTATGGCTGGAATAATTCAGATACTGAGCTACAAAGGAATCGTGGTGAAATCCTCATACTTGCTCTTTTTATAGCCAGGGGGGCCTGAAAGCCCATAATTCCAGATGACAGAGAGTTCCCTTGACAAAAAAGATGGTTTTAAAGACATGTTTCAAGCACCAATTTCAAACCTCAGCTCCAGTGTACTTGGGTTTATCTGCATGCCTGAGGTTTATGCACTAAAAACCACTTTGTAGTATGGACAACCTAGCAATAGAAAAAGGTTTTTATTGTACTGGAAGACAGCAATGCCAGAGCTGGTTTTCATTAAATTCGCTGATTATTCCTTTTTTTTTTTTTTTTTTTTTCAGTTGAGGGGTTCCCTAAGAAGAGTAAAATCCAGTGAATTTAATTTTATTTTGTTTGTAAACACATCACCTTTATGCAACAGTGCTCAAAATGCAGAAACATAGGCAAAAAAAACTTATTGCAAAAAATGCAGGATAATAAAATTTTACTGCTGAAGTCATAGCATTTATGTTTTCTACTTAAAAAAAAAAAAAAAGAAACAAAAAACCCAACAACAAAACAAGATCACTCCAAACTAACCAAATAAAAATAAAATAAATTGCCAAACTACGATCCTTCACATCAGAACTATGGCATTTTTATAGAGGACAATAATGTACAATGAACTTAATGCAAACACAGCCATTGTAATATTCTCATAGATGTTAAAGCTTTTCTTTCCATTTCACATTGATGTAATTCACTTTTTACCAAGTTCACTAGTAAGATCAACAACGAAGGCTTTTAAAATTCCACTTCAACTACATATGTTAAGAAAATTACGTTATGAATAACTTTGTGCTTAGTATCTAAGCTCCACTAATTAGGAAAGAGTAGAGGCACCACTGGTAGAAGCTGGGCCAAGGAGATGAATTCATGTTTCTTTATTGCAATAAAGAGAAATGTATCTACCATAGCTCCATCCAAAGTTTGAGTTCAGTGCTGAATCAAATGAAGCTGCACATTCTGAAACCTCTGCTGTCACAAGAGTTTCACTATTTCTGTCTGAAATTTCATAAGACCAATTCTGAATAAAACTAAGGAAGAGTCAAAATATTTGCCTATCTTAGGATTTGCATTTGTTGAATTTCCCTACAATGAAAGAAGTGTGGATAAGTGGATCATACTTTCTACAGCCTCAGCTGGAAAAGACTTCATTCCACCTCCTTAGATCTTGCCAAGACCTAATTTTTGCAATTAGTTTGAGATATGAGGTAGGAGTACATGTAACCATTGAGATTTTTTTGTTTTCAAAGTCTGGAAATTGCAAGAGACTGGTCAATTAATTTCTGCGTAGCAAAGTGATGGAAGATGTCCTGGAATAGTGATGTCCATTTACAACCAGTAGACTCTGTGAAGTCTACAAACTACTTCAAAAGCAGCCATGAAAGGTACAAATTAAATGCCAGGGACTTAAATTCAGCAAATGAGGAATCATAGGCTTACAGAAAATTTTTCGAGTCAATCATTTAAAAAGGATGAAAACCACTCTTTGAAAATATTTCCATGCCAGTCCACCCCGTGAGGGTTAATTGCATACACAGGAGTTCTGCTAAATGTCACAGTAGTTACTATGCTCTAATCCTGATCCCCAACCTACTGTAGCTGCTATAAAATATATAGTAATAATTTCCTGAGGCAGGGTAATGTATAAGGAATGTCAGACCAGGCTCTGGACATATTTGCCTTAGCTCTGTTTTATTAAAGTGAAACTTTTATTAAGGCATGTGGTGAATTGAGCAATCTGCATGATTCATGCAGTTATAAACCTATTGCTACACTCACAATAAATCAATGAGCCATTGTCACATGTTCACTGTAGAGTAGATTAAATAATAAGGGGAAAAATCAATGTGGAAGTATTATTCAGCCATATGAAAGTATTAAAAATGTACTTTGAATGTATTAAAAGCACCAAATTGTACTTGAGCTAAGCTTTATTCCATAAACAAGTTTCCTTGTATGCAGGGTATTTATTTACTCATGGTCTATATAAGAGTCAATATAATTAACCAAGTTAAATATGTCTTTTGCTAGAGTTATTTCTGATTGGAACAGACTCTTATGATTCACACTGTAAAACTAAGGGCCAAGGCTCCAGCCTGACCTCTGCATACCCTCAGCTGTACTGCTCAGAGGGAAACATGAGAAGGAACTACTCCTGCAGGACTACAACTGTCATAGGAAGGTGCTGATTCATCACTCCATGGATGCCTGAGTTGCAAAGGGTCATTTTGGGTTGGGACTAAAAGGAATGGTTGTGGTTTCTCTGCATATATCTACATACCTCTGATTGTCTCTCAGTCCTCTCTGAATTCTTATCTCCCTTGGGCAGAACAAGCCTGTCCAAGGCATTAAGGGGGTAAGTGAGAGTGAAACAGATTAAAAGTTCCTTTTTCTTTTATCATTAGACACAGGTGGAAATAGGTGAAAGACTTCTACCAGTTCCTGAATGGAACTGTGATTGATATTCATTCAAGTGATCATGTAGAATACTGTCCATAAGTATCCCTCTTACTTAAAGAAAGAAATAAGCACCTAAATTCATCATGTTTTAGAATTTGCCTGTGAATTTCGCGGTTCCATAGTAAGAAGCGAAATACAGATATTCCAGCATAAATTTATGTATTTCTTCTTCTCTAATAATCTCATTCTCTCAGTGGTTTATTTAGATTTTTTCAAAGACTATTCAAATTAAATAACAATAATGATAATATTTTTTCCATTGTATTTTTAATGACCTCCAGGAGCAGAAGCTTGTACCTTTACCATTAGAAAGTACCACACTGGAATGTATTAAATTTTCTTTAAAATTACAGGTTTAATCAATGTAACGTAGATTCATTTTCTCTCTGTTTTCCCCCACAAGCTGCCTCTGTTACTGTTGCTAAGCCATTGGAAAGGTTGAACAGATTTCTGATCTGACCTAAGGGACAAAAGCTTACCTTCAAGGAGTGGAAAGATCTGTGTGTCCAAGGGATTAACAGCTGACTATATGACAACCACAGCTCTCCAAAATAATTCCCAAAATATGCTTTAAAATCTACAAACCATATACTTGATAATGCCCATAAGGATAAATAGTCCAGGTACAAAGGGGAGAATTGAGATTTCTGTCCAATTTTTCATATTCTGTCGTGTCAGACAACCATTCCCAGAGTATGTTTCTTAATTGCAAAGCTGATCAGTTGCAGATTTTCCTCAGAGAGGGGAAAAATTGGAAAATTGGCAGCATGTTTTTTGTTTCATTTCTCAGGAAATCAGGAGGTCAAGTGCACCACCCAGTGCTATAGGTCATCATGTAGATTTTGGAATTCTTCATGGCAGGACTTTGAATCCACAGATCAACTAATCCTTTTCTAGAAATCATCTGTATTTCTCATTGATTGCTGTAATAAGGACAATATTTATGATTTATGTAAAGCAGTATGGTCTCAAAATCCAGTTCTGAAATGGAGTTTAGAGTGCTCAGTTTTATTTAACAGCTAAGTGGTTCCCCATACCAGAGGGAACCCAATATGCAATTACTTGCTACATGCAAATTAAAAGGCTTTTGTAGGCACCTCCCGTCACCAGTTCTACTCACAAGCCAAAGCACCATATTCTAATTCACAACAATCTCCAGGTCTTAAGGTTACAGGTAAAAGGATGTAGAATAAACAGAATCATAGAGTCATTAGGTTGTAAAGACCTCCAGGATCATTGAGACCAACCTTTGATCAAACACCACTGTATCAGCTAAACCATCCACCAAGTGTCACGTCCAATCATTTCTTCGACACTTCCAGGGATGATGACTCCACCACTTTCTCTTGGCAGCCTATTGCTATGCTTGACAACACTTTCTGTGAAGAATCTCTTCCTGATCTCTTCCAACTGGAACCACCCTTGGCACATCTTGAGGCCATTTCCTCATCCTGTCGTTATCACAACATAAAATCACAAACATTTTAAGGATTTCCTCTTTGTAGGAAGAGTTCAAATGCTCATGCAACCTTCTCCCACTTATCCTAGCCTAAAGTGGCCTCTTCATCATGCAGTTGGGCAGGAATAGCTTGAATGCCAAGAGGAATAATAGAAGGAGGATTTGAACTGCCAGTACCTTCAGATGTATCCAGGGCCCTGGAGCAAAATCTTTGTGACGCAATTATCAACTGTGATACACTGAAACAGGCTGGCAGAGAGCTGGACAACATCCTTCTAGCTTTATTCTCCACCCAAGTTAGTAGAATGGGGCATTTTTGACATCAAACTCAGAAGATTTTTGGGTATATTTAGTGGCAACTGAGCGCTGGATGTCGCTTACATATAGTAAAGCTGTAAAGATTACTCCAACAAAGCTTTCAGGATAAAAAGACAAGCTTCTAGGTTCTCTGCATTTTCACAGATTTATGAGTTTTTTAGTAATGTTTTTCTCCATCTCTTAGATAATTCTTGGAGAAGATAAAAATAAATCTATTTTTCTATTGTTAAATATGTTAATTACTCGGGAGACAAAAATCTGAGCCTGCACTGACACTCTATTTCTGCTGACATGAAAATTGTCATCAATCTCTTCACGGCTGAATAAAATTAGTGATGGACCTGAACCAAAAGTCCTTATAACAATACTCTAAATTTCTTAAACCAAGATTCCACCCACAAACACTTCAAACATTTGTATTTTGGGAAAAGTTACTCATTTTATTGATTTGCAAATGATTGATATCCCATAAGCTTTCAATGTGAATCATTCTTTTCAGTACCTAAACCACTCTAAAAAGTGGAACTTAGACTCATAATTTGTTAGGATGGTTTTGAAACTTAATTTTCAGACTACTGTCAGTTTGAACATTTTAATTGGGCCTTGGCAAAAATCAGAAGTTGTAAAACTGCACAAAATGTGCACATTTCCTTCTAGGAACTCTGGGAGCTATGTACAGAAAGGCATTTCTGACAAATACCCTCACTGGATTCTTAATGGATGAAGCAAAAAGAAATATAAAAGGGGGAAAAGTCTGAAGCAAGAGCATGAACAATCACTAATTATTCTGAGACAGCAGATTTCATACCTGTGATGTTAATGTATCTTTGCACAAAGACCTGCTTTCCTCACACCTTAAGCAGAGGACAATGTGGAAGCACACAGTCTAGTTGTGAGCAAATAACACTGGAATGAGAAACAGTAGGGTTGTATTAGCAGACTTGTAACTTGGAATTGCTTTACTTTAGAGAGTAAAATCATTTTGAGACATGGGAACAAAGAGGTGGAAATATTCTCCCCATTGCACAAGGTGAGATAAGTCAGTGGTCAAACCATGTGCAGAATCCATCTCCTGACTCCCTGACTCTTTGGCTTCTCTGTTAGATCAGAGGAATTATGCATTTGTACTACCCTTTCATTTGACTATCTGAGAACCACACAAATGGGTTTAATTTCAATACAACAAATGCCAAGCAGATAGAAATATATTAGGGTAAGAAAAAATAAGCAATCATAACTATTGGTAAAACTTTCACCTACACAGGTTTGTGGCTTAAAACTTTGGTTCACAAGAGCTTAAGGAACTCATCCTCTATTTTCCCTTTACAAGGACTCATTCTTTTTTTAACCAACAAACTTTATCTTGCTGAGGGTCAAACCACATTTTCCCTGGCCTGCACCTGAAATCATAACTCAGCATAGACTTTCTTCATCCAGCCTCAAATCTTTAGAGTTGTGAACTCTGACAAACCCTTTAGAGAACCTGATGTAAGTTTCAGATTTGTAATGAAACTCAAGCCTGGGTGGGTTTTGGGTTTCATTACGAAAGTTCTGCACAGCTGCACTAAAAACTCAAACCAGGTTTCATAAAAGTACCTGTTGTATTTAAGCCAGGGAGTCACACTGGGAACTATATTTAATAAGTAAGAATTTGTAGGAGTACTGATGTAACTGTGTAAAATGTTTTTTAAAATACAGGAGATTTGACATGGAAACCCCTTTTAAAAATAGTGGAATACTTAATCCAGGACTTTTGTCCCTCTAAACCCAGTGTATTACTTGACCCAGTGCAGTGCCACTTCTGAGAGAAAGCCCTGCTGACGATCCAAAATTCAGCTCTTACATACATAGTTATTCTGTAATTTTTAACTATCACAAAAGAAAAAAACCACCAATTAGCAAGATTGGTGACTGGACTGCTTCTTTTGTAACAATCAATTTTAACACTGTCTCACATCTTTTATCTGGGCCATAGTAAAATTCTTTTCAGCTCTATAGCTGCTTGGTTATGAAGGGTAGTTCTTGCAAGAAAAAAATCAAATTACCTGATTCAGTTTTGGTAAGAGTTTCTACCCTCTACAAACTGACTGAATTCCTTTCATTTCCAACTGTGTTGCCCATTCCTGGGGAGAGATGCTCCTAGAAGTTCTTCTGTGATCTTTAGTCTAGTTCTCTGCATGAAGTTCTGAGAGAAGAAATCACAGAATCTTCTACTTTGTATTTGCATCATATTAAACATAACAGGATGATAGTTTATGGCTGGGACGCTTGCACAGGGAAGTTTTCCAGAATAAGACTAACAATGACAATAGCAATAAATATTGATTGCAGCATATCAAGAGTCTCTTCTGAGCTTAGAAGAAACCAGCAGGGCTTGCTCCATCAGGGTGTCTAATACATGCTTGCTTTAGGCATACAGATAGGCCAATTCATTCAACTAAAATTGAATGATATGTAGGCTGTTTTACAAGTTGCATTCCAAAAAGAAAGGTGGAGAAAAGAAAGATGCTATCCTGAACCTAGGAAGTGAGGGAATCCATACAGCAAGACCCAGAGTCTGGCAATGATCTGAGTTCACTTACAAGTAAAGGGGAAAAAATTGGATTGAATGCCACAGGACAAACTCTCTGCATGCTTTATATAGTTAAAGAACAGGACATAGTTAAAGAAAGCCATTCAACACTGACACTTTTCTCAGTGGATCAGCACAAATATCCAACACAACTGTTTCTGCAATTGTGTGACACTGAGAAAATCCAGTATTTAATGACTCTCTGATGAATACCTACACCTCTGAAGTGTTATGGTGATGTCGTTGTCTAATGTTATTATATTGGGCAATAACATAAAATATGTCAGAATACTGGCTGGGTCACCAGCTGCTAAGCTTTTTTTTCTCACTGACACCATCTGTAATTATTACTGTGAATGTGTTTGGTTAACGTTTACATTTATTTAAAAAACACATTTTTTGAAATTTGATTTTAAATAAGCATCTGACCAAGTCAACTGCCAAAACATCATTATGACACAGGGGTAAATCATGTGATTTATGCATTCTTTTTTTTAAAGCATGGTAATAGCATGACACTCGAAAGCAATTCTTCTTGCTCACTTCATACATCCACTAACTATATTTCTTATCTATTTTAATAGGCTATAAATTCTTTAGATCAGAGAATTTATACATTTGAATCACCAAGTCTGTGTATCATGTGATTCCCATTCTCATACAACTCCATCTTGGAATAAATAGCAAGCAAACCTATAAAGAGCAAATGAAAACTTGGATGAGAATTCACCTCTATTCACAGACGTTGAAATTTATGGCTGTGCAAATGGCTATCATTCATTACATGCACAAGTTAAATATTTAGTAATCTCTGCCTCTGTTAAACAGGAATTCTTGAAATGCTTTTCTGCTCTAAACTTACTATACTATATGTCAAGGATTTAGAACACACATTTATGTATCTATATGTGCACATATGCATTTGTTGAGAACACACTGGCAGAATATCTCAGAACAGATTTTGTTCATATTCACAGCTTCTGCAATGTAGTGTTTAGAGTATTAACCAATTCTGTGCTCTCTTTCTTCTATCTATCTGCTTCTATCTTCTGTCAATCCATAGATGGAAAATGATGAGTTTAGACTTTATTATGTCACCTAAACTTCCTTCAGAATATGAGATTCTTATCTGACAACAGAGCTGAGAATAAAGTCATTCTTTAATTTAAGCCACATCATTAGTTCTGAGGTGAGCTACACTGAAATAAAGTAAGCAGCTCCTTTAAACACCAAGTGTGGCCTCTGTGTTGAAAGGCAGAAGTTTAACCTGCTAAGATACAGAGCTCTCCCTGCTTTTCACCACTCTTAGAGAGAAAAGGCTTTTAACAGAGACATGGGGTTTTTCACTTAGGATCTTATGACTACCTTCCCCTTTGTACAGGTTAATTAGATGTGGAGGAGTCAAACAACACTGATCTCCATCTGTTCTGCAGCTGCCACCACTGAGGGTAAAGGTGCTGATTTTTTCCAGTGTCATACTCAGAAGTAGGTGTGCTGGGTGGAAAGCACTATGCTGCTACTAGTATGAGACTCACTGCTCTCTTTAAAAACTTTCAGAAGAAGCCCAAGAGGTTTATTTGGCTTTAGAAGCTAAATAACTTTCTATTTATTCTCTTCTGCATTTTAAATTTTTTCATTTTAACCATTTAGTTTATTCCCTTGTTTAATAGCTCTACCACTGTCCAGCTGATTTCAGCCCATCTTTGCTGAGAAATTAGAACTGAAGCCACTGAAAGTCCATGTGTTTGATTGGGTTTAATGCGACCTACCAAATTACTGGGGAAAACTGAGCTGCACCACATGGTCATGAAAGTTTTTCACTCCTTTTTCTCTGCTTCTGGAATAAGAATTTTGCCTCACACTTGGCACAGGATAAGAGGGGATAAATGTGGAGTTTTATCTGACAAGTGCAGACACCTGAGTTCATCACTGACCAGTCTGGTAAATAAAGTCAGCACAAAACACAAATCATCTCATTCTGTAGAAAATGTCTAAGGAAAGTCAGGTGAATCATTCTTATACCACCTATTTCTCTCCAATGAGGTAAAAGCAGTCTGGAATGATTAGATTGAATTAGTTACATATATGCAGACACAAAAAGTTAAGTAAAATTACTTCAGCAACTTAATTAAGGCATAGTAATTTGATTTACTTTATGAGGCTTAATGCAGTTACTGCCATCATTATTATTTGCATTGCAATAACTTCTACAGGCAGAGAGGATCTGTCTGTGACACAGCTTAAATGAATAAAACATCTTTGTCTTAGTCTTCATAGATATATCTGTGAAGATATAATCCACATATAATCCTCTAAGCCTCTGGGTAAAGAAGTCAATCAAAGCAAATGCTGAACCACAAGTAGTGGAGAAGGGTCTGAATGGTCCAAATGGCCTCTCTACCCATTCCACATATACAAGTGTACTAAACTAGATAGGATGCATCAAAGGGTTTATTTCCATTGTTTCAAAGCCATTGCCTACTATTTCTAAAAGATTCCAGAGTTCAGATGAAGCCACAGATTAGTGGAAAAGGCCAAATATATTGCCCATCTAGGCAAAAAGTAAGATCTAGGAAAGTGCAGACCACTCAGCCTCACTTTTGCCCTGGAGAAAATTACAGAAAAGCTCCTCATGATAAATTTTTCTAGATACATGAGTATCTAGAAAGCAGTTACAAAGCAGTATGTTCATGAAGTCTATTCAGTCTTTGTTAGGCCACGATTCAAATCCTGAATGCATTTTTGTCCCTCAAGTGTGAGAGAGACATTGGGAATTGAGGAGGGTTCAGCAGGGGTCACCAAGATGATTTGAGGAACAGAGGATTTTCCATATGACAAAAAGAGTGATAGAATTATGTTTGTTCAGCCTGGAGGAAGTTTAAGGGGAACCTAGTCAGAGCCTTCAGTATCTAAAAGCCAACTTTAGAGAAGATGAATATACATCCAAAGGATGTACAGTGACAGGACATAAGAAACATGAGAAAATGGCTTTAAGAGAAATTCCATGTAAATATTGGGGGAAAAATCATCATGAAAGCAATAAAACTTAGGCTTAGATTGATCAAAGAAGTATTGGATTCTCCTTCTCTGAAAACATGAAGATTTGCCTTTATAGTGCTCTGAATATGCTAACTAAGACCTGATTTTGACAGAAATTCATACAAGATGGTCTCCAGTGGTCCCACCCAACCTAGATTTTTCTACAGTTTTATGATACTATAACAAAGATTACTTCCTTGCCCCTAATAACCAAAACTATAAAATTATAATCTTAATTTGTTCCTTGGTTTTAGCACCAAGACATATTTGTGCTCTTCTGACTATAATCTCCTTTGACTACAAAGAGAATAAAAACTTCTGGTGACATAAAGACATCAGTATGGAGCTATCTCAATGAGTATCTGTGGAAGAAACACTAAGACAAAAGGGATTAAAGAGGGTAGAAGCCTCTTGGAGCAAATATGTTATTGGAGAAGGATTCTATTCCCTGATAGCTGTTCTGTTTCACCAGCTGTTATCTTCCCTGGAGAGACATGGAGGTCTCTGCTGCAGCATTCATGCCAAGTCTAGATCAACTCTGTATTTGGCCTCACTATAATGAGGGAAGTGAAAATCCCCTCTAGATTTTGGGATAGCACAGAAACCTTAAAAATCCATAAAAAAAAGAGTAAGGAAACAATCATTTAGGGAATGCTACTAAGTAAATCAATCATCTTCCAGCAGGTCAAAAACAAGACGAGATGCCAATGGGAAAGGAACAAAAAGGGAACAATAATTAAGATCAGTATGATAAGCACTAGATAAATACTTCGTGTTATAAGGAGTGCTAGTGATGTGGTTAAAATAATTTGATCAGACAGATTGCCATTCAATTTAGAGTGGTGTGGATGGGAACAGCAGCCATAATTCTTAAGTGTCTCTGTTACTTCTAACTCAAGGTGCAATGTGTTATAAGAGGTACCACTTTTCACTTGGGACATGAAGTGTGAGGTCCAGACTGTTCATCATTAACGACTGAATGACACTTTTCATAAAAAGAAAGGTGTCAAGTGTAAAGTTCAAGCCAAATTCCAAAATTTGAAATACGGCTTATTTTTAATGACCTGTAACTCAGGTGTGGTTTGGTCACTATTCATCAAAATCCACAGAAGAATTCTTCTTTTTGCTTGGAATAAAATCTGTATATATCAGGACAAGTTGATTTTTTTTTCCAAGTGGAATTTATGAGGCAGAAATGTAGCCCTGCATTGGAAGCTGATGACCGCTGTAATTATGGAAAGCACATTATTTCTTAATAATGAGTTCATAAAGCTGCTTACGTCTTTAGGGCAAAACTGATTAAAAGTTAGTGACTATTTTAGTGACACTAAATGGAAAAAAATACACAATATAAAGGTCTTGTCACCCTGGGTGGAGCACTAAAATTAACATTATTTGGCTTAACATATAAACTAGCACTTCCCATTTAGAAAGCCAGATGTGTGCTAGCAGTCTTTTTAGATTGGAATTGAACAAATATTTCCTTCACTATTAGTTGCACTGACACCCTACCTCTCAAAAGTTTTGATCAGGACTGAGTTGGAAGACCACTGTCAGTGCAAAAAAAATTTTGCTGACATTGCCTACAGAGGTCAAATAACTTTTCAAGGACCTTGAGTCCAGAAGAAGAGTCTTTAAATCACATCTGAGGTTCAAATATTGGCATAGTATATCTAAAAGTGAAAGCACAACTGCACAGTATCTCTCATGATCAATCAGCAAAAATAAAATCTTCAGATTTAAAACGTGGCCAAATTGTATTACACAAGAAACAGATGAAGAGTAGGCATACGGAGCATCATTTCTTAACACCTAATAATTTACATTTTTATAGAAAAATCTAGGTCCTTGATACAAGTTTTATTCTTCAGCCTTGTACAGTGTTGCAATGGTGTCATTGTAATGTCATGACTAGAGGAAAGGAACTACTTTTGTGCAATGTACTAGATGGGCTGCACTAAATGTCAGTTTTCCATTATTACCTTTATTCCAGAGAATACCCAGGCCAAAGTGCATGAGTAAAACAAACTTATGTTGAGACCTGGAGAAGTGTAAATTGATAAGACTCACAGAAATGGCTGGCAGGGACCTTTAGTTGGTCCATCTATCCAGCTCAACAATAATATCACTAGATTGGATCAGTCATGACTCTGCTCTGCTTATAGCTTAAAAGCTGTTGAAAATAGCTTAAAGACTGACATTCCAGCGGTTTTTCTGGCTGTCAATTTTTCTAGTTCAGGTGAAGCCCAAGAGGCCATCCTTCCTCCAAAGCCAGCAATGCAGGGCCCCAGGATGCATTCACTGCATCCACTGCCCAGCACCTATGGAAAATTTTCAGTTTGACAGGGTGACAGTTTCAGAGGGAGCAGGCATATTTCCTCTTATTAATGAGAAACAGGGAGGAAGAGAGAGGAAGAAAAAGCACCTTACTCTCTCTTAGTCTCCCACTATTTTCTGCAATGAAATTTTTTACACCACACAGAAACTCTGATCAGTTGCTGTTTCTCAAACTATGTAATACTTTCACTGCCCTTTATCAAGCAGTTGAATTGTTTTAAATGATTAATAATGAAGATATCCATGATTTAAAGGTGAACTTACAGAAATTGCTTACTGCTTTAGTGCAAGAAAGTCTGTCTCTTGTTTTTGCTATGCAATTGGTAGAAGCACTACATGTTCTTGGCAGGAAAAATAGCTAGAAACCTCAGGAATGCATGATTTCTAATTTCAACAGAGTGGTAGTTGATTATAAGTATTAACATAGCTTAACTTTATCCACTATCCAAACTTAATATTATCCCTTGTTTAATACACTGAAAAAGAGCACTCTCCTTTGTATGACTCTATTGTTTTTATTCTCCAAGGCCAAAGCCAGTGTTGACTTAAGCAGGCTCAAGTCCACGAAAATGAATGAAGTTAAACCTCATTTTGCCAGCAATGGAAGTTAGCCTCCGGAGCAATGCTAATTATGGTTTGTTTGTATCAATTAATCAACACAAGGTTAACTTTCAATTGGTATGTGGAAAAAAATCAACACAATTAAGTAAAGCACATTACAAAGTCCCTTGATTTACCATGAAGTGCGATTTTTCTATAATCACATGGTACTGGTGCAGGAAGAACTAACCAAAGTAGCTCAGAACAAGCAAATCCCTGATCTACAGCAGTGTTGTAGGCAGGGCTCAGCTCAGGAACTGCCAGACCTCCAAGGTGCTCTGGTCTCACAGCTTGGCTGGTATCCCATGTGGCACCAAACCATTCCCTGTGGACATGCCAGCTCTTTTAGTGTAAGCTGACATGTCACAAGAACAGAGCTCTCTTGTGAAGTGTACATATAGCCAAAATGTAAGGTGCACTAAAGGAGTCAAGCTTCATCACTAAAATTGGAGTACCTTTCCTAAAGAATGAAAATAATACTCTGGGTTTCAGAAGCTGTCCAAAAACTGTTCAGAGCAACATGAAGACACTATCAGAGATACTAGAGAAGCTATGCATAGTGAAAAGAAAACAAATTCATCCACCAAAAATTTCACTGTGTAGTCTGTCACTCACTCTAGCTGTTAGGTGAAGTGAAATCATTGTGGTTTTGGCTAGGTGCAGTGCTCAAGACAGATGAGATTACCAGTGTGAATTCTGGATCTGGAAGGAAAAGTCATAAGTAAAGCTGAGCTTTAGGCCATGGGACAGGGTTGAAACAACTGACTCACCCTTCCCTATTCTTAAGAAAGAATGAAAGAACACTTGGGCTTCAGAGAACATTGCATAGACATGTTCTGTCCTTGAGCAATTCATTCTTACACTTTTGATAAAATAGTTTCACTACTTGTATATTAAGTGCTAATCAAAGTGCTCTGCAGCTGGATGTGTGGCTGTGATGTGATGGATGAAGTATTCATCTGCAGATATGATCTAAATTCCAGCCTTCCCTTTAAAGAGAACAATCTGCATTATAAATAAGGCAGGAATATTACTGGTTAAGGTTATGTCGCAAGCAAGCTGAGGAAAGCAGTCTCCTAACTTTAGGCATCTAGGTTGGTATGAAAATCTCTCTCTCCCCTGTTTGTTCCCAGCCTTGCAACTTGAGGATCCCCAAAATTACTGAAAAGCCAGTTCAAATTCAAATTACTACAACAGAACATTCCCCAAATGACTAGCAAGAAAAAACAGCCAGGGAATACAGTGCTTTTGTTACCAAGTCAGCTATGGAAACCCATGAGAAGAAAGAGAATTTCATATTTTCCAGCTGGGGGTGGGTAGTGAAAGACCTGACTGAGAAATAAAATTTTTGTGCAGGCTAAATTAGGTTTCCTGAAATGATATGTGGGATTGAGCTACTGGTATTCCGTTAGAGAAAGGACTCTTCATGAGCTACGAGTGAAACTGCTGAAGGAACTGCTTTAACATCTTAGAAAACATATTTCTAAAGAGGATATTGGACATTGTTATCAGCTCTAATCAGCAAGCAGTAAAATGCAGTCTTCTCAAAAGAGTATAATGCAGCCAGTTTGTCCAGCAAACAGACAGACATTACTACATTAAGAAAGAACAGGGACATTAGACAAGCACAGAGAGGAAGTAGCAAAGAACTCTAAGTGAAAGTCACCAACCAAAAGAATGATGGAGAAAGAGAGTTCATCATTTAGCAATTTGCAGGCCTTTTAGCGGGACTGAATCACCAAAGGACATCTGTGTAACATTTTCATCAGTCTGACAAAAGAGCCAACATCAACATTTGTCCACAGGAACCAAACTAAATATTTAAAGGTGAACTGCAAAGCTAAAATGAAAGTTGAGTTAATCATGGAAATATGCACTGAGTGACCCTACTTACCAGGTTGTTGGAGACAATTCATCACAGAAACAAGAAGCTCCAATTTATCAACTCTTTTCCTGCTTTTCTGAATTTTTCTCTAGAATTTTTGCTTTTCAAAGGACCCTAGAGAAAATATTCTGTGAGACAGTAGAAACTGTGTGTTAGCCTAAATATCTGATATCAAAGAATAACATAATGTGCAATCTTTTATGAGTGAAGGAAAGCTAGAGGATACCCTCAGATAAAAAAATAAAGTCTGTAATGTCATTGTAGGTAGCCTGATTTAACTCCAGGGTGTAATATAATAGACAGGCTCACACACCTCCATATTCACTCCTTGGTTTGCCTCTTTGGGCAAAAAAAGGATTACTACAAACAAGTGGCAAAGCAAACAAATTTACTACCACTTCACTGAGTCAGATTTTAATAGAGAGACTTAGAAAAATTAAGAGTTCTTCCAGCCCTTATGTAATTTTTTACTTCGGGTTATAAATGGGCTGAGCAATAGGAACAAATTGATTATTTATTCCAGGCAATTAAAAGGAAAATGAAAAATTATTTGGTAGCAATTTCAGAGTGTTTTCAAAACGAGATTTCATATTCTGTTTTAAAAGATTGCTGGAATTTCATTCTTGGATTTTCTTGGCACTTTTTTGACTTACTTTATTCTTACAGTCATAAAGTTGCCATAAACCTATTTTCCTTTATTCCAGCAGCAGTGTCCAATATGTGGCATACACACAAACTGCCACATAGCAAGCACACAATCCAGCTCATATTCCATCTTGTACCTCCTTCAGAAGCATGGAAACACACAGAAATAGAGACAGGCTGAACACTCTGATTCAGAAACTCTGGAGTCCAAGAAAGCACGAGGCAATTCCAAAGCGTAAAAGTCCTGAACACTTATTCCAAAGCCCAGAGAAACCAGTAGGAGCCTGGCCACTGAATTCAACAGGCTTTGGAGCACACACATGCCAGCAGGGAGCACTCACCTGCACAGCCAGCTGTAGGAAACTCTGAGCTAACAGCAGCATCTTTTGGAGGTGTCATTTCACTGCTGCCTGGGAGCTGAGGGGAGCAGTGGAGGGGTGCCAAGTGTGGGTGCCCTGCCTTGGGAATTACCACATCAGGCACTGCACAACTGCAGTGATCCAGCTCTGCACTTCTAAATCCATTTTTCACCTCTTCCACCTGAGCCGTGGTGCAGCAGATGGACAACACTCTACCTCCAACACCAGAAAGTCTCTCTGTGCTGGCTGGGCAGCTGCAACAGAATGCAACCACATGGAAGAACCAGGAAGACCTATCCACCCTTATAGGTGAGCACCCCTTACTTGCGATTTTCTGGCTATTTTTTCTAATTTAGCTGCTTATTTGTACAAATAGTTTCTGCTTCCACACAGTGCTAATAAAATATTAGGACATATTTTACTTGCTGAACTTGAGAGCAAGCAGAGACTCCCTTGACATTAGCCCAGACCCCAAGTTTGGAGCAGGTTTTAGCAAATCAGGCTGATCGAGTAAATCAGAATTACTGTGGAAATACTAAATCACTGAAATATAGTTAATAATCTATGATTAATCAGAGGAAAAAAAGAGGAAAAGAAGACTGAAAAATAATTTTTTTATATCTCATGGGAAAATATAGAAGTGATGGTTTCATCTCAGATTTACTGATAATTTTAATCTATTTATTATATGGAATTGATACTCAAAATCATAATAGAAAGAAATCACATGGGACTAAATAAATATTCACATTAGATATAAAATCTAAAAAAATAATTTTATTGTTAAGAAATCTGTAAAGTCCTAAAAACATGGGCCTGCTCCAGAACGCAGATGGGAACTCAGCTGCTGATTTCGACAGGCACTGGAACAAACTCCCTCTTAGCTAAGCACACAGCTATCAGTGTGGCACTGAGCCTGGGTTAACATACTCCCATTTCCATCAGGACTCTTTGTTCCATGGTGTGTCTCAAGAAAGTCTCACAGCTAGTCATTAACCAAGCATGATCAAAAATATATGGATGAAGACATTTGATAATGGTTTAAAGGAGTCACAGGAACTTTTTGACATCCTGCCTCTTGCAAGGCACAAGGACATCTGTGATGAGCATAACAAGGAGACAAACCCCAAGAAAATATTTTTCTGCACTCTATAAAAAATAAAGATTGATAGAATCAGGCAAGGGAATTCTATTTTAGCAGATAAAATGCCTCCCAACCTCTGCAAAGTGGAGCAATAGAGTTCAGGTATGAAATTGCAGTGAGGCTTGCTAACTAAAGGAACAACACATTAAGAATAGTAGTGGATTGTAAATCACTGAAAATGTGTTCATCGGATTGTCTTTTTTAGTGAAACATATACTCAGACATCCAGGGAATTCCTATGATTTTTTCTAAGTAGGAAGTCAAGTTTGTTCCTATGTATTAATGTTCCAAAGCATTGCAATTTGCAGCTCCTTGAAAAGCAAAGTATCATAAAAGACAGTGTCACTTGCAATTACTCAGTCAGCATTTCTTTTTCTATGACCTGTCTGATTACACTTTAAATCAAACAATACAGAACTAAAGGGAATTCCACCCTCAATCATCTCCAGTTTTTGGCTTGATCAATGATAATGAAGGAAAGAAAACATAAGCAAACCAGCTGAAAAACAACTTGTTGACAAGGCTTCATGTAACCAGAACAACAGCAGGACAGTCATCTAGGGAAAAGTTGACACCTGCTGTAGCAGAAATTAAGAGTTTACAGATGTTCCATTTTGGTAGTCAGTTTCTAATCCACACCCTCGTAATTTAAGCCCCAAAAAAATCTCCAAACAATTGGAATAGAGAAGAATCCAAGCAGTTGGAAAACTGAAGAAAAAAGGGTAGACCAGCTGTTTTAATTATTGCTTTGCTTAACTTGAGAACCATATCCTTGGTGACTGGGATTATTAAAATCAGTGAAGCTTCACGTGGGTAATGGCCTTTTATTTTGCATCTTCTGTAGCATCACTGCTAGAGACAAGCATGTGCAGACAAAACTTGCAATACCTCACCAAATAATCATAAAAAGGAAATTAAATTAATTCCAAATCACATACCTGCCTAGCACTAGGACAGAGTGTTTTCTGGGCTCATCTTCATGTTCCTATTATCCAATAATTTCATTTCCCATCGAACATTAAAATTTAAAACACAGCTGCCACTGCTGTCTTTACTCCTGGAGAATGCTGTACGTAGTTTTATGAAACACAGCTTATGAAGCATGAACAAAACCTGTATTAGGATATTCATTAGCACATGTATATGAATGGTATGTGGAGTTAAGGAGCTCACAGTAAATAGCAGGTGGTTGTGGGAATGACTCTCAAACTTGACAGAGTTTGTAAATCTCAAATTATATTCTCTGAATCAATCACACTCAGTTCTACTGTATTGTACAATAATAAACAGTGTATGAGCTGTTCATAAATAGCATGTATAAATGTTAAATGGGTAAAGATGACACCCAGCTAGTGCTGCAGAGAGTTGTGCCATCACAGACACTACAGGGCAGTGGTCAGCAGTTGGCAGCTTCCTCCTGCTGCATTCTCAAACACATCAGCAACAAGACAGGCAAAATGAAATACAAAATAAGCATTAAGAGGCAGTTGGGTAGAAAAAAATATTTTTGAATGTTTTTTCTGTTCTTTGACAACTAGAAACTCCCTTAGTTGATTTGAGGAAGAAAACAACTTGCTCAAAGCTGGAAAGTCCTAATATTTTGGAACTCTGTTTTGTTTATGTTTGAGAAAGCTGTGGAACAGCAACAGGCAATGAAAGCATACATTGGCACAATTAAGTCTGGTAACTCAAGAAGCCAGATATTGTTTTCAGTTCTGCACACATTTAGTTGAAATTTGCCAACCCACTTGAATAGGCTATTTTGGAAACCAGTGGTGACAACATGTGGATAAAGTTCTGCTCTGCTACTTACCAAATAAAGGAGTCTTTGGCTGAAAAAGCAGTGATTTGTGAACTGAAATGAAATTGAGCAAGATGAACCTCTAGAGTAATGTTCAAGAGAAAGACTACATCTAGAAATGCTTATAAGGAGACACTTTATCAAAAGTAAAATGTACTTTACAAAGAGTGAAAGGATCCTCATATATTCATACCATTAAGGGATTATATTTGAAGAATTATGAATAAATAAGTGAATAGAATAGAATAGAATAGAATAGAATAGAATAGAATAGAATAGAATAGAATAGAATAGATCATCTCCTCCTGAAATCTTCCTTATATATTCTGCATTTTACTATGTTTCCCTTCTTCCAGAAAAAAAAAATATATACCTTAGAAAATTTGCTGTGCTGAACAATTGAAAATAAATAAATGTCTTGATTGGGGGAGTTTCAAAATCAGAGCAGCCAGTATCAGGAGAGGGAATGATATATTGCTAACTAAAGTGCAAAAACTATATTCAAGAAGTTTTGTAAACCAACTGTTTTTTTCCTCATATCACAGTTTTTCTGAAGAAGGACAATGGAAGAAAAAGAATGAGATTACATTCAAGCTAGCTCTAAGACAAGTAGTTTTCAAGAAGATATTTAAGATTATTTCTAGTTCTTAATTCCACTTAGAGTTGATAGCTGACCATATGTCTCTGTACTATGTGTTGTTTAGATCCAGTTCCTATAACAAGATCATAGGACTTCTGTGTTTGTACCAATTCTTGACATTTATGGTGAAATCTGATCAGAAAAAAGACAGAAACTTTACTCTTTAAAGTCTTTGAAAAAACTCTAGGATTCTTTGTACAGTCTTTTAATTTTTTCTTTTATATTTGTCATTCCACCATATTTTATATTTCAATTGTCATTTCTTGAAAGATATTGAATTTTTTTAATATGTACATTTTAGGCAGCAGTTAGCATGGTAGGCTATCTATTCCTAGAAGCTTTATTAACAAATACAAACACAGAAAATTTAATATTTTAAGTTACATATGAACTCTGAATTTGACATGGCTCCAAGATAAGATTCATGCTTTTTCCATGCTTTGGGTTCAGTTTTATTTATATTGCTGTACACCTAGATAAAAGGCTAACAGCCTGTCTGATAGATGGCTCAAACCCTGATGACATTACTCATGGAATAGCCTAAAAGCTGATAAGAGTCAAAGCTGAACATATTGGACCATTATGAAATGTTTTCTTTAAATGCTGTAGACCATGTTTCAAGTAATTTCTGTTCTATTTAAAGCCATCATATTGCTTGCACTTTGCCAAATCAAATTTTGTCACTCCAGCCATGCAAAAGATAAGAGTTTTTGCCAAAATATCAAAAGGGCAGTTCATTAAACAGCTGTAGCAAAAAAGAAACATTTTCAAAGAGAAATCACAATGCCTTACCCAAATGTGCATGGCTATACTTAGGGAATTCTGAACTGTACATGACTGATCTGAGCAACACAGGATTGTCAGAGGTTCCTAGTATCGGTCTAACTCTGTTTTCTGTAAAGTCAACTCAGGTCTTACCCTTGGCTGTTCTGTGAGCAGAGGTGGGCCAACAATACCTGAGAGCCTCAGAGTATCCCATATTTCACATCAAATGCTAAACAATTCAATAACATGACAGAGCTCTTGGGTTGAGGTGAAGGTGCTATCCCATGCAATCATTTTACTGTACGTAGGATCTGGAAATGCAGCATGGTGCATTTCTATGACTGCTAAAACTATAACTTCTGGAATGCCATCCTGGAAGTTTTCCAGGTGATTTCCACGAGGAACACTTTGTAAAAGTTGTTACCCTCCTAAGCAGAATAGGTTCCCAGGCCTGCATAGGGGCAGAGATTGGATTATAAAGTGCTAAATGTTTTTTACAACTGTATCAGCAACAATACTGTATGGATAACTATTCAAGGCAAATTATTTTTACAGACAAATTTAATGGATTTGTTCCAGCCCTCAATTAGATTCATATTTCTGGATTCAGAATGCAAGATAACTTATCCTATAGTCTTCCCTTTCTGAAACCAAGATATCCAATCTGGAACAAATCTCTTCAGTCTTCCTATTTTTTTTTTTTTTTATCATGACTAGTTTAATTAAATTAGAGGAGAAAAAGAGTTAAGATTAAGGGAGAAAAAGAAAATTGAAAACTGGAGTTTTTAGCACAGACTTTATACAGTGAGGAATGACAAGTTTGGGACTGATGTGTGTGGAGACACTATAAGGAACAACAGAAAAAAAGGCTGAGGGTGCTAAGATCACTCAAGAAGTTATATTTTTTCATAACTGGGAAGCCATGAAAATGAGCCTGAAAATGTTACTCAGCATGTGGCACTGAAGAAACTACAGCTTAAGTCTGAAAACCATCTCAAAGACAGAGAAACACCCTCACTACTCCTATTCTCATTGTTATACGTCCTGTAAGAGCAGTGTTTAGTCAATAATTTTAGTTCACATCACTGAAGCCAAGAGAAATCTTACAGCAAATGGCACAGCTGAGTTTCCCCTGTGATTTATACCTCTAAAACTATCTACACAAATGAGTCTTCTGGGTAATGTCTTACACACTTTCCAATCCTTTTTTTTTTCCCCAAAAAACCACACTAATGAATGTGATACTATTCACACAGTTGCCACACATATGGTATAATCACAAGAAAAAGTGTTGGGAAAATCATATTTTTTTCTTTTTGTAGAGCTTTAACATTGTATTGTTTAAATCTATTACTTGATTAAAGAACTGCAGTCATCAACTGCATTTGCAAATTAGACAGAATTGTTTCCAGCAAAACTTTTCATGTTGAACATTAATGAAATATATGGATAAAGAAGAACTGATGGGTTTATTCAATCACAACTGTTTTCTGCATTTTTTGCTCTTCTGTAAGAACACTGCTGGATTATGAAACATTGTAATAAAACTATTGAACTAAGTTTTTGAGTGCAAATCCTAGCCCTTTGCAACTGCATTTATGACTGCATATTTCTTTAAAAATATGTCATTCAAGATATCATTTGTAATTCCCTGATCACCAAGTAAATAGGATTGTTTTTAACTGTCTTAGTGTTCTATCTTAGCAGCATCAGAAATAAGCTCAATTTATACAGGTATTTGACGCATTTTTTCAAGATACTTCAGCTCAGTGCCTTGAAATATAAATTATATTTGACACTGCAATTGCAGAAGTTCAATGACTTTTGGGTGTAAAATGTGCCATTTAGTCAGGAAACTACTGAATTGTTTGTGAAAAAAAAATCTGTGAGATCACGTTAGAGACTGTTCATCCAAAGTTTGTTCTTTTGAATTTGCAAGGCTCAAGTATGCAAGAGCAGTTTCTGTGAGCCTGTTTGTAAGACTTCTGATTAGGGAAAGTGGAAGAGAACAAGACAACTTTCTCAACAAAAAATAAAAATTCTCCTAATAAGAAACAAGTTGTCATAAAAAGGAGGAAAAAAACACTCAAAAGGCATTACTTCATAAAGGATGCAACATTTTTTGTAAAGATTAATTTGTTATGAGTGAGCTATACCCCTGAATTGTCAGCCATAAACCTTTTAGATCAGTTAAAGAAGTCCAAGATTTGTCCTGCCATGAAACAGTACCCACAATCTTTTCTAAATTCATGGGATGGTAGATACTGAAAGGGTATGAGGAACATCATCCCAATTGTTCCCCTTTCCTCCCACAGATGTACATCTAACTGATGCAGATATGAAAGTTTCATTAGATTTATCTCTTCTTGACTCAGCAAGGCTGTGGAGTGATTTATCACAAGACTCATTTCTGAACCATGAGTTCCTTGTTTTTAAGGACAATAGGTTTATAGCCATGATCATCCCTTCCTTCAGTATTCTTTTTACAGGCCTTTTCTTCTGAAAGTGTTATTACTAACCTGAGGCAGCTTTCCCCCATGCTCTTACACTGAGGCTCGCAGTGCTGGATCAGTCTGCTCATCAAACAAGAGGAAAGAAATAGGATAAAGTTAAGGAACAAAAATATTTCAAGATTAGCCCTCCCAGTGTAAATCAGCATGTGGACCTTCACTGGGTCACATGAAAACCTCACGCTCACATTTAATTTGCCCATCCTGAAGTATTTTTCCTCCTAATGCCAAACACCATAATGCTCTCTGTCAGTGATTTGAAATTATTGTATAAGCTACATATCGGGTACACTATTGTTAATGAAATGCACACAAGATGATGAACAACTTCCTTTTCCTGCTGGAGCCCAGCTGCAACCAGGCCCTGTATCCTTGATGCTGTAAATCAGGGCTTTGTACTCCGGGAGGATTCAATCAGCTGCAGGTGTGGGCCCGCCGAGGCCGCCTGGGATTAGGTAGCAGTATTTGATATGAGATCCCAAACAGCACCAGCAATCTACACACCACATGTGGCCAGTCTTTGGAGAAAGCAAAGGAAAAACGCTGATGAAATGTGGCACAGGACCATGGAATGCAATTTCAAACTTCCACATCTGCAGGAAAGAGAGAAAGAAAGTTCCTAATTTTACAATGATGATGTAATTGAGCATACATGATAGTGAAAATTATGTGCCAGGGCTCTCACAAACCTAACCACTTAGGATGCTGCTAACCAAGGGTTGATATTCATTGTTACGAATGCATTGAAACTCTGAGGGGCTGCCCTACCAGTCTGCCAAAGTGTGTTCAGTGGCACATCTGTGCTGTGAATTTGGTTTTGTGGACTGAGCATCACTACACACTTGTGCAGGCACAAACCTGAACATTTGCTCACAATCATTAAGGAGAGGTGATTTGATCAAATTTGCTCCAGTGTGAAAAGGTAAAGCATTTGCCTTCAACAAAAAACAATAGAAATGGTTGTGTAGTTCACTTCCTGAGGTTAAAAGTTGTGAAGAGTTTATTTTTAATGTAAATCCTTGATATCTAAGGGATAAAGAAATGTTAAAGCAGGTCTGGTTTTGTTATTACTGTAAAGATAAAGTGTATTGAAAAGAGCATGTCCTTGATTTTTTTTCTTTAAAAAATCTGTTTTCCATTAGCTTATCTTGATAGCTAAAGTTAATCATTATTTTCAACCATATATGATTTAGATATTATGTCATTAATTCATGTACAATCCATCTAAATAATGATTGTGGTTTTCTGCTTTACAAATTCATCTACTTCACTGAGAAACCAAGAGAGTCAAATTCCATGCAACATCTGGTTTCCATTTTATGTAATTGCTATTTTCAGAGTTATAATCATGTGTTATTGTAAGGACCACAGTGTCAATCATGCTGCTAATGGGGAAAATTCAATGCCTAAATACCTGAGAGAACAAGAAGCTGACTTAAACAGGTGCATTTAGACACTTGGTTTTAAGCATAATTCTAGTCTACCAATTTAAATAAATCATTTTAAGAAGAAACTATATTCCTTCCATACTTTCTACTGAAACAAAATTTAATACAATTTTTACACTGTGAACCTGGTTTTGTTCCCATCAATTCAAAAACAGCAGGATCTGATGCCATGAAGTTCCATACCATTAACCCAGTGTAGCTCTAAATCCAGTACAATTAATTCAATGTCAGAACAAAAAGTTAACCCCCTTTTACAGCTATGAGTGAAGGGGAGAAAATTTTCATTGCCCTTAAAGACTGAATATAAGGTACATAACTTATCACATCCATTAAAAGGTGCAGAAAACAGACAGAGAAAAACCATGGTAGTCCATGGTTTCAAGCAAAACACCATACCAGAAGTGTAAATATATACTTATGAGCCTAATTTAGAGTTTGATCAGTAGATTAAGAAGCAGACATTGATATTCAGAGTAGTTACAATTCAAAGTACAGATCATGACAGAAAGGGTTCTGTGATCAATCTTTCTTACATTTAACACTTCCTCTTTTTTATTATGTTGTTCGGAGAAATTTTCAGGTGCAGCTGACTAGTTTCTCCTTAAAAATAAACTATAAAAATAATATAAATTTTTATTATGTACATAACTTCATTATGTTTTGTTATGGATGCATAGAAATTATATTTTGATGAGGAGTAATTTTATATATTTAAGAGTTAAAACAGTATACTTTGAATAACTCTAGGAGGTGTGCAAAAATACATTCTTTTTTTAAAAGTACTCATTGTATCAGCAAACAGCTTGATAAAGGTAAATCCATCATCTTTGTGTCGCAACAATCAGTGAATGCATAAAATATTTTTAATCTCTGCTTTTGAAAATAAGATAATGAGCACAATGACAAAATTTGAAATTCCAGGGGCAAACAACTTCTGTGAAAATGATTCTTATCCAGAGCAGCAAAAGCTCGTAAGGCAAAACCTGGAGACATTTACATGGGTATGCTTTTGCATTAACGCTTTCTGAAGATATTTCATTCCACCTCTCCTCCTCAAAACATCCAGCAACCCAGTGGTGTAAGTACAGGACAGGAACAGGTTGTGTTCAGGAGCATTAGGGCTGTGAATAACTTTCCTGACCTAACTTTGAAAGCTAATCTCCACTAGCTCCTCTGGTAAATATTTGAAACTCAGACTGAGATGAGCTGCCAAGTTGGAAGCTGTGCCTGTTATTGCCATGAGAGACACAGTGGGCACACCCCGCCTCTGTTTCCCCAGGGCTTCAGCTGTAAATTCTCTGCAGTTGCATCCACAAAAGTAGTTTTGCATGTATGCACAACCTCGGCTCCACAGGGTGTGGTTAGATCCCTTCCCAGCTTGGAGAAGTGCCTGTGTGCACAGCAAGAGAAGAGCTGCATTCACCCATCTGGCAATTTTATGCCCACATTAATTGACCCAAAGTAAATCTCTGCATTTGGTGATATGCACACATCAGCCGTGATCACAAAGGATGCTTAAGGTGATTAAAACAGAAAAGCAAGGCCAAGGCATATGGGAAATTCAGAGCTGCTGTGTCATCTGAATCGCAGGCAACAGCCTATGCCTAGTAAGAATGTGCAAGTAAAGGCAAATCATACTTCAACTTTCCCCAGAAAACAATGCCTGAGTTGGAAATTCATCAGTACTGCTTGAAGGACATGCAAAAAACATGAAAAGAGACACAATTAATTAGTCCAGAACCTGGTGGAGGACACTGCAACATATTCTGGGGTATTTTCCCATCTGAGTTAATAAAGTTATATGGCAAATATAAATATGCAGTTATACAAATGAATCACACTAGAGCAGTGAGTTAACACTGGGGACCCTCATAGTTTTCATTCCCTCAAGCAATGGATTGTGATGGTTTCTGTATTTGGGGTTTTAATCACTTTTCAGCTCAGCACTATGTAGGAATGTTAGTTTTGTCTTTTTAAGAAGGGCATATCAAGCCTGAAGAAACTCCCGAAGACTTCAAAGCTAACACCCCTGATGACAGAAGGTAAATCTAAAGAATTCCAGATTTATGTTTTTTTTTAATCTTCTGATTTTGAAAGGAAGCAGCTCATGATTTGCAATGCACAGGGTCAGCTGAAATGCAGTCATACTCTGCATTGCATATTTCTGCTTAAAACATAAGACATATACAGTACTAGAGGTAGCTTCTAACTCGTTAGAGCTGACTGCAAAATTTCAGGATCTAGTTACACAGTTGTTATTGCATGACTATCTGTAATGTTGATTTTCTGGGTACAAGTTTTGGTATATTACATTACTAGTTCTGTTAATAATTGTGTTTCCAAAACATTGTGTTAATCCAGGTAAACCAATGGCAATCTTCCCATAAAGAGTGGATTTTGCTCTTTTATAAGGATTAGTGAGACCTTGTAGCTGTCTTTCACTGTCTACAGGAGCTTGCAAGAAAGAAGAAAAGGACATTGCACATGGACATGTAGCGATAGGACAAGGGGGTATGGCTTTAAACCAAAAGAGAATAGGTTTAGGTCAGATATTAGGAAGAAATTCTTTCCTGTGAGGATGGTAAACACTGGAACATGTTGCCCAGAGAAGCTGTGGATGTCCCAGGAAGTGTTCAAAGCCAATTTGGATGGGGGCTGATCATCCTGGTCTAGCGCTCCTGCTGTATTGAGTACCTCCAAATCCAGGTACTCAAGCTTGATGCCAAGCCAGATGATAAGATAAATATCCATATACTTCATGCTCCATACTTAGGCTATAGTTTTAAAGCGTATTTTGATTAGGTATCAATGGAGTACTCTTTGTTTTAGCTTTGAACCTCTACTTATCCTACTATAAAGTAGAAGCATTAAATGAACCATCAGAGAAAGGCATTAAAACATGGCAGCAAAGGGAAGAATCTGTGTGGATAAATTAGCTGAATAAATACATTTCTTGAAAGCTTTAAGAGAGATCTCAGTATTCATCCTCTGGAAATTCAGCATGAGAGTCAGTTGTCTAAACATAGGCATGTAGAAATATTTTAGTTGGCCTAAAATGATCCATGGTCTCCATGAGCCACTCCATGTCTGTGTGGGTCCACTGCTTGTACTACGTGATAGTCAAAACATCTTGTGTGGCCAGTTGGTAAATAGTGAGGAACTTCAGATGGCAGCAGACATGATCCAGTGGAGATTAATTTTGTCCATGAGATTCCACTGGCACAGCAAAGGACATTACGTTGGCTACTAAACCCCACTGAGATGGGCAGCCAATGGAGTCAGACAGAATGAGACTGCAGTGCTTATTTAGGATCAGCAGCAGACCAGCCAGAATCCCACACTGATCTTAAAAGGACACAGGGCATGTATAGACAACGGGATGAAATGCCAGATGTGCAGGTTCACAGCTCAATTTCTAACACTACTCAATACTTTGATAATGCCTTAGAAGGACTTTTTTTAAAATTATCTTCATGAAGAAAGATATAAAATAATAGATTTTTAGGGACAAAATGATACAAGAAACCATAGTCTAAATGCCAGAGTCATGTTCCTAACACTCGGATCTACTAGTCAGTAGAATATTTTCCCAAGGGAATTCATGGTAGACCTTCTGATTAGTTAGTTAAAGCAAGCCAAAACAATATTCTTTACAAAATACCCTTAGGAGCAAATATTTCTGTCAGGAATGAATTTTTATGTGTAAGGGAATCAGTATGATCAATCTATAGAAATTTTCTTTGAGTCTGTGATTCCAGGTAATGAATGTACAGACTCTGAGTAAAAATTAGCTGGCTTAGGAGGATTTAAAAAGTAAACATGTGGAACACAGTTTGAAATATTCATGTTTTCCTCTCATAGTAGGCCAATGTAAATATTATTCCACATGTTATCAAGTAATTCCAAAGCTAAATGTACTTACCCCAAGAATGGTCATGATCAAAATCTAGCAAAGTCCTTTTGAAAGGGCTCAGTGTATATAAATTAGCCTAAAGAAAGATAGGATTCCACTCCAGCTCCTGGGGAAAGAGCTGAGGAGCACCTGTTCTTGCTAGTTCAGTAAACCAAGTCCACTTCCAGCTCAGTGTGAGCTCCAAGCAATCCATATGCAAGTCAAGAAGAAACCTATCCACACTTTTGCTCCTCAGGAAGGCCAGATCCATGATGCACAGGCAGAACATGGTGCATGACCATGGGCACAGTGCAGAGAGCAGAGAAATCACAGTGGATTTCATCCAGCCTGAAAGAGGTGACCACTTATAAAATGAGGAATGGTAGGACCATATACTGAGCAGGTGGAAAGTTGAAGCTGGTATCATCCCATTTCAATCATAGGGGCTCATATTTTGTCCATAACAATTGCACTCTGAGCTGTGCAGTGGCTCAGCTCCCAGAAAAGAGGAACACATTGAGCTCCCTTCATCCATGCAGCCAACCTGCTTAATTGCTGTTGAAAAGAATAAGCTTCTCAGAGAAGGACAACCCTATTTCTAAATCCCTCCCACAAGGAGCACAAGCCTTCACAGATGAATTACTCGAATTCATATATAAAGTTCCTGAGCAAGGTTCTCTCTTCTCCATATTGAAGCAGGTGACATATCCAGTCAGTATCCACAATTTCAGGGCTGCAGTTTGAAAGAAAATGCTAGCTTCAGTTTCATGTATGAGACCTATCCTTTTGGGTAGTTTCAGACAGTTCCTGCTTAACTTTCAGGAGTAAAGAATGACTCATTAGAGGTCGTTCCATTCCTACAGGGGTTTTATAAGAAAATTATGTATCTGTTCTCCCTGCCTGTGTCCAGATAGACATTTATAGATATCTCATTGCCAGAAACAGATGCTGAGAGGGAATTCTGAACCTGACCCAATGGGAAACAAAAATGATGGGCCTCTCATAAATTAACCATAACACCACAAATGGGGCAAGAAAATCTTTTACTGATCTGATTAATTTCTGGCTGTATCTATAGTTTTGGTTTTCAGTAAATTAATGCCTTCTTTAGATAATGTAATTGGAAAATATTCCCAAGAGGGGCAAAACCGAAGAATTTTTATTGTTCCTATCTGTACCCTGTTTATGGGTGCTACTCTGCTTCACTCATCAGTCCCTTATCCCAATGATGAGTTTCTTGCAAAACCTTAACTGCAAATAATTATCTCCAACAGGCAAATCCCATATTTTAGACAGCTAAGTTTCTTTAATCAGGACATTTTCAAAAATATTTTCCCAGGTTTCCTTCACAATCTATTTCTGGAGAACTGTTGGTAGTAAAAAAATCTTTGCTACCAGTCACAGTACTCTCTTTAGCCCCATAAAGGGCAGAGAAGCTGCTTCAGCAGGAATCATTTATGTATGAACTGCTACATACATGCTGAGCTTCTGTAAGATGCTGAAAGCCTGTTTCTTTTAGTAAATTCAAAATTTTGAAGAGGAATATGTGACTTCAACCTTGCCAACTCTCATAATTTGCATCCTGAATCTTATGGCAATTTGCTGTTTCTTTTCCATCAAACTTCATCTCCTGGGGTTATATGATTAAGATTCTCTATTTTCCTCCTATAAAATAAATATGTTCCAGTTTCTAGACCACAACTGCAAGCTGGAAAGGAGGAATCAAAATAAACCTGGAGTTTCCCATTTTTGTTTAGTCATGTGATTTTTTGAGTAAACTTTTGACTGCTTGACGACCAATACAAACTCTGAATGTCAATGGCTGTTGGCCTAAAGGCTCTCTCAGCTTACCACAAAAAGGGAATGAAGGTGCTTGCTTGGAGGGTTGTTTTACAGCATGACAAAATCCAGGGAGGATATTTGAAATGCTAGACCAGTTGTTACATGTATATTATCTAAAGGCCACCTGCCTGGCAAATCAAGGCAAGAAGTCCCCCCAGAACTATTGAGGGTGCTGATTTTTGCACTTCCTTGACTTCAGTATGGTTTTAGTTAGCACATACACCTGCATAGTTGAAATCAATCCAACCATAAGTGATACTTATGAACAAAAAAGTACACGAAACAAAACAGAAAAAGTGACAGAGTTTAGAGGACAGGCACTAGACCAGAAAAATAGCTGATGAACCTTGCCAGCTGTTGAAAAACTGTCTGTGGGATCAGTTCCTTTGTTCTTCTCTAATAATAGTTTGGTTTATGTTTCTTTTTTTTTTTTTTTCCTATTCTTTTACTTTTACTGTTTTGATTTCGCTTTGATGTTGAAAACAGCCACAGCTGCAATGCAAAAATTATTGTTCCTACTTTCATACACAAGTTCATGCACTCAGAGGGAACTTTCTTTAAGCATACACATCACATGTGCAGAAGCACACTCACACATGTAAATATATACATGCACCAACACACGCAAAATATACATTGCTTGTGAATATATCCTGATGTCAAATGACTACAAACGAAAAAGAATTAAGCTATATCTAACAAAAAGGAAAGGAATAGAACTTGAATACCTTTTTAGTTTTAAAGTTTTAATAACACATAAGAACTTCTTCAACTTGTGAAACTCTGCAAGACCCCTCCAAAGGTTCCATGTCTTTAAACAATTATTCTGTTTTTAAAAAGTATTATTATTTAAATGTTATAATTGTTGCAGATGCCCTGAACATCCTCGACAACCTTTTAACTTTTAAAGAGTCCTAAGTAGGATTAGCAGCAATATAAAAATTACAGAAATCTTCCTTCCCAGATGCACAATATCAACAGAATCCCTCATATCCAGCTTAGTTTAATATAGTTCCTCATGTGCACCGGAGATAAAATAGACCCTCCAGCTTGCTCTGAAGTCTGGTGCTCTGAGCATATTGAGAACATGAGGTTGCAGAGTAACTTCCAAGAGTCAGAAGTTATTAGTCTCGTTTCTTAAGTTGGTCTCACAAACCTCCTGCATTGTTAGTAGATATAATTATTCCTTTTTTGAAGGGAGGAAAAAGAACTGGGAAATGTAAATGGCTTATTCAAGGTGACACAGGAAGTCTGCGAAGAGTTGTAAACCAAACCCAGGTTCTCCAATTCCCATTCCAGTTATTATATCAATCACAAAACCTTCCTTCCTCCACTAGATATTTAAAAACAAAAACATTTATAACTTGACAAACAGCTTTTTTTTCACACGTGGAATTGGATGCCTGAAGTGAATTTTTCCTTTTGAATTTGATTCAATGTAATACATAGTCTCAATTAGCACAGTACTTCTTAAATTACTAAAATGATAACAGAATTTATTCTTCTTAGTACTATTATTATTATTATTATTACTACTACTACTTTATACAGCATTACCTTTTGAGTTCAGGCTCTTTAGGCATTTTGTATTTCTTAACTAATATTAAAAAAATACAGGTCCTACTTTTAAGAGTTTACAATTTAAAAGATGAGATTATAACCTCAGAGGCATGTTGAGTATTATTTGGCAAATTGCATCTATTTTCTAACTCATTTTTCTTCATTGTAAATGGATTATGATAATTCCTTGCCTAGAAGCTCAGTTGCAATGTCTACATAAAGGGTGGGGAAATGGTTTTGTCTTTATAATTTATTATGGAGTCACAGGTTACTAGCAAGTACTGAACTCCCAAACAAGAGCTAAATCACCAAATAAATATCACCTTTCAGAAAAATGTAACCAGCTCTGAAATTTACATATCCATGCATGTATTAAGTATATGTATATAAATATGCAGTTAGACACACAGGAAGAGCAATAGTGATTATCTTGAAATGTACACACATGCACATACATATCAGCTGAAAATACTCCTGTCCCTTGGAACGGCCGAAGAGCAGCTTCAAGTGCTCATTAGTTCACTTTACCAGGAAGAAGAAAATAATTTGTTCCAAGTATCTGAATAGAGAAATATAGTTTAAGGAGGTGACAGAAACAGAGCTAGGCAGCAGCAAGTTATTTGAAGTTTTTAACTGCTTAGGTATTTCACTTCTAAATTATTCCCAGTTCATTTTACACTGCCATCAGCCAGAGTGAACTCTCTTTCCTTTCATCCTGTCTACTTCCTTTGGATACTTCCCACCCCTGCTAAAAACATTTTAAAATGTTCAGTGGTGTGGCAGATCTACAACAGGAAACAGCTGGTATTTGCAGCTGGCAGGACAGGACAGGAGTCAAGATGGGACTTTAGTCCCAGCTCTGGAGCTCCTGTGACCCAGCGTGTTCTGTGTGTCCAGGTTATTCCACATGAACTCCATCCAGGAACAGTAGCACGGCCATCAGGGGAGGCAGAGCCCTGCTGTGAAGCAATGCTGACAGGTAGGATGGTCCGTTTGATAAGAGGAGAAGAGGAGGATCTAATTTCAAGCTGAGACTGTCTGTCACAACTGTATATGGTTTGTGATAAGATTTATCGGTGCACTCCGCAGACACTGTGTATAATTTGTTATACAGCAGGAAACAATTTTTATTATATGATTTAGCGGAGGAGGGGAAGAGAGACTATTTAATTTGTAGCTGGAGCCATTATGAGTTCCACAAGAATGGCTCCAGTTTCCTCTTGAATTTTGGTTTTCCTGAGGAAAAAATGTTTGCAAATGGGAGGAGGACCCAATGGGGGCAATCAACTGCTCTCCCTTTCCTCTGAGGTCAGTTCTGAACATGGGATGAGAGGACAAGAAAAGCCCAAATTCTTGAGGAATAAATTCTTCATGCCTAGGCTTCTTGCTCTAGATTAAGCCTCCAACATTTATTTTCCTGATAAACAGAGGAAATAAAGGAGGAATCATAAGATTGATACACTTACTTAAAGGTGCAGCAGAGGAAGATCTCTATATTAAGGATCTTCAAGATGATAAAAAGAACTAAGGGAAGAACTAAGGATTTATGTCCTTGGAGGAGAAAAAGGGCTCTGTGGGAGGAAGAGAAAAATGGGTGGTGACAGAAGCAATGAGACTAAGAAAGATAGGAGAGTTTCAGAAATAAGGCACTGAATCATCTTCACCTATGCACCTGTGGCAGCTGGAAATCCAGGGTGACGGTTTAGGGAACCAGGCACCCTGGGGCTGAAAAGGGACAGGAGTAGTTACAAAGCCTAAAGACAGGCCAAGAAGTTCAATGTAGTAGTTTTAAAATAAATCAGATGAAATATACTTGAGGAATTAATCACACAGTTTTGCAAATCAGGCTTGGGATTTTTGATCCTCTGGAACTGTCAACACCGTGTGCAGTGCATAACCACAGATGTGATACAGCTTTTGTATGGGTGCAAGCGAGAGCAATAAAGTGTCTTCCAGAGCATTTACAAGACACAAAATGACTCTATTTTGCTCTCCCAGAAACCAGGTTCATGAAGAGAGATGGTCCATCAAGAATTCTTTACAGGGGAAGTCCATAGAAGACTGAGTAGTTGAGTTAAAGGGTTTTCTGTTCTTGCCAATTGAATAGAATTTATTTGTTCCATTTATTTTTCTTCTCTGGTTTTCTTGTCTCCTTAGACTGGGATGTACAGTTTCACTGCCAAGATATAAGATGACAACATACTCACATGTTTTTTCTGTCCTAACTCACATCATGCACCAATGTCCTCACATGCTGCTTGGTTCTCCCACACATTCATTGGCCATTCCCTTGTCTATACCACTCACAGGGATGGAGGTTGGGTTGTGACCTTGGATAAAAACAGACAATTGTTGAAGGGGAACTTTATGTAAAGGGAAAAAAGTAGCTTCGTTTCCATTTTTTTCTATTTATGCTGTCCGTTTTCTTCTGACTGTTCTAGTCTGTTCAAACAGAAAATTTAGTTCTTCTGCTGGAGTAGAATTAAGCAAGTGACTGGAAAATATTATAATTATAGGTACAATGCTCTTCTGTCTTTCAAATTCTACCTAATTACTACAACATATTGTATTTATTTTTTGATCTTGCTCCTTTCTAGTCCTGATGCTTTTACCTTTGGTCCTCATGTCTGTCACTGCCATACTTTTAAGGCAAACAAACTACAAGTACTGTCTTAGGAGACCCTTTTTTTTTTTTTTCATTTCAGAATGGATGAAGTAAGGCCAGTGACTGAACAAACATGACTATCATATTCCCACGATAAACAATATTTAGTGACCTTAGTTAAAACATGTGGCATTGTAACTGGGATTGATCACAAATCATGGACACTGCTGGGCAAGTATGCCAACACCAAGCAAGAATGAACAATGTTTCAAAATAAATTTTGTTTCATGTCCTCATTTCCACTATTTTTTATTCAGTAGTACCCTGTGCAGATGGATGAAGGGAAATGGAGAGAGATCTCTGAGGTCACTAATCTAGAGAACTAGAACACCAAGACTATGGAGTACACACCAGTGTACACTCTCATCTGGTACACAGCCAATGTTTACAAAATTATCTTGTCTAAGTTTTTCCACAAATAGGGTCATGAAACATAAGGCAATGTGTTGGCCTTTTATGCTACAATTTCCATAAAGGAGCAATTTACACAGGTGAGTTGAAGAGAAGCATAGTTAAAAAAAATCTGGAATATTTACCAACTAGCTGGAAGGCTCTGGTTGGTGATCTGGCCTGAACATTGGCTAATATCAACAAGTGACCTTTCACTGGTTGTTTGACTTCTTTATGCCTTAGAAAGTTCAGCTGGATATAAAAGCAAGACTTCACTGGAAACCAGACATTGAGTGTAAACTGTGGTTTCCTAGATAAATAAATTACAAAAGAAAGTTTTAAAGGAGTCACACGGCCAGTGTCTAGCACTTTGAACAGACAATGGGTAACAAAAACCGTATGTGCAAATGCTCCGTGGCAACACTGCTGTACTACAGATTCCCCATCCAAATTTGCAAATGATCTAAGCAGCCCCTCTTTTTAGCCTTTGAAATGACAGTGAGCCAAGACAGTATTCCCTTGGGGGAGGACCCTATCACAGCAGCATTACTACCAGTTGCTATATTTCACAGAGTTAAGTAAAACTTGATGGCAGAAGTGTGGAAAAATATATCTGTTCATACCATAAATAAGTATGAACCTAATCTTCTTTGCTTTTCCTGATATAACTCTAGTTCCCACTATAACCATTTACTCAAATTAATTATCCCATTGAATTCAATGGGATTTTCCCTAATAGTGTGTTATACGGGAAATTGGAGAATGGCCTGTATTGGCCAGTGACTGAGATTTTGAGCATTTTTTTCCAAATTTGGACATGCATGTAATTTAAGTTTGGGTGAAAGGAAAGCTTTGCCCAAGCAATTGGGGAAAGCATATGTAGAAGGCTGACTCGTCAATGTCCCAGATGAATGACTTATCTCACAGATCTGAACTACAGCAAATTCATTAAACTTTATTTCAGCAGACTTTCTAGAAACCTACCATCTCTGATGAGATTTACTTCAGCTTTCAGTCTCAGATCACTTAATATCATAAGGACATTCCCAATTTTGATAGAGTTAGTTGTGTCTCATTACTAACCAAAACTGACATTTGGTGTTGTCTGTAATATTTCAAACTCACAAAGTTTGTGGAACTCAAAACAGGCATGTTGTGATGGAAGAAATGTGTTACATTCAGGGTATTTTGACTTCATTCCTACTACCTCTTAAAACTGGCTGCCAAAATTGAGACCTATAACAATCTAATGGTATTTAGTAGCTAAATATTGCAGATCCATGTGGGAATTTGCACCGTTTCTCTTTAGGTATCTACCCCTGACCTCTGCTACCAGTCAGAAACATACTGGACTCCACTCTGATCCAACTTGTTTCCCATTTGGTTGATGTTACACAATACCAAGAGAAACCCATGTATGGCACCCAGGAGCCTACACCCCATATACTCACCTGCCACTATGAAGACACTTCAGTCAGAATGCTGGCACATGCTGAGAGCTCAGCTGACCTCCCACTGTACTGCAATCCCTTTCACCCCTTTATAACTCACATCAAATCCCACCAACGCCATATTTAATCTTTTTCACACTAGGACTTTTCAGCAGGATCTCCCTGGCAGAAAGAATGTGACTGTCATCTGCGGTGAGACATTGTCTTCCTGGGAATCTGATTATTTGACAACCAGCATTTCATTGCTTCAGAATTGTTCTGAATTGTTTCCACTCTGGTCAAACCCAGAGAGCGTTGCCAGCAGACACAGATGGGGTTGTCAAGAAAATCTGAAGTGCTGATACAGCCACGTGCAGACTATGACTCACAGTGGAGAAGTATCCTCTGTAGATCAGCAAAGTCTGGGCTGACAATTCTGCCACCAAGAATGCTGTGACTTGGCTTGTGCAAACATTAGCAATATTTATGTGACTTATATGACTACGAATCAGACAAAAGACCTCTAGACCATTACTCTTAGAGTGCAGTTTACATTGCACTAATTCAAAGGGATTTTAACTGTTGAATCAGCTAATACAAGAACTATGCATAACAAAGCTCCTTCTTTCTTCTGAATTAAAGTAGATTTTTATTTTATACACTGAATACAAAAGTCTTTTAAGTTTGTCAGAGATTTACGTAGGAAGAGCTCTACAAGATACAGGAATAAGATCAGAAGTTGTTCTCATGTTTGCCAAGAGCTTTACAGAAACACATACTGCAGTATGGGCAGCACTTGGTGTGGTCTATAATGCCACCTTGCCTTCTTCCATTGAACATTCACCTCAATTCATCTACAGTTTGGAGAACAGACAGCGCAGGTAGTTCTTGCTGTGAGTGGTCCTTGCCCTGGCTGCACATGTGGCTGAGGTAAAAGCAGTTTCTTACTATACACACCCTCTAGCCCTAATGACTTCCACGAAAGCTGATCATAATGCAGCTCTGCGAGTGCGTGTAAGTGAGTTGCATTCCAGACTGCTGGATATCTATTGTTTCCCTCCTTGATGTGAGAAAAGAGCAATTCTGTATATAAAAAGCCTGTTGGGAGAAACGTGGTTTTTTTCCCTCAACAGTGAGCAGATGGCTCACAGATTTTGTGCATCATTTGTAAATTATTTCAAAGTCTACTTATCTATTCCAAAGAGATTACTGGAATCTACATCTGCATTTTCTTGTAATTGTTTCCATGTCACATGAATGAGACATAAGAGAATTACAAAGGAAAGATGATCACCTATAACATAGCTGTCTGACATCTGCAAGAATTTGGGAATCTATCTACTAAACTCTTCCTAACTGTCCCTCTTTCCTTAGTCCCTATAACATTTTAATAATTTTTTCAGGGCATAACAAGAAATCAGTGTTACTAAAAATCTCCAAGATGATAAACCGTGAAATCACAGAAATCAGGATAGTAAAGATCTCAAGACATCGTCTTTTCCAATCTCTGGAGGAAAAGCAAGATCAATTCTTCCCAAAACAGCCCCGACAGAAATGGTTTACCTTGTTCTAGAAAACCATGGGAAAAAATATTAAAATTTTACTGGTTAATAAAACAAAAGAAGAAAGGAAGAAATGTGAAGTATTATGAACTCTGAGAGATTTCATCTCAGTTGCAAATTGAGACCTTCCCTGGATGTGGAAAACCAGATACGTCTGTATTATCATGGTCATAACTATTTTCAGGACCATGAAAATCTTGCCCTTTCTTCAGTGTAGATTAAGTTACTGGCCAATTTATGGAGACAAGATACTTTTAAGCATCTTTTCAGTTCATGAGAGGAGGTTTCTAGAGACAGAATCTTTTTGGAGGTAACTTCAGAAATAGGTCAGAGGCAGCTAAATCAGTGGTATAGAATGTCTACAGACAACTTCATGGTATCAGACAGTTTCTGGGGTGGTTTTGGCCCCCTTCTTCTGGTCTTCTGGTGGTGTAAACACCACAAGACTGCTGTGATCAGGACCAGGCTCTGATCCTGTGATAAAAAGATAGAAACCTGTTGGACTGAACTCAACGTATCTCCTAGAACTTGCATGAAGAGAGGATGGAGACCTGCTGGGTAGACCAGGTTAGGAGAGCTCTTTCAGGAAGTTGTCTAACTCATATTAATTTTCAGCCATACTGAAATGAAAGCCAGAACCCTCTCATTCAATCATTTTACTAAAGGTTTAAGAAATTTTCTCCATCTTGTTGATGAAATCATAGAAGATGTAGTCAGATTTGAAAAATAAGTAAACTTAAACTTTAAAAACAGTATCACTTAATTCTGGGTCATAAGAAATGTACTAATCAAAATGCTTACTTAGTTATTCCATAATACCTGGGAGAAATCATTTCACTGGTTCTGCAAAACTGTGAGATCCTCAATAAGACATGATAATTCCACCTAGTGTTTTACTTTTAAATATTATTTTTGCATCAGTCTGTAGAGTAAAATTTTGAGAGTTTTCTGAAAAAGAAGGCAAAAAGAGATAAGAATTTTACATAAAGACTTGTTGTTATGAATGGGGACATGGATTTGGTTATCTTGGTCACACCTTTCCAAAATGATACATATGAAATCCAAACCTTAGAAAATATTCATAGAATCATAGAACATACTGAGTTGGAAGACACTTATCAGGATCGTTGGGATCAGCTCCTTGCTCTGAGAATGACATCCCAAGGATCTCACCATATCTGTTCAACGTATTTCAATATCACACCAAACCCCAGTCATTACACACAGGAATTCCTGTCTTGAGAGCACAGCCATAGTTAAGAATAGATATCATAGCCAGCTTATTAAGGGATAAATAAGGTCACTGGGGATTCTGTGGAGGATTTCACTTGAATAACAGGAAGGATGCTATGGTCTCAATATAATTCAAGACATTGGAAAGGCAGAGTCCTAAAATGTTAACACAGGATAGAAAGGGCTCCTCATTACTAAAAGATAAAAATAAGGCATTGCAGGAAACCTACTCACAAATTTTGTCCTTTTTTGGGGATTTCCTGTTTTGTTTTGTTTTGTTTTTTTTTCCCTGGACTCTGAGTGCTAGGGATGTGAATGGCAGGGAAACAAAGACCCAGAGACAAATTAGAAGGATGATCTTTCCATCCTCTTAGCAGAGAAATAGATGGTGAGTTGCACAGTGTGACATTTTTAAAGCTTAAGGAACTGATAAAATAATCTCTAATAATTCTCTGTTCTCCTATCTCTTTCCATAAGGAAGGTTCAGCTCCACTGGATCTACACATGACCAGGTAACGCATCTTTTCCTTTCAGTGCCCTTAATTCCTGTGTTACCTCTCCTGAGGAATGAAGTGAATGGGTTTCACTTACCTCTGCATTCAATACATGACTATCTGAGAGCAAGGCAATGAACCTTGGTATTCATCGGCTTAGAACAGCAAATGTTCTTTTCTGTACTGAAAGACCTGTTAAATCCCTCTGAAAACATGCAGTACAAAGTAAAACAGACAAAGCCTATTTCAAATTCATTTTGGACGTTTGCTTTTAATTTGAGGATTTTTCTGGTGTTTAAGGGTGTTCTTGAGAACAGACTTCTGTGCACATTAAACTTCCCTGTTTTGTGTTTATGCACGCAAAGAGCATAGGTCAGGGCTAAGATGAAAAAAGATGAAATAGAAAATTGCCAGGGAAGGCTTATTTTACAGAGAAAAAATGTGTTATTCAGGGATTTATTTATCTATCTTTACATCTCTCTGCGTCTATTATTACAAGAATCACACAGTAATCATAAATATTCATAGTGGTAAATGTTTAGCTGAGAGTTTGCAAGAGTGCATCTTTCCCTCTTGGACCTGTATTTGCCTTTGCATAAAGACACCCTGATCCCTGGCCAAGGCTGTCACACTTTGCCATCACGCAGATGGATTACACCAGTCTGTCACCAGCTCAGAGGCCAGAAGTGCCTCTGGAATGTCCTGAAATTGTCCAAATGGAATTTGTTTAGGCTTTTTTAGCTGAAGAAATGTTTATGAATGTTAAGTATTCAGAACTCTAAAGCTACTGAACAAATCTATTTGAAACTAGACTTGAACTTGAACACTCAATGAGAGATACGAAAGTTGGACTTAAAGTACAGATTATATATATTACAGCCCTAGTGAGGAGCATATGGTTTCATACTTACAACTAAAGAAAAGTGGTTTTGACCAAACATCCCCAAAACACTTCCTTGGGAGTTTAGCCAAAGTTAATATTCCATTTTAGTAATTATTAATTTAAAAAAACACCAAGGAAGATGAATTCAGTACCTGAACCAGAACAGAGAAGATGGTGAGACTGGGAAACATATACCAAAAAACTCCAACAACATAAATATAGCATTTCCAAAGAAATTAAAATGTGTTACAAGAAACTCTTTTGTGCTTTCTATATAATCTATTGAGTGTTTATTAGGATTTTGGAAAGGGGGGGCTGAGGTGTTTGTTTGTTTTTTCATTCCCGGCTTCAGTGATTTTTCCTTAGAGTTCTGTTTACGAGAAAGTATTTCTCAAGAAAGTTCCTAAGTTTTTGTCCCTGGCTGATTTGATGAAGGACCCAGGTCAGCAATTTGTGTTCACTTGGCTGTGAACTTATAACACAGGGATTTCATCCAGTGATGGTGTCTCCCAAAAGAATGAAGTCAATATTTTCATCACTGGCATGCATTTTTCCTCTTTATTATTACAGTGTTATGAAAAACACAGAGGGAGTGGGCTCAGAATACAGAGATCTTAAGGAAGGCCTGTTCTGGGCAGGGGCAGGAAAAAAAAGAGATCCCATGGGAGCCTAGAAGGGACTTTGGCATAGGTACAAAAATGATGCACTTTCACCTAGATGCAAAATGTACTTCAGGGAAAACTGATGGTGAGAGTTTATCCTCTAGAGAATTTAATTCAAGGAGAAGAATATAGAGTCAGGCAGAATTTTCACTGTGCCTTTTAAAAATCCTTATTTAAATATTTCATAGGTATATTGTCATGGTACAAATGTTTAGGGTTTAGAAATGCTAATTGTAGTGTCATTTAACAGCAGATTGGCATTGGACAGGAAAAAATGGACAAGATATTTGTGAAAAAAATTTTTTTGCAAGATTCTTTCCTCTTTTGGTTTTCAGCCAAGTCCCAAATGCACTTTTGAAACACACATTGTGTCTACATTCTCGTCTTCAGATATTTTATATCCCAATTTCCTTTACTATAAACTGTTTATGTTAGTATTACATGACGCCAAGCCTTTCTGATGAGTCCTGCATGTGGGATCAGAGTCATTCTGATGCCCCAACAGACAGACCCAGGACAATGATAATGGTCAAATCACATCACATCTTATGCCTTTCAGAGCAATTTTCTAGTTTGATGTTTACTCATTAATCAGTGAAAACTCCCACTGATCAGCATCTGAACACAGAGCAGTGGGTTGATTCTTTCCTTTGCAGAAAAGTCTATGTTTTAAAAGCAGTATTACAAGATTGGACAACATCCAGTACAAGTTTGTCTTGCTGAGATTTTAAAAATTCTCTTCACCTTTGCCTTTGGACACACATGAAGAGGAAATTATGTTTATTAAATTCTTGTGGTTAGAACCACTGAAGAAAAATGTGGGGCTTTTCTTTCTGTGCATTTAGGTCCAGATCTTATGCCTGTAACTATAAACTGACTTGCACTCTTACCAGTGAATTGCTCAGTACTTGCACTTATTAGAATTAATGAATGCTTTTTTCCTCTTGTCTGCAATGAAAGCTATCAAATGTTTAATGCCTATCTAGTTTCCTTTGCATCATTAACAGGAATGTTGAGGCATAATCTAATTATAGAACCTGTTATTAGGCAAATTACAATGCATTTTTTAGACAGTGCGCCATTTACCCAATCTGAATGCCACCAGCTTCAAGCAAACTTGTGGCTTCTTCTTTTATATATAAAGAGATTTTATTTTCCTAATGAAGATCTCATTAACTCCAGGCATTAACATAGCTGAGTAAATAAAAATTTCTGACCCTTTAGGGAGATCATGTGGCTTGGAGTTTTTCCAGAACTCCCAAATTTTCTGGAAGACATTGTGAGAATGAGGGTGGTAGCATTGACAATAGGACTATCAACCAGCCACATACAGAACAGATACTTCAATTATATTTAAATATAGGATGAATTAAATATAAGTACTCTTTAATTTGAAATAAACATTCACATTCCACCTTACTAAAAATAACTAAAAAAAAAAGCTGTTTCTGAGATGAAAAGAGCAACTCTGCAATAATATATTAGTCTCACCTCTGTGCTTGAATTTATCACTTTAATAGCATCTTTCAACCGTGAATCCTCAAGACCAACTCCCTACCCATTTAATTCAAATACATTCTACCGAAAAAGTAAATCAATGAGGGTTTGTCCTTTTTCATGGCTTTGACATGTGCTGGTGCACATTTGCCCCTGCACACGATGCTATTGAAGGCTCATTGACATGACTGCATAATATGGTCTCAAATTAGACAAATAAGTGGTGCCAGAATGAAAATCCATAGCAAGAATGGTCATGAAAGCTCTTTAAAGAGCTTTCAAAGAAAATATGTGTCTAGATTACTTCATCTAATCACTAACTGCAAAGCATGCAGACTTGTGCTTTTCTTGTACATTCCCAAAGATATTTTCTTGGCATTTTCTGGAATCTCAGCTGCTACAGCCACATGACCATTAGTAATGGGTAATTTGACTTCTTGGATTTACCACTGAGATAAAAATAGAACATGTGGCTGATACATAAGGAAGCAGATACTTTAGAAAATTTGTGTTATTTTAGAGGGTCAGGAATACTCACTGCAATATAATTCATGTGGGGAAGGATGAAATTGAGCAACAAAACTCAAAACTTTCCTTGCATCCCAAGTTTTGTTAGGGACCTTTTGTATTTTTTGGCACTATTAATATTTGGTAAAGGAAGAAACTGGTAGCCCATTAGAAGCTTAAGTGCTAAGTAAGACCATTTCTCAGGCCAGGAACAAAGCAATCAATTACCAGCAAACAGCAGCAACAACAGCTGGTAGGGAACATTGTATAAGAGTAATGCTGAATAAGCCTAGGGTAAATGAAATGTGTCTTTGATAAAAATCGCATGTCAGACCTTCACTGATGAAGCTGCGATATTTCCCATGGTTCATACTAATGAAAAACACTCCTCATGTCTTCTGGGAAAAGTTACTCTTTTTCAATAAAATATTTTTGTTTTATTTTTGTTGTTTCTACGGATCTTTTCTGGAAGAGAAAAAAAATCATTGTTAATTATCTTCAAAAGTTTCCTATTTATAGCTGAAATAATTTCTCCATCATGCAGAAAGTATGTTCAATTACTATAAAAAAATACCAGAAACAAATTATATTTGCCTTCCAGTTCAGGTGCCTTCAAATTACTTGTAGAGGAGCAGTGTCAGTCCTACCTAAAATCAATCATCCTTTTTTCTGTTGAATTCCTTTTATTTTGGTCACCAAATACAAAGATTGGAGTCCTACATACACATATTGATAAGCTTTCCTTGAGTTTACAGTTCATCCACAACTGTCACTTTGACAAACTGGTTTAGTTCATTACAAGTTCAAACAAACCACAATTGTTCTTTCTCAGTTTAATCAGCAGATAATGTAAACAGCATGGCCTACAAATTGAGTAACATTTGGGAATCAGTCATCCCAGGCTAAGGACAGTCATGAGAGAGGGGAAACATCCAACTTTCTGGAGCTGCCTGGCTTTTGACATGGAGAACGCATGTGCTATCTGCAGGTGTAACACTAAGTGGATGAACCCAGGCTGAGGGGTGCCTGTCTCCACATCAGCTGTAAAAGGTACTGGGAGAAACTCTGATCTCTTTCTGTGCTTGGATTAAATGCCATGAAGCTGGGACAATTCACCTTCTGGCAACAGATGTGTCTTTTTTTGGATTAAAAGTTCCTTTTTCTTGAAAGGGTGAAACTATTTCAGAAGCAGGTAGAGTTGAATATTTTGTGTTGCACACGGGTAGATTGTATACTAAAGTTCAAGGTGTAATACTACCTCACAACTTTTGGTAGTAGAGCAAACAGAGTACATTTGGATAAAACAAAATTATGAAATCTAATGGCATCTTTAAAGTGATAGGTTTAAATCATGCGTAGCTCCCTAACACATCAGAATCATAACATATAAAACAATCAAAATGCAATATTGAAAGATGTCAGAATAATACTGCGGCTCAAACAGAAAAAGAGCCAAGAGCCTGTCACCTCTCAATGACCATTCCTCAGTGTGAATTCATTTAAAGTTCTCAAAACCCTCAGCATCCAGAAGGTATTTAACAACCTCTATTAAATTAGTGAGGACCCTTCATCCAGCTGAAAGCAGAATGCAAATCTCAGAAGGAGATTGTCTCAAAATGTCATTAGAAAAGTACAAGTTGCAAGCCTTTTCTTGTGGGCTCAGTATTGTTCTGGTCCCAAAACAGTGATTAAAAACTTTCTTCGTTAAAAATGTAGCAAAAACTACCTAACCCCTGTGTTTTTTCTAAGTGTCATTAGTTGATGGACTGCAATTCAGTAAATGTAAGCTCCCTTAAAAAATTCAGGGTTTGGACTATACTTAACATTAAATATTTCTACTTTTGTTCAGAGAGCCATTATATGATGTCACAGGCAGTGGGGAATTAAGATGGTTTAGGGGTATTTGCAGGGACTCTACATGCCATAGAATGTTTGAATTTTTTAGTACAGTCTTACAGCTACATGAAGCTTCCGGAGTACTTGCAACCAGTTTGATTTATATTTCCCTCACATCATTGACAGGAATGTCAACTATTATTGCAGCTATGGACATCAGAAGGAATAAAAGTTTGTTTCATAAAGAATACACCATATTTGCAGATTAATTAAAGGATGCAATAGAGGCTTCAGAAGAGAAAAACAAGAACTCTGTTTTAGGCTTCTATCCATAACAGTCAGAACTTGTCATGACAACTAATTTAATCTAAGTATATATGCTTTCATAATGACAAATTTGGAAAAAAAAAAAAAAAACAAAACCTATCTACTATCATGGAAATATCTAAACAAAGGCCACCAACTCTTTTTCATTTTTCATCTGCTGAGTAAGCCATGGCTAAAAGGCAACCAGGTGGAATACATTTTACCAAACTGCTGGGCTGCATGTCAAGAACTTTGTTATTTCTCTACTAAAAAAAAAAAAAAAAATTTAAAAAAAAAAGTAAATAAGGTATTCATAAATCTATAGCAATGAGCTGACATTTCAGCCCCACATATACGATTGTCTGACATCAAGATGTAAGGGCTGTAGCAAGTATCACATCCCCAAAAGTGTTATAAAGTTCAAATCTGCCTGTACTCTTTTTCATGTTGTAAATCTGTGATCCTGGTGCGAGCACCTCCTGTTGCTGGAGAAGGAGTGAGGCTCCAAATGGCAACCAGTGGGAGGCTTGGAGGCTTTTGCACCTTTAATGACATCCAAATCAAAAGCATGAAGATCGAAACACACCTCTCAATCAATTTTCCCATTCAGATTTGGTAGTCTGAATCATATTCTCCTGTACCATTCCTGTTATTCTCAATAGTGGAGTGTCAGTCTTTTTGGTGCATTTTTTAACATGGAGAGAAAGGGGGTAGGGTGGGAGAAGGGATCGGTCCAATGATCTCAAAGCATATGTTTTTGATTCTAATAAGATTATGGATACCAAAGGAATAAAAATGGAAATCACTACTGCCAAGATATGAAAGAAAGTTTGCATAGTAAAATAATTTAAACCCTAACATTTGGACCCAATAAGGCTAACAGAACGTTTATTCCATATTTTTGGAAAGTATGCTTTTTCTGCACATTAAGTGGTACCAATAAAAAATAATGATTCTCACTCAGTTTATTTCTATAAATTATATTGTTTTATAGTTTTCCAGGGCATGGTTATGTGTCAGATTCTATGGCAAACACCTGGGTGTAAAATGCAATAAGCTTGTTACTTCCAGAGGGGGTTGTGGGGAGGAGAGCAACAGCCCTCCATTCTCCCCAAAATGTACCTATTTCCAAGAAAACTGGATCACAGCTCATCTGAAAATGGCCACATTCTTTTTCACACTTTAAGAATTATCATTTACATCTCCTTTTGACTTGCTATTGACATGAAACTGAACACTTCAGGAATCAGACCCAGCAACAGCTTCAGAGATGAACGTGACTTGGTGGTCTTTGCCCAGTGCCTAACGGGTGACTGCCCATACTGTGGTTTTGCCTTTTGTTTTAGCATAGGTCAGTGTACACAGAATACAAAGCAGTACATTTACATGAATTTTTAAGAAGTTATGAATGTCACAAAAATATAACATTCAAAGGTTACTTAGACTAGAAGTTAAGGATAGAATACAGTCAGGAATGCCCTTACAGCATCAATTTGGCCCCTTTTATGTATGCACTATAATTACAGCTTGTTGGAAACTTTCCATCCAAACTTTTTTTTAAGTAAAAAAAAAAAAAGTTTTCTGTGGGAAAATGCTACTTTTTCCAAAAGTGTTTCCATTTTCCACAGGGAAAATGTAAGCAAAATACATTCCTTTGGATCAAGTCAACTGGATTCTAAATATTTCAGCTTGTCAAGCCGAATAAAAGGACTTCCTTTCAGGTCAGCATGATATTAATGTATATACGACAGAATTGCTCTGGTGCATCACAGAACTCACAGCTGAAATCAGCTCCTCTGTTTCAGGACATGGACAGTGTGGTCCCCTTCTTTCTAATTGCTCCCCCATCATGCAAATGACAACACAAGATCAAACACCATGAAAGCAAGAGCAGCCAGTATCAGCTTACTTGCGACACGAAACTCAAACAAAACATGGGAATCATTACCTAGTACCTTAGCCATCTCAAAATTAGTGATGGTGCCTAAGCAGCATGGATAAAATCTCTGATTAAAGACATTCATTATCTTCAGAAGACAATTTGTCCTCTCCAAAAATGGGCAATTAAGGCAGGTAACAATGAAGGGCAATTAATCTCTTTCACCTCTCCATTTTTTAAGGGTGGATCAGAGAAGCCAACATTAGATTAGACACTAACTTTGCTGAAAGCAGTGAGATGCTCCTACCTTTTGGGCTGACATCCTTCTCAGTCATCTCTGCCCTGATTTTTGAGGAAATCTGTGTCTGCCTTCGCCCTCAAAGTTAAAATGTTAGGACAAATCCTTGAGCATGAACAGTGTCCCACTGATTTCACCGGAATTTCATATCAGCAGAGACTTCTCCAATGGCCTGGCAAAGAGAGCATAAAACAAATCAATCACATACCCTAGCAAAAGAGTATTTATCTGTAGGGTAAGGAAGACTGTTATAGGAAAATTGACATAATTTTAGGACACAAAGAGTTTTTTGTCAAAAAAGCCAAATCCTTATAAATTATAGGCAATAATACATCATATATGTTTAGAGAAATATTTATTGTTGCGCTGTGTTTTCTGCAAAGTGTCCAAAGAGCAATCAGGAGCAGTGCACCAACTCAGTAATCACCTCCCACACTCCATGGAGCAGGCATCCCTTTCCCTGCAGAACTTAGTCCAACCTGACAAGACAGAAGACAGAACACAAAACTAGCTCAAGATGTCATTTAATGCCATGTTAGAGTCACGTGTAAAACACGTTTTCTTCTAAAAAGGAAGGCTATCCAGTGAGCAAAGTCACTGAGGAGGGAGAGGAGGAATGTGAGAGGGACAAGCAGGGAAAGAAGAGGAAGTGGAAGGTGTATATGGTCAATTACACTGGAGAGAGGGAGTCCGAAGTGCATGCCTCAATAACTTTTGCATTTCTTGAATTTACAATACTCACTTTTGCAACCTTATAAAATGTTCATAATATTGTTTTAGAATACAGAATATAAACCATATGTGCCTGTGTCAAGCTACATATAATATGCATGTCCTGGGTATTGTGTTTTGCAAATTTAGCAACAGTCTCACACACACGGCTCTCATTAGCATATGTGCAACCAGAGTGAAGTTAATAGGATTAGAGCTTGTCAGGAATTTTTCAATTAAACTTTATTTTTTTCATTGGAAAATACCACTTCATTGAAATTTAAACTGTGCATGAGAACCTAGAGGTTTGGGTGCAATTTGCTTTAGGAAAAGTTCCCCAGGTCCTGGAATTTTGATGAAAACCGGGAAAAATAATAGCTCAGAGTAAGGCTGCAGTCAGAATAGAAGGCTGTTCACTGGAGAACCAAACATGAGTGCCATCTGCATTGCTGGTACAGCTCCAGGGAGATCCTGACATAGCCTGCTGCTCATCCAGGGGTGCCTTCAGTCACCTCAGTCTGAGGTCAGCTTATCAAATCCTGGGTTTCCCCAGTGCACAACATAAAGTAGTGACATGTCTCTCTAAGCTCCCAGAAGCAATCTGACTGTCCAGTAGCTCTCTGCAGAGGAGCTGCCCCATCATCTTCTAATCTTCAAGTAGGCATTGGCAGGGCAGGAGGAGGGTGTGGGTGCTCCTCCTCCTCACAAGCACTTCCTTTAGAAGAAATGTAAAACACTTCGAAATCACTAAGGTAAACTTCTGCTTGAAATAGGTCATAAATTTTGTGAAGGCACAATCAGAGTGTGGTATCCCTTTAAAGAGGAGCAGATATGCTGGAAAGGCACCAAGAAACTTCTATACTTTGTAAAAGCATCTTTAAAACAGCAGCACTAGAACAGAAGAAGAGCTCAGGGGAATGCACAAAGCCAGTTACTCTCCAAAAATAAAGTTAGTAATGCTTCACTCTGTTGAAGTTACCAGTGGTCGGTCATTGTTGGTTGAAAAGTAAAAATGTATACTTTTACACTGTTAGCATAAGTGCACGGTGCCAGCTGGCTTTCTGGCTTAGATCTGCAACCTAGGGGGTTTGCGGGATCCCGACATCTGCAAAATTATGCTTTGATTTCTGGCACTGTCAGATCTCAAGGGAACAAAACCAAGGCAGTCGCCAGCCAGAACTCACATTTTGACATGTTAAGCAAGGGGCTGCTCCTCAGTTTTTGCCATTTGGAGAAGAGTACTGAGCTATATACTTGTAGGGGAGAGCAGAAATAAAGGGAAGCCGGCAGACATCAATGTTACAGTATTTCTGCTACCAGAGAGAGTGGCTATTGGAACTAGAGTGAAGAAACAAATTATGAGAGAGATGGGGATAGAAGGGAATTGGCAGGTTTGGTACACTGGTCCTTGTTTTTCAGTTGTACCGTGTTCATTAAAATCACTGAAAAATAAAAAAAAAGTATAGTTATCTAGTATCAACGCTGATGCTAAAAGACAAAGATGAATTCTAGTAACAGAGAATGTATTATGCACTATTATCTTTCATAAAGGCTTTTTAATTTTTTTTCCACAAAACTAACCTGGGATCTTTTTTAAAGACTTATGACCATGCAATCAAAAATGAGATGGTTCTATATTAAAAAACCAGCATGTAAAGACTCTAGCAGACTGAGAAAATATCAGCACTCTACCTAGATGCTTTTATAAGACAGTCAGTATAAGAAAAAATATGAATGTTGTGGGTAGGAACTTAAATTTTCTCAAGCGCTTCCACACTCAGCACTTTAGGAGCTGCTGTTCTACAGCTCTGAAATTACTGCCTGACACTCATCATGGCTGTGTGCTGATCCCCGGGATTTACAATAGGTCACTGGTGTTTAGCGACCGGTTCCTCTTACCACCATTTCTCACAAGAAAATGAACAGATAAAACTTGAGCTGGAACGTTTTTCCAGTGTAAAAACTGCAGAGATTTCTTTCCCGGGCAACAGCATCATTTCCATTCATATCAGCTCAGAATGTCCCTTGGAAAATCATTTTCCCAGTACATCACTTTAACCATGCCAATTTCTGTCTTTTTTTGTGTGTTTTCCTCCTTCCTTAAATTTCTTTCTTTTCTCTATATTTGCTTCCTTCCCAATTTTTTGCCTACTACCCTCCCCCTATTTCTTATGAATACAAAAAAAAAAAAAAAAAAATAAAAAAAAAGCAATCTTCCTTGGCACTGAGCCTAATCATCCACATTGTCCATTGGCAAAGAAGCATGTTATACTTTTCCTTCATGGTCAAGAATAATTCTTTTGTAAGCCACTGAAACAAGAAAATTAATAAAAAGCATTTAAAAATAAAAAAAAAAGGTGGAAGATGAAAGCTGGTGAAAGGTCTGGAGGACAAGTTTTTCAAGAATTGGCTGAGGGAGCTGGAGATGTTTAGACTGGAGAAAAGGAGGTTGAGAGGAGACCTTGTCACTCTCTACAAGTCCCTGAAAGGAGGTTGTAGCCAGGTCAATCTCTTGTCCAGAGTAACAAGTGACAGGACAAGAAGAAATGGCCTCAAGTTTCCACAGCATAAGTTTATATTGGATATTAAGAAAATCTTCATGGATGGGGTTTCCAAGCCATGGAACAGACTGCCCTGGGAAGTGGTTGAATCACCATCCCTGGAGAGATTTAAAAGCCATGCAAATGTGGTGCTGAAGGACATGGTTTGGTGGTGGGTGCAATGATCTGAGAGGACTTTTCCAACCTAAATCTTTCTGCCATAACTCTGCAATGACGTTCTATGGCAAGAAGCATCCTTCAGGTTCTTCTGTTGTAAAGTCTGCCATGATATCTACAGGAAAATGGAAAATATGTGCTGAATTACTAAACCAGTAATTTTAAAAAGGCATTGTGCTCGGATTGAATTTAGGGTCCACCAAAATGTTACCTCATGCTCAGGAAATCCCAGATTGCTGGAGGTTGGGTGGGAGGAGAGAAAAGACAGAAATATCTCTGCATGACCTTTGCTGGCTTGGGTCACCTCCCTTAGTGTTTGTCAGAGCCAAGATACTGGGCCAAGAGACCTTTAATCTGATCCAGTGTAGCTGTTCTCACACACATTCTTCCCTTTACTTGCCTGATGGTCAGCAGTAAGCACTGAAAGGGCCTTTTGGGGAAACAAGGCATAGATTTAGCACATTTAGTACATGGTTTGTATGTCTTTCCTGATACCTCTAAGACAAGCATGAGACTTTGAGGTCTAGAAGGACGGAGGATTGCTAGAGAACCAGAAACTATTTACTTAAGAAAAGGATAAAATGTCTGTAATCATCTTGGATAAAATTCTGTTGTCTTCGCAACACTATTGCACTAAGGAGACCTCAACATTGAAAAATCACAAAATAATACAGGCTGTTCTCTGGCCACAGCCAACACTATTGAAAGAAAATTGACACCTTTTGTTAATAGGAATTGATTCTCCCACAGCATTGTAAAGACAAAAAGTGTCAGCAGTATTCTCTTCTCTGCGGCTTTACCTGTTCCATGAGCCTGGGAAAGACAAATGCTTAGTAAGCAATATGGAGAGGAAGACAATCCTATGTCTTTCCATGAAGTTCTGTAATTTACTCCCAGCAGAAATCATTGTGTTTCTTCAAGATTGGATGATCCCATTTTCTCTCTGGACAAGACAAAATCAGAAATCTGCTCCACAAAATCCAGAAATCTGGTGTAGGTTCTGTATCTGACTTAATTAGAAAGATCTGAGCCCTGTCAGTAATTAGTCCCCATAACTCATCCAAATCTGAATGAAATGGAAAACAAACAAAACAAAAACAAACAAAAACAAATGCCAAAACAAACAAAGAAAAAGGGGAATAAAGGAAAGACATTATGAAATGAGAAAGGGAAAGAGAAAAGAGGGAGCCTCAAACTTCAAGTCAGTAGTCATTTCTGGGAAAAAACGATGGATTAGACTGGAGGGGAATGATCTTGGAGGTGACATGTTCTTTTCTAAAATGTGATCCCTTTTAGACCCTAAATATAAGGGAATACATTCAGTTTACACTTCCCACAAAACGTCAGCTTCCAGAGAGTCAGCCTCAGAAATACACACAAGTAGATCTCCTCTTCATTTGGATTTTGGCCTGATATTGTGCCCACTTCTATCATTCCCTGCATCCCCCTAACATGAGACATGGCTTCGCTTTCCAGTAAGACAAGAGTTTAACATCCTTCAGTCTTGGGTAATGCACAAATCCCAGCCCACCCACTTCCTCCCGGGGAACTTCAAAGCAAGAGAAGGGACTGGAGTCCTGCTGGTGACCCTCCCAGAGGGGCTCTGGCCAGGACACAGGATGGGAGCTGAAAGGGTACTAACAAACAGGATGACCATGCGTAATGCTGTTGTACATTTCTCTCCTCTTGTCCCCTTCATCAGAAGCCCTAAACACCGTGCAATTAGCAGCCAGCCTCTCTCTGACAGAGGACTGGGTGTTCATCAGACACTTTCAGCATGCAGGAAAAGACAAAAAGAGCTGGAAATGGCTTTGATGACATTGTGAAAGAAAAAGCTCAAGGGATGCTACAGAATTTATTTCCTAGCTGTGATTGACAGAACTTTAATTCCTGTTTCCTGACTGACAGGACCATAGGCTGACCATAAAGGGGGCTTCCAAACAGGATGGAGAGTAGAAACTATCAACAAATCCTTTTGTTCTTTTGTCCCCCCATTTTATTTTTAAACTTACAGGACATTTCCCCTAAGATGGTTTTACTTCAGGCTTTTCATTATGATTCTGCAGGAGGAAAGGGCAATATGGCCTCAAAAAGCAGGCTCTGCCTGACCTGCTGGACTGTGTTCACAGGCTACTTGCAGTCTGCAGGGCTGCACCTTTCTTATTAAACCAGAGACATGTTAAAGTTACCCTCCAGCAGCTGTGTCCATTTCTGCATCAGCAGAAAGATTCTACCACTTTCCCATTTGCTTCTGCCACTGAGTGTAAATATATCAAAGAGTTCTGAGAGTCTGGTTCAGCAAATCACTATTAAAACTAACAGGAGAGAGAAAAATATGTATTTTCCTTCATCTAGTGACTGTTCTCAAACACTATTGGAGAACAAGAGCTGTGTAGCTGGATGAACAGAATTTTCCTTTTTTTATCTTTAGAAATGGTGAGGCTTATATCAAACCCTGTGAAAACACTGGGCAAGTGGTCTGGGAGATGAACCATTTTTTAATTACAGATACATATATTTTTTTTGCATTTACATTTGCACATGCTATTATTAAAAAGAAGGTGTCTGTGTACAACAATATACTCAAAGTGATTGGTTTTTAATAATGAAGCCATAATTTTATAAAACTACAGTTGCTACATTTTTGCAAGGCTACTTAGTGACATTGACATTTCTTTAACCTCCATAACAAACCACACTTATTCAATCCCACTCTTTGCATGTCACACTGCTCCAGTGTTATGTGATCACGTAATGAAAGACCCAATCATAAAAAATAATATGCACAATGGGAACAGAATTGGGGTTACCAAAGGAGCCTTAATTCTGAATTTCCTGACTCTTGTGGGTTTAAATCTTGAATTTAACATTGTATTAACATACTTTTAATTGAGCAAGAGGGGAAAGAAAAGCACATATTGAAAGCCTTTAATATTTAAAGATGAGGACTTCCCAACAAACATATTTTATCATTCCACTCCTTAATAACAAATTCTCTGTAATTTAAAACTAGCTATTCTGCTCTCTTTGCAATGAGTTGTCTTAATTTTAAGACCTGTGATGTGACAAAATTCATCTTTCTTTTTAATTTGTTTGATCTTTCAATCTCTCATCTTGCCTGACTAGATCTGACTCCATAGAAAGCATTCCCCAGCTCCTGAAAGCTGGAAAGAGGAGCTTTCCAGGAGCTTTCTCCTTTCCAGGAGCTTTCTCCTTTTATAATTTAGGCATTAATATTATCTGCTTTTAAAGAAATAATAGGGGTATGAGGGGAGCAAGTTCTTCTGGAACAAAATCCAATTGGAGTTGGTGTAACTGTCTAAAAAAATTTAATTTGTTCAGTTTGTTTAACTTCACAAGATTCAAGAAACAAAAGAAAATTATTGTTTCTTTTTTATTGTTCTTTTCCTTTCAAAACAATGAATTTTTACCATAAGACTTCAGGTTTTATAAGACTTTAAATATTATATAACATTTTAAGCCACAACAGAGAATTTGGTCATATTTTTTATTTTTTTTCACATCATTTTGTTTTACTCACCCTATGGAAAAATCAAACATTTGATGTTGACTATTGTATAACAATCCTTTGACATGCCTCCGAAAATATGGCAAGTCTGTTGTTTTTGGAGAAAATTCTCCTTAATTGCCTGGTGTAAAAAGATTTTATAAATAGAAATTCTCAGTATATGCCTCATTTAAAATTAATTAGAGTCAGAAGGAGAGATTTGTTGTTAATCTTATGTTTTTATTTTTTTTTCTCCTCTCCTCTCCTCTCCTCTCCTCTCCTCTCCTCTCCTCTCCTCTCCTCTCCTCTCCTCTCCTCTCCTCTCCTCTCCTCTCCTCTCCTCTCCTCTCCTCTCCTCTCCTCTCCTCTCCTCTCCTCTCCTCTCCTCTCCTCTCCTCTCCTCTTTAGCTGTTCTAAAAATCAAATTATTTACTGTAACTATTAATAATGTCTTAGGACAGGCATTCCTTTAAAAAGAGAAAAAAAAAATCCACCAAAGAAAACCCAGAGCAAAATAACAGAAATTCCCAATTTTGTGATTTACTCTCTGAGGTTTTGTCTGTCTTCATAAAAAGACCACTAGAGGTGAAGTTCTTGAGAGGCAGATCTTACAGTAAGGAATTCAACATGAGGCCCACTTGATAAGAGCAGTGTTATGTGCCCAGTTTCCAAAAGGAAACCCAGGTTATTTTGGTGCTGGAAGTCAGTGTGTCACTTAACACAGCCAAGTGTCCTCCAAGGACCCCATTGGGAAATCAACAGAGTTTTATGAGGTTAGCTGCAGCTTTTGTGTAAACACCATAACCTTTTATGATAGGAAACACAGTTTTTTGCTTTTTATGTAAAAATGGCATTGATTAGGGTTTTTATGTCGTATGTGGATGAATCACTGGTAGCTGTTCAAAGTATATCAGCTGCAGCTTGAAAGCCTTGACATCCAACACTAAATAATGGTTTATTTAAATATTTTTGTCCATTAAATTAGATACCTGGGGACCTTTAAACCACTGAGGTAATGAAATAGAGGTTGGTTTATGAAAATTAATTCTTAGATAATTTACAATATAAAAATAGCTCATTTTACAATCATTTTTATTAAATTCCAAACATGTACCAGGTAAAAACCACCTGGTAATTTCCAGATGACATTGCGGCTAAATTTCTAATCTGGGTTATTTTCCATCCTCAGGGTTCATGATCTGTTATTTTTTGGTGTTTGTTTTCTGTGGCAGGATTTGATTCACTCTGCCCATCAAATCACAACATGTACACTAAAGATGACTTCAGCCTTCACTTTGTGGGATGTTTGGATGAGGAATTAGACAATACTTCAAGTGGTTTGCAGAAAATATGTATCTATGTGTGTGTTGGCCTGAGATCTAATGGAATTTCAATCATCCTTCATGGGTGTCCCTGGGCGCCACAAGAGGCCTTACTGACTCTTTTAGGGAGTATCAGCCCTCCTTGTCTCCTTTGGCAAAGGGGGATTGGCTTCTCTCCTTGGACTGAGATGGAAGGATGGAAGATACCCAGTTTTTTGGTGGAAAAAAGCTGCTTGTCGAATACCTGCAGTATTTGCAGTGCAGTGCTGGTCTTTGCACAATCTTTCCAAGATTCTCCAAGACATTCCGAGACTTGTAAGCTAAACCTTGTGGCTATTTCTTTCCATATAGTCAGTTAAAGTTACCTGTGATTCCCAGTGTTGATAAAGCGAAATGCTATATTTAAAACCAGATACATTTTAAATGGCGGAAATATCAACAATGAAAACACTGGAATCTGTGGAAAATTTCACAACCCCTTCAGGAAATGTTTGTGACCTAGGTCATGGGTACAGTTATACTTCATCTGAGAAAAAAATATTTCCAAAAAGGAGCACCAGTGTTCATACGGTGTGAAATAAAACTCACTAAACCTCCTTGTCCATCCAGTCCAAACTAAAGCTCCTGGCAGACAGCAGCTCAGAGAAGTAAAATTTTATGGACTGTAAATAAAATCAGTGAAACATTCCTAATGTAAAGGTTATATTTTTTGTTCCTTATTAAACTGGGATAGTCAGGGTCTGCATGCAACCATCTCCCTTGTCATCTAAGTGGCTTCTTAGTTCTACTACAGATCACTGACTGAAAACATTTCTGCAGATCTCCTGAGGACTTCTTTTTTTTTAATCAGAACAATTTCAGGATTCTTTTTTACCAAGTTTTATCTGATTATTTAGTTAAAAAATTAGACACTGAGCCTTTTATTTATGCCCAGTCCAGATTTGCAGCTGCAGGAGAAGCAGGCTGCCCTGTGCAGCCCTGGGGTGACCCCAGCCCTGACCTGCAGGACCACCCTTGCCGGAGGTCCTTTTCCCCAAGCAGAAACCAGTGTTTTATGAGACTGCTGCATGGTGCTGAGAGACAAAGCCAGACCACCACGTAAATCCTCACTCTGGCCACTAAGGTGGAAAACCAGCACTTTATCACTGAGCCACTGAAAGTCCTCAGTGTGATTCCTGAATATTTAAGAACATGCTTAAAAATCTATAGGCCAAATTCCTCCCCAGGTCTCAGACCAGCAGGCTCACTGCTTTGGTTTGTCTCCTCTCCAAGGAATTGCAAAGACTGCAAGCCAGTGGAGAATCTGATGGACCGTATTTCTTTTAATTTACCCCACAGAGTTCTCCTTTGTGCAGGAGATTAATTTCTTCTCTACTTAAAAAATCCACTTACCTGTCAAACATTCCCCCCCGGTTATACCACAGAACTGAAATAACATTTTAAAAACCTCAGCATAAGATCCCATGATGCTGAATAATTTAGACCTTTAGAAGCTGGTTAATTTTTAGGATCTTAGCAAAACCATACATGGTTACTTTAAATAGCAATGAAAGGCTGATTCAAGCCATTAAATTTTATGTTGTGTGTAATGTTGTAATTGATGTCAAGCCTTTCCCTTATTCTTCATGCTGACATTGGGCAGCCTCCTAACTGCTTGAAGTGTAGTTACAAGAATCCAGACAAAGTAAAGTACCAAGAAATGGGTGGCAGAAATGGGAATTTGTTACTAAGAACAAAAAGGTTCAAATGTTAAATAATTAAGCGTGAGCCAAATTTTGCTAGTTTCTTTCTCATCCATTTATTTTGGGGATAATTGGGTGCATTAAGTATTTTGCTGCAAACTGTTTCTTCTGTATATACACATAAAACTTTATTACCCTTGTAAAGAGCATGCTGTGAATTCTGATGCTTCTGTGTGTTTGGGAGCATATAATTATTCTCTTTACAGGAAAACACTTTTACCTACATCCTAAACTGAACAAACCAGCTTCCAAAGCAGCAGCTGCTTGAAAGCATGTGCTGGGCTTCAAGTATCCCTGAGGAAAAAAATGCAAATTCAGCTCCAAGTTGAATAAGAAGTCTTCTCTCCTTCCAGCAGACTTCAGTACAGTGTTTTGCCTCACCTTTGCTATTGCTCTGGTAATCCTTAAGCCGTTTAGGAAAAGTGGTGGTGACTTAAGGCCTTTATTCTGACAACATTAGAATGAGCTGAGCAATGTCATTCATCTAGGAGCAATGCCTGATGTCAGCAAGAACCATCCATGTATAAAGATATGGAGAAGCCACCATCAGACCAGGAGAAAAATCAAGGGAACTTAGAGACATTTCCCTTTGCTACTCTGTGTTTATTTAGCATTTGTTTCACACTAGTAAATCAAACAGAAACCATCCCATGTCGTAGGTCACACATTAAATCAGTTGGGCAGCCTTCCCCTGCAGGTAGTTTTCATGAAACTACCCTGTTTTGAAGGATGAGGAGGTTTTCTAGCACAGAGATGTGCAGACCTCAGAGCTGGTCCCAGAAGGGTGTTGGTTTCTACCTCAGGTGTCCTCAGACCTGTTCTCCTGGTCACTGCACCCTGGAGAGTTGCTGTTTTCCAGCCCCCAGCCTCTCCACAGTTCATACAGTCCTGCTATCCAAAGATGTCACCTAGAGAGGTGCTCAAAC